>NC_138963.1:186078333-187477500 GCF_055761805.1 Camellia sinensis | reverse complement strand
GATCCTAAAAGGTTAATATGGGTAGAACCAACCAAAGAAAGTGATCCATGTAGCTAACCCAATTGATCCGGATTAGGGCCTGTTGAGTCGAGTAAGTAGGCAATATTCACATATACTCATTTGTTTTTATTTTATAAGAATTTTTTTTGGGTGAATATTTTATAAGAAATTTAGTATCTATATTTTGAAAGATGTCATCTATGCTGTGCTGTTCACTAATTATAGTCAACTAGCTAATGAGTTCCTTGTGATTATTTATCAAAATAAATAAATAAATTCCAAGTTCCTTGTGATGAGTTAAATTATTGTTAATGGTGGTTGATTGGATTTTTTGTGGTCAAATGAAAAGATAAATATTATTTCTACACATGTTTATTCAAATAGATCTTATTGCAGTGTGAAAGCATATGATGTTTTAAATTTCTAACTTACATGAAGATGAGAGTTATTCTGGTTGTTCTGGGCATCATATCTTTAATGGATGCTAATTACGTGCTCTTGTGTAGTCAGAGGTTATGTGACTGGAAGTACTGATACTTCTCTGTGGACAGTCTACAATAAGGGTATCCGAAATTACTGTGGCAATGCCCTCCCCGATGGTGCGTTTTGTAAGCAATGCATAAATTCCCTAATGTTGTTTATATATTTTTTTTCTATATAATGGTCTATATTAATATGTAATAGGCATGGTGAAAAACCAAAGGCTACCTGCAAATATACTCACACCAACGACTAAGGCTGCAGATCATGATGTTCCTGTAACTCCAGAAGAGGTTTGGTTATATTGTTTTGATTTTTATCTATTTAAATTACTTTTTGCTTTGTTCCTTTTTCTTTCTTTTAGGGTTCTAACTGAATTTATTGTTTTGAATAATCCTGCCTTCAATTCTCATCAAGAAGTTTATTGCAGTATAGTTTTAATCTGTCATATATAAGAAGAAAAAGGAGGATAATACCAATGAGTGAATGAATTGAACAGGAGATTGTTAATGAAATTGATTGTATAAATGGACTATAAGGGCATTGTTCTCCTTTGATGCTATTAATTCTTCGGTGCAAGATTTTGTAGAAAAGGTCCTTTTTCCCAACCACAATAGGGTATATGTATAATTTGGAATTTTTGTTATTTTGTATATGTAGATTTATAGTTACTCCCTAACCATTCATGACCCCAAAAATTTGAAAGGTAAAGAATTGATGATGAATAACCACTTTTTTGACTTAAAACATGAATATTTGCGTGTCAGGGAATTTCAGCAAATCTGTTCGGATGTTGTTTTGATCTCTTGTCACCGTGTGCTGCATGTTTTTCATATGATTGATTTTGCCTTTCAGATAGTTCAATGTGGGCTGATGACTCAGGCTGATTATGATGAAGCAAGTAGGAAAGCATTAAGCTTATTTGAATATGGGCAGGTGATGGGATTTATCTTTTCTTGCTTTATAAATGCTTCCATTGTAGTGTAAAAGATTGTAGGACAATTACTGGACCACATCAATCAATATTGGGAAGTTTTAAATTAGCATTTTGACTACCAGCATCAATTCTGTTTCAATGGGCCATTAGAGCAAAAAGATTAAAAAAGTGATGTTCCACTTGAGTAGGCTTTGAAAAGAAATAAAAAAGAGAGGAATGATGCTTGAAATGTTGCCTGTATTCTTAGCCTCTGTCCTTCCCCATTGCTCTGCGTTCATTTCTATGTGATAGTTAAATAAGAATTCTGTTTTTAATACATTTATCACCACACATGACACTGCTTTTTAACTAAAAGGTGGACATATTCTTAGTTTATCTTTTCAAAGGTTGACTTGTTTGTTTTTGGTTATCACTAGTCATGGACTTTAGCCATTGGGAAGCATGTATAACTTAAATTTTAGTAGTAGGCAAGGACTCATTTGCTTACATTGTGCCCTTACGGGTACTGTTGCTAAGCAAACTTCTGTAACTTATGTTGGTCTTGTTTACTGGCTGTTATGTATTGCAGCGTGTGGCTTCAGAACATGGCCTGATATTGGTAGACACAAAATATGAATTTGGAAAGGGTTGTGATGGTACGGTGCTTTTAATTGACGAGGTAAGTTGTAATATCACTAAAGCATCCATTGCTTGTCATTCTCACTAAAACATCCATTGCTCTCTCTCGATCGAGCATCCATTTATAGTATCACTATGAGATTTGATTTCCTGTCTGTGAATTCTAGGTACATACACCTGACTCGAGCAGATATTGGATTGCCCATTCCTATGAGGATCGATTTCAGAACGGTCTTGAACCTGAAAATGTTGACAAGGTCCATCAGTGTTCTGTTGATGTTCGGTTGTTCTTCTCTATGTTTGCTTATGCATTGATTTTGTGTTAGTATTAAAAAGAGTGCGGGTAGGGTGCCAACCTTATGTCAGCATGTCCCTTTTGTGGTGTGCATGCATTTTGGTGTCATGTTTCACATGTTGCATTTTTTTTTTTCATAGTGCAAGAATTATAGTTTGTACAATTGGAAATTTGCTGACTACCAGAGTAATTGAAACCTTTTTAGGAGTTTCTAAGGTTGTGGTTCAAAGATAATTGCAATCCATACGAGGATGAGGTAAGCCACATTAAAATGTTTGATTGTGTTTCACTGCTGTTTGAAAGTCTATATATCAAGTCATAACATTGTGATATAAATGTTCAGGTCCTTCCGGATGCTCCTGAAGAACTTGTTTCTGAATTGGCTTGGCGGTATGTCTTCGATGTGATTTTGCATTTTTCAAAGGTCATACGTTTGAAAAATGAATATTAAAATTGCAAAAAACATTTGGTGAATTCCCTTTGCATTGATGCCATGTTCCCTTCATTTTAGTCATTCACTGGATTTGTGCCTCTACGAGAATTCTTCAAATGTTTATTTTATAATCTTACATTTGTCTGATTATTAGCAGGAAATTTCAAGGGGGCTGTTTTTCCACAATTTGTTTTTCTTCTTCTCATAACACCTCATTTGTATGTCAACTTAGAGCAACCACAACAGATAGGCAACTTGCTTATTAGTCTTGCCAAAAAAACGAAAGGGTCGTCTTTTGAGTTTGTCATTGGTGTTTGATCCTCATAAGAAATTTTTTGTTCTGTGTCAAAATGCTTTGATAGTTAGCTGCATTGTATAGTTCAATAAGAATTTATGTCTGGAAATAGGGTTTTCTTTTAAAATTAATCCTGTGTTGTATGCTCCCTTGTAACTATTGTGGTATGAAATCATAACAGTGTTGTCATGGCATCCCGATTGCAACTATTATAATTGCAACGTCTGTAATTGTCATCTTTTGAAATATTGATTTGTGTTGTAAATTTCTTTATAATCTAGATTTTGTTGCCGGCTTGCAAATTTTTGCCTTTGGGCTAGGCAATGCATTTACTATTTTCAGCGGCAAGTCTGTGTTTAACTTTAGAATTCTCTTGATGAGATTCTTTTGTAGTTTATTATTATTATTATTATTATTATTATTATTGTGAAACTGTTGTGTCCCTTTGCATTCAACGATAGTATAGAGCCTACTTGTTAATACTGATATTTCTCTTGAATGATAGATACATTTTCTTGTTTGAGACGATAACGAAGTCAAAATTTGATATACCAGTGACAGAGGTAAAAGACTTGACACAACACACCTTATTATGACTGCTGTTATTTTGATGGAAGGCATAAGATGCTAATATTGTGAAACTGCAACTATTGGGGATGTGATACTGGTTTCCTCATATGCAGGATCCTATACATGATCGGATCTCACGAAATGTTTCAATGGCACTGTCATCTCTACAGTAATTCAATTGAAGTCTGAACTATATTGACTCATCATGTGTTATGCTGATATTGTTGTGAGAAGATCAACCCAAATTTGGTCCATATAAAGATGGGCATTTAGGCCTTTGGGATAGCATCAGGGTCCACACTTTCACAGGAATTGCCCTTGATGTTGCAACGACCTCTTCAAAATCCATGGCTCTGGGCCATAGCTTGTGGGGGTGTTAACTAAACCAGATTATTCTGTCTTAACAAAAAAAAAAGAAAAAAAAAAAAAAACCCAGATTATTCTGAAACTTGCCGAGGTTTACAATGCTTTGTTAGTATTTAGTTTTTTTTGCTTTTCGTGATGATTATTTTGCAGATGATGTTGCTTATGGCTCTTTTTTTTTTTTTTTTTTTTTTTTTTTTTTTTTAAAATGCTTTGTTACTAGATTTTCATTTTCGTGTCTAGCTGTTTGTAGTTGATGTCAAAAGACACAATGCTTTGTTAGGATATGTTTTGAACTTTCATCACTCATTGTTGATTTGCTGTCTCGATCACATACCCTTGCCAATTCATGAGCTCTCATCCCCAAACAGAATCTTAACCACAATTCTTCTCACATGCCCTTGCCAATGCATTTACTATTTGCTGTCTCGATCACATACCCTTGCTAACTTGATCTTTGTGAACCCCCCGAGATACATATTATAGCGTGTGGCATTGCTGTGTGTGGCAATGAATAACTGCTCAAAAAATTGAATGAGAGAATTAAAAAAAAAGAAAAGGTGAACAATTAAAGCCACTTTCTTTCAATTTTTTTTAGGGGCAAAATAAGTCATTACTGAACACATTTCTTCTTTCTCCAGCTTTGTTTCTCTCCCTCTTATCATTTCTCTCATTTTAAACCAGCCAAACTAGTGTTTCGGCAGGAAATAGTTACCTCCTCCCTCCCCCCTCTCTCTTTTTTATTTGTTTGTTTGTTTATTTAAATTAACTTGTCTAATCCACACCTTACTGCAAGAACCCAGAATGGCTGGAGGAGTGAAGTTGCGCAGCTATTTGGCAGTTCCCATTTGCCCTAAGGGTTAAGTGGGCCAACAGATTGAATATGAATACATGGAAGGAGATCTCCCAAACAAGAACCCGATGCTATTGCAGTTAAGGAAAACTATTGAAGTGTTGGGTCGGTGGACCGTGATAAATACTGTTCACTTAAACATTGGGTCCAATTGGGGGGGGGGGGGGTTGGGTTTGGGTATTTTTGTAAATTCTATGTGCTTCCGTGTAACCTTAGTTCTATATTTATAAATAGATGAGGGAGCGTCTTTTTTAAGTAAAAAGAGAGTTGTATTTTTCTGATCATAATGAAAACTGTAGCAGTCGTGGACATAACCTTATTCTGGGGTGAATCGCATAAATCCTTGTGTTTTTATGTGTGTGATTTGTTTGATTCATTGATTTCTTTCTTGTTTGTTATTTCGTGTCTCATCGATGTTGGTTAGGAAGAGTCAATTCCTATGCAGTTAACAATTTGTTTGATTCGTTAATTTTTTTCTTATTTGTTATTTCGTGTCTCACTGATTTTGGTTAGGAAGGGTCAATTCTTAACAACTGGTATCAGAGCATTGGTTCGAGTGGGAGCGATGAGTACAGACGAAAAGGTTAGAATCAATAAATTCAATGGCACACATGCAGATTGAAGACTATCTATATCAGAAAAACTGTATGAGCCCCTTTCAAGGACGAAACCAAAAAAGATGAAACATGATGAGTGGACTCTTCTTGATCGCCAAGCGCTAGGTATTAGTCGGCTAACGTTGTCTCGTAACGATGCGTTTAACACAGCAAAGGAGAAGACTACAACAGGTTTCATGGCGACACTCTCAAACATATACAAAAAACCCTCTGCCTCAAATAAAGTTTATTTGATGTGTAGATTGTTTAATTTGATGATGATAGTTGGTGTTTCGGTGGCTGAGCATCTGAATGAATTCAATATTATGGTAACACAATTGAGTTATATATCTATCGAATTTGATGATGAGGTTAGGGCTTTGATCTTTCTATCTAGTTTGCCAGAAAGCTGGAATGGCTTTTCAGGAAAAGAAAAGTTAAATTACAATGATATTCGAGATTTAATTCTGAGTGAAGAAATTCAAAGGGGAAATTAGGGAAAACATCATGTTCTGCCCTCAATACAGAAGCCAGAGGAAGATTAGCAGGAAAAAACCCGAACTGCAACAGATCAAAATCCAAACACAGAAGCAAAGCCAAGAACTGGAGAAGGACAGAATTGTTGGAACTATGAAAAGAAATGACATCTAAGGGGAGATTGCCCGACATAGAATAAGAACAAAAATGATCAAAATCAGAAGTCTGCTAATGCTGCAACGGAGGAGATTTATGATGCTTTGATCTTGAGTATTGACAACCCTTTTGAATATTGGATTTTAGATTTTGGGGCATCATTCCATTCTACTTCACAGAGGGAAATCATGGACAATTACATTGGTGGTGATTTCGGGAAGGTTTATCTGGCTGATGATGAACTTTTGAAGATTGTGGGTAAAGAGGATGTAATAATCAAGTTGCCAAACGGATCTGTTTGGAAGATACAGAATGTCAGACATGTGCTTAGTTTGAAAAGAAACTTGATTTCTGTTGGACAACTTGATGATGAAGGTCATGTTGTAATCTTCATGGGTGGTTTGCGAAAAATCACCAATGGAGCCATGGTTGTTGCTCGTGGTAAAAAAGAAGGTACCCTTTACATGACTACGAACAATAGAGATGCAGTGGCAGTTGCTGGTGAGAAGGAAGACTCAAATCTGTGGCACTAAAGGCTTGGGCATATGAGTCAAAAAGGGATGAAGGTACTTGCATCTAAGGGGAAGCTGTCAGATTTGAAATCGGTGGACATTGACTTTTGTGAGGATTGCGTGTTCGGCAAACAAAAGAGGGTTAGTTTTTCAAAGGATGACTGGAAATCGAAGTCAAAAAAACTGCAGTTGGTTCATACAGATATGTAGGGACCTGCACCAGTTTCATCTCTTGAAGGATCATCATACTATGTTACCTTATCGACGACTCAACGATAAAGGTATGAGTTTATTTTTTAAAACATAAATCTGAAGTTTATACTACTTTTAAGAAGAGGAAAGCCTTGGTAGAGACTGAAACATGTTTGCAAACTAAGTGCTTGAGATCAGATAATGAAGGAGAATATGAGGACAATGAGTTCAAGAAATATTGTGCAGAAAGTAGAATTAGAATGGAGAAGACTGTTCGAAAGACACCTTAACAGAATGGCGTTGCAGAACGCATGAATAGAACTCTGAATGAACGTGCTAAAAATATGAGGATACATGCCAGATTACCAAGGATGTTTCGGGTAGATGCAGTTAACATTACAGCATATTTGATTAACTGTGGTCCATTTGTTCCATTGGATGGAGAGCTACCAGAAGAAGCTTGGAGCGGTAAATAGGTAAATATTTCTTTTTTGAAGGTATTTGGCTGTGTTTTATACATGCATACAGATTTTGCTGATAGAAGTAAACTTGATCAAAAAATTGGTTAAATGTATTTTTATTGGGTATGGCATTGATCAATTTGATTATCAGTTTTGGAATGATAAAAATTGAAAAATAATCAGAAGTAGAGATGTCATATTTAATGAGAAAGTAATGTATAAAGATAGGGATAAATCTGCATCTAAATCTGAATTTGAATCTGTTACTTGTCATGAGCATGTTGAGTTAGAGGAAATTAGTGAGAATGATTTGAATAGTAGGATTCAGAATAATCCTGAAAATCTTATTCCACAAACTGAGTCACATACTCCTACTCCTAAGCTGAAACGGTCAGAAAAAGAGTCTAAACCTACACATCGTTGGTCTCCATCTTCATATTATTTGTTGTTGTCTGATGGTGGTGAACCCGAAAGTTATGATGAAGCTTTGCAGGTTGATGATTCAATCAAGTGGGAGTCAGTTATACAAGATGAAATGGATTTACTCATGGCTAACTAGACATGTGGAATTGACTAAATTACCAGTGGGTAAGAAAGCTTTGCACAACAAGTGGGTTTACAGGGTCAAACAGGAACATGATGGAAGTAAACGCTACAAGGCCAGATTGGTTGCAAAGAGATTTCAGCAAAAAGAAGGGGTTGACTCCACTAAAATTTTCTTTCTAGTTGTGAAGTTGACCACTATCAGATTGGTGCTGGGAATTGTGGTTGCTGAAGATTTGCATCTTGAGCAGATGGATGTGAAGACGGCTTTTCTCCATGGTGATTTAGAGGAGGAAATTTACATGAAGTAACCACAAGAAGTTTGATGGGTTTATGTGTAGCAGCGGTTTTACAAGATGTCAAGCGGATCATTGTTGTTATTTCAAGAGGTTTGACAAAAGTTATATTATTTTGCTCTTATATGTTGATGATATAGGATCTAGCATTGAAGAGATAAAAAGATTGAAGAAACTTTTGTCTAACCAATTTGAGATGAAGGATCTTAGAGTTGCAAACAAAATCCTTGGTATGAGGATTCACAGGGACAAGGCAAATAGTACTTTGAAGTTGTCACAGGCTTAGTATGTCAAGAAAGTTCTCAAGAGGTTTATGGATGGTGCAAAACTAGTGAGCACTCCATTGGCTAGCCACTTCAGACTTACCAAAGAGCAGTCTTCGAAGACTGAAGAAGAACAGGCTTATACGAAACATGTTCCATATGCTTAAGCTATCGGTAGCATAATGTATGCTATGGTTTGTACTAGACCAAACATTGCACATGCAGTGAGAATGGTTAGTAAGTACATGGGTAATTCAGGCAAACAACATTGAGAGACAGTGAAGTGGATCCTTAGATACTTGAGTGGTACTACGGACATGACACTTTGTTTCAGACGAACCAGCATTAGGTTACATGGTTATGTTGATGCAGACTTGGCTGGTGATATGGATAACAGAAAGAGTACTACTGGTTATGTTTACACATTAGGTGGTACAGCAGTGAGTTAGATTTCACAGTTACAGAAGATTTGTGGTCCTTTCTATAACAGAGACCGAGTATGTTGCTATTACTGAAGTTGGGAAGGAGATGACTTGGTTATAGAATTTCCTGGCAGAGTTGGGTAAGACGCAAGAGATGAGTATTTTGCATAATGACAGTCAAAGTGCTATTCATCTTGCAAAGAATCTGGCTTTTCATTTTAGGACGAAACACATTCAGCTGCGATACCATTTCATTCGTTCACTTATAGATGATGGAGCCTTGTCTCTTGAGAAGATCCAAGGCAATAAGAATCCAGCAGATATGTTGACCAAGACAGTCACCATTGACAAACTGAAGTTGTGTGCAACTTCAGTTGGCTTTCAAGATTGATGAAGGAAGATTAAGTTGTTGCGGCATTTCTCTATGTGATGAAGATGATGGAGAGCTTGTGTAATCAGGGCATGTTTCTGGGCCAAATTTCTGGATGACAGGTATGACAACAAGCCTTTACCATCTCTGTTTGATAGCTTAACTGTTACTAGGTAATCCACCTCCAGCCTTCTACATGCACATGGACAGAAGTTCATCCACAATAACACGCACAATCCAATAAGAAAAACAGTACAGAAATTTTATGTGATTGTGCGAGAGAAAAATTCACTGTCACACCCACAATCCAAAGAGAATACAAAATTTATGTGGTTTCACACAAATCTTCCTATGTCCACGAGCACAAGATAAATCTACTTTAAACAGTAGAGAAATTACATGTATGAGACAATCTGGAGCCCCAAAATCATCTCCTGCACCCATTTATCTGAGTCTTGAAGCAATCCTCGCTTCCTACTCAGCCCATGCCTGTGATCTTCTCCAGTTATGCCAGTGATCTATGGCTACACACCACGGGTAGGAGAAGATAAGGACAAAGCAGCAAAAGAATCTGAAGATCCTGTAAAGTGTGGCGTTTGAGGTAGCAAATCCGTTGAAAGTGAAATTTTAGTTTTTGTGCACATTACCGCTGGTCCGTTGGATACTGGGCTTGGATCATTGAAGCAATTGTGGAGATAAACCTGATAGATGAAGAGAATATTCATTTGCTCAATTTGTGGTTCGAAGATGTCCTAAAAAGTCTCCATTATTAAATAATATTGGCACCTTGAGATAAATTATGAAGGTGTTAATAGCTGCTTCAACACTACAGCTATGAATGTGCATTCTTTTGAGTACCTGCATATTTATGCATGATTAGTGGGATAGTATTAACTTAAATAAAATGTACTCCACAAATAGGAAAGAAAAAAAAAAAAAAATAGAAGCACAAAAAGAATAAATAAATAAATTAGACGAGTTCACAATTATCCTCTAAATTGCATATTTGTATTCAACACAATTATATAACTCTAGTATGGACAGATCACTACTGTATGGGGAAGAAGGTCTTGCAATCCAAAAAAAAAAGCCGCAAGTTTCCTATGTATATTGCATTTTGAACCCTAATTCAGAAGATGAGAGCAATTTTCATAAAACAAACCAGAAAATCGTATTTGCTGCTCGTCATATATGCAAGGAAGCAACGGATCTAAGCGAAATCCATTTGTCATCATCTCATCTGCATGATCAACAATCAGGGTAGGTTGCTCTTGTCAAAACAAATACTTACTACTTGAAACAAGCATGCTTTCTACATAGTACTCATTATCCGTAGTTTTACTAGCCACTACCCTTCCACACCAAGAACAAGGCAAACTGAAGTCTCAAATGTTCTTAGAAGCCACCAACACTGACCCCATAGCATTGTTGTTGCTTATGCCTTCAAAACTTGAAGTGCTGAAGCCTCATCGTCGATATCAATTTCATCTTTCTTCATCATTTCAAAAATTTCTTGAGCTGGCTGTTGAGCGGATGCATGCACTCTAAGCAATGATTTATAAACTGGCAAACTTGCAAGGCCCAATCGCCTAATAACCTTGAGATACCACTTTGCATCTTCAAAATTTCCACTCTTCTCAAAGAACTCTGCAATGGCCACCACAAGGGCAGGTGATGGCCTCCAGTCACAATGTTTCAACATAGCGAAGCCTTTTTTCATGGCATTTACAGCTTTATCCATGTCCTGGCTTGTCACCCATCCTTCCATGAGTATCTCCCATGTCTTGTAATTCGGACATCCACCTCTCTCCAATGTGCGAAGATGCAATGACTCTGCTTTCTCCATTAATCCATTCCTCATGTATGCACCTAGAAGCACATTGGAAACTCTAATGTCATATTTTCTACACCCTGATTCATATTCCTTGAAAATCTTCTCAGCTTTTTCTATATCACCAAGTTTTACCAAACATAACAAGATACACATATAATTGGAACAAGTAACTCTCCCTTTCACTGCTTTACAGGAATCCCAAAGCCGAAGAACACCATCTTTATTGTTTAAAGAGGCATAGAGTGTAATGAGGAAGAAATAACCAAGGCGGTTAGTAGTGGATAGCTTTTTTTCTGCATATTGAAGGGCCAAAGTGGCCTTGTCATGAAATCCGGATTTTAGATAGATATTGGCCAAAGTAGATAGAGTGCTCCATCCTACTTCCACATCCTTGTCGTTCACCATTTCTTTGTAAACCATCTCAGCTGATGCAACCCCAGATACCTCACCACACGCACCCATCCAAAGGTTGTAGGAGAGGACATTTCGGGGTATATTGTTTTGCTTCATTTGAAGGATTACAGATGGCACTTTCACAAAATGAGATGTGGCCATATAAAGCTTCATCATCTCATTAAATGGATGAGGACTCACAGTCAGCCCCAAGCTATTCATTTTTACCATGAGAGCCTCAGCTTTCTCAGTGGCCCTTTCTTTAACATAAGAATGAAGAAGAGTTAGGCTGGCTGCTTTCTGTGAAGCCGTGTTAGGTAAACTTGCAAAATATTCTTCACCTTCCCTTAAATCATGGACTTTGATAATCAATTCCAACCTGATTGCATGATCAGCAGGTGAAATGCGATAGCCATTCCGAGCTTCCATCCATGTAAAGATCTGTATACAAATGGCATGATTTTCAAACCACCGTTCTGCATCGGCAGACTAACTTGAATTTTTAACTCCCCCTCTAAAATAACAGAAAAATGCAAAAACAAAAAAAAAAACAAAACAAAACAAAGGAGTAGGAGGAGAAACAGAGAGCAGTAAAAGATCTGGGATTAAAAACAAGAAGTTTTTAGCTCACAGTATTTCGGTAGTTAGTGCATAATGGGTTAATATAGAAATAGATGGTCTTATACCAGTTAGAAGTAGTTAGACCGCAACAATTTTACAGCATCAAAGTACAGCATTAACTTAATAATCTGATGAGCAAATTGCAGGAAATCGGTAAATCTCTTTTCATTTTCAATCATAGTTTCTCATTTTCAATAACATTTCCTAATATTTTTTCACAATCATATCACTCTATGATACTAATTTGATATTACTGCTTACTTTAATTTCATAAATTGAAATTTCAAAGCCAACAAATAAGTTAGCCTAGCAAATTGAACCACAACCAATGACCAATGACGCATTCAATTGAATACTATGAAGCCATTGCCAAAAAACAAATTTTGTTTTGTTTTCATAAGAGAGTAGCCATTCAAGAAATCAACAGTTAAGGTTAGCTTAGCTATTAAAATTTCTTGGTGTGAAACTTGGGATCAAACCCTAACTTCATCTGGGTTGGGGGTTATAGCCAATAGCAATACATTGTATTGTATCCACAAATCGAAGTTGGGAAAAAAAAGAAAAAAACAATGAAAATCAAACCTCGAGAGCGTGCTTATAACGCTGGAATTTCATGAGTTGTGTGGAGATGCGACGAAGCTCGAAAATCGAAACCTTGTGGCCTTCATCGACCCAATTCTGAAGCACAATCGTTGCGCTCCGTCGTGGGAATACAAGCCCTAAAACCCTATTCTTGAGGTCGTCGTTGCGGTGGCCCTTTTCGCTCGACGGAGCAGATTCACCGGCGAAATCAATCGGCGAGGCGCGATACGAGATGTGCATCCACCAGCTTGCGGTGTGTGAAGTGTTGATGCTGCATTTTCGTCTCAGTGATGAGAAATTCTTGTGCCTATACATCATATACATATATGCGAAGAGAGAGAAAGTGAAGGAAGATTTGCTGCTTACCGTCTGAGATTGTGAAACAGCGAACGTGTCGCCATGGTTGGCGATAGGAAACTCCAAGGTAATCTTCTGGGACGCAGATTTCAGTACTCTGTTTGGATGCGAGAAAAAACTAGCTCATCGCCATGATTTTGTTTTATAAACAAAATAAAACATGAATTTTGTTGACTGAGAAGTGGTGTTTATTTTGAGAGGGATTGAGGCATTTGAATGGATTAATAGTCACTCAAGATTAATAGTTTGCTGTTTGATTTAAAATTATTGGTCCGGATTATTAGGGATTGTTTGGGATTTTTTATCTTTTTATAAAAAGATGTGCAGAAAAATAGAGAGGTAATGTGATGAAAAAAAGATAAAAAGATAAATTATTTAGGGGATGTCAAACTACCCCTTAATCTTTATGGACTATTAGTTCAAATATGTTAGATTATTGTATCTTATGGGTAGGGGATATGGGATTAATGATCATTTTGATCCTCTATTATACAATTATGTATTATATTGAGTAAAATTTAATAAAATTTAAATGTCTCAATTTAAAAATAAAATAATTTTATGTAATTTTTATTGATGTTTTATTTATTTAATTTTTTAAAATAATTTTTTATAGATATTTTATTTTAAAATTTTATTTATATTTTATTTAATTTTATTATTTAAATTTTAATAGATGTTTTATTTAATTTCATTATTTAATTATTATTATTTTTTAAATAAATTTATTTAAAATTAAAAAAAAAAATATTTTTATGGGCAAATTATCAATATCCCTCGAGATTTGACTAAAATACAGATTCGCCTGAGTTTGAGAAATTACATCTCGTCCCCTGAGATTTATATTTACATAACAAATTGTCCACTGAAGTTTATATTTGCATAACAAATTGTCCCCTCATTTGTTATGCAAATATAAACCTTAGGAGGTAATTTGCAATTTTCCAAATCTAAGGAGGAATCCGTATTTTAATCAAATCTCGAGGGGGCGTTGACAATTTGCTCTATTTTATTGATATTTAATTTTTTTTAAAATAAATTTATTTAATTGTGTAAAAAATAAAATAAAATAAATTTTTATTTAATCTAGCTAAAAATAATTAAGATATCAAAAATATGTTTAATATTACTATTACTTAGTAAATAATTGAAAATGATGCATTTATCCTTCTCCATAATATCCTAAACAAACATAGGATTTAATAGAATAGTCCAATCTAGTCCAACCAAATAGTCCGGGGACAAATGTATCCTAGGACTAACAATTCGATAGATTTTAATCCTCCTTTATCTAGTCTATCTAAACAAACGCACCCAGAGTGTTTTCAAAATAATTATATATTCTTAGAAAATAATTTATTGTAAAAAATTGTATATATTTTTAAAAAATTTAAATTAATATATTTAATATTCTAATAACAAAATTCAAAAACGACAACTATAGATAAGTTTGATACGCAAAGAACGATACAAAGAAAATCTCTCATTTTTTCATTTCTCTTATTATATTTCAAGAAACTTTCTATCTCATCAACTTGTGAACTTTATATTTTCTTTTTATTCTTATCCCTTGAAGCTAGGGAACTTTCAATCTGTTTATAACATTTAATCATGGAGAGTGAAGAAGCATACTAAATATATTTGACCTTGTGGTTATAACATTTTTTTTAAAAGAGAATTACTTAACAGTGTATTGTAAATCCATTTTGGGGTGTTTGGTTACATGTGTATTGGGCCTTTTTGTAAAATTTTTATACTTTTATTTGTAAGTAAAATGTGCTTCTAGAACATTTTAGTTTTTAAATTAAAAAAAAAAAAAACAGAGACAAACACACTCAGAAAGAGGAGAAAAACATGAGAAAAGAGAAGTTTTTTGTTGTTGTTGTTGTTGTTGTTGTGTGTGTGTGTGTGTGTGTTGCTATGTATAAGGTGGAGGAGAAAGCTTTGTAAAGCTGATTTTTAGTGAAAAAGCATAGATTTTTGATGCCCATAAAAGTGTTTACTTATGCTTTTGTTTTTCTGATTATTTGTGTTGAAAGTTGTTTGCTTGAAGCTAAAAATCTGTGCAAAAAATTCAGATTGTTGATAGCTATGTTTGTGCTCTGTTTTTAGTCCATTCGTGGTTGTTTTTTTTAATGATATTGTGCATGTAATTAGTTCCCAAATTTTCCCAACAAATTCTAGTATCCGAGCCTTGGGTGTGTTGCTTGAATACTGTGGTGAAATTAGGGCTTGTATTGATATTTGTTGTTGCTTAAGTTGTGATGGATTTTACTATCAATTTCTTTCAATCCCAATTTCCTAGATTGGGCAAAGACAATTATGAGAAATAGAGTATCCAAATGAGAGTATCGTTGGCCTCTCAAGATTTGTGGGATTTAATTGAAAAAAGGGTATGAAGAACCCAACTCATAAGAAGATGCAGACAAATTGTTAGAAAATCAGAAGAATGCACTAAAAGGTTGTAGAAAAAGAGGCAAGAAAGCATTTTTTCTACTCTACCAGTGCATTGACGAGTCAACTTTTGAGAAGCTCTCCTCCGCCACAACTTCTAAAGAAGCTTGGGAAATTCTTAGGAATTCACATAAAGGCATTGATAAAACGGTACGAGTGCAGCTTCAAGTTTTAAGGGTTGAGTTTGAGTCGTTAAATATAAATGAGAATGAGTCCGTTTCAGTTTTAAGGGTTGTGTACATCCGAACTTTGGGTATGGTGAAAATCTTGATGGTGTGCGTGTGATAGAGAAGGTTCTATGGTCACTAAGTTCCAAATTTGAGCATGTAGTTGTTGCCATTGAAGAATAGAAGGATCTTAATACCATGACAGTTGATCAATTGATGGCCACACTTGAAATACATAAGCAAAAGATAAACAAAAAAGGCTCTAGTTCCCTTAAGCAAGCTCTCCAATCCAAGCTTTCTTTCAAGGAAGAAAAGGAGCAGGGCACATCCCAAAGAGGAAGCGGAAGAGGCTATGACGGTCGTGGTAGAGGTTATGGAAATCGCGGAAGAGGCTATGAGAGCCATGGTAAAGGTCGTGGAAGTAGATGTAGAGGTGGAAGAAACACTATTGGAGGTGGAAGAGGCCAAAATTCATATGCTCCAATAGGAAAAGGAAGAGAAAGAGGAGGAGGAAATTACAACCGTTCATTCAATAGGCATGGCTATGACAAGAGAAATGTAGAATGCTACAATTGTCATAACTTTGGGCACTATAGCTATGAATGTAGAGCAAAGTCAAGCAATAAAGTTGGTGAGCAAATGAACTATGTTGAAAAAGAGAGCAATGAAATGGGGCCTACTTTGTTGCTAGCTTATAATCGGTCTGAAAATGATCAAAGCAATGATCAAAGCAATAAAGTTGGTGAGCAAGTGAACTATGTTGAAAAAGAGAGCAATGAAGTGGGGCCTACTTTGTTGTTAGCTTATAATGGGTCTGAAAATGATCAAAACAATGTGTGGTTTCTTGATACCGGGGCTAGCAATCATATGTGTGGCAAGAAGCATATGTTTGTTGAACTTGATGAAGCAGTGCAAGGCCATGTTACATTTGGTGACTCCTCCAAAATTCCGGTGAAAGGCAAAGGTAAAATTCTAATCAAACTCAAGAATGAAAATCATGATTTTATTTCTAATGTTTATTATGTTTCGAATATAAAGAATAATATTTTGAGTTTGGGCCTACTTTTAGAGAAGGATTATGATAATAGCTTGAAAAGTCTTTACCTTACTATTAAAGATGCTTATGGTAATTTGATTGCTAATGTGAAAATGTCCAAGAATAGAATGTTTTCTTTGAATATTCAACATGATGCTATAAAATGCTTGAATGCTATTGTCAAAGACAAGGCTTGGTTATAGAACTTGAGGTTTGGACATCTCAACTTTGGTGGCTTGAAGCTTTTATCAAGTAAGAACATGGTGAGAGGTTTGCCAAATATTGATCATCCGAATGAAGTTTGTGAAGGGTGTATTCTTAGTAAGCATCATAGATCGAGCTTTGCAAAACAAGTGAGGTGGATAGCATCAAAGCCCTTGGAGCTTTTGCAGACCGATGTATGTAGACCTTTGAAGCCTATGTCAAATGGAAAGAATATGTACTTCCTCACTTTTATTGATGACTATAGCCGAAAGACATGGGTATACTTTCTAAAGAGGAAGTTCGAGGTGTTTGATGTTTTCAAGGAGTTCAAGACACTAGTTGAGAAGCAAAGTGGCTACTACATCAAGGTGTTGAGATTTGACCAAGGCGGTGAGTATACATCCGATGCTTTTGAAAATTATTGCAAAGAGCATGGAATTATGCATCAAGTAACACCATCATATACACCACAATTGAATAGAGTTACTGAGAGGAAGAATAAAACAAGCTTGGATATAGCATGTTGAAAGGGAAATGTGTGCCTAGAGAGTTTTGGGTTGAAGCCGTTGTATGTGTTGTTTACTTGTTGAATAGATGTCCAACAAAAAGTGTTAACTTGAAGACACCGGAAGAGGCTTGGAGTTTATTTAAGCCAAGTGTTGCTCATCTAAGAGTATTTGGGTGCATTGCCTATGCTAAAATTCCGGAAGCTAGAAGAACAAAACTTGATGACAAAGGTGAAAAATGTTTTTTTCTTGGCTATGGTGATAGAACAATAGGGTACAAGTTGTATAACCTTATCACTAAGAAAGTGATCATGAGTAGAGATGTCATCTTTGAAGAAGAGGAAATGTGGGATTGGAAGCAAAAAGAAGCCCTTAAGGATATTGAACTTATGCTTGAAGAAGAAGAGGTTGAAAATCCAAATGAAGTTGAAAGAGAGCCACAAACTCCTCCACATGGGTCCCCTCATCTTATAGAGGTGTTTCCCCATCACCATCATCATCATCATTGGAGGCTAGTTTAAGTGAAAGGCCAAGGAAGACAGGAAGCTTACGAGAGATTTATGAAGTTGCTGAAATTGATGAAGACACTTGAACTTGTTTTGTTTTTTCATAGATTGTGATCCACTTAGCTATGAAGAAGCCATCCAAGAAGAGAAATAGAAGAAAACTATGAATGAAGAAATCAAGGCAATTGAGAAAAATGACACATGGGTGCTCATTAGCTTACCACAAGGCCACAAAGCAATTGGTGTGAAATGGGTCTATAAAACAAAGAGGAATGCAAGTGGTGAAGTGCAAAGATGCAAGGCAAGATTGGTTGCCAAAGGCTACAAGCAAAGACCCGGAATTGATTATGGTGAAATATTTGCTCTTGTGGCTCGTTTAGAAATTATTCGATTGATGATTTCTCTTGCCTTCTATCATAAATAGAGTATTTATCAACTTGATGTGAAATCAGCGTTTTTAATTGGCTTTCTTGAAGAAGAAATTTATGTTGAACAACCCTTGGGTATGTCAAAGTTGGGCATGAAGATAAGGTGTATAAGTTGAAAAAAGCCCTTTATGGGTTAAAACAAGCACCACGCGTATGGAATGCTAGAATTGACAAGTATTTTTATGAGAAGGGATTTGAAAAATGTCTTTATGAGCATGCTTTGTATATGAAGACGGATGCCAATGGAAATGTATTACTTGTGGGCCTTTATGTTGATGATTTGATTTTCACGGGAAACAATCCTTAGATATTCAAGGAATTCAAGATGAGTATGATTTAGGGGTTTGAAATGACAGATGTTGATTTGATGTCTCATTTTCTTGGCATTGAAGTTGTGCAAAGGAAAGATGGAATTTTCATTTCTCAAAGTGGCTATGCAAAGGAGCTACTCAAAAGATTTGGGATTGAGTCTTGTAATCCGGTAAACACTCCGGTAGAGATTGGTTAGAGCTAAGGAAGAGCACCAATGGTGGCAATATTGATCCAACCTACTTTAAAAGTTTGGTTGGGAGTCTCCGGTACCTTACTTGCACTAGATCATACATACTTTTTGGAGTTGGGCTGATTAGTAGATACATGGAAGCACCAGATCAATCACATCTCAATGCGGCAAAGAAGATTCTTCATTATTGAGAGGGGAGATTTGCGCCGTTAGTACGGCCGAGCAGGGATTGGACGGGTCTGTTTTGCTCGGTCTCGAGGATCGGCTGACCGGGCGGAAACCAAGCCTGGCCGAGCTGCGACTAGCAAATATTCGGCGGTGCGCACGGCTAAGAGGCGAGACCGAGCTACGGATAGCTCGGGCTAAACTGTGGACAAGGGAGGGATGACGCGTCTTTGACCGGTGAGCCGAGATGGGAAGATTCAATATAACCTCGGATGAAGGTAGAACGGACGGGGGCCGGCATGCCTCGCGACCGGTATGCCACGACGAACCGGTAAACTCCAGCCCGGTCCATGGGCGTCCCCCCGCCGCCCCCTTGCCAAGGGGCAGTCCGGTGGGGCATAGCGCGGTTGAGCGCCTGTAGCAATAGTCCTTCTTGGGAAATAGGCCGGTCGTGGTACTGCGGTCAGGTGTGCCACCTGGGCCAATGGCACGAAGGAAGGGACATCTGCTCCACATGTGCTTCAATACTGTTAGGCAGTTCTGCGTGTACTGTTGGGAGGACTAAGCCTTTACACGCGTAAGGTGGTGAGAGGCGAGTACTGCCACCTGTCTTGGGAAGGACAGCAGAGGTAGTGCGCGCATAATCTTGAGGCTGCATGGCCAGCCTTGAAATAGGGAGGAGGGCGAACGTTGGAGGTATGCAACTTCTTCCCAAAAAGAGAACACACTCTCTCTCTCAATCTTCTTCCTCTTCCTCAAGTGAACTGACTTGATCGTCGGAGGGTCTATCCGGCACACCACCGCCGGGCAGCTCACCGTTTCTGTGTTGCCAGGTAGACGCCGTCAAGAGAAGCTCAGAGTACAAGGAGTACGGAAAGCAGAGGATATTTCGCCCCCGTACAATTGGCGCCGTCTGTGGGAAGTTTTTTGATACTCAACCCTTGTTCTCAGAGCTTCTTCGACCATTTCCATGGCTAACAACGGCGAAGCCCCACTGTCCGTCGTCGATGGCGTCACACCTGAGTACGTCCTCTTGAGAGAAGGTCCTCTGAATATCCCAGCCATGGCGGGCCTAGAGACTCCTTCGCGAAGTGCGCGAGACAAATGCGGAAGGAGTGCTGATCGCTCGCAGAGTCCTGGGGGCCGCAGACGCCGGGGGGAGTCCCATGCGCAGCGCCTGGAGCACAAACTCAAGGACCAAGACGCCGTCATTCGCAAGATGGCGGCGGAGATGGAGCTGCTGAAACGCCAGATTAAAGGGAAGGGTGTTGCTGGAGAGGGCAACCTCAGTGAGTGCACCCCGTCCTCTCGTTGTAGCAGTCGCCGCCAGGGAAGGACTCCTTCTCTCTCCATCACTAGGAACTATGGGGTTGGAGGTTCCAACCAAGGGGAGGACAGGTCCCTCTCTCGCGACAACACCTACCGCCCCTCACACCCGACACCGACGTCCGGATCCTCTTTCTCCACATGTTCCAGGGACTTGAGGGATGTATTGGAGGAGAGGGCGCGCCGTCGGGAGGCTAGGAGAGTGCCGGCATTCCAGAGGTTAAGCGTTCCAGCTCGTTACAGTGAGGAAGTGGCGATGCCAGCCCCCAAAGTGATGGCCCCTGCACTGGTGGACAAAGAACTGGCGCGACTTACAGCCACACCACTGTCTCCAGAGATTGAGAGTACGCCGCTCCCCGCCGGATTCCACCAGCCAAAGTTCACTTTGTACGACGGCAAGACGGATTCATACATGCATGTGAGCCATTACCGGCAAGTAATGGCTGGACACCGGCGGAATGACGCCTTGATGTGCCTCATATTCCCAGCAAGCTTGGGAGAGCTGGGTTTGAAGTGGTTCGAAAGGCTCCTGGAGGGGAGTATTGAGGGGTGGCAGCAACTAGCGGAAGCCTTCGTCACTAGATTCAAGACCAACACACGAACGCCGAAGGAGGTTGACCATCTCCTGGGCGTCAAGATGGAGTTTGGATGTTCGTTGAAGGCATACAATGCGAAATATTGGGAAACATACAATGAGATCCTTGACTGCCCCACCAATCTGGCAATCACTCAGTACAAACGGGGTCTCCCAGTCGGACATAGGCTGCGAGATTCACTCACGATGCATCAACCTACAACCATGGAGTCATTGATGCAGCGGATCAATGAGCACATTCGTGTGGAGGATGATGCCGCCTCTGCGACCGAGAAGGTTAATCCGGTCGCGGCGGACAGGAGGGTTGCGGGGAAAGTTCACTCGGTTGGGTAGGAGGATAACCGTCCAAACAACCGGTCGAAAGACCAGCGCTATGGTCCAAACCGTGATGACAGAAACAAGGGCCGCCGAAACGACCGGGCTGACCCTCCCCGTGATGCGGCGGAGGATGCCAAAAGAAAATTGAAGGCACGGACTGGGATCACCACAGTATTTAAAATCCCTATCTACCGCATTTTGAGCGAGATTCGAGGTGAACCCTTTGTCCGTTGGCCGGCCAAGTTGGGGAGCGCGCCGAGGGGCTTCAATTCAAAATATCGCTGCACCTTTCATGAAGAACGGGGGCACCGCACAGAGGACTGCTTGCCGCTCAAACAACACTTAGAAGAATTGGTGGCGGCAGGGCATCTTGACAAATACATAGATGGGGGCATCAAGGCCACGCCAGCAGACCAAGTTGAGCCAAATGGCCTGGTTGCCCTAGAAGCGCCCCCGCAAGGTGTAATCAACGTCATCCACGGAATCATTGAACCGGCTAGGGTTTGCGAGCTGAGGGGGATGATCAAGAAGGCCGAGCACATGAGGGAAGTGCTCTCTGTTCAGCCTGCTGTGAAGAAAGGAAAGACCGAAGAAAGGGACATCCTTCATTCTCAACCAAGGACTTGGAAAGAGTTCAGATGCCTCACAATGATGCCTTAGTAGTCACTCTTCGCGTCAAGGACTTTGACATCAAGAGAATCTTGATCGACCAGGGGAGTTTGGTAGAAATTATGTATTATGACGCGTTTAAACAAATGAAGTTGGAAGACAAGGACTTGGCCCCCGCAACGTCCCCTTTGGTCGGCTTCAACTTACAGCCAGAATGGCCAATCGGAAAGATTATTTTGCCGGTCAAAGCGGGATTGGTCGTAAAGCAAGTAGAATTCTGGGTGCTTAAAGTTCCATCAACTTACAACTTGATCTTAGGGAGGGGTTGGCTGCACGCCATGCAAGCAGTTGCTTCGACCTTCCACCAAGTCATGCGCTTTCCGGCACCGAGCGGACAAATAGAGGAAGTGTGGGGGGACTAGGTGATGGCGAAACAATGCTTCGTTGTGGTAAATGGCAGTCGAGCGGGTAAAGGGTTCGTCCAAATGATTGAAGGGCCCGAGGGTAAAGAAGTCCTTGAAGACGTAGGAAGAAAGGCCGAGGAAAAGTCGGTCAAAGATTTGGTAGAAGTGCGAATTGACGAGAACGATCCCACTAAGTTCTTCCTCTTGGGATCATCCTTGTCTAGCGCCGAGTGGATGGATTATGTAAACTTCTTGGTTTCCAATTTGGAGGCCTTTTCCTGGACGCCTTACGACATGCCCGGCATCGACCTGAGCTTCATTTGTCATCAGTTGAATGTCTTCCCTAATGCACGGCCAGTCATTCAAAGGATGCGCCGCTCAGCCTTGCACCATGCTGAAGTGGTCGCGAAGAAGTGAAAAAATTGTTGGAAGCTGGTGCCATAGAGGAGGTGCAGTACCCCCGGTGGATATCCAACACGGTGGTTGTCCCGAAGAAGAACGGCAAGTGGCGAGTCTGCGTTGATTACAAGACTGTCAACCGAGCTTGCCCCAAGGATAGCTTTCCCTTCCCACGAATTGACCAGCTGGTGGACTTAACCGCTGGCCATCAGAGATTTAGCTTCCTGGACGCATATCGCGGCTACCGCCAGATAGCCATGTATAAGCCGGATAGAGAGATCACATCGTTCACAACCCCCAGAGGCTTATATTGCTACAAAGTCATGCCGTTTGGACTAAAGAACGCCGGGGCAACTTTTCAGAGGATGGTAACGAAGATGTTCGCTCCTCTTCTGGGCCGAACAATGGAGGCCTATATCGATGACATGGTTGTGAAGAGTAAGGAGAAGTCTCAACACCTCGCCGACCTTGCAGAGATGTTCGCCATACTTAAGCTCCACAAGCTTCGCTTGAACGCCACAAAGTGCGCCTTTGGAGTTGGCACCGAAAAGTTTTTGGGTTTTCTGGTCACAAATCGAGGGATTGAAGCTGACCCATCATAGATCAAGGCCATACAAGACCTAGAGCGTCCCAACTCCACGAAGGACGTGCAACATCTTGCCGGGATGGCAGCCGCGTTGAACAGATTTATCAGCCGGTCTTCTGATCGTTGCAGGCCCTTCTTTAAAACTCTGAAGTCCAAGTTCTTCTGGGATGACGAGTGCGACCACGCACTAGTAGACCTGAAAGCATATCTCTCTTCGGCCCCTATTTTGGTCATGCCTCAGCTAGGCGAAGAGTTGTACCTCTATTTGGCTGTCTCTCAACATGCAGTCAGCGCGGTATTGGTGCGTGCTGAAGGCATCCAACACTTGCCGATCTTTTATGTAAGCAAGACTCTTCTCCCAGCCGAAACGAGGTATCTTCCCTTGGAAAAATTGGCGTTGGCCCTAATGATGGCGTCAAGAAAACTGGCACACTATTTTCATGCCCACACGATAGTTGTGTTAACCGAGTTCCCGCTTAAAGTGCTTTTTGAAAAGGCAGACTTCACTGGAAGAATTTTGAAATGGGTCGTGGAATTAGGACAATACGACATCAAGTTCCGACCGCGCACCGCAATCAAGGCTCAAGCACTTGCCGATTTTGTGGCAGAATTTGCCCCTGGGATGCATCCAGTATGCCCATTTGATTTGGTTGGTGCGGATTTAGCACAACCCATGATTTTGGCAGCAGAAGCGAGTATTGGTTCGCAAGTAGGAAAAGGGACAAGCATGACCGGACTAACAAAGTCCGACAACGATGAACCCAACCAAGACAAGGAAAGAGACCAGAATGAATCGATCAGAGACTTGGAAATGAGAAGCTCCCAGAACCCCTCTGATTGCTGGAGGCTATTTATTGGCGAAATGTGGAAGCTCTTCGTTGATGGGGCGTCTAACAGACATGGGGCCGGGCTAGGCATCGTGCTGAACTCGCTAGACGGGCTGATCATCGAACAGGCAATTACACTCGGCTTCCTAGCATCCAACAACGAGGCTGAGTATGAAGCTCTCCTTGCCGGACTGAGAAGCGCGCTGAGAATGAAAGCCACAGCCCTTATGGTATTTAGTGATTCTAAGTTGGTGGTCAATCAGGTCTCAGGGGAGTGTGAAGCAAAGGATGAAAGAATGGCCAAGTATCAGGCGTTGGTACGGGCAGAGATCAAGAAGTTCACCGCAATAAGGTTGGAACAAATCGACCGCGAGGACAACGGCGCGGCTGATGAATTGGCCGGACTGGCTTCTGCCCAGACAACTTTTCCTAACCCCTTGATGATAGAGTTTCTACCCCGGCCAAGCATTGAGGAACCAGAATCAGCCGAGGTACTCTGCGCCGACTTGGGCCCTTCTTGGATGGATCCTATCATAGCCTTCCTGAAGGATAGAATTCTACCGGAAGACAAGAAGGCAGCACACAAGATCCGGGCAAACTCAGAGCGGTTTTGGCTCTCCCCGTCCAGGGCCTTGTACAAGAAGTCTTTCACCGGCCCGTATTTGAAATGTGTCCACCCCACCAAGGTGGAGGCTTTCCTCTATGAGATACATGAAGGCGTCTGTGGCAGCCATACTGGGGGCAGATCCTTGGCTTACCGGGCAATCTCTCACGGTTATTGGTGGCCGCGCATGCAGGCAGATGCGCAAAAATATGTGCGCAGGTGCGAGAAGTGTCAGAAGTTCGCCGACCAGATCCACCAGCCGGCTAGAGATTTGCTCCCCCTCACAAGTCCTTGGCCGTTCACGCTTTGGGGGTTGGACATTGTTGGGCCACTCCCAGCTGCACCGGGAAACCGTAAGTTCTTCATCGCCGCCACCGACTATTTCACCAAGTGGGTTGAGGCCGAGCCACTAGCGACCATAAGGGAAAAGGACGTGAAGAAGTTTGTATGGCAAAACGTGATCACCCGTTTCGGCATGCCCAAGGCCCTCATCTCGGATAATGGCGCTCAATTCGATGGTAAACTCTTTCGCGGATTTTGCGAGGAGTTGAAGATCGAGTTCTACAATTCGACGCCAGCCTATCCCCAGTCAAATGGTCAAGCAGAGGCTTCAAACAAGACCATCCTGGACGGGCTGAAGAAGCGGCTTGAGAAGGCTAAGGGCAAATGGGCTGAAGAACTCCCTAATGTGCTCTGGGCATACCGCACTACCTTAAGGCGGTCAACCGGAGAAACACCTTTTGCTTTGGCCTACGGCATGGAGGCCGTCATCCCGTTGGAAATTGGCATGCCAACCATCCACTCTGAAGGTTTCCAGCCAGATCTGAATAGTGAAACGTTGGCATTGGAGTTGGACCTTGCTGAAGAAAGGAGGGAGCGAGCATTGATCCACGTAGCAGCTTACCAACAAGAACTCTCCAAAAAGTATAACAAGGCTATGCACCCCAGGATGTTCAAGATTGGGGACTGGGTATTAAGAAAGGTGCTTGGCAACACAGTGGTCCCTGGTGAGGGAAAGCTCGGTGCAAATTGGGAAGGACCATACAAAGTGATTGGTCTTGCCGGTAAAGGGACATACCACCTGGAAGATATAAATGGCAAGGTTGTCCCTAGACCATGGAATACGGCCAACCTTAAGGTCTTTTACTTTTATGATGTAATTTGCTTGTGTTTTTTTAGCTTTTTTAGACCTTTAGCCCTTTGGCACTTAGTGTAAAGGATAACAATGCTTTTGTAATGAAAAATAGCCCTCTTGTTGTTTGGAATTACCTCTTTGTACAATGGACTCGCAAGGACGCAAGGCAATTATGAACACCAGGGGCAGGAGACCGGCCTGATTCCCCCTCACCGGAATGAACGTGAACAACACAAACAGTTTGCATTGTCAAACGATGCAATTGGCGTAAGGATCCATTCGCAATAGGGCCGAGATGGTTTAGCTCGCCCGGTTGGAATGTTGGCGTCATCACCAACTCAACTGAAGCATTGGTGTTTTGCCCAGTGTAAGGACCGAGCTGATTTTGCTCGGCCCAGTGGATATATTGGCGTCTTGCCCAATATGGAAAATGAGCGGAGTTTGCTTGGCAGAATTCGGAATGTTGGAATTTTGTCCGATCGATAAGAAGCCGAGCTGAAATTGCTCGGCCTAAAAGAAATGTTGGCGGCCTGCTCAACTTAAAAGACGAACTGAATTTGCTCGGCCAGGTCGAAATTGCATGAAATTTACAAACTAATTAAGGCCGAGCAGATTTCGCTCGGAATAGTTAAAACGTCAGTTCATTTTAAAGTTCATTGAACCAAACTACTAGCTCTGATTAGAGAACGTTTGAGGTGACTTTAGCTCGGCATGCTGTACAGCGCAGCCGACCTGGGAGTTGTGAATTGTCAAAAATTAAATCAAGGAATCCACGAAGATGCAAACCGAACAGAAATAGAAGATGAGCGAGCAATAAGTAGAAAGTCTTCATTGATAATGGAAATTTAAGTACAAAACGGGGGGAACATAGCCCGGTTACATAAAAAAAAAAAAAAAAGGGATCAATCCAAATCTGTGTCGACAGTTTGCTCGGAGACTTGCACTGTTTGCTCAGCCTCTTCCACGTTTTGCTCCGACAGGATTTCCTCGGCGTCATCGTCAGTTCTTTCCACCACGACAACATCTCGATCAGCCTCTTCCTCTGCACCTGGAGATGCTTCGGGAGGATTTTGTTCGGCTAGTTTCGCGGCGGCGGCTTCTTCCTCGGCCTCTTTCCTTGCATCCGTGATGAGCCGGTTTTGGGTGGCCTTGGAGTACGCCTGCATGTAGACCGGGATGTAGGCAGCAGGTGGATTGATGAACATGTCAGAATCCTAACCAAGACCGACTTTCTCCACGGCAGCCTTCTAGCCGCACTGGAAAAAGATGTCCTTGGTCGCTTGGACCTGCCGTTCGTAGGTCTTCTCGCCCTGTGCATATCCCCGGTCTTCTGCGTCATCTACGGCCTTGTCCCTCTCGACTTTGTGCGCATCACGCAGTTTTCTCAGCTCGGCGAGATACCGAGCCTTCGTCGACTTCACGGCTCGAAGCTTATCCTCGTTAGCTCAGTCAACCTTCTGGCTCAGGATATCTCGCTTGACCTCGACTGCTTCCTGCGCTGCTTTGAGCTTCGCTATCTCCTTCTTTTGAGCCTTATTCTTGGCTATGACATCCCGCAGGCTCTGCCGGACTTTGATCATCCGGTCGTGGGCCAAGTAGTTCTTTTGCGCGGCCTGAAAACAAGTGAAAGATCGTTAGTATTCGAAAAACCGCGCAAAAAACCGAGCAAACAGTTTGACGTAAAAAATGGAGAACTTACTAGCACTATGAATTTCGCCGCTGAGCGGAGGACCTTGACGTCAGACAGCTCATCATGTTTTTTCATGTCGGCGGGCAAGATAAACCCCTTGGTCAAATTGAAACCAAGCGAGTAGTCCTTGTCCGCATACACAGAGTCTTCAGCAGAAATTGCTCGGCCCTGGTATTTGAACTCGGGTGCCCAGACCGGGGGGGCTGGGCCCTTGGATTTGCTGGCCCGTGGTTGCTCGGTCTGGTCCCTGAGCTCGGTAGAGATGTGATCGGTGGAGTCTTCATCCGCCAGACGCGGCCCGGTTTTCTCGTTCCTCGGCCGCTTCTTGGACTGACCAGCTGGCTGCTCGCTGGCAAATGCCAGCATTGCCCCATCTCTCTGCACGGCGGGTGCGAAGGATGTCCCACCGGTTGCCTCTACGTTCTGGGGCTCGTCTTCTTCCCCGGTGATCAAGGACTTGATGGCCCTGATTTTCGCCATTTCTTGCTCGGCGGTTAGTGGAATAAGCCTGATTGGTGGAAGGTTTGGATCCGGTTCCAGAGTTGGCGCGCGCAGAAAATCGGTAACCCGGCTCCTGCGTGGTGCGGTGTAATGGTAGGTCTGATCGAAGCCGAGCAATTTCGAAGCTTCCCTCTCTTCGGCAGGATGGCACAGCAGGACTTTGATGGCCTCTTGGTTGGCCCGGTAGTAGTCTGCTGCTAGGTGCTTATCTGCAAAAGAAGACGAGTGTTAGATTGGCACGAAAAATAATTGCTACATAAAGAAAATAGCGCGGTCAGCCGAGCAACTCACCCGCACTACCAAAATCCTTTCTAATATACCATCCTGGAATGGGTGCCTCGGTGTCTTCATAGCGACCGGACACCCACAGGAAGTCGTCGTCGTTTGTCTCCTTGTCCGGGTTACCCTCTATTAATTTTTCTCGGCCCTTCTTCACTTTGAGGTACCAGCAGAACCCGCTCTTATTCCTACTAAGGCTATATTGATGAAAAATTTCAGCCAGACCGAGATTGAGCCCGAGCATCCGGTTCAGTTCGGCGACCCCGTTTATTATTTTATAAGTGTTATTTGAAACTTGGGTCGGGCAAATCCTTGTCTGCCTCAAAAACTCACAGATCAAAGGCTGGACC
The DNA here is from genome assembly GCF_055761805.1 of Camellia sinensis. NCBI lineage: Eukaryota > Viridiplantae > Streptophyta > Magnoliopsida > Ericales > Theaceae > Camellia > Camellia sinensis. The sequence goes on along the minus strand of NC_138963.1, from coordinate 187,448,990 downwards.
GAGAAGCGGAGCCCTCCCTCTACTATTGACACGACCGTAAAGGGACACCGGTCTAGATCTCCCCAAGGGGTGTCTCCCTTTTTGGCGAGCTTTAGGATGACGTCATCTGGGATGTTGTAATCCCTGCGAAATTCGGCCATCGCACTGGGCGAGCTTACCATATAGCGGTACTTCCCCATCTATCTCGGTCTTATTTGATAAAGTGTATCTCGGTTAAAAATTTTTGTGGGTCTGATCGGACTCTGAGCTCCACCAGTTAATGCTGGACTGGCTTGGTCGGTCCTATTTGTTCTGCATTGTTAAAAAATAATTCTAAGGGTTAGCACGGCATAAATTGCACGGCCCCTATGGGAATTGGCTCAGTGAAGGGATTATTGGTGTTTGGTCGGTTCGACCCCTACCTCGGGTATTCTACTTGGTCGATTTCCTAGTTCGGTTCTAATTCTCCGAAGCTGGCTCGGTTAAAGTTATAGCTCGGTCGTTTCTACTTGACGAGTTAACCCGATCAAGGCTTAAGTAACGAGCTCAAGTTTTCGCCCGGTTCAGTACTATTACCAAGTTTTAATCGGTAGTTTGGCTCGGCTACAACCTCTACGAGAAGTCACAAACCAGTTTTTGCTCGGCCGGTGCGTCATTTATGGATCTAAACGAGCATTTTGCTCTGTTCTACCCAGATTCAAACTGTTCATCCCAGAAATAGGAAGAACTCGTTCGAACCTAGGAGGAACAGGGGGCATGAAAGCCCCATCCTTCCTTACTGTTCTTGTTTGCCCTAGGGTGTGCGAGATCTAAGCAAGGAAATGAAACTCTAATGGCCCCGAAAATAAACAAAAATAAACATGGAGAACACGAAGCATAAAAAGGTGAAAAAGTAGAAGAACTCAAGTACAAGAGCTTGAAGAAAGGGTGGGAGGACTTACCAAATACAGGTTGCGAGGGCAGGGCCTCTCGAACTTGGCTGTGGCTTTAAGAATGGAAGCGGAGGCAGGCGAGACGCAGCGGCAGTAAGGGGAAGCTCTCAGAGAATATGAAAGGCTAAGGTTTAGGGCTTGTGTGGAGGAGAAGGAAAAGTGAAGGGTTTAGGCCCTTCGTTGGAATACAAAAGAGGGGGGAAGGAGCCCAAACGGCTGCGCCGTTTGAATTTTGCGCGTGCAGAGCAGCTGGCTGTATAACCTAGTGGCGTGAAGCCACGTGGCACTGAAAATGCGGCTGTCAGTACGGTTGTACGACCCTTGATGAGACTGGAGAGGAAATGGCCGACCAAGCAGGACAGCTCGGCGACAGATTTGCCCCCAATCATGCTCGGCTTGTTGATGGAGTGACTCAATCCGTTAGCTCGGTAACCCCAGTCACTACCAGGTCGGATGGGGTTAAGGGGCAATTGAGAGGGGAGATTTGCGCCATTAGTACGGCCGAGCAGGGATTGGACGGGTCTGTTTTGCTCGGTCTCGAGGATCGACTGACCGGGAGGAAACCAAGCCTGGCCGAGCTGCGACTAGCAAATATTCGGCGGTGCGCACGGCTAAGAGGCGAGACCGAGCTACGGATAGCTCGGGCTAAACTGTGGACAAGGGAGGGATGACGTGTCTCTGACCGGTAAGCCGAGATGGGAAGATTCAATATAACCTCGGATGAAGGTAGAACGGACGGGGGCCGGCATGCCTCGCGACCGGTATGCCACAACGAACCGGTCAACTCCAGCCCGGTCCATGGGTGTCCCCCCGCCGCCCCCTTGCCAAGGGGCAGTTTGGTGGGGCATAGCGCGGTTGAGCGCCTGTAGCAATAGTTCTTCTTGGGAAATAGGCCGGTCGTGGTACTACGGTCAGGTGTGCCACCTGGGCCAATGGCACGAAGGAAGGGACATCTGCTCCACATATGCTTCAATACCGTTAGGCAGTTCTGCGTGTACTGTTGGGAGGACTAAGCCTTTACACGCGTAAGGTGGTGAGAGGCGAGTACTGCCACCTATCTTGGGAAGGACAGCAGAGGTAGTGCGCGCATAATCTTGAGGCTGCATAGCCAGCCTTGAAATAGGGAGGAGGGCGAACGTTGGAGGTATGCAACTTCTTCCCAAAAAGAGAACACTCTCTCTTTCTCAATCTTCTTCCTCTTCCTCAAGTGAACTGACTTGATCGTCGGAGGGTCTATCCGGCACACCACCGCCGGGCAGCTCACCGTTTTTGTGTTGCCAGGTAGACGTCGTCAAGAGAAGCTCAGAGTACAAGGAGTACGGAAAGCAGAGGATATTTCGCCCCCGTACAATTATATCAAAGGTACACTCAATGATGGTTTATTTTATTCATGGACTAATGATTTTACACTTGTTGGATACTCCGATAGTGATTGGGGAAGAGATTTGGATGAAAGAAAGAGTACTTCAAGTTTTGCTTTCTACTTGGGAAATGCTGCATTCACTTGATCACTTAAAAAGCAAGCAATTGTCACTTTGTCTACTTGTGAAGCAGAGTATGTAGCGGCTAATGCCATTGTTTGTCATGCTATATGGTTAAGGAACCTGTTGAAGTACTTGGGATTTCCACAAGAGAGTCCCACAGAGATTTTTGTTAATAATAGATCGACGATAGCCTTGGCAAAGAATCCGGTGTATCATGAAAGGAGTAAGCACATTGACACTCGTTATCATTTTATTCGGGAACATGTGAAGTAAAACGAAGTGGAGCTAGTTCATTGCAAGTCTTATGATCAAATTGCTGGCATTTTCACAAAGCCTTTGAAGCATGATGTATTCAATAGATTGAAGATGATGCTTGGTATGAAGACTTTTGAAAATTGGGTTTAAGGGGGAATGTTAGATATTGTAAACCCATTTTGGGGTGTTTGGTTACATGTGTATTAGGCCTTTTTGTAAAATTTTTATACTTTTGTACTTGTAAGTAAAATGTGCTTTTAGAACATTTTAATTTTTAAATTAAAAAAAAAAAATAGAGACAAAAATACTCAGAAAGAGGAGAAAAACGTGTGAAAAGAGAAGGGTTTTTTAAAGCTGGAGGAGAAAGCTTTACAACGTGGAGGAGAAAGCTTTGTAAAATTGATTTTTAGTGAAAAAGTGCAAATTTTTGATACCCAGATAAGTGTTTACTGATGCTTTTGTTTTTCTGATTATTTGTGCTGAAAGTTGTTTGCTTGAAGCTGAAAATCTGCGCAGCAAATTCAGATTGTTGATAGCTGTGTTTGTGCTCTGTTTTTGGTCTATCTGTGGCTGTTTTTTTAATGATATTGTGCATGTAATTAATTCCCAAATTTCCTAACAACAGTAGAGTAGAATTTTTTTAATTTTTTATAAGCACATGGGATGGTGAGGTGCAAATGAAAAGTTGTGGAGGTGCAAGTCTCACTTTTTGCTCCATGTTTGTGTTTGTATATATATATATATATTGTTATATTGTCAAGTAATTCTCCTTTTTTTAAAAGGGAAAATAACTGTACAGTGGTACAGTGAAAAAAGATTACAAAACAAATAGTAGAGTAGATTTTTTTTAATTTTTTATAAACACATGGGATGGTGAGGTGCAAATGAAAAGTTGTGGAGGTGTAAGTTTCCCTTTTTACTCCATGTTTGTGTTTGTGTATATATATATATATATATATATATGTTTTGTTACATTGTCAAGTAATTCTCCTTTTTTTTAAAAGGAAAAAAAACTGTACCGTGGTACAGTGAGAAAAGATTACAAAATAAAAAGTATAATATTTTAATTATTAAAGTGTGTATAAATTTTATCACTAATTTATAATTTTTTTTTAACCCACTGACAGATAATTCCCTTTTTTTAAACAGGCATTATGTTATGTTTGATCTCTTAAAAGTTCCCTTTCCCTAATCAATTTAAAGTGGGACACACGTACCTGGAATCTTTGCTATGTACATGTACGTTGGCTGTATGTCCACCCAAATAGATCTAACAAAAAATCCACGGATCACATATCAAAACCAGCAAAGCCATGGAACCAGCTCAACAAATTAAGCTGTAGTATATGCATTATATAGACGGGAAGGAGAACACAAGTGGATTATTTAAGTGCTATGCTCAGTATTGTTTATATACGTTCATCATGGAGCGGTAATAGTCTGTGGCAACTCTGTTTCGGGATTCAGAGTTCCAGTCTTCTTGTTGCTATCTTTTCGCTCACCATAGAGGTAGGAAACAAATCCCCAAAGGGAGAGAACAAGAGAGACCCCTTTCTCTGCCTGAAACTTTTCGTGGTATAAAATAACGGCTGAGATTTCAGTCACGGGGAGGAGAACCGCTATTATAATTGCAGTGAGCAGAGATGAGGCAAAGAAGATGACTCCAATTGCGCCCAGATAAAAACACTGCCAAATTATGCCACTGCATACCAGCACCACATAATATGCTGTTTCCCCAAGTTCAAATTCTCTTGCCTCCTTCGGAATTGCCTACAATATATAGAGGTGTAAGTTGGTTTCAATTCATTACAAGGTTAGGTATGTCATTTTCTTACTTTTCTTGTTTCAAACACAAGTTTTGAAAACCTTGCTTTAGTCTTGAACTAGGAAGCACGGATACGGATACGGGATACGGATACGATACGATACGGATACGGCGATACGATAAAATTTGAAAAACTAGGATACGGGTACGGCGGGGATACGTTCGTAAAAAATATTATTTTAACAATTTTTAGTAATGCAGTATGCATAAAAATAAAACCTAAAGCAAAAGACAACTTGATAAAGAAGAAAGATTCCTATAAAACTAAGAGTCTTCAAGGTCAATAGCTTCAACTTGTACCCCTTCATCATTGAATATCACAAGACCTTAGCTAAAGTCAAAAAACCATTCTTAAATAAAAATTTCAGCAAATATACTTTTTTAAGTCATCAATGATAGCCTAGGAAACACGGATACGAATATGGTGATATGGGGATGTGAATATGGCGATATGTCAAAATTTGAAAAACTACGATACGGTACAACGGGGATACATTCATAATTTTTTTTTTATATAATTTTAATAATGTAATATGCATGAAAATAAAACTTAAAGTAAATTAATAAATAAGGAGAGGGATTCCTATTAACCTAAAAGTGCTCAAACATTCATAAAACATCCAAAACTAAAAGCAAAAGCAAAAGCAAATGCAAATGCAAATTAAACATCATCCTTACATGCCAACACCAAAAAAAGAATGAGAGCAGAGAGAAGAAACGTGAGAGAGTGAAAAATTGAGAGAGAAGTGAGAGAGACAACAAGGATAAATTCTATTACTTTAACTCTCACTATATTCCTCTTATCAAAGAACTAAACAAAATATTATAAGTAATATATAACTTCGAGTATCCGATACTTCAAAATTAAGTATCCGATACTTCAAAATTAATAAAAAATTAATTAAGAAGTATCTGATACTTTTAAGAAGTATCTGATACGTATCCGCGAGTATCCGAGGAGTATCGGTATCCGATAAGTATCCGATACGGATACGTCACCCCTTTTGAAGTATCCGTGCTTCATAGGTCTTGAAGAAGTTTTTTTTTGGGAGCCATTGTGGAACCTTTACAAGGTATGGTTATTTTGGATTCATTATTCCTACTAAGTAAAATGATTATATCAAGTAAGTTAGGACACTAAGAAGGATTGTCCACAACGATTCACCCCAAGGAGGATTGATAAGTAGATTACTTGTGAGTTAGAAACACACACCCAATTCAGAGCGGGTTGGTTTTTCTCCATCTTGGAAAAAAATATATATGATTGTCCTCTAGTTTACTTCCACCTTCTCTATATTTTATTTTATTTTTTTCTATTTTTTTTCTTGCTTCTGGCAAACCTAATTCATTGCCAACAATTTCTTTTCATCCCCTCTTCCATCTTCCTTGATGTTCAATCACCACATTCCCTCTTTATTCTTCTATCATCCTCTTATTTTTTTCCACCCTCTGCAAACCCTAATGTTATACTTATTTTTTTTTTTAATCATTTTGTTTCTCTTACATAAAACATTTGATTTAACTCACTTTTTAGAAATTTAAGTTTTTATTTTTTAGTAATTTTTTTAATATTTTACATAGTTTAAAAAAAAAAAAAATTAGATATACCTAATCCAGATACACTAAAAAAGTATAATATTTATATAATTTTTTTTTTAAAAAAAAATTCACCAAAAAAAATAAATAAATAAATTTAGTTGTATTATGTGTAAAATTATTGATTTTATTTTTCATAACATAAAATAAAAATAAAAATAAAACTAACATGTATAGTTAATATAATGGTAAACTTGCATTATCTTATTGGTGGAACACTACAAATGCCTATCAAAATATACTTTTAACCATCTTAAACTTTATTTTTTATTGAATTATTTATCCACTAAAATTATGAACAAAATATAGTATTAAATTTAATAGATTATTGCAATCTAAGAAATTAAAGAAGTAATGAAAATAATTAAATTTTAATCTTAAATTAAAAACTATAAAGAAAAACAAAAGAATTGAAATCATGTTTAATATGATAGAATTTTCATTTCAAAACATAATATTTCCGTTTTTCAAGCAAAGTATGTACATATATATTTTGGATTTTGTAAAACAAAATAAAACATGAAAGATTAAATTCGGAGATTACAATTTTCTGCAATCTTTGTAGTCAAAATACAAAATCTCAAATGCTTGGAATAAAAAATAAATTCTTGAAGAAAAAGAAAAAGAAAAACCGAGACTTGCATTCGATGGCAGATTGCGGACTGCTGGCATTCATTGCTGATGAAGGAAGTTGATGAAGTATATATATTTGCAGTAGTGGATTGTTAGAAGTAATGGTTTAAGGGGATATGGATAGATGGGTTGTTTTATATATATATATATATATATATATATCAATTTGTTGTAGGATAGTAAGAGAGTGGGATTGAAAGTATTTGAGGGTAGGAGAGATTTGTTTGAGGTAGGAGAGTAACAGATTTGTTTGGATATGTGTTTTTTTTTTTTTTTTTTTTTTTTTTGTTGACAACTTTTTATGGATAGGAGTTGTGGATAGTGGAAGAGTGGAAGTGAAAGTCTTTGAGTGTGAAGGACAAACGTAGAATAGGAGAGAAAGGTGGAAGAATATGAGTTTTTATTGTTATAAAAGTCTTTGGGAGGGAAGGAAAAGAGCTATAAACTCAAAAGAGAGGTGCCACGTATTTTTCAAATTTATGAGAATTTTAAAATGTCATTTTGAAGCCTTTTAAAACAGCACGACATTCTATTATATATATAGTATAGATTTGTCACGTAATAATGTAATGATATACGATCCAAAAATAATAATACAAAATTTATGAAAAATAATGCAATACATTATATTCATTCATTTAAAACCAAAAAAATTATTGGTCGTAATTCCGATTTTTAGTGTTGTGTACATGTGGTCTTGTGTTTGGTGGTAAATCTGTTTCATGGGTTTGAAACTCCACTTCTTGGTAGACTTTTCTCTCTCTTGGTAAGTATCCTAGGAATTCAAAATATAGTAAAAAAAACATTATAATTATTTAAATAGAATCTCAAAGTTCCCTGTTGGATCCAATCACTCTTAAAAAACCACTTTCACACAATAAGTGTTGTCACAAACTCACGTGGTTGGTTCGTTTAAAAAAATAAAAAATTACTACACCAATTAATAAATTTAACAAACATTTTTACTTAGGGAATTTGGTCATAACCCCCTCGCTATCTAATTTCTCTTTCAAAAGGACAAGAATTATATAAGTACTTTCAAAACCCCCTGATATTTTAAAACTTATTTCTTTTATTATATTACCCTCATATCTATCAGCTCTCCTATTAAGACATTTTCACTATGTATTTCAGAGTAAAATTTTACTCTGTATAAAAGTAAAATTTTACAATGAATGAGAGTAAATTTTACACTCTGAAACTAAAAGTAAAATTTTACTCTGTATGAAAGTAAAATTTTACTCTGAATGAGAGTAAAATTTTACACTCTGAAACTAAAAGTAAAATTTTACTCTGAAAAATAAGTAAACTGTAAGACTCTGAAGCTAAAAGTAAAATTTTACTCTGGTTCTGTCAAATGAAAAAAACAGAGCAATAGAACCAGAGTAAAATTTTACTCTGGTTCTATCAAATGAAATTTGATATTTGAAATTTACTCTGAAAAATCGATGGAATTTTGAGTTTTGAGCTTTGAATCAGGCCTATAATCCTTGAATCAATCAATGTTTACTTTGAAAAACATTGAATCATGCCTATAATCCTTGAATCAGGCCTATAATCTGAAAATTTTAGAGAAATCTCAAATTTTCATACCCCGGTTCTTCAGATTTTTCAGATTTTACAAAATTTTCAGATTATTAAAATTTTGAGCTTTCAAAAATCTATATATTCGAATTTAAATATCAAAACACACAAACACACACACACACACATATATATATATATATATATATTACAGATTGGAATATGTAGATATATATATATTCGAATTCAAATCTCAAAACACATATATATTCGAATTCAAATATCAAAACGTACAAACACACACACACACACACACACACATATATATATATGTATCAACGCGATTTGCAAGTTCTCCACAGCTCCGGCCATGGAGGAAGCTAGGATTAGAAGAGAGAGACGAGATAGAAGATGAACAGTTGAAGGAGAGTTGAAGGAGGAGAGTTGAGAAGATGCAGAGAGAGATCGTCGGAGCTTAGGAATGACACAGCTCTGGCCATGGAGGAAGCTAGGGTTAGAAGTGAGAGAAGATAAATTTTGTATCTGGATTGTGTATATGTGAGGGTATAATAGTCTGATAAAATATTTAAATAATAAATTTTGTCATTTATGTAAGATTTTATAATTATGGGGGGGTTTAGAAAGTATAATTTTTTTCTTAGTCCTTCTAACAATAAAAGGAAGGTAAAAGGGGTTTATAGCCAAATTTCCTTTTTACTTACTCATGTGACATTATTATGTATTATTGAAGTGAGTCTTATTTCAATTTTTGTTTAGCATTTTTTGTGTGAATTATAGTTCATGGCTACTTCTGCTTAATGTTTTAGATTGAATGCTGATATCTCTCCACATTAAAAAATGTATGATCTATATATATCTATTTGAAAATTCGACTCAAGAATGAATTTAGGGGTGGCAAGCAGGGATGATCCCCATTTTATGATTTGAAAAATCTTTTTTACTACACTAGGTTTAGCTATTAATTACCTCCAAACTAAATAAGTTCACCCTACTAAATTTTTAACTAGACTTAAATATCAATTAAGTTTTTCTTGTGAGAACTTCAATTTGTGGCTACTTTCTCTTGATGTTTTTATGGACAGAATGCCACTATCTCTCCGATAAGAAATGTATGGTCTATGCATATCTGATACTTCTACTTTCTATCAATCAAATAGGACAAAAAGGCCTACTATCCACTTGTTTACTTACAAACCATTTATGTGGCAACAATGCTATAAAAACAAGTAAATCAATAACCAGTTATGTTTAGAATTTTCCTTTAGAAAAAATACATTCCTACTTTTGTTTATAGTAGCTATAACAATAATATTATGTATATATAAAAAATATTTCAAAATTAAATTTATTTCGGATGTGTTTGTTGGTGAGAGAGAGAGAGAGCTACCTTGAAGTCATTATTGATAATCATCCCAATAGTGCAGACAACAGTAGCAAAGAAACACATCACCAGCTGAAACTCTATCAACAGCGTGTAGCTAATGGCCTGTCTTGCCTTCTTGTATGTCCACTCCACCAATGGCAAGATGAACCCGTACAAAGCTGCGGCTGCAACTGTCATGAAGAACCCCACAAAATACTCTCTGTTAGACTCTCCCTTTGGATGGTCACTGCTCGTGTGAAGAGCCAAAATTCCAGCTCCAACGGTGAGCAAAAACACCGCGTTGATTGAGTACGAAGTGAACTTTTGCTTCACAAGAAGGTATGCAAAAAGTGCAGTGAAACCCAACTGGGAGGCAATGATCAGAGCCGCAGTGGATATGGAGAGGCGCGCAACCCCATAGGCATAGAGGTAGTCATCGGCACCAGTGAGGACACCGATGACACTGGCGCCGAGGAAGAGCGGAGGCTTCATGAAGAAGAGCTCGGCTCTGGAGCCTCTTTTGGAGCGGCGGTGGAGGTAGGTGATGATTAGAGGGATGAAATTGAGGGGCCAACCGCCAGTTTCCAACCAGCTTGAGAGCCATATTCTCTTGCCGCCATGAATGAAGTAAAGGCGCATCAGTGGGCCACCGCAGTGGCCGATGGTGAGGAGGATGGCGCTGAGCAGGAGGAGTGTCCTCTTCATTTTTTTGTTTATGTTTTGGGCCGTCTCCATGTTCGTATCAATGAGTAGGAGGAGGGTGATCAACAATTTCGCTCTCAAGACTTGGGGCTTGAGTCTAATGGCTCTAGTCTTCAATTGGAGGGTGGGTCCAATTTGGACTTTCAAATGGAGTTGAATAATAAGAGCCTACATGTACGGCTCCGTTTGGTAAGTATCTTCAAATATAGTTTTATCTATTGATTTGAGTGTGTTATTTATTTAAAATTTTTAAATCATAATTCTATATTCATTTTTCAAAATTCAATTCAAAATATAATCATTACTTTTCAAAACTCATAACCAAACATATAATTCAAAACTCTTTTCAAAACTCAATTCAAATCAATATTTTAATTTTTAAAATATTTAAATATTTAAAAAATATTTTAATTTTGTTAAGATTTTAAATATTTAAATATGTTACGATTTTTTTAATTTTTTGAATATTTTTAAATATTTTAATTTCAAAATATTACGATTTTAATTTTTTACATTTTAAAATATAATATAAAAATAAATTCAAACTCTATTTTATAAAAATATTTTTAAATATTTTAATTTTTTTGTTATGTATTTGGTTACAATTTGAGTGTAGAGTTGTGAAAGTAGTATGAAGTTTCGAATTATGTGTTTGGTTATGAGTGTTAAAAATAATTTCTTAATTGAGTTTTGTTTTATGTGTTTGGTTACGATTTGAGTGTAGAGTTGTTTTTAAATTTAAAATATTAACATTTTAAATTATTTAAATTTTTACGATTTAAATTTTTTGAATATTTATTTTAATTTTTTACTTATTAAATTTTTTAGATTATTTAAATTATTTAAATATTTATGATTTAATTTTTTTTGAATATTTATTTTTTAAAAAAATTATTTCCTTTGTAGTATTTTCAATTAAGAAATTATTTAATGTTATTTTCTGTTAATAATAACTTTTTTTAATTAAATTTTAAAAAGAGTTTGGTTATGACTGTTGATCAGAATTTTTAATAGTGTGAAAGTAGTGTGTTTTGTCATGAGTTATAATAATTTGAATTAAGTTTTGAAAACTCTTTCCAAAACTCGTAACCAAACAAATTTTCTTGCTTTACATGTCAAATCAAACTTTCAAAACTCAATTCCACACTCAATTCAAATCTCTATTAAAAAATCATAACTAAACAAATTTTCTACACTCAAATCATAATTTCACAACTCACAAATTTAAAATACAGCTCATACTCTCAAATGATATTTACAAAACTCTACCAAACGCAACCTACATCTTTGTTTGGTTGAACACTCTTTGACCCATGCTTCAGATAGCTTAAGCCCATGCTACAATGTTTCTGTCCAAGTCCAAAGGCCTTACAAAGTCATCTGAGCATCATCAGCAACCAGCTCAAGAGCTAATCGAGAGAGAGATTTGGCGAAAATCAGAGGAAATGTTCAAGAAAAGGGTACCTAGGAAGAAGTTATTGAAATTGAAAGATATAGTTGAATTGCCTAATGGGTGGTCGTAAAAAAGCCTAACACCCTTAACGTTATGGGTTCAAGTCACGGAACAATCACTTTATACAATATGTCAAAACTTACGTGTGTACCTAATCTTTTCTCTCCTAAACACACGTTAATATGTACTAAATGGGTGGTGGTCAAAGAAGTTGAAGAAAGGAAAGAGAAAGAAAAGAACAAAGATTACGGTCGAATCATCACCCTATTCAGCAGATTTTTCTTGATAGAAATTGACTGCTTCTTACTGAAATTAGGCAGTAAAAGATCTGGAATTAAAAGGAAAAAGTTTTACTTCAAAGTGTTCAAGTAATTAGTGCAATTAACATAGAAATTTATGATCATATAGAACACAACTCTAAAACATCAAAGTAAAGCATTAACTTAATAATCTGACAAAAAACTGCAGGAAATTGGTCAAGTATGTTTGATATGAAAACTCTTGATTTTTGGCCACAGTAGGCAAACTAAAAAGAACAGTTAGTAATGTTAAACCCATAAAATCTACGATCAAAATAAGCAAGGGAGCTCAAGGTTGAACAAAGATGAATAGTAATAATTCATGTTCTCATGGTTATAAATTATTTACTGACTGTCAGGTACATTCAGCTCAATATGGCCTAATCCCTTTCCAAATCATATGTTCTTGCTCTTTTCTCATAACCCAATCTGTATTTATTAATAATAATTCAATAAAAAAAAAAATCTGTGTTAATTCTTGCTCTTCCTCTTGTAGTGGCTGATGCTAATTGAAGAAATTTCCCCCTTTATTTCATTTTGCAATCCCTTTTCATTTTCAATCATGAATTCTCATTTCCTCCAGTCAAAATTTCACAATGGTCTCTCATTTTCAACCACAATTCAACATTTCCTAGTAAATTTTTACAATCATACTAATCCATCCTATTACTTTGATACTAGTGTTTGCTAGGACATTCAATTGGGAATGTATGGCATCCAAAACAAGTTAAAAAATACATGAAAATCAAACCTCGAAAGATGTTTGCGAATCTCAAAAATTGAAACCTTGTGGCATCGACCGACTCAATTTGAAGCAGAGTCGTTGAGCTCCGTTGTTGTTGGTAGCTTTTGGCTAGTCAACAGGCGGCATTAATCGGCAAGGAGTGAGACGAGATGGGCTAGCTCCAGTATGCGGTGTGTGAAGTGTTGATGTTTTCGTCTCAGTGTTGAGAAATTCTTGTGCGTATACCTATACTTACAGGAAACACTATATCCACCACATTATCCGAGGCATAATTAAAAAAGAAAAAAATGTCATAACTAATGGGATATAACTAACAAATTTATGAATTATAATTAAAATAATTTCGTAATTAAAGAAAAAATTGATCATAATTGTAAAAAAAAACAAACATAATTAGTGGTGTATATGATACATCCGCTTTATATGGTGTATATTAAAATTTTCCTGTACTTATACTTATCTATCTATTCTAATCCATAAGGTGAAGGTTGTTGGGGGTGATAACACATTTGTGTTTCATATTTTAGATTTTTTCAAAACACCGGTTGTTGATATTTATGCGAAATAAAGAAAGACTAGACTTGAAACCAAGATTATAAGTTTGACAAAATAAATCCTTACTACTTGAACAATACATATTACACGTGCATTTTTCTTAATCATTAGCCGCTAATATATGTATAAGTGAGGAAGACTCTGCATGGGTCTTATCTGGGTATGCATAAATTGATCCAAACACCATCATAAAAATAAAAATAAAAATAAAAAACATAAGCTTCACTGGTTATCGTTTGAGACTGTGAAAGAGCCAAGGTTGCTTTCGGTTTGGAACGTACTCTTCGACGCATGTATCCTGCGCTCGGTTCGGATGTAAGACAAAACTATTTCTAAGGTCACTAGTATTTCCCAAGCGAAACTGGATTGTGCAATTTGGCCGTCGACCATCATGAGTTTATTTTGATAATTTAAATGATTTATTTTATAAATTACAATATTTAAATAATTTTATTAAAAAATTTCTATCCAGATAGGTTAGTTTATGATATTTCATAAATATTATTTGTAAACTAAATTATTTATTTTTTGAGAGACAAATGTAATAAATTAACATGGTTACTATTATAATTTTTTACATGAATGATCTATATTAGTTTACAAAATGAAAAATTTAAATCATCAAAATAAGACTATAGAATGGATATAATCTGATTTGTAATAATAAAACACAATTTATAAGGAGTATTTTTTTAAAAAAAAATTCAATAACCCGAGGCACAAGAGTCTTGAGCACCGAATGGTTATTGGGTGCTCGTGAAGTACTGGTGCTTTAAGGTATTGTGATTGTAGAAAACGTAGAATTTGTGATTTTGTATTGGGTGATTACGAAATATAAGGAGACATAATATATAATGATAAGCGAAAGAGTATGAACATGTAACGTTCCAAGAATATTGAATAATTTTTCCTTGAGCACCTTTATTTTAAAAATAAAATAAAAAATATTCTGGAGCACGTGGTGAGTATGCCTTCTAGCTAATTAAACTACCCCTCAAGCATAATAATAAAGCATACACTCATACATATTGTGGAGACATATTTTCTGAGTGCCAACACGTGGCCAAGTTGACGCCGAAGTGTCAGCCGAGGTGCCACGCGTTCTGGTCATGACGCCGAGGTGATCTCGGCTAGGCCGAGGTTATCTCCGAAGATATCAGAGTCTGGGATAAGCGAATAAGGGACAAGAATCCTAAAATGAGAGAAGACTTCAATTTGGGTAAAGATAAGACTTTTAAAGAGTTTATCCCAATCCTACTGGGAGTCCAAGATTAGCAGTAAACCTAAGTCCACTAGAGCTAGGCTTCTATTGGGACTAGGATTGTATTGGCTATAAAAGGGAGGCACCCCCATGGGTCTATGGTACGCAATTTATATTCTGAATAGTGAGTTAATCACTTTTGCTATCTTTGGGAGATAACTGACTTGATCATCGGAGTGCCCCCGGGTGGACGAACCACAGCCGGAATCTCTTTTTTCTGTTGCAGGTCATTCGGGACTAATCTATTATGCCAGTGCTCTCCAGCTAAGTACTAATTTGGCAGTGTGGTCGGAAATTGACACTCACAATTTGGCGCCGTCTGTGGGAAAGAAATGAGAATAAATGGCCAACGACGAACAGAAAGAGAAGGTTGGGGATGACACCCCTACTGGGAGTGGGAAACCTGTAGACCTTGACGTCGAAGGAGACAACTGCAACGAAGAGACTCGTGATCAGAATCACGGAGGAAATGACGTCGGCCAGGAAGGCGACGTACCAAAGAAAACGGACCAAAGCGGGTATTATAACGAGGACGACCTTCAGGTATGGAAGGATAGATGCCTACGGAGGGACGATGAGGTAAAGGGAATGGCGAACAAATTGGCGCACCTGCAAACGGTCGTCAATTTCATGATGCAGAACAACGTCATGCAGCCACCGTTCCCGTTACAAGATACACCGATTCCAGCGGCCAAGAAAGATGCCCGACAAGATGGGTAGAAAACAGTCCCTACAGTCCCCCAGCACACTAGGAGCGAAAAACACTTTCACCGGCCTTCAAGGGAGGTCGGGCGAGGAGAGTCGAGAATGGAAGAATCTCGAAGGACATATCGCACCAAGGAAGCAGACCCCAAAGAACATCGGCATGTTCAAAGGCAGGAGTTGTGCTTCGACGCAACTAATGGAGAAAGGTCGAAGAGGGTTCACAATGAAGCTGAGAGCAGTGCACCTAAAAGGCTGAAGTCAGGAGATAGCCGAGCTCCTGGTCGGACCAAGGAGGACCTAAGGGATTACTTACAGAGGAGGCAACAAGATGCTGAGGTAACCTCCCCGATCAAGCTGAGAATGTCATTCTCGGTAGAATTAGACAAATTCGAAGCCCCGAAAAGGTTTAGCATGCCGAGATTCCAGATCTACGATGGGAAGTCGGACCCCAACTTTCACGTCAGTTTGTACCTGAACTCGATGGCGTTATACACCGGGAACGAGCCATTGCTTTGCAAGGTGTTCCCCTCATCCTTCAGAGAAATTGTATCAGATTGGTTTCACAAGTTGCCGAAAGGAACTGTGAAAACCTGGGAAGGCCTAGCCGAGTTGTTTGTGGCCAGATTCGTGACGAACAAACTACAGCCATTAAGGATGGATGCCCTGATGGCTCTGAAAATTGGCAAGGATGAAAGCCTGAGGGCCTATGCCAAAAGGTACTATGAGATATTCAACCGGATGCCAGAATGCAACCAAGAAGTGGCGGTTGTATCATTTAAGAACTACCAAAAAGATAATTGTCTGCTCTGAAAATCATTAGCAAAAACACTGCCAAAAAGTATGAAGAAATTGATGGCCAAAATAGAAAAGTACGCCAGGGCCGAGGAGGATACGCTGGGAATAAAGGCGCCGAAACCAGAGAAGAAAAACGGCTCGCCGAAGTGAGGCCGAGGTGATGGTGGCTATAACAAACCAGAAATCGGATTAAGGGCTGCTCAGGCAGTCACAATCGTATTTCGAATTCCGGTTTACAAAGTCTTGGAGAAAATCCGAACCCAGCCCTATTTCAGAGCACCGACAAGGGTACCAGGAGAGTTTATGAGAAGAAACCTTGGTAAGCATTGTGCTTACCACAATGAAGATAAGCATCTGACTTAGGGTTGCAAAGCCCTGCACTACTACAAAAATAGTTAAAGATCACATTTTGACAAAAAAAAAAGATCTCACTTTTATTGGAAGTGTGATAAAAAAAAATTAGATTGATATTTTAATCACACTTAATTTGATTGAGTGGGATAATATTTATTTTTTATGTCACTTTTCAATTAAGTGTGATTATATATATATATATATATATATTTTTAATCACACCTTCTAATTAAAGTGTGATTATATATACACTACTACTTTTTAATCACACATTCTAATTAAAGTGTGATTATTTATATATTTTTTAATCACACCTTCTAATTAAAGTGTGATTATATATACACTACTACTTTTTAATCACACTTTTTAAATAGGTGTGATTATATATATATATATATATATTTTTAACCACACATTCTAATTAAAGTGTGATTATTTATATATTTTTTAATCACACCTTCTAATTAAAGTGTGATTATATATACACTACTACTTTTTAATCACACTTTTTAAATAGGTGTGATTATATATATTTTTTTAACCACACATTCTAATTAAAGTGTGATTATATATACATTACTACTTTTTAATCACACTTCCTAAATAGGTGTGATTGTATAAAATATTTCAATTTGATTTTTATATAAAATATACAATTCCCAAATCTGCACCTCTATTCTACCCATGAATGATAGAGACGACTCACTACTAGAAAAGGAGGCTTTAGACACGAAACTTTTTCACCCATTTTTTCATCTTTCTATCTCTCTGTCTCTCTTCTCTCTCTTACTCACTCATTACTCTTCTCTGTCTGTCTGTCTGTCTCTTTCTCTCTGTGTCTCTGTTTCTCTTATTTTTCTCTCTCTTACTCATCACTCTTCTCTGTTTGTCTGTCTGTCTCTTTCTCTCTGTGTCTCTGTTTCTCTTATTTTTCTCTCTCTTACTCATCACTCTTCTCTGTCTGTCTGTCTGTCTCTCTCTTTCTCTCTGTGTCTCTCGTCCATCTCTCTTCTATCTATCTCTCTCGTCTCTCTTCTCTCTCTGTCTCTCTTCTCTATCTCTCTTCTCTTTATCTCTCTCGCTCATCTCTCTCTGTCTCTCTCTCGTTTATCTATTTTCGCTCTTTTTTTTTTTCTCTCTCTCTCAGTCTATATCTTTTCACCTATTTTTTCATATTCCTCTCTCTCTTCTCTTTCTCTCTCTCACTCATCACTCTTTTCTTTCTGTCTATCTGTCTCTCTCTCTCTGTGTCTCTCACTCATCTATCTCTTCTCTCATTTCTTTTCTTTCTCTGTCTCTTTCGCTCATCTCTCTTCTCTCTATCTCTCTCATCTCTCTCTGTCTCTCTCGCTCATCTCTCTTCTCTCTCTGTCTCTCTCTATCTCTCTCGTTCATCTCTATCTCTTTTCTGTCTCTCACTCTCTATCTCTTTCTTTTTTTGTCTCTTTCTCTCTCTCTCCCACTGTGTTTGCGTTGCTCACTCTCTCCCTCCCGTCTTCTCTATTTACTGAGCTCCCTCTCGATTTATCGATCCACTACAAGAAAATGCACTTTCAGCAACCACTTTGTCTCTCTCTCGCTCATCACTCTGTCCCTGTTTCTCTCTCTCTCTCTCTCTCTCTCTCTCTATCCGTCTCTCACTCATCTCTCTCTTTCACCACCCATCTCCTCTACCACCTTCACCATTACTGCAAACGTCATTCCACCACCACCACTACTTCCACTGTCGCCACTTCATTTCTACGACTACCATTACTACTACTATTGCCACCACTCCACTACCACCACTGCCACTAGTACTACCATTACCTCTCCTTCACCCCTGCCACTCTATCTACACTACCACTACCACAACTTCACCACTAATATCTTTCGCTATCACTACCACCACCACCATCATCTCTTATCCACCACCTCCACCACTAATGTCGCTCCATTTCCTCTACCACAAAAAAATAGTTTATGATTTTTAGTAACCAAAAAAAATAGGCCGTAGAAAAATATTTTTCATTGACCACAGAAAATTAACTTTTATTTTAGTGAAAAATATTTTTCATTAAAATATTACCCCTACTTCTACCAAATAAAAAATAATAATAATATTTTTTTAATTAAAATAAAAATGAAATTTTTTTCATTAACTACAAAAAAAAAATTATTTTAACAAAAAATAAATTTCTTTAGCGACAGCAACCCTCGTCACAAAAAAAAAAAAAGAGAGTTAAACGACGTTGTTTTGTTGTTTAAATTTTATTTGTGACCCCTCCAAAAAAAAGATTTTAATTTTTTTTTATCCTCCCCCGTCTCTCTCTCTCTTTTTTTTTTCATTCCCGTTTTTTTTTTTCCATTCCCTCCCCCCCGGGGGCCCAAAACCAAAAATCCCTAATCTCTTAAGATTTGTTAAGCCTCAGGGAGATTACATAGAGCTTCACAGGAAGAGAAATGGCTATCGCCATGATCATTTCGAGCGCAAACGAAAGAAAGAGGCTCGTGAAGTCCACAAGCAATCTCAGATTGCTCAGAAGGTTCAGTTTTTTCACTTTTCTATTGAGGATCTTGTTTACTGTTTTGGAAAATGAAATTACTATTGAGGATCTTGTGGACTCACAAGTCACCAGATCAACTGTCTATAAATTCTTGGGATGTTTTGGGGGCTTTTTTTTCTTTGTGGGTTGTCTTTGTTTTTTCATTTGAATAGTATCAACTTTTGAGTGGTTTCTTTTTGATTTTGACTCTTTTCTCTTCTTTGGACCTAAAGATTCATCAGATTTGGGTAATAATCTCAATTGGGTTTTCTGTTTCTTCTTCTTTGTATTGTAAGAGATTGGATGGTCAGTCTGTCAGTTGCTTAATGGTCTTATTTGTTTCACTCTCAAATTATAAAATATCATTTTCTATTTTTGTTTTTGTTTTTGTTTTTGAAGGTTTGTAACTGGTGATTATGATGTTCATACGTTTTGATCTTGATATCAGAAGATGATTACTGTATTGGGCTTTGTATTAGTCCTGAATTCCTCTTTATTATTTTTCTCTCTATTTCTTATCAAGATTTGATGGTGTTGAATATTTGGATTCTCACAAAAACAAATAAATGTGGACAATTTTGATCTGAGCATTTGAATGTGGCAGTCATGACATCTAATAGATTTATGAATTTGGTTTTTGAATCCTTATTGCAGAACACTATTTTTCTTTTCATTAGTTTTTATTTTTATAAATCTTCATTTGGTGTTGGTAATTCATTTGGATTTTGTTAAATGCTGAGAACCGCGAGTTTCTATTTTTATTTTTATTTTTTTAGGATGTATATATATCATTCTTCTTTTAGGATATATTTTCATTTTGCGGCTTTTATTCCCTAGAGAAAGCAGCTGCTCATGCATCATCATTGCTTGGAAGAACAGGGAAACATTTATTCTTGAGAGATGGTGATAATGAAAAACCTCTTATTTTACTTCAGATGGCCAACGATACTGATGATCTTCCATTTATGTGAGCCCTCGTGAATTTAATAGATTCTGATCAGAAGTCAAACAAATGTTTCTTTGTGACTACAAATGATATAGAACCTATCTTGACTCCTTGTCTTGTCTCTGCAAATCTACTCTATGGTTCTTTAAGCGTCGGGTTGCCTACGCTAATGCACGATATGATCGTATCCTACCATACTATATACATTTGTTTATTATTTTTTACTTGTTTATGTAGTAAAATATTTGGAGATAAAATGTCAGGACATTTAAACATATGCTCAAGCAATACATGAAAAACTAGTTAGGCTGTTCCAATTTTCTTCTTTTTGAAATCCTCTAATTTATGTGAAGAACTTAACACTTCCTCTTAGATCTTGTTGGATGGAGTACATCATCACTGCGGCGTTGAAGTGAGCTCCCAAAGGTAATTCTTAATCTTTATGGAGCTTTAGAATTGTGTTTCCAAATTTTCTTACTTTTTTTTTTTTTTTTTTTTTCAGCGTCAAAATCTGTCAAGAATTGACAAATACCCGCATGTCGTAAATGTGGAGTTAGCAAAACCTATGAATACTCAAGAAGAAATGTCTTTAGAGGGCCAAGTCAATGTATGCAAGACCATTGATATGGAAGGTTAGTTACCAAATTTTTGTCAATGTTATTCATGTTCTACAACACTAATCTTACAAGATTCAAGAACCATTACTTCCCATTAAAAAACCAAGTTAAAAATTAAAATAAAAAAGGTTTTTCCTTCATTTTAAATGTAGATTTCACTTGTATATTTAGTTTTTCTGGAATTGTGAAAGAGAGTAAAAAGTTACTGGCAATATTGTGAATCCCGCTCAACACCATGTTGTACCAGCTGGTACATACCATTTTAATAGGAAACTGGAATAATGGAGACTCAACACAGTTCCAGTTAATTTTCTGGTTTGTACCTGATTATTGTAGGTGTATCGGGCTAGCTCAATTTCCAAGCATACAGACTGTTCTAGCATATACCAGTTAGTGAAAAGAATGAAAGAACTGAAAATGAATTTCAGTGTGAAACAAGGTTGGGCTTCGAACTAGCATGTCTTGGTTTAGTCAAAATTGGAAGAAAAACACACACACACACACACAACACACACAACCTGATTTGTTATAGCAAGTGGAAAGAAAATGGAAAAGAGAAATTGAAGAGGTAATACTAGAAGTTCTAGAACAGTTATTTGGTGAAGAACTTTATACAAGTAAATGAAATTTTCATTATGCTCTTGAGGATTTGAAGTTCAATATGATTTCATTACCATCATTTCAGATTGTCCAATTATTCTGAGCTCTATATGTAAGTAAAATATTTATTCTTGATTATTCCCTAATTTTCACACTCTTTCCTCATTGCGTCCAATTGTAGAGGCAATGATCAGGGGTCTCACAAAAATGAGCTGGGAAAGGGTTGATATTGACTTCAGTGGAACTAAACAAAGACTTTTGGCGCACAGTACTATTCAGGCAAGTTTCTTCTTTCTCTTTAATTTAACTACATAATCAAGGAAAAACATAATAACCTCAATGAGTAAAATGCGGTTTGGAGGTCAACCTCTTGAAATGGATTGGAACTCTCTAGTTTGAATTCCCCTCCAGATAAAAGAGGGTCAGCACAATCAGATTTCAGTCCATTTGGCAAAATAGGAGAGAAGTAAACAAAGAAATGATAGTAGTACCAGTTTATCTTCTTCTTGTTTGGATAGTATAAGAGTGAGATAAAAGAGAAAGAAAGTAGTTTATCATCTCTTCTTGTTTGGGAAAGATAGTAGTATCAACATTTCTAATGAGTGACCTTTTTCTTTTGTTCTGTTCGTGTAGGTAAAAACTTACTGTGTGAATTCCACCGGAGCTGATGTGATACAACATATGATCGACAATTTTCTGTTATAGGTGTCACCAAATTACATTTATTTATGCATCAATTTATTTTGTTTTATTTTTCAGTTTCTTCCATATGGAGATAATGTAAATATGCGCAAGCAATCCTCGAGCATTTCGTTCCTTTTAGAACTCTAATTTTTAAAATTTCAAAAACACTAGAGGGAGTAATTTTCCCTGTTTTAGAGTTATATGTAACTTTCTGCCTAACATGCTATTTTAGTAATTTTTTTTTATTTTTTGACAAAAATATAAGGTAAAAAAATTATATTTGGGATCACTTGTTGACTTTTTACAGAAAAATGTACAAAAAGTATAGAGAAAAAACAATATTTGACCTTTTTTTTTTTTTAAAGTTGTTATAAGTTGTTGATTTTTTTTATTTTTTTAATGATTTTTTGATTTTTAAATTAAAATATTGAGTTAAAAGTGCCAAGGAATAGTTTAAATTATAGTGCATTTGCGAAATGTTTGATTGGTGGTTATGCGCTTGTAATTTCAGTTCGTGGATATTATTTTAGTGTAATTGGTACACTGGATGGTGTCCCGATTACTTTGACAACATGTGTGTGGAACCTAAATGGGGGCTTTACGTGTGGAACCTGAATATATTTTCAAATATTAATAAAATGAATTCATCATTTGTATTTCTATATTCTACAATTATTTTGCATTCTTTATATTGCAATTAATTGTCATGTGATTGATATATTGATGTTTTTAGGTTATGAAATTTATAACCTTTTAATTTTAATTAGTGTTATTTTGTTTTTTTTCATTACCTCTGAATAAGCTATTCACATAGTTGACATATAATAAATTTATAAAAGTATAATTTTTAAAAATGTTCCAGACATATCGTGTCGTGCATTTTTTGAAAATCAATGTGGCCTTGTGTCAAAGCTGTGCCCTTGTCACGTGTCAGTGCTACTTAGAGCACAGCACAACAAATTATTTGGGAGAAACCAATAATTTAATTAGTGTGTGTGTGTGTGTTTCTTCACCAAGTTTATTTGGATTTGATGGTTTGAATTACAATTTTAACTTCACATTACGTAGCACTAATTGAGGATTGGAAAGCACCTGCAGGCTGCAGCACTTATATAGTTTTCATAACTAGCATTTGTTTCAATTTGTTAGGGGAGAACATATGTACAGGTGTAAAACTGAATAGATCACACTCCAATTGTATGAATCAGTTAAGTGTTCATTATTTTCTAATGCATAGATTTCTACCTTTGCTTGTTTCGAATGTTGTTCTAGATTCATTTCATTTGACTACTTCAAAGTTTCTTTTTATCGTTGTTGTAACAATTGTTATTCTCAACAGGGATGAGTAATTCTCAACGGGATGAGTAAAGCTTCGTGAGATATTTCTGACCAGACCATCTAGTTCGGTAACTGCTCTCTTCCTTCCCTTTTATTTGTTTATTTATTTTTTGAGGTTTTCTCTTCATTTTGACTCATTTATTTGTGTTTTTTCTTATAGAAAGAACAAACTTGTTTATACTTCATAAAGTAAATCATTGTAATTTGAAAGATATCTGAAAAAGAAACACACTTGCACTTCCTTGAGTGCAGTAGGATTGGGATTGTGTTCTTAATTGCATTTATTCAAGAACCGTAACAGTTCTGTGGTGAATCCAATCAATGATTAATCCTACTTAGAGGTGTGATATAAGAGATGACATGTTAATTCTATGATTTTTGGAGATTGTTGAGTGTTGCTGAGCTCTTTCATCTCAAGTCTAGAAGAATGAGGTTTACCATGATCAATGAAAGAGATGGGAATCGACACATTTAGTAAAGCCACTTAATTTGTTCATACATGTCAAAGGTGTTAGCAATCCATAATGCCTAACTATAATCGGTAAGACTCAAAACACAAGAAGAACAAACACACAAGAAAGAACACACAAACTTGACCTCTAGGTGACAATGCTTTAAGGCTAACAAAATTAACAGAGAGTAAATTAGTTATGAAAAATAACAGCAGAGAAAATAATATATAGTTTTAGTCATTAGGTGATCCAATCCATTATTAGATAAAGAAGAAGAAGAAATTCTTGACCTAAATAACAGCAGAGAAGAAATTTAGAGAAATTCTTGATGGGTTTCCCAAATATTTGATTTTTGTTTAAACAAATCTTTCAAATTTTGAATTAGTAAGATTAGAGAACCCATTATGGTGTTTGAATGAAATTCTTGAGTGGGGGGCTTTAGTGTTCAAATGATTCTATTACAATGTTGAATTTCTTTTTTTTTTATAATCTTTTTGGGTATTTTTCCTGATTGTGGTATTTGATTTTAAAATTTTTTTTGGTGGTATAAATAAATGGGTAATGTAGGGTGGTATAATATCTCCAAGTAAATTGAGGATGAAGCTAATAGGGGCAGCTGCTCAGCATAAGAGGAAAAAAGATGGATCAAATAGTAACTCAGCAAGAACATCTCTTTCCAAGCTTGAGGATTCTGAGTTTGTCAACAACAGTTTGTTAGCCACCATGACTGCAGGAGACTTTGATGACCATGGTATTTTATGTGACTCTGCTCCATCTTTGTTTTCTCATTACATCCATTGGTAATTAGTATTTAACATTATATTTTACTCTCAAACTAATTTTCTATTTCTTCTTTGTAAACAAAAAGCAGGAAACATATTGTCCCAAAAAAAAAAAAAAAAAGAAAAAACTAAAAACATGTTTAATATACACATGTTTTCCAAACAAATACTAACAAAAATAAGAAAACATGTTTGGTGAGTTGCGGGAAGGGTGAAGTAGTCGCCGGGAAGGGAAGGGGTAGCTAAAGGGGGTGAGGGAGTGGCTGGAGGGGGGATGGAGGAATAGTGTTTTCAAAGGCTCAAGCAACCCCCAAGGCACCAAAGGTTTCTTGAGTTTTTATTTATTTATTTATGGGTATCTAAAATTACGGTTCAACAGTAATAATAATATATATTTAGAAAAAGATCGTGCACAAGCTGTATTGAGATTTATCATTTTTAAATACTGTGCTCATTAGTGACCTCCTAATTACAATGTCATTGAAACTGAGCTGCTATGGCATCTAATTGTTAACAGGGAAGTTACTTCCAAAATGATTAAGATCAAACAGAAATGATTAATGTTCCTATTTTAGTTTGCTGAATTAACTTTTTAGTTTATTCATATGCATCAGTGGTTTCTGGATTAATTTGTGTTTTTATTTTTCAAGTCAGAAATTTTTTTGGAGAGATGTAAAATATGGTCCAAGAATTAAAGAACTTAGTTTTTTAAGTTTTTTCATTTTTTAATAGATATAAACACAGTTAATTTTTTTTTTAATTCTTTTGTATATACTTTTGAATATTTAATTTTCATTTATGAAATATATGACGTTATTCTATTCAATATGTGGTTATGATTCAAAATATAATATATAGTGTGTATTACATTCTTCAAATATGCATACAAAAATAATATTGATTATTTTTCAAATATGTCGAATCCTTTTTTTATCACATATTTTATTAGTTATTAATCACACTTAAAAGATGTGATGTAAATATTATTAATCACACTTAAAAGATGTGATGTAAATATTTTTAATTACACTTAAAAGATGTAATCTAAATGTTATTAATCACACTTAAAATTTTTAATCACACTTCCAAAGATCACACTTAAAAGGTGTGATCAAAATATTTTTAATCACACTTAAAAGGTGTGATCTAAATGTTATTAAGCACACTTAAAAAGTGTGATTAAAAATGACCCCTTTTAATCACACTCCCAAATATCACACTTTGATAAAACTTAAAAGGTGTGATTAAATAACATACATCACACAAAAAAAGTGTGATCTTTATCTGTTTTTGTAGTAGTGCTGAAAGCACACCTGGAAGACCTGGTAAGGCAAGGCCATTTAAGGGACCTTGTAGATGAATCTAGGACAAGGGAAGAGCAGGCAAGACTGCCTCAGGCACTAGCAGCTCCACCTCCTCCAGCACAGCAACCGCAGGAAGGTGGACCTCGGGTAATTAATGTAATTCACTCGAAGGTCAACGAAAATGAAATACGGGGGGAGACCCACAAGGTAAAGCACTTGTAGCATGTGTACCAGGTCCAGGAGAAAAGACCTCGGTCGATGAGTACCAGGGACCAGTAGTGTCCTTTACTGAAGCTGACCTTGAGATGGTGCAGCATCCACACAACGATGCCTTGGTAGTATCTCTCCAGGTTGGGGAGTGCCAAGTGAAGCGCATCCTAATTGACCATGGCAACTCTTGTGACATCATGTATGTCAGGTGTTACAAGGAGCTTGGCCTTCATCCAGACGACATAGAGCAGTCCAACAGCCCAATGGTCGGGTTCAATGGAACGCCGACGTGGCCACTGGGAGCAGCAAGCTTGGAGGTGCAAGTTGGCACCAAAAAGATAAAAACAAAATTCACCATAATCGACACACCCTCCCCCTACAATGCTATCTTGGAAAGGCCATGGCTGTATGCAATGGGGGCTATTCCCTCAACGTTACATCAGCTATTGTAGTTCCCAACAGAGCATGGGATAGAGGAGGTCAGCGGGGATCAGCTGCAGGCAAAGAACTGCTCCATGCAGCAATGAAATCCACCTGCAGCATATGAGAACCAGAGACAGTAGAGATCGAAGACGAGGACGTGGAGGTCCTAGAGGACGTTGGCAAAGAGCCAGCTGAAAAGAGTGAAGAAGCCCTGAAGAAAATCCTTGTCTAGCAAGGGGATGAGGAACGCTTCTTCCTTCTTGGCTCGGGCTTAGCCGAAGAAGAGGAAAAAGAACTGGAGGCTTTCTTGAGAGCAAACATTGAGGTGTTTGCCTGGACGCCTTACGAAATGCCTGGCATTGACCCCGAGGTCACTTGCCATAAATTGAACGTAGACAGGTCGGCCACACCTGTAATCCAACGAGCAAGAAGACCGACGTTGATGCATGTTGAGGCAGTGAAAGAGAAAGTAGACAGACTTTTGGAGGCCAAAGCCATTTGAGAGGTAAATTACCCGACATGACTATCGAATACAGTGGTGGTGAAGAAAAAGAATGGTAAATGGAGGGTCTGCATGGACTTTAGCAGCCTAAATAAAGCCTGTCCCAAAGACAGTTTTCCTTTACCCAAGATTGACCAATTGGTGGATGCCAATTTAGGGCATGGAAGGATGAGCTTGCTGGATGCCTACAGGGGGTACCATCAGATAGCTATGTACCCGCCAGACTGTGTTTATCACCTCAAAAGGGCTGTATTGCTACAAAGTGATACCTTTTGGATTGAAAAACACAGGAGCAACTTACCAGAGATTGGTAACCAAGATGTTCAGACATCTAATTGGCAAAACAGTGGAAGTTTACATCGATGACATGGTCGTAAAGACCAAAGAACCTAAAGGTCATCTGGTCGACCTAACAACAGTCTTTGATATCCTTAAAACATATCGGCTCTGACTCAATGCATCAAAGTACGCATTTGGAGTGGGATCTGGTAAGTTCTTGGGATACTTGGTGACCAGAAGGAGCATTGAGGCTAGCCCAGATCAGATCAAGCCCATCCTAAAACTGAAAAGGCCAACATCGGAGAAACAAGTACATATGTTGACTGGAAGGGTTGCAACCCTGAATAGGTTCATAAGTAGAAGTTCTGACAAATGCAAACCCTTCTTCAGCTTAGTGAAGAAGGCCACAGACTTCTTATGGACAGAAGAGTGCGAAATCGCCTTGGCCGACTTAAAGAAGTGTTTGACCACGGCTCCAGTTCTCTTAAATCCAGAAACTAGAGAGGAGCTATTCATGTACTTAGCAGTTTCGGAACATGCGGTAAGTGCAGTGGTAATCCGAGAAGAAAAAGGGGAACAAAGGGCTGTTTACTACGTAAGCAAAACCCTTGCTGATATAGAAACCAGGCATTTACCCTTGGAAAAGTTAACGCTGGCTTTAGTAATGGCTTCCAAGAAGCTAAACCATTACTTTCAAGCCCACAAAATTGTGGTGCTAACTGAATATCCTTTGAAGTCCCTATTGCAGTAGGGAGATATGACAGGTAGAATAGCTAGATGGACAGTGGCCTTGGGCCAGTATGACCTGGAATACAGACCCGGAATAGCAATCAAAGGCCAAGTTTTGGCTGACTTGTGGCCAAGTTCACACCAAGAGCCATTGTACATCGGGCTCCGTTGAGCCGAGGTGAACGATGTCCAAGCGAACAAAGAGGAGCCCAGCCGAGGGCAACAAAACAAAAGAAGGAAGAAAAACTCAGGCCCTGTAGCATTTACATCGGCGACTCCTTTCGACTGTTTGTCGATGGGAGTTCAAACCGACAAGGAGCAGGGGCAGGAGTAGTACTGGTATCTCCAGATGGACAGATGCTAGAACAATCCATTCGTTTGGGGTTCAAGGCCTCAAACAATGAAGCAGAGTATGAAGCACTGATTGCAGGCCTGAAACTGGCAGTAGCAATAGAAGCAGATAAGGTGATAGTCTTTTGTGACTCTCAGCTTATAGTCAACCAGACAACAGGCAAGTTCGCAGCCCGAGACGAAAGGATGTTGGCCTATGTAAAGGAGGTCGGCAGATTGGTGGCCTTATTTCAGAATTGCCAACTACAGTAGGTTAGCCAAGATGATAACAGTCACGCTGGTGCCCTGGCCACCCTGACTAGTGTAATATAACCTGGAAAGGCAAGGACGATAATGGTTGACTACTTGCCCGGTCCAAGCATAGAACCACTGAACACAGAGCGCGAAGCAATGTGTGTGGAGATGAGACCAAGTTGGATAGATGTAATAATAGCATTCCTTAAAGACGGGAAGCTGCCCGATGACCGAAAAGAAGCGCACAAGATCAGACTGAAGTCGGCAAGATTCAGTTTGACCCCAGAAGGACACCTCTACAGAAGACCATTTACTGGACCCCTTTTGAGGTGTGTGCATCTTGCACAGGTTAAAGATTTTCTGTATGAGATACATGAAGGAATATGTGGAAGCCACGCTGGGGGCAGGTCACTTGCCCACAGGGCCATTACTCAGGGGTACTGGTGGCCCTATATGCAGAAAGATGTCGAAGCTTATGTGAAGAAGTGTGAGAAGTGCCAAAGGTTTGCACCTTTGATACATCAACCAGCAGCTGACTTGAACCTAGTATCCATTCCTTGGCCATATGCCCAATGGGGCATGGATCTTGTCGAAAAACTACCTCAAGCAACTGGACAAAGGAAGTACTTACTAGTGGCAGCAGATTATTTCACCAAGTAGGTAGAAGCTGAACCCCTTGCCAAGATTCGAGACATTGATGTGAAGAACTTCATCTGGAAGAACATTATTACTAGGTTTGGGATTCCAAGAGCAATAGTTGTAGACAATGGAACACAATTTGACAGTAAGCTAATCAAAAGCTTCTA
The DNA here is from genome assembly GCF_055761805.1 of Camellia sinensis. Lineage (NCBI taxonomy): Eukaryota > Viridiplantae > Streptophyta > Magnoliopsida > Ericales > Theaceae > Camellia > Camellia sinensis. Next base: position 187,419,727 of record NC_138963.1, on the reverse strand, counting down.
TGTAAAGTTCAAAATAAAGAATTAGTTTTCGACCTCAAGTTTTCCTCAAAGCAATGGACAAGCAGAAGCATCTAACAAAGTTATCTTAGATGGGATAAAGAAGAAGCTGCAAGCAGTAAAGGGAAAGTGGGTAGATGAATTGCCCAGTGTACTCTGGGCATATCGGATTACGCCGAGAAGATCAACGGGGGAATCCCCGTTTGCCATGGCTTATGGCACAGAAGCAGTCATTCCGCTGGAGGTCGGCATCCTAGGGATCAGAACCCAGGCAGTGGAGAATGGAACTAATGATGTATTATTAGCCTGAGATCTGGATCTTCTAGAAGAGAGAATGGAGAAAGCAGTAATTCAGCTGGGGACATACCAGCAGCAGCTTGCCAGGGCTTACAATAAAAAAGTGAACCCACGAGAGTTCCAAGTTGGTGACTTTGTCCTGAGAAAGGTTGTTGGCAACAAGAAGGATACCAGAGAAGGTAAACTTGGCCCAAATTGGGAAGGACCCTATAGAATCATCTCGGTCTTGGGCAACGGGGCATATCAGCTTGAGGATTGCGAAGGCAAATAGCTACCAAGGCCCTGGAATACTTGCAATCGGAATTTTTTTTATCATTGGACTTTCTTGTTCTTTTTTATTAGCCAAAGTAATAATAAAGTTCTAGCTTGATTTTTTACACTTATGACTGATAAGATACTTGACGATGTCTTTGGAATATATGCATAATGAGAACCCAAGTGGAACTTAAGTTCACATTAGGGGGCAGAGAGTTGGGAAATGGTTCCTGGAAAGGTAGAATTTACAAACGAAAATTAGTTTAACGCTTGTTGAAACTTAAGTTTACAAGTTGAAGTTAAACTGAGGTCATGTTTAACGCTTGTTGAAATTTTAAATTTACAAGTTGAAGTTAAAACGAGGTCATGTTTAATGCTTGTTGAAACTTAAGTTTACAAATTGAAGTTAAACCGAGGTTATGTTTAACGCTTGTTGAAATTTTAAGTTTACAAGTTGAAGTTAAACTAAGGTCATGTTTAACGCTTGTTGAAATCTTAAGTTTACAAGTTGAAGTTAAACTGAGGTTATGTTTAGCACTTGTTGAAATTTGTAAAAAATTTACAAGTTGAAGTTACAAGTTAAAGTTAAACCGATGTTATGACTAAAAGAAAATTGGTCTAAACAATTGTTGAAATTTTTTAGAAAAATTTTAACAAGTTAAGACTAAGGTTGTATTAAAAGAAGTACTTATGTACTTGCCAAGGTAAACCATTGGTTTGTATAACTGAGGTATATCACCTCGAGGAAATTACACAGATAAGGTGTATGCTTGAAAGCATGCAAAATTATTCTAAGTACAGAATCATACAAGAGTCATACAAAGGAAATTGTACTTGCATTCAGAAGAATCTGTTCAAAAAGAAGAGGGCACTTCGGCCTACCAAAAGAGTAGTTGTTCAGAAATTACAAAAGTGGCACTTCAGCCAGATCCAAGCTTACATTGATTCAAAAAGTAAGACAAAATACTAAGTACAAAGTAAAAAACTAAGACTCTTCGGCGTCTATGGCTGGTTGGGTCTGGAGTTCAGAAGACAGCTGAGAAGACAGCTGAGAAGACATCTCGGCGGCCCTGTCAGCCGCGAGCTCGGCATCAATTTCTTGAAGAGTTTGGTCGAGGCTCTTGTCGGCAATAAGCGCGTCCGATGTTGCCTTCTCAGGAGGAGCGTCTTTGGAAACCTCACATTCTCCATCTTGAGTCAAGTCTAGGACTTGCTCATTTGGAGTAGGGACTTGGCCCCAACAGTGTCCTTCGATTTCCTCACCAAAGCTTCCCTTTCAGACTCAGAATCGTCTTCAGATTGGCTTGGAGTAGGGGGGAATGGCAGGGAGAGGATGTCGGCATTCTTGAGGGGGGAGTCCTCGGGGACGTCAAGCTTTTTTAGAGCAGCCATCCAACCAAGGGTGAAACCCTTGTTGCATGCCTGCTTTACCTGACTCTTGTAGTCCGCCGTGACATCGGCCACCCCCTCATTGTATGACTTTTCATCTACGGCCTAGATCTCAGCAGCTTTTGTGGCCAAGGCATCTTGTAGTTCTTTTTGGGCCTCGGCCATCTTTGTTTCGGCCTCGATCTTTTCGGCCGTAAGGACCTTGGCAATGGCCTCGGCAGCATCAGCCTTTTCCTCGGCCTGATCCTTAGCTTTAATGGCCGCCGCGGCCTGATCGGACAAAGTTTTCATCTTGGCCTTAGTCTTTTTGATGGTCTTTTACAAACCAGAGACCTCCCTAATCTTGTCGGCCAACTCCTTTCTCATTTCAAAAGCTTTTCAAAAGCTTGCATTGAGAAGGAGTGGGCGTGCTGGATTGCCTGAAAGAAAATGGACAGAACAAAAGTTAGTAGAAGTTCTAAAAGTATGAAAGAATAAAGAAAGAAAAATACCAAGTGTAAAGAACTTACTTGAACGGAATGCTGCAGCATTAGAGCAAAATTTTCGTATTCGCTCATCTTAGCGTTACGATTAAGTTCTTCGGGCAGAAGCAAGACAGTGGAGAGGGCAACGCCGACCTCAATGTCGTTGGCACTATCACCAGCCTTTACTGGCTTGTCATCGATTGTGATTGGCGGGGCCCAGGGGGAATCATGTTTTAATGGCCCCGAGGTGGTCGCAGAGGACGACCTCGGCCTTTTTGATCTAGTAGATTCGGATGGTTGGGTCTCGGCGGGCCTCTTCTCAGCGGCTGGAGAGGTCTTTTCACTCTCAGCCAATTTTGAAATTGGCAAGGTGTTCTCAGTGTCAATCTGAGTCATCGTTGCCTTTGGCTGAGCCTTCTTCAATCTTTTTGTCTTTGACTTTGGTGGAGGCTGGGATGGCATTAGTTGGGCGTCGACGGTGTATGGGATATCGGCCAAGAGATCTTCAGTGACTGTTTTCTTGCGGCCCATCTCAGCAGCGAAAACAGTTTGGCATTTTTCGACCGCATTGAGATGGTGGGATCAGTTGTGAAGTCGAGGTAGATGGCTGCTCTGTTGGATCAGAGGTTTACCCCTAATCTGGCCGAGATGATGAAGTTGTGGGAGGAGTAGTGGCGGACGGAGGAGACTGACTCTTCTTCTTCTTTGGAACGTCGGGAAGAACTGACTTGTAAGTGGGAATGAAGTTGAGTAGCAAAGGGGCTCTCCGCTTGTGAACTGACAGATCTAGTAGCTTCTTCAAGTCCTTGCTGGGGAAGAAGGACTTGTGAAAGCCCTTTGGTGGTTGTGGAAGAACTGCAAAAAAAAAAAAAGCACAGACGTTAGAACAAAGTATTGAAAACTTGGAAAAAAAGCAAGGAAATGTGACACCTGGCTCTTACCATCCCCTTCCCTGAAAACAATTCGGCTTAGGGGATAAAGGTGGAGGTCATCGTTTGGTTGAAACTCCTAGTTGCCCGAGACGATGAAGTAATCGTCTCCAGCACCCTTGTTTGAGTCTGGGAGGTCGGCAATAAGCTTGTACTCCGTGGACCTCGGCTTGAGGTAATAGATGTGGCTTTTTTCCGATTTTAGGCGACACATGGTGTAGTAGTACTAGATGTCGGCAAGTGTAACCCTAGTATTTTCTTTCTTGGCTAAGGCGATTATATCATTGATAACTCGATAAGAGTTGATGGCAAGTTGCATTGGGTTCAATTTGTAGAAGTGGAGGACTTCTCGGAAAAGGGTGTCAAATGGAAACCTAAGTCCACACTCGATAAAGGCCACTACTGGGAAAGAAATGAGGTGCACGTCGGGCATAATGGAATCCTCCTCCCTTGCCAATCTGAGGTGGACGTCGGCAAGAATGGAAAACTCCTGCCTAAAGTACTCTAACTTAGTTGGGGTGTCTACCCTATGCTTCCACATACCCATGACGTCGGCTTAATTGGAGGAGTTGGATTTCAGAAGAAAGTGTTTTTGAAGGGTTTGAGGGACCTCGGCTAAAACCTAAAAATGTACTATGGAAAGAGTTTGTATGGATCTAAAGGGAATTCGTGTCGGTTTTTCCTAAGGTTCGCAAGTTCTATAGACAAAATCCCAATCCTAAGTCTAGGCAAGTGAAGATTGAAGGCAAGAATTTGGAAAAAAACATGGCAAACAGAAACAAGAATGCGATTCAGAGTCAAGAACAGTGATGAATCATCAAAGAACACAGTGGTAAAGCTTGTGCAAGTGTGTGAAGCCAAGAACATTGGCAAAAATCAACAGATATGTAAGCAATATGAGTATTCAAGAAAGGATTAGGCAAAAAACAGAATCATGAAGTAGAACATGCTCAAACACATGGTGGAAATCAAGGTACAGATTAAACGATCAGAGACATGAGCAAGTTCATAAATATGACAAAGTTTGAAGTAAATCAAGAACTGAAACCAGGAGGAACAGTGGCTTACCAGAGAAAGTGATGTGAGGATCGCCGAAGTTAGACGATGGTTGTAAAAGCGATAGAGAGGTAAAAATCTCGCCGGAGGAGGTGAACGGAGCAAGTTGCAGAGCTCGAACGCTTGAATCAAAGGCAGATTTGGGAGAGCGAAGAGAGAGAGAGCTTGCACGGGAATGAGGATGCAAAGGTGAAACGACGAAGAGAGAGGAAGAAAGTATTGTTGAAACACAAAACGGCGGCAAAAAGGCAATTAATGTGCCTAAAACGACATGCGTGTCAGATGGCGCATGCGAGAGCAATGCGACTTAGTGGCGCGTATCGGACACGGTCCAGTAGGGGACAGACGCGTGGTAGAAACAGTTGAAATATTGTGTGTGATAGCTCATACGCGTGATAAAACTCTTGGAGTTTTTGGTTTAATGAGGCAATGACCTCGACTGGTAGGAAGATCTCGGCTAAATAACTTGAATAAACTAGGTTATTGGTTCTAAAAGCCTTGATGAGACAGACTACAAGACCTGGTCATGTGAAGCGGACGTATGATGACCTCGGTAATGGATGATAGAGCAAGATAGTCGACATCCTATCCGATATGACGATATAGGTTCCATCACCTCAGGATGTCGAGGTAATAGAACCTAGGGGGCAGTTGTGGGGACATATTTTCTGAGTGCCAACACATGGCCAAGGTGACGCCGAAGTGTTAGCGGAGGTGCCACGTGTCCTGGTCATGACGCCGAGGTGATCTCGGCTAGGCCGAGGTTATCTCCGAAGATATCGAAGTCCGGGATAAGCGGATAAGGGACAAGAGTCCTAAAATGAGAGAAGATTTCAGTTTGGGTAAAGATAAGACTCTTAGAGAGTTTATCCCAATCCTACTGAGAGTCCAAGATTAGCAGTAAACCTAAGTCCACTAGAGCTAGGCTTCTATTGGGACTAAGATTGTATTGGCTATAAAAGGGAGGCACCCCCATGGGTCTAAAGTACGCAATTTATATTCTGAATAGTGAGTTAAGAACTTTTGCTATCTTTGAGAGATAACTGACTTGATCATCGGAGTGCCCCTGGGTGGACAAACCACCGCCGGAATCTCTTCTTTCTGTTGCAGGTCGTTCGAGACTAATCTATTCTGCCAGTACTCTCCAGCTAAGTACTAATTTGGCAGTGTAGTCGGAAATTAACACACACACATATATTTTCAAATTAATAATCGAATAAATAAATTATGAATAACTTAAATAGATTGCATACTCAAATACTTGCTACTGTTGATTTTCTATCTGGGCAAAGAAAAATGACTGGTAGCTCGAAATTGTGGCTCGATTTTGGCTCGACAGCCCAAAATGACGTCGTTTTAGGCTGTCTTTTTTTTTTTTTTCTTCTTCTTCTTCTTCTTCTTCGTCATGCTGGTCTGAAACAGAGGGAGAGGAGAGGGAGATGGAGATGGAGATGGGGAGAGAGAAAGAGAGAGAGAGGGAGAGAGGAGGCAGGTCGTCTGTCGTAGCCCTCCGCCCGCCGTCGCAGCCCTCCCCCGTCGCCTCTGCCCGATCGTCGCAGCCCCGCATCTGCCGATCGTCGTCGCAGCCTCTGCCTCGCAGCCCCTGCCCCCGCCCCCGCCCCTCCTCCGCCTCCGCCTCCACCTTGATATGTTGGCCCCCTCCAGTCCCTCCTTCTCCTCCTCCTCCTCCTCCGCCCCTCCTCCAGCCTCTCCCTCCTCCTTCTTCTCTCTCACTTTTTCGAGCCAATTTTGAGCCAAAAATCTCGAGCTACCAATCGCGATTGTTGGGCAAAATACTCCAACCTCCATATTGCAACGATGCATTAATATGAAAAAAATCAAATTTGGGTTTGAGCCGTAGCTCGACTTTTTCAGGCCCGAGAGGTCCGAAAAGTGAAAATTTTTCTCTCTACTCTCTATCTGTTTCCTCTCCTCTTCTCTCCTCTCATTCAACGGATTTGGGTTTGAGCCTCCTCCTCCGTCGATCTTCTCCTCTGCCATGAAGAATGAAGGATTCGATGGAGCAGACATTCACGGTGGTGGAAATAGACCTTGACTGCGAGTTCGACATCGCTCAATGTTTTTATTTCATGCGTGAAGAGTAAGACACTGAGGCTGAGCTCTGGAAACTAGATTCTAGATCTTAGAAGCTCTTTGTCAAATCTTCGTTGGCGATTCTTGATCTACAATTTGCAGATTGTAAAGCTCTTCATCGGTGGTTTTCTGATCGAGATCATTGGCTGGTGAAGGTGGAAGTAGAGGATCGAGAATCTAATCAGGATCGACAGAAAGTGAGGGTTGAAACCACCGATTACAGTTCTTTCTTTTAAGGAAGTAGTGCTTCGTTTTAGAAATGGTCATTGATTATTCGTGGACACAATTTTTTTTCTTCTTCCTCAAATTGAAATGTGTTTATGATATAATTCATTGTTGGGATTCTGAAAAGTCAAAATTAGATGGTTTATGTGTTGCGATTTTACTGATATAAGATGCTTGTGGATGAATATTGTTGATTTTTTAATTTTACATCTTTTGTTTGTGTTTGATTTTGAAATTGGTGGTGATGATATGTTTGTGTTTGTGTTTGTGTTTGATTTAAACTAATAAACTAACCCAAGAAGAGGAAGAAAGGAAAAAGAGAGAGGGAAAGAAGAAGAGGAAGAAGAGAGGGAGGGGAAAAACATAAAGAAAAAGAAAAATGATTTTGATTATGAATTTGGATTCAGAAAGAGGAGAGGAAGAAGAGGAAGGAAAAAGAGAGGGGAAAGGAAGAACATTACAAAAATTTCAGTTTTTTGTGATGGCAAAATGCCGTCGTTAATACTCCTAATGCCGTCTCAAAAAACTTTTAGTGACGGCAAATAATTTTTAGCAACGGTAAAAGGGGGATCACAACAAATTTGGTCTTTTGCGACGACATTTTAGTGTCGCTTATAATATGTAAAAGAATGAGACCTTTTGTGACGGCAATGTTGTACCGTCGCTAAAAGTTTTATTTGAGACGGCAACACAATGCTGTCGCGATATGTTTTTTTTTTTTTTTTTTTTTTTGCGACGGTATGATCTCTGTTGCTAAAATTCTTTTGCGATGGCATTTCATGTGTCGTCAAAAATTTTTTTTTTTAGCTCTAATGTTTTTTGAGATGATGTGGTGTCGTCTTAAAAAAAAAACTACAATAAAATTATTAAAAATATTCAAATTACCTGTATTAAACGAAAAAAATTGAAAAAGAAACTAATAATTGCATAATAAAAAAAAATCTTGTATAGAAATAACAATTTCTCCAAAATAAAAATATTCTTGCATTCATAAATACACATCTGCAAAATTACCCCACTATATAATGTTGAATAGTACATATATAATGTTTAAATACATAATGTTGTTTACAATTAAAAATAACATAAACCAAAAATAAAATTTTTCCTCATCATTCTCTGTGGGTAACAAAAAAAAAGTTAGTCGCATTCTTCACAGGCATACATTCCAAAAGAAGCAAACTCCTACTCGGAAAATATCTGAAAACAAAAAACAAAAAAATTAATGACAATATAATTATGTGTTAATATGTTAATTACAAAAAAACATAAAAATCTAACTACTATACAATTACAAAGATAATTACGTAAATAATTTTGCGTAAACCGAAATCCGGCTCTAACTTCCAAATCGGAAAATCGATTTGAGTCCCATATTCTCCCACATGTCTCTCGTGCCAAGGCAGTTGTGTGTGCCAAGTTTCGTGCAGATCCGATGCCGTTTGGTGGTTTTGAGGCGTTAACACCTTGGATTTTAAATTTCTTAAGGAATTAGTCTTCCTAGACCGAAATCCAGCTATAGCTCCCAAACAGAAAACCCGATTCAAGTCCAGTCTTCTCCCACAAGTCTCTGGTGACTAGGCGGTCATGTGTGCCAATTTTTGTGCTAATCTAACTCCATTTGGTGATTTTGGGACGTAAAGACCTCGAATTCTAAGTTTTTAAAAAAACTAGTTTGCGTAATCCAAAATCTGGCTCTAACTCCTAAACAAGGAACCCGATTCGAGTCTCGTCTTCTCCCACAAGTCTCTCGTGCCTAGGTGGTCATGTGTGCCAAGTTTCATGCTAATCCGACGCCGTTTGGTGATTTTGGGGCGTCAACACCTCGAATTCTAAGTTTCTTAAGGAACTAGTTTGCCTAGACCGAAATCTGGCTCTCGCTCCCATACCGGGAACCCGATTCGAGTTCCGTCTTCTTCCATAAGTCTGTCATGCCTAGGCAGTCATGTGTACCAAATTTCGTGCTAATCCGACGCTGTTTGGTTATTTTGGGGCATCAACACCTCGAATTCTAAGTTTCTTAAGGAACTAGTTTACTTAGACTGAAATCCGGCTCTAACTCCCAAATTGGGAACCCGGTTCAAGTCCCATTTTCTCTCACAAGTCTCTCATGCCTAGGCAGTCGTGTGTGCCAAGTTTCATGCTAATCCGACACCGTTAGGTGATTTTGAGGCGTCAACACCTCAAGTTTTAAGTTTTTTAAAGAACTAGTTTGCCTAGACCGATATACGGCTCTAACTTCCGAACTGGGAACCTGATTCAAGTCCCGTCTTCTCCCACAAGTCTCTCATGCCTAGGCAGTCGTGTATGCGAAGTTTGTGCTAACCTGAGGCCGTTTGGTGATTTTGGGGCGTCAACACCTCGAATTCAAAGTTTCTTAAGAAATTAGTTTGCTTAGACCGAAATCCGGCACATACTCCCAAATCGAGAACCCGATTCGAGTCTCGTCTTTTCCCACAAGTCTCTCATGCCTAGGCGGTCATGTGTTCCAAGTTTTGTGCTAATCTGATGCCGTTAGGTGATTTTGGGGCGTCAACACCTCGAATTCTAAATTTCTTAAGGAACTAATTTTCCTAGACTGAAATCCGACTCTAACTCCCAAACCCGGAGCTAGATTCAAGTTCTGTTTTCTCCCACAAGTCTCTCTTGCCTAGGCGGTCGTGTGTGCTAAGGTTCGTGCTAATCCAACATCGTTTGGTGATTTTGGGGCGTCAACACCTCGAATTCTAAGTTTTTTAAGGAACCAGTTTGCCTAGACCGATATCCGGCTCTAACTTCCAAACCGGGAACCCGATTTGAGTCTCGTCTTCTCCTATAAGTCTTTCATGCCTAGGTGGTCGTGTGTACCAAGTTTCATGTTAATCCGACGCTGTTTGGTGATTTTGGGCTGTCAATAGCTCGAATTCTAAGTTTCTTAAAGAATTAGTTTGCCGAGACCAAAATCCGGCTTTAACTCCCAAACTAGGAACCTGATTCGAGTCCCATCTTCTCCCACAAGTATCTCGTGCCTAGGCGGTCATTTGTGCCAAGTTTCATGCTAATCCGATGACGTTTGGTGATTTTGGGGCGTCAATACCTCGAGTTCTAAGTTTCTTAAGGAAATAGTTTGCCTAGACCGAAATCCTGCTCTAGCTCCCAAACCAGAAACCTAATTCGAGTTCCGTCTTCTCCCACAAGTGTCTTGTGACTAGGCGGTCATGTGTGCCAAGTTTTGTGGTAATCCGACGCTGTTTGGTGATTTTGGGGCGTCAACACCTCAAATTCTGAGTTTATTAAGGAACTAGTTTGCCTTAACCGAAATCCGACTCTAGCTCCCAAAATGGGAACCCGATTTGAGTCACGTCTTCTCTTACATGTCCATCGTGCCTAAGCATTCGTGTGTGCCAAGTTTCATGCTAATTCGACGCCGTTTGGTGATTTTGCGGCGTTAACACCTTGAATTCTAAGTTTTTTAAGGAACTAGTTTGCCTAGACCGAAATCTGGCTCTAACTCCTAAATTGGAAACTCGATTTGAGTCCTGTCTTCTCCCATAAGTCTCTCGTGCCTTTGCGGTCGTGTGTGCCAAGTTTCGTGCTAATCTGACGCCGTTTGGTGATTTTGGGGCGTCAACACCTCAAATTCTAAGTTTCTTAAGGAACTAGTTTGCCTTGACCGAAGTTTGGCTCTAACTCCCAAATCGGGATCCCGATTCGAGTCCTGTCTTCTCTCACAAGTCTCTCAGGCCTAGGTGGTCGTGTGTGCCAATTTTTGTGCTAGTCCGATGCCATTTAGTGATTTTGGGGCATCAACACCTCGAATTTTAAGTTTCTTAAGAAATAAGTTTATCTAGACCGAAATCCGGCTCTAACTCCCAAACCGGGAACCCGATTCGAGTCTTGTCTTCTCCCACAAGTCTCTCGTGCCTAGGCGGTCGTGTGTGCCAAGTTTCGTGCTAATCCGATACCATTTGGTGATTTTGGGCCATCAACACCTCGAATTCTAAGTTTCTTAAGGAATTAGTTTGTTTAGACCAAAATTTAGCTCGAACTCCCAAACCAGGAACCTGATTCGAGTCCCTTCTTCTCCCACAAGTCTCTCATGCCTAGGCGGACGTGTGTGCCAAGTTTCGTCCTAATCCGACGCCGTTTGGTGATTTTGGGGCGTTAACACCTCGAATTCTGAATTTCTTAAGGAACTAGTTTGCCTAGATCGAAATCTGGCTCTAACTCTCAAACTGTGAACCTAATTCGAGTCCTGTTTTCTCCCACAAGTCTCTCGTGCCTAGGTAGTCGTGTTTACCAAGTTTCGTGCTAATCCGACGTCATTTTGTGATTTTGGAGCGTCAACACCGCGAATTCTAAGTTTTTTAAGGAACTAGTTTGCTTAGACCGAAATCCTACTCTAACTTTCAAACTGGGAACCAGATTCAAGTCCTATTTTTTTCCACAAGTCTCTCGTGCCTAGGCCGTTGTGTGTGCCAAGTTTTATGCTAATCCGACGCCGTTTGGTGATTTTGGGACGTCAACACCTCGAATTCTAAGTTTCCTAAGGAACTAGTTTGCCTAGACCGAAGCCCGACTCTAACTCCCAAACCGGGAACCCGATTTGAGTCCCGTATTCTCCCACAAGTCTCTCATGCCTAGGCGGTCGTGTGTGCCAAGTTTCGTGCTATCCGACATCGTTTAATGATTTTGGGACTTCAACACCTCGGATTCTAAGTGGGAAGCTTAACAATGGAAAATCCTTTGTCTTTCTTTCTAATTATATAATTAGCCTCTATCCTTTTGGGCTGTATACAGTTAATGTATGGTTATTCTTAGCTTAGAATGTAAAGATACATTTTATACTAGATCTTCTGGTGGTGGTGTATTTGGAGCCTCATCTCCTGCAGATTCCTTAAATACCCGGTGGCCACTCGATGCATCAGGAATCTATGACAATCCATACATAATGTGTTAATCATATTAGAATTTTATTATATATATGTATATATATGTTGTGTGAAAATTTAACTATCAAACAATTTAATTTATATCAAACCTGTCTGTTGAGATCCATACTCGCCCCCTGTGACACAATGGCCATCATCTCAGCTCTCATCTACTATAAATGTGTATAAAACTCTGCTCGCATCTCCTTTCTCAGCTCCTCCCTCAACTCATCCCTTAGCTCTGCCCAAACCTCCTGGGTGATCTGAACAATAGTCGATGGCTAGGGTGTTGACTGTCATGGCCTAGCACCATCTTTATACACGGTCTGAGGAACAGTTCTCTCGTAAGTGCGACAATATCCATGTCCGTCATGACCTATCAACTTATGAAAAATGGCGTTCCGAGCCTCTAAAGTCCGGAAATCCTCAAGTAGCATGGAGAGTTGACGATTAAATTCATCATGTATTGAATAAGACATACAAGTATATGTCAAATTAAGATGGTTGACACATAAAAAATAAAAAAATAAAATTTAAATACAATGTTAGGTGTTTGGAAACTACCAAGGTCTGAATAACCTCAGGGTCATCTACACTACGTATCATAAGCCAAGCATTCATCTTATCAATAGACTCCCCATTGCTGGTCATCTAGATTTTTTTAAAAATATGAAAATTAGAATCTAAATAATTTACAAATCACTACAACAAGTTGGGCCTTGAGTGACGAAATTTTTTTGTCTCCAAACAGCTAATTTCGTCACTATAGATATTTGTGAGGAAATATTTTCGTCACCGGTTTCGTCATTGAATGTTTGTCACTAAAAACCAACGTGACGAAAAATAATTTCGTCACTAATGAAATTACTTCAGCGACGAAATTTTTTGTCACCAATAAAACAACATTTTGTCGCCAAAAATTCTCATTTTCGTCACCAAATAGTTTTTCAATACCATATTTATAACTTTAGTTGACGAATAAATTTGTCACGCATGTTGATCATTGATGAGGAAATAATTTCGTCACAATAAGATGTAAAGATGACGAAATTTTTCGTCTTCAAAAGTCATAATTTTGTCACCAATAAAACAATATTTTGTCGCCAAAAATTCTCATTTTCGTCACCAAATAGTTATTCAGTACCATATTTATAACTTTAGTTGACGAATAAATTTGTCACGCATGTTGATCATTGATGAGGAAATAATTTCGTCACAATAAGATGTAAAGGTGACGAAATTTTTCGTCTTCAAAAGTCATACATGGGTGACGAAATATATTTCGTCACAAATATATATATATATACGTGACGAAATTTTTAGTCACCAAACAACAAAATAAATAAAAACTTTCATATATAAACTGCAGTAAATTTTGTCACAAAAAAAGTTTATTGGTGACGAATAATCACTTTGTCATAATAACAAGTACAAATGACGAAACAAATTCATCACTAAACTTGTTCCATATTTTATATTCAATTTAAATTATTATTTCACAAATATCCCTACTCATATCCCAATAGCCTTTTAATTGTATTAAGAAATCCAGTAGCTATTATACAGCACTCCACAAAAAAATTCACTAAACAATTTATTTTATAAATCAAAATATATCCATCAAACAACCTTAATAATAATCCATTAAGTATCACAAAAAAACCATCAAAGTAAATCCCAAAATAAACTAACGTGGAGTCCACCAAAAAAAATCAACACTCAATCTTAATTTGCAACTACAACTAAGCATCAGTTTAGGAAAAAAATTCAACAGTTTATCTTCATTTGCAAGTATGCTTCCGAACATCATCAAAACCAATCTACAAAAAAAATAAACAAGGCAAACATTAGCATAGAATCTATATATATAAAGTTTATTATAATAGCAAAGTTTTATTATAAACTTAAAGCCAAATATCAGAAACTTAACAAATATACAGAACTGTTCTCAAGATCACAAGCTTGAAGTTATTTGAATAGAAATTAACAGAGATTAACTAAAAAGATGAATACCATGCTCATTCCCACTCATGGGCTTTGCAATGATCACCTTAACATGGCAATTCACTGTATCCCTAGAATTATGCTCGGATCAAAAACTGGCTGTAACCCACGGACAATAGCCAAACCAGTTATAACACTACAACATCTCATGGTAAGAACCAAAGCATGCAGTCAATGAGAATGGGAAGGAACAAATATTGTGGCTGCTGCACAAATGGGATTTAAAAAAATTTTGAAGAGAGAGAGAGAGAGCAACAACCTACAATGCAAAAAATGGAAAACTGGACCATTAGCTTGGTGAGTTGTGACAGCAATAACCAAAATGGATGTAGATAATAAGCTTATTATTTTTAACATTAGCATTAAAAGGCCACGCACAAAACCTAAAAACAGCTCCCTTCTAAATTTAGAAAATAATACACACTGCTATACGTATTATTTTGTTTTAACATTGATTGCTTCCTCTTTTTTTTTTGATCAACAAAAACTTTATTGATGAAAGAACCTTACAAGAAGGAGAAAATACATCAATAAAGGGGACAAGAAAGGACAGGGGAGAGGGGGATGATGCACAGCACCAAAACCAAACTATTGGTGACGGACCAACAAGAACACAAAAAACACAACAGACAGCAAGATAAAACGCACACAGCAAGCTACACATCCCAGCAAAGGTATATAGAAAATATACATCACCAGGCCTACAATTAGATTCACATCCAAAACTGAAGCAAAATTACCCAGACCAGCTGCCCAGCAGATCATGTCCACTCACACAGCATAGAGATACAACCAGCAAAGCAGAATGATACCAACAGCAGAGCATACAGATACCAACAGCAGAGCATACAGATACTTGTGACTTAGGCTATACAGATACCAACATCCACAGATAGAAACACACCTAACAGCAGGCTATTATCTGACTTAGTTTTGTCTCTACTTTGGTTCGTGTGTATTTTAACTAGAGTCATGCTAAGTAAGAATTTTGATAATGAATCTATTTTCATTAAATACATCTTCAAACTTGTTAAATCTTAGTTAATAAGTAGTCAAACTATTGTACTTTAACTAGTATATACTAACCAACATGAGAAAAATAAAATGATAAAGCGAGCGAGACTTACCAAAAAGGCGATGTACGAGTTCATGGGATACCTCATCCTCTAAATTGTCCTTTGAAACCTTGCTTCTTAAGAAACTCCATGATGCTTGATGTGATCTCAAAATGCTCGTCAATCGACCCATTCATCTTCCCTATCTCTTTATTTTGTGCTTGAATTTCCTCTCTTTGTACTTGAATTTCATGTTTCTGTGCTGTAATTTCCACTTTATGTGACTGAATTTCCTCTTTTTGTGACTGAATTTCCTCTTTTTGTGACTGAATTTGCTCCTTTTGCTCTTGTATTTCCATCTCTAGACGCCTCACATAGTCACTGTCAGTCGAAGCACTGGTAGTCCTGACAGAGAAGGAATGCCTCAACCCGAGTCCTTTAACATATCCCGACCTTGGCTTTAGCACCTTCACAGATAGCTCCTCCGGAGTAATTGGAACCACACCAGGTTGGGAGCAATGTTCAGCTTGGATCTTTATCATATTATCCTATCATTTAAAAAAAAAAATAGAAAAATGAATAAAGATACAATTAAAATTGCAATCATCCTAATACAAAAGGTAAATATACATACATAATTCTCTTCGCACTCCGGAGAAATCCACTGCTTTGTGACATCATTAAAGTGTGTAGATTTGTAAACACATGGCAACTCTGGCAGTTGGCCCCCATTTGCAATTGTCTAATTTTTTTTGTTCAACTAGTAAGTTAAATAAGAATGATGGTAGTAGAATCATCTTTAAAAAAAAAAAAACCAAAAAAAAAATTAAAGAAGACCCACCGCCTCGTGTACCCTAACTGGGAGAGATTTTGACCCACACCTATGCTTCGTCTTCAATTGATTTCTATTGTCAATGTTAGCATTTGATTGCTTCTACAAGGAGGAAGTTCCAATAGAAAAATATATATATTAGGAAGACAAGGTAATTGTCAACAATAAATAAACATAAGAAAAGACAAACAACCGTAAATCCAGCGACAAAAAGACAAACAACCGTAAATCCAGGTCCTATAATAATTTCAAATAGAAATTACGGAATATACAATAAGACGCCTACTATTTACTGAAACAATTAGCATCTATATCAATTTTTGGGTGTTTGAAGAGGCATGGTGTCACTAATTAGTAATTTCCCATGAAATAAACTTGCCAGTGTCACCCCAGAAAGTAATTGAGATGTAATGACACATTAAAAAGTTTCTACATAATTGAGATGGAAAGTGAGGTTTTGAATAACTGACCATATTCTGCCACTTGTGATATATGCCCGTAATATCTTTCTTTTTCCACTCCTCGAGATCAAAAAAGTTCATCCCATATGCCCACCCACAAGCGTTTGGATCAAAGTTTCTTGCAATATGTGGGTTTGAAAAGTTAAGATACTTGTCGAAACGGTGAAAGCTCTCACCACAGGTTTCCACTGCACCGTTCACTTTTCCACGGAGATCCACCGACCACAATCCTGTCAAGTCCTTCTGGACAACGATATCATCATCAAGAAACAGGATTTTATCCAACTTGGGATAAACCTGTGGGAGATAAAACCTGAGGTGGTTGAGCATTGAAAGATATTTTGGGTTCCTGTTTCAGATTAGAAGAGCCAGCAGTGGAATGATCTGCCTTGAAATAGTACTCCTTCATGGCAGAAGACTCTAGCTGCCTCAGAACTGGGCAGTACGAGGAGTTGAGCCACTTAAATTCATCAACATTTTCAACATGGATGGTAGCTTTTCCAGGTGGGTTCAACAGAAACCACATGTTCATAGATCCAAAGTTCAGTTTATCAGTAACAAGATGAAACACATGTTTCTCTGGCTCCTGCAACACAGCCAAATGGCATATTTAGGTTAGAGAAAGAAAACAAGAAGCAAAATTTGCATCAGAACCTGAATCCTAAATCATGAGTTTCAATCACTATATCAAGACATATGGACCATATTCAATGGTGAAAGATCAACCAAAAGGGGGCACCCACTCCAAGAATGTCAACGCCAACAAAATCTATGATCTGAAGCAACTTCAAAGAAAATGATTAAAAAATGTTCCCCATCATTTTTTTAAAAAATTCAACGACAGTGCAAATAATCCAAACCATTGCAACTCTTTTTTGCATGCATATATCTATATAAGACCAATTTATTGTCAAGAGTTTATTAAGTTTACCAGAATACGCTATAGCTCAAATGCTTCAGGTGCAAATTTCATCATACAAAGAAGTCAATATGAAAAAAAGCTTCAAAGTACGTCACTGCTTGTATTTAAAATCAAACAATGAAACCAACTAGAGACGTTGGTACAAAGCTCTCTACCTTCGCATTCGTAATGGTTGAATTGACAACAACTGATGCAGCCAAGACATTGTCAGAGAAAAGTGCATAATGGCATAGCTTTGGATTTTCCAGATTCTCACTCTTGGGGAACTTTCTTTTATCTGGTGGGAGGAGATAGTAATCAATGGTTAAGCGCATGGATAAGCAGTGCACTCCATTTGGAATAGTCTTGGCCGCTAACTGGCTCAGGAATGTACTCTGCTTCTTTGAGCCCCTAACTTGTTCATCTGCTGACTGAAGCATTGCTCTCAGCTTTCCAGTGACTACTTTGCAATCAAACAGTTGCCCTCTAATTTTTGAGAGCAGTTGGCCCATAGTTTTGATTTTCTCGGGTGCACTGTATGACATTTTTTGTTCACAATAAAATGAAAAGTGCCACAACCATAAACATAAGAACAGGATGAAAAGCAAAAGACAACACATATACAATAACATTATACTCATGCTACCTGTGAGGTAGATCAGCATCTGTAGTTACCTCCCCTAAGGCACGCTGACTTTCTTTGAGCCGATTTTGTAGTTCTTGGGCCAAGTCATACTTATTTTTCATATTTGCAATGCTTATGTATACCCTTGCCATAATGATTTGATCTCGCATCAAGCGTACAGTTGAATCAGAGTTCTCGTTCTCATTTTCTTTCCTCCATAAATTATACTTTCCCAGAACTGCAGAGTCAACTGATTTGGAACGTTCAATGGCTGCATTTTCAAGCTTTACATTTACTTCATCGTCTTGCTTTAGTAAGTCAGCTGCACGGCTTTCACGTATATTCTCTCTCAATTGCTGCAGAAAAAATTGAAAAGGTGAAAATACAAACTCAAAAAAGGTTGTCACAGTTAAGAGAAGGCAGAGACATACTGATAAAAAAACAGAAGGTACAAGATGTTTTTAATGTTACAAAGGTACTAAAAAACAATGAAAGCACGCAATGTATCCATTAATGATATTTACCCTTCTTGGTAATTTTGCAGGTGTATCAACAAATTGAGAACGATCATCTGCAAGGACAAAAGGTTTATCATTTTAAATAAAAAGTGTTTAATCTAAGCAGTTAAGAGATCAAAGGGAACAAGAAAGATATAACCACCTGTAGAACCATCCTGTTTGCCTCTAAGGGTTACTTGTTTGATGTTTGGAACTATTTGGTTTTGCTTTAAGCAAAAAACCGCAAAGCAAAACACAGCGTGTCAAAAACTGTAAGTTGACAGTTTTTGCATCATAAAAGATCAGGAAAAGCAGAAAGGTAAAATTCAAACAAAGAGTAGACAGTCATTCTGACCTCAACAAAAGTGGCATTATTATCAACTACAGTTTCCACCCCAACAATTTTCCAAGAGGAAGACAAATTGTTTTTTCTCAAAAAATCAAGACTCAGAGGTACCAAATCATCAGTGTTAGCTGTGATGACTTTAATCACCTAAAATATATGATTAATTAGTTTGCCAGGTAAGAGGGAAAGTGTTTAAAGTGAGAAACTACAACTACTTATGAAAAAGTGAGAGTTTCCGCACTATAACTGGATAAACCCCTAACTATATCAACTTGCCTCTTTTGAGAAGAGAGATTTAACATCTTGCAATGCAAGCCTTTCTCTCCACTCTATGTTCTGCACACTCAAAATTTTTAACTCAGTGAATAAGAGAAGCATCCCAGAAACAAAATCAAAGTATATAAGCAGCAGCAAAAGTATACCTCTTTATGAGGACCAGTTAAAGTAACATTTTGACCTGCAGAATAAGAAAAAACTAGTTTACAAATACGAGTTATCATTACATAGAGAAAATTTAAGCGAGAGGAAGATAACAAATTAAAACAGCTATCAAAATAATGTGGTGGTACTTGAATGAATCTCCATTCTATGATTTAAGTGATCAGTTAAATTGGCATAAAAAAAACCAAAGGATAAGAACTCAAAATTCAAACATCAAATTTGAGTCCATCTTTTCACATTTTTTTGTGCAAAACCATGCGAGGGTTCTTTAAATCATGAAATTAGAAAGAGAAAATGGACTGCCTAAAAAAATTGTTCTTGGTTTTTGCCTTATTTTTTTTAATTACATTATCGCTTCCTCTTATGCATTAATGCTACAACTCAAGATATATTTACATATAACACAATTATAGTGAGCTAGCTTAAAAATGACAAAAGAAAATATAGTCAACAACTAATTATTCTAATTCAAACACACTAAGAAGGATAGAAAAAGTCAACGCCATAATTGAGTTTAGGAAATTCAACTAAATACCTTTAAGCCCTATTTCCAAATGCAAATACTACTGAACCTATAGCCTTAAAATAACATAAAATTCATGCAAGTGTAATCAAATTACGGACCACTAGCGCATCATATAATGGGGCTTCAACCCTTTTACTTAATGAAAACCATATTTTTTACTTAATGCATAACACTATTTGAACTACATTTCACCAATGCTTTTCTAGAAATGGTATAAATTTTTGATAGAAATCGACTCCTCCTACTTCATTATCACCCATTCTTCTAGTGAACTCAACTGGTCTCACCGCTCGTTGAGGTGGGTGGGCAACAATAGGCAATGCTGTCTGAATCTTGTATGCTTGGACTTACGACTCTTGCAGGTCTCCTTAGGCTGTGGGTGCTTGTTGGTTGGAGCTGCTACTTATTTCCTGTAATGAGCTTCTTTGCAGGTCCTGCTGGCACCTCTTCAGGGATGCCAAAGCAGCAGCCAAAAGCAACACCACAGCAGCCAAACAGCAGGCCAAACAAACCATAGCAGCAGCCAAGCAACCCCACCAAAGACAGGACATCCAAAAATAAGTATAAGGACCAACTAAAGACCTATTTTCCTACATCCAGCAGTTAGCACATCCAGGAAATCAATGCAAATGGGCAGCAGCAAACAAGCAGCTTGAACTAGCAGTGCCATGGACATGGATTACCTAATAGAAGATGGGCTATGAACATGCCTAACAGAAGCATAAATTAACAAACTAAATCCATGTGCAGCTCACATGCATTCATGGGTTCTTATATGGTTGGAACTTGAAGCACACAACAATAAAGGTTCAATTATCACTGATATATTATAGTTGATATACTCCCCTCCCCCCTCCCCTTTTTTTTTTCTTTCTTCTTTATTTTCCTAAGAAAATGTTCCACTCCCCTCCCCCTCTTTTTTTTTTTTTTTTCTTTCTTTCTTTCTTCTTTATTTTCCTGTGAAAATGTTCTAACACAATCCAAAGTATTGTCAAATAAACAGTACATCATTTAGAGTGCTAGCCTAGCATTATCACCTAATAAAGCCATTATATATATATATATATTTATGACCAATGTCCGGACTAGTTTACGCGCACCTCAAATAATATCATGAGAAGTACCTAACTTGAGCTAATCACATTGTGGTTGTAGAATTTGGTTCTTATCAGTTGTGTAGAACATGTTCGGATCCTCTAGAGTCCACACTCTGCAATTTCCGTGGAGTAGTTCAAAACAACATCATTCCACTTCAACGGCAAAAAAGCAAAAAAGAGGAGACAGAGAAAGACCAAGAAGAAAATGAGCAGAGATAAAGACTGGAGAAAGCTCTGCATTCAAACTGAAATGAATCTCTCAAACTTATCCTAAAGAAACATATAAATCATGGAATGGGTACAAAACAACACATTATTCAGTTATTTATTTTTATTTTTAAATTATTCAATCATTCCAAGCATGTACAGGGATCAGACATGTACAAGGATGATAAATTTAATTTCAATCTATATTTGTTTCAACAGCCAAATAGAACACATTTGAAGATTTTCCTAGTTTACAACACCACAAATATACAGTCTAACTCTACCAACAGAAACCAAAAAATGTCTTGGTGAAGAAGCTTTATACAGTTTAGTTGAAGAAATTTCATGTAATTATTAGAATAAAAACATTAGACAGATCACACAAGCTTTTCTTAAACTCAAGTTAGAAAATATAAGTTCCCAACACAAATTCTTTTAACATTGCTCCATTATGTTATCTGGGAATGAGAAGCAGAAACTTATTGGTCTATAATCAATAATCCTCTTGGGCTCTTTAAATGATGACATGGGACAATTCCATTGAATAACGATGAAATTTATTTTTGAATGGGTACAGATTTCAATGGTCTAACTCAATAAGCTCAAACCAGAAAGTGTAAACTTATACCTTGTATTTCTTTTATTGAATGCTGTTTGACTGATGAGAAAATTGAAGAAAGGAAGAATTGGTCTTCCATGGATTATTTACATGGATTAAATACAGCATTAATTCTGAAAATTAATTTCAAAAATTAGGGGAAACATTAATTTTGAAAATTAGGGAAAACAAAGATAAAAAAATAGAGAAATTAAGTGAGAGAGAGAGAGAGAGAGAGAGAGAGAAAGAGGACCCATACCTGATGGAAGAGAACACAAAGCAGTAAAGGAGATACGACGTCTGTGGCGACACTGAAGGAGGAGAACAGGGACTTTGGCAGCGGCGTTGCAGAAGAACACACTGAAGGGGTGCCGGAGAAGAACACACTGAAGGGACTTGTGTTTTGAGAGGGAGAGGGAGAGGGAGAGGGGGGAGAGATAGAGATTGAAAACTGATTCGTCAATAAACAAAACACTCAGCCCTTGTGTTTTGTTTTGAGAGTGAGAGACAGATAGAGATATACGAAAACTGATCAAAAAAATAAAAAAAAATAAAAATAAAGAAAGAAAGGAGGGAAAAATAATTTAGGAAAACTGATCCCAAAAAAAAAAAAAAAAAAGGGAGGGAAAAATAATAGACTATTTTTTTTCATTATTACTTAATATGTCAAAATTCTTCTTTCAAAATTAGTGACAAAACAATTTTTTCACTAAAAGGCCTAAAAATATTAAAAAATATTAGTGATAAAAATATATTTCTCACCAAATGGTCTTAAAATATTTAAAATCAATTTTTTCAAAAAAAAAAAAAATAGATTATTGGTGACGCAAATATATTACTCATTAATAATTTTTTAATTGTTGAAAAAAAAAAATCTCACCAAAAGTTTCAAAATTTTGGCACCATCAAAAAAAATTAGTGGGAAAAATTTAGGTGACGAAACTTTTTTTTTTCTCACTTAAAAGTAAGTATTTATTGACGGAAATAAATTTCGTCACCTATTATTTTTATATTTTTATTATACGTGACAAAATTTATAATTCCTCATGGATTATTCTTATTTAGTGACGAAATTTGTTTTCTTTACTAATTTTCGTCACCATACCAATACAGAGAATAAGAGAAAGAGACACTAGAAAAAGAGCAAAGAGAAATCACGTACCAAATCACCGAGTGAAGAAGATGTGGCGATTACCGACAAGGCTACTAGTGGCGGCGACAATCGGCAAGGCTAATAGAGGCGACAATGGTGATCGGCGTGGTGGAGGAGCAAGAGGTAAGACAAATAAATACCCTATTTTGAGAGAGAGAGAGAGAGATAGAGATGATAAACAGAAAATGGGTAAAAAAAAATTAATACCCTATGTTTTTTTTAATTGCCCCTCAATATATCCAAAATTCCCCACCAAAATTGGTGACAATATTATTTCCTCACTAAAAGATATCAAAAATATTAAAATATTTTGGTGACGAAAATATATTCCTCACAAATAATTTTATAATTAGTGACAAATTTTTTTCTCACCAAAAGTCCCAAAATTTTGGCGCCACAAAAAAAAAGTAGCGGGAAAATTTTTGGTGACGAAACTTAATTTTTCCTCACTTAAAATGAAGTATTTATTGACGAAAATAAATTTTGTCACCTATCATTTTCATTTTTTTATTATATGTGACAAAATTTATAAATTCCTCACGAATTATTTTTATTTAGTGACGAATCTGATTTTCTTCACTAGTTTTCATCACCATAGGTTACTTTTGTTGTAGTGAATATATAATGCTTATTTATATACAAAAATAAGAATAATAAAATATAAACCTCATGCTGGATCTGAGCGAAAGTAGTACGCCCTGTGGTATGAGGTATGCCATGAGCTCGCCAATTTTTAGTGTTCCTAGTTGCAATTTTTTTTAACAGATTCAACAAATGTAAGTATATAAATATGATTTGTATGTTTACATATCATACATATAACTTATTTGTATACCTTTGCATCAGAAGTACGCCAATACTCCACAAGTTCTTCCCACTGGCTTGGCACAATGTGCAAAGGAACATCATTCTTTAGATTAGGATTAGAACTTCTAGGCTTGAAATACTTGGTCTTAATCTTATTCTTGTGATCCTTCCATATGTTGTTGCAGGTTTTCATGCAGATTGACTCATACTCCTCTGGACATACATTCAAATTGTCCTATAAAACACAATTTAAAAGTTTAAATAATAATAACACAATTTTGGAATTTGAATTTTTTGACAAAAATATACTTTTAGCTTTACATCGTTCCAAATAGCATTAAGAAGATCGTCAGCCACAGTGATCCAATCAAGAAAAGTAAGAGGAATAATGTTACCATTGCGCATAATAATGCCAAGTTGAATAGTTAACTTAGACAATTATCCCCTATTGGGCAATAATTTTCGTCAAATTGGATGTCCAACTTTGTACCAATACCCCACTCCTTAATGCCCTTGGCACATCCTCTACCATGCCTAGTCGAGGTTGATGAAGAACTAACATGACCTGCGAGATACGATAAGAATAAACAATATTCAATGATAATAAACAAATACAAATTTAAATAATGTTAATACAAATGAAATTCTTATACCTGAGGTGCGCTATGAAGAAGTCGAAGGGTTTGGAAGATACAATGAGAATAAACAAGTTATATATAATGAGAATAAATAAATGTATATTTAAATAATTTTCATACAAATCAAAGCAAATTTATATAACTGCGGTTGGTTGTGAAGATGATAACTCTAGTCGGGATAATAGCTGATGTGGTGCCATTGATGGTGGACGCACCGATGGTAGGCGTGGAGGCTGAGTAGATGATAGCTGCTGTGGTGCCATTGATGGTGGTCGATGCGGTGGCACTAATGGCCCCTTTGATGGTGGTTGTTATGATGCCTCCTCTAATGGTGGTGCCACTAATGGTGGTCGCTGTAGTGGCTGTGTCATGACCCGCTCCCCGTACCCATGGGTTAAGCATCGTGATGGCCAGTAACTGAAGTTACCTCTAGCCAATCTTAAACAAATCAATAAATGCGAGCGGAAGTAATATTTAAATGAGGGTACCAAAATAATCATTGAAGCTTCTATTTTTATTACAAAATGTATTGACCAAAAAGGCCGATATTTACATATAAAAAATATCATAAAGTGTTGTGTGTGTTTGTTCCGCAGCCCCACATCTAAGACTTTCCAAAAGCTATTTCTGAATTGCATTGTTTCTTGAAAATTGGTAAACAACTATAAGCACATGGCAGAGTGAGAAATATTATACCAAGAGTATAAAGGACACGAAATAACCATGGATAGTTAGTTAGGCCAAAACATTTACATAACCTAGTTTGGTAAATAAATCATTTAAGTAGCAGAAACTGAAATATAGAAATTATGTAAATAAATAACCATAACCACGGTACAGAACAGAACAGAGCAGAGGTCACAGAAGTGATAGTCAGAACAGAGTTACGGACTCAAGAGGTGGCTCGTACGGACTATAGAGGTGGCTCCCACAAAAGTGTAGCACTTATCTCCGCACAACTCTTTGCTCCGCACAGTACAGAGGTTAATGGATCCATGACAAATAGAGGACCACAAAGTGGTCAAACAGAGGCTAATGGTTATTTAAGTCCCCCCGTGGTGGTACTTAAAAAACATAATTGTTTATAAGGTTATAGTCAAATATTCTTTAAAATATAAACAAACATATCCATGGGTTTCATTTTAGCAAATAAGGGTCAGGAAATAATCCACGTAAGTGAAATATTAATATAATTAATAATAATTTACAAAACATAACTTGTATAAAACAAATATGGTAAGTCAAAACATACATAAAATATATTATGGTGACTCAAGGTATAATATAACTCACCTTAACTTTAATACCTCACTCTTTCTTTCCACTATTAAAGAACCTCTCAGCTTCCATTATTTTTTTCCTTCCCTCTCCCTTTTCTTTTCATTTCTTTCTCTCTTCTTTCTTTCCTTCTCTTCCTTTCTTTCTTTTTCTTCCCAACTGAATCACACCCTCCTTATATAGGGAGGAGAGAGCATACGTGGCCCCGCAAATCTTCCAACATATTCGATAATAAATTATAAAGATTCATTCTTATCTATAATAGCTAATTACACTTTGACCCAAGTTTTAATATAATTATATAAATAATTTAATTCATAATTAAATTACGCTTTATTGTATACCAATAGTAAATTAATTATTTATTTTACTACCACGCCTATTTTTTTATTATTATTATTTATATTTTGACCCCTAAACTTTTAATAATTATATTATTTTACAAAATTACACATAATAATATATAATAAATTATATATTTTCCTAACTGTGATTAAATAATATTAGTATAAATTCTATAGAATAATTAAAAATCTGGGTTGTTACAGGCTGGTCAGATGATGATGGTACTAATGGTCCCTTTGATGGTGGTCGATGTGATGCCTCCTCTGATGGTGGTGCCACTGATGTCCTCTTACATACCGCATCAGACATCATGCATAGGGGACGATCATGCTTCCTCTTCCTTGCTATAATAATCTGTAAGCAATATGACATTATATGACATTAGAAACATAGAGAATGATTTTGAATCAACTATAATATGACATTAATTGAACTAATACAATTGCAAAGACAAAGTAAATTAAGAAACTGATGATTAACTACAACCTTGGCCTTAATTCAATTATTGATGTTTATTAAATATCAGCCTATTTCAACATCAAGTGTTTCTCATTCTGCGGCTTCCCTCACCCAACCAACTTCTTCATCACGGGGCATTATGTTTTATTCCAATTGTTGGCTCATATATGGCTCAATTTCTGGATCAGTCGAATCCATATCAAATAAACCTCTTTGAGACATCTTCACCATCACTTGCCAGTCTGGTTCTAACGGGTCTTCAATATACCAAACTTGCTCTGCTTGGGATGCCAAGATGAAAGGTTTATTGGTAATTCGATCGTCTCGGTACAACAAATGGTTGAAGTTGACCAACGTGAAATTGAAGACATCTTCTTTCTTCCTGTGAATGTTGTCAATCCAATCACACTTAAACAACACATGCTTCATCTCATTGGAATATCGAATCTCAACAATATCTATCAATTGTCCATAATAGTACACGGACCCCACACGAGGATTCTTGTCTTTCCGACTAGCATAACTTATGGTATCTGCCTTCAAAGCTACACCATAATTTTGTGTGGCTCGACGGTCATCCATGGCCTTTACTCGATACCGAAACCCATTCAATAGGGGTGAACAGCGGATATACCGATCTGCCCAAACCGACCGAACCAAACCGATCCGCCACATTTTGGACGGATGCATGATGACGAGCGGACGGTTGCGGATTGATTTTTTCCAATCCACCTAGTTTTGGACGGATGGCGGATTTGAGATTTCTTTGGCCACAACCGAACCGCCAAACCACGAGCACCTCTAGTAATTTGTAAAATTTTGTGTTTTCAATTTGTTTAGATATTCTACTTTTTTTCAATTGAAAAAGTGTTTAAATATTTTGTTGAATATATTTTGTTAAAAATGAGTTTTCAACTTAAATATATTTTTTGAATTGAAAAAAAAAATGTATTATTTATCTGTATTTTTTGATTTTAAATCTAATTCTAAAAATAATAAATAAAAAAGTGATATATGTTAATTGGTTTTTGTTTTCAAAAACAGATACAAATGTAACAATACAGAGGCATACAATCTCTATTACTGCTATGTTTATAGTTTGGGTGGTTTGAATTGTTTTTGTATTTTAAGAACTACATATTGTAATACTTTATATGGATAAGACATGCTGTGATTGTAATATATGAATGATGCATGCAGTGATTATAATATTCAAAAATTTCAAACTTTCTTTTTTTGGATGAGACATACAGTGATTGTAATACTTTTTTAAGTCATTGACTGTAATATTTTTTATTTTTTATTTTTGACGAAGTGCACAAGTTGAATTATGTTGAAAATTTATAAAGTCTTAAACCGCTAAACCGATTCGCATCCATCCGCCAATCCGCTCAATCCACATTTGTCGGATTGGCGGACGGATGCAGATTGATTTTTTCTAATCTACCAATCTGGTGGACGGATGATGGATTAGAGGTTCCATGGCTGTAACCGATCCGCGTCCTCCCCTACCATTCAATATATACCCGTTGAACCTCCTTTCCAGGTTATGAGGACCATTTGCCAATACAATAATCTCTTCAGAAAATGTGACATCGCTAGTCCTTCGCAAAGTTTGGACCTATTTAAAACAAAAATGTAAAATTTAAAATGTAGTTTGACTTAGGTAACTAGAATCTGTAGATTTAAATACATACATGTTCCTTGAACCAAATGTGAAAAGTTTCAAAATGTTCATGCCAAAGCTGATGATTGTCAACACAAGGCATTTTGACCTTAAGTATTTCAAGGTGTCTGCTGTGTACATTGAAAATTTATCAATAAAAAAAATTTGGTTCAAAATTCAATAAAACATAATAAAATATTGAGTGAGTGACATAACCTACTTTATGAATGGTTAAACCGCGCTTGTATTGAATAAGACATACCGATGAGCTTGTACCTAAGAAGTATTATCAAGATAAAAGCTTGTGTTTTCACCAACAGCATGACCCAGATTATCATCACCACTGTAGTTCCTCACAGGTCAACTAGATTTGGTTTCCATATCATTGAGATATTGTGCACAAAAATTCATGCATTCTTCCACAGGATATCCTTTAGCAATTGAACCTTTTGAATAAGCTCTATTACACACATATTGCTTCAAAAAAAGAAGATACCTCTCAATTGGATACATCCATCAAAACTGAATCACTCTAGCCAATAATTCTTTGTCAGTTAGATGCATTATATAAAAAAAAGTCAGAGGAAATATTTTCTCTAGATTACAAAGTGTTATGGTGATACGATCTTGAATATATTGTAAATCCGTCGCACGATTCACTTTGGAACACAATTGTTTAAAGAAATTGCTCAATTCAATCAAGGGTTCAATTACATTATTTGGTAACGATCTTCGAATAGCAGATGGAATAAGTTATTGCATTAGAATAGGACTATCGTGGCTGTTAAGATCCCAATACTTTTATCATGTGAGCGCACACAACGTGATATATTGGATGAATACCCGTCGGGAACTCTAACTTCCTTCAACACTTTCAAGAACAAATCTTTTTCATCCTTAGTCATCGTAAATTGTTTTGGTGGTAAATAAGCTTTATTCAACCCTCTTAACTGCAATTGTAGGGGTTTTCTAATATTCATTTCTTGTAAATCACGCCGAGCATTAACACCATCCTTCGATTTTCCTACAACCCCTAATATTGTCCACAACACATTGTCACTAACATTCTTCTCTATATGCATCACATTGAGGTTGTGTCTTATTAGATTGTGCTCCCAATATGGTAGTTCATAAAAGATACAATTTTTCTTCCAGTTATAGATGCGATGTCTAGCTTTATCCTTCTCTACTTGTCTTCTATGCCTCTCCTTAAGGTCATCCCTCTTGTATTAGGTTAAAATACCCTCAGATTCAAATTGTAATAGCATCTCAGTGTAGACACCCCATTTTTGACCGTCCTCAAGACTTGGACGTCACCGTTTGAACACTCGGTGATCATCCATGCTTGTGTTTGTTTTGAGTTCCCGGAGGTCTCGGCTACACGCCTTGCCTCAGGATCTCTCGACTTGCTCGTTCTGTGCTTGGTTTTGCACCAAGGACTTGTTTGTTTTGTACCTGAGGGTAGAGAGTAGCTTGTTAGCTACCCCCGATACCCACCGGCCAAGGCTTGAGGCCATCGGCCGTGTATTATTTCTACTGGCCATTGGTGAAATATACTATTGGCCGGTCGACACTTGGTGTGGTCGGCCGACCATCTGTTTGGCCGATGGCCTCCTTTTCTGGCCGGTGCCACTTTTTTGCCTTTTTCAGGCATGGTGCAAGCCAGCTGTGCCAGCTGGAATGCACGGACCCTTCTCCCCATGCACGGGTGTGACTGGTTTGCACCTTTGCACCCATTTAGTCCAATCTTCCAAGAGCTAGATTGACCCCTTTGCTCAAGCTTCTTGAGGAAGCTTGGACTCTTTATCTTGGCTTCCTCAAGAAGCTTGCACCATTTGCTTAGCTTCCCTTAGAAGCCTTGACCCTTTAGGATAGCTTCTCTTGGAAGCTTACCCTTTTGCTCGGTCTATATAAGAGCCCCTTCTCTCTCCTTTGTTTTGGTTCAGAAAATCCAGACCTAATACATACATATATCTGATATATCATCCTCTCTCTCTATATCTCCCTCTCTCTTTTCATTTTGTGTGGATTTGAGGCCCTAAAGGTGTGTTTAGTTCATAGTATTGCACTAAGACACACACTCTTACACCTTACTTCGACTTTGGGAGGCATTGAGGGTTTGTTCTTGAGGTTTTGGACTAGTTTCGATTAGAAGAAGAGGGCTGCATTTGCTGTTCTTCAAAGATTCTCCAAGGGTAACACTTTTATTTTATATTCTCCAATCTTGCACTAGTCTTTTACCTATCTTGCTTACTGTTTTAGACTTTGTGTATAACTGAAAAAAGTCTTATATTTGCATGCTTAAGATACTTCATTCAGGTTGTTTTGGTGTTGGGGGTCGACCTCTCCCTCTTAGGCCTTGTTTGGCCCTTTTGGTGCTCTCTTTGCTAAGCTTTGGTTACTATTGTGTGTTGACCTTCTCACCACTGAAATCCAGTGGATTTTCAGTGGTGAAGAAGGGGGTTTGAGGTCTTGTAAAGGGAAGGGACACCCCTCTCCCTTTGTGTCCCATTTGTTTATGTCTTTGGCTCATAAGGGTAGCATGCATGATTAGTTGTTCTTGGCTTCATTTTAGGGGTTTTTGGGTGTTGTTGGGTCATATTATGCCTCTGTTTCTGGTCGGATTAGTGGCCTCTTCTATGCATATTATACTTGCTTTGCATTCCTCCATGTTGCCTAGAAATGCACCTTGCCACTAGACCATGATGCTTGCATATATTAGCTTAACTTCATGAAGTTCTTAACACTGTTTTGCCATGCTTAAGGCCTATTTGCTACTGTTTTAGTCATATTTGCCACGTTTAGGGTAGCTTTTTTGCGTTTTGGATTGAGAGCCTTATGTATGTGGGTCTCTAGCATGCTTAGCTTAGTTTATTCTCGTGATTTGGCATCATTGGAGATCATGTTTAAAGTCCATAATCCATGTTAGTATGCCTGCATTCATCATCTCTTTCATACTTTGAAGAGTTGTTCTCTTGTGCCTCGAAATGAGCATTGTGCATGCCCCTTGGTTTGTGTCCCTTAGCGGCTATATCAGTGGGTTTTGGAGGTCCATTTTGCATGCTAAAACTTTGTTTTGTATTGAAAGATCCATGCCATGTTTGCTCGGGGTAGGTGTTGAGCAATGCTCTCATTTATAGTCTTGTATGCCATTTATGTTGCATCCATTCCCTAGCATGTATTGGTGTCATCTTTTGCATGCTTTTCGGAGTTTAATGTGAGTGTTTAAAGTCCAAGTATATTACCCTTAAGTATGCCTAGAGTTGTTCCCTTTCATGTTCAAATGATAGGCCTTGGCGTGTGTATGCTTGCATGCATAATTGGTACCATTTTGGGCCCTTTTGGCCACTGTTTTGGGGCATGGCTGAGGCCTCCCATTTCAGTTTAAGACCACTTTTGTACCTAGTTGCATACTTGGCATGATGTATGTTGCATTACATTAGGAGCATGCTTGCATTATATCTTGTTTGCATGTTCGCACCTTGTTTAGTTAAGTTGCATCACATAGTCTTGTTGTATACTTGATATGCCCACATTGCATTAGTCTAGCTTGCATGGTTAGCTAATGTCTTGTGGCATTTGATTAGCTCGCTCGCATGGCATTGCATGAGTTGCATTACTTTACATTGTACATTGCATACATGCATTGCATTGCTTGGTTTGGGGTGTCAAACCAAGCATGAGGGGAGAGGTATGTTCGTACCCAAAGTGACGAAACACGTCTCAACCCTCGGTCGCCGATGCCCTTGACCTCAATATGAAAGGGTGCTAGCATTCATTTGTGTGTTGCATGCATTTACATTAAGTTTCAAACTTGGCCTCTTAGGCCATCATGTATCGAAATGCACAATTGATGGCCCGAGGGTCGAGGACCACGCTTCCTTGAGTTCATTGCATGATAGGGAGTGTGGCCATGCTCACATTTGCTTGAAAATTCCATGCCATACACTGCTTGCCCTCTGCTGCTGTCAACTGCTGGATTCTGCAGGAATTTCTGGCCGGTCGGTCATATACAGTGCCGACCGGCCATCACGGTCCAGCCGGTGTCACAGCAGTTGGCTGATAATTCATTTCTCATGGCCGGTGACCCTTTTCTTTGGCCGGTGGCATCCCAGAATACTCAGGGAATGATTCAAAGCAGTTTTGGAGACTTTCAAAATTTTCAGAGGGGCAGGACAGTGTAAACAGAGGCAACAATGCTATGGCAACGAGTTTTTGGGCGAGACGAGTCAAGCATGCATCATTCACGCATCCCGAGGCGGGGCTGTGGCCACCTTGTTCCTGCATTTAATTTGTTAATTAATTAAAAATTCTGTAATAATTAATTTAGTATTATTGATTCGGACTGTAATATTTATTCGGACCCTCTGAACGAGGGTAGTTGTGTAATAAGTGTGCGTGAGTGTGTGCATGTCTTCCAACCCCACGTCTTTCTTCCTTTTTATTTACTAGCTTTCAATGGTTAGTCTAGAGCATGTTTCAATTAGCATACAGTATGATAGCATGCTTGCATCCATTCATTCGTTTTGCATGCACCGGGCTCGGCGTATCATTCTAACTGCATTTGTACTTTAATTCCAAATTAAATACGTGTTAGTTGTAGCATCTCACATGTCATTGTAGATTAGCCGAGCCTATCTTAGTTGCATTTTGTATGTGTTGCATTAGCCATCTTAACTTGAACTAGGATCATGCACATGATTACTAACTGGTTTCTGTTTTGGTTTGGAGTACTAAGTAAGCTTTTATGCTTTAGCATGCCACATGTGTGTGAATGTTTCCATGATAGCATAATTGCCATGAGGCTAGCTGCTTATGTGATATAACTGCCTGAATGCCTGTGGATGGAGGTTGAATTACCTAAATTGGAATAATGCACTAAAACTGTGAGTTTTAAGCCCACTAGATAGTGGCAAAACCATCTTTTCTAAAGCGCACTTAAGGATGGCAAAATCTGCATTTTAGCCCACTCGCGAGTAGCAAACCATTTTCAAAATAAACATGAAATGTTTTGTTCTAATTTAGGCGATTTGGTCTATACTTGTTTGCTGTGCGCATAACATAGTAATTCTAGGCTAATAACCGGAATAGGAACACATAATGCTTTCAAAATAAGATATCATGGTTAGTAGAGGCCGATCTTTGTTCGGGCGAGAGGGGGTGCTCATAGCTGACCTTTCCCAATCGTACCCAAGTTCCTGAACCGAGGCCACTTTGGTGATGACGGACACGTGGCCTTTGGCACCGAGTCAAGGTTTCCTAAATTTCCCAAAATAAAATATTTAGGTGGTGACTCTGTATCTAGCAAAGCAGTTCATGTTTGGCACTTCTTTTCTAAAAATCTATTTTTCTCAAAACGATTTGCCGGATTTGGACTCTTTGGTGCAAATTAAGAACCGTGACAATTCGAGAGTCCGAACTGTAGTGAGCCCAATATGAACAGAACGGGACTCACCCTCCCGGGGCGTTCGGGGACGTCTACAGTTTCTGGCGACTCCGCTGGAGATTTGGAGAATTTGACTCAAACTCATGATATCTTGTTTTGACTACACTATGTGTTTCTTTGCATTGCATGTGCATTGGTGCGCCTAGGACACCGTGTTTGCCATCTGGTATTCCTGAACGGTTTACCAGAGGCTTGCTTTGTCAAAGCATGCCATAAGGCTGGCCGGTTACGGGCTCTGCCAGTATGGGAGCACAAACCCCGGTTTTGCCGGGGCACCCTTTTTGACCATTCGACTTAGTGCATATTCGGAATCCATAGTGACTATTCCAAACTAGGATAGGTTGCTTACCCGATAGGTTGTTTGAAACCGTTGCGTGCGTAGTGAAACCCTAGTTCCTAACAAAATAGGACAGGGAAACCCTACCCCCAACATAGGGGTGTTTTGGCTCTCACTTATCTACTATGTGCTTTAGGAGTGTCTCCACAGGAATACGTGTATCAGTTTGCAAGTTTGGGCATCAAGCCTGCGGGCACCAGTTCAGTGTTTAAGAATCAGTTATTTGCGGGTATCAGGTTCAGTTTTGGGAACAGTGATTCGAGGACAATAATCAGTATTGAGGATCAGTGTATTTAGTTTATCAACCGTGTATTGTGATACGCGACTGTGTGTTGTGTGTATTTATTTTACGCTGTTATGCTGCCCATTTGTCAGGTTATTTATTTCCTTATTGCTTTATTTATCTTCTTGCTAGGTAGTTTAGCACGATTGCTTCTGACCCAGTAGATATCCCCTAAGCACTTTGGACTAGAGGTCGCCGACTCCATCGATCTGAGGATCTGGTTGACGGACAACCAGTGTTTTATTCTCTGCCCCCGGTTATCAGACGAAAGTCGAGAAGACGCAGTGTGTCTGAGCAGAGATCGCCCGAGCAGTGGTCGACCCTATCAGTGGACAATCAGGCTGAGGTCTCAATTTTCGCTACAGAGAGGGAATATATACCAGTAATTCAATCAAAACAAAGCAGTATGGCAAGCTTAGAGGAGATGGTGCGCTGGCTCCAGGAGAGCATGAAACTTATGCAGCAAGATGCTGTCCGACAGGCGGAGTTCGCCAAGCAGCAGGCCACGGTTGTGACTGAACAAGCAGAGTTAATCGTAAGGCTACAGCAGCAAGCCGGGGCATCTGCTTCGCATCAAGCCCCTCCCTCACCAAGGGTTCCGATACCTGAAGAGATACCAAATGTTCAAAATGTCCAAGAGGATACAGACATTCCAACGGGGCCGGCTCCGCCCCCGATTCCACCGCAACTATCCAAGGCGCCCACACCTATCAATGCGCCGGATTCTCCCTTCGAGTTCGAAGTGGATCCCACGGCATTAAAGCTGAGTAAGCTGGAAAAGATGTTTAAGAAATCCCAAGGAGTCAAGTCCATTCCCGACATTGAGGACGGATATACGGACGCAGCTGTGACGCTGCCAGACCGGTTCAAAATGCCACAAATTGACCGATTTGATGGGTTCAGGGACCCCATGGTGCACCTAAGGTTGTTTTCAGATATCTTAAAGCCGATGGGCCTCACCAGACTACAGAAGCTATCTCTGTTTGGCTGGACCCTGTCAGGTGTGGCGGTCATCTGGTACGCCAAATTAGAAGATGACGTCAAGAGAAACTGGGATGAGATGGCCGAGGCCTTCATTGCACAATATTTGTATAACACGCAAATCGAGATTACGACTCGTGATCTCAAGACGACAAGGCAGGAGCCTAAGGAGAGCTTTTCAGAGTTCGTGACCAGATGGAGGGCCAAGGCCTCGATGATGACCCTAAGGCCCACGAACAAGGATCAGATTAGGATGATTGTGCGCAATCTCCAGCCTAAGTTGATGCAGAAGATGATCGTGCTCCCCTTCCCTACCTTTTCAGATCTGCATGAGATGGGAGTACAGATTGAAGATGCCTTAAAGCAGGACTTAATTGATAACGACCGGGAGCAACCCAGAAGAACTTTCAATCGCAACAACAATGTTGGCCCGAGTGGTGTTACAACTGCAAGAACCTCAGAAGTGAGCATGGTCACTACCATCCCCCCTCCCCCTCCAAGGACCGTGGCAGCTACGCCATTCTCCGGTGCGTCCGGAAGCAATACACAAACAGCCAAATACCAACCCAAAAGCCAAAGAGCCTTCGCCCCACTATACATGTCTTTGTCCAAGGCTTTAGGGGTTTTAATCAGAAAGGGGCACCTGAAACCCCTAGAGCCACGGCCATTACCGGAAAAACTTCCCCCTACCCAAAACCCAGCCAAATATTGCGCATTTCACCAATAGCACGGTCATGACACCGACCAATGCTATTGATTACGTCATGAGATTCAAGATCTCATCGATAACGGGGTTATCCTGTCTCCAGAAAAACCCAACATCACAACCAACCCTCTCCCTCCGCACAACCAAGCTCCACCTCCCAAACGTATCAACTTCATCCAGCCTGGGGTCGTGTCTTACGATCCTAGCATCTACATCACTCCTTCCCACCTACCTTAGCCGGAGGTGTTCCTTCCCGACTACACTGACTTGTGTATGTTGGACATCTCCAAAACCCAACCTGAACTAATGGTGGTAACTGTCGAAGACAGAGCAGGGGAGATTGCAGAGGAGTATGGGATTGTTAAGTCAAGGTTTGAGCAGTCTGGGAGTCTTGCAGAGGAAGCCTACAATTCGAGTGATTACATTCTGTCAACAGGCTAGGCTAGGCCAAGTGTAGGATTGCCAGAGAGGGCAGAGCTGTGTGTGATCCAGGAGGATAGATCTGAGCAAGGGGAAAATGATTTGGTGGCTGTGGGAGAGGACTTTGCCAACCTCCAGTTTTTCAATGACCAAGATCCAGGGGACCCGACAGTCAACTAGTTTGATTATAAGGAATCGGCAGAGGCTACCGGATTGCTGGATGATCAACCGGATGTTGTGGAAGAATTCCAACCAGAACAGGGCCCGGCAGAGGCGAGAATATCAATTGTGGTCGGAAGGGCCGGAAGTCAAAATGAATCACCGGAGAGCGCCGGTGTCAAGAATTTCGCTCAGGATTGGAGCATTTTGAATACAGGAATTGATGAACAGCCAGCTGTACTGACACAGTTGGAACAGGAAAGGTTTGAGGATTCTGAGAGAATCAGGAAAGCTAAGGCCCACGTAGGGACTGAAACTGCTGTGTGCACAGAGACAGAATGCTACGAGCATACGGATGGAGGGTACTGTGAGTACGAGAACGGTCATACCAGAGCCGGACAGGTGTCTGTCGGCTGCCGATGGAATGTGGTGGGAAGGCGATGACCTATGTCTTGCCCACACGGACGAGGATTGGGGAAGTAACCAACCAGATGATACTTGGTACATCGGCGAAGTCGATCATATGACTAGGAGTGGACGGTATTTCAAGCCTCCACACCTAGATCAACTGGAGGCATCTGGGAAGGATAAGGAAGTTGAGAGACAGAAAGAGAAGCAAGTCGAAGAAGAGGCTGTACTGAAGCAGTTAAAGAAGATACAAGCAGACATCTCCATCTGGGGACTACTTATGGCATCGCGAGTGCATCGACAAGCTGTCTTATCGGCCATGGACAAGGCCAAGCTCTCTATAGATACCACGCCCGAACAGCTAGTGGGCTTGGTTTTTCCGGGAGGAGCTACCCTGATGTTGACCTTTTCTGACAAAGAACTGCCACCTGAAGGTGCGAACCATAACAAGCCACTCTACATCTCCGTGGAGTGCAGGAACAAGTGGATACCCGTGGTGCTTGTCGACACAAGGTCCGCCATCAATGTGTGTCCAACAAGGACTGCCTATGCAATCGGTTTGAAGACCGTGGACTTTGTGCCAACAGCCCAGGTGATTCGGGCATACGACAATACAAGCAGAGAAGTCATGGGAACAGCGAAAATTCAGACCAAGGTTAGGCCGGGGCAGCATGAAATTGACTTTCACGTCTTAGAGGTTCCCGCCACTTTCAATCTACTCTTGGGGCGGCCATGGCTGCATCAAGTGAAGGCAGTTTCTTCTACCTTGCATCAAATGGTGAAATACCCCCATGGAAAGGGAGTAGCCATTATTTTTGGGAATTCATCGATCCATCCACCGCTGGAAGTATCTACGCCAGTTTTGGAAATTGAGCACGGTATGGAGGATGTGTTCTTATCCAGTTTTACCCTAGCTGAGGACCGGGTTGTGCAGAATATCTTAACTGTTAATGAGGGGATGTATGTCAGTGCTCAATCAGTATACCTCATGAACAAGCTTCAACACATCCCCGGGATGGGATTGGGAAAGAGTGGCCGGAAGGGCGTCGCAGCATTGGCTGAGGTGCCACACAACCCACATACCTTTGGCTTGGGTTATCTGCCCACCAAAGAGGATTGGATAAGGAAGGGTAAGGAGATGGCTAGAAGAGCCAGAGTGAAGAAGGCGGGGAAGCCTTTTGACTTAATACACCGGCCCATTCAGGGTACCTTAAACGGACGCTTTGTTCGGGAAGGGGAGGACTTTCCGTTTTGTGGCTTCCCAGAGCCGTGGCTGAACGTGGAGAGGAAGCGCGTGTCGGGGTTTGAGATCTTCTTTGATCTGCAGTTATCCGGGGATGACGTTGCCGAAGAGCGGATGGACCCATTGGCTGAGGCTGAGCAGAGTACGAAAGTGCAGTCTGAGGATGCTGAAAACGAAATGGGGGTAGCACTGGCATGTCTACTTTCAGATCCTCCGATCGAACAGAAGTGCTTGAGGGATAACTTCTCGGTATGCATGATCGGGAATGGAACGGCTACGGGCCTACCAGCAACTATTTTGGATGCATCTATCGCACCCTCTCTCATTTGGCAGTATGAAAAGGGATTTTTGTCAAGCAGCGCCGGGTCAGGTAGTGCGCCGAAATCTGATTCTACCGAGTCTTGTGAGTCGGAATCAGGTTCCAGCTCAACTGAGTCTGAGTCCAGTATTCCTGGGGGTGATAACTTGGATGCTACAGTCCTGTCCAGGTCGTCTTTTTCTTTCTCTTTTGAGTCTGTTATAACAGAAGAATCGGACGGTTCGGAAGCACTTAATGAGAATGATGCGGATGTGGTTTCTGAGTACTTTTCTGTGCCTTTGTTTTATTGCTTGAATCAGGACTTTCAAAATTTTGACAAAAACGACGAGGAAGAAATTCCTCCAGTTTTGCAACGATTAATTGATCAAGAGCAGGAAAGATTTGTTAAGCCTTTAGTTGATGAAATCACTACTGTGAATGTTGGTACTGAGAAGGACCCACAGCTGGTCCAGATCGGGTCCACATTGTCTTCGGAGGAATGCTAGCGCTTAGTCACTTTATTA
This sequence comes from Camellia sinensis, assembly GCF_055761805.1. Classification (NCBI taxonomy): domain Eukaryota; kingdom Viridiplantae; phylum Streptophyta; class Magnoliopsida; order Ericales; family Theaceae; genus Camellia; species Camellia sinensis. The sequence goes on along the minus strand of NC_138963.1, from coordinate 187,381,370 downwards.
AAAGATTTCAAAGATGTTTTCGCGTGGTCCTACGAAGACATGGCTGGAATCGATCCTGAGATTGTACAGCACCGGATCCCTCTTGACCTCGAGGCCCGACCCATCAAGCAAAAACTCAGAAGAATCCGCCCTGACTGGGCCATCAAGATTAAGGAAGAGGTCACCAAGCAAATCAACGCAGGGTTCTTGCTGGTATTTGAATACCCGACTTGGTTAGCCAACATTGTTCCGGTGCCGAAGAAGGATGGCAGGATCAGGGTATGTGTGGATTTCAGGGACTTGAACAGATCTAGTCCGAAGGACGACTTTCCCTTACCGTATATTGATGAGTTAGTGGATTTCACAGTAGGGCATGCTTTGCTCTCGTTTATAGATGGCTTCTCAAGCTATAATTAGATAGTGATGGCACCTGAAGACCGGGAAAAAACTGCATTCACCACCCCGTGGGGGACATATTGCTACAGAGTAATGTCGTTTGGGTTGAAGAATGCTGGAGCTACATATCAATGGGCCGCGACCACAATATTGCATGACATGATCCACAAAGAGGTTGAGGTGTACGTGGACGACATGATTGTCAAGTCCAAAGAAAGAGAGGGCCACTACACCGCCTTGCAAAAGTTCTTTCAAAGGATCAGAGAATTTCGGTTGCGGCTGAATCCTCAGAAGTGTACGTTTGGCGTTACAGTGGGAAAAATGCTGGGGTTTCTGATTACACAAAGGGGCATTGAAGTCGACCCTTCCAAAATCAAGGCCATCTTAGAAATGCCACCACCAAGGACTGAAAAGGAGGTGCGAGGCTTTCTGGGTAAAGTGCAATTCATAAGACGGTTTATCTCAAAATTAACCTTGACTTGTGAACCACTTTTTAGTGTCCTGAAGAAAGGAACGAAGTTCCAGTGGGACGGCCGATGCCAAGATACTTTTGAACAGGTCAAAGAATACTTGCAGAACCCACCCGTGTTGTCACCGCCAGAGCCGGGGAGACCGTTGATATTGTACCTTTCAGTGACTGAGACTACAATGGGCTGCATGCTCGTGCAAGAATCAGAAGACAAGGTAGAGAGAGCCATCTATTACCTCAGCAAGAAGATGCTAGAGTATGAGACCCATTACACATCGTTGGAAAAGGCTTGCTTAGCCTAGGTATGGGCTACCAGAAAGCTGTGGCATTACCTGTTAGCTCACTCCGTAATGTTGGTTTCACGACTGGATCCCATCAAATATCTTTTCGAGAAACCGGCACTTACGGGTAGGCTAGCTCATTGGTTGCTGTTGCTTTCCAAATTCGATCTGAAGTATGTGACACGCAAGTCAGTCAAGGGAAGAGCAGTAGTAGAATTCTTAGCCGATCATCCAGTGGAAGGAGGTGAAGCAGTTGAATACTTATTCCCAGATGAAGCCATTTTGCATATTGACGACGAGTTTTGGACGATGTACTTTGACAGAGTGTCAAATCAGTACGGGTATAGAATAGGGGTGTTGTTGATAGCACCTGACAATTCCCGTATCCCTCTAGCCTTCAAACTCCGGTTCAAAGTCTTGAACAACGAAGCAGAATATGAGGCATGCATTGCTGGTCTAGAAGCAACCCTGGAGCTAGGGGCAAAACGGTTGGACGTCATCGGGGACTCGAACCTTATTGTGTCTCAAGCAAAAGGAGATTGGAAAGTCAAAGAAGAAAAGATGATAATGTATCACCAAACCTTGGACTTGTTAATTCCTCAGTTTGAGAACCTAAACTTCGCTCATCTATTAAGAGAGAACAACAGGTTCGCAGATTTACTAGCAACTCTATCTTCCATGATAGACATCCCGTTTGGAGTCCGGATGCGTCCAGTCATTATTGACCAAAAATTTGCTCCAGCCTATGAGTTGATTGCCGCTATAGATGAGGTTCAGGACGAGAACCCTTGGTATTACGACATTTGGAACTTCTTGGAGAAGGAGGCGTATCCACCAGGGGCAAATGCCAAAGATAAGAGGGCAATCAGAAGAATGGCCGTTTAGTTCATCATCTGCGGGGGTAAGCTGTATAAGAGAGGTCATTTGGGAATGCATAAGCTATGTGTAGAAGCTGAAGAATCGAAGCGCCTAATGGAGGCCATCCGTGGAGGAGAATGTGGAGCACATATGAATGGGGTAATATTAGCGCAGAAGATCCTCAGACAAGGTTACTACTGGTCCACCATAGAGGAGGATTGTATCAGCTTTGTTCGACGATGCCACCAGTGTCAGATCCACACAAACCGCATGAATATTCCGCCGTCGAAGCTGTACAATATGACTTCGCCATGGTCATTTTTAGTTTGGGGAATCGACGTGATCGGGGCTGTTACTCCAAAAGGATCGAATAGGCATGAGTTCATCTTGGTCGCGATAGATTATTTCACGAAGTGGGTTGAGGCCTAGTCTTATGCGGTGTTGAAGGCGTCGCACGTTGCAAAGTTCATCAGGAACAACATCATCTGCCGCTACGGGGTCCCGAACGAGGTCATTTCAGATAATAGTTCCCACTTCAAGAAGGAAGTGATTGACTTGTTGGAAAAATATAACGTGGCTTTTCATAAGTCATCCACATACCGGCCGCAAACCAATGGAGCGGTCGAGGCCGCTAACAAGAATATCAAACACATATTACAGAAGATGGTGGAAACCTACCGGGATTGGCAAGACAAGCTACCGTTTGCTCTGTGGGGGTACCGAACTTCAATTAGAACTTCTACTGGGGCGACTCCGCATTCATTAGTTTATGGGATGGAGGCCATTCTACCTATTGAGATTGAGGTTCCGTCATTGCGAGTACTGGCCGAGTGTCAGATAGCCGAAGCAGATTGGCAACAGAGCAGATTTGAAGAACTCATGCTCTTTGACAAGCGCAGACTGAAAGCACTGTACCATGTTCAAGGTTATCAGCGCAGAATCACTAGGGCTTTTAACAAGAAAGTTAAGTCCAGGAATCTGAAAGAAGGAGATTTGGTGCTCAAGGACAACCGAGCTCCCATTCACGACGCTATGGGCAAGTTCAGACCCAATTGGACTGGTTCCTACATTATCAAAGCTATCTGGTCAGGTGGAGCCATGGTTCTAATGGACCTAGATGGCCTAGAGTTCTCCCAACCGATCAACATGGACAAGTTGAAGAAATATTACCCCTGAGAGGCTCGCCAGGCCGAAAACCCGAAAGGGTGACCTAGGCAAAAGTTAGAGCATTGAAAAATTGGAAAATATAAAAACTGAGCTCGCAAGGTTGAAAACCCGCAAAGGGCAGTCTCGGCAAAAGTTAGAGCGCAAAAGGAGAGTGAAAATACTCGAGTGAACCCAAGCCTGAACTACGTAAGACTTGATTCCCATCTTTGGGATACGTAGGCAACTTCATCCTGAAGTTCAGCCATAAAATTTTCCCCGATCAACTTTGTCCATTTGATTATCTCGGCCATCTTTGTCTATTCAGCATTCAAGAGTTCGGTTATGATCTCCGGTGCAGTGCTTGTCAGACTAGGGGCAACTTTCCGTTGCTGTGCAGTGCTGCGGTGCTATTCAGACTAGGGGCAACTTTCCAGTTGCAGGGATTCGGGGTTGTGCATCTCAGTGATAGATTTCAAGCGTGTCCAGTTCTGATCCATATCAAAAATGGTTTTTGAAAAGTTGTAATAAAAGTTGACTTTGTTCAAATTAATCTTTGTACAACTTAGACCATTTTTGGACCAAAGCGGAATAACCTTCAATTTCATTGATTTCAATATAGAGTTCTCCTACTCTTGCATACAAATTAAAGTTGCTTTTTATTACATTCATAAAGAAAACTCAAAAGTTCTGATAAAGTAATAAATCCGGGGCATAGACAAGTCAGGTGCTCCTACCCCCCCTCCCAGAGCTGGTCGAAGCCTCTGATGCCAAGCTGGGCCTAATCTGTGCCTCTTCATTAAGCCAATCTATGCACTCATCAGACAAAGTACAACTAAAAGTGGGAGCGGGGGCCAGGAGTTCCCTAGCCTCCCATGCTATAACATGCCGAGCAAGCTGTGCACCTCGAACCGGGAACGCAGTAGGACACTCTATCCCCTCTGGCGGGCAAGTCTGATTGTGGCCAAACTGACGCTGGAATCAGAACGGGAAGTAGAACACACAGTGGGTTAAGCCAATCAACTGAATCCCAGTCTGCCGGGACATGCTATAGCCCATCGCCGGTAGGTTAATCCAAGGGCACTGCCAAGCAATGCGATCTGCAAACAAACTGCACATCCAGTCGAACCACCAGCCTTCATCAAGGGCATCGACCAGACAACGTCGGAAGAAGTAGCCACGAGCTGAGTAGGCTGGGCAAGAGTCCACAACCTGTAACTTATCTATCAACCACACCTGGGAAGGGATGAAAAATGAGAGAATAAAGAATAGAGAGATATACGATGTGAGAAAAGTAAGAAAAGGGTTTTGTGAGAAAAATCGAGCTCGAAGGCCGAGTGGTGTAAGCAATACATATGTGAGATCGGGTGGAAAACATTACCTACAGCAGTAGTGGACTCCTTGCAAATCTGGTTGTGTCTCGGCGATAAAAGGCATCCAAGCCCATCAACGTCTCAGCCAGAGTCATGGCAATGCAGCCCTTGCCCTCCTTTAAGCCTTGGGCAACCTCAATCAACCGGACGCTAGACCCTCCGGAGCTCGAGACAAACAAGAAATGAGATAACATGCACAAACAGAGGGCATGTCGCCGAAAGCCTTGCCAATGATAGTCACTGCGGTCGCCGGCATCAGAAAACCGACAAATCAAACTCGGAACATCCAACATTCCGTCACAAATCAAAGATCGAGAGTCGTGCATAGTAAGTCCACACATTTGTCCTAAGGCTTGGGCGTGGCCAAAGCGAAGCTGAGGCAAGATTTCCTCATCATGCTCGGATTCATCAAAGCTTGGAAGTCTTCGAAGGTAGGACACACCACTTGCCCGCCAAAGCTAAAGACATGTGTTACCGGATTCCAAAACCTTGCCGCGGCGTGGAGAAACGGAAAGTGCAGCGGAGTGCAACTCAGCATGAATAGGGCATTCATACCGAAGCCTCGGAAGTTCAGCTTTTCCGAGCCGTCCAAGTTGGCAATCCAAGCTGTGAGATTTTGGGCAAGAAACTTTTCCATTTGGAGCAAATCAGTATGGAATTGAGAAAAACTACGAAGCTGATGCCTTTTGTAGGGGATAAGGTTGAGTGGAGGACAAATGCCAGCATTCTACTGGTCTCTGCCATTTATGGCCAGCCGGCCAAGTATAGTGTCGACCGACCATAACTTTTGGCCGATTATCAAAGATTCTGGCCGATGGCCACTTGTTGAGGCCGATGGTTTTCCCCCGCGGCCGGTGGTATTCCTTCTTGCTTCCTGAGCTGTTTTACATGTTGAACATTGTGAGGATTTGCGGAATACCACCATTTCCAATGCCCTCCGATGATGATTTTTGCGGAGTCACGCCCATTTGCTTATCGAGTTGTTGTACATTTGCTTATCGAGTTGTATTTCACTCTCTTTAAGTCTTCGTTTTTTCTTACCAAGTTGTACTCACGCTTGGTTAACTTATCGAGTTTCTTTGTTTTGCTTATCAAGTTGTAAGTCGGTTCACTACCTGATTATTACGACGCAAGTGCTTAATTTTCAAACAAATTTCAATTTCATCCACATTGTTATGTGATACCGCGCGATGCGATGCATAGAACAACAAATGTAACTCTTTTTTCGAACAAAATAGCTGCTTCATTTCCATCATGCCTTTTTGAAAAGGTAAAACCTGCCTGAGGCAGTGCAATGTGCTAAAAACTAACAGTAGAAAAAGAAAGTAAACCAAAAGGAGAGCAGGGCAACAGAGTATCGGGATTGATACCGGTAACCTCTCCTCGCGGTCGATGCACCTCCTGCGCCCTTGTTCAGGTCAATTATATGGTTTGGCACCTTCATTACTCGAGATAGTGCAAGAAAGTGCGCTTCAGAATGTTAATTGGTCTTCGTGGTTGACCTTGAGCCATGTCTTCTAGGTGCGATGTTCGGTGCATGCAAGGAGCATCCTTTCCCCACGCTCGTTACGCGTCTTGCTTTCAATAAATGCCTCGTCTTAATTTGGTTGCATTCTCAACAAATGCGAGTAGCATGCCTTCACTATACTTATGCTAAAAATGTGTTCATTCCTGCTATACACATTGCCTGCATTATTGCATGCTTTACTTACATGTGTATATGTATTCTCAGGTGATTTACGCATTGTGCGCGTTGTCGCGTGTACTTTACTTACATGTGTTCAAGTTTCTTTCTATACACATTGCATGCGTTGTCGCGTTATGCTTTACTTACATGTGTTTAAGTTTCTTTCTATACACATTGCATGCGTTGTCGCATTATGCTTTACTTACATGTGTTCAAGTTTCTTTCTATACACATTGCATACGTTGTTGCGTTATGCTTTACTTACATGCGTTCAAGTTTCTTCCTATACACATTGCATGCGTTGTCGCGTGTACTTTACTTACATGTGTTCAAGTTTCTTTCTATACACATTGCATGCGTTGTCGCGTTATGCTTTACTTACATGTGTTCAAGTTTCTTTCTATACACATTGCATGCATTGTCGTGTTATGCTTTACTTACATGTGTTCAAGTTTCTTTCTATACACATTGCATGCGTTGTCGCGTTATGCTTTACTTACATGTGTTCAAGTTCCTTTCTATACACATTGCATGCGTTGTCGCGTTATGCTTTACTTACATGTGTTCAAATTCCTTTCTATACACATTGCATGCGTTGTCACGTATTGCTTTACTCACATGTGTTTAAGTTCCCCATCACACACATTGTCACGTGTTCTTTACTTACATATGTTTGTGCCTTCATAGCATTGTTATGCTTGCCCCAAATTGCATTGTTATGCGTCCTACTTGACTTGCGTTGTTACGCACTTTCAATTGCATGTTATGCATGTTGCTAACGATATTGTACCCGTTAAGTTTTCTTTTTCTTTCAGGCACGATATTGTATGTACGGTTCATTTGAAGCTGGTGCAACCAGACAAACAACACAGGTATTGTATTCTCCGCGTGAAACGTAGCAAGAATTACATGATTCTTTTACATCTTTTTTGCATTGTAATGTAGTTGGATTTGTGTTGATTGCTTAAAACTGTTGCATGTTATGCTTCGTTACGGCTTTCTTTGCATGATCATAAGTTATGTTCGGCTTCTTGCATTGTCAGTTGCATTTTGCCCCCGCCTTTGGGCGCATATTTTATCTGCAGCTTGTATGTTTGTCTAAGTCTTTGGCCTTGCCAAAAATGGTTCGTCTCTGGGCATTGACACTCACTCCCGTCATTATGATGACTTTCGAGTTCTATCAAAGAGGGGCAACTGTAGACACCCCATTTTTGACCGTCCTCAAGACTTGGACGTCACCGTTTGAACACTCGATGGTCATCCATGCTCGTGTTTGTTTTGAGTTCCCGGAGACCTCGGCTACGCGCCTTGCCTTAGGATCTCTCGACTTGCTCGTTCTGTGCTTGGTTTTGCACCAAGGACTTGTTTGTTTTGTACCTGAGGGTAGAGAGTAGCTTGTTAGCTACCCCCGATACCCACCGGCCATGGCTTGAGGCCACCGACCGTGTATTATTTCTACCGGCCATTGGTGAAATATACTATTGGCCGGTCGGCACCTGGTGTGGTCAGCAGACCATCTGTTTGGCCGATGGCCTCCTTTTCTGGCCGGTGCCACTTTTTTGCCTTTTTCAGGCATGGTGCAAGCCAGCTGTGCCAGCTGGAATGCACGGACCCTTCTCCCCATGCACGGGTGTGACTGGTTTGCACCTTTGCACCCTTTTAGTCCAATCTTCCAAGAGCTAGATTGACCCCTTTGCTCAAGCTTCTTGAGGAAGCTTGGACTCTTTATCTTGGCTTCCTCAAGAAGCTTGCACCCTTTGCTTAGCTTCCCTTTGAAGCCTTGACCCTTTAGGATAGCTTCTCTTGAAAGCTTAGCCTTTTGCTTGGTCTATATAAGAGCCCCTCCTCTCTCCTTTGTTTTGGTTCAGAAAATCCAGACCTAATACATACATATATCTGATATATCATCCTCTCTCTCTATATCTCCCTCTCTCTCTTCATTTTGTGTGGATTTGAGGCCCTAAAGGTGTGTTTAGTTCATAGTATTGCACTAAGACACACACTCTTACACCTTACTTCGACTTTGGGAGGTATTGAGGGTTTGTTCTTGAGGTGTTTTGATCAGAAGAAGAGGGCTGCATTTGCTATTCTTCAAGGATTCTCCAAGGGTAACACTTTTACTTTATATTCCCCAATCTTGCACTAGTCTTTTACCTATCTTGCTTACTGTTTTAGACTTTGTGTATAACTGAAAAAAGTCTTATATTTGCAAGCTTAAGATACTTCATTCAGGTTGTTTTGGTGTTGGGGGTCGACCTCCCCCTCTTAGGCCTTGTTTGGCCCTTTTGGTGCTCTCTTTGCTAAGCTTTGGTTACTATTGTGTGTTGACCTTCTCACCACTGAAATCCAGTGGATTTTCAGTGGTAAAGAAGGGGGTTTGAGGTCTTGCATAGGGGAGGGACACCCCTCTCCCTTTGTGTCCCATTTGTTCATGTCTTTGGCTCATAAGGGTAGCATGCATGATTAGTTGTTCTTGGCTTCATTTCAGGGGTTTTTGGGTGTTGTTGGGTCATATTATGCCTCTGTTTCTGGTCGGATTAGTGGCCCCTTCCATGCATATTATACTTGCTTTGCATTCCTCCATGTTGCCTAGAAATGCACCTTGCCAATAGACCATGATGCTTGCATATATTAGCTTAACTTCATGAAGTTCTTAACACTGTTTTGCCATACTTAAGGCCTATTTGCTACTGTTTTAGTCATATTTTCCACGTTTAGGGTAGCTTCTTTGCGTTTTGGATTGAGAGCCTTGTGTATGTGGGTCTCTAGCATGCTTAGCTTAGTTTATTCTCGTGATTTGGCATCATTGGAGATCATGTTTAAAGTCCATAATCCATGCTAGTATGCCTGCATTCATCATCTCTTTCATACTTTGAAGAGTTGTTCTCTTGTGCCTCGAAATGAGCATCGTGCATGCCCCTTGGTTTGTGTCCCTTAGCGGCTATATCAGTGGGTTTTGGAGGTCCATTTTGCATGCTAAAACTCTGTTTTGTATTGAAAGATCCATGCCATGTTTGCTCGGGGTAGGTGTTGAGCAATGCTCTCATTTATAGTCTTGTATGCTATCTATGTTGCATCCATTCCCTAGCATGTATTGGTGTCATCTTTTGCATGCTTTTCGGAGTTTAATGTGAGTGTTTAAAGTCCAAGTATATTACCCTTAAGTATGCCTAGAGTTGTTCCCTTTCATGTTCAAATGATAGGCCTTGGCGTGTGTATGCTTGCATGCATAATTGGTACCATTTTGGGCCCTTTTGGCCATTGTTTTGGGGCATGGCTGAGGCCTCCCATTTCAGTTTAAGACCACTTTTGTACCTAGTTGCATACTTGGCATGATATATGTTGGATTACATTAGGAGCATGCTTGCATTATATCTTGTTTGCATGTTCGCACCTGGTTTAGTTAAGTTGCATCACATAGTCTTGTTTTATACTTGATATGCCCACATTGCATTAGTCTAGCTTGCATGGTTAGCTAATGTCTTGTTGCATTTGATTAGCTCGCTCGCATGGCATTGCATGAGTTGCATTACTTTGCATTGTACATTGCATACATGCATTGCATTGCTTGGTTTGTGGTGTCAAACCAAGCATGAGGGGAGAGGTATGTTCGTACCCAAAGTGACGAAACACGTCTCAACCCTCGGTCGCCGATGCCCTTGACCTCAATATGAAAGGGTGTTAGCATTCATTTGTGTGTTGCATGCATTTACATTAGGTTGCAAACTTGGCCTCTTAGGCCATCATGCATCGAAATGCACAATTGATGGCCCGAGGGTCGAGGACCACGCTTCCTTGAGTTCATTGCATGATAGGGAGTGTGGCCATGCTCACATTTGCTTGAAAATTCCATGCCATATACTACTTGCCCTCTGTTGCTGTCAACTGCAGGATTCTGCAGGAATTTCTGGCCGGCCGGCCATATACAGTGTCGACCAGCCATCACGGTCCAGCCGGTGTCACAGCAGTTGGCTGATAATTCATTTCTCATGGCCGGTGACCCTTTTCTTTGGCCGGTGGCATCCCAGAATACTCAGGGAATGATTCAAAGCAGTTTTGGAGACTTTCAGAATTTTCAGAGGGGCAGGACAGTGTAAACAGAGGCAACAATGCAATGGCAACGAGTTTTCGGGCGAGACGAGTCAAGCATGCATCATTCACGCATCCCGAGGCAGGGCTGTGGCCACCTTCTTCCTGCATTTAATTTGTTAATTAATTAGAAATTCTATAATAATTAATTTAGTATTATTGATTCGGACTGTAATATTTATTCGGACCCTCTGAACGAGGGCAGTTGTGTAATAAGTGTGCGTGAGTGTGTGCATGTCTTCCAACCCCACGTCTTTCTTCCTTTTTATTTACTAGCTTTCAATGGTTAGTCTAGAGCATGTTTCAATTAGCATACAGTATGATAGCATGTTTGCATCCATTCATTCGTTTTGCATGCACCGGGCTCGGCGCATCATTCTAACTGCATTTGTACTTCAATTCCAAATTGAATACGTGTTAGTTGTAGCATCTCACATGTCATTGTAGATTAGCCGAGCCTATTTTAGTTGCATTTTGCATGTGTTGCATTAGCCATCTTAACATGAATTAGGATCATGCACATGATTACTAACTGGTTTCTGTTTTGGCTTGGAGTACTAAGTAAGCTTTTATGCTTTAGCATGCCACATGTGTGTGAATGTTGCCATGATAGCATAGTTACCATGAGGCTAGCTGCTTATGTGATATAACTGCCTGAATGCCTGTGGATGGAGGTTGAATTACCTAAATAGGAATAATGCACTAAAACTATGAGTTTTAAGCCCACTAGATAGTGGCAAAACCAGCTTTTCTAAAGCCCACTTAAGGATGGCAAAATCTGTATTTTAGCCTACTCGCGAGTAGCAAATCATTTTCAAAACAAACATGAAATGTTTTGTTCCAATTTAGGCGATTTGGTCTATACTTGTTTGCTGTGCGCATAACATAGTAATTCTAGGCTAATAACCGGAATAGGAACACATAATGCTTTCAAAATAAGATATCATGGTTAGTAGAGGCCGATCTTTGATCGGGCGAGAGGGGGTGCTCATAGCTGACCTTCCCCAATCGTACCCAAGATCCTGAGCCGAGGCAACTTTGGTGATGATGGACACGTGGCCTTTGGCACCGAGTCAGGGTTTCCTAAATTTTCCAAAATAAAATATTTAGGTGGCGACTCTGTATTTGGCAAAGCAGTCCATATTTGGCACTTCTTTTCTAAAAATCTGTTTTTCTCAAAACGATTTGCCAGATTTGGACTCTTTGGTTCTGATTAAGAACCGTGACAATTCGAGAGTCCGAACTGTAGTGAGCCCAATATGAACAGAACGGGACTCACCCTCCCGGGGCGTTCGGGGACGTCTACACTCAGTTCCAGACAATAATTTTGGTTTAAGTTTGAATTCTCGACTACCATCAAATAATACTTTATCCTTTCAGAATTTATGGCCACTAGGTAAAAACCTGCGATGACCCAAGTATGATTGTTTCCTACTATGCTTCAACCAACATTGTGGAGTTTCCTTATTATAACAAGGACATGCATATTCCCCTTTAGTGCTCCATACTGGCAAGTTTGCATATGCAGGAAAATCACTAATTGTCTATAGTAAAGCTACATGCATTTGAAACATTTGATTTGTTGATGTATCAAATGTGGAGACACCGTCATTCCATAGTTCTTTCAACTCCTCAATCAACGGTTGCATATATACATCAATCTTGTCACCAGGGCTTTTTGGGCCATCAATAAGCATAGATAAAATTAGATGGTGGCCAGTTGTATGGAATGAGCACAACATGCCAAGTACTATGAACTATGTTAATCGTCCTGAATGGGTTAAAGCCATCTGATGCTAAGCCAAGCCTTACACTTCGACAATCATTACTAAAGTCAATATTCCGACGGTCAAAATCTTTCTATGCAAGGGAGTCAACAGGATGCCTAAAGACACTGTCATCAGTTCATTCCTCTGCATGCTATCTCATTAACTTGGCCGTCTTGGATGACATAAACAACCTCTGCAACCTTGGCTTTAAAGGAAAATACTCAATCTGTTTTGCAACTATTCGTTTGCCACCTTTGTTAGGACCATTTGAACCACCATCACCATTTGATTTCTATCTAGAACTGTTACATATGACACATTTATCAAGATTGGCATCCTCGTTTCGAAACAACATGCAATTATTGAGACATGCATCCCGCGTCTCATATGTGAAGCCCAAATTTGTTGTGACCTTTTGAGCTTTATAATATGAGTCCGGGAGTTTCATACCCAATGGGAACGCCTTATTCAATAACTCAAGCAACATGTTAACAGACTTGTCTGTCCACTGATTAAGCACCTTCAGATGTAGAAATCGAACAATGAATGACAAAGATGTGAACTTCTGACAACCCGGATACATTTCATTTTGTGCATCTTAAAAAAGTTTGAAATACTTTGCAGTCTCCACATTTGAACCGAGCTGGGGTTCAAATGCATGGGGATCAAGCGCCTGTAGTTCATTACCCTCAACACTTGTACCGGCATGTGGATTTCCCATAGCCCCTTGTATCATTCTAACCATATCATCCCAATGTCTAAATTAGCCAATGTTTCATTCTCTCGATTACCATGCAAAGATACGTAAAATTTCCCATGATTAATCCAATGTTTGTACTTTTTTAAAAAACCATTCAAAATCAGATTCCCCCGTACAACCTCTCGTACAAGATGGTATTGATTCTCACATTTCCTACACAGACAACTAATCATCGAACCTTCAGCCCTATTGGTGTAGGCAAACACAAGGAATTGATTAATCCTATTAATGTATTCCCTCGACATCCTATTTGGCAAATCAATCCAACTCTTATCCATCATTTGTACTTCCCTCAAATATCTCTTCTACACATATCCACAAAAATTAAACATCAAAATAACTCTAAATATAATACCTACATATTTGTGACACCCCAAAAATTAGCATTTGATATAACCAAATTAACTCATAGGCATAATCTAAATCTCATTACTTCTCATTATTACATACAAGAACATTGAATAATATAGACCTTTCAATAGTCAATATTCATACTAAATCTCCATTTTTTTTTCATTAACGATATCCAATATGAGATTTCACAAAAGAGAGACCACATGTATTAATACATCTATCATCCCTATGATATGAGTCTATAGCATGTGATAATAAGAAGTTAAAGCAACAAAATACAAATTAATGCCTTAATGGCTACAAGTTCCAAGGCTTTGCCTGGTTACAACAAAGTGGTTTTCAAACCCAAACACGAATAGCCCTTGGCTTACAAAAAGAAAAGAAAAAAAAAAAAATGAGCTTCGTACTCCGAAAGTTCCTCCTTGACTTCACTTCGGCAGAGGCACTTTGCAATGACCTATAAATGGTTTCCACTAAGAGATGAGCATAAAGCCCAGTAGAGATAATCTAAATAAAGTGCATGCAGGTTAACAATATCATGAGGTACAATGCACATGAGATGCCAATGTCAAAAATATAGGTTTTCTCATTTTAAAATTCGCATACCATGCACTTGTTCAAAAACATAACCAATTTAATCATCCATTTGATAGAACAAGGGGTGGTAAATATGACACTGGAAATCTTTAAACTGGTGTAAGCAAGTAGGCATAATTAGCACTACCAATATCTACTTTACTGGCTCCTAACCGGGAGGCACATGGCACCTACACCGCGCGTGTTTTCGGTCTTTCACCCTAGACTCTCAGGCCAACTTAAACAATACCAATCTACACCCCCAATCCGGATTTACCAAACGTGTTTACCCCATAACTCAACACATTTCAAATATTCTCAACGAATCAATTTGAAAATCAATTTCTCAAATCCAATGAAAGAATTAAATCATGAGATTATGCAATGTTCAATGCCATGCATGAATTTACAAATATTTCAATTTACTTATTTCATATGCAATTTTTACAATAATCAATACAACCCTCCACGATTGCCCAAACAATTATCTCTATACAAAATATATCAAGAGACAAATATAACTCATAATCTCATATTTTCAATCATTTCAACATAGGAGTAACAATTACATGTTCAATCTCCTCTTTTCCTACTCAATCAAGAATCATAATATTCTTCTAGAAATTTCATCAATTTTTTCCTTTCTATTCAAACTCAAGAATTTACCAAAAATTTTCATGATGCCAAAAACAACATATATCTTTTTCGGGTTTTCTCAATACCTCAACATGATAAATATTTTCATTTTTTTCAAAAGTTTAATATTTTCAAATTAAACAATTTTTAAAAGAAACCTCAATGGTTTTCAATGTTCCCAACAACATTCTCATCAATCTCATCCCTTTAAACATCCAATTTCAAATTCTCATTTGTTCCAATAAATACATGTTTTTAACTCTTGCAAGCTTTTCACAAACCTATCCCAAAAATTTAAATCTTAACATTTTAAATTTCTAGGGTTTTATTAAAATTTGAGGATTTCTCACACACACACACACACACACACACACACACATATATATATATATATATAAGCATTCCTCAACATCCTTAAGTCATAAAAAAATCACACACAACTAACAAGAGATTTAAAAAAAAAAAAATATTGAGAACTCCCCCATTTTTATACATTTAATATACCATAATAAAACCCTAATATTGTCAATTATCACACTATCAAAATAACGCATAATAAAGCTAAAATATATACACAATGTTTAGAAAATCCCTACCTCAATAGTTAGAAGGAAGAAGAAGCAAAAATCCCAAATTTTGATGTAGTCGAATTTCAATCTCCACCGATCAAAACGTTGCTCTTGCCAAGATCTTTACTTTGGCCTCAAGAACTTAGATCTAAAACCTAATAGATTTTGGTCGATCAAAAGGTTGTGTGATAAACCTAAAAGACATTTGAGAGAGCAAGAGAGACAGAGAGAGAGAGAGAGAGAGAGAGAACGAAGCTCTCTACTTCTCCAAAACAGAGAGAAAGGAAATCAAGGTAAAGGGGGGGGGAAAGGAGGGAGGTAGCGGCCCACGTGCTGCCTCTCTTGATAAATATATTTTTATTTTTATTTTATTTCAAGCATCTGTCTATACATATACATCTATCTATATATATCAATTAAAAGTATGTTTCAATATCACCATAATATTTAGTAGCATAAATAACAAAAGTGATATAATCTTTTCACATCATAAAATATATTTCGTTTGATGGTGCACACCATAAATATTTGTAACTCTCTGAAGATTATAAAACAAATAATAATAACAATAACAACAATAATACATGGTTAGAAATGAGTTATGATTCAATCAATTGGGTCCAAAATGAATGGAGTTTAATAATTTAAAATAAATCTCCAATTGAGATTAGAGTATAAATAAATTTTGAAAAACTTAAGGTGGTCCCAACTATTCACATAATTAAATATGAACCAAAATGATTAAGTATGGGCTAATCAAATAAGTCCCATAAATTAAATTTATATCTCATTTATTTCTCAAGACCCAAGAATTACTCTAACTTAAACTAAAAAAAAAAAAATTTGCCAAGTAGGCCTTAACGAAATCGAAATCAAAAAATAATATAATTTATTTTCACAAATTTAAATAGAATGGTTCACGACACCACAACTATAATAATAACAACTAAACAATCAAACGATTTGGAAATTCATACCAATCCAACTCCAATCAATACCCGAACCCACAAACATATATTTTTTTTTAAAAAAAAAATTTACTACATGGATATTGAAAAGAATAATAAATAAATAAATTCAATTTGATTCAACTTGTTACAATATTCATGCATCATAATACCTATCTATCCAATTTCTCTCAATAGGTAGGTGGTCTTATTTCATTCAGTTATTTAGCGATTTGGTGGGAGAACCAATAACCTAATAACAGACTGAAACAATTATATTCAAAGAAAATGCACTTGACTTTGAAGTTTACATTGAGAACATAAATAAATGAAATACTTATATAACAACATATGGGACATAAAAATGCTGCAAAATACCAAGTATTCCATCACTAATTCAACATGTCTAGAACATCAAGAGGTGCACAGAACATTGCAGGCTTTAAGAGCCAGGAAAAAAATATGCAGACAAAAATAATTGCACCCCCATCTCTCAAAACTAGTAGTACACTTCCATTCTATAGCAATGAATTTAGCTATCCAAAGTAATCCAATTTCTCAACTATTTTCTTAAAGGATTCCTTAGGAGGAAAAAATTAAAATGTAATGAACTAAAATATAGGGAGAATGAAGTTTGGTGGGACAAAATGTAAAAAATTATGGCATAATACACCTACAAATATGTTTTTACATGATTAATTTGAAAAGAAAAAAAATTGTCTTAAAACATCAGTCTCACATAAGTTTTTCAAATCAAAATCATTCAAATCGAGCAAAACCACAACAAAAAACAAAAACATACCTCAACACAGAGAAGAATGTGTCCAGTTATAAAATTAGTAGAAACTCTATCAAAACAAAATCAATAAAAAAAGAGAATTCTTTCCCTTTTTATGCCGGTGACAAAAAAAGAGATAGAAGCAAAGCAAACCAATCAAAACCTATTAAAAATATGGATATTCCATTTCAAACTTAGAAGGAACAAGAAAAACTTTTCAAAAAATGGGTATGACAGACAACTAGTTTTGCTTTCTTATTGTGAAATGAAGTGAAATTGGGTCAATGGTCATCATTCTGAGAACCCAACAACCAAAAGTCTTTCTTCTTCTTCTTTCTTGTCCAGTTTTCTCTGAAATTGGCACGTGAAACCATCACTTTTTTGGTGGAAAAAATTACAAGCTAAAAAACAACAATGGAGTCAAACCATTCCTCACTTTCACCATCATTACACAAGAATTCACTGCCAAAGCACATTCATTGCCTCTTTCTCTCTCGCTCTCTCTCTCTCTCTGTGCCAACATCATTCCTTACAACTGTACACAGTGATTTTGGTCCAGGAATGCTTATGTGTCACCTTATCATTGGACTAAATCTGTTTGGGTAGTCGGAGTTCACTAGATCCTTTTCAAATTTTAAATTCGAAGAAAATTTGTAATTTCACATCCTTGCATATTTGAAAATTTATTTTCAAATTATTGATAAATTTTTATAAACATTAAAAAATAAAATTATAAATTTTATCATCTATTTGTAATTTTTTTTAGGCTATTTTTCAGAAGTAATTTTCCCAAATAACAATATGTGGTTGAGTATATAAGACATATTTGGTGTAGATAATCTGAAGTGAAAATCACCCATTTTTAAGCTCGAGAGCTGTGAATTCGTCTTGTGTTGCCATTTTTAAGCTCAAGATTGGGATTCAGAGAGAAATTTGAAGAAATCTAGAGAGAGAGAGCATACAGTCGTCGTCACTTCCTGAGTGAGTGAGAGAGGCGCGATTGAGACTGACTGCTCCTCATCGTCGTCACTTGCTGCTCGTTGTCTCTCGCTGCTAGTCGTCATCGTCGTTCACCGTCGTTGTCGTTCACCGTCGTTAGTCGTTGCTAGCCGTCGTCGTCGTTCACCGTTGTCGAATTTTGCCTCAAGGGTTTTGGGGATTCTGCTTCAAAAAGGTTTTGGGGATTTTGGTTCAGAAAGATTTTAGGGCTTCTGGGGAAAACTTGAGCACAAATGGGTTGAGTGAGATATAAAATCTTTCATTACTTTTTAAGATGGCATATTTAAATCGTCACAAATGATAAATAAAACGACACCATTTTAACAAGAGTTTGTTTGCGATGGACAATTGCCCTCACAACTTGTCCATTATTTGCGACAGTAAATGTTTCCCGTCTCAATTTTTTTTTTTTTTTTTTTTGCGACGGTTCACTAGGCGTCGCAAATGTTTATGTATTTTTCTTGTATATTCATTAGCGACGGGGTCACCACCGTCGCGAAAGGTATTTATTGGTGACGGTTTAACATGTCGTTGCAAAAGACCATTTTTTGCGACGGTACCTATGCCGTCGCAAAAAGTTCCGTGTTATTTGGGCCATTTTCTTGCAGTGGAAGAGGAAGAAGAGAGGAGGAAGTAAAAAGAAAAAAAAAGTTTCAAAACGACGTCGTTTTGACACCTCGAACCATTCGAGCCACAATTATTCGAGCTACCTAGAGGGCATGTTAAGTTTAATATCTATCACATCACTTATCACATAATAGAATATTACAATGCTATCAATTTTTACCTTCTAAGTTTGTTGTTTTGCTCTTAATTTATTGTATGGATTAAACTAATCGATCAACTTGAAAACTTGTTTGGTTTTAATTTTTAAAAATTATTTTAAACGAAATTTTGTTTATCTTTATGAAGCTCTTTTTTGTTTCAGTCATTTTTTTTAAAAAAAACTTTTTAGTTATATCAATATTAGATACATTTATAAAAAAAAAAAAAAAGAGTTTAACTAATATATATAAAAAAAAAATTTTGACTAAAAACAAAGTAAAATTTGAACGAAAATACATACAGATTTTTATTTGAATTTTAGTAATTTTTTAGTGTTTTTTTTTAATATTTTAGTAAGTCTATTTTACTTTTTAGATGTTTGTTGGTTAGATATATCTAAAAAGTTCCACTCTTTTCGGGGCTAGCTACCTGGCAACAGCATATATAGTTAGTAGGACAAACCTTCCAGACCTAGGCATACCGTACCTAGTGTCAAAAGTGTGAGTTCGAATTCTCGCCTCTGTGTGAGTTCACAACTTATCATTTCATGATTGAGTGGTCTTACAACCTAAGGGTGACCTTTAGGGCCTTGGCTCGGTCTAGCCTTAGAGGTCACCTCTATGTGGTTAGACCTTTTGTATTTACAAAGTACAAAAAATTAATTAAAGTAAAAAAAAAAAATTCATCAAAAATAAACGAAAAATCATTTAAAAATATTGAAAACATCTTATCATTGATGAATCACATACATAAAATACCAAACCTATTGAACCAGCTCAAACAAAAATAGACCAAGTACTAATACTATAATATTTAAAGCTTTTATATAACCATTGTGAATTTTGGCCAGACTACTACATTATTTAGTAATGCTCATATGCATAAAACACTTCATCATGGAAGGCTAATGGCATGTTGCATCTCTGTTCCTGGAGTTTGAGTCTTCTTATTGTTGTTGCTATCTTTGAACTCACCATAAAAGTAAGAAACAAATCCCCAAAGGGAGAGAACAAGAGATATCCCTTTCTCTGCCTGAAACTTTTCCCTGTAGAAAAGAACTGCTAGTGTTTCAGTCACCGGGAGTAGAACGGCGATGATTATGGCGGAGAGCAGAGATGAAGATGAGAAGATGACTCCAATTGCACCCAGAAAGAAACACTGCCATATTATGGCACTGCACACCAGCACCACATAATATTTTGTTTCTCCTAGTCCAAATTCTATTGCCTCCTTTGGAATCGCCTACAAAAAATATGAAGGTGTAACTGGATCATAATAACAATAATTATGATTATTATTATGGATTTGTATTAATAATTATGATGAATTTGCTATATAGTAAACAAAATATGATAATAAAAATATGGGCATGCTGGCATTATTGTAGTTTAGGATATGATTTTACTGGTCCACATGACTGGACCAAACAACTGGTTGATTTATTTGGGCCCATTCTATTTTTAAGATTCAGTTAATTCATTTTCTAAAATTATATGGGTAGATTATCTATAAATAAAATTCAATTGATTTGATAACTTTCTCATCAAACAAGTGGACGATAAGCATGTATTTAAAAATATACTACAAAATGGTTTAGATAAAATTACGTAATTATGATTATTGAATTATATTAATATTTTATTGAAACATCTACACATAGACTAGAATATGAATTACATTGATTATTAAATTGGATTTTAGAGTAGGCCATTAGGCCCAATAATATTGTTCAGTCCATAGGAGACTGGAGATAAAGTTATGTTTTAAATTTATCATAGGATTGGGTAATGTAATTTTCTTTATTCTTTTTTTAACTTTTTTGTTTTGTTTTTTTATATTAAGAAACCACAACTTTTAATCTTGATTAGGTTGAGGGCTATTTTGGGAAGACAAAAAAAAAAAAAAAAGAAGTTGGTTTTTGGCTTATTTTCAAAAAGTCAATAACCAATTTATTTGAGCAAAAAATCTTTTGATAAATTAAAAATAAGTCAACTTTTGAAATTACAAAAATACTCCTCTGTATATGAAAGAGTAATATGTTCAATCTACCCTTTTCCTACAGATGTAACAGCATATAAAAATAATTAAAAAAAAAATCAAAACAACAGCATTTTTTCATCTTCCCAAACAATTTTAGGCATAAGCCAAAAAAAAAAAAAAAAAAAAAAATACTTATTTTCATCTCCCCAAAATAGCTATGAGTATCTTAGGCCTAGTTTGGAAACACATTATTTTAATAATTTTTTGATTTTTTAGTTAAAATATGAGATAAAAAATAGTATGTTTAAAATGATTTTTTGATTTTTTATTAAAAAAAATGTACAAAAAAATAGAAAGATAAAAAAAATCTTAACTTTTTATTTTTTTATTTTTTATATAATTTATTAAATTTTTAACTTTTAAATCGAAATGTAATATTACCGCGCGAGGCCTTAATTTGCAGTGTTGTGGATATGCGACGCTGTGTTCAGTGGTAGATCTCTTTATATTGTCTGTGAAACCCCACTTATTAGTTGACTTTCTCTTTCTGTCTATGGAAAGCAAGTCTCTTTTCTCAGTAATTCAAAATATACTCAAAAAAAAATTATAACCATTGAAATAGAATCCAAAATGTTTCAGGTTGGGTCCTATCGCTCTTAAAAAGCCACTTTTACAAAAGTGGTTTCACAAACTTAGATCGTTCAACTTCTTTAACCACATCATATATAAATGATTAAAATAATTGAAAAATTATTAATTTTTTTTTATACTTTTATTTGACCAATTATTATTTTTAAACTCAAATATTAATTATGTACAAATTGGTTCAATAAAAAAAAAGGCCAGTATAGTCTCTTTATTTTTGTAAGAAAAAATATGTAAATAAGATTTTCAAAAATGAATTATATGGATTAAATTTAAATTTTAGGAAACAATTTATTTTCAACATACTTTTCAAATATATTTTTTTTGTAAGTGAGTAAATTCTGAACCATTAGTGGTGCATTCTCCTATTCATAGGAATATATTCTTGCCACAAAATGGGGTTGTGGATGACAGAGGAGGATGATAAATTGTTCAATGTTTCAAGACAAGTTTAGGTGTTGTCTTAAATTTGTGTTAAAATTTAAGGGGTTAATTAATTTTATTTTGACAAATGCTAACAAGTGCCTTAGGCACTACTTAAGGTACAATAAAAAAATGGTAATACTACGTATACCAATTAGTGTACTAATAAGTGTATCAACTAGTGTTATGTTATTATTATTGACTCCACCTATTAATTAAATTATAAATACCCAAAACCTTTAAAATTATACCACATCATCTATTAATACACTAATTGGTACATATAACATTATTCATAAACTATTAAAGGTATAATAAAGATAATAAATGTTATTGTTTAATGAGTTCATTAAAAAAAATTTTGAGATAACATTAAGACAAATGCTAACAAGCGGTGTTACATGCGCTAATTAATATACTAACTAATATACCAATACTAGTTATGACTTTATTATTGAGCTCACTCATTATACAAATTACAAATACCAAAAATATTTAAAATTATGTCACATCATCAATTGGTACATTAGTTAGTGTACTATAATTAGTGCATATAGTATTAGTCAATGCTAACAAGTGCCTCCTATGCATTGTTTAATGATGGGAAGTGTCAAAAAACTGTCTTGAAAATATATAAAAATATTAAAAAGTGTATTGATTTCAATAAAAGTGTATTAAATTTAGTAAAAAGTGTATTGTGTTCTTCAATTTTTTTATCTTTTACTTATGCAGTGAAGACACTTATTAACGAGACTCCAACATTAAATAATAAAATATGTCATTTAAAACAAGTTAACAATATTACAAATGACAAAATATAACCTAACTTGACTTTTCATTTAATATAATTGAAAAAAACTCTATATTTGATAATTTTTTTCCACAACATAACTTTTCATTTAACCTTAAAGGAGTTTTATATGCTTATTAATTTTGGACTAAGAATAATAAGTTTTCATGTTTTTTAAATATAAATTTTGATTAGCAATGTTAACTTATTTTTCATATCAAAATTAATTTTTATCTGGAATATTTATTTTTTTGGTCTTTTGTTAAAAAAAATACGAAGAAATTTTAATCATTGAATTTGTTGAAGTCAAATAAAAATAGATTTATATAGTCAAAAAAATCTAAAAATTGAAAGGTCAAGGTCAGCTCATATTTTTAATAGAAATAATTAATTTTCTTTAGAAAATGTGAAGGCTAAAATGGTCATTAAAAAATACATTGTAAGCATTTATGATTAATGTTAAATTGTACGAATAAATAATAAAAGGTCTTGTTAACATGTGTCCTAAGAACGAAAAAATTTTGTATGCAGATAAGATATATGCCATGTAGTACATTCTATTATTGTGATTGGCTTTGATAGTAGAATCTACTACATTTATGTTAAGTGTTTGAAAAACAATAGTAAGCATATACATTTATGATTAGTGAAAAGTAGTACTATACGGTACCTTATTGGCATACCAAAATTTCACCCCAAGGACACATAATAAGAAAGTTTAAAAATATTATACATCTTTTATTACATTCACTTTTATACCTAACGTATAACCAATAAGAGAAATTATTCAATAATCTTAGAATATGACGTGACTATACTTCAAGCTAATCATCAATTATTTAACCTTATATTATACTTTTAGCTCTAACATAAGTTATGGACTTCGACATCACTTTACTAATCAAAACTTTAGAGAGGATCCAATCAAAGAAAGCATCCTAACATTGGCCTTAACAAAACCCAATAATAAATTGAGGGTTCTTCCAATATATCTAATTGCATTTATTATCAACTATTGTAATACACATCTAACTGCGTTTATTACCCTTAACTATTAGGGCTGGGGCACTTATTTGCATGACTTTTTTTTTTTACTTTGGATTTGGATTTTCTTAAATTGTTTGAGAGAATGGTAGCGGTATGGTTGAACCATATTTGTTTTAAAAAATAGATGATAAATATAATTTTAAGAATGATTATTTATTTTTCATAATACAAATTTGATTCAAATATATTGTCACCGATTTCCGATGATATTGATTTTTTGCATACTCAATAAGTCTTAAAATATGAACGATTTAGATCATCAAAATAGAACAAGTGGTGGGTTTTACAAGGCCCTCAATTTTTCTCATGTTGAGATGTGAATCTAAGAAAAACCTACACTTAAATGACCGTCATTTATTTTATTTTGAATTTTTAAAAACTTGTAAGAAGATGAGAGTTTAGTTGTATAATTTAAATTATTCAAATTATAAAATTACAATTTTTTTTATTAAATTAAATCTTTACCACTATTGATTTTGAATGGACTCTCTTCAATAAGATTATTTGAACTAACATAAAAAAATTTACAAAAAACTAAATGAGAACAAAAGATAAGATAATAAATAGATATTTGGGGTTTGCTTTTTTGTGATTTTTTTTGTTGACTTAATTTCGTCTTCAACGAATATTTTTTAAAACTTTTCAAAAAAATTTAGTTGTTTTTTGTTTTTTTTTTTCCTTCTCTACTCAACGAAGCAACCTGAATTTTTTTTTAAAAGTTAAAAAAATAAGTAAAAATAGTAAGCTTTCTTAGACTTAGGCCTTATTTGTTAGCTATATATTTTAGCCAAAAAATCAAAAGGTTATTATAATTTGTCACATCACTCTCTCTACTTTTCTATATATATTTTCAGAAAAAATTAAAAAATTATTAAAATACCTTGTTCTCAAATGAGGCATTTCTTTGGCTAAGCCATGGTTTGGCTAATATTTTAGAGTTGAATAATCACAAAAAGACAAAATAGGTTATACAAGTCAATAAGATAAAATATTACTTTTTATCCATAATCATTACACTTTTTCTTCCATAAAAGTAAAAAAAGTACCAAAACAAAAACTAAACGAGGTTAATAAAGTCAGATTAAAAAAGTCTCAATATAAAAAAATTAGTTAAAAAAGTCAATGCCAAACGAATTCTAAAGTTACTTTTCAAATTGTGGATAATGAAATTTGAAAAAAAATCATTTACCCATGCAAAGGAACCTAAGGAATAGAATGGAATGATATGAAAATGAAATTTAAGTGTGTTTTGAAAAGATGATTAAAATAATTTTGTAATTTGTTTTTTTAATAATACATATAAAAAATGTAAAAAATAATATAATTTAAAATAAGCTAAAAATTTGAAAGTAACTTTTATCCAACTTGTCAGAAGCGAGGCCATAGCATTAACCAAGGATCCTCTAGAGTGAAATTTTTCTAAAGTTTCCTAAAGTCCTACATTGTGTGGTTGAGATTTACTGGCAAGTCACATCAGAAAAATTGATGTGACTTGCCAGTAAATCTCAACCACACAATGTAGCACTCTAGGAAACTTTAGAAAAAAATCACTCTAGAAAATCCTTGCTCCATAGCATTAGCATGGGAGAAGAGAGTGAAAGAGAGGTACCTTGAAGTCATTGTTGATGATCATCCCAATAGTGCAAACCACAGTAGCAAAAAAACACATAACCAGCTGAATCTCAATGACCAGACTATACGTAACGGCCTGCTTGGCCTTCTTGTACGTCAACTCCACCAACGGCAATACAAAGCCGTACAATGCAGCCGCCCCAACGGTCATAAAAAACCCTAGAAAATACTCCCCCTCGGACTCCCCCTTGGGCCGATCACTGCTGGTATGCAGCGCCAAAAGCCCGGCACCAATAGTCAGCAAAAACACGGCATTAATCGAATACGAAGCAAACTTTTGCCGGACGAGAAGGTAGGCGAAGAGCGCGGTAAAGCCGAGCTGGGAGGCGATGACGAGGGAGGAGGTGGAGACGGGGAGGCGGGCGAGGCCGTAGGCGTAGAGGTAGTCGTCGGCGCCGGTGAGGAGGCCGATGAAGGCGGCGGAGAGGAAGGTGGGGGGTTTGATGAGGAAGAGAGGGGTGGTGGGGCCGGAGTTGGAGCGGCGGTGGAGATAGGTGAGGAGGAGGGGGAGGAAGTTGATGGGCCAGCCGCCGGTTTCGAGGAAGCTGGAGAGCCAGACTCGGGAGCCGCCGTGGAGGAAGTAGAGCCGCATGATGAGTGGGCCGCCGCAGTTACCGATGGTTAGGAGGACGGCGTTGATGAGGAACACTGCTCTCCTTGTTTTTTTGTTCATGCTTTGGGCTGCTGTTTCCATGTTGTTTATGCTTCTCTACAATTGAGATATTGAGATGGAGAGGAGAGAGAGAGAGAGAGAGAGAGAGAGAGAGAGAGAGAACTGGAATTCAGGAGGAGGATGATGGACGGGACGAGACGAGACTGTTTGGTTGTGTTGATTCTGTATTTATCATCACACATACACGTATATATGCACTATCGAATTTGGTAATTACTCGTAAAACTAGTGGTGGTGCAATAGGGAGTTTGATTCGTCAATCTAATTGCTATGACATAGTATTGGGTTGGATCAGTTTCGACCATTAGATTTTGGCCAAGTTTGGTTACTATAAAATAATCTATCTTTTTATCTTTTTATATTTTTTTTATCACATCACCTTTCTACTTTTGTACGCATCTTTTCGTAAAAAGACAAAAAGTACACTTATTTAGGTCATCCCAAACAACTTTTTTATTTTATTTTATTTTTTTCTCCCAAAATAACTCCAATAAGCATTAAGAACTTTGGGGAATGGAAATTCTAATCTAGTCGATCTATGATTCTTGTTCTGATAAGCGGAAAATATACAGTTTTATATACAATTTGTCATGAAATTTACTTTTTTTGATCGAATAATGAAATTTACTTAGAAAGTGATTTTATGGTAGGTACTGAACTATATGTGTTGTGGGTTAACTTATATCATCTAATTTATACAATTCAAATTCTATGTAAACTGTTAGGTATTTTTTCTGAGTTTATAGCATTACTATTTGAGTAGGTGATATGTTGAGTTTGTTGGAAAAAGAACATAATGTTGTTTTATTCTCCGTGTGTTTATTGAGATTTTTTTTCTCCAATTATGAGTCTTTTTATTTTATTTTTGTCATTGTTATTGTAATTTATATAGGATTTCATTATAATATTATATATGAATCAAAACAAAAAGTATAATTTACAATAATAGAATTGAGGGCTAGTGTTTGATAAAAATGCTGATTATTTGATAATTCAAGCGTTTTTCAAAGGAAAATTTACAAATCAATGGTGTCTTCATAAAATATTTATAACTTCATTATGTATTTATAATTTTAATTATTAAAATTAATAAAAAACATGTTGCGATTTCTCTTTTTTAAAAACCTCTCTCCCTTCTATTGGCCACGTCAACTTCCAAATAGCATAGGGGGTATAATACTAATCACCTGTTTGTTTCCAATTCTCAAAATTTACTTTTCAGAAAATTCTATTTTTTCGTTTTTCATTATTTTTTTGTTTTTACTTATTTTTTTTTAATATTTTAAGCAATTTTTTAAATTTTTAGACACACCTAACATAAATATACTTAGAAAGTATAATATTGATGAAAAAAATCTTTAAAAAATTCACTAAATATCAAAAATATAAAAAAATACAAAAATTAAGTATATTTTTAATATTTTTATGTATTTATTAATTTTTTAAAATATTTTTTCATAAATAATTTATTATTTAGATACATCTAAATAAGATACATCTAAAAAAAATTAAAAAATTACTTAAAATTTAAAAAATATAAGTCAAGGGCGCATTTTTAGCGAGCCAAAAGAAAAATTGAATAGGAAAAAAGTTAGCTTGTCTTAGTGACTCCTCCTTCGCTAGTTGCAGTTTCAAAAGAAGTAAGGGGCTACTACCTTCCTTTTAACTTTTTAAAATATTTTTTCATAAATAATTTACTATTCAGATACATCTAATTAAGATATATCTAAAAAAGTAAAAAAAATTATTTAAAATTTTAAAAAGTTCACTAAAAAAAAAAACATGAAAACCAAAAAAACTCAATTTTTAAAAAATTGAATTTAGAAAACTGAAACCAAATACACTAAATTCCTTTTGGTACTGGTAACCATTTTAAATTGGTCAATGCAAGTGGCCAATTGTAGTGTAGGCATAATTTTGAAATGTACCTTAATATTACTGAAAGGAAAAATTGGTGAAAAGTCCATCTCAAAAAAAGTATAAAACATTATATCTAAGATAAAATCTTATTTGGTAATAAGGACAAGTCGGAAAAGGTCGTCAAAAAATTTGCTGGCGTTGGAAAAGTTGCCGTCGACGGTAGTGATCCACGACTGCTAGCAGTAGCAGGTGGTGGTGGTAAGGTAAAAAAATATGTAATATTCAACAGATAAATTATTGAATGAATGACATGTGTCACATTCAACAGATAATTGGTTTGGTGAATTTCAACAAATAGACAAATAAGTTATTTTCAACAAATAGACAGTAGGTTGATTTTAAGAGATGATTGTTCTTTTAGACAAATTG
Source organism: Camellia sinensis (assembly GCF_055761805.1). Taxonomy (NCBI): domain Eukaryota; kingdom Viridiplantae; phylum Streptophyta; class Magnoliopsida; order Ericales; family Theaceae; genus Camellia; species Camellia sinensis. Next base: position 187,353,463 of record NC_138963.1, on the reverse strand, counting down.
TATCTTTTTGATCCAAAGATATTAGAGCTTGAGCCTAATGGTCCACAAAATTCAAATATAGACTTATGGCCTGAATGTCCAATATAAAAGCTATATCACATATAAAATCTAATACGGTGATCAATACAAAGTTTATAATTGATTTTTTTTTTTTTGTAAAATTCACTTTATTCTGTTATAGTTTTGCCTCAGTGCACTTTATTCTTTTATAGTTGAAACATAGGCAGAAAATCTTTTTATGATTTTGAACCAAAGTATAAAATTAACTTTGTTAAAAGAATTTGTAAAATTACCTAAATACTCCAATGTCATGTTATCCTTTTCCCTTCTTTAATACATATAATTTGTTATCCCTATGTCATGTTATCTTTCTCCATTCTTTAATGCATACTGGTTGTGGTGTACGTACATTGCACATGATTTTTCATCTTGATGAATTTTATAATTTTATATTGGCTCTTGGGGGCAAAATTTCTATATATAGCAATTTTTGTTGACATCAAACAACAAAATCCAAATAATACAATCTTGTCATACAAAAAATCAAAACAAAGAGATAGAGAGTATGAAGATAGCCTGTGAAATTGGGAGAGCCACCATAAATCAATACCCTAAAATCATGTGCTTCATTCAATACAGGTTTGAAAGAACTCATACAACTATAAGATTTAACTCATAATATTCATAGCAGTCTAATGCACAATGAATAGTTGTAGCAGACCGGATGTCAAGTTTGAATTAGATACCCAAAATTTAAAGAAAGTTGTAATATAATATGTATACATCATTATAGAAAGAGAGAAAATTAAGAATAAAAAAACCCATCATTTTTGTGTCTTCAAATTGTAGAGAGAGTTTGTTTTTATAGGATAAGACTTATTCTTTTATAACTGATGCATTGAAACTATTTAAATTTAAATAGACACATATTCAATTTCAAATAGTGTCCATTAACCAGATAACGGAAAATGTCTCGTAACTCAAATTTTGTGGCTCAAAAGTGGCTTAAATAGCCAAAACGACGTCATTTTGGCCATTTTTATGCTGTTCTGTACTCAAAACGACGTCGTTTTGGCCATTTGAGCCACTTTTGAGCCACAAAATTTGAGCTACGTAGCATTGTCGCCAAATAACATTTGATTTGAAACTTCAACAACAAATTTAAAGTTTTTATTTTTATTTATTTTTATAAATTGTAAATGGTTATATTTGTAATTTATATTTTTATATAGAAATTTTAGAAAACCACATTTAAGCAAATATGAATAAAAGTTTAGCATCACATTATATTTTATTTTATATTTATATATTTTGAATTTTTAAGAAAGAATAATTATTTGTAGTTATTTGGTAGTGGTGGAAATGTGGTGACAGTGCCAAAGGCAAACGTGGTGGTGGCACTACAAGAAAAAGCACATTTGGCGACTAAAAAAGCACCTTTGGTAGCTGAAAGTATAGGTTTTGGCGACTAACAATCTGTTTGGTCGCCGATATAAGGCTTTTATCGACTAAAAATAATTTAGTAGCCAAAAGTAAGGCATTGGGCAACTAAAAAGATGTTTAGTAGCCAAATGTGATGCTTTTACCGACTAAAAAAATTTTAGTAGCCAAAAGTGAGGCATTGGGCGACTAAAAAGATGTTTAGTAGCCAAATGTGATGTTTTTTCCGACAAATAAAATTTTAATGGCCAAAAGTGAGGCTTTTTGGCGATTAAAAAGAAGTTTAGTCGCCAAATGTGGTAATTTTAGATCAGGAATTAATTTTTTTAGTGACTAAAAAATTATTAGCCAAAAGTATAGAATTGGCGACTAAAAAGAAGTTTAGTCGCCAAAAGTGGTCTCTTTTTTTTTTCTAGTAAATAATTTATTTTTACATAAATTATGTTCAATAAAAAATAATTATATTTATATATATACTTTTATATTAATACGGGTCTATGTATTATATAAATAATATATGTTGCATATATAATCATATGGTGTTATAGAGGTGTAGTGGAAAGAGTGCCTTGTATAAGGTTTATGGTGTGAGAGGTTGATGGTTCGAAAGCAATGAGAAGCTAGTGAGTGCAAAAATTTTTTTTTTTTCACGAATGACCTTTTGGTGACTAAAAGGTTTGGTCGCTGATTCCTTGAGTATTGGTAGGTAAATGCATAATTTAAAAAAATAAAATTGACTATTGGCGACCAATAATTTAGTAGCCAAAACATTTATTTTTGCCGACCAAATAAAATTTAGTAGCTAAAAAGCAACATTGCTGACTAAAAAAATAGTAGTCAAATGTTGTACTTTCAGCGATCAAACACGTGCTTAGTCGCTAAAACATTTGCCGACAGGGTTTAGGTGACTAACTTGGCGACAAAAAAATTTAGTCGCTAAATGGTATCAGTGACTAAAAATCTGACCTTTGGCGACCAATATTTTGGTAGTAAAATAATGACGATATCTTTGGTGTCAGTGGCATTGGTGGTGGAGATAATGGTAGGTGTAGTGGTAGTGATTGTGGCAATGGTGGTTATGTCATAATGGTACACTTTGGTATTTATATATAACTAACTATAAATTTAGTAAACATTAAACAAGAATGTTGCTTGTTTAAATTTTTTTAACTAACATTTTTTGATTCAATTAAGATTTTACTCCCTCCGTTCCATTTTATTTGTCCTCTTTTCCATTTTAGTCCATCCCAAAATGTTTGTCTACTTTTTATTTAGGGATATTAAATTTTGTTAGATTTTCAAAATTGCCCCCTATAAATCATTATGAACACATTTTAAAATTCAAAAAGAAGGGCAATAGTAGAAAAAATATTTCAAAATTTGAATTAAAATGTAATGATTGCATATCTCCTTAATAAGTTAAATTTTTTATAGTGGACAAATAAATTGGGACGGAGGGAGTAAATGATAAAAATTATAATTATTAAACAGACTTAATTGATTTTAATGGGATAGAAAACTAAACAAATTTTATATTTTATTTATTTATTTATATGTTTTTTCAACGATGCCTAATTGATTACAATTGTAATGAAAATTAAATACAACACATAATAAATACAAATAAACTCTCAAAATTGGAAAGAAATTTAAACAAATATACAAGAAATAAGACAACACACAAGTGAATAAATTCAAACCATTAATAATGATTGATCTCTTAATAAAGTGTAATGAAAGCAACCAAAAAAAAAAAAAAAAGGGAAAAGTTTAAAAAATCTAGTATATATTTGATTCACCAAATACATTTTTACATTTAAATAAAAACTAAAAAAATGAAATCACAACTAAATAGATACAAACCGTAGAGTTAGTTAGATCTAAACAATCGAGAACATTCATTTCTTCTAATTGTTCTTTTGGAAAATCTTTAATAAATGTGTACCAAATATATTTTTGAATTTTTTTATATTAAAAATAAATATAAATATATTTAATATTTTCTGTAAATAAAAAATAATGAATTGTAAACATTGCAAAACGGCATTCATGTAGTTTGCGTTTTCCGTGAAAATAATTTTTACAAATTCAAAAATCACATTTTGATGTCTGCTAATAAGTTGGTTTTTTTTTTAAAGAAATTTTTCTCCAGATCAAAATTTAAAAAATAAATCAAAAAATAAATTTATTTGTCTTTAGAAAAATGAAAATAGAAAATGAAATCACAATAAATAGGCCCAAATTGTGGATTTTTCTATTTTTATTTTTATTTTTATTTTGAGCAATGGTAGAGGGCCCAAATTCTGTGGCTCAAATGTGGCTCAAATGGCCAAAACGACGTCGTTTTGAGTACAAAACAACATCAAAATGGCCAAAACGACGTCGTTTTGGCCATTTGAGCCACATTTGAGCCACAGAATTAGGGCCCCCAAACATTTTTCTTTTATTTTATTAAAAAAGTCAGTTGTTAGTTGTTAGATTAACTCCTATAAAAGTTTGCTTTCCCATCTTTGCAAAATATCAAGTGATTGCTTCCTAATTCAACTTCCCCTTAGGGAGAGTTGAATCCATGACTTCCTTCTTAAAAGTCCTTAAAAAAGTCAAAGTGACCCAACTCTAGTTGGTTAAATCCAAACATGCACTTTTTATAGTTGTTCTTTAAGAAAATCATTAATTTGTATGTTTAAGGGAATTGATGAAGTTTGCTTATGATGGTTTGGAATATAACCTTTCATATTCGTCTTCATTCATGATTATAGATATCATAATGACTTTATTTCTAAAATATAATTTGGCCTCACATGTAAAAGTAACACTTCTTGTCTCTTTTTGTATTTTGTTTGTGTTCTATTTTGTTTTAATTATTACATTGTAGTGTCCGTCTTTTGTAAATCCAACAGTGTTTATTTGTTGCAAACTGTTTATCTAACATCATCCTTTTTTTTTTCGCTTGAAAGACACTTCAATTTTTATAATTTCATAACAACGATTCATAATTTCTATCTTGATTTTTTGATTTTAGAACCGAGTGTGACCCTTTTTCTTCAATTGTTTGTAAAATCTATAAGTCAAATATTTTGCTTCGATTTATTTGTAAAATCTATAAGAAATTTTATTGCATAAATGTAACTTCCCAAAAATAATTACAAATATTCAACTGCGAATGACTCATACAAGGTGACTTAAACAAAATAATAGACTTTCATTAATCAGAGTTAAATTACAAAAATGTAATACATGCGATATACATTCATAAGCTCTACCCTAAATTTACAGCATGTGATACCAACTTCATGATCAACCAATAAATTCCCTACAGGCTTACAACTTTCCAAGACTATGCTTGGTTACAACAAAAGAGAGAGTCTTAAGCTCCATACATATAAAGCCCTAGGCTTGTACAAATATCAAATACAAAATAACAAAACAGAGCCTTCAACTCTCAAGTCCTCTCAAGCTAAGTCCTTGGAGGAGGCATGTCGCCAGCACCTGAAAATGATTTTCCAAAGTAGGGTGAGCTAAGGTCTAGTGGAGACAATCTAGCACAATATATGAATCTAAACAAAGATATAAATATAATGCACATGTTCAATGCTCAAATAACAAAATCTTTTACAACTCTTTTCCAAAACCAAGTTATGCCAAACTTATATCTCAATCCGTTTTATCTCAGTTCATTAGTTATACCCACTTTATTTAATCAACCAAACATATGATATACCCTATAGGCCTCAAACCAATATAATTAACATACAATTACATTTACTTGCCATTTTATGAAAATTTCGTCTGCGGAAATCGGTATCCATGTATATGCGCGGTTTTCTAGACTTTCACCCTGGACACATAGGCCAACTTAATTTAATGGAGTCCATCACCTTTCTTCTCCCAAACATGGAGTACATTCCATTTCTCCTCCAAAATATCATACATATACAATGTATACAATTCATAATGATATTCAACGACAACGGTTAAGTGATTAGTTTCAATTCACCTAATCCTCATGCAATTTCTACAACAATCATTGCTATCATCCACCGATAGCCCAAGACAGATATTTCTAAATAGATATACAATCTTCACAACAAATAAATTATCCAAACTTCTATAGGTGAGAGATTAAACAAATCCAACTACACCATTCATGTAAGCAACCTCCCAATTTCACACTTTCAATAACAATTCCATTATTTATACAAAATAATCATTTGAGCCATTAATTATACAAAATAATCATTTGAGTCATTATAGGGCAAAACTCTCCTTTATTCCAAGTTCATCCCAAACACCAAAAATCAACTATTTTAACACAATGCAAGTTCATATCCATTCCCATAACCATTCCAATACATTCATTCGAAAATCTCTCTTTTGATTTTAAACCAAAACCCTAGGTTTGTTCAAAATCACCATACATTCTAATATTTCTTACACATCGACGAATAACTAAGTTAAAACTTATAGAAGACTGTAGAAAGTCCCTACCTTAAAATTAGAAGACCAAGGGAGCAAGGGAAAAGCTTCAAAAGCGCCGAAACCAAGCTTTATTTGGATCAAAACGGAGCTCTAAGAATGCTATATCTTTTTATCAAAGAGAGTAGGGTAGAGAAATCCTTGATCTAGGTGTATTTGTAGAGAGTAGTTGTGTTCTAGAGAGAGAGAGAGTCGGTCTAGGGCTTTTGAGAGAAAAATGTCAAAAAGTGATATAAAATGGTGTTTCTGTGAACTGATATACGCATAGTTCGCTCGAGCGCAAGAGTTGTTTCTCGAGTGACCAGATACAAATAAGTCACCTCGCTCGAGCCCAAGAAGCTTCGCTCGAGCACAGAATACACATTCCCAGAAGTTTTACAGACAGAAGGTCGTTGCTCGAGCGTAGAAAGTCTCGCTCGAGTGAAGAACACTACCCTTCTAGTATGTCTGCAGGCCTGCAAAACTACTGGGAGTTCACAAAGCTCGCTTGAGCACAAGAAGCTTGCTCGAGCAAAGAGGTCAAAATCTAGACAACAACAATTTGAACCAACTAGCAACCAACCAGCAACCAACCAGTTCCAAACACAACCAAGGCACTCAAATACTCAATTTCAATGGGGAATAAGGGAAAAAATTGTCACGACCCCATTCCGCCCCTAGTAGAATGGTGTCATGATGGCTAGTAATCCGAGATTACCAAAGGTCAACTTGCAAAGTTTTACACAATCAGAGTATACATATGGGGCTTACATGTGCGGAAGTAATAAATTTAAATCTAAGTAGTCCATAAGAGCTGTGCATAGATCAAATGAAATGTCATACATCTTAACATGGTTTTACAACTTGGATACAAATAAAATAAAGTACATGTTACATCTTGATCAAAAGGTTTTTCAAGCCGATATATACAAAAGAAATGAATTAAAAACTCAGAAGCATAATCTTCAAGATGCTAGCAAAACATGAATCCAAAACATCTTGCAAATAACATCTTAGGCGACACCACCTTCTTGCTCGTCACCTACATATATATAAAGAGGAGGGTGAGCTTGGATACTCAGTGAATGATATAAATAATAAAGGTTTGAATGAATAATATCCGAGATCTTTATCAAGGCAATACATAGCATAACTTGTACAAAACGTGGGATGAATCAAGTTCATCAATCAAAGCCTTTCAAAGTTGTTTGGGATGTTTACTAACATCTACATAATACAAAGGATGACATTCCTAACAAAACAAAGGAATAACCGACTGTAGACACCCCATTTTTGACCGACCTTAAGACTCAGACGTCACCAGTTGAGCACTTGGTGATATTGCATAATGTGCTTGTTCAGAAGTTTCAGAGTCGCGGCCGTGAGCCCTGCCTCCGGGCTTCCGAACCCTTTTCTGTGCCTTGTCTCGGTTTGCGAACCAGACTCGGTTTTCTCTGTTTCTTTTTCTGAGGGGAGGGAGAGGTCCCGTAGACCATCTCTCAATGTCCGTAGGCTACATTTGGTGGCCGTAGGCCATTTTGCCCATTTCGGAGCCCGGTTCCCGGTTTTCGGAGCCGTCAGGCTGGGAGCCTCGGTTCGGGACCGCTTAACCATCTCCTATTGCTCTGATTTTTGGCATACATCTTATTTCATCCCTTTTGAGGGACACTGGGGGCTGAGAAACCCACTTCGTGGCCGAACGCCACTTTCGGTGTTTAACAGCCCATTTTTGGGATCCCGAACTGCGTGTTTTGGCTCCCAAACGTTCGTTTTACAACGGTTTTCGTTCATTTTTGGCAGGTACCTCTGTTTTATTACAGGGAAGGTCACTGAAGGGTGGGAGGCCAGCAATTGTTGCAGCAACCAGTTATTTCTCTTTCGGAGCCTCCCGGCGCTCGTTTTTCGCACTTCCGGGCTAATGTTGAATACCTTGGAGCTAGTGTTGCCAACTTTCAACCACATATCTGTGATCTACACACTTGGGAGGCCACTAAAAGTTGGTGGCCGGCCATTAAGGTCACCTGACCCTTTTGACCCCTTTTTTCCGGGCTAATGTTGAACCCCTTGGACCCTTTTTCTTGAACTTTGAACCACATATCTGTGATGTACACACATGAGAGGCCCCTAAAAGTTCATGGCCGGCCAGTGAGTCAACTTGACCCTTTTGACCCCCTCTTTCCGAGCCATTGTTGAACCCCTTGGGCCCACTTTCTTGGAATTTCAACCACTTGGTTGTGTTGTACACACATAGGACTACCTCCCCAGTAGCTTGCCGGCCAGAAAATCACATTGACCCTTTTGACCCCTAGCCGGCCGGCTAGGGGGTGTGGCCGGCCGGCCACCTCCAGCAAAAGTGAGAGGCCGGCCGTATTCCTCCCACTGTGCACTTTACAGCTGTGGGGCAATATCCCCCATATATTTTCTGTGTCCGGGGGATATTTTGTGGGGGAGTTTTGCCCTCCTTCTCCCCCACCTTTACACCCCCTTTTTGATCCTTATAACCAGCTGGTGGCCTCCTTTGCAAGGGTTAGAAAATTTACTCTTCAAGCTTCCATAGCCAACTCCATCTTCTTCCTTCTCAACTCTTCAAAAAACCCTAACTCCCTAATCATCATTCCTTCTACACCACCAAGCTCTACCACCACCATCTCATTTCCAGCAACAAGGAAGGATTCTTGAAGGCTAAAGAAGCTGCAAATCCATCCAAGAAGCTACAAAAGTTTGAATCTTCAAGGGTAAGTAACACTTTTACCCTTTTGACCCTTTTCCTTGATCTATTTCTAAACCCCACTTATTTTTGGTTTCAAGCTCCGGCCCTAACTGAAAAGGGCCATATTTTGAGCTCATCTTCACTTCTAATTAAGGGCTCAACCCTGTTTGAGCCCTCCATAATATACTTGCTTCATTGATCATCTTGTATGTCATGATTTTGCATGCTATCTTTGGCCCATGAGAAATCTGTTTTTGAGCATGTTATAAACTGATATAAGGCTTATTTTGAGTCCCTCTTCAACATTGGAGAAGGGCTCAACATTGTATGGTGTTTCCATGTGTCACTTGTAGTTATATCCCCTATTTGGCCCCATTTTTGCATAAATTGGCAGCCCCCTTTGCTTCTGTTTTTGGCCCTTGGTACGAACTAAAAGTGGCCTAATTTTGGCCTATACTTCATGTTTCATTCACACTTTTTTTCTGTTTGGTGATTATTTTATATACTTCATGTTATAGCCCCTTTTGAGCCTTGTCTTGCATCACATTTTTGGCATATTTGTATACTGATTTGAGGTCTTCCATATACTGTAAATGTTCATATTTTTGGTCCATCTTCAGTGTTGTAGAAGGAAATTTTTCAGTTTTAGTTTTGCTTATACCACTTGCTTCATTACCCCTCTTTTGGCCCCTATTCTTGCATGCTATTTTTCCCCTACCTATACTTGCTGTTTGGCCATGTTTATAACTGTGAAAGTGCATCTTTTGGGACTGTCTAGCTTCTGTCTTTGCATTGCATGTCCATATTGTGCATGTTTGGCATAGCTATAGGCCATTTCGGGTGCCTAATGTTGCATTTCGGGACATTTCCTTGCATTTCATGTCATTTTGCTTCATTTCGGGACTATTTTCCCCCATATTTTAGTGCTGAAATTCCATTAGTATGCTTGCATATCATTTTTGCCATATTTCATCACATTTTAGCACCGCCTCAGTTTGCGTGCCCGTGTGCACGCATTTCGAGGCACCTCATTTTCTACCATCGGCATCTTATGTGAGTGTGGCTGAGGCTCTCTCATGTTAGTATAAGTCCATTTGTCATTTTCATGTCATTCGCATCATTTTAGCATCGCCTCGGTTTGCGTGCCAGTGTGCACGCATTTCGAGGCAATTCATTTTCTGCCACCGGCATCTTATGTGAGTGTGGCTGAGGCTCTCTCATATTAGTATAAGTCCATTCGTCATTTTCATGTCATTTGCATTGCGTATGCACCGCCTCGATTTGCGTGCCAGTGTGCACGCATTTCGAGGCACTTCATTTTCTGCCATCGGCATCTTATGTGAGTGCGGCTGAGGCTCTCTCATGTTAGTATAAGTCCATTTGTCATTTTCCGTGTCATTTGCATTGCGTATGCACCGCCTCGGTTTGCGTGCCCGTGTGCATGCATTTCGAGGCACCTCATTTCCTACCATCGGCATCTTATGTGAGTGCGGCTGAGGCTCTTTCATGTTAGTATAAGTCCATTTGTCATTTTCCGTATCATTTGCATTGCGTATGCACCGCCTCGGTTTGCGTGCCCGTGTGCACGCATTTCGAGGCACCTCATTTTCTACCATCGGCATCTTATGTGAGTGTGGCTGAGGCTCTCTCATGTTAGTATAAGTCCATTTGTCAATTTCATGTCATTCGCATCATTTTAGCATCGCCTCGGTTTGCGTGCCAGTGTGCACGTATTTCGAGGCAATTCATTTTCTGCCACCGGCATCTTATGTGAGTGTGGCTGAGGCTCTCTCATATTAGTATAAGTCCATTCGTCATTTTCATGTCATTTGCATTGCGTATGCACCGCCTCGGTTTGCGTGCCAGTGTGCATGCATTTCGAGGCACTTCATTTTCTGCCATCGGCATCTTATGTGAGTGCGGCTGAGGCTCTCTCATGTTAGTATAAGTCCATTTGTCATTTTCCGTGTCATTTGCATTGCGTATGCACCGCCTCGGTTTGCGTGCCCGTGTGCACGCATTTCGAGGCACTTCATTTTCTACCATCGGCATCTTATGCGAGTGCGGCTGAGGCTCTCTCATGTTAGTATAAGTCCATTTGTCATTTTTCGTGTCATTTGCATTGCGTATGCACCGCCTCGGTTTGCGTGCCCGTGTGCACGCATTTCGAGGCACCTCATTTTCTACCATCGGCATCTTATGTGAGTGTGGCTGAGGCTCTCTCATGTTAGTATAAGTCCATGTTGCATTTTTCATGTCATTCGCATCATTTTAGCATCGCCTCGGTTTGCGTGCCAGTGTGCACGCATTTCGAGGCAATTCATTTTCTGCCACCGGCATCGTATGTGAGTGTGGCTGAGGCTCACTCATGTTGGTATAAGTCCATTTGTCATTTCCATGCCATTTCACAGCATTCCGCCATTGCCTCGGTTTGCGTGTTCGCGTGCACGCATTTCGAGACACATACCATCGCCTCGGTTTGCGTGCCCGTGTGCACGTATTTCAAGGCACCTCATTTTCATAACATTTTACCATTGCCTCGGTTTGCGTGCCCGTGTGCACGCATTTCGAGGCATCTCCTTTTCATAGCATTTTACCATTGCCTCAGTTTGCGTGCCTGTGTGCACGCATTTCGAGACATCTCATTTTTATTGCATTTACCATTGCCTCGGTTTGCGTGCCCGTGCGCACGCATTTCGAGGCATCTCATTTCCATAGCATTGTATATGTTAGGATTGTATCTTAGTTGCATTTCACGCATATCATGCATATTGCATCATGTCCGGAATAAGAGTTAGCCCGGGCACGGGAAACGAGGTGCATTTCGTACTCCGAGTGACGGAATGTGTCTCAATTCCCCAGTCACCGACACTCCGGATTATCCATGATGGAGTTAGGTTTTAGCTGTAGTTTCATGTGCATTCATCCTATATTGAGTTGTGCATTTCGACCCCTCGGCCATCATGCCTCGGTATGCGTGATTGGTGGCACGAGGATCGAGACATGCATATATTTGTGCAAATACATTGCTATGCCCCTTTCCTGCTCTCTGTTACAGCAAAATCAGGAATCAGCAACCTTTTGGGGCTTGGCACGCATTTCAAGAACAGGTGTAAACAGAGGCTAATTGGGGCATTCCGGTGGATTTCCGTGCAAGACAATCCGGACATGCATCATCCATCAGAAGCAAGGCAGTCCCTGGCTTGAACGCCAGTTTTACTTGCTTTCATAGTTAATTAATTAATTAATTAGAATTCTGTAATATTCTTTTATTTGGGCCTGTAATATTTGGACTGTATATTTATTCGGACCCTCCGAGTGAGGGCATAACTGTAATAAGTGTGGGTGAGTGTGATGTATGTCTTTCAACCCCACGTCTTTCTCCCTTTTATTTACCTACTTATGATGGTTAGATTAGGGCATATTTCAATTAGCATACAGTATGACAGCATGTTTGCATCATTCATCTGTATTGCATGCACCGGGCTCGGCGCATCATACTAACTGCATTGTATTTTCAATTCCAAATTGAATACATGATAGTTGTAGCATTTCATATACCATCTTAGAATAGCCGAGCCTGCTATGGTTGCATCTTGCATGTATTGCATTAGGCATTTCTGTATAATTAGGATCATGCATGATTTCTAATAAGTTTCTATTTTGGCTTGGAGTACCCGGTAAGTTTTATGCTTTAGCATCCTTGCATGCGTGTGAGTGAATGCCATGATAGCATGCTTACCATGAGGCTATGTGCTTATCTGATATATCTGCCTGAATGCCTGTGGGTGAAGGTTGAGTTACTTAAATTGGAATAAATCATCAAATGTTTCAAGCCTACCTGCGGGTAGCAAACCATTTTCAAAAAACAAGCATGAAATGTTTTGTTCCAATTTAGGTGACCCGGTCTATATTTGTATGCTGTGAACATCACATAGTAAACTAGGCTAATAAACCGGAATAAGAACTCACAATATTTTCAAAAACAGATATTATGGTTAGTAGAGGCCGGTCTATGACCGGGCGAGCGGGGGTGCTCACGAAGTGACCTTCCCCAATCGTACCCAAGTTCCCGAGCCGAGGCAACTTTGGTGATGACGGACACGTGGCCTTTTGGCACCGAGTCAGGGTTTCCTAAATTTCCCAAAATAAAATATTTAGGTGGCGACTCTGTATCTGGCAAAGCAGTCCATGTTTGGCACTACTTTTTCAAAAATCAGTTTCTCAAAACAATTTGCCGGATTTGGACTCTTTGGTTCAGATTAGGAACCGTGACAAAGAAAGTCGAGTCCGAGCTGTAGCGAGGTCCCCCGCGGGCTTGTTACAGTTTCTGGCGACTCTGCTGGGGATTTAGAGAGCTTGACTCGAACTCATGATATCTGTTTTTGACTACACTTGTGTGTTTCTTTGCATTGCATTTGCATTGGTGCGCCTAGGACACAGTGTTTGCCATCTGCTATTCCTGAACGGTTTGCCGGAGGCTTGTCTTGTCAAGGCATGACCATAAGGCTGACCGGTTGTGGGCTCTGCCAGTATGGGAACACAAACCCCGGTTTTACCGGGGCACCCTCTTTGACCATTCGACCTAGTGCATATTCGGATCCATAGTGACCATTCCAAATTAGGACAGGTTGCTTACCCGTTTATAGGTTGTTTGAAACCGCTGCGTGCGTAGTGAAACCCTAGCTCCTGACACAATAGGACAGGGAAACCCTACCCCCAACATAGGGGTGTTTTGGCTCTCACTTATCTGTTATGTGCTTTAGAGTGCGTCTCTACAGGAATGCATGTATCAGTATATGAGTTTGGGCATCAAGCCTGCGGGCTTCAGTTCAGAATTGTCAGTATCAGGCCTGCGGGCATCAGTTCAGTATTGTCGACATCAGGCCTGCGGGCATCAGTTTGGTATTACGGGTATTAAGCCTGCGGGCATCAGCCAGTATTTGAGGATTAGTTATCTGCGGATATCAGATTCTGTTTCAGGGAACAATGATACAGGGATAATAATCAGTGTTCGAGGCCAGTGTGTATTTCAGCTTATTGACTGTGTGTTAATTATGCCCGACTGTGTGTCTTGCATTTTATTTTAAGCTGTTATGCTGTCCGTTTATCTGTTTATTTATTTCCTTTTCGCTTTATTTATCTTTTGCTAGGTCAGTTTTAGCACGATTGCTTCCAACCCAACAGGCATTCCCCAAGCACCTTGGACACGAGGTCGTCGACTCCACCGATCTGAGGATCTAATCGACGGACAGCCAGTGTTCCGTTCTCTACCCCCTGTTACCAGAAAGAAGCCGAAAAGGCGCAGTACGTCAGAACAGAGGTTGTCAGAACAGTGGGTTACTTTATCAGAAGACTACAGGATTGAGGTATCAATTACTGCTGTAGAAATAGACATACCAGTTAGACAGATGGATCAACCGAATACATCAGGGATGGAGGCTTTGATGCGCCAGATGCAGGAGAGTATGAAGCAAATGCACGATGATGCCGCCCGTCAAGCGGAATTCTCCAAACAGCAGGCCACAGTCATGGCCCAGCAGGCTGAGCTGATTGCCAGACTGCAACAACAGAATACAGCGTCTCCTTCACAACAAATCCCCCCTCCGGCAGGAGCACCAATACCTGAGCAGGCACCTGTTGTTCAGAATATTCTTCCGAATACCCAGAATACTGTACCAACTGTCCAAATTTTACAAGAGGACACGAGTCTTCCAACGGGGCCGGCTTCGCCCCCGCTTCCACCACAACTGTCTAAGGTCCATACATCCAATCACCCGGACTCTCCATTCGAGGTCGAGGTTGATCATACAGCTCTGAAATTGAGCAAATTGGAGAAGCTCTTCAAGAAATCCCAAGGGGTCAAGGCTATGCCGGATATCGGAGATGGATATACCGAGGAGGCCGTAACACTCCCCGATAGGTTCAAAATGCCACAAATCGACCGTTTTGACGGGACTGGCGACCCCATGGTCCACATCCGATTGTTTGCGGATGTCTTGCGGCCAATGGGCCTAACACGACCACAGAAGCTCTCACTATTCGGCCGAACCCTGTCGGGTGTGGCCTCCCATTGGTACGCAAGATTACAAGATGAAGTGAAGAAGAATTGGGACGAAATGGATGAGGCCTTTGTCACACAATATTCGTATAACACTCAGATCGAGATCACAACCCGCGATCTTGAAACGACAAGGCAAGAGCCTAAGGAATCTTTCTCGGACTTTGTGATCCGATGGAGGGCAAAGGCGTCAACAATGACTTTAAGGTCCACAGACAAAGATCAAATCCGGATGATTGTGCGCAATCTCCACCCAAAACTAATGCTGAGAATGATTGTAGTCCCCTTTCCTACTTTTGCAGATTTACATGATATGGGGGTGCAAATCGAAGACGCAATGAAACAAGGTCTGTTTGACCAGGACAGAGAACAACCGAGGAGGACCTTTAACCGTAACAACAATGCGGGCCCGAGTGGCGCTGCAAATACGAGAGCCTCGGAAGTTGGTATGGTCACCACCACTCCCCCTCCCCCTCCAAGGCCCATGACTGCCACACCATTTTCCGGCGCGTCCGGAAGCAACACACAAGCCAACAGCCGATTCCAACCACGAGGCCAAAGAACCTTTACCCCACTATATATGCCTCTGACCAAAGTTCTGGGAATACTGATCAGAAAGAATCATTTAAAACCCCTAGAACCAAAGCCATTGCCGAATCCACTCCCCCCCTCATACGACCCGTCAAAATACTGTGCATACCACCAACAACACGGTCATGACACCGACCGTTGTTACTGATTGCGTCATGAGATCCAAGATCTTATTGACAAACAGGTGATCGCACCTCCCGATCAACCCAATGTTACAACCAACCCTCTGCCATCACATAACCAAGCTCCTCCTCCCAAAAGAATTAACTTTATCCAGACTGGGGTCACATCTTACGATCCTAGCATCTATATTACGCCCACCCACTTACCCAAGCCAGAGGTGCTCCTTCCCGATTGCACTGATTTCTTGTGCATGGTGGACATCTCCAAAACCCAATCAGAACCGGTGGTGGTGACCGTCGAAGACAGAGCAGGGCAGATTTTGGGAGAGACTGAGATTGCTGAATCTGGGACTGGGCAGAATTTCGCTGAGGGAGCCTATGATCCAAGCAAGTACATCCTATCAACAAGCCGAATTGGGCTAAGTGTAGAATTGCCAGAGACAGGAGAACTATGCATGATCCGGGGGGATGGATCTGGGCTATGGACAGATGAGCTGACAGCCGTAGAGGAGGACTTTGCTAACTTACAATTTCTCGACGACCGGGAACTGGGGGATGCGTCGATTAACTGGTATGATTATGAGGGATCAGAGGAAGCCACGGGATGGCTCGAAGATCAACCGGATGCAGTGGGGGAAACCCAACCAGAACAGAGCCCGGCAGGGGAAGAAATATCAGTTGTGGCCGGAACGGCCGAAAGTCAAGTTGTACCGCCGGAGAGCGTCGGTGTAAAGAATTCCGCTCGTGATATGGGCATTACGGATGTAGGAACTGTTGAGCAAACGACTGTACTGACGCAGCTGGAGCAAGAAAAGTTTGAGGAGGCTGAGAGAATCAGAAAAGCTAAAGGCCCTGAGGGGACCGAAAGTGCTGTGTGCACGAGGACAGACAATGCTGCGAGCATATGGACAGAGAGCACTGAGAGTGCAAGTGGACCGGAGCCAGACAGGTGTCTGTTGGCTGCCAGTGGAATGTGGTGGGAAGATGACGATTTGTGTCTTGCCCACACCGATGAAGACTGGGGGAATAACCAGCCGGATGATACTTGGTACCTCGATGAGATTGACCACATGACGAGAAGTGGGCGGTACTTTAAGCCCCCACACCTGGACCAACCCGAGGCATCCGGGAAGGATAGAGAAGTGGAAAGACAGAAGGAGAAGCAGATTGAAGATGAGGCTGTGTTGAAACAGTTAAAGAAAATACAAGCAGACATCTCCATATGGGGACTGCTAATGGCATCACGAGTACACAGAGAAGCTGTCCTATCTGCTATGGACAAGTCCAAACTCTCCATAGACACCACCCCTGAACAGCTGGTTGGGCTGGTTTTTCCGGGAGGAGGTTCCCCGGCATTAACCTTTTCGGACAAGGAGCTACCGCCTGAGGGCACAAACCATAACAAACCTCTCTATATTTCTGTGGAATGTAGAGATAAGTGGATACCGGTGGTACTTGTTGATACCGGGTCTGCGATTAATGTCTGCCCGACCAGAACGGCATATGCGATCGGGTTGAAGCCCGTGGATTTCGTCCCAACCACCCAAGTGATCAGAGCATACGATAATACCAGCAGAGAAGTGATGGGGACTGTTAAAATTCAAACCAAGGTTGGTCCAGGACAACACAGTATCGAATTTCATATCTTGGACGTTCCTGCAACCTTTAACCTACTTTTGGGGCGACCGTGGTTACACCAGGTCAAAGCAGTCTCTTCCACTCTACATCAGATGCTAAAGTACCCCCACGGGAAAGGGGTAGCGATAGTTTTCGGAAATTCATCAATCCATCCGCCGCCGGAGGTGTCTACACCTGTCTTGGAGATTGAGCACGGCACGGAGGATGTGTTTTTGTCGGGGTTCACTTTGGCCGAGGCTCAAGTGGTGCAGAATGTCATGGCTGCGAATGAGGGCATGTATGTTAGTGCACAATCCATATACCTCATGAACAAGCTAAAGCATACCCCTGGGATGGGATTATGGAGAAGTGGCCGGAAAGGCGTCTCAGTGTTGGCCGAAGTGCCACACAACCCTCATGCCTTTGGACTGGGTTATCTGCCCACCAAGGAAGATTGGATGAGGAAAGGAAAAGAAATGGCCGGAAGGGCCAGGGCAAAGAAGGCCGGGAAGCCATTTGATTTAATGCATAGGCCCATCTGGGGTACCCTAAACGGACGCTTCGTCCGGGAGGGGGAAGATTTCCCATTCTGCGGCTTCCTGGAGCCATGGCTAAACGCGGAGGGGGAGCGCGTGCCTGGTTTTGAAATCTTCTTCGACATACAATTATCTGGGGATGACGTTGCCGAAGCGCAGACAGACCCACCAACTGAGACTGAGCAGTGTGAAGCAGTGGATCCTGAGAGCACAGAGCTTGAAATGGGGGTAGCACTGGCGAGTCTACTATCAGATCCTCCGATCGGCCAAGAGTGCTTGGGGGATAACTCTTCGGTTTCTGTGATTGGAGATGAAATAGCTGCGGGCTTTCCAGCGCCGATCTTGGATGCATCTATCGCACATTCTCTCATCTGGCAATATGAAGAAGGCTTTTTATCTAGCAGTTCCGGGTCAGGTAGTGAGCCGGAATCTGATTCTACCGAATCTTCTGCGTCGGAATCAGATTCCAGCTCGACTGAGTCTGAGTCCGGTATTCCTGGGAGTGATAACCTGGATGCCACAGTCCTGTCTAGGTCGTCTTTTTCATTTTCTTTTGAGTCTGTTGTAACAGAGGAATCTGACGGCTTGGAAGTATTTAATGAGAATGATGTGGATGTGGTTTCCGAGTATTTTTCTGTGCCTTTGATTTATTGCTTAAATCAGGATTTTCAAAATTTTGATGAAAACAACGAGGAAGAAATTCCCCCAGTTTTGCAACGATTAATTGATCAAGAGCAGGAAAGATTTGTTAAACCTTTAATGGATGAAATCACTACTGTGAATGTTGGTACTGAGAAGGACCCGCGGCTGGTCCAGATCGGGTCCACGTTGTCTTCAGAGGAGCGCGAGCGCTTAGTCGCTTTATTAAAAGATTTCAAAGATGTTTTCGCGTGGTCCTACGAAGACATGCCTGGAATCGATCCTGAGATTGTACAGCACCGGATCCCTCTTGATCCCGAGGCCCGCCCTGTCAAACAGAAACTCAGAAGGATTCGCCCGGACTAGACCCTCAAAATTAAGGAAGAGGTCACCAAGCAAATTGACGCAGGGTTCCTGCTGGTATCTGAATATCCAACTTGGTTGGCCAACATAGTTCCGGTGCCAAAGAAGGACGGCAGAATTCGGGTCTGTGTAGACTTCAGAGATTTGAACAGGGCCAGTCCGAAGGATGACTTTCCCTTGCCACACATTGACGAATTGGTGGACTTCACGGCGGGACACGCCTTGCTTTCGTTTATGGATGGTTTCTCAGGCTATAATCAGATAGTAATGGCACCCGAAGACCGGGAGAAGACTGCGTTCACTACCCCGTGGGGGACATATTGTTACAGAGTGATGCCATTCGGGTTGAAAAATGCTGGAGCTACGTATCAACGGGCAGCGACTACAATATTGCATGATATGATCCATAAAGAGGTCGAGGTGTACGTGGACGACATGATTGTCAAGTCCAAAGATAGAGAGGGCCACTACACCGCCTTACAAAAATTCTTTCAAAGGATCAAAGAGTTTCGGCTGCGACTGAATCCCCAAAAATGCACGTTTGGTGTTACAGCAGGGAAGATGCTAGGGTTTCTGATCACACAAAGGGGCATCGAGGTCGACCCTTCCAAAATTAAGGCTATCTTAGAAATGCCACCACCAAGGACTGAAAAGGAGGTGCGAGGCTTTCTGGGTAAAGTGCAATTCATAAGACGGTTTATTTCTAAATTAACCTTGACTTGTGAACCACTTTTTGGCCTCCTGAAGAAAGGAAAGAAATTCCAATGGGACGACCGATGTCAAGCAGCTTTTGAGCAGATCAAAGAGTATCTACAGAACCCACCCGTGTTGTCACCGCCAGAGCCGGGGAGACCGTTGATACTGTATCTTTCAGTAACTGAAACTACCATGGGCTGCATGCTTGCGCAGGAGTCAGAAGACAAATTGGAAAGAGCCATCTACTATCTGAGCAAAAAGATGCTGGATTACGAGACCCGCTATACACCGCTGGAGAAGGCTTGTTTGGCCTTGGTATGGGCAACCAGGAAGCTGCGGCATTACCTGTTAGCCCACTCTGTAATGTTGGTTTCGCGTTTGGATCCCATCAAATATCTCTTCGAGAAACCAGCACTTACGGGTAGGCTAGCTCGTTGGCTGCTGTTGCTCTCCGAATTTGATTTGAAGTATGTAACGCGCAAGTCAGTAAAGGGGAGAGCGGTAGCGGAGTTCCTTGCCGACCACCCGGTTGAGGGGGATGAAGCGGTTGAGTATCTATTCCCAGATGAAGCCATTCTGCACGTCGAAGATGAAACTTGGACGATGTACTTTGATGGAGCGTCAAACCAGTATGGGTATGGGATAGGGGTGTTGCTGATAGCGCCTGACGATTCCCGTATTCCTTTAGCATTCAAGCTCCGGTTCAAAGTTTCCAACAATGAGGCAGAGTATGAAGCATGTATTGCTGGCCTGGAAGCAGCCCTGGAACTAGGGGCAAGACGAGTGGACGTCATTGGGGACTCGAACCTCGTTGTGTCTCAAGCAAAAGGAGATTGGAAAGTCAAGGAGGAAAGGATGATAATATACCACCAAACCTTGGATTTGCTAATTTCTCGGTTTGAAAAGCTAAAATTCACCCACCTCGTAAGAGAGAACAACAGGTTTGCAGATTCATTAGCAACTCTATCTTCTATGATAGACATCCCGTCCGGAGTCCGGATGCGTCCAGTCATTATTGATCAGAAGTTCGTGCCAGCATACGAGTCAATTTCCACCATAGATGAGGTTCAAGACGGTAACCCCTGGTACTACGACATCTGGAACTTCTTGGAAAAAGGAGACATATCCACTAGGGGCAAATGCCAAAGATAAGAGGGCTGTCAGAAGAATGGCTGCTCAGTTCGTTATCTACGGGGGAAATTTGTACAAAAGGGGCCATCTGGGAATGCATAAGCTCTGTGTAGAAGCTGAAGAGTCAAAACGCCTGATGGAAGCCATCCATGGGGAAGAGTGCGGTGCACACATGAATGGAGTAATGCTGGCCAGAAAGATCCTCAGACAGGGCTACTACTGGTCAACCATGGAGGAGGATTGTATTAGCTTTGTTCGGCGATGCCACAAGTGTCAAATCCATGCAAACCGCATGAATATCCCGCCGTCAAAACTATACAACATGACTTCGCCGTGGCCTTTTTCAGTCTGGGGAATTGATGTGATCGGAGCTGTTACCCCGAAGGGTTCCAACGGGCATGAGTTTATCCTGGTAGCGATAGATTATTTCACAAAATGGGTCGAGGCCCAATCTTACGCGGTGTTGAAGGCGTCGCATGTCGCAAAGTTCATCAGGAACAACATCATCTGTCGCTACGGGGTGCCAAACGAGATAATTTCCGATAATGGTTCCCACTTCAAGAAAGAAGTGATAGACTTGTTGGGGAAATACAATGTGGTTTTCCATAAGTCATCTACATATCGGCCGCAGACCAACGGAGCGGTTGAGGCCGCCAACAAGAATATCAAGCATATACTGCAGAAGATGGTGGGAACCTATCGGGACTGGCCAGACAAGCTGCCATTTGCTCTGTGGGGCTACAGGACTTCAATCAGAACTTCTACTGGAGCAACTCCATATTCATTGGTCTATGGAATGGAGGCTGTTCTACCTATTGAGATTGAGGTCCCATCGTTACGAGTATTGGCTGAATGCCAGATAGCCGAAGCAGATTGGCAGCAAAGCAGATTCGATGAACTCATGCTCTTTGATGAAAGAAGATTAAAAGCACTGTACCACATCCAAGGTTATCAACGCAGAATCGCCCGGGCTTTCAACAAGAAAGTTAAGTCCAGAAATCTGAAAGAAGGAGATTTGGTGCTCAAAGACAACCGAGCTCCCATCCACGACCCAAGGGGCAAGTTCAAACCTAATTGGACTGGTCCTTACATCATCAAAGCTATCTGGTCAGGTGGGGCTGTGGTTCTGATGGATCTAGATGGCTTGGAGTTCTCACAACCGATCAATATGGACAAGTTGAAGAAATACTATCCTTGAGAGGCTCGCTAGGCCGAAAACCCGAAAGGGCGACCTAGGCAAAATTCAGAGCACAAAAAAATTAGAAAATATAAAAACTGAGCTCGCAAGGTTGAAAACCCGCAAAGGGCGGCCTTGGCAAAAATTAGAGCGCAAAAGGAGAGTGAAAATACTCGAGTGAACCTTAGCCTGAACTACGTAAGGCTTGATTCTCATCTTTGGGATACGTAGGCAGCTTCACCTTGAAGTTCAGCCATAAACTTTTCCCCGATTAACTCTGTCCATTTTGATCATCTCAGTCATCTTTATTCATCAGCATTTATCGTGATCTCCGGTACAGTGCTGTTCAAACTAGGGGCAACTTTCCGTTGCTTTGGAGTGCCGCATTGTTCTTCAGACTAGGGGCAACTTTCCAGTTGCGGGGATCTGGGATTGTGCATCTCAGTGACAGATTTTCGGCGTGTCCATTTCTGATCCACATCGAAAATAGTTTTGAAAAGTTTTAATAAAAGTTGACTTTGTTCAAATCAATCTTTTTACGACTAAGACCATTTTTGGACCAAAACCGGAAAATTTTCAGTACCACAACTTTCAATTTCATTGATTTCAAAACTGAGTTCTCCTGCTCTTGCATTACAATCAAGGTTGCTTTTTTAGTACATTCATAACGAAAACTTGAAAATGCTAAATAAGCAATAAATTTGGGGCATAGTTGAATCAAGTATCTCTGCGTCCCCTCCCAGAGCTGGACGGAGCATCTGATGCCAAGCTAGGCCCAACCTGTGCCTCCTCATTAAGCCAATCCAAGCACTCATCAGACAAAGTGCAACTGAAAGAAGAAGCGGGGGCCAGGAGCTCTCTAGTCCTCCATGCCGTGGCATATCGGGCAAGGTGTGCACCCCGGATTTGGAAAACGGCTGGGTACTCGATCCCCTCCGGTGGACAGATCTGATCATGGCCAAACTGACGCAGGAACCGGAACGGAAAATAGAATACGCAGTGGGTTAGACCAATCAATTGGATCCCAATCAGCCGAGACATACTATAGCTCATTGCCGGGAGGTTGAGCCAAGGACAACGCCAAGTAATGCCGTCTGCGGACAAATTGCACATCCAATCGAACCACCACCTTTCGTCAAGAGCATTGACTAGGCGCTGCCGAAAGAAGTAGCCTCGAGCTGAATAGGTCGGGCAAGAGTCCACAACCTGCAACTTGTCCATTAACCATACCTAGGGGAGGGATGTAAAATGAGAGAATAAAGAACAGAGAGATGTACGATGAGAGAAAAGTGAGACAAGGGTTTTTTGAGAAAAACCGAGCCTGAGGGCCGAGTGATGTGAGCAAATATATATGTGAGGTTGGGTGGGAAACATTACCTGCAGCAGCAGTGGACTCCCGGCAAACCTAGTCGTCTCCCAGCGATAGACAGAATCTAAGCCCATCAGTGTCTCGGCCAAGGTCATGGCAATACAGCTCTTTCCTTCTCTCAAGCCTTGGGCCACTTCAATCAGGCGAATGCTAGTCCCGCCGAAGCCCGAGGAAAGCAGAAAGTGAGACAACATACACAAGCAGAGGGCGTGTTGCCGAAAACCCTGCCAATAATGGTTGCTGCGGTCGCCGGCGTCGGAAAAACGATGGATCAAGCCGAGGATGTCCAGCTCTTCACTGCAGATCAGAGATCGAGCGTCATGCGCTGTGAGCCCACACATCCGCCCTAAGGCCTGGGCGTGACCAAAACGGAGCTGGGGCAAGATCACTTCAGAGCATTCAGACTCCATCAAAACCTGAAAATCTTCGAAAGTGGGACACATCTCTTGGCCGCCAAAGCTAAAAACATGCGTCACTGGATTCCAGAACCTTGCCGCGGCATGGAGAAAAGGGAAATGTAACGGAGTACGGCTCAGCGTGAATAGTGCATTCAAGCCAAAACCCCGAAAATTCAACTTTTCCGAGCCATCTAGAGAAGAGATCCAAGATATGATATTTTCTGCAAGAAACGCCTCCATCTTTGCCTAAAACTAAGATGAAATGAATGTTCCCGAAGTTGAGGCTTTTATAGAAGGAAAAACACTATTCACGGGGACACGTGTCAAAAATCTGGTGGCTGCAGGACTGAATAGCCGGCCAGCCACTTTTTCTGGCTGGCCAGCCATTTACTTTTTTCAGAAACAGCTGGCCAGCCATTTACTTTTTCAAAAATGGCCGGCCGACTCCCAGGGATGGTTGGCAATGCTGCAGTGTATCTCCCTGGCCCTGTTTTATCCTTCGAGGGAGATTTCCAAGTATTTCCATGCAACGGGAAAGTCAGAGGCCTTCATCTCCCTCCGATTCGGATGCGTTCCGATGCTCAGATCGTCAGAAGAACACTCTGTTGTTGTTGTGTTTTGATTATCGAGTTGTTGTTTTGCTCATCGAGTTGTTTGTCGAGCGGACGTGTTTCGTGTTTTTGAGTCATTGCCCTCTGTTTAAGCAATCTTTGTTAAAGTCTTGTTTATCAACGTTGTTGCATTTTGTTTATCGAGTTGTAAACTTGCTAAAGATTCTGTTATATCTTAGTAAGTTGAGTTGTTTAGTTTGTTGCGTCGGTTCACTACCTGACTTGGTGATTACACAATGCACATTACCATTTCATTCTTGTACAAAATAAAATGATGCGATACGATGCTAAAAATACAAACATCTTTTCAAAAGCTATTTCATTTCATCATGCTTTACAACAAACAGAGGTACAAGTTTTACAGAAAATAAAACTGCCTAACAATGTGCAAAGTGCTACAAACTACTAGCAAAAAGAAAAATAAAGCAGGAAATAATAACATCAAAGTCCTCAGGAGCGGGAACGAGAAGCACGCCTTGTCCTCTTTTGCGGGACAATCTCCGCATCATCATCATCATCTGAGTTGGAGCCTCCTTCCTCAGCAAATGTCTCTGACTGACGGTCGGTAGCCTCCTCCTCCTCCTCCTCAGCATCCTCCTCCTCCTCATCAGGCTCCACCTCCACAACGTGAGCCCTGCGTCTACGGACAAGCCCTCCTCGAGCTCCTCGAAAAGGCCTAGATGGCCCGGATCCTCTGGAAGGCCGAGATGGCCCTGCCCCCTGAAAAGGCCCAGATGGCCCAGCTCCCCAAGGAGGCCCAGGTGGCCTAGTCTGCGGCTGACCGGACCATGAAGGCATCTGAAGACAAAGAGTTCAATGCAAATACATCAGTCTAAATATATACATCAGATGCAGATACAAGCAAAGGCTACATGAAGTGGGTGCATGTAAATACAGTGTACAAGTGGGGTGTGTGTCAGATGTGCTCTACACAAGTAGTCTATCGATGCAGTAGAAATCAGCATGTCATCAGAAGTATGATAAATGCCAGAAAACTGAAGGGTACCTGGATACCCGCGACAGACAACTGAGCCTCCCTCCGCAGGACCATGCCCTCGAGTGTGGCCACCAGTCCAACCACCTCCTCCATGTATCCTCGCGATGGCTGCAAAAATGAGCTCATAATCATCAGTGAACAGAAGAGTGTCTAAACATCTGAATGATGAATGAAAAGAAGTGGAGCATACCGGCGGTGAGTCCGGATCAATGGCGTATCGATCACTGGGCATCGGAGGCTCTAGTGGAATTAGAGTCGGAGAGCTAGCCCCATACTGCCACGCCATCAACTCAGTAGGAATATCTGGCCATCCGACATGAGGATGAATCGACGGAGTCGGAGGAACCGGTCTACTCCCACCTCTAGATGTACCGGCCCTGCTAGAAGAAGGGGCGTCTGCAGCCCGAGCCTGGTCCGAGGGTGACGTACCGGCAGGCCTCATCATCGGGATACGAGCTTCCGTTAATGGAGGCATCAAATATATGTGACGGTAAGTGGCGTAGTCCCCCTCCTCAACATGCAGTAAAGCATCAGTACCCAGCATGGCGCCGACTACCTCTGAATACGAGAGCCTGTCAGCAGTCCGCATACTGGCTGGGGGTGCTGCGGGAATATCCTGAGAAAGATACCCCCATACTTGGCGCAGGAAGCGCTCCCCCAGGAACCATGCCCTGCCAACCGGCCCTTCAAGCAGGACCCTATACTGGGAAATGCCCGACGCTCCGGTATACTGAAGACGGAGGTCGTCACCCAGGGGCACCCAGGGCTGCCATGTAATCTGCGGATGATAAATGCATAAACCAATCAGAAATCAAGAATATGCAGAGCAAATCAAAGACGAGAATGAAAAGAACTGAAAGTTCTGAAGTACCTCTGAATGTCGCACAGTGTCGAAGTACTGTCGCAGGCGAAGGAGGGTCTCTCGAGGCCTCGGCCGGTGCGGGGCCTCGAATATCAATGAATATGGGGTCACGGGAATCCCTACCACCTCCAGCTCTGGGGCTAATGATGGGAAGTATACATAGACCCATAACTGAGAAAGGCAGTGCAGAATGTAAGTACGAAATGCTGAGAGCAAAATACAGACTGTAAAAGTGTGCTGTGTGTGCAATGTACCAAATAATGAGAAGCAGGAATGTAAATCAGGGGGACAGAAAAGTACCTCCCAGGCTCTCCAGTAGCCGCCAAGTAAGTCGCCCCGCCGGCGGGAGGTCGCGCTCATGTAAAAGTAAAGGGTAGCCAGGCCAGCGCCACCCCAATCATATCTACTGACCTGTGATAGGTCAACCAGAGCGCTCAGCAGGTATAGCCCAATGGTGTTCCCTCTGTCGGCGAACAGGGTAGTCCCGAAGAGGAACATCAGAAAACCACGGGCATACTGCTCTGTCTCCTCGGGAGTCTCAGGCACCATCTCCGCCCGTCGGAAATGGGAGGAGAACCAAGTGTATCGGACTCTCCCTGAAACCCTGTCAACAGGTGGGCAAGCCCCCAACAGGTACGTCTAGGCGGCCTCCCACTCGCCCATGTCCTCGTCGTAAGGGATAGACCAACCTCCGACGTCAAGGCCGGTCAGTACAGCAAAGTCAAAAGGGGTCATGGTCATGTCCCCGGTAGCAGAGAAATGAAAGGAATTGGTGGTGTCCCACCATCTCTCTACCAAGGCTGCCATCAGCGTCCTCCTGGCAGGACAACGTGACAACCCGACACAGAAGGGGCCGAACCCCGCCAAATCTACCAAGTCTCTGACGCCCTCCGGGAGCTCAGCGTACCAATCCCTCGCGGCAGTGGAACCATACCCCCGCACACTGCGGGAACTACTCTGCATTCAGAATGAATACATGTGTCAATAATGAAATGAAATGGGCTGTGTGCCAATGAAATGAAAAAGGGTTGTGTGCCAATGGAATGAAATGGGCTGTATGCCGATTGAAGTGAAATAAGCTACTCACTATCTACCTGGGCTGCGTGTTCAGAAAATTTGAGATTTGGGCTGCGTGTTCAACTTTCAGTTAATTTGTGGGCTGCGTGTTCACTATCTACCTGGGCTGCGTGTTCAGAAAATTTGAGATTTGGGCTGCGTGTTCAACTTTCAGTTAATTTGTGGGCTGCGTGTTCACTATCTACCTGGGCTGCGTGTTCAGAAAATTTGAAATTTGGGCTGCGTGTTCAACTTTCAGTTAAATTGTGGGCTGCGTGTTCACTATCTACCTGGGCTGCGTGTTCAGAAAATTTGAAATTTGGGCTGCGTGTTCAACTTTCAATTAATTTGTGGGCTGCGTGTTCACCATCTACCTGGGCTGCGTGTTCAGAAAATTTGAGATTTGGGCTGCGTGTTCAACTTTCAGTTAATTTGTGGGCTGCGTGTTCACTATCTACCTGGGCTGCGTGTTCAGAAAATTTGAGATTTGGGCTGCGTGTTCAACTTTCAGTTAATTTGTGGGCTGCGTGTTCACTATCTACCTGGGCTGCGTGTTCAGAAAATTTGAGATTTGGGCTGCGTGTTCAACTTTCAGTTAATTTGTGGGCTGCGTGTTCACTATCTACCTGGGTTGCGTGTTCAGAAAATTTGAAATTTGGGCTGCGTGTTCAACTTTCAGTAAATTGTGGGCTGCGTGTTCACTATCTACCTGGGCTGCTTGTTCAGAAAATTTGAAATTTGGGCTGCGTGTTCAACTTTCAGTTAAATTGTGGGCTGCGTGTTCACTATCTACCTGGGCTGCGTGTTCAGAAAATTTGAAATTTTGGGCTGCGTGTTCAACTTTCAGTAAATTGTGGGCCGCGTGTTCACTATCTAATCTGGGCTGCGTGTTCAGAAAATTTAAAGTGTGGGCTGTGTGTTCACTTTCGAATTCGGGCTGTGCGTTCGACAAATCAGTGTTTGATCCGTGTGTTCTAATGTGGGCTGTGTGTTCGCAATTAATTAATGAGCCGAGTGTTCAGAAATTCAAGTGTTGAAACTACATGTTCAAGATGTAAGCAAAGTACTATGTCATAAGCTAAACTGCATGTTCAAGCATGGCAAAGGTACGAAATGTAAAATACAGAAGATGAAGTAAATACCTCTCGGGCCTCGTGAGAGAGATGCTGCTCCGGCTCTCTGAGAAGTAGATCCACGGGTGCTCGCTCGTCAAAGCTGGTAAAATGACGGAAGACGGCACGCGGGAGGACGTGAGCTGGCGGACGGTACCTCTCGGGAATGAAAGGTCGGGTCCTCGGAGGTAGAGTCATGGGATCGAAATCATCTCCGGCACCTGGAAAACCTCCGCCATGAGAAGAAGTACCCGCCATTTTCAAGAATCTGCAAAAGGGGAGCAAAAATGAGCAAAATGGGCCAAAATCGAAAAACGTCAACAAAAAGTCAACTCTCGGGAAATAAAAAGTCAACAAAAGTCAACTCCCGGGAAAATATTCCAAATATTGAGACAAATTTACCTCAAGTGGTGAAAATGCAAAAAGAAGCTCCGAAGTCGGAATTTAATCGCTCCAAAGTGCTTAAAACCGAGTGTTTTTGCGAGAACAATTTGCGCGGGGCGTTGGAAAACGCGCGTGAAACTTAGATCTGGAGAGAAAAGTGTTGAAAGAGGCAAGAAATGAAGTGAGGTTCGGCTGCCTTTTATAAGCCTCAAACCTTGGTTGAAGAGGCATGCAAGAAGGAGGGAAAAAGACCGAAATGCCCCCGGAAAAAGGCCATGGCCGGCCGGCCTCTTTTTCTAGCTGGCCAGCCATCTGCTTTTTGCAGAAATGGCCGGCCAGCCATTAGCTTTTGTGGAAACCGGTTGGCCACCTCCCCTTGGGAAGATAAACGGCCGGCCATCATCCCCACATGCTCACCTAGCTCTCTGCAAATTTTGAGGAAGATCGGAGTTCCCGGGACCTGAAAAAGTTCAAGAAAAGTACACTTCCGGTCGCGAAATTGCTCCGTCGGGACTTCGGTTCCAAGTTCTGACATGTGGCTCATCGTCAGTCATCAAAATCAAAGTGTATCCTTTTTGAATGAGTTGTAACCTTTCAAGGAAGCAGATCGGAGGCCGTGGTCGAGTCGTCCTCGCCGAAACGCGCATTTCCATACTCGTTGTTTCATGACAAACAAGCGCCCTGATTCCTGCTCGTGTTACATTATCTTACATTTTCATGAACATACCTGCATTAACATGCACGTTTCTTGATGTTAATCATACTTCTGTGTTTAAGCATGCGTTGTCACGCATGTTCTACTTTTGCATTGCGATGCATTCACTCACCGGCACTGCGTGTGTCGAACTTTCGGAATCACATTAAATACATGTTGTTAGCATGTTGTACTTGTTGCAATTTCTCTCTTTTGCAGGCACGATATTGTATGTACGGTTCAGTTGAGGCTGGTGCGACCAGACGAATCGCGCAGGTATCGTATCTTCTCCGTGTGAGACGTGGCGGGGATTGAATAATCCTCCGCATTCTTAACTGCATGAAATGTAGTTAGTGCTTTGCATTCTTGCTTAAAACTGTTGCATCTATTTGCGAATACTTGCTTCATTACAGCTTGCTGCAATTGCATGATCATTGGGTTACCTTCGGCTTCTTGCATATCATTTGCATTTTGCCCCCTGCCTGCGGGCATGCCTGCGGGCACATCTCTGTTTATCTTGTATGTTTGTCTAAGTCTTCGGCCTTGTCAAAAATGGGTCGTCTCTGGGCTTTGACATTCACTCCCGTCACTTGTGACTTCCGAGTTCTGTCAAAGAGGGGCAACTGTAGACACCCCATTTTTGACCGACCTTAAGACTCAGACGTCACCAGTTGAGCACTTGGTGATATTGCATAATGTGCTTGTTCAGAAGTTTCAGAGTCGCGGCCGTGAGCCCTGCCTCCGGGCTTCCGAACCCTTTTCTGTGCCTTGTCTCGGTTTGCGAACCAGACTCGGTTTTCTCTGTTTCTTTTCTTGAGGGGAGGGAGAGGTCCCGTAGACCATCTCTCAATGTCCGTAGGCTACATTTGGTGGCTGTAGGCCATTTTGCCCATTTCGGAGCCCGGTTCCCGGTTTTCGGAGCCGTCAGGCTGTGTGCCTCGGTTCGGGACCGCTTAACCATCTCCTATTGCTCTGATTTTTGGCATACATCTTATTTCATCCCTTTTGAGGGACACTGGGGGCTGAGAAACCCACTTCGTGGCCGAACGCCACTTTCGGTGTTTAACAGCCCATTTTCGGGATCCCGAACTGCGTGTTTTGGCTCCCGAACGTTCGTTTTACAACGGTTTTCGTTCATTTTTGGCAGGTACCTCTGTTTTATTACAGGGAAGGTCACTGAAGGGTGGGAGGCCAGCAATTGTTGCAGCAACCAGTTATTTCTCTTCCGGAGCCTCCCGGCGCCCGTTTTTCGCACTTCCGGGCTAATGTTGAATACCTTGGAGCTAGTGTTGCCAACTTTCAACCACATATCTGTGATCTACACACTTGGGAGGCCACTAAAAGTTGGTGGCCGGCCATTAAGGTCAACTGACCCTTTTGACCCCTTTCTTCCGGGCTAATGTTGAACCCCTTGGACCCTTTTTCTTGAACTTTGAACCACATATCTATGATGTACACACATGAGAGGCCCCTAAAAGTTCATGGCCGGCCAGTGAGTCAACTTGACCCTTTTGACCCTCTCTTTCCGAGCCATTGTTGAACCCCTTGGGCCCACTTTCTTGGAATTTCAACCACTTGGTTGTGTTGTACACACATAGGACTACCTCCCCAGTAGCTTGCCGGCCAGAAAATCACATTGACCCTTTTGACCCCTAGCCGGCCGGCTAGGGGGTGTGGCCGGCCGGCCACCTCCAGCAAAAGTGAGAGGCCGGCCGTATTCCTCCCACTGTGCACTTTACAGCTGTGGGGCAATATCCCCCAGATATTTTCTGTGTCCGGGGGATATTTTGTGGGGGAGTTTTGCCCTCCTTCTCCCCCACCTTTACACCCCATTTTTGATCCTTATAACCAGCTGGTGGCCTCCTTTGCAAGGGTTAGAAAATTTACTCTTCAAGCTTCCATAGCCAACTCCATCTTCTTCCTTCTCAACTCTTCAAAAAACCCTAACTCCCTAATCATCATTCCTTCTACACCACCAAGCTCTACCACCACCATCTCATTTCCAGCAACAAGGAAGGATTCTTGAAGGCTAAAGAAGCTGCAAATCCATCCAAGAAGCTACAAAAGTTTGAATCTTCAAGGGTAAGTAACACTTTTACCCTTTTGATCCTTTTCCTTGATCTATTTTTAAACCCCACTTCTTTTTGGTTTCAAGCTCCGGCCCTAACTGAAAAGGGCCATCTTTTGAGCTCATCTTCACTTCTCATTAAGGGCTCAACCCTGTTTGAGCCCTCCATAATATACTTGCTTCATTGATCATCTTGTATGTCATGATTTTGCATGCTATCTTTGGCCCATGAGCAATCTGTTTTTGAGCATGTTATAAACTGATATAAGGCTTATTTTGAGCGCCTCTTCAACATTGGAGAAGGGCTCAACATTTTTTGGTGTTTCCATGTGTCACTTGTAGTTATATCCCCTATTTGGCCCCATTTTTGCATAAATTGGCAGCCCCCTTTGCTTCTGTTTTTGGCCCTTGGTCCGAACTAAAAGTGGCCTTATTTTGGCCTATACTTCATGTTTCATTCACACTTTTTTTCTGTTTGGTGATTATTTTATATACTTCATGTTATAGCCCCTTTTGAGCCTTGTCTTGCATCACATTTTTGGCATATTTGTATACTGATTTGAGGTCTGCCATATACTGTAAATGTTCATATTTTTGGTCCATCTTCAGTGTTGTAGAAGGAAATTTTTCAGTTTGAGTTTTTCTTATACCACTTGCTTCATTAACCCTCTTTTGGCCCATATTCTTGCATGCTATTTTTCCCCTACCTATACTTGCTGTTTGGCCATGTTTATAACTGTGAAAGTGCATCTTTTGGGACTGTCTAGCTTCTGTCTTTGCATTGCATGTCCATATTGTGCATGTTTGGCATAGCTATAGGCCATTTCGGGTGCCTAATGTTGCATTTCGGGACATTTCCTTGCATTTCATGTCATTTCGCTTCATTTCGGGACTATTTCCCCCCATATTTTAGTGCTGAAATTCCATTAGTATGCTTGCATATCATTTTTGCCATATTTCATCATATTTTAGCACCGCCTCGGTTTGCGTGCCCGTGTGCACGCATTTCGAGGCACCTCATTTTCTACCATCGGCATCTTATGTGAGTGTGGCTGAGGCTCTCTCATGTTAGTATAAGTCCATTTGTCATTTACATGTCATTCGCATCATTTTAGCATCGCCTCGGTTTGCGTGCCAGTGTGCACGCATTTCGAGGCAATTCATTTTCTGCCACCGGCATCTTATGTGAGTGTGGCTGAGGCTCTCTCATATTAGTATAAGTCCATTCGTCATTTTCATGTCATTTGCATTGCGTATGCACCGCCTCGGTTTGCGTGCCAGTGTGCACGCATTTCGAGGCACTTCATTTTCTGCCATCGGCATCTTATGTGAGTGCGGCTGAGGCTCTCTCATGTTAGTATAAGTCCATTTGTCATTTTCCGTGTCATTTGCATTGCGTATGCACCGCCTCGGTTTGCATGCCCGTGTGCACGCATTTCGAGGCACCTCATTTTCTACCATCGGCATCTTATGTGAGTGTGGCTGAGGCTCTCTCATGTTAGTATAAGTCCATTTGTCATTTTCCGTGTCATTTGCATTGCGTATGCACCGCCTCGGTTTGTGTGCCCGTGTGCACGCATTTCGAGGCACCTCATTTTCTACCATCGGCATCTTATGTGAGTGTGGCTGAGGCTCTCTCATGTTAGTATAAGTCCATGTTGCATTTTTCATGTCATTCGCATCATTTTAGCATCGCCTCGATTTGCGTGTCAGTGTGCACGCATTTCGAGGCAATTCATTTTCTGCCACCGGCATCCTATGTGAGTGTGGCTGAGGCTCTCTCATATTAGTATAAGTCCATTCGTCATTTTCATGTCATTTGCATTGCGTATGCACCGCCTCGGTTTGCGTGCCAGTGTGCACGCATTTCGAGGCACTTCATTTTCTGCCATCGGCATCTTATGTGAGTGCGGCTGAGGCTCTCTCATGTTAGTATAAGTCCATTTGTCATTTTCCGTGTCATTTGCATTGCGTACGCACCACCGCCTCGGTTTACGTGCCCGTGTGCACGCATTTCGAGGCATCTCATTTTCTACCATCGGCATCTTATGTGAGTGCGGCTGAGGCTCTCTCATGTTAGTATAAGTCCATTTGTCATTTTCCGTGTCATTTGCATTGCGTATGAACCGCCTCGGTTTGCGTGCCCGTGTGCACGCATTTCGAGGCACCTCATTTTCTACTATCGGCATCTTATGTGAGTGTGGCTGAGGCTCTCTCATGTTAGTATAAGTCCATGTTGCATTTTTCATGTCATTCGCATCATTTTAGCATCGCCTCGGTTTGCGTGCCAGTGTGCACGCATTTCGAGGCAATTCATTTTCTACCACCGGCATCCTATGTGAGTGTGGCTGAGGCTCACTCATGTTGGTATAAATCCATTTGTCATTTCCATGCCATTTCACAGCATTCCGTCATTGCCTCGGTTTGCGTGTCCGCGTGCACGCATTTCGAGACACATACCATCGCCTCGATTTGCGTGCCCGTGTGCACGCATTTCGAGGCACCTCATTTTCATAACATTTTGCCATTGCCTCGGTTTGCGTGCCCGTGTGCACGCATTTCGAGACATCTCATTTTCATAGCATTTTACCATTGCCTCGGTTTGCGTGCCCGTGTGCACGTATTTCGAGACATCTCATTTTCATTGCATTTACCGTTGCCTCGGTTGCGTGCCCGTGCGCACGCATTTCGAGGCATCTCATTTCCATAGCATTGTATATGTTAGGATTGTATCTTAGTTGCATTTCACGCATATCATGCATATTGCATCATGTCCGTAATAAGAGTTAGCCCGGGCACGGGAAACGAGGTGCATTTCGTACTCCGAGTGACGGAATGTGTCTCAATTCCCCAGTCACCGACACTCCGGATTATCCATGATGGAGTTAGGTTTTAGCTGTAGTTTCATGTGCATTCATCCTATATTGAGTTGTGCATTTCGACCCCTCGGCCATCATGCCTCGGTATGCCTGATTGGTGGCACGAGGATCGAGACATGCATATATTTGTGCAAATACATTGCTATGCCCCTTTCCTGCTCTCTGTTACAGCAAAATCAGGAATCAGCAACCTTTTGGGGCTTGGCACGCATTTCAAGAACAGGTGTAAACAGAGGCTAATTGGGGCATTCCGGTGGATTTCCGTGCAAGACAATCCGGACATGCATCATCCATCAGAAGCATGGCAGTCCCTGGCTTGCACGCCAGTTTTACTTGCTTTCATAGTTAATTAATTAATTAATTAGAATTCTGTAATATTCTTTTATTTGGGCCTGTAATATTTGGACTGTATATTTATTCGGACCCTCCGAGTGAGGGCATAACTGTAATAAGTGTGGGTGAGTGTGATGTATGTCTTCCAACCCCACGTCTTTCTCCCTTTTATTTACCTGCTTATGATGGTTAGATTAGGGCATATTTCAATTAGCATACAGTATGACAGCATGTTTGCATCATTCATCTGTATTGCATGCACCGGGCTCGGCGCATCATACTAACTGCATTGTATTTTCAATTCCAAATTGAATACATGATAGTTGTAGCATTTCATATACCATCTTAGAATAGCCGAGCCTGCTATGGTTGCATCTTGCATGTATTGCATTAGGCATTTCTGTATAATTAGGATCATGCATGATTTCTAATAAGTTTCTATTTTGGCTTGGAGTACCCGGTAAGTTTTATGCTTTAGCATCCTTGAATGCGTGTGAGTGAATGCCATGATAGCATGCTTACCATGAGGCTATGTGCTTATCTGATATATCTGCCTGAATGCCTGTGGGTGAAGGTTGAGTTACTTAAATTGGAATAAATCATCAAATGTTTCAAGCCTACCTGAGGGTAGCAAACCATTTTCAAAAAACAAGCATGAAATGTTTTGTTCCAATTTAGGTGACCCGGTCTATATTTGTATGCTGTGAGCATCACATAGTAAACTAGGCTAATAAACCGGAATAAGAACTCACAATGTTTTCAAAAACAGATATCATGGTTAGTAGAGGCCGGTCTATGACCGGGCGAGCGGGGGTGCTCACGAAGTGACCTTCCCCAATCGTACCCAAGTTCCCGAGCCGAGGCAACTTTGGTGATGACGGACATGTGGCATTTTGGCACCGAGTCAGGGTTTCCTAAATTTCCCAAAATAAAATATTTAGGTGGCGACTCTGTATCTGGCAAAGCAGTCCATGTTTGGCACTACTTTTTCAAAAATCAGTTTCTCAAAACAATTTGCCGGATTTGGACTCTTTGGTTCAGATTAGGAACCGTGACAAAGAAAGTCGAGTCCGAGCTGTAGCGAGGTCCCCCGCGGGCTTGTTACAGTTTCTGGCGACTCTGCTGGGGATTTAGAGAGCTTGACTCGAACTCATGATATCTGTTTTTGACTACACTTGTGTGTTTCTTTGCATTGCATTTGCATTGGTGCGCCTAGGACACAGTGTTTGCCATCTGCTATTCCTGAACGGTTTGCCGGAGGCTTGTCTTGTCAAGGCATGACCATAAGGCTGACCGGTTGTGGGCTCTGCCAGTATGGGAACACAAACCCCGGTTTTACCGGGGCACCCTCTTTGACCATTCGACCTAGTGCATATTCGGATCCATAGTGACCATTCCAAATTAGGACAGGTTGCTTACCCGTTTATAGGTTGTTTGAAACCGCTGCGTGCGTAGTGAAACCCTAGCTCCTGACACAATAGGACAGGGAAACCCTACCCCCAACATAGGGGTGTTTTGGCTCTCACTTATCTGTTATGTGCTTTAGAGTGCGTCTCTACAGGAATGCATGTATCAGTATATGAGTTTGGGCATCAAGCCTGCGGACTTCAGTTCAGAATTGTCAGTATCAGGCCTGCGGGCATCAGTTCAGTATTGTCGACATCAGGCCTGCGGGCATCAGTTTGGTATTACGGGTATTAAGCCTGCGGGCATCAGCCAGTATTTGAGGATTAGTTATCTGCGGATATCAGATTCTGTTTCAGGGAACAATGATACAGGGATAATAATCAGTGTTCGAGGCCAGTGTGTATTTCAGCTTATTGACTGTGTGTTAATTATGCCCGACTGTGTGTCTTGCATTTTATTTTAAGCTGTTATGCTGTCCGTTTATCTGTTTATTTATTTCCTTTTCGCTTTATTTATCTTTTGCTAGGTCAGTTTTAGCACGATTGCTTCCAACCCAACAGGCATTCCCCAAGCACCTTGGACACGAGGTCGTCGACTCCACCGATCTGAGGATCTAATCGACGGACAGCCAGTGTTCCGTTCTCTACCCCCTGTTACCAGAAAGAAGCCGAAAGGCGCAGTACGTCAGAACAGAGGTTGTCAGAACAGTGGGTTACTTTATCAGAAGACTACAGGATTGAGGTCTCAATTACTGCTGTAGAAATAGACATACCAGTTAGACAGATGGATCAACCGAATACATCAGGGATGGAGGCTTTGATGCGCCAGATGCAGGAGAGTATGAAGCAAATGCACGATGATGCCGCCCGTCAAGCGGAATTCTCCAAACAGCAGGCCACAGTCATGGCCCAGCAGGCTGAGCTGATTGCCAGACTGCAACAACAGAATACAGCGTCTCCTTCACAACAAATCCCCCCTCCGGCAGGAGCCCCAATACCTGAGCAGGCACCTGTTGTCAAGAATATTCTTCCGAATACCCAGAATACTGTACCAACTGTCCAAATTTTACAAGAGGACACGAGTCTTCCAACGGGGCCGGCTCCGCCCCCGCTTCCACCACAACTGTCTAAGGTCCATACATCCAATCACCCGGACTCTCCATTCGAGGTCGAGGTTGATCATACAGCTCTGAAATTGAGCAAATTGAAGAAGCACTTCAAGAAATCCCAAGGGGTCAAGGCTATGCCGGATATCGGAGATGGATATACCGAGGAGGCCGTAACACTCCCCGATAGGTTCAAAATGCCACAAATCGACCGTTTTGACGGGACTGGCGACCCCATGGTCCACATCCGATTGTTTGCGGATGTCTTGCGGCCAATGGGCCTAACACGACCACAAAAGCTCTCACTATTCGGCCGAACCCTGTCGGGTGTGGCCTCCCATTGGTACGCAAGATTACAAGATGAAGTGAAGAAGAATTGGGACGAAATGGCTGAGGCCTTTGTCACACAATATTCGTATAACACTCAGATCGAGATCACAACCCGCGATCTTGAAACGACAAGGAAAGAGCCTAAGGAATCT
The DNA here is from genome assembly GCF_055761805.1 of Camellia sinensis. Lineage (NCBI taxonomy): Eukaryota > Viridiplantae > Streptophyta > Magnoliopsida > Ericales > Theaceae > Camellia > Camellia sinensis. Next base: position 187,316,168 of record NC_138963.1, on the reverse strand, counting down.
TTCTCGGACTTTGTGATCCGATGGAGGGCAAAGGCGTCAACAATGACTTTAAGGCCCACAGACAAAGATCAAATCGGGATGATTGTGCGCAATCTCCACCCAAAACTAATGCTGAGAATGATTGTAGTCCCCTTTCCTACTTTTGCAGATTTACATGATATGGGGGTGCAAATCGAAGACGCAATGAAACAAGGTCTGTTTGACCAGGACAGAGAACAACCGAGGAGGACCTTTAACCGTAACAACAATGCGGGCCCGAGTGGCGCTGCAAATACGAGAGCCTCGGAAGTTGGTATGGTCACCACCACTCCCCCTCCCCCTCCAAGGCCCATGACTGCCACACCATTTTCCGGCGAGTCCGGAAGCAACACACAAGCCAACAGCCGATTCCAACCACGAGGCCAAAGAACCTTTACCCCACTATATATGCCTCTGACCAAAGTTCTGGGAATACTGATCAGAAAGAATCATTTAAAACCCCTAGAACCAAAGCCATTGCCGAATCCACTCCCCCCCTCATACGACCCGTCAAAATACTGTGCATACCACCAACAACACGGTCATGACACCGACCGTTGTTACCGATTGCGTCATGAGATCCAAGATCTTATTGACAAACAGGTGATCGCACCTCCCGATCAACCCAATGTTACAACCAACCCTCTGCCATCACATAACCAAGCTCCTCCTCCCAAAAGAATTAACTTTATCCAGACTGGGGTCACATCTTACGATCCTAGCATCTATATTACGCCCACCCACTTACCCAAGCCAGAGGTGCTCCTTCCCGATTGCACTGATTTCTTGTGCATGGTGGACATCTCCAAAACCCAATCAGAACCGGTGGTGGTGACCGTCGAAGACAGAGCAGGGCAGATTTTGGGAGAGACTGAGATTGCTGAATCTGGGACTGGGCAGAATTTCGCTGAGGGAGCCTATGATCCAAGCAAGTACATCCTATCAACAAGCCGAATTGGGCTAAGTGTAGAATTGCCAGAGACAGGAGAACTATGCATGATCCGGGGGGATGGATCTGGGCTATGGACAGATGAGCTGACAGCCGTAGAGGAGGACTTTGCTAACTTACAATTTCTCGACGACCAGGAACTGGGGGATGCGTCGATTAACTGGTATGATTATGAGGGATCAGAGGAAGCCACGGGATGGCTCGAAGATCAACCGGATGCAGTGGGGGAAACCCAACCAGAACAGAGCCCGGCAGGGGCAGAAATATCAGTTGTGGCCGGAACGGCCGAAAGTCAAGTTGTACCGCCGGAGAGCGCCGGTGTAAAGAATTCCGCTCGTGATATGGGCATTACGGATGTAGGAACTGTTGAGCAAACGACTGTACTGACGCAGCTGGAGCAAGAAAAGTTTGAGGAGGCTGAGAGAATCAGAAAAGCTAAAGGCCCTGAGGGGACCGAAAGTGCTGTGTGCACGAAGACAGACAATGCTGCGAGCATATGGACAGAGAGCACTGAGAGTGCTAGTGGACTGGAGCCAGACAGGTGTCTGTTGGCTGCCAGTGGAATGTGGTGGGAAGATGACGATTTGTGTCTTGCCCACACCGATGAAGACTGGGGGAATAACCAGCCGGATGATACTTGGTACCTCGATGAGATTGACCACATGACGAGAAGTGGGCGGTACTTTAAGCCCCCACACCTGGACCAACCCGAGGCATCCGGGAAGGATAGAGAAGTGGAAAGACAGAAGGAGAAGCAGATTGAAGATGAGGCTGTGTTGAAACAGTTAAAGAAAATACAAGCAGACATCTCCATATGGGGACTGCTAATGGCATCACGAGTACACAGAGAAGTTGTCCTATCTGCTATGGACAAGTCCAAACTCTCCATAGACACCACCCCTGAACAGCTGGTTGGGCTGGTTTTTCCGGGAGGAGGTTCCCCGGCATTAACTTTTTCGGACAAGGAGCTACCGCCTGAGGGCACAAACCATAACAAACCTCTCTATATTTCTGTGGAATGTAGAGATAAGTGGATACCGGTGGTACTTGTTGATACCGGGTCTGCGATTAATGTCTGCCCGACCAGAACGGCATATGCGATCGGGTTGAAGCCCGTAGATTTCGTCCCAACCACCCAAGTGATCAGAGCATACGATAATACCAGCAGAGAAGTGATGGGGACTGTTAAAATTCAAACCAAGGTTGGTCCAGGACAACACAGTATCGAATTTCATATCTTGGACGTTCCTGCAACCTTTAACCTACTTTTGGGGCGACCGTGGTTGCACCAGGTCAAAGCAGTCTCTTCCACTCTACATCAGATGCTAAAGAAGTGTCAAACATGGACTGCTTTGCCAGATACAGAGTCGCCACCTAAATATTTTTTTATGGGGGGATTTAGGAAACCATGACTTGGTGCCAAAGGCCACGTGTCCGTCATCACCAAAGTTGCCTCGGCTTGGGAGCTTGGGTACGATTGGGGAAGGTCAGCTATGAGCACCCCCTCTCGCCCGATCCGAAGATCGGCCTCTACTAACCATGATATCCAGTTTTGAAAACATTATGTGTTTTTATTCCATTTATTAGCCTAGAATTACTATGTTATGCGCGCAGCAAACAAGTATAGACCAAATCACCTAAATTGGAACAAAACATTGCATGTTCGTTTTGAAGATGGTTTGCTACTCGCAAGTAGGCTAAAATGTAGGTTTTGCTACCCTCGAGTGGGCTTTTAGAAAAGATGGTTTTGCCACTATCTAGTGGGTTTAAAACTCACAGTTTTAATGCATTATTCCAATTTAGGTAATTCAACCTCCATCCACAGGCATTCAAGCAGTTATATCACATAAGTAGCTAGCCTCATGGTAATTATGCTATTGTGGCAACACTCACACGCATGCGGTACGCTAAAGCATAAATGCTTACCTAGTACTCCGAGCCAAAACAAAAGCTAGTTAGTAATCAATGCATGATCCTAGCTCATGTTAAGATGGCTAATGCAACACATACAAGATGCAACTACAATAGGCTCGGCTATTCTAAGATGACATATGATGATGCTACAACTAACATGTATTCAACTTTGGAATTGAAATACAAATGCAGTTAGTATGATGCGCCAAGCTCGGTGCATGCAAGACAAATGTATGAATGCACGTATGCATAGCATAAGGTATGCTAATTCAAATATGCCCTAGTCTACCATCATAAGCGGGTAAATAAAAGGGAAGAAAGACGTGGGGTTGGAAGACATACACACACTCACGCACACTTATTATACAATTGCCCTCGCTCGGAGGGTCCAAAAGAATAATACAATCCGAATAATGAATTACCTATCCTAGCTAATTAATTATTACAGACCCTCTAATTTAACAAATTAAATGCAGAATAGAGATGGCCGCAGCCCTGCCTCGGGATACGCGAAAGATGCATGCTCGATCCATCTTGCCCGGAAACCCGTACCATGCCACTGTTACCTCTGTTAATGCTGCCCTGCTCCTCTGAAAATTGCCAAAGTCTTGGAATATGTTCTCTGCACACTGTAGAACACCATCGGCTAAGGGAAATAACCACCGGCCATGGGAAATTTCCATCGGCTGCTTTCAAGTCTATCGGCCACATATTCTTTGCCGGTCGGCACTAAACACAGCCGATCGGCCACAAATTCCTGCTGGGACCTGCAGTTGACAGCAGCAGAGGGCAAAGCAGTACATGGCATGGAATTTTGAGCAAATGTGAGCTTGGTCACACTCCCAATCATGCAAGAGACTCAAGGGAGCGTGACCCTCGACCTTCGGGCCATCAATTGTGCATTTTTTATGCATGATGGCCTAAGAGGCCGAGGTTGCAATTCAATGTAAAATGCATGCAAACAAAACACATGAATACTAACACCCTATCATGTTGGAGTCAAGGGGATTGGCGACCGAGGGTTGAGGCGTGTTTTGTCACTTGAAGTACAAACACTCCTCAATCCCCATGCCCGGTTTGACACCCCAAACCAAGCAATGCAATGCATATATACAAACTTGGCTCAAATGCACAACATGAGGTTAAAATGCAAAACATGCCAAATGTAATGCAACCTAAATATGCAAACTAAGTTAGTGCATTCTAAATGTGCCAAGTATGGTACAATGTATATGAGATGTAATTAGATAAATGCCATGCCAACATGCAAGTATGATACAATGTAAGCATGAGGACCAAAACAATGCAACGTGATCATGTAATGGTGGTGCTAAACCATGAAGGGCAGATCTCAGTCCATCCCAAAACAGTGACCAAAAAGTGTCCAAAATGGTGAACAAGCACTCACGCCAACATGCAAGCCAAAGGGGCCCAAAGCTAAGGCACAAACAAGGGGCATTCTACTACAACCATCATGACCACTCATGGCATGGACTAAGCGACCAAAAACAGATGTTCAATCCAGCAAAATACACCCCAAAACCCGCTGATATAGCAGCCCCAAAATGTCTTAAACATACAAGCATGCACAATGCCCATTTCAAGGCACAAAACTACAACACCTTAAAGCATGGGAAGGGACACAAATGACAATATAAGACCACCTTACATGGACTGAAATATGACCTTAAATAATGCCAAATCATGAGGATAGTCTAAGTTAAGCATGCTAGAAGCCAAAATACTCAAGGCCTACAAGCCAAAATGCAAAGCAATTATATCAAGCATGTCAAACATGACCAAAATAGTGGCCAACAGACCTTAAGCATGACAAATCATGACCGAAAGCTTCAACAAGCTAAGCTAAATCATGCAAGCATGGAAGCCTAAATAGAAGATGCATTTCTATGCAAAAGGGAGGGATACAAAACAAGGGTATTATGCATGCAAAAGACCACAAACCCGACCAAAGATAGAGATATATTATGATCAAAAGACACCTAAAAACCTCTGAAATAGGGCCAAAATCAGTCAAGCACGCATGTTGCCCTTTAAGCCAAAAACAAGGATAAAAGAGAGACAAAGGGGAGAGGGGTGTCCCTTCCCTATGCAAGACCTCAAACCATCTTCTTCACCACTGAAAATCCACTGGATTTCAGTGGTGAAAAGAGAAATACAACAAAGTCAACAAGGCTTAAAGAAAAGGCACCAAAAGAGGCCTAAGAGGGGGAGTTCGACCCCCAATGCCAAAATGACCTCAATGAGATGTCTTAAGCAGGAAAATATAAAACTTTTTTATGTTATACTCAAAGCTTGAACAATATGCAAGACAAGTCAAAAGCCAATGCAAGATTGGGGAAACTAAAGTGAAAATCTTACCTTTGAAGAACACTTCAAGAACAGTTGGTCCAGCCACACTCTTCTGAGCAAAATCAGTCCAAAATCTCAAAAAACAACCCTCAATGCCTCTCAATCTCGGAGCAAGGTGTAATGGTGTGTGTATTAGTGCAAACGTAAGGTCAAAATGCACTTTTAGGCCAAGAAAACACACACAAGGGAGGAGAGAGAGGGAAATATAGAGAGAGAGTGTGTGTATAAGATGTACATGTATATAAGCTCTGGTTTTTATGTTAAAAAAAAACTCCAACCCCAACAATGGAAGAAGAAAGTTGTTTAAATAGGTAAAGGGAAATGATTTAAGCTTCTCAAAGAAGCTAAATGAAAGGGGCAAAGGGGGCAAAGGAGTCAAGGCTTCTTGGGGAAGCTAAGACAGCTGGCTAAGCTTCTTGAGGAAGCTTTGACAAAAGGGTTAAGCTTCCTTAAGAAGCTTTGACCAAAAAGGGGCAAAAAGGGCAAAACAGCCACTACATGCACGGGGAGGAGTGTTGGTGCATTCCAGCTGGCACAGCTGGCATGCACCAAGTCTGAAGGGTGCAAAAGAGTCACACCGGCCAGCAAAAAAAGGGTCACCGGCCAGAACAAAGTGTCGGTCGGCAAAATATAGTGCCAACTGACCATTGGTTTTAAGAAACCACTGCCGGTGGCACCAATAAACGGCCGGTGATGTGAGGGGACAGCCGGTGGGGTGTGGGAATGGCCAACAAGCCATTCCCTGCCTCTCAAGGCAAAAACACAAGTGTTTGGTGCAAAACCAGATACCGAAAAGTCGAGTCGAGAGATCCTGAGGCGAGGCACACAGCTGAGACCTCCGGGAACTCGAGACGAACACAAGCACGGATGATCACCGAGTGTTCCAACGGTGACGTCCAAGTCTTGAGGACGGTCAAAAAATGGGGTGTCTACAGTTGCCCCTCTTTGACAGAACTCGAAAGTCATAACAATGACAGGAGTGAATGTCAAAGCCCAGAGACGACCCATTTTTGACAAGGCCGAAGACTTAGACAGACATGCAAGACAAACAGGATATGTGCCCGAAGGCAGGGGCAAAATGTAAGACAATGCACAAAGCCGAACATAACTTATGATTATGCGAAGAAAGCTGTAACGAAGCATATCATGCGACAGTTTTAAGCTAGCATACACCAAACTACACTATAATGCAGAAAGGATGTAAGAGAATTACGTAATTCTCGATACGCCTCACTCGGAGTATACTACACCTGTCCGGTTCGTCGGGTTGTATCAGCCTTAAATGAACCGTATATACAATATCGTGCCTGCAAAGAAAAAAAACTTAACAGGTACAATATCGTTAGTATCATGCATATTAATGTACTTGAAATACGTGACAACGCAAAGCAAGTGGGAAGCATAACAATGTTGTGAAGGCACAGGCATGTAAGTGGAGCACGCGGTCTATGCAGGCAACGAAACTGATCATAAGCATGCGGTCTACGCAAGCAATGAAATTGGTTTCAAATGTGCGGTCTACGCAAGTAGAACATGCGGTCTGTGCAGGTAATGAATTTGAACACAGGAATGCGGTCTACGCAAGCAGAACATACGGTCTACGCAAGTAAAACATGCGGTCTACACAAGCAAAAACATGCGGTCTACGCAAGTAATGAAATTGATTACAAACATGTGGTCTACGCAAGTAGCGTAATTAATTATAAACGTGCGGTCTACGTAAGTAATGAATTTGAACATAAGAATGTGGTCCACGCAAGCAGAACATGCAGTCTACGCATGCAAAACATGTGGTCTACGCAAGCAAAAACATGCGGTCTATGCAAGCAAAACATGCGGTCTACGCAAGTAATGAAATTGATTACAAACATGCGGTCTACGCAAGTAACATAATTCATTATAAACATGCGGTCTACGCAAGCAAAACATGCGGTCTACGCAAGTAATGAAATTGATTACAAACATGCGGTCTACGCAAGTTACGTAATTAATTATAAACAAGCGGTCTACGTGTGTATGAGAAGAGTTGAATGTACACATGTAAGTAAAAACATATTATTCACGATGCTGGAATGTAAAGTACTGTAACACAGCATAATTGAAACGATTTGTGGAATCCACAAGACATGAAAAGGATACTGGAAGGGACGTTTTTCGTACATACCGAGCATCGCTCGTAGAAGTTGTGGCCTGAGGTCAACTCGAAGGTTCACGTTTCAAAAGTGTGCTTTTCCGTATTGTCTCGAGTGATGAAGGTGCCAAACCATGTAGTTGACCCGAACAAAGGTGCGGGAGGTGCGTTGACCGCCAGGGGAGTTTTACTGGTATCCATTCCGACACTTTGCTACCCTGCCATTCTATGCTTTACTTTCCTTTTTACTGGTAGTTTAAGCACATTGCACCGCCTCAGGCAGGTTTTATTCTTTCTCAAAAATTACATATTTTGCAAAACACGTGATGGGAATGAAATGACCATTTTGTTCAAAAGATGTTGCATTTGTAAATTTTCTATGCATCACATCGCAAGGTACCACACCACAATGTGAACGAAATTGAACCTGTTTCAAACATTGAGTACTTGCATCGTAATAATCAGGTAGTAAACCGACTTACAACTCGATAAGCAAAACAAAAGCATGATATAACCAATCAAGTGTGAGTACAACTTGATAAACAAATCAAAGACTTAAAGAGAGTGAAATACAACTCGATGAGCAAATGTACAATAACTCGATAAGCAGACAAGGTGTGACTCCACAAGAATCGATCATCGGGAGGAACTGAAGATGGTGGAGTTCCCCAATCCCTAGCATAAACAGCTCAGGGAACAAGGAGGAAGACCATCGGCCAGGGGTAGAGGCCATCGACTGCAATAAATGGCCATCGGCCAGAAGTTTGTTCGGTCGGCAAAAAGTGATGGCCGGTCGGCATAATATTTGGCCAGCCGGCTATGAATGAAGGAATCACCAGAATGTTGACACCTGTCCTCCACCCAACCTTATCTCCTACAAAAGACCTCAGCTTCGTAGTTTTTCTCAATTCCACACTGATTTGCTCTAATGGAAGAGTTTCTTGCTCAAAATCTCACAGCTTGGATTGCTGGCTTGGATGGCTCGGAAAAGTTGAATTTCCGGGGTATCGACACAAATGCACTATTCACTCTAGGTCGTACCCCGTTGCACCTTCCGTTTCTCCATGCCGCGGCGAGGTTTTCGAATCCGGTGACGCATGTCTTTAGCTTTGCTGGGCAAGAGATATGTCCTACCTTCGAAGATTTCCGAGCCTTAATGGAGTCCGAGCGCGACGAGGAACTCCTGCCCCAACTTAATTTTGGCCATGCCCAATCCTTAGGGCAAATGTGTGGACTTACTATGCGTGACGCTCGGTCTCTGATTTGTGACGGGATGCTGGATATTCCGAGTTTGATCGATCGGTTTTCTGACGCCGGTGATCGCAACAATCATCATTGGCAAGGCTTCCAGCGACACGCCCTCTGTTTGTGCATGCTATCTCATTTTCTATTTGTCTCAGGCTCCGGAGGGTCTAGTGTCCGGCTAACCGAGGTTGCCCAAGGCTTGAAGGAGGGCAAGAGCTGTATTGCCATGACTCTGGCTGAGACATTGATGGGCTTAGACGCCTTTTATCGTCGTGAGATGACCAGATTAGTAGGGAGTCCACTACTACTACAGGTAATGTTTCCCACCCAATTTCACATATGTATCGCTCACATCACTCGGCCCTCAGGCTCGATTTTTCTCACAAAACCCTATTCTCACTTTTCTCTCATCGTACATCTCTCTATTCTTTATTCTCTCATTTTTCATCCCTTCCCAGGTATGGTTGATGGACAAACTGCAGGTTGTGGACTCTTGCCCAACATATTCAGCTCGCGGCTACTTCTTCCAGCACCGTCTAGTCAATGCCCTTGATGAGGGATAGTGGTTCGCTTGGATATGCCGCTTGTCCGTAGACCGTATTGCTTGGCGGTGCCATTGGCTCAGCCTTCCGGCAATGGGCTACAACATGTCCCGGCAGACTGGGATTCAATTGATTGGTCTCACTCATTGTGTATTCTATTTCCCATTCCGGATTCGACGCTAATTTGGCCATGATCAGACCTGCCCGCTAGAGGGGATAGAGTATCCTGCTGCATTCCCAGCCCGAGGCGCACAGCTTGCTCGACAGGCCACCGCGTGGAGGACGAGAGAACTCCTGGCCCCCGCTCCTACTTTCAGTTGCACTTTGTCTGATGAGTGCTGGGATTGGGTCAATGAAGAGGCACATGAAGGGCTCAGCTTGGCATCAGAGGCCTCGACCAGATCTGGGAGGGGGCGCAGGAACACCTGACTTGACTATGCCCCAGATTTATTGCTTTATTAGTACTTCCAAGTTTTCTTTATGAATGTAATAAAAAGCAATTTCGATTGTATGCAAGAGCAGGAGAACTCTGTTTTGAAATCAATGAAATTGAAGGTTGTGGCACTGAAAATTTTCCGCTTTGGTCCAAAAAAATGGTCTTAGTTGTAAAAAGATTAATTTGAACAAAGTCAACTTTTATTAAAACTTTTCAGAATCATTTTCGATATGGATCAGAACTGGACACACCTGAGATCTGTCTCTGAGATGTACAACCATAGATCCCTGCAACTGGAAAGTTGCCCCTAGTCTGAAGAGTACCGCGGCACTGCGTGGCAACGGAAAGTTGCCCCTAGTCTGAATAGCACTGCACTGGAGATTCCAATGGATGCTGATAGACAAAGATGACTGAGATGATCGAATGGACAAAGTTGATCGGGGAAAAGTTTATGGCTGAACTTCAAGATGAAGTTGCCTACGTATCCCAAAGATGGGAATCAAGCCTCACGTAGTTCAGGCTTAGGTTCACTCGGGTATTTTCACTCTCCTTTTACGCTCTAACTTTTGCCAAGGTCGCCCTTCGCGGGTTTTCAACTTTGCGAGCTCAGTTTTTATATTTTCTAATTTTTTGTGCTCTAACTTTTGCCTAGGTTGCCCTTTCGGGTTTTCGGCCTAGCGAGCCTCTCAGGGGTAATATTTCTTCAACTTGTCCATGTTGATCGGTTGGGAAAATTCTAGGCCATCTAGATCCATTAGGACCACAGCTCCACCTGACCAGATAGCTTTGATGATGTAGGGACCAGTCCAATTGGGTCTGAACTTGCCCCTTGGGTCGTGGATGGGGGCTCGACTGTCCTTGAGCACCAAGTCTCCTTCCTTTAGATTCCTAGACTTAACTTTCTTGTTAAAAGCCCGGGCAATTCTGCGCTGATAGCCTTGAACATGGTACAGTGCTTTCAGTCTTCTCTCATCAAAAAGCATGAGCTCCTCAAATCTGCTCTGCTGCCAATCTGCTTCGGCTATTTGACACTCAGCCAATACTCTCAATGACGGAACCTCAATCTCGATAGGTAGAACGGCCTCCATCCCATAAACCAATGAATATGGAGTCGCTCTGGTAGAAGTTCTAATTGAAGTCCTGTAGCCCCACAGAGCAAACGGCTGCTTATCTGGCCAGTCCCGGTAGGTTTCCACCATCTTCTGCAGTATGTGTTTGATATTTTTGTTGGCAGCCTCGATCGCTCCGTTGGCTTGCGGCCGGTATGTGGATGACTTATGAAAAGCCACGTTGTATTTTTCCAACAAGTCAATCACCTCCTTCTTGAAGTGGGAACCGTTATCCGAAATAATCTCGTTTGGGACCCCGTAGCGGCAGATGATGTTGTTTCTGATAAACTTTGCAACGTGCGACGCCTTCAACACGGCATATGATTGGGCCTCGACCCACTTTGTAAAGTAATCTATTGCGACTAGGATGAACTCATGCCCATTCGATCCCTTCGGAGTGACAGCCCCGATCACATCAATTTCCCAAACTGAAAATGGCCATGGTGAAGTCATGTTATACAGGTTCGACGGCGGGATGTTCATGCGGTTTGCATGGATCTGACATTTGTGGCATCGTCGAACAAAACCAATACAATCCTCCTCCATGGTGGACCAGTAGTAACCCTGTTTGAGGATCTTCCGTGCTAGCATTACTCCGTTCATATGCGCACCGCATTCTCCTCCGTGGATGGCCTCCATCAGGCGCTTCGATTCTTCGGCTTCGACACACAGCTTGTGCATTCCCAGATGACCTCTCTTATACAGCTTACCCCCACAGATGATGAACTGAACGGCCATTCTTCTGATCGCCCTCTTATCTTTGGCATTCGCCCCTGGTGGATACGTCTCTTTCTCCAAGAAGTTCCAAATGTCGTAATACCAGAGGTTTTCGTCTTGAACTTCGTCTATGGCGGCGATTGATTCATACGCCGGCACAAACTTCTGATCAATAATAACTGGACGCATCCGGACTCCAGACGGGATGTCTATCATGGAAGATAGAGTTGCTAGCGAATCTGCGAACCTGTTGTTCTCTCTTACTAGATGAGTGAAAGTTAGCTTCTCAAATCGAGGAATTAACAAGTCCAAGATCTGGTGGTAAATTAACATTTTTTCTTCTTTGACTTTCTAGTCTCCTTTTGCCTGAGACACAACAAGGTTCGAATCCCCGATGACGTCTAACCGTCTTGCCCCTAGTTCCAAAGCTGCTTCTAAACCGGCAATACATGCCTCATATTCTGCTTTGTTGTTTGAGACTTTGAACCGGAGCTTGAAGGCTAGAGGGATACGAGAATTATCGGGTGCTATCAGCAACACTCCTATCCCATACCCGTATTGATTTGACGCTCTGTCAAAGTACATCATCCAATATTCGTCGTCGATGTGCAAAATGGCTTCATCTGGGAATAAGTACTCAACTGCTTCACCTCCTTCGACTGGATGATCGGCTAAGAATTCTGCTACTGCTCTTCCCTTGACTGACTTGCGTGTTACATATTTCAGATCGAATTCAGAGAGCAACAGCAGCCAACGAGCTAGCCTACCCGTAAGTGCCGGTTTCTCGAAAAGATATTTGATGGGATCGAGTCGTGAAACCAACAATACGGAATGAGCTAACAGGTAGTGCCGCAGCTTTTTGGTAGCCCATACTAAGGCCAAGCAGGCCTTCTCCAACAGTGTGTAGCAAGTCTCATACTCTAGCATTTTCTTGCTCAGATAGTAGATGGCTCTCTCCACTTTGTCCTCTGATTCTTGCGCAAGCATGCAACCCATCGTGGTCTCAGTCACTGAAAGATACAATATCAACGGTCTCCTCTGCTCTGGCGGCGACAACACGGGCGGGTTTTGTAAATATTCTTTGATTTGTTCAAAAGCAGCTTGGCATCGGCCGTCCCATTGGAATTTCCTTCCTTTCTTTAGGAGACCAAAAAGTGGTTCACAAGTCAAGGTTAATTTTGAGATAAGCCGTCTTATGAATTACACTTGACCCAGAAAGCCTCGCACCTCCTTTTCAGTCCTTGGTGGTGGCATTTCTAAGATGGCCTTGATTTTGGAAGGGTCGACTTCGATGCCCTTTTGTGTAATCAAAAACCCTAGCATTTTTCCTGCCGTTACACCGAACGTACACTTCTGAGGATTCAGTCGCAACCGGAATTCTCTGATCCTTTGAAAGAACTTTTGGAAGGTGGTGTAGTGGCCCTCTCTTTCTTTGGACTTGACAATCATATCGTTCACGTACACCTCCACCTCTTTGTGGATCATGTCATGCAATATCGTGGTCGCGGCCCGTTGATATGTAGCTTCGGCATTCTTTAACCCAAACGGCATCACTCTGTAACAGTATGTCCCCCACGGGGTGGTGAAAGCAGTCTTCTCCCGGTCTTCGGGGGCCATCACTATCTGATTGTAGCCTGAGAAACCATCCATAAACGAGAGCAAAGCATGCCCCGCTGTAAAATCCACCAACTCATCAATACGTGGCAAGGAAAAGTCGTCCTTCGGACTAGCTCTGTTCAAATCCCTGAAATCCACGCATACTCGAATCTTGCCATCCTTCTTCGGCACTGGAACAATGTTGGCCAACCAAGTCGGGTATTCGAATACTAACAGGAAGCCTGCGTCGATTTGCTTGGTGACCTCTTCCTTAATTTTGAGAGCCTAGTCCGGGCGGATCCGCCTGAGTTTCTGTTTGACAGGTCGGGCCTCGGGGTCAAGAGGGATCAGGTGCTGTACAATCTCAGGATCGATTCCAGGCATGTCTTCGTAGGACCACGCGAAAACGTCTTTGAAATCTTTTAATAAAGCGACTAAGCGCTCGCGTTCCTCCGAAGATAACGTGGACCCGATCTGGACCAGCTGCGGGTCCTTCTCAGTACCGACGTTCACAGTAGTGATTTCATCCATTAAGGGCTTAACAAATCTTTCCTGCTCTTGATCAATTAATCGTTGCAAAACCGGAGGAATTTCTTCCTCGTCGTTTTCATCAAAATTTTGAAAATCCTGATTTAAGCAATAAATCAAAGGCACAGAAAAATACTCAAAAACCACATCCACATCGTTCTCATTAAATACTTCCAAGCCGTCCGATTCTTCTGTGACAACAGACTCAAAAGAGAAAGAAAAAGACGACCTAGACAGGACTGTGGCATCCGGGTTATCACCCCCAGGAATACCGGACTCAGACTCAGTCGAGCTGGAACCTGATTCCGACTCATAAGACTCGGTGGAATCAGATTCCGGCTCACTACCTGACCCGGTGCTGCTTGATAAAAATCCCTCTTCGTATTGCCAAACGAGAGAGGGTGCGATGGATGCATCCAAAATAGTTGATGGTAGGCCCGCAGCCGTTTCATTCCCGATCATGCATACCAAGAAGTTATCCCCCAAGCACTTCTGTTCGATCGGAGGATCTGAAAGTAGACATGCCAGCGCTACCCCCATTTCATTTTCAGCGTCCTCAGACTGCGCTTCCTTACTCTGCTTAACCTCAGCTGATAGATCTGTCTGCCCTTCGGCAACGTCATCCTCAGGTAGCTGCAGGTCAAAGAAAATCTCAAACCCCGGCACGCGCTTCCTCTCCGCATTCAGCCACGGCTCTAGGAAGCCACAGAATGGAAAGTCCTCCCCCTCCCGGACGAAACGTCCGTTTAGGGTACCTTGGATGGGCCTATGCATCAACTCAAAAGGCTTTCCAGCCTGCTTTGCTCTGGCTCTTCCAGCCATTTCCTTTCCCTTCCTTATCCAATCCTCTTTGGTGGGTAGATAACCCAAGCCAAAGGTATGTGGGTTATGTGGCACTTCGGCTAATGCTGCGACGCCCTTCCGGCCGCTCTTTTCCAATCCCATCCCAGGGATAAGTTGAAGCTTGTTCATGAGGTATACCGCTTGGGCACTGACATATACCCCCTCGTTAGCGGCCAAGATGTCCTGTACAACCCAAGCCTCAACAAAGGTGAAACCTGACATAAACACGTCCTTCATGCCGTGCTCAATTTCCAAAACTAGCGTAGATACTTCCGACGGTGGATGGATCGATGAATTCCCAAAAACAATGGTTATTTCCTTTCCATAGGGGTATTTCACCATTTGATGCAAGGTAGAAGAGACTGCCTTGACTTGATGCAGCCACGGCCGCCCCAAAAGCAGGTTGAAAGTTGCAGGAACCTCCAAGACATGGAAATCTATCTCATGCTGTCCCGGCCCAACCTTTGTTTGAATCTTAACTGTTCCCATTACTTCCCGGCTTGTGTTGTCATACGCTCGAATCACCTGGGCTGTTGGCACAAAGTCCGCGATTTTCAAACCGATCGTATAGGCTGTCCTTGCCGGGCAGACGTTGATGGCGGACCCTGTGTCGACAAGGACCACCGGTATCCATTTATTCCTACACTCCACAGAGATGTAGAGTGGCTTGTTATGGTTTGCCCCCTCGGGTGGTAATTCCTTGTCGGAAAATGTTAGCATCGGGGTGGCTCCTCCCGAAAAAACCAATCCGACCAACTGCTCCGGCGTAGTCTCTATTGAGAGTTTGGCCTTGTCCATGGCTGAAAGGACAGCCTGTCTATGTACTCGAGAAGCCATAAGCAGCCCCCAGATGGAGATGTCTGCTTGTATCTTTTTCAATTGCCTCAATACGGCCTCATCCTCGAGTTGCATTTCTTTTTCCTTCTCTGCCTCCCTATCTTTTCCAGATGCCTCTGGTTGATCCAGGTGTGGAGGCTTGAAATACCGTCCACTCCTAGTCTTGTGATCGACTTCGCTGATATACCAGGTATCATCTGGTTGGTTACTCCCCCAATCTTCGTCTGTGTGGGCAAGACATAGATCATCGTCGTCCCACCACATTCCATCTGCAGCTGACAGGCACCTGTCTGGCTCTGGCATGACTGTCCTCATACTCGCAGTACCTTCTATCCCTATGCCCGCGGCATTCTCCATTTCTATGCTCACAGCAATCTCAGTCCTCACATGGGCTTTTGCCTTCCTGATTCTGTCGGAATCTTTAAATCTCTCCTGTTCCGACTGTGTCAATGCAGTCGTCTGTTCAATAGTCCCCGTACTCGAAATGCTCCAATCCCGAGCGAAATTCTTGACACCGGCGCCCTCCGGCGATGCATTCTGTTCTTCAACTCTTCCGGCTGTCACTGACATTCTTGCCCCTGCCGGGCTTTGTTGTGGCTGAAACTCTTCTACCACATCTGGTTGATCGTCCAACCATCCCGTAGCCTCTGTTGATTCCTCATAATCGAACCAGTTGACGGCTGAGTCCTCTGGATCTTGGTTACTGTAAAACTGGAGCTTGGCAAGGTCCTTTTCCACAGCCGTTAAATCATCCATTCCCTGTCCCAGACCATCCCCCTGGATTACACACAGCTCCCCCTCTGTTGGTAGTTCCATATCTGGCCTATCCTGGCCTATCGACAAAATGTAGTCACCTGGACTATAAGCTTTCTCAACACTACTCCCAGATTCCGCAGACTCTGGCTCAACAATCCCCTTCTCCTTTGGAATCTTCTCTCTCCTGTCCTCGACAGTCATCACCGCTGGCTTAGGTTGGGTTATGGAGGTGTCCATCATGCACAAATCGGTGCAATCGGGAAGGAACACTTCTGGCTTAGGCAGGTGGGAAGGAGAGATATAGATGCTAGGATCGTAAGGCATGACCCCAGTTTGGATGAAGTTGACTCTTTTGGGTGGTGGAGCTTGGTTATGTGTGGGGAGAGGGTTTGTAGTAACGTTGGGTTTCTCGGGAGGCAAAATCACCCCGTTATCGATGAGATCTTGAATCTCATGACGTAAACGGAAGCACAGATCGGTGTCATGACCGTGCTGTTGGTGAAATGCACAATATTTGGCTGGGTTGTGGGTAGCGGGGAGTCTTTCTGGTAAGGGCCGCGGCTCTAGGGGCTTCAGATGCCCTTTTCTGATTAAAACCCCCAAAGCTTTGGACAGGGGCATATAAAGCAAAGCGAAGATTCTAGTGTTTTTGGGTGGGTATTTGGCTGTTTGTGGGTTGCTTCCGGATGCACCAGAGAATGGTGCGGCCGCCATAATTCTTGGGGGAGGGTTGGTGGTGACCATACTCACATCGGAGGTCCTGGTAGTTGTAGCGCCACTCGGGCCTGTATTAGTGTTGCGATTGAAAGTTCTGCGGGGTTGCTCTTGGTCATTATCAATTAAGCCTTGCTTCAGTGCATCTTCAATCTGTACCCCCATTTCATGTAAATCGGAAAAGGTAGGGAAGGGGAGTACGATCATCTTCTGCATTAACTTGGGCTGAAGATTGCGTACAATCATTCGAATCTGATCTTTGTCCGTGGGCCTTAAGGTCATCATCGAAGCCTTAGCCCTCCATCTGGTCACGAATTCTGAGAAGCTCTCTTTGGGTTCTTGCCTCGTTGTCTCGAGATCTCGGGTCGTAATCTCGATTTGTGTATTGTATGAGTACTGCAAGATGAAGGCCTCAGCCATTTCGTCCCAGCTTCTCTTGACGTCATCCTCTAATTTGGCATACCATATGGCCGCTACACCTGACAGGGTCCGGCCAAATAGAGACAGCTTCTGTAGTCTAGTGAGGCCTATTGGCCTTAGGATATCTGAAAACAACCTCAGGTGCACCATGGGGTCCCTGGACCCATCAAATCGATCAATGTGCGGCATTTTGAATCTGTCAGGCAGCGTCACAGCTGTGTCAATGTATCCATCTTCGATGTCAGGGATGGTCTTGACTCTCTGGGACTTCTTAAACATCTTTTCCAACTTGCTTAGTTTTAAGGCTGTGGGGTCCACTTCGAACTCAAAAGGAGAGTCCGGTATATTGACAAGCGTGGGCACCTTGGATAGTTGTGGTGGAATCGGGGGCGGGGCTGGCCCCGCTGGGAGGTCTGTATTCTCTTGGACATTCCGGACATTCGGTGTTTCTTCGGGTATCGGAACCCTTAGTGGGGGAGGGACTTGCTGTGAAGCAAATGCTCCGGTTTGCTGCTGTAACCTCACGATTAACTCTGCTTGTTCATTCATAACCGTGGCCTGCTGTTTGGCGAACTCTGCCTGTCGGACAGCATCCTGCTGCATCATTTTCATGCTTTCTTGGAGTTGGCGTACCATCTCCTCTAAACTAGCCATACTGTTCTGTTCTAACTGAATTACCGGTATATGTTCCCTCTCTGTGGGTGAAACAGAACCCTGATCCCTATTGTACTCGGGTGGGGTAGACAAAGCCCTCTCTACTGACTGTGGAACTGATATCCTCTGCCTAACTGCCCTCCGTCTAGTAACCAGGGGTAGAGAGTGGTACACTGGTTGTCCGTCTACCAGATCCTCAGATCGATGGAGCCGACGACCTCTAATCCAGAGTGCTTGGGGAATATCTACTCGGTCAGAAGCAATTGTGCTTGACTACCTAGTAAAAAGATAAATAAAGCAAATAAATGAACGGGCAATTGGACGATGTAACAACGTAAAATAAACACACACAACGCACAGTTGGGTATTTATAACACACAGTTGGTAAGCCGAACACACTGTTCCTCGATATTGATCACTGTTCCCCAGAATTACTGTTCCCAAAACTGAACTTGATACCCGCAGATAACTGATTTCTTAACAACACTGATATTGGTGCCCTTGGGCCTGATACTCAAACTTGCAAACTGATATGTATGTTCCTGTAGAGATACACTTTAAAGCACATAGCAGATAAGTGAGAGCCAAAACACCCCTATGTTGGGGTAGGGTTTCCTGTCCTATTTTGTCAGGAGCTAAGGTTTTACTATGTACGCAGCAGTTTTCAAACAGCCTAACATCGGGTAAGCAACCTGTCCTAATTTGGAATGGTCACTATGAATTTCGATATGCACTAGGTCGAATGGTCGAAAGGGTGCCCCGGTGAAACCGGGGATTGCGTTCCCATACTGTCAGAGCCCACAACCGGTCAGCCTTATGGCATGCTTTGACAAAGTCAAGCCTCCGGCAAACCGTTCAGGAATGGCAGATGGCAAATACGGTGTTTTAGGCGCACCAATGCACATGCAATGCAAAGAGACACATAAATGAAATCAAAACAGGATATCACGAGTTCGAGTCAAGCTCTCTAAGTTCCCAGCAGAGTCGCCAGAAACTGTAGACGTCCCCGAACGCCCCGGGAGGACGAGTCCCCCTCGTTCTGTTCATATTGGGTTCACTACAGTTCGGACTCTCAAATTGTCACGGTTCTAAATCTGAACTAAAGAGTCCAAATCCGGCAAATTGTTTTGAGAAACAGATTTTTAGAAAAGAAGTGTCAAACATGGACTGCTTTGCCAGATACAGAGTCGACGCCTAAATATTTTTTATGGGGGGATTTAGGAAACCCTGACTCGGTGCCAAAGGCCATGTGTCCGTCATCACCAAAGTTGCCTCGGCTCGAGAGCTTGGGTACGATTGGGGAAGGTCAGCTATGAGCACCCCCTCTCGCCCGATCCGAAGATCGGCCTCTACTAACCATGATATCCAGTTTTGAAAACGTTATGTGTTCTTATTCCATTTATTAGCCTAGAAGTATAGACCAAATCACCTAAATTGGAACAAAACATTGCATGTTCATTTTGAAGATGGTTTGCTACTCACAAGTAGGCTAAAATGCAGGTTTTGCCACCCTCGAGTGGGCTTTTAGAAAAGATAGTTTTGCCACTATCTAGTGGGTTTAAAACTCACAGTTTTAATGCATTATTCCAATTTAGGTAATTCAACCTCCATCCACAGGCATTCAAGCAGTTATATCACATAAGCAGCTAGCCTCATGGTAATCATGCTATTGTGGCAACACTCACACGCATGCGGTATGCTAAAGCATAAATGCTTACCTAGGACTCCGAGCCAAAACAAAAGCTAGTTAGTAATCAATGCATGATCCTAGCTCATGTTAAGATGGCTAATGCAACACATACAAGATGCAACTACAATAGGCTCGGCTATTCTAAGATGGCATATGATGATGCTACAACTAACATGTATTCAACTTTGGAATTGAAATACAAATGCAGTTAGTATGATGCGCCGAGCCCGGTGCATGCAAGACAAATGTATGAATGCACGTATGCATAGCATAAGGTATGCTAATTCAAATATGCCCTAGTCTACCATCATAAGCGGGTAAATAAAAAGGAAGAAAGACGTGGGGTTAGAAGACATACACACACTCACGCACACTTATTACACAATTGCCCTCGCTCGGAGGGTCCAAAAGAATAATACAATCCGAATAATGAATTACCTATCCTAGCTAATTAATTATTACAGACCCTCTAATTTAACAAATTAAATGCAGAATAGAGATGGCCGCAGCCCTGCCTCGGGATACGCGAAAGATGCATGCTCGATCCATTTTGCCCGGAAACCCGTACCATGCCACTGCTGCCTCTGTTAATGCTGCCCTGCTTCTCTGAAAATTGCCAAAGTCTTAGAATATGTTCTCTGCACACTGTAGAACACCATCGGCTAAGGGAAATAACCACCGGCCATGGGAAATTTCCATCGGCTGCTTTCAAGTCTATCGGCCACATATTCTTTGCTGGTCGGCACTAAACACTGCCGATCGGCCACAAATTCCTACTGGGACCTGCAGTTGACAGCAGCAGAGGGCAAAGCAGTACATGGCATGGAATTTTGAGCAAATGTGAGCTTGGTCACACTCCCAATCATGCAAGAGACTCAAGGAAGCGTGACCCTCGACCTTCGGGCCATCAATTGTGCATTTTTGATGCATGATGGCCTAAGAGGCCGAGGTTGCAATCCAATGTAAAATGCATGCAAACAAAACACATGAATACCAACACTCTATCATGTTGGAGTCAAGGGGATTGGCGACCGAGGGTTGAGGCGTGTTTTGTCACTTGAAGTACAAACACTCCTCAATCCCCATGCCCGGTTTGACACCCCAAACCAAGCAATGCAATGCATATATACAAACTTGGCTCAAATGCACAACATGAGGTTAAAATGCAAAACATGCCAAATGTAATGCAACCTAAACATGCAAACTAAGTTTGTGCATTCTAAATGTGCCAAGTATGGTACAATGTATATGAGATGCAACTAGATAAATGCCATGCCAACATGCAAGTATGATACAATGTAAGCATGAGGACCAAAACAATGCAACGTGAGCATGCAATGGTGGTGCTAAACCATGAAGGGCAGACCTCAGTCCATCCCAAAACAGTGACCAAAAAGTGTCCAAAATGGTGAACAAGCACTCACGCCAACATGCAAGCCAAAGGGGCCCAAAGCTAAGGCACAAACAAGGGGCATTCTACTACAACCATCATGACCACTCATGGCATGGACTAAGCGACCAAAAACAGATGTTCAATGCAGCAAAATACACCCAAAAACCCGCTAATATAGCAACCTCAAAATGTCTTAAACATACAAGCATGCACAATGCCCATTTCAAGGCACAAAACTACAACACCTTAAAGCATGGGAAGGGACACAAATGACAATATAAGACCACCTTACATGGGCTGAAATATGATCTTAAATAATGCCAAATCATGAGGATAGTCTAAGTTAAGCATGCTAGAAGCCAAAATACTCAAGGCCTACAAGCCAAAATGCAAAGCAACTACATCAAGCATGTCAAACATGACCAAAACAGTGGCCAACAGACCTTAAGCATGACAAATCATGACCGAAAGCTTCAACAAGCTAAGCTAAATCATGCAAGCATGGAAGCCTAAATACAAGATGCATTTCTATGCAAAAGGGAGGGATACAAAACAAGGGTGTTATGCATGCAAAAGACCACAAACCCGACCAAAGATAGAAATATATTATGATCAAAAGACACCTAAAAACCTCTGAAATAGGGCCAAAATCAGTCATGCATGCATGTTGCCCTTTAAGCCAAAAACAAGGATAAAAGAGAGACAAAGGGGAGAGGGGTGTCCCTCCCCTATGCAAGACCTCAAACCATCTTCTTCACCACTGAAAATCCACTGGATTTCAGTGGTGAAAAGAGCAATACAACAAAGTCAACAAGGCTTAAAGAAAAGGCACCAAAAGAGGCCTAAGAGGGGGAGTTCGACCCCTAATGCCAAAATGACCTCAATGAGATGTCTTAAGCAGGAAAATATAAGACTTTTTTATGTTATACTCAAAGCTTGAATCAATATGCAAGACAGGTCAAAAGCCAATGCAAGATTGGGGAAACTAAAGTGAAAATCTTACCTTTGAAGAACACTTCAAGAACAGTTAGTCCAGCCACACTCTTCTGAGCAAAATCAGTCTAAAATCTCAAAAAACAACCCTCAATGCCTCTCAATCTCGGAGTAAGGTGTAATGGTGTGTGTATTAGTGCAAAAGTAAGGTCAAAATGCACTTTTAGGCCAAGAAAACACACACAAGGGAGGAGAGAGAGGGAAATATAGAGAGAGAGTGTGTGTATAAGATGTATATGTATATAAGCTCTGGTTTTTATGTTCAAAAAAAACTCCAACCCCAATAATGGAAGAAGAGAGGTGTTTAAATAGGCAAAGGGAAATGATTTAAGCTTCTCAAAGAAGCTAAATGAAAGGGGCAAAGGGGGCAAAGGAGTCAAGGCTTTTTGGGGAAGCTAAGACAGCTGGCCAAGCTTCTTGAGGAAGCTTTGACCAAAAAGGGGCAAAAGGGGCAAAACAGCCACTACATGCACGGGGAGGAGTGTTGGTGCATTCCAGCTGGCACAGCTGGCATGCACCAAGTCTGAAGGGTGCAAAAGAGTCACACCGGCTAGCAAAAAAAGGGTCACCGGCCAGAACAAAGTGCCGGTTGGCAAAATATAGTGTCGACCGGCCATTGGTTTTAAGAAACCACTGCCGGTGACGTGAGGGGACAGCCGGTGGGGTGTGGGGATGGCCAACAAGCCATTCCCTGCCTCTCACGGCGAAAGCACAAGTGTTTGGTGCAAAACCAGACACTGAAAAGTCGAGTCGAGAGATCCTGAGGCGAGGCGCGCAGCCGAGACCTCCGGGAACTTGAGACGAACACAAGCACGGATGATCACTGAGTATTCCAACGGTGACGTCCAAGTCTTGAGGACGGTCAAAAAATGGGGTGTCTACACATGCCATAATGTGCCGTTAAAAACCCTTTAAAGCAGATCATGCATGTCATGTTTAATTTTTTTTTACAACTACTTTTGCACGTCATTAATTTAAAGTACAAACAACGACTAGACATTCATTACTAGTCGTTAAATATTTAATGCAATGACTTCTTTTGCCTGCCGTAAATAGTCCAAATTTCATAACTTTTTTTACATGCCGTAAAATTTGTATATATATATATTCCGTAGGTTCTATTTCATTTGTTCTACAATCTAAACAAAATTACAAACAAGATTCACAAGCATATATATAAGTATCAATTAACTACCAAAATATTGTTTCAAACATTTGAAAAAAAAAAATATTCATAAGTTCTGAATATCCAAAAACTTTACATTCCAAAACCATCCAAAAATCATATTTCTAGACATCAAAAACTATTCTCAAGTTCAAAAACATCTAAAATGTTCTAAATTATCCGGGAAAAAAAACTATCCTTAAGTTCTAAACCAAACAAAATTTACTTAAATATCTTTTTGTGAGTGCACCATCATGGGTTGATTTAATTGCATCAACACTCGGGCTGTGACCTCCATATCTTTGTATTAGAAAATTTCTAGCAGCTTGGATTTTGTCTTCAGAAGTTTCCATTCTTAGAGCAACCAAGCTTGAAACATCAATAGAAAGAGCATATATTGGACCATAAGCATGGATAAAGTACTGGTTCCCAACATCAGCAAAAAGAGCATAAATTAGACCGAAAATAGATACATTTAGTTTTCAATGTATATAATAATCCCATATACATCACCTTGTGCACACTACGTCTTAGTCAAAACTTAACTATTTCTTAGGCTGAACCGAAGTAAGTGTAGGACTCTATACATCTAACATAAGCCATGCCATATGATGCAAATGAGTAATAATTCAAAATGCTTGTAATCTTGAATCACAATGTATAATTTCACTCAAAGTTATATCATGAACACATATGGTAATACATGAACGCATTACGCAACAGAACAACAACAGGTCTATGAATTTTTGGATATTATCCCCTTGGAATTAATTCTTGAAATTTTTATCCAATAATGAAGACTCATGGTAGAACATCATACTAAAATTTCATGAATTCTTATGTCATAAACTATTTTTAAAAATTCAAAATAGTAAGCTGAAAATAAAATTTTGCATAACAGTCAAGCTTACAGCAGCTTAGTGCTTGATTTTTATATTTCCTGGATATCAATTTCAACATTAACTATTATCTACCTGCCACTAATTTATGAGTTACTTGGGTTCTTAATCCATAATTCTAGCACTGAGTGACATTGGTCCCTTTAGGTATCAATGCTAATAATAAGACATGTTGTCTTCACTTTAGAACACCATTTCACCACTTAAAAAAATAGCAACAAGTCATATGATGCTTCCAGCAACTAAGTTCTCCAAAAGCATACTATGTTTTCCAAAAGCTATCAGACATCGCACATTTATAACAAGTGCAATATCAAGTTCTCATTTTTGTTTCACATTACTATAATAATCTATATTCCAATTACCATTATGCCAGAAAGAGGAAGAAAATTTACCTGGAGTCCCTTCACAGTTAGGTAATCACCTTCAAGCATAAAATGGTGGGACATCCTTTCTTGTGGATACATCTAATTAATATCAAGATTTGAAAACACAAAAACAATCTAAAAGGAATAAGAACTAGATACAAACCAAATTAGAAGTAATAAATAAACTAGTGAAACATTTTAGAGCTCTTATACCTTTATGACAAGATCAAAGTAACCAACAAGTTCACCCTGACTATCCTTTCCTCTGTTCGAGAAAAAAATGAAGTTAAGAATAATAAACTCATATATTTTACCTTCAGCAAACGAAGATAACAAACAAACAAAATGGGAAAAAAAAAATTTGTTATCCAACCAAAGTAAGCAAAGAAATCTTTTACTAAATTCATTCACAATTATTACAAGGTTATAGTTAATTTCACATAAAAGAACTAACCCAACACACTCTTCTTGTTGAATGAAAGAAGCTTCCAAAAAAATGGTTAAGTGTAGATTTGCCAGATTTGAAGTGTAGATCCAACTTCATTCTCTTCTTTTAATCCCGAGTTTGCCCCTTCATAATTACTGGTACATGAGCACAAGAACATTACCAAAACCTTACAAATTGTCATACTTAATTTTATAAATAACTACATGTCGACACCCTTTTTATGCAATTTATCAAACATGCAGAGCAAATTTTAAAATTACCCAAACTATGTATTTTGTAAATGACCATCTTCTTTAACAAAGGAAAACATATTGCTAGAGAACCCATAAGTAAAGACCAACTAAACAAAAAACATCAAATTTTAGAGTTTTTTTATTTTTTGTGAATAGAAGCAAACCTCAAAAAATTGAGTTCAAAAATCTAGGGATGAAAATGTAATAAAACCCCACCAATATGGATCTCGAAATGAAACTGAGGATCAAGAGGACATAATACCAACACACCTGTAAATAAAGAGCGCAACAATCGGTCATGAGTTATGTCCAGAAGCTACTACTTATTTGAATTAGGTGGCACAACAATAGGTCATGAGTTAAGCCCAAAAACTACTACTTATTTGAATTAGGTCAACATGCTTACAACACTAGAGGTTACAATTATTTAAATTTTAAAAAAAATATAGTTGGAATTTGCAAGTACATATAAATTAGTTACCTATTTTGCTTAGCCATATATTCCATGACTAGAATTAAGTGTGCAAAAATATCGAGATGATTGGTTTCGAAAGTAATTAACTAAGTGCTTCAAGATTGATGGAACTCTTCCTTATGACAATAGATAATAAAGTTTTTTTTGAACAAATGATTGATAATAAATTGAAAAACACTATTGCACTCATTAGCATACATGATTGATGAGAGGAAGTAACTAAAGCCTTCAACAACAACAACAACAACAAAAAACTTAAGCCAAGGTGGTTATGGTAATCCCAATTGCTACTCTATACAACAATTTAGACATATAATAATGAATATGAACACATATGGAAAATTGGTATAATCCAATTCCCTTAATCATCCTTTAGTTGTATTAAATCATCATTGATCTTTGGTGTAGACCCCCCATTTTCACTGCCCTTAAGACTTGGGCGCCACTGATTGATCACTCGATGATGAAAGTTATGTTGTACAAATGTTCGATTTCTTCAGCAAGAAGAGCTTCTAAATCCCAACCTTACACCCCATTTTGGACCAAAACTGTTTTTGACCAAAACTATTTTAGACCTTAAAACCCTCTCTTTCAAAATATTTTTGAAAATGTTTCTACGATGTTCCAAGGCTCGCATTTCGTTAAATGTTGCACTTTTCGGTAAATTGAGCAAGGACAAAGTGGAAATAAATGGAAGAGAGGTGAACTCTTTAAAAAATATTTAAAACATCTTATTTATAGGTTTGGAGTTGGAGAAAATAGGAGGGGAGGGAAGAAAACTAGTTAGGGAAACGGTTGAGCATGAAACCGTTAAGAGAGAACTGAGCAGCCTTCACTAAATCAGGCCTATCTCTTTGTACACTTAGAATTTAGTTGTGAGGCCACCAACATTGGAAATTGGACTTCCGGGGCTTCAATTTAGACTTAATAATTGCCTAAAGCCGAGTCTGGATGAGGGAGATATGGCCGTTTGAAGTTAGGCATCAATCCAATTAAGATGGAAATGAGCAACCTTCACTAAAATATGAATATCTCTTTTCACACTTAGAATTTAGATTTGAGGCTGCCTCTATTGGAAACTAGACTTTCGGAGCTTCAATTTAGACTCAAGAATGACCCAAAATCGAGTCCGAATGAGGGAGATATTCCCATTTAAAGTCGGGCCTAGAAGTAGATTTTTCTATGGCTGGCAGCCACCATTTGTGGACGGCAGGCCACCATTTCTGGCCTGCCGGCCACTAGTGTAAAACCCAGATATTTTTGCCAGTTATTTCTACAAAGCTCCAGTTGTCCCTTTTTTGATATTTTCGACCGAGGCTCATCTGTTTCTATATATAGATGACCTTCCCTCATTGTTTTAAGGTTAGAAACATTTAGGAGTGAGGAAATAATTCTCAAAAATTCCTCTCTTTACAATTCTTTCTCTCTCTTGCAACTTGCATAGTCTTTACCCAAACACTCTAAACCAAACCTACAGAGCTTCTTGCTGAGGTGATTTGAGCTTGAATTTGAGCTATTGAAACACTTGAAAGTGTGAAATTGGTGGTTTGTGACTTAAGGGTTCATTCATCTTCAAGAGGTATACCTTCTCTTGCTTTTGTACCATCTTTACACCACTTGTTTTCCATCTTTTCTACTGATTTTTTGGCTGTAAAAACTCTGTATTTTTGGGCTGAAACTTGGGTTTTAAGGCCAATAAAGGTTGAGAGGTGATCCACCCTTCTTTACACCTGGTTTTCAAGTCCTTTACCCTTGTGTTTCCCATCTTTGCACTATTTTTTTTTTGAGCTTTTAAACACTATTTTTCAGAGTTATTTCAGTGGCTAAAAACATGTTTTGAAGTCCAAAAATGGAAGGGGTAGCCTTCCCTCCTTGTGTTTTGTTTACTAGCCTAGTATGCTCTATGTTTTAGCCTATTATTCTAGCTTTTGTTAGCTCAATTCCAACATGTTTTAGGACTGTATTAGATCTGTTTTAGCACTATTTTTAAGTGTTTATTACATTTGAGCTTTGTATTGCACGCTTGTAGTGTAATTGTCCTCATAGGATTGGTGTTCTAGGCCTTAGACACCATCTTATTTGAGTTGACTGCATTTATTTATGGCTTTCTATACTTGTGATCACTCTTAATCATCTCTGCAACCTCCCTCCTTTCTTGGCTTTTGTTTTGATTTGAAAGCGGTTTCAAACTATGGACTCGCCTTTTTCTCGCGTGTAGACGTGCCCGAACGTCCCGGCTCCGCGCGCGAATGGCGCGGAATCCGTTTTGTTCTTAGCTACTACAGTTCGGACTCATGTCATGGTTCTG
Organism: Camellia sinensis; assembly: GCF_055761805.1. Classification (NCBI taxonomy): domain Eukaryota; kingdom Viridiplantae; phylum Streptophyta; class Magnoliopsida; order Ericales; family Theaceae; genus Camellia; species Camellia sinensis. The sequence goes on along the minus strand of NC_138963.1, from coordinate 187,288,417 downwards.
AATCTAATCTTGCAAAGTGCAATGCAAGATTGATAAATCACCAAATAGTCCAAATTCGGCAAATCGTTTTGGAAAACCGAGTTTTATAAAGAAGTGCCAAATATGGACTGCTTTGTCAGATACAGAGTTGTCACCTAAATGTTTTTGTTTTGGAAAATTTAGGAAACCCTGACTCGTGCCGAAGGTTACGTGTCTGTCATCACCAAAGTTGCCTCGGCTCGGGGACTTGGGTACGAGAGGGGAAGGTCATGCAATGAGCACCACCTCTCGCCCGATTAAAAAGATCAGCCTTTACTAAGCATAATATTTTGTTTTTGAAAACATATGTGTTCTTATTCCGGTTTATTAGCTAACCTTACTATGTGATGCACGCAGCATACAAGTATAGACTAGATCGCCTAAGTTGGAACAAAACATCTCATGTTTGTTTGTTTGAAAATGGTTTGAAGGTGCTACTCGCAAGTAGGATAAGTCGTGGATTTGCCACCCTCAAGTGGGCTTAGAAAACATGATTTTGCCACTTCGTAAAGTGGGCTTGCATTTCAATGAATTGTTCCAATTTAAGCAATCCAACCTTCACCCACAGGCATTCAGGCAGTTATATCATTTAAGAAAATAGCCTCATGGCAAGCATGTTGTCATGGCAACACTCACACTCATGCAAGATGCTAAAGCATAAACACTTACAGTGTACTCCGAGCCAAAACAACAATTAGTTAGTAATCAATGCATGATTCTAGCTATGTTAAGATGCCTATTGCAACACACGCAAAAATGCAACTAAAATAGGCTGGGCTATTCTAAGATGGCATATGAAATGCAACTTGATAGCATGCTGTTGAACACGTATTCAAGTAAATGTATTGAAATACAATGCAGTTTGTATGATGTGCCGAGCCCGGTGCATGTAAGACAGATGAATGAATGCACACATGCAAGCATAAGGATGCTAATCAAAACATGACCTAGAACTAACCATCGTAAGCAGATAAGTAAAAGGGAGAAAGAAATGGGGGTTGGAAGACATGCATCACACACACGCACGCTTATTACAACAGTTGGCCCTCTCGACGGAGGGTCCGAATGAATAATACAAGCTAGCTACGCTAAACTATTCTAACTAATCTAATAATCTAATTATTACATAATCAAATTGAATATTAGCTAAGCTAAACTAATTAAGAATTTACAACAATGCAAGCAACAAGCATGCAAAATACAATGCAACCCAAACATGCAAGCATGATGCAATGTAACAACATTTGAACAATATGCAAATTGGACTTAAACTAAAATGGACAAACCTCAATCATGCCCAAATCAGTGGCCAATAACACCAAGACTAAGGCACCAAAAGGCAAAACATGTATGCACACGTATTGGTCTATAAGCTAGGCAATAATGCACGATCTTCAACCATGATGAAGAAGTGACAAGTATGAGAGTATGGAAATGAAATAAGCTCTGAAATCATGTGAGGAATGATGCCAAATCATGCACATAATACAAGCATAGCATGCTAGGAGGTTCAAAGCTTAAGGCTAGGCAAGGAGTTTGCACCAAGGCCACATGAATCAAACCCCAAAGTGCCAAGGACGACCAAAACAATCCTAAATCATGCCAAAATGAGTCTAAAACATGCATGGACCAAAGCTAAAACAAGCCAACATGAAAGGCATAAGGCATGATGCATGTAAGGCCAATAAGGGGCATTACACTACACCTATCAAGACTAAGCATGGCATGGCTTAACCAATAAAAATTAGAGTTATGGCATGTCAAAATAAGCCCCAAAACCCACTGATATGATAGCCCAAAGGCCTAAGCATGGAGGCATACACAATGATCCATTCTTGAGGCATAAAGAGCCAAACTTCCTAGGCATTAAAAGAGTGACAAGCACAAGTGTATGATCATGAAATATGCTCTGAAATTACATAACAAATGATGCCAAATCATGAAAGTAGCCCAAGCAATGCATGCTAGTGGCTTGGAAACTCAAAGCTAACAAGCTAGAATACACTATGGCTATACAAAGCATGGCATGCATGATCAAGACAACACAAATCAGAGCTTAAGCATGGTAAAACAAGGCTAAAAGCTTCTTTGAGTTGAGCCAAAACATGCAAGAATGATGGTCTAAACAAAAGATGCATGTTAAGGCAATAGAGAGGATTGCACTACAAGTGCATAGTGCATGCAAGAGGCTATCAAACCAACTTTAGATATAGGTATAACATGGCAAAATAAGGTCTAATACATGCTGAAATGGAACCAAAACATGCTAGACAAACATGCTCAATCATGAGGCATTCAAAGCAAGCATACAAGACACAACAAGAGGGGATGACCCTCTCCTATTTGGGACCTCAAAACCACCTTTCTACCATTGAAAATCCTCTGAGTTTCAGTGGTGAGAATGCCAAAACAAGGAGGTCCCAATAGCTTAAAAGGAAGGCACAAGAAGAAGGCCAAACAAGGCCTAGGAGGGGGTAGACTACCCCCAACACAAAAGTGACCTTAAACAAACATTACAAGCATGAAAAATTAGAACTTTTTACAGTAGAAAGTTAAGCTTAAATCAGCATGCAAATAGGTCCAAAAGCTTAAGCCAAAACAAAGGCTAGTTAACTCACCCTTGAAGAACACCTTCAAGAACACAACTCCAGCAGCTTTTTTGAGCTTAAACCAAACCAAAAACTCTAACACCAGCACCTAAGTACCTCAGTAACAAAAGGATGGTGTTCTAGTAGGTGTTTGTGTGCAATAGTATGAAGAATTTACACTTTTGAGCACAAACAAGAGCAAATTGAGAGAGAGAGAGAGAGGTAAAACATAGAAAGATAGTGATATATGTTTTTTATATCAACTTTTTAGAACCTCTAGAAAGGGAGAGGGGTCTCCCTTCTTATAGAAAATCAATTCTCAAGCTTGTTGAGCAAGCTTGAGTCTTGATTCAATCCCTTCATACACGTGTATGAAGGATGAGAATTGTGCTCACCCGTTGTCACAGCTAGTACAAAAATATCTACAAAAGCAGATGAAAGGTCTCGGCCAAGAAATATGGTTGATCGACCAAAAAGAGTGCCGATCGGCCACCACTTATGGTCGATGGCAAGAAAACAAGGCCGATGGCACAATGCCTTGGCCGATGGGTTGTAGGGATGGCCAACAAGCCACCCTCTTCCCTCATAAGCAAAACCACAAGTCCTTGGTCCACAACCAAGCACAAAACATACACGTTGAGAGATCCTAAGGCAAAGCGCGCAGCTATGACCTTCGGGAACCCAAAACAAACATGAGCATGGATGATCATCGAGTGTTCAAAAGATAACGTCCAAGTCTTGAAGACAGTCAAAAATGGGGTGTCTACAGTTGCCCCTCTTTGACAGAACTCGAAAGTCATAAGATGACGGGAGTGACTGTCAAAGCCCAGAGACGACCCATTTTTGAGAAGGCCGAAGACTTAGATGAGCATACAGGATAACAAAGAGATCCGCCCGCAGGCAGGGGCAAGATGCAAATGACATGCACAATGCCGAACATAACTTATGATCTTGCAAAGAGAGCTGTAATGAAGCATTTATGCAAAATAAATATAACATTTTAAGCAAGCGAATAAAAAAGAATAGTCCTACATATTCCAATAGAAAGGATGTAAGAAAATTATGCAATTCTCATTGCGTCTCACGCGGAGAAGATTAAAGGCAACTACCGACGACACCCGGAGTCTCAAACACAACATCTCTTAACTTATCACACGCAGGAGAGGAAAGGACTATGCCAGAAAGCACAGTCATCCAAACGTGTGTCAAACGTGAGAGGAGAGAGATACGTCCAAATGCATGCCAAATGCGAGTGGAGATGGGTTGCGCAAGAAAGCGCGATGCACATAATAGTGCGAGAACATCCAAACGCAGCATGCGAGTGGAGAAAGGTTGCAGTGAAACTGAACCGGGACTTCTCTTGAATGAACCGTACATACAATATCATTCGGTTTCACCAACTTCAAATGAACCATACATACAATATCGTGCCTGCAAAAGAAAGAAATTCAACAGGTACAATACATTAGAAACACATGTTCAACGTTAGATCAAGAAATCATTTCAATATGAGATAAACACATGCAAATACAATGCGAGTGAGAAGGTGCATAACAATGCAAGTAGAACGAGCATAACAATGCAAGGGAACAATGCATAACAATGCAAGAGGGAGCATGCATGACAACGCAAGCCATGGGGTGCATAAACACATGTAAGAGAAAGTATGCGCGACAACGCAAGTAAGGTGCATAACACATGTAAGTAAAGCATGCGCGACAACGTAAGCAATGTGTATAACAATACGAGAAAGGCATGTGCGACAACGCAAGTAAGGAGATGCATAACAGTGCAAGAAAGAGCATGCGTGACAACGCAAGCAATGGGTGCATAACAATGCAAGAGAAAGTATGCGCGACAATGAAAGTAAGGTGTGCATGACAATGCAACAAGTGTGCGCAACAACGCAAGTAAGGCGGTGCATAACAATGCAACTGAAACAAGCATGACAATGCAAGTAAAACATAAACACATGTAAGTAAAGCATGCGTGACAACGCAAGCAATGTGTATAACAATGCAAGAAAGGCATGCGCGACAACGCAAGCCATGGGGCATAAACACATGTAAGTAAAGCATGCGCGACAACGCAAGCAATGTGTATAACAATGCGAGAAAGGGTGCATAAACACATATAAGTAAAGCATGCGCGACAACGTAGGCAATGTGTATAACAATGCAGGAAAGGGATGCGCTACAACGCAAGCCATGGGGCATAAACACTTGTAAGTAAAGCATGCGCGACAACGCAAGCAATGTGTATAACAATGTGAGAAAGGGAGGCACATATTCAAAGTAAGCATGGTAAAGGCAAGTTATTCGCGATATTTGAGATGCAACTTCAAAACAATACGATGCATGCTCAATGCAATAGCGAAAAGACGTATAACAAGCGCGCTTATTACAAACATGACAAAACATTGTAATGCAACATATTCAAAGCAATTTTTGAATCTCGCAATATACAAAAGGATACGAAAAAGGATACACCTCGCGCGTATCGAGTGCCGCATACGGAAGACACGGTTCGATGTCACCACAAAGACCGCTAAAGCTTCAAAAGTGTACCTTCTCGCACTTTCTTGAGAGATGAAGGTACCAATCAACAAAAATGACCCAAACAAGGGCATTGGAGGTGCATCGGCCACAAGGTGAGGCCATTGGCCACAAAAAGAGATTATCGGCCAAAAATTTAGCCGATCGGCTAACAATTTTGTCGACCGACCAAAAGTGGCAGTTTCGGTGCAATTTTATTCATTTGCTTCGGGTCTTTAAATATAGGGTTCCAAACCCTATATCCTCACTTCCTCCAAGCCGAAAATCCTTGCTCTCTCTCTAGGTCATTTTCTGCCCTTAGATCCGAGCTTTTCTCCTATTTTTGAGCCTCTCACAATGTTCGATTCGCGAAACCCTCGTCGTTCCAAACACTTTGAACCGATTGAAACGCGTTTTCGGTGCCACATTCTTGATTTCCACTACTTGGGGTTTGTTTCCCCCGAGTTTACCTTGATTCCCGTGCTCTCTTCCGAGCTTTGTCATTTTCCTCTGTTTTTCACCCCTCGGGATTGACTTTCGGTTGACTTTTTGCATTTTTACCCATTCTCCATACCCTTGGCCACTTTTGCACCCTTCTCGAGACGACATACGATATTCCACGGGATGGGACTCCCCCAGAGATGGATACAGATCCTAAGGTCGAGCTCTTGCTGCTCAGTGTTCGACCATTCGACTCGGCGACACACTGGCCCGCGATACACATACTGCCTCCCAATGACATTCGCCAGTTCAGGAGCTATGCGTGACGTGCGCCATTGAAGCTCCTGCTACGCGAGTTGGAGTCGCACCTTTCCTACAGCGCCGCTGAGGTATACTCTTCCCCTCTTTTATTTTCTGCAATGTAAATCAGATATCTTTGGTAGCTGATACTGTTCTTTAACTGATCATCACTAACACACTTGTACATCACATGTTTAGTTCACCCTGAGCACAATCATACACGATACTTGTGTAAACTCGAACACATACAAACACACTGCATTTTTATCAATTCTGAACACATTCAGAATACTGTATTTCTGACACTGCTTCGCATCTGTTTGTCTTGAACACAGGGAGATTCCCATGCCTTCCGGGGGTATGGGAATACCATCACCCGAGGTTGGTACATGGAGTTGCCCGACGCGGTTCGCCATATCGTTGACGAGGCCGACTTTGGCATTTTCTGCATGGGACTCTCGCGCCTCACTGCGAGTAGGCCCCTTCTAGGTGTGCTGGTGGAGAGGTGGTGGGACACCACCGATTCCTTCCACCTTTCTGCTGCAGGAGAGATGACGATGACTCCCCTCGACTTCTCCATGCTCACCGGCATCGGAGTGAGGGGTGATCCGATTCCTTTCGACACTGATATGGGCAAGTGAGATGCTGCCCAGATCTTCTTGCTTGGCGCTCGCCCACCTCTCTCTCGGCCAGGGTTCGTGAGGTATTCTTGGTTCGAGGACTAGTTTCGAATACAGATGCCGACAACCCGCGAGGAGGTGGAGCAGTATGCCCGAGGATTCATCATGTTCTTACTGGGCACCACTCTTTTCGTCGACCGGGCAAACACAGTTACCCTCTATCTGCTGAGCGCGCTAGTGGATGTGACGCGGATCCGGCGCTACGATTGGGGTGACGCAGGCTTGGCCACGCTTTACGGATACATGAGCTCTCTATCCCGCCGCAGCGGACATCTGCTCGGAGGCTAATGGCGAGCCTGGGAGGTACACCATCCCTTTCTGTTTTACAGTTCTTCTTTACACTATCTATACACCACACACACTGCATACACGCAATCTACTTTACACTGGCTGTACACTACACACACTGCACATCATTCTCTGATTTCTACTTTATCTGTATTCTGCTTTACTGGTAAGCATACTCATTATTGCCCTGTTACATTCTGTAATTGTGGGTGTATGCCTACTTTCCGAGGCTTGCTCCAGAGCCGGAGGTGGAGATGCCCCTTGCTATCCCATACTCTTATCGATACGATGTGAGGTGCGAGCGGAGGCCGCGTGAGTCTTTCTTGTTCTTCCGCAGATACTTCGATACCATTACCGCAGCAGAGGTATTACAAACATTACAGTTTATTTAAGCTTCGCTTTACATTATGCTTTCAATAGCAGATAACAAATTGTATATCCTGTCATTTGCAGATCACTTGGCAGCCCTAGGCTGCGTTACCTGAGGCAGTGAGAGAGCAGTATACGGGTGCTCGGGAGACTGCCCGGTTCAAGGTTTTGCTGGAGGGTCCGGTCTGCCGAGCATGGTATCTGGGTGAGTGCTTTCGGCGTCAGACCCTCAGCCTACCAGAGCAGATAGTTCTGAGGCCATCTCCCACCCACATGAGGCATACAGAGAGGTACACCCTGGAGGAGATGATCGACTTCACCATTGGCTGGGATGCTGACTATTTCAGGGATGAGGATGACTACACCGTCTTCATCCAGACTTATCTCATGCGACCTCTGGCTAGTACTTGCCGAGATAAGAGGGAGAGGCCTGCAGCGCCAGCAGGAGGAGCAGGAGTACCGAGGACGGCACAGGCCCGCGATAGGAGTGGGTCCCGGAGGGGACGCGGAGTGGAGTGGCCAAAGCTGCCCACCACCATGACATGCCGAGGATAGGGTGGGGAGACTTATCAGATATCTATCGCTCCTCCTCTGGCTGATCATGAGCTCGTCGAAATTCGCAGCTCGACCCCGATATGTGCTATACTCTTCACTCTGTACAGTTATTTAATTTTGTTTGATACCCCGCATAATACTAATTACTTTAACACTTTTGCAAGCTTCGATCGAGTACACTGGACAGGCTCTGGAGCTGTCAGCCTCAGTGATGGGGATGCTGCAGAGGAGCATAGACCTGCTAAGTATCTACAGTATCCCAGTAAGTTCCTTTAAACTCAGCACCAAAACTTTGCATAATCTGTTCCATACATGATCAGATGCATCACATTATCAATACAGCGCTTGGTACACTATATTCACATACCACTCATGACACTGATACATTGTAACTCTCATACTGCTCACAGCATTGCTCACAACATTCATACACTGCTCACGACATTCATACACTGTACTCATACCCTGTATTCGGTATTTATACATGACTTTACATAGCATAACTGATGCGTTTGCCAATTGTACTTTTCAGGCCCCATTCCAGATACCGGCCGCAGGGGGTGCTCCAGCAGGACCTTCAGTACCTGGGAGTATTAGAGCCGGGCGTACTCACTCTGGGAGTAGTTCACGGGCGCCTATTCCAGATGATGACGAGTCTGATGCAGAGGTAGAGTCGTCTGAGGATGAGGTTGGGGATGGCTTAGATTCAGGCTCAGACAGCGGAGCTGGCGGTGATGATCCTAGACCTTCGTCCAGGAAGAGGACGAGGAGAGACTTCCATACTTGAGGCGACTGGCGCCGATCCAAACATTTTGCTGCTTTTCTTTTTTGCTTTATTTTTCTTTTTATTGGTAGTTTTGCACATTGTACTGCCTCAGGTAAGTTTTATTTTCTTCAAAATTATGTACTTTTGTAAAAGAAAATATGATGAAATGAAACAGTTGTTTTTGTTGAAAAAGTGTTGCATTTGTACATTCTAAGCATTGCATCATATTACATAACAATGTAAATGAGTTGAACTTTGTTTTGAAAACTAAACACTCGAATTGCATTAATCAGGTAGTGAACCGACTAACAACAAAACAACTCGATAAGCAAAACAAAGAACTTAACAAGCTAACCAAATATAAATACAACTTGATAAGCAAGACAAGAACTAAAGAACACAAAATACAACTCGATAAATAAAAGTACAACAACTCGATAAACAAATTAAAGTAACACCGGCGCGACTTTGCAAAATCATCACCGAAAGGCATTTGAAGTGGAACTAGTCACAAGTTCTCCACATCTCCAACTCATATACAACTCAGAAAACAAAGGGAGAGGCCATCGGCCAAAGTGAGAGGCTATCGGCCAAAAGAAATGACCATCGGCCATCATTACTAGCCGATTGGCCACAAAATATGGTCGGTCGGCACTCTTTTTGGCAGATCGGCCAAAAATGGCAAGCACCTCCAGAATGTTGCCACATTCTTCCACTCAACACCTTATCTTCTACAAAAGCCTTAGCTTCGTAGTTTTCTCCATTTCAGTTCAGTTTTTGCACCAAATGGAAGCATTTCTTGTCCAAAATCTCACAAATTGGATTGCCAACTTGGATGGCTTGGAAAAGCTGAATTTTCGGGGCTTTAGCATAAATGCACTATTCACGTTAAGTCGTACCCCACTGCGTTTTCTGTTCCTTCATGCCGCGGCAAGGTTTTGGAATCCGGTAACACACGTCTTTAGCTTTGGCGGACAAGAGATATGTCATACTTTCGAGATTTTTCAAGCTTTAATGGAATCCGAGCGCGATAAAGAAATCTTGCCTTAATTCCGCTTCGGCTACGTCCAAGCCTTAGGACGGATGTGCGGGCTTACTTTGCACGATGCTCGGTCATTGATTCTCGACAGAGAGCTGGACATCCCGAGCTTGATTCGTCGATTTACTGACGCCGGCGACTGCCGCGATCATCATTGGCAGGGTTATCGGCGACATGCGCTTTGCTTATGCATGCTGTCTCATTTCTTGCTTGCCCTAGGCTCTGGTGGGTTTAGCACTCGTTTGATTGAAGTTGCCGAGGGCTTAAAAGAGGGCAAGAGCTGCATCACCATGACGCTAGCTAAGACATTGATAGGTTTGAATGCTTTTCATCGCCGGGAGACGACTAGATTCGCGGGGAGTCCACTACTACTGCAAGTAATGTTTCCCACCACATCTCACATATATTTCTCACATCACTCGGCCCTCAGGTTCGATTTTTCTCTCAAAACCCTTTTCTCACTTTTTCTCTCAACGTACACCTCTCTATTCTTTAATCTCTCATTTGCATCCCTCCCCAGATATGGTTAATGGATAAATTGAAGGTTGTGGACTCATGTCCAGCATATTCAGCTCGTAGCTATTTCTTCCGACGACGTCTAGTCGATGCCCCGGATAAGGGATGGTGGTGCGAATGGATGCGCAGTTTGTCTGCTTCCGACATTGCTTGGCGCTGCCCCTGGCTTAATTTACCGGCGATGAGCTACAGCATGACTCGCCAACCCGGGATTCAATTGATTGGCTTGACACACTGTGTCTTTTACTTCCCATTTCGATTTCGGCGCCAATTTGGACATGATCAGACTTGCCCGGAAGGTGGGATAGAGTACCCTGTTGCATTTTTGGTCCGAGGCACACAGTTAACTCGGTATGCCACAACATGGAGGATGAGAGAGCTTCTAGCTCCCACTCCTACTTTCAGTTGCAGCCTCTTCGATGAGTGCATAGCTTGGCTTGATGAGGAGGCGCATGTTGGGCCCACTTTGGCATCAGAGACTTCCACAAGCTCTGGGAGGGGATGCAGGAACCCTTGACTATGCCCCGAATTTATTTGCTTTAATCAATACTTTCAAGTTTTCTTTATGAATGTAATAAAAAGTAACTTCAATTTGTATTCAAGAGTAGGAGAACTCTATACTGAAATCAATGTAATTGAAGGTTGTGGGTACTGAAAATTTTCCGTTTGGTCCAAAAATGGTCTAAGTTGTAAAAAGATTAATTTGAGCAAAATCAACTTTTATTAAAACTTTTCAAAACCATTTTCGATATGGATCATAACTGGACACGCCCGAGATCTATCACTGAGATGTACAACCCCGGATCCTACCAACTGGAAAGTTGCCCCTAGTCTGAATAACACTGCACTAGAGATCACAACCGAGCTCTTGAATGCAGAATAGACAAAGATGACCAACAAGATCACACAGACAAAGTTGATTTGGAAGTGTTTATAGCTGGACTTCAAGATGAAGTTGCCTACGTATCCCAAAGATGGGAATAAAGCCTTACGTAGTTCGGCTCGGGTTCATTCGTGTATTAACACTCTCCTTTTGCGCTCTAACTTTTGCCAAGACCGCCCTTTCTGGGTTTTCAACCTTGCGAGCTCAGTTTTTATAATTTCAAATTTTCTGTGCTCTAACTTTTGCCTAGGTCACCCTTTCGGGTTTTCGGCCTAGCGAGCCACTCAGGGATAGTATTTCTTTAACTTGTCCATGTTGATCGGTTGGGAGAACTCTAGGCCATCTAAGTCCATTAGAACGACAACTCCACCCGACCAAATAGACTTGATGATGTAAGGACCAGTCCAATTGGGTCTGAACTTACCCCTAGGGTCGTGGATAGGAGCTCGGTTGTCTTTGAGCACCAAATCTCCTTCTTTCAAATTCCTGGTCTTAACCTTCATGTTGAAAGCCCTGGCGATTCTTCGTTGATAACCCTGAACGTGATATAGTGCTTTCAGCCTTCTTTCATCAAAGAGTATGAGTTCTTCGAACCTGCTTTGCTGCCAGTCTGCCTAAGCTATCTGACACTCAGCCAATACTCGCAATGACGGAACCTCAACTTCGATAGGCAGAACAGCCTCCATCCCATAAACCAAGGAATACGGAGTTGCCCCAGTAGAAGTTCGAATTGAAGTCCGGTAGCCTCACAGAGCAAATGGCAGCTTATCTGGCCAGTCCCGGTAGGTTTCCACCATCTTCTGCAGAACGCGCTTGATGTTCTTGTTGGCAACCTGAACTGCTCCGTTAGTCTGCAGCCGATATGTAGACGACTTATGAAAGGCCACGTTTTACTTGTCCAACAAGTCGATCACTTTCTTCTTGAAGTGGGAACCATTATCTGAAATAATCTCGTTCGAGACCCCGTAGCGATAGATGATGGTGTTCCTGATGAACTTAGCAACATGCAATGCCTTCAACACCGCATAAGATTGGGCCTCAACCCATTTCGTAAAATAGTCTATTGCGGCCAGAATGAACTCATGCCCATTGGACCCCTTCGGAGTGACAGCCCCGATCACATCAATCCCCCAGACTGAAAACGGCCACGGTGAAGTCATGTTGTACAGTTTCGACGATGGAATGTTTATGCGGTTTGCATGGATCTGACATTTGTGGCATCGCCGGACAAAGTCAATACAATCCTCCTCCATGGTGGACTAGTAATAACCCTGTCTTAGGATCTTCTGGGCTAGCATCACCCCGTTCATGCGCGCTCCACGCTCTCCTCCATGGATGGCCTTCATCAGGCGATTGGACTCTTCAGTATCAACACACAGTTTATGCATCCCGAGATGACCTCTCTTGTACAGTTTATCCCTGCAGACGATGAACTGAGCAGCCATTCTTTGAATTGCCCTCTTATCTTTGGCATTTTCCTCTGGTGTATACGTCTCTTTTTCCAAGAAGTTTTAGACATCGCAATACCAGGGATTCTCATCTTGTACCTCATCTATGGCAGTAATCAGCTCGTAAGCTGGCATAAATTTCTGTTTGATGATGATCGGACGCATCCGGACCCCGAAAGGGATGTCTATCATAGAAGATAGAGTTGCTAATGAATCTACGAACTTGTTGTTCTCTCTCAACAGATGAGCGAAGTTCAGTTTCTCAAACCGAGGAATCAGAACATCCAAGGTCTGGTGGTAGATTCTTATATTTTCTTCCTTAATTTTCCAATCTCCTTTAGCTTGAGATACAACAAGGTTCGAGTCCTCGATGATGTCCAACCGTTTTGCCCCTAGTTCTAGGGCGGCTTCTAGTCCGGCGATACATGCCTCATACTCTGCTTCATTGTTCGATACTTTGAACCGGAGTTTGAATGCTAAAGGTATAAGGGAATTGTCTGGTGCTATCAGCAACACCCCAATCCCATACCCGTATTGGTTTGACGCTCCGTCAAAGTACATCGTCCAGGTCTCTTCTTCGACATGCAGAATGGCCTCGTCTAGGAACAAATACTGAACTGCTTCATCCCCTTCCACTGGGTGATCGGCTAGGAACTCCGCTACCGCTCTCCTTTTCACTGACTTGCGCGTCACACACTTCAGATCAAATTTGGAAAGCAGAAGCAACCAACGTGCTAGCCTACCCGTAAGTGCTGGTTTCTCGAAGAGATATTTGATGGGATCTAATCTCAAAACCAGTATTACAGAGTGAGCTAACAGGAAGTGTCGCAGCTTCTTGGTAGCCCATACCAAGGCCAAGCAAGCCTTCTCTAGCAGAGTGTAGCGGGTCTCATAATCCAGCATTTTCTTGCTCAGGTAGTAGATAGCCCTCTCCACTTTGTCCTCGGACTCCTGTGCAAGCATGCAGCCCATTGTAGTTTCAGTCACTGAAAGATACAGAATCAGCGATTTCCCCGGCTCAGGCGGTGACAACACAGGTGGGTTCTGTAAATATTGCTTGATTTGTTCGAAAGCAGCTTGGCATCGGCCGTCCCATTGGAACTTCTTTCCTTTATTTAGGAGACCAAAGAGTGGTTTACAAGTCAAGGTTATTTTTTGTAATAAACCATCTTATAGATTGTACTTTACCCAGAAAGCCTCGCACCTCCTTTTCAGTCTTTGGTGGTGGCATTTCTAAGATGGCCTTGATTTTGGAAGGGTCGACTTCGATGCCCCCTTTGTGTGATCAAGAACCCCAGCATTTTTCCTGCTGTAACACCAAATGTATACTTCTGAGGATTCAGCTGCAATAGATACTCTCTGATCCGTTGAAACAATTTCTGCAAGGCGGTGTAGTGGCCCTCTCCTTCCTTGGACTTGTCAATCATGTCATCCACGTACACCTCAACCTCTTTATGGATCATATCATGCAATATCGTGGTCACAGCCCGTTGATATGTAGCTCTAACATTCTTCAGCCCAAACGGCATAACCCTATAACAATAGGTACCCCACGGGGTGGTGAAAGCAGTCTTCTCCCGGTCTTCGGGTGCCATCAAAATCTAATTGTAGCCTGAAAAGCCATCCATGAACGAGAGCAATGCATGCCCCGCAATGAAGTCCACTAATTCGTCGATATGCGGCAGAGGAAAGTCGTCCTTCGGACTGGCTTTGTTCAAATCCCTAAAATCCATACATAGCCGAATTCTGCCGTCCTTCTTCAGCACTGGAATTATGTTGGCCAACTAAGTTGGGTATTCAGATACCAGCAGGAGCCCTGCGTCAATTTGCTTGGTGACCTCTTCTTTGATCTTGAGGGCCCAGTCCGGGTGGATCCTTCTGAGCTTCTATTTAACAAATCGGGCCTCTAGGTCAAGAGGGATCCGGTGCTGTACAATCTCAGGATCGATTCCAGGCATGTCTTCGTAGGACCACGCGAAAACATCTTTGGAATCTTTTAATAAAGTGACTAAGCGCTCGTGCTCCTCCGAAGACAACGTGGACCCGATCTGGACCAGCCGCGGGTCCTTCTTAGTACCAACATTAATTTGGGTGATTTCATCAACCAGCGGTTTTATAAACCTCTCCTGCTCTTGATCTAGCAAATATTTCAAAACCGGAGGAATTTCTTCCTCGTCGTTTTCATCAAAATTTTGAAAGTCCTGATTAATACAATAAATCAAAGGCACATAAAAGTACTCGAAGGCCACAGCCATTCCATTCTCATTAATCACTTCCAAGTCGCCTGATTCCTCTGTTACAACAAACTCAAAAGAAAAAGAAAATGACGACCTAGACAAGACTGTGGCATCCGGGTTGTCACCCCCAGGAATACTGGACTCAGACTTAGACGAGCTGGAACCTGATTCTGACTCCACAGACTCGGTGGAATCAGATTCAGGCTCACTACTTGACCCGGTGCTACTCGATAAGAATCCCTCCTCGTATTGCCAGACGAGGGAGGGTGCAATGGACGCATCTAGAACGTTCGAAGATGGGCTCGCAGCCGCTTCATTCCCAATCATGGAAACTGAGTTATTCCCCAAGCACTCTTGTACGATCAGAGGATCTGAGAGTAGACAAGCCAGCATTACCCCCATTTCAATGTCTGTGCTCTCAGAGACCTCTTCCTTACAATGCTCAGCCTCAGTTGGTGGGTCTGTCTGCTCTTTGGTAATATCATTCCCGGACAACTGCAAGTCAAAGAAGATCTCAAATCCCAACAGGCCCCTCTTCTTTGCGTTTAGCCATGGCTCTGGGAAGCCACAGAATGGAAAGTCTTCCCTCTCCCGAACAAAGCGTCCGTTCAGGGTCCCTTGGATTAGTCGGTGCATCAAGTCATAATTCTTCCCGGTTTGTTTGGCTCTGGCCCTTCTGGCCATTTCTTTGCCTTTCCTCACCCAGTTCTCTTTGGTAGGCAGATAACCTAAACCAAAGGTATGCGGGTTATGCGGCACTTCGGCTGATGCTGTGACTCCTTTCCGGCCATTTTTTCCTAGTCCCATCCCAGGGATGTGCTGGAGCTTGTTCATAAGGTACACTGACTGTGCGCTGACATATAACCCCTCAGCAACAGCCAAAATGTTCTATACAACCCGGGCCTCGGCTAGGGTAAATCCTGATAGGAACACATCCTCCGTGCCCTGCTCGATTTCCAAAACTGGTGTAGACACCTCTGGTGGCGGATGGATTGACGAATTTCCAAAAACTATAGCCACCCCTTTCCCACGGGGGTATTTCAACATTTGGTGCAGGGTGGAAGAAACCGCCTTTACCTGGTGCAGCCACGGCCGCCCTAGGAGTAAGTTAAAGGTTGCAGGAACGTCCAAGACAAGAAATTCAATATATTGTTGTCCTAGACCGACCTGAGTTTGAATCTTCACGGTCCTCAACACTTCTCTGCCTCATTGTCCTTTCCGGACGCCTCTGGTTGATCTAAGTGCGGGGGCTTGAAATACCGCCCGCTCCTAGTCATGTGGTCAACTTCGCCAACATAGTAAGTATCCTCCAACTGGCTTTGCCCCCAGTCTTCATTGGTGTGGGCAAGACATAGGTCGCCATTGTGGACGCGCCCAAATGTCCCGGGAAAAATCCCGTTTTGTTCATTTGGGCTTACCACAGTTCGGACTCAAATGTCACGGTTCTGAATCTAATCTCATAATGTGTGATGTGAGACCGATAAATCACCAAAGAGTCCAAATCCAAAAAATCGTTTTGGAAAACTGGTTTTTAATAAAGAAGTGCCAAACATGGACTGCTTTACCAGATACAGAGTCGCCACCTAAATATTTTATTTTGGGAGAATTTAGGAAACCCTGACTCATGCCTACGGCCATGTGTCCGTAATCACCAAAGTTGCCTCGACTCGGGAACTTGGGTACAATTGGGGAAGGTCATTTAATGAGCAGCCCCGCTCACCCGATCAAAGATCAGCCTGTACAAAGCATGATATCTTGTTTTTGAAAACACGTGTGTTCTTATTCCGGTTAATTAGCTAATCTTACTATGTGATGCGCACAGTAAACAAGTATAGACTAGATCACCTAATTTGGAACAAAACATTGCATATTCATTAGAAAACGGTTTGAAGTTTGCTACTCGCAAGTAGGCTAAAATGCAGATTTCAATGAATTGTTCCAATTCAAGTAATCTAACCTTCACCCACAGGCATTCAGGCAGTTAATCAACTAAGCCGTTAACCTCATAGCAAGCATGCTTTCATGGCAATATTAACACACATGCAG
Source organism: Camellia sinensis (assembly GCF_055761805.1). Classification (NCBI taxonomy): domain Eukaryota; kingdom Viridiplantae; phylum Streptophyta; class Magnoliopsida; order Ericales; family Theaceae; genus Camellia; species Camellia sinensis. Next base: position 187,271,709 of record NC_138963.1, on the reverse strand, counting down.
TATGCTAAAGCGTAAACACTCACAATGTACTCCGAGCCAAAACAAAGAACTAGTTAGAAATCATGCATGATCCTAGTTCATGTTAAGATGGCTAATGCAACACATGCGAGAATGCAACTAAAATAGGCTCAGCTATTCTAGAATGTCATGTGAAATGCAACTTGGTACATGTATTCAAATTGGAATTGAAATATAATGCAGTTAGTATGATGTGCCGAGCCTGGTGCATGCAATACAGATGAATGGATGCACGCATGCAAGCATAAGGTATGCTAAATGAAATATGCCCTAAAACTAACCATCGTAAGCGGTTAAGTAAAAGGGAGAAAGAAATGGGGGTTGGAAGACATGCATCGCACACACGCACACTAATTACAACAATTGGCCCTCCCGAGGGAGAGATCGAATAAGAAGCTAACTAGCTAATCTAAGCTAATTAAACTAATTATTACAACATAATTAATTAACTAATCCTAGTTAACTAATTATTACAAAACAAATTGAAATAGCTAACGCATTAACTAATTAAAGTACAAACCAAAGCGTAAACTAGCTATCTAAGCATGGCAGCTAAGGAAAGCAGTCAAACAAGAGGCTCAGAGGGAGAGGAATGCATGCAAGCCCAGTCGCCTCATTCGGAAATCCAATGCGATGCCCCGATTTGCCTCTGTTTTCATATGTCCTCAGGACTCTGCACCAAGCTCCAGAAAGATGAAACTCCACCTAGGGAAACCTGTGGGAGGGTGGAAGACCACTTTTGGTCTCTCCAGACACCTGCCGACCACTTTTGGTTGTTAAAAAACCAGAAAGGTGGTCGGCCAGCTAGTTTTTCTGGCTGGCCGGCCAGTTGTTGCTGTTGAACTGCAATTTGCTGTGACAGAGAGCAAGAAAGGGCATGGCAATGTATTTGCAAAATATGCGTGCACAACCACCCTCCCTATCATGTCGTGAACTCAAGGGAGTGTAGGTTCTCGACCCTCGGGCCACCAATCGTGCATTTCAATGCATGATGGCCAAGAGGTGAAGTTGCACAATTCAATATGAAATGAATGCACAAGTAAACACATAAGGCCTAAAACTCTATCATGTATGATCAAGAGTGTCGACGACCGAGAATTGAGGCACGTTTCATCACTTGAAGTGTGAAACGCCCCTCATTCCTCATGTTTGGACTAACACCTATTCCAAACAACAATGCAACACATAACATGGCATACACAATGCGACTCAAGCATACAAAAATGGGAGGGATAAGCATGCAAACATGCAATTAACATACTAGCATACACAATGCAATGACTAACATGGCATACTCAATGTAATATGATCATGGCATACACAATGCGAATCAAGAGCATGGCATGCGCAATGCAAACAACAACATAACATGCATGATGTGATGTGACATGGCATACATAATGCTCAATGGGCTTAAACCGAATGTGGGTAGACCTCAGTCATGCCAAAACAGAGGTCATAATGCTAAAACAAAGACACCGAAAACACATACAAGCATGCATGCCGATTGGTTCACCAATTAAGGCACTAAGGTGCAACTCTCAAGAACACTTAAAGAGTGAAAAGCATGGAAGTGTAGCAACACTAAGTGCAGTGAAATTAGACAAGAAATGATGCCAAATCACTTAATCAACACAAGCATGGCATGAAATGGTCCTTAAAGCTTAAGACAAGCAAAGAAGACTACACATGAGGCATGAAATACATGGCACAAATGCATGAACTAAACATGGACACAGCTCAAGTACGTCAAAATAAGGACCTAAACATGCTAAGATAGGGACTCAAAGGCCTAAGCATGCAAGCATACGAGCTAAGGCATAAACTAGGCAACAATGCATAACACTCAAAGGTACTTAAAGCATGATTGAGGTAGGAACATGGCAATGCTAAATGCTCTGAAATCTCATGTTAAGTGATGCCAAATCATGTACACAACACAAATGAAACATGCAATGGTGCTCAAAGCTTGATGCAAGCAAGAACATTTGTACTAAAACTATACAAAACATGAAGCATGTGACTAAAGCAACCCAAAATAGTCCTAGAACATGTCAAAATGAGTCTAAAGCATGCATGGGAGGAAGCCAAAACAAGCTATTATGAAGGGCATAAGGCATGATGCATACAAGGCAAATAAGGTGGATTACATTACACCTATTAAGACCGAGCATGGAATGACTTAAACAAACAAAATTCAGAGTTATATCATGGCATAATAACCTCAAATAAGCACTGAAATGATGACTCGCAAGCTTAGGCATGAAGGCACACGCAATGGTTCATGTTAAGGCATAAAGGGGGAAACCCTCCAACGCATTGAATGAGTGATAAATGTGGATGCATGGCCATGAAACATGGACTGAAATCACATATGAAATGATGCCAAATCATTAAAATAGTCCAAGTAATGCATGCTAGTGGACTCAATACACAAAGCTAACAAGCTAGATTAAACCAAGGCTATACAAAGCAAGTCATGCATGACCAAAACAACACAAATCAGACCTTAAACATGCTAAAACATGAACAAAGTCTTCTCAGAGCTAAGCCAAAAGAATACTAAAATGACATGTTACAACACGATGCATGTTAGGCTATTTCATGGAAATGCACTACAAGTGCAAGGAGCATGCAAAGGCCAACCAAACCAAACCAAAACAGAGTCATGACCTGGCAAAACACCACCAAAAAAATGCTGAAATGGAAAGAAAACAAGCTAGAATGACATGTTATTTCATGAATCACATAAAGCTAGTTTGTGTGATTAACACTATAAGTGTATCAACCATGTATGGAGTGACCAAAGCAAGCAAAAATAGTGTTATGCCTCAGCAAAACAAACACAAACACATGCTAAGAACAAGCTAACACAAGCTTATCAAAGGTGCTCAAACATGAAGCATATAAAGCTAGTATACACAATACAAGGAGAGGGGATGACCCTCTCCTATTTAAGACACCAAAACCACCTTCCCACCACTGAAAATCCTCTGGATTTCAGTGTAGAAAGGTCATGCAAAGGCTTCAACAAGAGCCTAAAGGAATGGCTCAAAATAAGTCCTAACAAGGTCTAAGAGGGGGTGAATCACCCCAATCAAAAAAGTGACCTAAAATAACTATTTTAAGCACTTAAAAACAGAACTTTTTCTAGTTTAAAGTTAAGCTCAAAAACATATGCAAGAAGGGCTAAAAGCTTAAGCAAGAATGGGGGATTTAAGGGCTAAAGACTCACCCTTGAAGACCTCCTTTACAACTGTAACTCCAGCAAGTTCTTTGAGCTTAAACCAGTCCAAGAACACCAAAAACAACCCTTTAGCACCTCAGCAACCAAAGGAAGGTATTTGAGTGTGTGTTTGTGTGTTGAACTAAGACAAATCTACACTTTTGAAGCACAAAAATGAAGAAACAAGGCAAGATAGATACAAGATAATATGTATCACTCAAAGGTGATTTTTCTTAACTTAGAGGAGGGAGAAGGAGCCTCCCTCTTGTAAAAAGCAAAAGCCAAAGCTTCTTGGAGAAGCTAAGGGCCAAGGCAATCCCTCCATACACGTGTATGGAGGATAGCTCTGATGCCCTCTAGCTGTGCCAGCTAGCCAAAAATATCTCCAAAAAGGTATCAAAAAGCAGCCGACCACTTGAAGTGGTCGGCCTGCTACTTAAAATGGTCGCCCAACCACTTCAAGTGGCCTTTGAGAGCAAAAACTGGTCAGCCATGGGGGGAGAGAGTCCAAGGCATGAAAACAATGCAGTGGTGTGGTGGCCGACCAGAAAAGATGCCCCAAAGACCAAGAAAGCCAGTTGTCTGACTAGAAAACTGGCTGGCAAAGGAAGAAGTGGTCAGCTAGGAGAACTACTGGTCTCCCACCCTTGTAACCACCTTCCAAACAAGGAAAACAAGGTTTGGACCAAAAACAAATCAAAACGGATGCAAGACGAGAGATCGAGAGGCAAAGCACGCGGCCGAAAGCCTCGAAAACTAGTCTACGAGCATCAAAAGTGGTATGTGACCACAAAAGTGGTCTCCCGGACCACAGTGTTCCTCTAGGCAGAGGCAACAAGGTGTGGTTCGAAAACCACGCCAAACGGAGAACGTTAAGTGGTCACGAGACAAGGCGCGCGGCCAAAGGCTCCAAAAATCAGAAACTAGTCTCCAAATGGGAAAAGTGGTCTACGACCACAAAGAGATGGTCTACAAGACCTCTCCCTCCCTCCGGGAAGAGAAAACAAGATTCGGTCCACAAACCGAGTCGAAGCACAAAAGAGTTCAGAGGCCCGGAGGCAAGGCTTCAGCCAAAACTCCGGAGACTCGAAACGAGCACAACATGCACCATCATCGAGCACTTAATCGATGACATCTGAGTCTTAAGGTATGTCAAAAATGGGGTGTCTACAGTTATCTTCCCACCACATGCCATCGGCAGTCGACAGACACTTGTCCGGCTCCGTTACTACTATTCTTGTACTCGCAACACCTTCCGTTCCTGTGCTCGCAGCACGTTCCGTTCTTGTGCCCATAGCACATTCTGTCCCCGTAGGGGCTTTGGCCTTTCTAGCCCTTTCCAGATCTTCGATCTTTTCCTGCTCAAACTGCTTCAGTGCAGCCTGTTGTTTAGTATCTTCTATACCCAAACTGCCCGTATTCTGAGCAAAATTCTTAACACTGGTGCTCTCCGGCAGTGCAAACTAATTTTCGGCCCTTCCAGCCACAGCTGATGTCCCTGTCTCTAACGGACCCTGTTCTGGCTAAGGTTGCTCAACAATATCCGGCTCGTCGCTAAGCCACCTAGTAGCTTCCGCTGACCCTTCCAGATTGAACCAGTTGACAGTCACATCCCCTGAGTCTTGTTCGTTGAAAAAATGAACGTTTGCAATGTCTTTTCCCAGACCCGCTAGGTCATCTAGCCCCTGATTAGGTCCATTCTCCCGGACTACACAAATCTCTGCCTCCACTGGCAATTCCACATTCGGCCTAGCCTAGCCTGCTGATGTAATGTAACCGCTCGGGTTGTACATGAAGCTCACAGACCCCTCTGGCTCTGTATAATCATTCTCATCTACCTCCACAGTCGACCCAATTCTATCTTCGATAGTCACCACCACCGTTTCAGGTTGGGTTTGGGAGATGTCCAACATGCACAAGTTAGTGCTGTCATGAATGAACACCTCCGGCTTGGGTAGGTGAGAAGGGTGATATATATGCTAGGGTTGTATGACACAACCCCAGTTTGGAAGAAATTGATACGTTTGGGAGGTGGAACTTGGTTGTGTGGTGGGAGAGGGTTGGTTGTGACATTCGGTTTCTCCAGAGACACGATCACCCGGTTGTCAACGAGATCCTGAATCTCGTGACGCAATCGAAAGCAATGGTCGGTTTCATGACCATATTGTTGGTGAAAGGCGCAGTACTTCGCTGGGTAATAGGAGGGGGGAGGTTTTTCTGGCAATGGCTGCGGCTCTAGGGGCTTCAAGTGCCATTTCCTGATCAAAACCCCCAAAGCCTTAGACAAAGACATGTATAGTGGGGTGAAGGTTCTCTGGCCTCGGGGTGGAAACTTGGTTGTTTGTGAGCTACTTCCGGACGCACCAGTGAATGGTGTAGCTACAAGGGTTCTCGGGATGGTGGTGGTGGTGACCATACCCACATCTGAAGATCTGGCAGCTGCAGCACTGCTTGTGCCTGCATTCGTACTGCGGTTGAATGCCCTCTTGGGCTGCTCTCTCTCATGATCAATTAGGCCCTGTTTCATAGCATCCTCGATCTGTACCCCTATCTCATGTAGATCTGCAAAAGGTGGAGAGGGGGAGGACAATCATCTTCTGCATGAGCTTAGGCTGGAGGTTGCGCACAACCATCCGAATTTAGTCCTTGTCAACAGGCTTGATGTCATCATCGAGGCTTTAGCCCTCCAGCGGGTCACAAAATCGGAGAAGCTCTCCTTCGGCTCTTGCCTAGTTGTCTCGAGATCACGGGTTGTGACCCTGATTTGCGTATTGTAGGAGTATTGAGCTACAAAGGCCTCAGCCATCTCCTCCCAGTTCCTCTTAATAGAGTCCTCCAGTTTTGCATATCAAATAGCCGCTACACCCGACAGGGTCCAGCCAAATTGGAAAAGCTTCTGCAATCTGGAGAGGCCTATCGGCCTTAGTATATCCGAGAACAGCCGCAAATGCACCATAGGATCTCCAGACCTGTCGAAACGGTCTATGTGCGGCATTTTAAACCGGTCCGGCAGAGTCACAACCGAGTTGGTGTATCTATCCTCAATATCCGGAATGGATTTCACGCCCTGAGACTTCTTGAACAGCTTTTCTAGCTTGCTCATTTTTAGGGCTGTCGGATCCACCTCGAACTCGAATGGTGTATCCCCCAGGTTGGTCTGTGCTCTGGATAGCTAGGGTAAGATCGGGGACGTCCGTATTGTCCTGGACGTGTGCTGTCTCCCCAAGTATTGGAACTCTTGGTAGGAGAGGAGCTGGGTGCGAAGCAGATGCTCCAGCTTGCTGTGGTGGTTGTTGTTGCTGGAGTCTAGCAATCAACTCTGCTTGTTAGGCCATAACCTCGGCCTGGCGTGCTGTAAATTCTTCTTGACGAGCAGCGTCCTGTTGCATGGCTTGCATACTTTCCTGGAACTGATGTATCATCTCCTCTATACCTGTCATATTGTGCTGATCTATCTGAACAACCGGTATATCTGTCCCTGCAGTAAAAACTGAGACCTTAGCCTGACTGTTCACTGGTAGGGTAGATAAGGACCACGGATCTGGCAACCACTGTATCGATACATTGCGCCTTTTTGACCTCTGTCTAGTAACCGGGGGTAAAGAAAGGAACACCGCTTGTCCGTCTATCAGATCCGTGGATCGATTACGTCTTCAACCTCTAACCCAGAGTGCTCGGGGAATATATGCCTGGTCGGATGCAATGGTGCTAAACTACCTTGCAAAAAGATAAATAAAGCATAATAAGGAACGATGAACAGAAAAACGAACAGCATAACAGCTTAAATAAAAACAACACACAGTTGGCAAATACAAACTGAAAGAATTGTTCTCAACCATTGATCATTGTTCCCAAATCACTGCCCCAAATCTGAATCTGATACCCACAGGTAAAACTGATTACCAAATACTAATGCCCGCAGGCCTGATACCCAGACTTGCAAACTGATACATGCGTCCCTGTAGAGACCAACTCTAAAAGCACATAATCAAGCAAGTAAGAGCCAAAACACCCCTATGGAGGGGTAGGGTTTCCTTGGCCTATTGTCAGGAGCTAGGATTTCACTACGCACACGGCGGTTTTCAAACAACCTACAATCGGGTAAGCAACCTGTTCTAGCTTGGAATGGTCACTACGGATTCCGATATGCACTAGGCCGAATGGTCAAAAGGGGTGCTCCTGTAAAAATCGGGATTTGTGTTCCCGTCGTGGCAGAACCCGTAACCGGTCAACCTTATGGCACGCTTCTCAAAGCAAGCCTCCGCCAAACCGTTCAGGAATAGCATATGGCAAACATGGTGTCCTAGGCACACCAATGCAAATGCAATGCGAAAAGACACATAAGTGTAGTCAAAACAAGATATCATGAGTTCGAGTCAAGTTCTTTAAATCCCTAGTAGAGTCGCCAGAAACTGTAGACGTCCCCGAACGTCCCGACTCCGCGTGCGAATGGCGCGAAATCCGTTTTGTTCTAAGCTACTACAGTTCGGACTCATGTCACGGTTCTGAATCTAATCTTGCAAAGTGCAATGCAAGATTGATAAATCACCAAAGAGTCTAAATCCGACAAATCGTTTTCAAAAATTGATTTTTATAAAGAAGTGCCAAACATGGACTGGTTTGCCAGATACAGAGTCGCCACCTAAATGTTTTAATTTTGGGGAAATTAGGGAACCCTAACTCGTGCCGAAGGTTACGTGTCCGTCATCACCAAAGATGCCTCGGCTCGGGAACTTGGGTACGAGAGGGGAAGGTCATGTAATGAGCACCCCCGCTCGCCCGATCAAAAAGATTGGCCTTTACTAAGCATGATATTTTATTTTTGAAAACACATGTGTTCTTATTCCGATTTATTAGCTAACCTTACTATGTGATGCACACAGTATACAAGTATAGACTAGATCGTCTAAGTTGGAACAAAACATCTCATGTTTGTTTGTTTGAAAATGATTTAAAGGTGCTACTCGCAAGTAGGCTAAGTCGTGGATTTGCCACCCTCAAGTGGACTTAGAAAACATGATTTTGCCACTTCGCAAAGTGGGCTTAAAACTTGCATTTCAATGAATTGTTCCAATTCAAGCAATCCAACCTTCACCCACAGGCATTCAGGCAGTTATATCATTTAAGCAAATAGCCTCATGGCAAGCATGCTGTCATGGCAACACTCACACTCATGCAAGATGCTAAAGCATAAATACTTACAGTGTACTCCGCGCCAAAACAACAACTAGTTAGTAATCAATGCATGATCCTAGCTATGTTAAGATATCTAATGCAACACACGCAAAAATGCAACTAAAATAGGCTCGCCTATTCTAAGATGGCATATGAAATGCAACTTGATAACATGCTATTGAACACGTATTCAAGTAAATGTATTGAAATACAATACAGTTTGTATGATGCACCGAGCCCGGTGCATGCAAGACAGATGAATGAATGCACACATGCAAGCATAAGGATGCTAATCAAAACATGACCTAGAACTAACCATCGTAAGCGGATAAGTAAAAGGGAGAAAGAAATGGGAGTTAAAAACATGCATCACACACACACACGCTTATTACAACAGTTGGCCCTCTCGATGGAGGGTCTGAATGAATAATACAAGCTAGCTACGCTAGGCTATTCTAACTAATCTAATAATCAAATTATTACATAATCAAATTGAATATTAGCTAAGCTAAGCTAATTGAGAATTTACAACGATGAATTAAATTAGCTAACACATTAACTAATTAATAACAAATTAACTAACTATACAAAGCAGTTAAACCGGCCTCGAGAAAAGGGGCGTATGCATACTCGATCGACTTTGCTCGGAAATCCGTTGCCATGCCTCATGTTGCCTCTGTTTGCACACTTCTGCACCTCTGAGAATTGTACAAATCTCCAGAACACTTCTGATCCACCTCATGGACATTCTGAGAGGTCACCGGCCAAGAGGTAAGGCCATCGGCCAAGAGATAAGGGTCATTGACCAGTTTTGAAGCTATCGGCCAAACATTTATAGCCAATCGGCACACCAGATAGCCAATCAGCCATCACTTCCTGCAAACTGCTCCTTTTGCTACAGTAGAGCACAAACAGAGGCATGGCAATGTATTTGCAAGAAAATGTTGTGCAACTACACTCCTTATCATGTTTGAAGCTCAAAGGGGTGTAGTGCTCGACTCTCGAGCCATCAATCACGCATTTCGATGCATGATGGCCAAAGAGGCCGAGTCGCACAATTCAATGTGAATGAAATGCACAAAAACACATAAGGGACCTTAACCTCTATCATGTTTGATCAAGAGACAAGACATGCGCACACAATGCAATGCAGCAAGCATGCAAAATCATGCAATGCAACAAGCATGCAACAACATGCAATGCACCAAGCATGTATCAACAATGCAAGCAAAAGCATGCAAAACATAATGCAACCCAAACATGCAAGCATGATGCAATGTAACAACATTTGAGCAATATGCAAATTGGACTTAAACTAAAATGGACATACCTCAATCATGCCCAAATCAGTGGCCAATAACAACAAGACTAAGGCACCAAAAGGCAAAACATGTATGCACACATATTGGTCCATAAGCTAGGCAACAATGCACAATCCTCAACCATGATAAAGAAGTGACAAGTATGAGAGTATGGCAATGAAATAAGCTCTGAAATCATGTAATGAATGATGCCAAATCATGCACATAATACAAGCATAGCATGCTAGAAGGTTCAAAGCATAAGGCTAGCCAATGAGTTTGTACCAAGGCCACATAAATCAAACCCCAAAGTGCCAAGGACAACCAAAATAGTCCTAGATCATGCCAAAATGAGTCTAAAACATGCATGGACCAAAGCTAAAACAAGCCAACATGAAAGGCATAAGGCATGATGCATGTAAGGCCAATAAGGGGTATCACACTACACCTATCAAGACCAAGAATGGCATGGCTTAACCAATAAAAATCAGAGTTATGGCATGTCAAAATAAGCCCAAAAACCCACTGATATGATAGCCCAAAGGCCTAAGCATGGAGGCATACACAATGAACCATTCTTAAGGCATAAAGAGCCAAACCTCCTAGGCATTAAAAGAGTGACAAGCACAAGTGTATCATCATGAAATATGCTCTGAAATTACATAACAAATGATGCCAAATCATGAAAGTTGCCCAAGCAATGCATGCTAGTGGCTTAGAAACTCAAAGCTAACAAGCTAGAATGTACTATGGCTATACAAAGCATGGCATGCATGATCAAGACAACACAAATCAGAGCTTAAGCATGGTAAAACAAGGCTAAAAGATTCTTTGAGTTGAGCCAAAACATGCAAGAATGATAGTCTAAACAAAAGATGCATGTTAAGGCAATAGAGAGGATTGCCCTACAAGTGCATAGTGCATGCAAGAGGCTATCAAACCAACCTTAGATAGAGGTATAACATGGCAAAATAAAGTCTAATACATGCTGAAATGGAACCAAAACATGCTAGACAAACATGCTTAATCATGAGGCATTCAAAGCAAGCATACAAGACACAAGGAGAGGGGATGACCCTCTCTTATTTGGGACCTCAAAACCACATTTTCACCACTGAAAATCCTCTAAGTTTCAGTGGTGAGAATGCCAAAACAAGGTGGTCCCAATAGCTTAAAAGGAAGGCACAAGAAGAAGGCCAAACAAGGCCTAGGAGGGGGTAGACTACCCCCAACACAAAAGTGACCTTAAACAAACATTACAAGCATGAAAAAATAGAACTTTTTACAGTAGAAAGTTAAGCTTAAATCAGCATGCATATAGGTCCAAAAGCTTAAGCCAAAACAATGGCTAGTTGACTCACCCTTGAAGAACACCTTCAAGAACACAACTCCAGCAGCTTTTCTGAGCTTAAACCAAACCAAAAACTCTAACACCAGCTCCTAAGTACCTCAGCAACAAAAGAATGGTGTTCTAGTAGGTGTTTGTGTGCAATAGTATAATGAATTTACACTTTTGAGCACAAACAAAAGCAAATGGAGAGAGAGAGAGAGGTAAAATATAGAAAGAAAGTGATATATGTTTTGTATATCAACTTTTTCGAGCCTTTGGAAAGGGAGAGGGGTCTCCCTTCTTATAGAAAATCAATTCTCAAGCTTGTTGAGCAAGCTTGAGTCTTGATTCAATCCCTCCATACACGTGTATGGAGGATGAGAATTGTGCTCACCAGCTGTCACAGCTGGCATAAAAATATCTGCAAATGCAGATGGAAAGGTCTCGACCAAGAAATATGGCTGATCGACCAGAAAGAGTGCCGATCGACCAAAAAGAGTGCCGATCGGCCACCACTTATGGCCGATGGCAAGAAAACAAGGCCGATGGCACAATGCCTTGGCCGATGGGTTGTAAGGATGGCCAACAAGCCACCCTCTTCCCTTAGAAGCAAAACCACAAGTCCTTGGTCCACAACCAAGTACAAAACAGACAAGTTGAGAGATCCTAAGGCAAGGCGCGCAGCCGAGACCTTCGGGAACCCAAAACGAACACGAGCATGGATGATCATCGAGTGTTCAAATGATGACGTCCAAGTTTTGAGGACGGTAAAAAATGGGGTATCTACAGTTGCCCCTCTTTGACAGAACTCGAAAGTCATATGATGACGGGAGTGACTGTCAAAGCCCAGAGATGACCCATTTTTGACAAGGCCAAAGACTTAGACAAGCATACAGGATAACAAAGAGATGCGCCCGCAGGCAGGGGCAAGATGCAAATGACATTCACAATGCTGAACATAACTTATGATCTTGCAAAAAGAGCTGTAATGAAGCATTTATGCAAAATAAATACAACAGTTTAAGCAAGCGAATAAGAAAGAATAGTCCTACACATTCCAATAGAAAAGATGTAAGAAAATTATGCAATTCTCACTGCGTCTCATGCAGAGAAGATTAAAAGCGACTACCGAGGACACCCGGAGTCTCAAACACAACATCTCTCAGCGTATCACACGCAGGAGAGGAAAGGACTGTGCAGGAAAGCACAGTCACCCAAACGTGTGTCAAACGCGAGAGGAGAGAGATACGTCTTAACGCATGCCAAATGCGAGTGGAGAAGGGTTGCGTAAGAAAGCGCGATGCACATAACAGTGAGAGAACGTCCAAACGTGGCACGCGAGTGGAGAAAGGTTGCGATGAAACTGAGCCGGGACTTCTCTTGAATGAACCGTACATACAATATCATCTGATTTCACCAATTTCAAATGAACCGTACATACAATATCGTGCCTGCAAAAGAAAGAAATTCAACAGGTACAATACAGTAGAAACACATGTTTAACATTAGATCAAGAAATCATTTCAATATAAGATAAACACATGCACATACAATGCGAGTGAGAAGGTGCGTAAGAATGCTAGGGAACAGTGCATAACAATGCAAGAGAGAGCATGCGTGACAACGCAAGCCATGGGGTGCATAAACACATGTAAGGGAAAGTATGCGCGACAACGCAAGTAAGGTGCATAACACATGTAAGTAAAGCATGCGCGACAACGCAAGCAATGTGTATAACAATGCGAGAAAGGCATGCGCGACAACACAAGTAAGGAGATGCATAACAATGTAAGAAAGAGCATGCGTGACAACACAAGCAATGGGTGCATAACAATGCAAGAGAAAGTATGCGCGACAACGCAAGTAAGGTGTGCATGACAATACAACAAGTGTGCGCGACAACGCAAGCAATGTGTATAACAATGCAAGAAAGGCATACGCGACAACGCAAGCCATTGGGCATAAACACATGTAAGTAAAGCATGCGCGACAACACAAGCAATGTGTATAACAATGCGAGAAAGGGTGCATAAACACACGTAAGTAAAGCATACGCGACAACGCAGGCAATGGGTGTAACAATGCAGGAAAGGGATGCGCGACAACGCAGGCAATGTGTTTAACAATGCAGGAAAGGGATGCGCGACAACGGCTAACAATTGAACAATGTGTATAACAATGTATAACAATGTGTATAACAATGCAGGAAAGGGATCGGCTAACAATTTGGCCGACCGGCCAAAAGTGGCAATTTCGGGGCAATTTTGTTCATTTGCTTCGGGTCTTTAAATATAGGGTTCCAAACCCTATATCCTCTCTTCCTCTAAGCCGAAAATCCTTGTTCTCTCTCTCTAGGTCATTTTCTGCCCTTAGATCCGAGCTTTTTTCCTGTTTTCGAGCCTCCCACAATATTCGATTCGCGAAACCCTCGTCGTTCCAAACACTTTGAACCGATTGAAACGCGTTTTCGGTGCCACATTCTTGATTTCCACTACTTGGGCCTTGTTTCCCCCGAGTTTACCTTGATTCCCGTGCTCTCTTCCGATCTTTGTCATTTTTCTCTATTTTTCACCACTCGGGGTTGACTTTCGGTTGACTTTTTTCATTTTTACCCATTCTCCATACCTTCGGCCACTTTTGCACCCTTCTCGAGATGGCAGATGATATTCCACGGGGTGGGACTCCCCCAGAGATGGATACCGATCTTGAGGTCGAGCTCTTGCCGTTCAGTGTTTGAACGTTCAACCCAGCGACATACCGGCCCGCGATACACATACTGCCTCTCGATAGCATCCGCCAGTTCAGAAGCTACGTGTGCGCCATTGGAGCTCCTGCTACGCGAGCCAGAGTCGCACCTTTCCTACGGCTCCACTGAGGTATACTCTTCCCCTCTTTTATTTTCTGCAATGTAAATCAGATATCTTCGATAACCGATACTGTTCTTTAACTGATAATCACTAACACACTTATACATCACATGTTTAGTTCACCTTGAGCACAATCATACACGATATCTGTGTAAACTCGAACACATGCACACATACAACATTTTTATCAATTTTGAACACATTTAAAATACTGTATTTCTAACACTGCTTCGCATCTGTTTGTCTTGAACACAGGGAGATTCCCATGCCTTCCGGGGGTATGGGAACACCATCGCCCAAGGTTGGTACATGGAGTTGCTCGACGCGGTTCGCCATATCGTTGACGAGGTCGGCTTTTGCATTTTCTGCATGGGACTCTCGCTCCTCACTGTGAGTAGGCCTCTTCTAAGTGCACTGGTGGAGAGGTGGTGGGACACCACCGATTCCTTCCATCTTTCTGCTGCAGGAGAGATGATGATGACTCCCTTCGACTTCTCCATGCTCACCAGCATCAGAGTGGGGGGTGATCCGATTCCCTTCGACACCGATATGGGCGAGTGGGATGCTACCCAGATCTTCATGCTTCGTGCTTGCCCACTTCTCTCCCGGCCAGGGTTCATGAGGTATTCTTGGTTCGAGGACAAGTTTCGGATACAGATGCCGACGACCCGCGAGAAGGTGGAGCAGTATGCCCGAGGATTCATCATGTTCTTGCTGGGCACCAGTCTTTTTGCTAACCGGGCGAACACAATTGCCCTCTATCTGCTGAGCGCGCTAGTGGATATGACGCGGATCCGACGCTATGGCTGGGGTGGCGCAGGCTTGGCCACACTTTACGAATACCTGAGCTCTTCATCCCGCCGCAGCGGACATCTGCTCGGAGGCTACTGGCGAGCCTGGAAGGTATACCTTCCCTTTCTGTTTTACAATTCTTCTTTACACTATCTGTACACCACACACACTACATACACGCAATCTGCTTTACACTGGCTGTATACTGCACACACTGCACAATACACTGCACATCATTCTCTGATTTCTGCTTTATCTGTATTCTGTTTTGCTGATAAGCGCACTCATTATTGCCCTGTTACATTCTGTAGTTGTGGGTGTATGCCTACTTTCTGAGGCTTGCTCCAGAGCCGGAGATGGAGATGTCCCTTGCTATCCCATACACTTATCGATATGATGTGAGGTACGAGCGGAGGCCGCAAAAATCTTTCTTGTTCTTCCGCAGATACTTCGATACCATTACCACTGCAGAGGTATTACGAACATTACAGTTTATTTAAGCTTTACTTTACATTGTGCTTTCAATAGAAAATAACAAATTGTATATCCTGTCATTTGCAGATCACTTGGCAGCCCTGGGCTGCGTTACCTGAGGCAGTGAGAAAGCAGTATACGGGTGCTTGGGAGACTGCCCGGTTCATGGTTTTGCTGGAGGGTTCGGTCTGCCGGGCATGGTATCTGGGTGAGCACTTTTTGCGTCAGACCCTCGGCCTACCAAAGCAGATAGTTCCGAGGCCACCTCCCACCCACATGAGGCATACAGAGAGGTACACCCTGGAGGAGATGATTAACTTCACCATCGGCTGGGATGTTGACTATTTCAGGGATGAGGGCGACTACACCGTCTTTATCCAGACTTATCTCATGCGACCTCTGGCTAGTACTCGCCGAGATGAGAGGGAGAGGCCTACAGCGCCAGCAAGAGGAGCAAGAGTATCGAGGGCGGCACAGGCCCGCGATAGGAGTGGGTCCTGGAGATGACGCGGTGTCACGACCCAAACCCGGCCCTATGGGTTTAGCACCGTAACCGGCCAGTAATCCGAGATTACCGAAGGCCTGCAGAACAGTAGTACAGTAATATAGAGTACAGGGCCTGGCGGAAGCCAGTACAGTAAATAAATAATGTCCATTGAGCTGTGACAGTCTGTATGCCAAAAAGATTTTTCATGCATTCACATATACAAGCAGTACAGTCTATACAAAATTTACAGTCACACAGTACAGGGACCTAATCCCTTGGTAACAGTACAGTTAGCAGCTGACAGTCTATACAGTAGTCCAACAGTGTGGGGACAGACGAGGGAAAAACAAAACACCCCAAAGCCATAGCATGGCAACTCGGAACCTCGCAATGAGGCACAAAGGCTGGCTTGACAAAACTGGAGTCTAACCCGCGGTCCTAGCTCCGATCTAGTGGCTGAGCACCTACATATATTTATAAACAGTGAGCTAAAGCCCAGTGAATAACATAATGCGTAAAAAGGTTAAGAATGAAATGTCCTCACAGTAATGAAAGCAGTTCATTAAACAATGATTCAATCTTTCAGTCAGAACAGTTATTCAGTCATATGTGGTACATCCATTAGCATAGCAGTAAACAGTAGGTCTTAAAGACCGAACAGTAACGATGGCCATCAGTCAGTAAACAGTAGTGGTTCCGCGAGGGAACCGACAGAGAATTCTGTCACAGTAACAGTAACAGTATACAACAGTTGCTAAGGATGCCACAATACATTTCAGAATATAGGACATACATTCAACAATTAACAATAAGTACTTCAGAAAGCAGTTTCGTTAAACAGTCAGAAAACATTCTCAGTTGAACATATCTTTACACAATTGTTACTCACAGTGTTCGGGCTACAGTGTGCTAGAGCGTGTCTCCCCAGTCGCCAACCCTACACAGTTCACAGGTTGAACACACACTAAGCTACATAGTTGGGAAATATCATAATTTAATCCCTAATGCCTCGGTGTGTTCTACATCTATCTCCTCAACAATATGCCTTAAACTAGGCCTAAGAATGCCTAGAATGGGATGAGGATGCAAAGATGTACTTTTAAAAGCATTTTTGAATTTTTCAGAAAACAGGGGTCACGCTCGAGCGTAGGTCACTCCGCTCGAGCGGACATGCAGACAAAGGTACCCGCTCGAGCGTAGAATTACCTGCTCGAGCATTCTGCAAAAACAGTCAAAAGTGCTGGATGGGTGGAATCTCCGCTCGACGGACGCTCGACGCCTGCTCGAGCTTGAGACACATGATTCCGCTCGAGCGCCCAATCCTCCGCTCGAGCGGACTGTAAAACAGTGCAGAGATACTGGATGCTCGGATTCCACGCTCGAGCGTCACTTCCCCCCGCTCGAGCGGAAGTGCAGAATCTGGAAATTCCATATTGCACCTCCAAGCTCAAAACCAAGTTCAAATGCATCAAAACCAATCCTCTTGGGCCCATTTTTCTGGAAAACCTTTATAAACACATAGAATAACATGTTTCAAAGCTCAATTTGAGGAATCAAAGCCCAAGGGTGTTTAGTTCAAACTCAATTTCAAATCAATTTCAAGAACAAGATGAACATGCAAACAAGCATGAATTCAAACCAATTTAAAGCTTCAATTTGATGCTCTAAAGAGCCAATTATTTCCAAAACATGATGAAATCATGGCCTACACTCAAAACATGGACATGCATGCAACAATTTGCCATGAACTCAACTCAAAATCCAACTATTCAAACATGTATCCATGAATTATGCTCTATGTCAACATGTATGAACCAAAACATGGCTTAGCTCTACAATTTATCATGGACCATGCAAGACTTAGCTCAAACACAAGAATGAGAAGATGAAATCCTTACCTAGGTTCCTTGAATGCAAGTCTAGAGGTTCAATTTAGCAATCTACACTTCAATTACCAAGCAATTCTTCGAGTTTCCAAGCAATTCAAGGTGAAAAACCAATTTCTCTCCCTCTCTACTCTCTAGGTCGGCAAGGCTTAAGAAAAAGGTTGAGGGAATTATGTTATGATCAAGTGTAAGGCTCAATGTGTGAGATAGTGGCCCACTTAGTGGCAAGTTTGGTAAATAAGTCAAAGTTTGCAATTGATCAATGTTTAATCTAATTTAATCATACCTAATCAGTTTTCAGATAATTACACCATAAAATCACACAAATTATGATGATCATAAAACTTCAATCAATTCCGGATTCGGCCGCCGATAAGGCCTTCAATTAGCAGTTTAAACATAAAACACAAACAGAGCAAATAATCAATCAAACAGATAAAATACAATTTAATATACACACTCAGTCAATTCAGTTCCAGTTTTCAGTCAGTCAGTTCAGTACTTTAACCGGTCCAATTATCAGTCATAATCAGTTCAGTTTAACGGTAATCAATGTTTATCGGTAATCAGTCAGTCATTAATCGGTAAACAGTATGAGGGTTGTTACACGCGGGGTGGAGTGGCCAGAGCTGCCCACCACCATGACATGCCGAGGACAGGGTGGGGAGACTTATCAGATACCTATCGCTCCTCCTCCGGCTAATCATGAGCTTGTTAGAGTTCGCGGCTCGACCCCGGTATGTGCTATACTCTTCACTCTGTACAGTCATTTCATTTCATTTGATACCCTACAGAATACTAATTACTTCAACACTTTTGCAGGCTTCCATCGAGTACACTGGACAGGCTCTGGAGCTGTCGGCCTCAGTGATGGGGATGTTGCAGAGGAGCATGGACCTGCTGAGTATCTACAATATCCCGGTAAGTTCCTTTAAACTCAGCACCAAAACTTTGCATAATCTGTTCCATACATGATCTGATGCATCACAATATCGATACGGCGCTTGGTACACTGCATTCACATACCACTCACGACACTAATACACTGTAACTCTCATACTGCTCACAGCATTGCTCACAGCATTCATACACTGCTCACGACATTCATACACTATACTCATACCCTGTATTCGGTATTCATACACGACTTTGCATAGCATAACTGATACGTTTGCCAATTGTCCTTTTCTGGCCCCATTCCAGATACCGGCCGCAGGGGGTGCTCCAGCAGGACCTTCAGTACCTGCCCGAGGAGCAGGGAGAGCAAGACGATGGATCTCAGTACGTCACCGCAGCAGAGTCGGGCGTACTCACTCTGGGAGTAGTTCACGGGTGCCTATTCCAGACGATGACGAGTCTGATGCAGAGGCAGAGTCATATGAGGATGAGGCTGGGGATGGCTCAGATTCAGGCTCAGACAGCGGAGCTGGCGGCAACAATCCTAGACCTTCGTCCAAGAAGAGGACGAGGAGAGACTCCCGCACTTAAGGCGACCAGCGCCGATCCAGACATTTCGCTGCTTTTCTTTTTTGCTTTATTTTTCTTTTTATTGGTAGTTTTGCACATTGTACTGCCTCAGGTAGGTTTTATTTTCTTCAAAACTATGTACTTTTGCAAAAGAAAATATAATGAAATGAAACAGCTGTTTTTGTTGAAAAAGTGTTGTATTTGTACATTCTAAGCATCGCATTGCATCGCATCATATTACACAACAATGTAAATGAGTTGAACTTTGTTTTGAAAACTAAACACTCGAATTGCATTAATCAGGTAGTGAACCGACTAACAACAAAACAACTCGATAAGCAAAACAAAGAACTTGACAAGCTAACCAAGTATAAATACAACTCGATAAGCAAGACAAGAAATAAAGAACACAAAATACAACTCGATAAACAAATTGAACACCGGTGCGACTTCGCAAAATCATCACCGAAAGGCATTTGAAGTGGAACTAGTCACAAGTTCTCCACATCTCCAACTCATATACAGCTCAGAAAACAAATTGAGAGGCCATCGGCCAAAGTGAGAGGCCATCGGCCACAAGAAATGACCATCGTCCATCATTACTAGCCGATCGGCCACAAAATATGGTTGGTCGGCACTCTTTTTGGCCGATTGGCCAAAAATGCCAAGCACCTCCAAAATGTTGCCACTTGTCTTCCACTCAGCACATTATCTTCTACAAAAGCCTCAGCTTCGTAGTTTTCTCCATTACAGTTCAGTTTTTGCACCAAATGGAAGCATTTCTTGTCCAAAATCTCACAAATTAGATTGCCAACTTGGATGGCTCGGAAAAGCTGAATTTCCGGGGCTTTGGCATAAATGCACTATTCACGTTGGGTCGTACCCCGCTGCATTTTCCGTTCCTTCATGCCGCGGCAAGGTTTTCGAATTCGGTAACACACGTCTTTAGCTTTGGCAGACAAGACATGTGTCATACTTTTGAGGTTTTCCAAGCTTTAATTGAATCCGAGCATGATGAAGAAATCTTGCCTTAATTCCGCTCCGGCTATGTCCAAGCCTTAGGACGGATGTGTGGGCTTACTTTGCGTGACGCTCAGTCATTGATTCTCGACAGAGAGCTGGACATCTCGAGCTTGATTCATTGATTTACTGACGCCGGTGACCGCAGCAATCATCATTGGCAGGGTTATCGGCGACATGCGCTTTGCTTGTGCATGTTGTCTCATTTCTTGCTTGCCCCAGGCTCCGGTGGGTTTAGCACTCATTTGATTGAAGTTGCCGAGGGCTTAAAAGAGGGCAAGAGTTGTATCACCATGATGCTAGCTAAGACATTGATGGGTTTGGACGCTTTTCATCGCCGAGAGACGACTAGATTTGCGGGGAGTCCACTACTACTGCAGGTAATGTTTCCCACCCCATCTCACATATATTTCTCACATCACTCAGCCCTCAGGTTCGATTTTTCTCTCAAAACCCTTTTCTTACTTTTTCTCTCAACGTACACCTCTCTATTCTTTAATCTCTCATTTGCATCCCTCCCCAGATATGGTTAATGGATAAATCGAAGGTTGTGGACTCATGCCCAGCATATTCAGCTCGCAGCTATTTCTTCCGATGACGTCTAGTCGATGCCTCGGATGAGGAATGGTGGTGGGAATAGATGCGCAGTTTGTCTGTTCCTAACATTGCTTGGCGTTGTCCCTAGCTTAATTTACTGGCGATGAGCTATAGCATGACTCGCCAGCCCGGGATTCAATTGATTGGCCTAACACACTGTGTCTTTTACTTTCCGTTCTGATTCCGACGCCAGTTTGGATATGATCAGACTTGCCCGAAAGATGAGATAGAGTACCTCGCTGCATTTTCGATCCGAAGCGCACAGCTAATTCGATATGCCACAGCATAGAGGATGAGAGAGCTTCTAGCTCCCGCTCCTACTTTCAGTTGCAGCCTCTCTGATGAGTGCATAGCTTGGCTTGATGAGGAGGCGCAGGTTGGGCCCACTTTGGCATCAGAGGCTTCCACAAGCTCTGGGAGGGGATGTCGGAACCCCTGACTATGCCCCGAATTTATTTGCTTTAATCAGTACTTTTAAGTTTTCTTTATGAATGTAATAAAAAATAACTTCAATTTGTATTCAAGAGTAGGAGAACTCTGTACTGAAATCCATGTAATTGAAGGTTGTGGGTACTGAAAATTTTCCGTTTGGTCCAAAAATGGTCTAAGTTGTAAAAAGATTAATTTGAGCAAAATCAACTTTTATTAAAACTTTTCAAAACCATTTTCGATATGGATCACAACTGGACACGCCCGAGATCTATCACAGAGATGTACAACCCCGGATCCTAGTAACTGGAAAGTTGCCCCTAGTCTGAATAGCATTGCACTGGAGATTATAACCGAGCTCTTGAATGTAGAATACACAAAGATGACCAACAAGATCACACTGACAAAGTTGATTTGGAAGTGTTTATGGCTGGACTTCAAGATGAAGTTGCCTACATATCCCAAAGATGGGAATCAGGCCTTACGTAGTTCGATTCGGGTTCACTCGTGTATTAACACTCTCCTTTTGTGCTCTAATGTTTGCCAAGGCCGCTCTTTCTGGGTTTTCAACCTTGCGAGCTCAGTTTTTATAATTTCAAATTTTTTGTGCTCTAACTTTTGCCTAGGTCGCCCTTTCGGGTTTTCGGCCTAGCGAGCCACTCAGGGATGGCATTTCTTCAACTTGTCCATGTTGATCGGTTAGGAGAACTCTAGGCCATCTAGGTCCATCAGAACGACAGCTCCACCCGACCAGATAGACTTGATGATGTAAGGACCAGTCCAATTGGGTCTGAACTTGTGACAACCCTCACCACTGATTAGTGCTAATCCATGATTAAGCATGTTAATTGACTGACTGACTGAATTACTAAACTAATTGATTGATTGTGCTGGTTTGAATGCAATTCTATCTGTTGACTTTAAATTATCTGTTCATGTTTTATGCTTTAAACTGCAAATTGAAGGCCTTATCGGCGGCTGAATCTGAAATTAATTGATGTTTTGTGCTAATTAAGATTTATATGATTTTATGGTATATTCAATTGGAATGTGATTTGGTATGATTAAATTAGATTAAATAAGCTAAATTACAAGAGTTGGCCTTATTTACCAATTTGCCACATTAGTGGCCCACTGCGTGGGACCTATTGGGATTTGCTTTCATCTCATTTTGTACATTTCATCAGCCACTCCTTGAGCCTTAGCCGACTAGAGAGAGAGAGACTTAGAAGAATTGATTTCATCTTATATTTGCTTGGAGACTTGAAGAATTTGTAGAGGATTTGTGCAATTGAGCTTATATTCTTGAGTTTAACGACCTAAGGTAGTGTGTCCATCCTTTTAATTGTGAATTTAAGTTAGTTCTTTCATGTTTCATGCTAAATTGAAGAGTTGAGTCTAGAATTGGTTAAGATTGTTGAATAGAGGCTTAATTCTTGCATGTATGCTTACATTTTGAAGTTTTGAGGTTGTAGTTCATGAAATCCCACATGCATGTTCATATCTTGAGCTTAGTCCATGAATTCATCTTGTTTTTGAGGCAATTGAGCTCATTTGAGCAAGTAATTGAAGTTTTGGAGTTGATTAAATTCATGCATGTTATGTTTTACATCAAGTTCACGAAATTTGTTTGAAATTGTGTTTAATTGACTCACCTTTGGGCCTTGATTCTACAAATTGAGCTTTGAATCATGTTATATTATGAATTTTAAAGTGTTTCCCAGAAAATTGGCCCAAAAGGATCGAATTTGATGCATTAAAACTTGATTTTGATCTTAAGGTTCAAATCTTGAAATTCCAAATTTTGGACTCCCGCTCGAGTGGGCTAAGTGGCGCTCGAGCAGGAAATTCGTGTATCCAACACTTATGTTGTGTTTACAGTCCGCTCGAGCGGGGTTTTGCACGCTCGAGCTAGGACTTGTGTCACACGCTCGAGCGGGTGTCGAGCGCCCATCGAACGTGATTTTCGCACATCTAGTTCTTTTGCAGTCCGCTCGAGCGGGAAAGTTTAAGCTCGAGTAGAGACTTTGTTTGCTTGTCCGCCCGAGCAGGGAAACCCACGCTCGAGCGGGACCTCTGTTTTCTGAAAATTCTGAAAATGTTTTTAAAGTGCATCTTTGCATCCTCATTCCATTCTAGGCATTCTTAGGCCTAGTTTAAGGCATCTTAATGAGGATATTGATGTAGAACCACACCGAGGCAAATTAGGGATTAAGTTATTATTTTTCCCAACTGTGTAACTTAGTGTGTGTTCACTCTGTAACAGTGTAGGGTTGGCATCCGAGGACGCGTACTAGCTTATCTGTAGCCCAGAACTCTGTGAGTAACAATGTTGTAAAGATATGTTTAATTGAGATTATTTTCTGAAAAAATGACTGTACTGCTTTATGAAATGACACTATTTACTGAATGAATGTTTGTCCTATTTGTGAACTGTATTCGTAGCATCCATAGCAATATACTGTTACTGAACTGTTACTGCAACTGTTACAGAGATCTCTGTCGGTTCCCACGTTTGGAATCATTCCTGATGGCCATCATTGACTGCTCGGTCTGTTAAGACCTACTGTACTGTTTTGTTATTGGGTGTACCACATATGACTATTATAGTTTATGAATTGCTGTGTGGCATGATTTATGAGCCACAAACTGAATGACTGATATACTGTTTAAATGACTGTTTTTAATACTGAAAGGACATTCGTTCTTAACCTCTTTACACATATGTTATTCACAGGGCTTTAGCTCATTACTCATATATATATGTAGGTGTTCAGGCACCGGACCGTTGCTAGGGGCGTCAAGCTTAACTCTTGTTTTGTCAAGCCAACCTTTGTGCCTCACTGAGAGGTTCCAAGTCCTTCAAGCTGAGGCTGCTTGGGGTGTTTTAGTTTTCCCCCTCCTTGTTTATGTTCTGTATAGACTGAATGATGTTGTACTGTACTGTTCTAATAGGGATTAAGTCCCTGTCCTGAATGATTATATATATTGTACATACTGTTTTGGTACTGATTGTATATATATATATGAAAAGTCTTTTTGCATACAGACTGTCACAGCTCATTGGACATCTTTTAATTACTGTTTTGGCTTCCGCCAGCCCCTGTACTCTGTATTACTGTGTTACTGTTAAGCAGGCCTTCGGTAATCTCGGATTACTGGCCGGTTACAGTGCTAAACCCATAGGGGCGGGTTTGGGTCGTGACAGAACTTGCCCCTAGGGTCATGGATGGGAGCTCGGTTGTCTTTGAGCACCAAATCTCCTTCTTTCAAATTCCTGGCCTTAACCTTCTTGTTGAAAGCCCTGGTGATTCTTCGTTGATAACCCTGAACGTGATATAGTGCTTTCAGCCTTCTTTCATCAAAGAGCATGAGTTCTTCGAACCTACTTTGCTGCCAGTCTGCCTCAGCTATCTGACACTCAGCGAATACACGCAATGACGGAACCTCAACTTCGATAGGTGGAACAGCCTCCATCCCATAAACTAAGGAATATGGAGTTGTCCCAGTAGAAGTTCGAATTGAAGTCCGGTAGCCCCACAGAGCAAATGGCAGCTTATCTGGCCAGGCCCGGTAGGTTTCCACCATCTTCTATAGAATGCGCTTGATGTTGTTGTTGGCGGCCTCAACTGCTCCGTTGGTCTGCGGCCGATATGTAGACGACTTATGAAAAGCCACGCTGTACTTGTCCAACAAGTCGATCACTTCCTTCTTGAAGTGGGAACCATTATCTGAAATAATCTGGTTCAGGACCCCGTAGCGATCGATGATGTTGTTCCCGAAGAACTTAGCAACATGCGATGCCTTCAACACCGCATAAGATTGGGCCTCAACCCACTTCGTAAAATAGTCTATCGCGACCAGAATGAACTTATGCCCATTGGACCCCTTCGGAGTGACAGCCCCGATCACAGCAATCCCCCAGACTGAAAACGGCCACGACGAAGTCATGTTGTACAGTTTCGACGGCAGAATGTTCATGCGGTTTGCATGGATCTAACATTTGTGGCATCGCCGAACAAAGCCAATACAATCCTCCTCCATGGTGGACCAGTAATAACCCTGTCTTAGGATCTTCCGGGCTAGCATCACACCGTTCATGTGTGCTTCGCACTCTCCTCCATGGATGGCCTCCATCAGGCGATTGGACTCTTCAGTATCAACACACAATTTATACATCCCGAGATGACCTCTCTTGTACAGTTTACCCCCGCAGACGATGAGCTGAGCAACCATTCTTCGAATTGCCCTCTTATCTTTGGCATTTGCCTCTAGTGGATACGTCTCTTTTTCCAAGAAGCTCCAGACATCATAATACCAGGGATTCTCGTCTTATACCTCATCTATTGCAGCAATCAGCTCGTAAGCCGGCATAAATTTCTGTTCGATGATGATCAGACGCATCCGGACCCCGAAAGGGATGTCTATCATAGAAGATAGAGTTGCTAATGAATCTACAAACCTGTTGTTCTCTCTCAACAGATGAGCGAAGTTCAATTTCTCAAACTAAGGAATCAGAACGTCCAAGGTCTGGTGGTAGATTCTCATCTTTTCTTCCTTAACTTTCCAATCTCCTTTAGTTTGAGATACAACAAGGTTCGAGCCCTCGATGACGTCCAACCGTTTTGCCCCTAGTTCTAGGGCGGCTTCTAGTCCGACAATACATGCCTCATACTTTGCTTGATTGTTCGATACTTTGAACCAGAGTTTGAATGCTGAAGGTATGAGGGAATTGTTAGGTGCTATTGGCAACAACCCTATCCCATACCCGTATTGGTTTGACGCTCCATCAAAGTACATCGTCCAGGTCTCTTCTTCGACATGCAGAATGGCCTCGTCTGGGAACAGATACTCAACTGCTTTATCCCCTTCCACTGGGTGATCGACTAGGAACTCCGCTACCGCTCTCCCTTTCACTGACTTGTGCGCCACACACTTCAGATCGAATTTGAAAAGCAGAAGCAACCAACGGGCTAGCCTACCCGTAAGTATTGGTTTCTCGAAGAGATATTTGATGGGATCTAATCTCGAAACCAGTATTACAGAGTGAGCTAATAGGAAGTGCCGTAGCTTCCTGGTAGCCCATACCAAGGCAAAGCAAGCTTTCTCTAGCGGAGTATAGCGGGTCTCATAATCCAGCATTTTCTTGCTCAGGTAGTAGATTGTCCTCTCCACTTTGTCCTCAGACTCCTGTGCAAGCATGCAGCCCATTGTAGTTTCAGTCACTGAAAAATACATAATCAACAGCTTGGCATCGGCCGTCCCATTGGAACTTCTTTCCTTTTTTCAGGAGACCAAAGAGTGGTTCACAGGTCAAGGTTAATTTTGTAATAAACCGTCTTATGAATTGTACTTTACCCAGAAAGCCTCGCACCTCCTTTTCAGTCCTTGGTGGTGGCATTTCTAAGATGGCCTTGATTTTGGAAGGGTCGACTTCGATGCCCCTTTGTGTGATCAAGAACCCCAGCATTTTCCCTGCTGTAACACCAAATGTGCACTTCTGAGGATTCAGTTGCAATCGATACTCTTTGATCTGTTAAAAGAATTTCTACAAGGTGGTGTAGTGGCCCTCTCTTTCCTTGGACTTGACAATCATGTCATCCACGTACACCTCAATCTCTTTATGGATCATATCATGCAATATCGTGGTCGCAGCCTGTTGATATGTAGCTCCAGCATTCTTCAGCCCAAACGTCATAACCCTATAATAATAGGTCCCCTACGGGGTGGTGAAAGCAGTCTTCTCCCGGTCTTCGGGTGCCATCAAAATCTGATTATAGCCTGAAAAGCCATCCATGAACGAGAGTAATGCATGCCCCACAGTGAAGTCCACTAATTCGTCGATATGCGGCAGAGAAAAGTTGTCCTTCGGACTCGCTTTGTTCAAATCTCTGAAATCCACACATACCCGAATTTTGCCGTCCTTCTTCGACACTGGAACTAAGTTGGCTAACCAAGTTGGGTATTTAGATACCAACAGGAACCCTGCGTCAATTTGCTTGGTGACCTCTTCTTTGATCTTGAGGGCCCAGTTCGGGCGGATCCTTCTGAGTTTCTGTTCAACAAGTCGGGCCTCTGGGTCAAGAGGGATCCGGTGCTGTACAATCTCAGGATCAATTCCAGGCATGTCTTCGTAAGACCCTACGAAAACATCTTTGAAATCTTTTAATAAAGCGACTAAGCGCTAGCGCTCCTCCGAAGACAACGTGGACCCAATCTGGACCAGCCGCGGGTCCTTAGTACCAACATTAATTTGGGTGATTTCATCAACCAACGATTTTACAAACCTCTCCTGCTCTTGATCTAGCAAATATTTCAAAATCGGAAGAATTTCTTCCTCGTCGTTTTCATCAAAATTTTGAAAGTCTTGATTAATACAATAAATCAAAAGCACTGAAAAGTACTCGAAGGCCACAGCCATTCCATTCCCATTAATCACTTCCAAGTCGCCTGATTCCTCTGTTACAACAGACTCAAAAGAAAAAGAAAAAGACGACCTAGACAGGACTGTGGCATCTGGGTTGTCACCCCCAGGAATACCGAACTCAGACTCAGACTCAGACGAGCTAGAACCTGATTCTGACTCCACAGACTCAGTGGAATCAGATTCCGGCTCACTACCTGACCCAGTGCTCCTCGATAAGAATCCCTCCTCGTATTGCCAAACGAGGGAGGGTGCGATGGACGCATCCAGAATGTTCGAAGATGGGCTCGCAGCCGCTTCATTCCCAATCATGGAAACTGAGTTATTCCCCGAGCACTCTTGTATGATCGGAGGATCTAAGAGTAGACAAGCCAGCGCTACCCCCATTTCAATCTCTGTGCTCTTAGTGACCTCTTCCTTACACTGCTCAGCCTCAGCTGGTGGGTCTGTCTACTCTTCAGCAACATCATTCCCGAACAACTGCAAGTCAAAGAAGCTCTCAAATCCCGGCAGACACCTCTTCTCTGCGTTTAGCCATGGCTCTGGGAAGCCGCAGAATGGAAAGTCTTCCCCCTCCCGAACGAAGCGTCCGTTCAGGGTCCCTTGGATTGGTCGGTGCATTAAGTCATAATGCTTCTCGGTTTGTTTGGCTCTGGCCCTTTCGGCCATTTCTTTGCCTTTCCTCACCCAGTCCTCTTTGGTAGGCAGATAACCTAAACCAAAGGTATGCGGGGTTATGCGGCACTTCAGCTGATGCTGTGACGCCTTTCCTGCCACTTTTTCCTAGTCCCATCCCAGGGATGTGCTGGAGCTTGTTCATGAGGTACACTGACTGTACGCTGACATATAACCCCTTATCAACAGCCAAAATGTTCTGTACGACCCGGGCCTCGGCTAGGGTAAATCCTGATAGAAACACATCCTCCATGCCATGCTCGATTTCCAAAACCGGTGTAGACACCTCTGGCGGCAGATGGATTGACGAATTCCCAAAAACTATAGCCACCCCTTTCCCGTGGGGGTATTTTAACATTTGGTGCAGGGTAGAAGAGACCGCCTTTACCTGGTGCAGCCACGGCCGCCCTAGGAGTAAATTAAAGGTTACAGGAACGTCCAAGACAAGAAATTCAATATATTGTTGTCCTAGACCGACCTGAGTTTAAATCTTCACGGTCCTCATCACTTCTCTGCTGGTATTGTCGTAGGCCCTTATCACCTGGGCAGTTGGCACAAAATCCGCGGGCTTCAATCCAATTGCATATGCCATCCTCGACGGGCACACATTGATAGCGGATCCTGTGTCGACAAGAACCACCGGTACCCATTTTTCTCTACACTCAACAAAGATGTAGAGAGGTTCGTTATGGTTTGTGCCCTCAGGCGGCAGCTCCTTGTCAGTGAAGGTCAACGTCGGGGAAGCTCCTCCCGGAAAGACCAGTCCTACCAGCTGCTCAGGCGTGGTATCTATTGAAAGTTTGGTCTTGTCCATTGCAGAAAGGACAGCTTGTCTATGAACTCTTGAGGCCATAAGCAGTCCCCAGATGGAGATGTTTGCTTGTATCTTCTTAAGTTATTTCAGTACAGCCTCCTCCTCGAGCAGTTTATTTTTCTACCTCTCTGCCTCCCTGTCCTTTCCGGATGCCTCTGGTTGGTCTAAGTGCGGGGGCTTGAAATACCACCCGCTCCTAGTCATGTGGTCAACTTCGCCAACATCGCGGGTATCATCCAGCTGGCTTTGCCCCTAGTCTTCATTGGTGTGGGCAAGACATAGGTCGTCATCTTCCCACCACATGCCATTGGCAGTCGACAAACACCTGTCCGACTCCGTTACAACTATTCCTATGCCCACAGCACCTTCCGTTCCTATGCTCGCAGCACGTTCTGTTCTTGTTCCCACAGCACATTCTGTCCCCGCAGGGGCTTTGGCCTTTCTGGCCCTCTCCAGATCTTCGATCTTTTCTTGCTCAAACTGTTTCAGTGCAACCTATTTTTTAGCATCTTCTATACCTAAACTACCCGTATTCTAAGTAAAATTCTTAACACCGGTGCTCTCCCGCGGTGCAAACTGATTCCCGACCCTTCCGGCTATAGCTGATGTCCCCGTCTCTAACGGACCCTGTTCTGGCTGAGGTTGCTCTACAATATCCGGCTCGTGGCTGAGCCACCCAGTAACTTCCGTTGACCCTTCCAGATTGAACCAGTTGACAGTCACGTCCCCTCAGTCTTGTTCGTTGAAAAACTGAAGGTTTGCAATGTCTTCTCCCAGACCCGCTAGGTCATCTAGCCCCTGATTAGGTCCATTCTCCCGGACTACACAAATCTCTACCCTCACTGGCAATTCCACATGAAGCCTAGCATGGCCTGCTGATGTAATGTAACCGCACGGGTTGTACATGAGGCTCGCAGACCCCTTCAGCTCTGTATAATCATTCTCATCTACCTCTACAGTCGACCCAATTCTATCTTCGATAGTCACCACCACCATTTCAGGTTGGGTTTGGGAGATGTCCAATATGCACAAGTCAGTGCTGTCAGGAATGAACACCTCCGGCTTGGGTAGGTGAGAAAGGGTGATATATATGCTAGGGTCGTCTGACACAACCCCAGTTTGGATCAAATTGATACGTTTGGGAGGTGGAGCTTGGTTGTGTGGTAGGAGAGGGTTGGTTATGACATTCGGTTTCTCCGGAGGTACGATCACCCTGTTGTCAACGAGATCCTGAATCTCGTGACGCAATCGAAAGCAGGTTTCATGACCATGTTGTTGGTGAAAGGCACAGTACTTCGCCGGGTTATGGGAGGGGGGAGGTTTTCTGGCAATGGCTGGGGCTCTAGGGGCTTCAAGTGCCATTTCCTTATCAAAACCCCCAAAGCCTTGGACAAAGACATGTATAGTGTGGTGAAGGTTCTCTGGCCTCGGGGTGGAAACTTGGTTGTTTGTGAGCTACTTCTGGACGCACCAGTGAATGGTGTAGCTACAAGGGTTATCAGGATGGTGGTGGTGGTGACCATACCCACATCTGAAGATCTGGCAGCTGCAACACTACTTGTGCCTGCATTCGTACTACGGTTGAATGCCCTCTTGGGCTGCTCTCTCTCATGATCAATGAGGCCCTGTTTCATAGCATCCTCGATCTGTACCCCTATCTCATGTAGATCTGCAAAGGTGGGGAGGGGAAGGACGATCATCTTCTACATGAGCTTGGGTTGGAGGTTGCGCACAACCATCTGAATTTGGTCCTTGTCAACAGGCTTGATGTCATCATCGAGGCTTTAGCCCTCTAGCGGGTCACAAAATTGGAGAAGCTCTCCTTCGGCTCTTGCCTAGTTGTCTCGAGATCACGGGTTGTGACCCCGATTTGCGTATTGTAGGAGTATTGAGTTACAAAGGCCTCAGCCATCTCTTCCCAGTTCCTCTTAACAGAGTCCTCAAGTTTTGCATATCGAATAGCCGCTACACCCGACAAGGTCCAGCCAAATAAGAAAAACTTTTGCAATCTGGAGAGGCACATCGGCCTTAGTATATCCGAGAACAGCTGCAAATGCACCATAGGATCTCCAGACCCGTCGAAACGGTCTATGTGCGGCATTTTAAACCGGTCCAGCAGAGTCATAGCCGAGTTGGTGTATCTATCCTCAATATCCGGAATGGATTTCATGCCCTGAGACTTCTTGAATAGCTTTTCTAGCTTGCTCATTTTTAGGGCTGTTGGATCCACCTCGAACTCGAACGGTGTATCCCCCAAGTTGTTCTGTGCTCTGGATAGTTGGGGTAAGATTGGGAGCGGAGCTGGCCCCGTTGGAACGTCCGTATTGTCCTGGACGTGTGCTGTCTCCCCAAGTATTGGAACTCTTGGTAGGGGAGGAGCTGGGTGCGAAGCAGATACTCCGGCTTGCTGTGGTGGTTTTTGTTGCTGGAGTTTAGAAATCAACTCTGCTTGTTGGGCCATAACCTCGGCCTGGCGTGTTATAAATTCTGCTTGACGAGCAGCGTCCTGCTGCATGGCTTGCATACTTTCCTGGAGCTGACGCATCATCTCCTCTGTACCTGCCATATTGTGTTGATCTATCTGAACAACCGGTATATCTATCCCTGCAGTAGAAACTGAGACCTCAGCCTGACTATTCCCTGGTAGGGTAGATAAAGACCACGGATCTGGCAACCGCTGTATCGATACATTGCGCCTTTTTGACCTCTGTCTGGTAATTGGGGGTAAAGAAAGGAACACCGCTTGTCCGTCTATCAGATCCGCAAATCGATTAAGTCTTTGACCTCTAACCCAGAGTGCTCGGGGAATATCTGCCTGGTTGGATGCAATGATGCTAAACTACCTTGCAAAAAGATAAATAAAGCATAATAAGGAAACGATGAACAGAAAAACGGACAGCATAACAGCTTAAATAAAAACAACACATAGTTGGCAAATATAAGTTGAAAGAACTGTTCTCATCCACTGATCATTGTTCCCAAATCACTGCCCCAAATCTGAATCTAATACCCACAGGTAAAACTGATTCCCAAATACTGATGCCCGCAGGCCTGATACCCAGACTTACAAACTGATACATGCATCCCTGTAGAGGCCAACTCTAAAAGCACATAATCAAGCAAGTAAGAGCCAAAACACCCCTATGGAGGGGTTGGGTTTCCCTGGCCTATTGTCAGGAGCTAGGGTTTCACTACGCACACAGCGGTTTTCAAACAACCTACAATCGGGTAAGCAACCTGTCCTAGCTTGGAATGGTCACTACAGATTTTGATATGCACTAGGTCGAATGGTCAAAAGGGCGCTCCGGTAAAAACCGGAATTTGTGTTCCCGTCGTGGCAGAACCCGCAACCGGTCAACCTTATGGCACGCTTCTCAAAGCAAGCCTCCGCCAAACCGTTCAGGAATAGCATACGGCAAACATGGTGTCCTAGGCGCACCAATGCAAATGCAATGCAAAGAGACACATAAGTGTAGTTAAAACAAGATATCATGAGTTCGAGTCAAGTTCTCTAAATCCCCAACAGAGTCGCCAGAAACTGTAAACGTCCCTGAACGTCTCGACTCCGCGCGCGAATGGCGTGAAATCCGTTTTGTTCTTAGCTACTACAGTTCGGACTCATGTCACGGTTCTGAATCTAATCTTGCAAAGTGCAATGCAAGATTGATAAATCACCAAAAAGTCCAAATCTGACAAATCATTTTGGAAAACTGATTTTTATAAAGAAGTGCCAAACATGGACTGCTTTTCCAAATACAGAGTCGCCACCTAAATGGTTTAATTTTGGAGAAATTAGGGAACCCTGACTCGCGCCGAAGGTTACGTGTCCATCATCACCAAAGTTGCCTCGGCTCGGGAACTTGGGTACGAGAGGTGAAGGTCATGCAATGAGCACCCCCGCTCGCCCGATCAAAAGGATCGGCCTTTACTAAGCATGCTATTTTGTTTTTGAAAACATGTGTTCTTATTCCGATTTATTAGCTAACCTTACTATGTGATGCACACAACATACAAGTATAGACTAGATCGCCTAAGGTGGAACAAAACATCTCATGTTTGTTTGTTTGAAAATGGTTTGAAGGTGCTACTCGCAAGTAGGATAAGTCATAGATTTGCCACCCTCAAGTGGGGTTAGAAAACATGATTTTGCCACTTCGCAAAGTGGGCTTAAAACTTGCATTTCAATGAATTGTTCCAATTCAAGAAATCCAACCTTCACCCACAGGCATTCAGGCAGTTATATCATTTACACAAATAGCCTCATGGCAAGCGTGTTGTCATGGCAACACTCACACTCATGTAAGACGGTAAAACATAAACACTTACAGTGTATTCCGCGCCAAAACAACAACTAGTTAGAAATCATTGCATGATCCTAGCTATGTTAAGATGTCTAATGCAACACACGTAAAAATGTAACTAAAATTGGCTCTATTCTAAGATGGCATATGAAATGTAACTTGATAACATGCTATTGAACACGTATTCAAGTAAACGTATTGAAATATAATGCAGTTTGTATGATGCGTCGAGCCCGGTGCATGTAAGACAGATGAATGAATGCACACATGCAAGCATAAGGATGCTAATCAAAACATGACCTAGAACTAACCATCGTAAGCAGATAAGTAAAAGGGAGAGAAATGGGGGTTGGAAGACATGCATCACACACACGCACGCTTATTACAACAGTTGGCCCTCTCGACGGAGGGTCCGAATGAATAATACAAGCTAGCTACGCTAAGCTATTCTAACTAATCTAATAATCTAATTATTACATAATCAAATTGAATATTAGCTAAGCTAAACTAATTAATAATTTACAACGATGAATTAAATTAGCTAACACATTAACTAATTAATTACAAATTAACTAACTATACAAAGCAGTTAAAACGGCCTCGAGAAGAGGGGCATATGCATGCTCGATCGACTTCGCTTGGAAATCCGTTGCCATGCCTCATGTTGCCTCTGTTTGCACACTTCTGCGCCTCTGAGAATTGTACAAATCTCCAGAACACTTCTGATCCACCTCATGGACATTCTGAGAGGTCATCGGCCTAGAGGTAAGGCCATCAGTCAAGAGATGAGGGTCATCGACCAGTTTTGAAGCTATCAGCCAAACATTTATAGTCGATCGGCACACCAGATAGCCAATCGGACATCTCTTCCTGCAAACTGCTCCTTTTGCTGCAGTAGAGCACAAACAGAGGCATGGCAATGTATTTGCAAGAAAATGTTGTGCAACTACACTCCTTATCATGTTTGAAGCTCAAAGGAGTGTAGCGCTCGACTCTCGAGCCATCAATCACGCATTTTGATGCATGATGGCCAAAGAGGTCGAGTCGCACAATTCAATGTAAATGAAATGCACAAAAACACATAAGGGACCTTAACCTCTATCATGTTTGATCAAGAGGCAAGAAATGCACACGCAATGCAATGCAGCAAGCATGCAAAATCATGCAATGCAGCAAGCATGCAACAACATGCAATGTACCAAGCATGTATCAACAATGCAAGCAAAAGCATGCAAAACACAATGCAACCCAAACATGGAAGCATTATACAATGTAACAACATTTGAGCAATATGCAAATTGGACTTAAACTAAACTGGACAGACCTCAATCATGCCCAAATCAGTGGCTAATAACACCAAGACTAAGGCACCAAAAGGCAAAACATGTATGCACACATATTGGTCCATAAGCTAGGCAACAATGCACAATCCTCAATCATGATGAAGAAGTGACAAGTATGAGAGTATGGCAATGAAATAAGCTCTGAAATCATGTAATGAATGATGCCAAATCATGCACATAATACAAGCATAGCATGCTAGAAGGTTCAAAGCATAAGGCTAGCCAATGAGTTTGTACCAAGGCCACATAAATCAAACCCCAAAGTGCCAAGGACAACCAAAATAGTCCTAGATCATGCCAAAATGAGTCTAAAACATGCATCGACCAAAGCTAAAACAAGCCAACATGAAAGGTATAAGGCATGATACATGTAAGGCCAATAAGCGGTATTACACTACACCTATCAAGACCAAGCATGGCATGGCTTAACCAATAAAAATCAGAGTTATGGCATGTCAAAATAAGCCCAAAAACCCACTAATATGATAGCCCAAAGGCCTAAGCATGGAGGCATACACAATGAACCATTCTTAAGGCATAAAGAGCCAAACCTCCTAGGCATTAAAAGAGTGACAAGCACAAGTGTATCATCATGAAATATGCTCTGAAATTACATAACAAATGATGCCAAATCATGAAAGTTGCCTAAGCAATGCATGCTAGTGGCTTGAAAACTCAAAGCTAACAAGCTAGAATGTACTATGGCTATACAAAGCATGGCATGCATGATCAAGACAACATAAATCAGAGCTTAAGCATGGTAAAACAAGGCTAAAAGATTCTTTGAGTTGAGCCAAAACATGCAAGAATGATAGTCTAAACAAAAGATGCATGTTAAGGCAATAGAGAGGATTGCCCTACAAGTGCATAGTGCATGCAAGAGGCTATCAAACCAACCTTAGATAGAGGTATAACATGGCAAAATAAGGTCTAATACATGCTGAAATGGAACCAAAACATGCTAGGCAAACATGCTCAATCATGAGGCATTCAAAGCAAGCATACAAGACATTCCCTCTCCTATTTGGGACCTCAAAACCACCTTTCCACCACTAAAAATCCTCTGAGTTTCAGTGGTGAGAATGCCAAAACAAGGTGGTCCCAATAGCTTAAAAGGAAGGCACAAGAAGAAGGCCAAACAAGGCCTAAGAGGTGGTAGACTACCCCCAACACAAAAGTGACCTTAAACAAACATTACAAGCATAAAAAATTAGAACTTTTTACAGTAGAAAGTTAAGCCTAAATCAGCATGCAAATAGGTCCAAAGGCTTAAGCCAAAACAAAGGCTAGTTGACTCACCCTTGAAGAACACCTTCAAGAACACAACTCCAGCAGCTTTTTTGAGCTTAAACCAAACCAAAAACTCTAACACCAGCTCCTAAGTACCTCAGCAACAAAAGAATGGTGTTCTAGTAGGTGTTTGTGTGCAATAGTATGAAGAATTTACACTTTTGAGCACAAACAAGAGCAAATGGAGAGAGAGAGAGAGGTAAAATATAGAAAGATAGTGATATATGTTTTGTATATCAACTTTTTCAAACCTTTGGAAAGGGGGAGGGGTCTCCCTTCTTATAGAAAATCAATTCTCAAGCTTGTTGAGCAAGCTTGAGTCTTGATTCAATCCCTCCATATGGAGGATGAGAATTGTGCTCACCAACTGTCACAGTTGGCACAAAAATATCTGCAAATGCAGATGGAAAGGTCTCGGCCAAGAAATATGGCCGATCGACCAGAAAGAGTGCCGATCGACCAAAAAGAGTGCCGATCGGCCACCACTTCTGGCCGATGGCATGAAAACAAGGCCAATGGCACAATGCCTTGGCCGATGGGTTGTAGGGATGGCCAACAAGCCACCCTCTTCCCTTAGAAGCAAAACCACAAGTCCTTGGTCCACAACCAAGTACAAAACAGACAAGTTGAGAGATCCTAAGGCAAGGCGCGCAGCCGAGACCTTCGGGAACCCAAAACGAACACGAGCATGGATGATCATCGAGTGTTCAAACGATGACGTCCAAGTTTTGAGGACGGTAAAAAATTGGGTGTCTACAGTTGCCCCTCTTTGACAGAACTCGAAAGTCATAAGATGACGGGAGTGACTGTCAAAGCCCAGAGATGACCCATTTTTGACAAGGCCAAAGACTTAGACAAGCATACAGGATAACAAAGTGATGCGCCCGCGGGCAGGGGCAAGATGCAAATGACATTCACAATGCCGAACATAACTTATGATCTTGCAAAGAGAGCTGTAATGAAGCATTTATGCAAAATAAATACAATAGTTTAAGCAAGCGAATAAGAAAGAATAGTCCTACACATTCCAATAGAAAAGATGTAAGAAAATTATGCAATTCTCACTGCGTCTCACGCGGAGAAGATTAAAAGCGACTACCGAGGACATCCGGAGTCTCAAACACAACATCTCTCAGCGTATCACACGCAGGAGAGGAAAGGACTGTTCAAAAAAGCACAGTCATCCAAACATGTGTCAAACGCGAGAGGAGAGAGATACATCCAAACACATGCCAAATGCGAGTGGAGAAAGGTTGCGTAAGAAAGCGCGATGCACATAACAGTGCGAGAACGTCCAAATGTGGCACGTGAGTGGAGAAAGGTTGCGATGAAACTGAGCCGGGACTTCTCTTGAATGAACCGTACATACAATATCATCTGATTTCACCAACTTCAAATGAACCATACATACAATATTGTGCCTACAAAAGAAACAAATTCAACAGGTACAATACAGTAGAAACACATGTTTAACGTTAGATCAAGAAATCATTTCAATATGAGATAAACACATGCACATACAATGCGAGTGAGAAGGTGCATAACAATGCAAGAGAGAGCATGCGTGACAACGCAAGCCATGGGGGTGCATAAACACATGTAAGGGAAAGTATGCGCGACAACGCAAGTGAGGTGCATAACACATGTAAGTAAAGCATGCACGACAACGTAAGCAATGTGTATAACAATGCGAGAAAGGCATGCGCGACAACACAAGTAAGGAGATGCATAACAATGCAAGAAAGAGCATGCGTGACAACGCAAGCAATGGGTGCATAACAATGCAAGAGAAAGTATGCGCGACAACGCAAGTAAGGTGTGCATGACAATACAACAAGTGTGCGCGACAACGCAAGTAAGGCGATGCATAACAATGCAACTGAAACAAGCTTGACAATGCAAGTAAAACATAAACACATGCAAATAAAGCATGCGTGACAACGCAAGCAATGTGTATAACAATGCAAGAAAGGCATGCGTGACAACGCAAGCCATTGGGCATAAACACATGTAAGTAAAGCATGCGCGACAACGCAAGCAATGTGTATAACAATGCGAGAAATGGTACATAAACACATGTAAGTGAAGCATGCGTGATAACGCAGGCAATGTGTATAACAATGCAAGAAAGGGATGCGCGACAACGGCTAACAATTGAACAATGTGTATAACAATGTATAACAATGCAGGAAAGGGATCGGCTAACAATTTGGCCAACCGGCCAAAAGTGGCAGTTTCGGGGCAATTTTGTTCATTTGCTTCGGGTCTTTAAATATAGGGTTCCAAACCCTATATCCTCACTTCTTCCAAGCCGAAAATCCTTGCTCTCTCTCTCTCTAGGTCATTTTCTACCCTTAGATCCGAGCTTTTCTCCTGTTTTCGAGCCTCCCACAATATTCGATTCACGAAACCCTCGTCATTCCAAACACTTTGAACCGATTGAAACGCATTTTCGGTGCCACATTCTTGATTTCCACTTCTTGGGGTTTGTTTTCCCCGAGTTTACCTTGATTCCCATCCTCTCTTCCGATCATTGTCATTTTCCTCTGTTTTTCACCCCTCGGGGTTGACTTTCGGTTGACTTTTTGCATTTTTACCCATTCTCCATACCTTCGGCAACTTTTGCACCCTTCTCGAGATGGCGGACGATATTCCACGGGGTGGGGCTCCCCCAAAGATGGATACCAATCCTGAGGTCGAGCTCTTGCCGCTCAGTATTCGACCGTTCGACCCGGCGACATACCGGCCCGCGATACACATACTTCCTCCCGATAGCATCCGCCAGTTCAGGAGCTACGCGCGAGGTGCGCCATTGGAGCTCCTGCTATGCGAGCCAGAGTCGCACTTTTTCCACGGCGCCACTGAGGTATACTCTTCCCCTCTTTTATTTTCTGCAATGTAAATCAGATATCTTCGATAGCCGATACTGTTCTTTAACTGATAATCACTAACACACTTGTACATCACATGTTTAGTTCACCCTGAGCACAATCATACATGATATCTGTGTAAACTCGAACACATGCACACATACTGCATTTTTATCAATTCTAAACACATTCAAAACACTATATTTCTTACACTGCTTCGCATCTGTTTGTCTTGAACACAGGGAGATTCCCATGCCTTCTGGGGGTATGGGAACACTATCGCCCGAGGTTGGTACATGGAGTTGCCTGACGCGGTTCGCCAAATCGTTGACGAGGTTGGCTTCGGCATTTTCTGCATGGGACTCTCGTGCCTCACTGCGAGTAAGCCCCTTTTAGGTGCGCTGATGGAGAGGTGGTGGGACACCACCAATTCCTTCCACCTTTCTGCTGCAGGAGAGATGACGATGACTCCCTTCGACTTCTCCATGCTCACCAGCATCGGAGTGGGGGTGATCCGATTCCCTTCGACACCGATATGGGCAAGTGGGATGCTACCTAGATCTTCCTGCTTCGCGCTTGCCCACCTCTCTCCTGGCCAGGGTTCGTGAGGTATTCTTGGTTCGAGTACCAGTTTCGGATACAGATGCCGACGACCCGCGAGGAGGTGGAGCAGTATGCCCGAGGATTCATCATGTTCTTGCTGGGCACCACTCTTTTCGCCGACCGGGGGAACACAGTTGCCCTCTATTTGTTAAGCGCGCTAGTGGATATGACGTGGATCCGGTGCTATGGCTGGGGTGGCGCAGGCTTGGCCACACTTTACGAATACATGAGTTTTTCATCCCGCCGCAGTGGACATCTGCTCGGAGGCTACTGGCGAGCCTAGGAGGTACACCTTCCCTTTCTGTTCTACAATTCTTTTTTACACTATCTGTACACCACACACACTGCATACATGCAATCTGCTTTACACTGGCTGTACACTGCACACACTGCACAATACACAGCACATCATTCTCTGATTTTTGCTTTATCTGTATTCTGCTTTATTGATAAGCATACTCATTATTGCCCTGTTACATTCTATAGTTGTGAGTGAATGCCTACTTTCTAAGGCTTGCTCCAGAGCCGAAGATGGAGAGGCCCCTTGCTATCCCATATTCTTATCGATACGATGTGAGGTGTGAGTGGAGGCCCTGGGAATCTTTCTTGTTCTTCCGCAGATACTTCGATACCATTACCGCCGCAGAGGTATTACAAACATTACAGTTTAATTAAGCTTCGCTTTACATTGTGCTTTCAATAGCAGATAACAAATTGTATATCCTGTCATTTGTAGATCACTTGGCAGCCCTGGGCCGCGTTACCTGAGGCAGTGAGAAAGCAGTATGCGGGTGCTCGGGAGACTGCTCGGTTCAGGGTTTTGCTGGAGGGTCCAGTCTGCCGGGCATGGTATCTGGGTGAGCGCTTTCTGTGTCAGACCCTCGGCCTATCAGAGCAAATAGTTCCGAGGCCACCTCCCACCCACATGAAGCATACAAAGAGATACACCCCAAAGGAGTTGATCGACTTCACCATCGGCTGGGATGCTGACTATTTCAGGGATGAGGGCGACTACACCGTCTTCATCCAGACTTATCTCATGCGACCTTTGGCTAGTACTCGCCGAGATGAGAGGGAGAGGCCTGCAGCGCCAGCAAGAGGAGCAGGAGTACCGAGGGCGGCATAGGCCCGGAATAGGAGTGAGTCCCGGAGAGGACGCGGGGTAAAGTGGCCAGAGCTGCCCACCACCATGACATGCCAAGGACAGGGTGGGGAGACTTATCAGATACCTATCGCTCCTCCTCCGACTGATCATGAGCTCGTTGGAGTTCGCGGCTCGACCCCAGTATGTGCTATACTCTTCACTCTGTACAGTCATTTCATTTCATTTGATACCCCGTAGAATACTAATTACTTCAACACTTTTGCAGGCTTCGATCAAGTACACTGGATAGGCTCTGGAGCTGTCGGCCTCAGTGATGGAGATGTTGCAGAGGAGCATGGACCTGCTGAGTATCTATAGTATCCCAGTAAGTTCTTTTAAACTCAGCACCAAAACTTTGCATTATCTGTTCCATACATGATCTGATGCATCACAATATCAATACGGCGCTTGGTACACTGCAT
Organism: Camellia sinensis; assembly: GCF_055761805.1. NCBI lineage: Eukaryota > Viridiplantae > Streptophyta > Magnoliopsida > Ericales > Theaceae > Camellia > Camellia sinensis. Next base: position 187,230,754 of record NC_138963.1, on the reverse strand, counting down.
TCACATACCACTCACAACACTGATACACTGTAACTCTCATACTGCTCACAGCATTCATACACTGCTCACGACATTCATACACTGTACTCATACCCTGTATTCGGTATTCATACGCGACATTGCATAGCATAACTGATGCATTTGCCAATTGTCCTTTTCAGGTCCCATTCCATATACCGGCCGCAGGGAGAGCAAGACGATAGATCTCAGTACGTCACCGCAACAGAGCCGGGCGTACTCACTCTGGGAGTAGTTCACGGGTTCCTATTCCAAATGATGACGAGTCTGATACAGAGGCAGAGTCGTCTGAGGATGAGGCTGGGAATGGCTCAGATTCAGGCTCAGACAGCGGAGCTAGCGGCGACGATCCTGGACCTTCATCTAGGAAGAGGATGAGGAGAGACTCCCACACTTGAGGTGACCAGCGCCGATCCAGACATTTTACTGCTTTTCTTTTTTGCTTTATTTTTCTTTTTATTGGTAGTTTTGCACATTGTACTGCCTCAGGCAGGTTTTATTTTTTTCAAAACTATGTACTTTTGCAAAAGAAAATATGATGAAATGAAACAGCTGTTTTTGTTGAAAAAGTGTTGCATTTGTATATTCTAAGCATCGCATCGCATCGCATCATATTACATAACAATGTAAATAAGTTGAACTTTGTTTTGAATTTTAAATAAGAAAAACGAAGAACTTGACAAGCTAACCAAATATAATACAACTCGATAAGCAAGACATGAACTAAAGAACACAAAATACAACTCGATAAACAAATTGAAGTAACATCGGCGCGACTTCACAAAATCATCACCGAAAGGCATTTGAAGTGGAACTAGTCACAAGTTCTCCACATCTCCAACTCATATACAGCTCAGAAAACAAAGGGAGAGGCCATCGGCCAAAGTGAGAGGCCATCGGCCAAAGTGAGAGGCCATTGGCCACAAGAAATGACCATCGTCCATCATTACTAGTCGATCGGCCACAAAATATGGTCGGTCGGCACTCTTTTTGGCCGATCGGCCAAAAATGACAAGCACCTCCAGAATATTGCCACTTGTCTTCCACCCAACACATTATCTTCTACAAAAGCCTCAGCTTCAATTCAGTTTTTGCACCAAATGGAAGCATTTCCTGTCCAAAATCTCACAAGTTGGATTGCCAACTTGGATGGCTCGGAAAAGCTGAATTTCTGAGGCTTTGGCATAAATGCACTATTCACGTTGAGTCGTACCCCGCTGCGTTTTTCGTTCCTTCATGCCGCGGCAAGGTTTTGGAATTTGGTAACACACGTCTTTAGCTTTGGCGGACAAGAGATGTGTCATACTTTCGAGGTTTTCCAAGCTTTAATGGAATCCGAGCGCGATGAAGAAATCTTGCCTCAATTCTACTTCGGCTACATCCAAGCCTTAGGACGGATGTGTGGGCTTACTTTGCATGACGGTCGGTCATTGATTCTCGACAGAGAGCTAGACATCCCGAGCTTGATTTGTTGATTTATTGACGTCGGCGACCGCAGCGATTATCATTGGCAGGGTTATCAGCGACATGCGTTTTGCTTGTGCATGTTGTCTCATTTCTTGCTTGCCCCAGGCTCCGGTGGGTTTAGCACTCATTTGATTGAAGTTGCCGAGGGCTTAAAAGAGGGCAAGAGTTGCATCACCATGACGCTAGTTAAGACATTGATCGGTTTGGACGCTTTTCATCGCCGAGAGACGACTAGATTTGCAGGGAGTCCACTACTACTGCAGGTAATGTTTCCCACCCCATCTCACATATATTTTTCACATCACTCGGCCCTCAGGTTCGGTTTTTCTCTCAAAACCCTTTTCTCACTTTTTCTCTCAACGTACACCTCTCTATTCTTTAATCTCTCATTTTTCATCCCTCTCCAAATATGGTTGATGGATAAATTGAAGGTTGTGGACTCATGCCCAGCATATTCAGCTCGCAGCTATTTCTTCCGATGACGTCTAGTCGATGCCCCGGATGAGGGATGGTGGTGCGAATGGATGCGCAGTTTGCCTGCTCCCGACATTGCTTGGCGTTGCCCCTGGCTTAATTTACCGGCGATGAGCTACAACATGACTTGCCAGCCCGGGAGGGAACGTAGAAACGCCAGACTATGCCCCGAATTTATTTGCTTTAATCAGTACTTTTAAGTTTTCTTTATGAATGTAATAAAAAACAACTTCAATTTGTATTCAAGAGTAGGAGAACTCTGTACTGAAATCAATGTAATTGAAGGTTGTGGGTACTGAAAATTTTTCGTTTGGTCCAAAAATGGTCTAAGTTGTAAAAAGATTAATTTGAGCAAAATCAACTTTTATTAAAACTTTTCAAAACCATTTTCGATATGGATCACAATTGGACACGCCCGAGATCTATCACAGAGATGTACAACCCCGGATCCTAGCAACTGGAAAGTTGCCCCTAGTCTGAATAGCATTGCACTAGAGATCACAACCGAGCTCTTGAATTCAGAATAGACAAAGATGACCAACAAGATCACACTGACAAAGTTGATTTGGAAGTGTTTATGGCTGGACTTCAATATGAAGTTGCCTACGTAACCCAAAGATGGGAATCAAGCCTTACGTAGTTCGGTTCGGGTTCACTCGTGTATTAACACTCTCTTTTTGTGCTCTAACTTTTGACAAGGCCGCCCTTTCTGGGTTTTCAACCTTGCGATCACAGTTTTTATAATTTCAAATTTTCTGTACTCTAACTTTTGCCTAGGTCGCCCTTTTAGGTTTTCGGCCTAGCGAGCCACTCAGGGATAGTATTTCTTCAACTTGTCCATGTTGATCGGTTAGGAAAACTCTAGGCCATCTAAGTCCATCAGAACGACAGCACCATCCAACCAAATAGACTTGATGATGTAAGGATCAGTCCAATTGGGTCTGAACTTGTGACAACCCTCACCACTGATTAGTGCTAATCCATGATTAAGCATGTTAATTGACTGACTGACTGAATTACTAAACTAATTGATTGATTGTGCTGGTTTGAATGCAATTCTATCTGTTGACTGTTAAATTATCTGTTCATGTTTTATGCTTTAAACTGCAAATTGATGACCTTATCGGCGGCCGAATCTGAAATTGATTGATGTTTTGTGCTAATTAAGATTTATATCATTTTATGGTATATTTAATTGGAATGTGATTTGGTATGATTGAATTAGATTAAATAAGCTAAATTATAAGAGTTGGCCTTTTTTACCAATTTGCCACATTAGTGACCCACTACATGAGACCTATTGGGATTTGCTTTCATCTCATTTTGTACATTTCATCAGCCACTCCTTGAGCCTTAGCCGACTAAAGAGAGAGAGACTTAGAAGAATTGATTTCATCTTATATTTGCTTGGAGACTTGAAGAATTTGTAGACGATTTGTGCAATTGAGCTTATATTCTTGAGTTTGAGGACCTAAGGTAGTGTGTCCATCCTTTTAATTGTGAATTTAAGTTAGTTCTTTCATGTTTCATGCTAAATTGAAGAGTTGAGTCTAGAATTGGTTAAGATTGTTGAATAAAGGCTTAATTCTTGCATGCATGTTTACATTTTGAAGTTTCGAGGTTGTAGTTCATGAAATCCCACATGCATGTTCATATCTTGAGCTTAGTCCATGAATTCATCTTGTTTTTGAGGCAATTGAGCTCATTTGAGCAAGTAATTGAAGTTTTGGAGTTGATTAAATTCATGCATGTTATATTTTACGTCATGTTCATGGAATTTGTTTGAAATTGTGTTTAATTGACTCACCTTTGGGCCTTGATTTTACAAATTGAGCTTTGAATCATGTTATATTATGAGTTTTAAAGCGTTTCCCAGAAAATTGGCCCAAAAGGATCAAATTTGATGCATTAAAACTTGATTTTGAGCTTAAGGTTCAAATCTTGAAATTCCAGATTTTGGACTCCCGCTCGAGTGGGGTAAGTGGCGCTCGAGCAGGAAATTCGTGTATCCAACACTTATGTTGTGTTTACAGTCCGCTCGAGCGGGGTTTTGCACGCTCGAGCGAGGACTTGTGTCACACGCTCAAGCAGGTGTCGAGCGCCCATCGACCGTGATTTTTGCACATCCAGTACTTTTGCAGTCCGCTCGAGCGGGAAAGTTTAAGCTCGAGTGGAGACTTTGTTTGCATGTCCGCTCGAGCGGGGAAACCCACACTCGAGCGGGACCTCTGTTTTCTGAAAATTCTGAAAATATTTTTAAAGTGCATCTTTGCAACCTCATTCCATTCTAGGCATTCTTCGGCCTAGTTTAAGGCATCTTAATGAGGATATTAATGTAGAACCACACTGAGGCAAATTAGGGATTAAGTTATTATTTTTCCCAACTGTGTAACTTAGTGTGTGTTCACTCTGTAACTGTGTAGGGTTGGCATCCGAGGATGCGTACTAGCTTATCTGCAGCCCAGAACTCAGTGAGTAACAATGTTGTAAAAATATGTTCAATTGAGATTATTTTCTGAATAAATGACTGTACTGCTTTATAAAATGACACTGTTTACTGAATGAATGTTTGTCCTATTTGTGAACTATATTCGTGGCATCCATAGCAATATACTGTTACTGAACTGTTACTGCAACTGTTACAGAGATCTCTGTCGGTTCCCACGTTTGGAATCATTACTGATGGCCATCATTGACTACTCAGTCTGTTAAGACCTACTGTACTGTTTTGTTATTGGGTGTACCACATATGACTATTATAGTTTATGAATTGCTATGTGGCATGATTTATGAGCCACAAACTGAATAACTGATATACTGTTTAAATGACTGTTTTTAATACTGAAAGGACATTCATTCTTAACCTCTTTACACATATGTTATTCACAGGACTTTAGCTCACTACTCATATATATATATGTAGGTGTTCAGGCACTGGACCGTTGCTAGGGGCGTCAAGCTTAACTCCTATTTTGTCAAGCCAACCTTTGTGCCTCACTAAGAGGTTCCAAGTCCTTCAAGCTGAGGCTGCTTGGGGTGTTTTAGTTTTCCCCCTCCTTGTTTATGTTCTGTATAGACTGAATGATGTTGTACTGTACTGTTCTAATAGGGATTAAGTCCATGTCCTGAATGATTGTATATATTGTACATACTGTTTTGGTACTGATTGTATATATATATATATATATATATGAAAAGTCTTTTTGCATACAGACTGTCACAGCTCATTGGACATCTTTTAATTACTGTTTTGGCTTCTGCCAGCCCCTGTACTCTATATTACTGTGTTACTGTTAAGCAGGCCTTCGGTAATCTCAGATTACTGGCTGGTTACGGTGCTAAACCCATAGGGGCGGGTTTGGGTCGTGACAGAACGTGCCCCTAGGGTCATGGATAGGAGCTCGGTTGTCTTTGAGCACCAAATCTCCTTCTTTCAAATTCCTAGACTTAACCTTCTTGTTGAAAGTGCTGGCAATTCTTCGTTGATAACCCTGAACGTGATATAGTGCTTTCAGCCTTCTTTCATCAAAGAGCATGAGTTCTTCAAACCTGCTTTGCTTCCAGTCTGCCTCAGCTATCTGACACTCAGCGAATACTCGCAATGATGGAACCTCAACTTCGATAGGTAGAACAGCCTCCATCCCATAAACCAAGAAATACGGAGTTGCCCCAGTAGAAGTTCGAATTGAAGTCTGGTAGCCCCACAAAGCAAATGGCAGCTTATCTGGCCAGTCCCGGTAGGTTTCCACCAACTTCTGTAGAATGCGCTTGATGTTGTTGTTGGCGGCCTCAACTACTCCGTTGGTTTTTCGCCGATATGTAGACGACTTATGAAAAGCCACGTTGTACTTGTCCAACAAGTCGATCACTTCCTTCTTGAAGTGGAAACCATTATTTGAAATAATCTCGTGCGGGACCCCGTAACAATAGATGATGTTGTTCCGGATGAACTTAGCAACATGCGATGCCTTCAACACCGCATAAGATTGGGCCTCAACCTACTTCGTAAAATAGTCTATCGCGACCAGAATGAACTTATGCCCATTGGACCCCTTCGGAGTGACAGCCCGATCACATCAATCCCCAGACTGAAAACGGCCACGGCGAAGTCATGTTGTACAGTTTCGACGGTGGAATGTTCATGCGGTTTGCATGGATCTGACATTTGTGGCATTGCCGGACAAAGCCAATACAATCCTCATCCATGGTGGACCAGTAATAACCCTGTCTTAGGATCTTCCAGGCTAGCATCACCCTGTTCATGTGCGCTCCACACTCTCCTCCATGGATGGCCTCCATCAGGCGATTGGACTCTTCAGTATCAACACACAGTTTATACATCCCGAGATGACCTCTCTTGTACAGTTTACCCCCGCAGACGATGAACTGAGCAACCATTCTTCGAATTGCCCTCTTATCTTTGGCATTTGCCTCTAGTGGAAACATCTCTTTTTCCAAGAAGCTCCAGACATCGTAATACCAAGGATTCTCATCTTGTACCTCATCTATGGCAGCAATCAGCTCGTAAGCCGGCATAAATTTTTATTCGATGATGATCGGACGCATTCGGACCCCGAAAGGGATATCTATCATAGAAGATAGAGTTGTTAATGAATCTGCGAACCTGTTGTTCTCTCTCAACAGATAATCGAAGTTCAATTTCTCAAACCGAGGAATCAGAACATCCAAGGTCTGGTGGTAGATTCTCATCTTTTCTTCCTTAACTTTCCAATCTCCTTTAGCTTGAGATACAACAAAGTTCGAGTCCTCGATTACGTGCAACCGTTTTGCCTCTAGTTCTAGGGCGGCTTCTAGTCCGACGATACATGCCTCATACTCTGCTTTATTGCTCGATACTCTGAACCAGAGTTTGAATGCTAAAGGTGTGAGGGAATTGTTGGGTGCTATTAGCAACACCCCTATCCCATACCCGTATTAGTTTGACGCTCCATGAAAGTACATCATCCAGGTCTCTTCTTCGACATGCAGAATGGCCTCATTTGGGAACAGATACTCAACTGCTTCATCCCCTTCCACTGGGTGATCGGCTAGGAACTCCGCTACCGCTCTCCCTTTCACTGATTTGCGCGTCACATACTTCAGATCGAATTTGAAAAGCATAAGCAACCAACGAGCTAGCCTACCCGTAAGTGCTGGTTTCTCGAAGACATATTTGATGGGATCTAATCTCGAAACCAGTATTACAGAGTAAGCTAACAGGAAGTGCCGCAGCTTCCTGGTAGCCCATACCAAGTCCAAGCAAGCTTTCTCCAGCGGAGTGTAGCGGGTCTCGTAATCCAGCATTTTCTTGCTCAGGTAGTAGATAGCCCTCTCCACTTTGTCCTCAGACTCCTGTGCAAGCATGCAGCCCATTTTAGTTTCAGTCACTGAAAGATACAGAATCAACAATTTCCCCGGCTTAGGCAGTGACAACACAGGTGGGTTCTGTAAATATTGCTTGATCTGTTCGAAAGCAGCTTGGCATCGACCGTCCCATTGGAACTTCTTTCCTTTCTTCAGGAGACCAAAGAGTGGTTCACAAGTCAAGGTTAATTTTGCAATAAACCGTCTTATGAATTGTACTTTACCCAGAAAGCCTCGCACCTCCTTTTCAGTCCTTGGTGGTGGCATTTCTAAGATGGCCATGATTTTGGAAGGGTCGACTTCGATGCCCCTTGGTGTGATCAAGAACCCCAGCATTTTCCCTACTGTAACACCAAATGTACACTTCTGAGGATTCAGTCGCAACCGATACTCTCTGATCCATTGAAAGAATTTCTACAAGGTGGTGTAGTGGCCCTCTCTTTCCTTGGACTTGACAATCATGTCGTCCTCATACACCTCAATCTCTTTATGGATCATATCATGCAATATCGTGGTCGCAGCCCGTTGATATGTAGCTCTAGCATTCTTCAGCCCAAACAGCATAACCCTATAACAATAAGTCCCCCACAGGGTGATGAAAGCAGTCTTCTCCCAGTCTTCGAGTGCCATCAAAATCTGATTGTAGCCTGAAAAACCATCCATGAACGAGAGTAATGCATGCCCCACAGTGAAGTCTACTAATTCGTCGATATGCGACAGAGGAAAGTTGTCCTTCGGACTCGCTTTGTTCAAATCCCTGAAATCCACACATACCCGAATTTTGCCGTCCTTCTTCGGCACTGGAACTATATTGGCCAACCAAGTTGGGTATTCAGATACCAGCAGGAACCCTGCATCAATTTGCTTGGTGACCTCTTCTTTGATCTTGAGGGCCCAGTCTGGGCGGATCCTTCTGAGTTTCTGTTTAACAGGTCGGGCCTCTGGGTCAAGAGGGATCTGGTGATGTACAATCTCAGGATCGATTCCAGGCATGTCTTCGTAGGACTCTGCGAAAACATCTTTGAAATCTTTTAATAAAGCGACTAAGCGCTAGCACTCCTCCGAAGACAACGTGGACCCGATCTGGACCAGCTGCGGGTCCTTCTTAGTACCAACATTAATTTGCGTGATTTCATCAACCAGCGGTTTTACAAACCTCTCCTACTCTTGATCTAGCAAATATTTCAAAATCGGAGGAATTTCTTCCTTGTCGTTTTCATCAAAATTTTGAAAGCCTTTATTAATACAATAAATCAAAGGCACAGAAAAGTACTCGAAGGCCACAGTCATTCCATTCTCATTAATCACTTCCAAGTCGCCTCATTCCTCTGTTACAACAGACTCAAAGGAAAAAGAAAAAGACGACCTAGACAGGACTGTGGCATCCGGGTTATCACCCCCAGGAATACCGGACTTAGACTCAGACGAGCTGGAACCTGATTCTGACTCCACAGACTCGGTGGAATCCGATTCTGGCTCACTACCTGACTTGGTGCTGCTCGATAAGAATCCCTCCTCGTATTGCCAGACTAGGGAGGGTGCGAAGGACGCATCTAGAATGTTCGAAGATGGGCTCGCAGCCACTTCATTTCCAATCATGGAAACTGAGTTATTCCCCAAGCACTCTTGTATGATCGGAGGATCTAAGAGTAGACAAGCCCGCGCTGCCCCCATTTCAATCTCTGTGCTCTTAGAGACCTCTTCCTTACACTGCTCAGCCACAGTTGGTGGGTCTATCTGCTCTTCAGCAACATCATTCCCGGACAACTGTAAGTTAAAGAAGCTCTCAAATCCCGGCAGGCGCCTCTTCTCTACTTTTAGCCATGGCTCTAGGAAGCCGTAGAATGGAAAGTCTTCCCCCTCCCGGACGAAGCGTCCGTTCAGGGTCCCTTGGATTGGTCGGTGCATCAAGTCATAATGCTTCCCGGTTTGTTTGGTTTTGGCCCTTCCAGCCATTTCTTTGTCTTTCCTCACCCAGTCCTCTTTGGTAGGCAGATAACCTAAACCAAAGGTATGAGGGTTATGCGGCACTTCGGCTGATGCTGTGACGCATTTCCAGCCACTTTTTCCTAGTCCCATCCCAAGGATGTGCTAGAGCTTGTTCATGAGGTACACTGACTGTGCGTTGAGATATAACCCCTTATCAACAGCCAAAATGTTCCGTACGACCTGGGCCTCGGCTTGGGTAAATCCTGACAGGAACACATCCTCCGTGCCATGCTCGATTTCCAAAATCGATGTAGACACCTTTGGCGGCGGATGGATTGACGAATTCCCAAAAACTATAGCCATCCCTTTCCCGTGGGGGTATTTCAACATTTGGTGCAGGGTGGAAGAGACCGCCTTTACCTGGTGCAGCCACGGCCGCCCTAGGAGTAAATTAAAGGTTGCGGGAAGTCCAAGACATGAAATTCAATATCTTGTATTGTCCTGGATGTGTGCTGTCTCCCCAAGTATTGGAACTCTTGGTGGGGGAGGAGCTGGGTGCGAAGCAGATGCTCCGGCTTGCTATGGTGGTTGTTGTTACTGGAGTCTAGCAACCAACTCTGCTTGTTGGGCCATAAGCTCAGCCTGGCGTGCTGCAAATTCTGCTTGACAAGCAGCATCCTGCTGCATGGCTTGCATACTTTCCTGGAGCTGACGCATCATCTCCTCTATACCTGCCATATTGTGCTGATCTATCTGAACAACCGGTATATCTGTCCTTGCAGTAGAAACTGAGACCTCAGCCTGACTGTTCACTGGTAAGGTAGATAAGGACCACGGATCTGGCAACTGCTATATCGATACATTGCGCCTTTTTTACCTCCATCTGGTAACCGGGGGTAAAGAAAGGAACACCGCTTGTCCGTCTATTAGATTCGCGGATCGATTTAGTCTTCGACCTCTAACCCAGAGTGCTTGGGGAATATCTGCCTGGTCGGATGCAATGGTGCTAAACTACCTTGCAAAAAGATAAATAAAGCATACTAAGGAAAGGATAAACAGAAAACGGGATAGCATAACAACTTAAATAAAGACAACACACAGTTGGCAAATACAAGCTGAAAGAACTATTCTCAACCACTATCATTGTTCTCAAATCACTGCCCCAAATCTGAATCTAATACCCGCAGGTAAAACTAATTCCCAAATACTGATGCCCGCAGGCCTGATACCCAGACTTGCAAACTGATGCATGCATCCCTGTAGAGGCCAACTCTAAAAGCACATAATCAAGCAAGTAAGAGCCAAAACACCCCTATGGAGGGGTAGGGTTTCCCTGGCCTATTGTCAGGAGCTAGGGTTTCACTACGCACGCAGCGGTTTTCAAACAACCTACAATCGGGTAAGCAACCTATCCTAGCTTGGAATGGTCACTACGGATTCCGATATGCACTAGGTTGAATAGTCAAAAGGGGTGCCCCGGTAAGAATCGGGGTTTGTGTTCCCGTCGTGGCAGAGCCCGCAACCAGTCAGCCTTAAGGCACGCTTCTCAAAGCATGCCTCTGCCAAACCGTTCAGGAATAACATACGGCAAACACGTTCTCCTAGGTGCACCAATGCAAATATAATGCAAAGAGACACATAAGTGTAGTCAAAACAAGATATCATGAGTTCGAGTCAATTTCTCCCAGTAGAGTCGCCAGAAACTGTAGACGTGCCCGAACGTCCCGACTCCGTGCGCGAATGGTGCGAAATCCGTTTTGTTCTTAGCTACTACAGTTCAGACTCATGTCACGGTTCTGAATCTAATCTTGCAAAGTGCAATGCAAGATTGAAAAATCACCAAAGAGTCCAAATTCGGCAAATCGTTTTGGAAAACTGATTTTTATAAAGAAGTGCCAAACATGGACTGCTTTGCCAGATATAGAGTAGCCACCTAAATGTTTTTGTTTTGGGGAATTTAGGAAACCCTGACTCGTGCCGAAGGTTATGTGTCCGTCATCACCAAAGTTGCCTCGGCTCGAGAACTTGGGTACGAGAGGGGGAGGTCATACAATGAGCACCCCCGCTCGCCCGATCAAAAAGATCGGCCTTTACTAAGCATGATATTTTGCTTTTGAAAACACATGTGTTCTTATTCCGGTTTATTAGCTAATCTTACTATGTGAGGCACACAGCATACAACTATAGACTAGATTGCCTAAGTTGGAGCAAAACATCTCATGTTTGTTTGTTTGAAAATGATTTAAAGGTGCTACTCGCAAGTAGGCTAAGTCGTGGATTTGCCACCCTCAAGTGGGCTTAGAAAACATGATTTTGCCACTTCACAAAGTGGGCTTAAAACTTACATTTCAATGAATTGTTCCAATTCAAGCAATCCAACCTTCACCCACAGGCATTCAGGCAGTTATATCATTTAAGCAAATAGCCTCATGGCAAGCATGTTGTCAAGGCAACACTCACACTCATGCAAGAGGCTAAAGCATAAACACTTACAGTGTACTCCGAGCCAAAACAACAACTAGTTAGTAATCAATGCATGATCCTAGCTATGTTTAGATACCTAATGCAACACACGTAAAAATGCAACTAAAATAGGCTCGGCTATTCTAAGATGACATATGAAATGCAACTTGATAACATGCCGTTGAGCACGTATTCAAGTAAATGTATTGAAATACAATGCAATTTGTATAATGCGCCGAGCCCGGTGCATGCAAGACAGATGAATGAATGCACATATGCAAGCATAAGGATGCTAATCACAACATGACCTAGAACTAACCATCGTAAGCAGATAAGTAAAAGGGAGAAAGAAATGGGGGTTGGAAGACATGCATCACACATATGCACGCTTATTACAACAGTTGGCCCTCTCGGCGGAGGGTCCGAATGAATAATACAAGCTAGCTACGCTAAGCTATTCTAACTAATCTAATAATCTAATTAGACTAATTATTACATAATCAAATTGAATATTAGCTAAGCTAAGCTAATTAAGAATTTACAATGATGAATTAAATTAGCTAACACATTAACTAATTAATTACAAATTAACTAACTATACAAAGCGGTTAAAACGGCCTCGAGAAGAGGGGCATATGCATGCTCGATCGACTTCGCTCGGAAATCCGTTGCCATGTCTCATGTTGCCTCTGTTTGCACACTTCTGCACCTCTGAGAATTGTACAAATCTCTAGAACACTTCTGATCCACCTCATGGACATTCTGAGAGGTTATCGGCCAAGAGGTAAGGGCATCGGCCAAGAGATGAGGGTCATCGACCAGTTTTGAAGCTATCGGCCAAACATTTATAGCCGATCGGCACACCAGATAGCCGATCGGCCATCTCTTCCCGCAAACTGCTCTTTTTGCTGCTGCAGAGCACAAACAGAGGCATGGCAATGTATTTGCAAGAAAATGTTGTGTAACTACACTCCTTATCATGTTTGAAGCTCAAAGGAATGTAGTGCTCGACTCTCGAGCCATCAATCACGCATTTCGATGCATGATGGCCAAAGAGGCCGAGTCGCACAATTCAATGTGAATGAAATGCACAAAAACACATAAAGGACCATAACCTCTATCATGTTTGATCAAGAGGCAAGGCATGCACACACAATGCAATGCAGTAAGCATGCAAAATCATGCAATGCAACAAGCAGTCAACAACATGCAATGCACCAAGCATGTATCAACAATGCAAGCAAAAGCATGCAAAACACAATGCAACCCAAACATGCAAGCATGATGCAATGTAACAACATTTTAACAATATGCAAATTGGACTTAAACTAAAATGGACAGACCTCAATCATGCCCAAATCAGTGGCCAATAACACCAAGACTAAGGCACCAAAAGGCAAAACATGTATGCACACATATTAGTCCATAAGCTAGGCAACAATGCACAATCCTCAATCATGATGAAGAAGTGACAAGTATGAGAGTATGGCAATGAAATAAGCTCTGAAATCATGTGAGGAATGATGCCAAATCATGCACATAATACAAGCATAGCATGCTAGGAGGTTCAAAGCTTTAGGCTAGCCAAGGAGTTTGTACTAAGGCCACATGAATCAAACCCCAAAGTGCCAAGGACAACCAAAATAGTCCTAGATCATGCAAAAATGAGTCTAAAACATGCATGGACCAAAGCTAAAACAAGCCCACATGAAAGACATAAGGCATGATGCATGTAAGGCCAATAAGGGGTATTACACTACACCTATCAAGACCAAGCATGACATGGCTTAACCGATAAAAATCAGAGTTATGGCATGTCAAAATAAGCCCAAAAACCCACTGATTTGATAGCCCAAAGGCCTAAGCATGGAGGCATACATAATGATCCATTCTTGAGGCATAAAGAGCTAAACCTCCTAGGCATTAAAAGAGTGACAAGCACAAGTGTATGATCATGAAATATGCTCTAAAATTACATAAAAAATGATGCCAAATCATGAAAGTTGCCCAAGCAATGCATGCTAGTGGCTTGGAAACTCAAAGCTAACAAGGTTGAATGCACTATGGCTATATAAAGCATGGCATGCATGATCAAGACAATACAAATCAGAGCTTAAGCATGGTAAAACAAGGCCAAAAGCTTCTTTGAGTTGAGCCAAAACATGCAAGAATGGTGGTCTAAACACAAGATGCATGTTAAGGCAATAGAGAGGATTGCACTACAAGTGCATGGTGCATGCAAGAGGCTATCAAACCAAGCTTAGACAAAGGTATAACATAGCAAAATAAGGTCTAATACATGCTGAAATGGAACCAAAACATGATCAATTATAAGGCATTCAAAGTAAGCATACAAGACACAAGGAGAGGGGATGACCCTCTCCTATTTGGGACCTCAAAACCACCTTTCCACCACTGAAAATCCTCTGAGTTTCAGTGGTGAGAAGGCCAAAACAAGGTGGTCCCAATAGTTTAAAAGGAAGGCACAAGAACAAGGCCAAACAAGGCCTAAGAGGGGGTAGACTACTCATAACACAAAATTGACCTTAAACAAACATTACAAGCATGAAAAATCAAAAAATTTTACAGTAGAAAGTTAAGCTTAAATCAGCATGCAAATAGGTCCAAAAGCTTAAGCCAAAACAAAGGTTTAAGGGCTAGTTGACTCACCCTTGAAGAACACCTTCAAGAACACAACTCTAGTAGCTTTTCTGAGCTTAAACCAAACCAAAAACTCTAACACCAGCTCCTAAGTACCTCAGCAACAGAAGGATGGTGTTCTAGTAGGTGTTTGTGTGTAATAGTTTGAAGAATTTACACTTTTTTAGCACAAACAAGAGCAAATGGAGAGAGAGAGAGAGGTAAAATATAGAAAGAGAGTGATATATGTTTTGAATATCAACTTTTTAGAACCTCTGGAAAGGGAGAGGGATCTCCCTTCTTATAGAAAATCAATTCTCAAGCTTGTTGAGCAAGCTTAAGTCTTGATTCAATCCCTCCATACACGTGTATGGAGGATGAGAATCTTGCTCACCAGCTGTCACAGCTGGCACAAAAATATCTGCAAGAGCAGATGGAAAGGTCTCGGCCAAGAAATATGGCCGATCGACCAAAAAGAGTACCAATTGGCCACCACTTATGACTGATGGCAAGAAAACAAGGCCGATGGCACAATGCCTTGGCCGATGCATTGTAGAGATAGCCAACAAGCCACCCTCTTCCCTCAGAAGCAAAACCACAAGTCCTTGGTCCACAACCAAGCACAAAACAGACAAGTTGAGAGATCCTAAGGCAAGGCGCGCAGCTGAGACCTTCGGGAACCCAAAACGAACACGAGCATGGATGATCATCGAGTGTTCAAACGATGACGCCCAAGTCTTGAGGACGGTCAAAAATGGGGTGTCTACATCGCGCCCCACCTTTCGAAAAGGGTTTGAAAAAAGAGGTCTCACAGTTCGGACTCCTGCGGTTCTGAATCTAGTATCACAAGTACAATGTGAAACTGATAAACACCAGAAAGTCTAAATCCAACAAACCTTTTTAGAAAATCGATTTTAAATCAAATAATGCCAAAATTAGACTACTTTTCTAGATATAGAGTCGTCACCTAAATATTTTATTTTTGGAGAAATTTAAGAAACCTTGACTCGTGCCGAAGTCCATGTGTCCGTCATCACCAAAGTTGCATCGGCTCGGGAACTTAGGTACGAGAGGGGAAGGTCCTAAAATGAGCACCCCCGCTCACCCGATCAAAGATCGGCCTCTACTAATCATGATATGATGTTTTATAAACATTATGTGTTCTTGTTCTAGTTAGTAAACTAGCTTTACTATGTGACGCACACAAGCAAGTATAGACTAGTTTGCAAGACTTGGAACAATTCAACTCATGTCTATTTGCGAAAATGATTTGAATTTGCCACCCTTAAGTAGGCTTAAAGATGCGGATTTGCCACCAAACATAGAGGGCTTAAAACAAGATTTGCCACAACAAAGTGGGCTTAAAACATACATTTGTTGAATCATTCCAATTCAAACAATAAGCCATCATCCATAGGCATTCATGTAGTAGCATTTAAGCACATAGTCTCATGGCAAGCATGCGAAACATGGCAGCATTCACACTTATGCAAGTATGCTAAAGCATAAAAACTCACCTAGTACTCCAAGCCAAAACAAAAACTAATTTGAAAGATGCATGATCCTAACTATGTAAGATGCTTAATGCAACACATGCAATAATGCAATTAGTAGGCTCGGTTACTAATATGGCATATGGATTGATTTGAACAACATGCGATAAAACACGTATTCAAAGAAGTATTGAAAGTGCAATGCAGTTTGAATGATGCGCCGAGCCTTGGTGCATGCAAGACAAATGAATGGATACAAGCATGCGATATGTTAATTGAAACATGACCATAATCTAACCATAAAAAATGATTAAATAAAATGGAAGGTTGGAAGACATACACACACGCACGCACACTTATTACAACATTACGCCCTCGCGAAGGAGAGTCCGAATGAATAAAAGCTAACTAATTAGCTACGCTAATTAAGTTAACTATTACAAAACTCGAAACTAATTAACTATTCTAGTTAACTAGTTATTACAAATCAATCTAATTAGCTAAATACTTAACTAATTAATTACGAAGCAATTAAGCTAATTAATTACAACACGAATTAACTAACTAATCTACTTAAATAATTACAACGTTTGCATGTATTAGCTACCACTAATTAACTAAGCAAAGCAATTAAATGGCCTGGGAAAGTGAGGGATGCATGCATGCTTGATATTCCACCTGAATGGCCATTGTTTCGCTACTGCAAGCCTCTGTTGCACAGAAGCACTTACACTTTCCTCTTCTCCAGATCACATCTGTTTTGCCTCAGGAACAATCTGTTGAATTTCATTGGTGGACGACAGGGGGAACGGTCGGCCATTGCTAATGGTCGGTCGGCCAACAAAGGTGGCCGGTCAGCTATTGATGGTGGCTGGTCGGCCACTGGTACTCAGAGAGCATAACAGTGTAATTTTGCAGGTTTGTTTATACTATTTACCCTCCTTATCATCAAACAAGCTCAAAGAAGAGAAACTCTTGGCTCTCAAACCACCAATCAAGCAATTTCCATGCATGATGGCCAAAGAACCAACTTTGTACAAGTTTAATGAGTGTAAAACAAAACTAAAAAAGACCACCACCCTATCATGCATGATCAAGGGTGATGACGATCAAGGAAAGTGACACATTTCATCACTTTGAGTATGAAATGTCCCATTTTCCTTGTGTTCTAATTAACGTCCGATTCGAACACATGCAATGCAACACGAAAGATGCTTATCCTGTCTCTTTTACTTGTCTATTTTGTTTACTCATTTTACATTACCGATTCATTCTTTAATCGATTAAGTCCAAAAGTGAGTGTCCTCTAATGGAAAGAAGTGTTAACCAATGGGTAATTTAAGGCATAAGAGAGATCATGTCGTTGGTAATGAACCCTCAAAGAGGATTAAACCATTAAGCATAACCTAAATCTTAAGCTTAAAAGATCCCAAGTTTGAAACAACTCTCAAAAGCAAATAAAAGAATGAAGCAAAGAGGGAGGTTGTAAAGATTTGGGTGCTGAAATTACGTGCAAAACAACACTAAAACATGCTATTTACTCAAGACAATGATGATTAAAACATTAAAACATCAAGCTAGTGAAGGAAATAACACTACAACTATGCAAAACAAGCCTCAAATGAATTAACTAGCCCAAAACATAGCCAAAATAGGTCAAAACAGTAGCAAAAATATGTTGGACTAGAGTTAAGTTAAACTAGAAAAACATGCTAACTTACAAAGCTAACTAGGCATGCAAACAAGACACAAGGAGGGAAGGCTAACGCCTCCAATTTCGAACTTCAAAACAAGGTTCTTACCACTGAAAAACCTCTGAAATTCTATGGTTAAAAGGCCCAAAAAAATTGGTTTGAAAGTGATGAAAAGTAGCACAAGAGCTTAACAAACCAAGGAGCAAGAAGGGTGGACCACCCCCTAACTCAAAAGGGCTCAAACCACCACTTTTAGGTCACCAAAATAAAACTTTTTACATGTCAAAGCCAGCCCAAAAATAGTTCAAGAGAATAGCAAAACAAGTATACAAAGCAAGCTTAAATAGAGTAAGTTCTATACATTTGAAGCAAAACACAAAATAGGCACAAATCTGAGCTTAAACCACCTTCTTGAGCTCAAAGGAGGCTCCAAGTAATCTCAACCCAAAAGTGAGAGTGTTTGATTGAGGGTTGGTGTGCAAAAGCTAAGGACTTGTAAGCAAATGTGTGCAAAATAACAAGAGAGAGAGAGAGAGAGAGAGAAAGAATTCTAGAGAGAGAGGGAGATTTTTTCTCTAAAAATGCTAACCCTAAAAAATGGGAGAGGACACCCCCTATATATAGAAAAACAAGTCTTGAGCTTGGAAACATCTCACCATACACGTGTATGAAGATGCAGCTCAGTGAGCAACAACTGGCACAACTGGCAACAAATATTTGGAAAAAGAGACCATAGGTTATCGGCCACCACTAGTAACCGACAAGAACGAGACCAAAGGCTGTCGGCCACCACTAGTAGCCCTGGCCGATAGCCTAGGGGCCTGGCCGACAGGTCACCCACTCTTCCAAACTGCAGGCAACAAGCTCTTGGTCCAAAAACAAAGCACGAAACAGAAGGTTTCAAGGCTCAAAGTCAGGGCGTTCCGCCGAGGACTTCGTGCGCTCAAAACAAACACAAATAAGCATAACCATTGAGTGCACAAACGATGACGTCTAAGTCTTAAGGACGGTAAAAAATGAGGTGTCTACAAAATCCCTTGTTTGTTTAAGCATGAGATTGAAATGTCATGCTTAATGGTTTAATCCTTTTGAGGGTTCATTACAATGGTATAATGTCTCTTTTATGCCTAAAACAATTCTTAGTTTAAGCCCCCTTTCCATTAGAGGACTTAAATTCACCCTTTGGACTCAATTTATTAAAGAATGGATGGTAATCTAAAATGAAGTAATAAAATTGAGGATAAAATGGTGTAAGCTAATAATTGGTTTTGTGTTCAATCGGACGTTAATTGAACACATGAAAGCTTGAGGCATTTCATACTCATTAGTGATGATATGGTTCAAGTTTCCAAGGTCACCACTTCCCTTGCTCAATTCATGAAAGGGAGAAGGTTAGAGTCTTATTTTATTACATTTATTGAAATTGCAGACTTTGGTTCATGAGCCATCATGCAATGAAATTTCTTGAGTTGATGGTTTGTGGACCAAGTTTTGTCTCTCCTTTGAACTGTTCATGATAAGGAGGGGTGAATCGTGCAAACAAACCCTTGAGAATACCATGTGCATGCTCTGTTTGTTCTCTATTACACCAAGATGAACTGTGCAGCAGTGGCCGGCCGGCCACCAATGCAAAATCCAGTAGTGTGTTTTTGGGGCAGAGAAGAGCCATTCTGAATGTGGACAAAAGTGTAAGTGTTCTACTGTGCAACAGAGGCTTTCTAGAAGCAAAACAGTGGCCTTTTCTTGTGGAAACCGAACACGTGCATAAGCATTCCTCGCGTACCGAGCATGTTTAAGTTTAAATACTTAGCTTAGATATTTGTTGTAATTAATTAGTTGTAGCTAGTTAATTAATTAGTTGAGTTGAAATGGGTGTTTTTGGTACGATATCCCTTTCCCTGGCTTGCCCCTTACAGTTTTTGCAACAACTACAAGCACTTGCTGTTTGTTCAGCCCTTTACCTTTAAACCCCTTAATAGCCCACTGAAGCTGTTCATAAGGATCAATACTTGCCCCGACCTTGTTCTTGACCCTTGCCTCCACTTTGCCAAGGGATTGCGTTGCTATATCAGAGCAGAGCCCATTTGTTGTCGACATGTCATTACCCAGACCTGAGATAGCTTTAGGTTGGCCCTTTTCAATTACAGCTCGCCCCAAGATTGAGGAGCCTTTTGGCGTGAAATTTCTGGCATTTGATGTGATCAATGATGAAGCCAAAATCCCAAAGGCTAAATCTGCCACAGTTCTCTGAAGATCTTCAATCATGCTCATTAGCTCAGAAGTAGTGGGTTCATGGGTTTGAGATGATTGGGGTTCAAGTGCATCTATCATACACAAGTCTGTGCTTTCTGGAATGAACACCTTAGGCTTGGGTAAATAGGCCGGGGTGATGTATATGCTGGGGTTGTAGGTGGAAGGCAGTGTATGGATTAGGTTGAGGTGTGGAGGTGATGGGTTAGTGGTGGCCTGAGGTCCTTTTGGTGGAGCTATGATCTCTTCGTCAATAAGATCCTGCACCTGTGATGGAGGCGGATGCAATAGTTGGTATCATGACCGTGCTGCTGATGATAGACACAGTATTTAGAGGGGTCATATCCTGGTGGAAGGGATTTGAGAGGGGTCGGGGTTCTAGGAGCTCTAGGTACCCTTTTTCTAGCAGTATTTTCAAAGCTTGAGAGAGACTTATGTAAAGAGGATGGAAATTTCGGGCTCAGGGCCGAGTTGAAGTTGTGGGTTTTTGGTTATCGATGGGAGTGGTGACAATGTTTACTTCTAAGCATTTCATAACTGTACTACCACTGATGGTAACATTGGAACTACGAACAATATTCTTCCTCACATGTTCGTTATCTTCCACAATGAGCCCTTATTTGATGGCATCCTTGATTTGAACCCCAATTTCATGGAGGTCCTTAAAGTTAAATATCATTTTCTGTAATATCTCAGCTTGCCTAGCCATATCTTGCTGCAGTGAACCTATTGATTGCTGAAGACGGATCAGTAAATCCTCTAGATTTGTCAGAGGCCAAGCCATGATAGGGATAGATGGTCGCGCGCTGAACAGAGGTGATCTAGTTGGTAAATGCCGGAACATTGGAATCGGTGAGCCCTATCTAGCCCTTCTTTGCCTTGTCATTGGCAAAGGAAACACTGGTTACCCTTGAACTACATCTCCGACCTGACAAAGTCTATTAACACGAGTCCAGAATACCAGGGGGATATCAGAGCCTTCTGAAGCTATGGTTCCAAGACTACCTTAGAAAAGAGAAAACAGACAGCATCTTAGCCCAATATCACTAGAACATATATGATCACAGCTGAATGACTATACTCTCTATACTGAATTCTTCCCCAAATTAGATACCAACTTGCAACTGATATGCACATTCCTGTACAATTTCACTGTAAAGCACATACCAGTTAAGTGAGAGCCAAAACACCCTTATGAGGGCATAAGGTTACCCTGTCCTAGTTTCGCCAGAAATTAGGGTTCACTATTCAAACAAAGTAGTTTTCACGCAATCTTGCATTCTGGTAAGCATCATGTCCTAGTTTGGAACAATCTCTATGGCTTTACTATATGCAGTTAGGCCAAATAGTCAAAATGGGGTACCTCAGCAAAACTACCTAATATACCTCTCACACCTAACACTGAGAAGTGAAAGGAGGATCAAGTGGTACAACGGTAGTCCAGATCTAAAGGTTATGTTCCCATCATGGCAGAGCCCATGACCAGTCAGCCTTTTGGCAAGCTTTTAGGCAAGCCTTCGATAAACCGTTTAGGAATAGCAGATGGCAAACATAGTGACATAAACGCACCAATGCAAATGCAATGCAAAGAAACATATAAGTGTAGATAAAATTTCACATCATGAATTTCAAGTCAAGTTCTCTAAAGTCTCCAGCAGAGTCACCAGAAACTGTAGCTCGGCTTTTTCGTGCCCCCTTTCGAAAGATGAAGAAGCCCTACAGTATCGGACTCCCACGATTTTGAATCTGATTCCGCAAGTGCAATATGAAATAGATAAACACCAAAGAGTCCCAATCTGACAAATCTTTTGGAAAATCGATTTTGAATCAAATTGCCAAAAATGGACTACTTTGCCAGATACAAAGTCGCCACCTAAATATTTTTTTTTTAGGAAAAATTTAGGAAACCTATGACTCGTGCCAAAGGCCATGTGTCCGTCATCACCAAGATTGTGTCGGCTCGGGAACTTAAGTACGAGAGTGGAAGGTCATGAATTGAGCACCTCCACTCGCCCGATCAAAAATCAACCTCTACTAATCATGATATGAATCTTATATACATTATATGCTCTTGTTCCAGTTTATTAGGCTAGCATTACTATGTGATGCGCACACACACAAGTATAGACTAACTTGTAAGAATTGGAACACTTCGATTCATGTTTGTTTGTAAAATTGTTTCGAATATGTACCACTTAAAAAAGTGATCGCATATGAACATTTACTCAAATTATTCCAATTCAAGCAATTAGCCTTCATCCACAGGCATTCAAGCAGTTTTATCACTTAAGCAATTAGCCTCGTGACAAACATGCTAGACATGGCAACAATCACACACATGCGACATGCTAAAGCGAGTAAAGGCTCTCCTAATACTCCAAGCCAAAAGATTAAAGAGTTAGAAAAATGTATGATCCCTAACTATCCAATATGACTAATGTAACACATGCGATATGCAATTAATAGGCTCAGCTACTAATATGACATATGAATCAATTAAATAGCATGCGGTCTAAGCACGTATTCAAAGAAGTATTTAAACTAACAATGCAAGTTAGAATGATGAACCGAACTTCAGTGCATGCAATACAAGTGAATGCAAACATGAAGTATGCTAAATAAAACATGATGCTTTAATCTAACCATCGTAAGCTAGTAAATAAAAAGGAGAAAGACGTGGGATTGAAAGAAATACACATTATTACATTGCGCTCTCACAAATGAGAGTTCAAATGAACTAATTAGCTAACTAATTAAAGCCAAGCTAAGCTAAGCTAAGCTAATTATTACAAAACAAAATGAATAAATAGCTAAACTACTTAACTAATTATTACAAACCGAATTAACAAATTAATTAATAAAATAGTCTAACTTTAGGCGATTCTTAAGTCTAAATTGAATAAATAGCCTAACTTTAGGCAATTCTTAAGTCTAAATTGAAGCCCTGGAAGTTCAATTTCCAATGGTAGTGGCCTCACAACTAAATTCTAAGTATATAAAGAGATAGGCTTAATTTAGTGAAGGCTGCTCAGTTATCTCTTAACGGTTTCATGCTCAACAATTTCTCCAACTAGTTTTCTTCTCTCCCCTCCTATTTTCTCCAACTCCAAACCTCTAAATAAGATGTTTTAAAGACTTTTCAAAGAGTTCACATCTCTTCCATTTATTTCCACTTTGTCCTTGCTCGGTTTACCGAAAAGTGCAACATTTAACGAAATGCGAGTCTCGAAATATCGTAGAAACATTTTCAAAAATATTTTGAAAGATAGGGCTTTAAGGTCTAAAATAGTTTTGGTCAAAAACAGTTTGGTCCAAAATGGGGTGTAAGGTTGGGATTTAGAAGCTCTTCTTACTAAAGAAATTGAACATTTGCACAACATGACTCTCATCATCAAGTGATCAATCAGTGGCGCCCAAGTCTTCAGGGCAGTCAAAAATAGGGTGTCTACAGTTGCCCCTTTTTGACAAAGCTCAGAGTCATGAAATGACGTGATGGCCACTAGTGATGGCTAGTTGATTAATTAATTCGATAGTTCAGTTTGTAATAATTAGTTAAGTAGTTTAGCTATTTATTTATTTCGTTTTGTAATAATTAGCTTAGCTTAGCTTTAATTAGTTAGCTAGTTAGTTCATTCGAACTCTCCTTCATGAGAGCGCAATGTAATAATGTGTATGTCTTCCAACCCCACGTCTTTCTCCCTTTTATTTACTAGCTTACGATGGTTAGATTAAAGCATCATGTTTTATTTAGCATACTTCATGTTTGCATCCACTTGTATTGCATGCACCTAGTCTCGGTTTATCATTCTAACTTCCATTGTTAGTTTAAATACTTCTTTGAATACTTGCTTAGACCACATGCTATTTAATTGATTCATATGCCATATTAGTAGCCGAGCCTATTAATTACATATCGCATGTGTTGCATTGGTCATATTGCATAGTTAGGGATCATGCATTTTTCTAACTCTTTTATCTTTTGGCTTGGAGTACTAGGTGAGCCTTTACTCGCTTTAGCATATCGCATATGTGTGATTGTTTCCATGTCTAGCATGCTTGCCATGAGGCTAATTTCTTAAGTGATAAAACTGCTTGAATGCCTGTGGATGAAGGCTAATTGCTTAAATTAGAATAATTTGAGTAAATGTTCATATGCGATCACTTTTTCAAGTGGTACATATTCAAAACAATTTTACAAACAAACATGAATCAAAGTGTTCTAATTCTTGCAAGTTAGTCTATACTTGTGTGTGTGCATATCACATAGTAATGCTAGCCTAATAAACCTGAACAAGAGCATATAATGTATATAAGATTCATATCATGATTAGTAGAGGCCGATCTTTGATTGGGCGAGTAGGGATGCTTAATTCATGACCTTCCCCTCTCGTACCTAAGTTCCCGAGCCGAGACAATCTTGGTGATGACGGACATGTGGCCTTTGGCACGAGACCTAGGTTTCCTAAATTTCCTCTCAAAAAAAATATTTAGGTGGCGATTCTGTATCTGGCAAAGCAGTCTATTTTTGACAATTTGATTCAAAATCGATTTTCCAAAAGATTTGCCGGATTGGGCCTCTTTGGTGTTTATCTATTTTACATTACACTTGTGGAATCAAATTCAGAACCGCGGGAGTCTGATACTGTAGGGCTTCTTTGTCTTCCGAAAGGGGGCACGAAAAAGCCGAGCTACACTTCACATGTACTATTAATTATTATATATGTATGTGTCATCACCACTCATGAACTATTTAGAACATCCTTAAATGCCAAATATGAATGACCAAAAAGAGCCCCCTTTAAAGCCAGGTTTGTCAAATACAAACTTATGTGCAAATGAACCACATATTGGTAATTCCATAGAGTACTTTAAGTTAACATAAAAGAGAGAATAACAACTCTTATTACCTTAATTTTGTTTCATTTGTGCAAGTAGTCCAGCAATGCTTAGAAGTGAAATAAATGATACAAAATAATGAACATAATATTTAGTGTACATATTATCATAAGAATGACAATAAACAATAGGAGAATATATACATGGACAAAAAATTAAGAATTTAGAATAATAGCAATAAATTGGATAATAATTTTGTAGTCGATATAAGCATCAGTATATGAATAAAAAAGTCACAGCATTTATTTGATTATATGAAAGACAGAACGCACCACGATAACAAAATATAGAATGAAGGGCAATAACACCCATGTTATCTTATGTTCTTTTCAATCATCATGTTAACTTACAAAACATATGTAATACAAGTAACAAGTGTTTCAATAAGTGTCAGTTAAGCACCCAAACAGTATAGACCAATGCTAGACATTTACATTCAACCAAATTGTAATTAGACACTGTTTTAAAATTGAAATATAAATTATTATAGATTCTGCAAATTATAACAGACCAATTATAAGTATAAAAACCTAAAATCAATTTCTCACAAACTAAAATATCTAACTGTTTTAACTCCTTGAATGCACACAACAAGAGAATGAAACATATCAGAGAATTGTAACAACAATTTCGTAGAATCAATAAGAAACAACCGTATACTTAATAAGTAGACATTAAGAAAGTGAGTGGTGAAAATAAAATTTCATTCTAAAATACTCTAAAGTTAACATTTAAAACTACATGTCAATATTTATATTATTGAACTTATTTAATAATTTAATTTTAATAAAGTGACTAAAGACCCAAACAAAAGTTACAAAAAACTTTCCAGGAGCACTAATATATAAAGCCAACTTGGATTTTCATAACTGTTTTAATTTCCAGGAGCACTAACATTCAATAAAATTTGTAATACACAAAATTGAAACTCCTTTACCCATACTGTTTGTTTTGCTTTCCAATTTCTAGAACCTATTTTCTTTTTCTGTTTTCCAGTTCTCCTTTACCCACACTCTTTGGAGAACTGTTATGAAAATCATGAATTGATTTTTATTATTGGGATTTTTACTTGTAGCAGAATTATCAAATTTCAAGTATATAAATCGCACTTGATTTAGGGTTTTAAGGTCAAACTGCGAGAATGCTCGCATAAAAATTTCAAATTTTAAACCCAAAAAGAAGAATCGAAGAACAGAAAATGATCGAAAAATAGAGAAGAAGACCCATTTTGCGTTAGTTTGGAGATGAAGACTCATTTAAAAGTAAGTGAATGAGAAAATGCATTTCTCTACCTGTAAAACAAACAAAATAGAAGAATTAAAAAGAAAACCTTAGTTTTCCCATTTACAAAATTTGAAAAAAAAATAAAAAATCATAACCTAAAATAGAATCCTAATTTTTGTGTTCCTCAATCAAAATCCTAATTTTTCAATGGAAATCCCCAAATCAAAACGCAACCTTGAATCTTCAAACCTAATTTAAGAGTGACAAAATCTTAATTTTTGAGTTCCTTAATCAAAATCCTAATTTTTCAATAGAAATTCACAAATCAAAAACCCTAGTTTGAATCTGCAAGCGTGGTTTAAGGGTGACAGAACCCTAATTTTTGAGTTCCTCAATCAAAATTTAATTTTTCAATAGAAATTCCCAAATCAAAACCCTAGTTTTAATCTCCAAACCTGGTTTAAGGGTGGAAGTGATATTCTTCGTCGAGTCTCTCGTGCGTTCGTCTCTTTTGTCTCCTTCCAGCTATCTTCTCCCTCATCGTTCTCTATTCTCCTTTGGTTTAGAGCTCTCTCTCTCTCTTCTCTGTGTTTTTCTTTGTTCTTCTTTCATCTTTCTTTTTTTGTTTTTTCTCTTGGGGTCAAACTTTTCTCCTCTGCAGTTTTCTATGTTCAAAGAGTTAAAGAGTGTACGTTGGTCCATTCGCGGCAGAAATTGTATATCGTGTAAAGTGAAATATGTTAAACGGCTGACATACATGTGTTGTGTATATTTGATATATTAACAGCATGTCATATATATGTCATAGAAAGTTCAATTATTTACAGCTAACATTGCAAGTTGTAAAAATATCCTCATTATTACCATTAACAACGCAAGCAATACACATGCCGTTGTTAGGATATTATTACGACATGCAAAAAAAAAAAGTCATAAAAGTAAAAAATTGTGACTTGCATGACTATATATCATTAATGTGATATAGTAAAAATTCAATTTTATTATAGTGTGTGATATGTGACTTGAAATTAATATTTGTTCTTTAACATTCGATATTTAAAAGGTTTTTGCAAACTTCAATCTATGGTGTTTTCACAGAGAGCATATTTTAATAAGTTTGTTAGTGATGCACCATTCAAAAGATGACACTTGAAACATATATAAACTGAAAACTTTAATATTTGTGGTATGAAATGAGAATATATATGATGATGTTTCACTCATTATGTTACAAGTACAACACATTATTAAGATAAAACAATATACATTTTCAGAAATTATTTACTAAGTTACGGAGAGCACTTGTTCATGTGACCAAGTAATAAAATATTATAATTTGTTCATCATCTCCTTATTATTAAGATAATGTATTCATTTAATTTCTTACTACTGATTGGTACATAGCCACGTAAAATTCTTAGAAAATAAGATAAGGGTACATTAACACCCCTGAAATTTTTATTTAATACAAATCTCCTCCTTGCATTTAAAAAATTACATTTTCCTCCCTAAAGTTTGTAATCTCGTTACAAATTATCCTTTAGATTACTGATGTCATGTCCTAAAATTTTCTAAATAACCATTTTGCCTTTCTTCTTATCATGATGACTACATTTTACAACTTTCCATTATTAAATTTTACCTGAACATATTCTTATTAAGTGATGATATACAAACATAAATTTTATATATAATTTTTAAGCACAATGATGTAGCTTAATGGTGACCTTTCACTTTAAAAGAAAACACCTATAAACATGATTTATATTTACAATAATATCACTATCACAATATTTTTATATATTAATATAATTTTTCATTTTTATTTTCACCATTATATCACAAAATATTATACTTCTTAAGTATATCTAAATTATGTGTGTCTAAAAAATAAATTAAAAATTTGCTTTAAATATTAAAAAAAATTCAGTAAAAAAAACACTAAAAATAAAAAAAATAAAAAATTTAATTTTTTGTGTGAATTAAATTAAAGAATATGATTGTTATTTTTTGAAATGACATGAATAAAATATCTGTATTATTTTATTATTTTAAATATATAAAGATTAGGGGATAAATATATTATTTTATTCTGATAAAAGGGTAAGTCTAAATTTTAAAATATGAAAAGAGAATTTATATTAAACAAAAGTCTCAAAAATGTTAATATAATTTACCCATAAGGTAATTACTCGTACATTTCACTCATTATTTGCTATGTACTAATGTGGGACGGGTTTTAAAGCACATTCCAAACCAAACCAAGCCATTGTGAGCAATAATTGAAATTATGAAAGTGTCCAGAGGCTCAAATTGTGTTGTATGCCTGTATTTGGGGGATTCTATTTACACTTAAAAAATTATTTGATACATCTAATTTTTTAATATTTTTTATTAAATTATTTAGAATTATAATTTATTCTCAATACGTTTTATATTTTTTTTATAAATTACTCTTTAATATAAAATCATAATTTATAGTACACCCAAATAATAAACGAATCAAAATCCTTAAATTAAACCACTTTCAAAACTCCTTAAACAAGAGTGATTACATTTATTCTTTTTGTTCACAGTTGACACACCGAATTCTCTCTCTTTCACATAAGCCCTCAATACTACTTAGGAAAATGTTTGAGGGCCACAATTTTTGTGGCTCAAATGGCTCAAAATTGTCAAAACGACGTCGTTTTGACAATTGTGAAGTTGTTTTGTACTCAAAACGACGTCGTTTTAACAATTTCGAGCCATTTGAGCCACAAAAATTGTGGCCCTCAATCATTGCTGTACTACTTAATATGTTCTATGCATCTTTCTGCAGAACTGTCAGCGAAAAAAGTTATTTGATTAGCAAAGTAAGGGCTAGTTTGGCATGTACTAAATAAGCCAAAAAGTCAAAAAGTCACTATCTTATTTAAGTCACATCATCTTATTTAAATCACATCACCTCTCTAACACATCACATCAAACCCAACCCAAACCCAACCCAAACCCACCAATAAGTCAAAAAGTGCACTTTTTTAGGACATCCCAAACCAACCCTAAATTTCAGGAGTTAACTCAAGGGATTGTAGCATTATGGTAAGGCCTTGGGGTTTAAGCCCCAAGGTCACAAGTTCAATTTTTTCTTTGGGCCAATCTTCTGGGCGAAGCACTGTTGGTTAGGAAGTTAAACCTCAAGTTGTCTAATCAGCACTTGGTGTGGGTTCAATGCTCCTCGCTGTGCGAGTCCTGACTTAAGCGGAGCTTGTCTTGGAAGGTCGGGACAAGTTTCCAGGTTATAGTCTCCTCGCTCGGAACAGCTAACAGAACACCTTGGTGATCTCTGTAAGGAGTGCTACCTTGGACCTGCGGGAGGGTAGGGAGGATTTTCCTGTAACAAAAAAAAAAAATAAAAAAAAAAAATAAAATAAAAATTCAGGAGTCACTTTCATCTGGTATACCTATTGTTGTAGAGTTTTTTTAGTTTATGTTTCTTGTGCCTTTTGCCGTCTTTGCTTTCTCATAGTACATTGTCCAGAAGTTTCGGAAAGAAAAAAAAAAAAGAAAAGAAAAACATTTGATATGAACATGATGGTTTCGAGTATTGATAATGATGATGATGAAAATCCGTGGATTCGAATGAAATAGGGATTGTGATGGGTTGGTTATATGGTGTAAAGTTTTGTAAATTAAATAAGACATTAATTGAAATTTTAGCCAAAAGAGATTGGATTTACATATTCTTCAGAGTTCTGAAACTTTTTTGCCATAGAAATCAGTTCTTCCAAAAATCTTAAAATCCTCTCAAGTTGAATACGTATAAGTGATTATGATGTATCAAGAGGAAAAAAAAATATTTATTGAAGTTTAATTTGTATTGTCCTTATTAATAAATTTACATTAAAATATAATAAAAAATAAAATTTCAAAATTTTAGTTAGGCACACTGAGTTATTATTTGAGTGCAAATCACCCCTGTATTTGATCCAAGCCAACATGAATAGCACCTCCCAGAAGTCGAAAAGCCCAGGCCTGCTTAAGAACCATTCAAAACTAGTA
Organism: Camellia sinensis; assembly: GCF_055761805.1. Classification (NCBI taxonomy): domain Eukaryota; kingdom Viridiplantae; phylum Streptophyta; class Magnoliopsida; order Ericales; family Theaceae; genus Camellia; species Camellia sinensis. The sequence continues at coordinate 187,200,801 of NC_138963.1, read as the reverse complement.
CATAAAAACCATGGGCCATGGACCATCTCATTTATAATATTTGTTCTGTTAAGCCGAGTTTGGGCCTGACTTTCAGTGAGGCAAAAAATCAACATGACATCACGGGAGAAGCCCAAGCACACAGAGAAGAATTTGATATTGGGCGTATGGTGGCCGTGGAAATCATTTTGTAATTGGGTTGTGGGCCTGGAAATTCAATTTTAGGCAAATTACTTGAAAATCCTATTTAAAAGAGGAAAAAGTCTATTTAGTCCCACAATCTTTTGGATATTCTCAAAAGTCCACTACGTAATTTTCTTCTTTATTTTTGTCGGTGCATTCGTTATTCTCTGCCTCTTTCTCTTCATGATTTCCAGATTCTCTTTCTCTTTCTAATATATAGTCACCGGCGACTGACAACCATCATTAATTGGGATTTACCGGCAACCACCTACCACTGACTCCTTACTTCACCCTCACTGACAATGAAGGAGATAAGTTTCTAGCGAAGAAGATGAATAGATTTATATGAGATCAGACTAGATCCAAACCAAAAATAGTTATCGGAGTATAATCTTATCTCTATATCTGTTTCTCTCATTCAATCTCTCAATTTTTCTACCTTTTCTCTATTACACACTTCTATTTTAATGTTTTAATGGAGAAAATTTTCAAATTCTGAACAAGTTATTTTCGAGTTTTAGTTACGGGCAGTGAAAACTATGGTGTGTTTGGTAACGTTTACGTTTTCAGTTTATATTTACAAAAATTTTATAAACTGGTTTTTGTTTATTTTTTGTTTATTTTTAAAAAAACATAAACTACAAACGCGTTTGGTAATTGACAAAATGTTTAAAAAAATTTAACAATATAAAAAAGAGTGAGAAATTGCAAGTGGTGGCAAGTGGCGGCGGAAAATGGCAGTAGAAAGTGGTAACGGTGGGTGATGGATAGCTGGTGGTGGGTGGGTGGGTGACGGTGGCGGGTGGTGGTTGGTAGCGAGTGGGTGGTGGCGGTGGCGATGGCGGGTAGTGGGTGGTGGATGGCGGGTGGTGGCGGGTAGGTGACGGTGGGTGAGTGGGTGACGGTGACGAGTGGTGGGTGGTAGTGAGTGGGTGGTGGTGGTAGCGGGTGGTGGGTGGTGGTGGTAGCGGGTGGTGGGTGGCGGTGGCAAGTGGGTGGCGGATGGCGGGTGGTGGTAAGTGGTGGCGGGTGGGTGGTGGGTGGTGATAGTGGGTGGGTGCGTGACGATGGCGGGTGGGTGGTGGTGGGTGGATGGGTGACAGTGACGGGTGGTAGGTAGTAGCGAGTGGGTGGTGGTGACAGGTGGGTGGGTGGTGGGTAATAGTGGTGGTGGTGGTGGTGGTGGTGGTGGTGGGTGGGTGACAAGTGGGTGGTGGTGGTGGTGGTGATGGGTGGCTGGTGGTGACAGGTGATAGATGGTGGTGGCAAATGGGTGGTGACTAGTGGTGGGAAGTAGGTGGCGGGTGATGGATGGTAGTGGCGGGTGAGTGGTGGTAGTGGTGGCGAATGGGTGGCAGGTGAGTGGTGGTGGCGAGTGGGTGACAGGAGGGTGGTGGTGGCAGGTGGGTGGTGAGTGGTGAGTGGTAGGTAGTGGTGGTGGTGGTGGTGGTAGAGGGGGTGGGTGGTGGTAACGGAAGGCGGGGGTGGAAAATGGTGGCAGGTGGTGGCTAGTGTTGGGTGATAAAAAAAAAAACTGAAAACTCAAAATGGAAACATATTTTTTGTGTTTTCATTTTTTGGCCAAATTTATAAACTGAGACCACTGATTTATAAATCAAAAATTTTACCAAACAAGTTTTTATTTGAGTTTTTTAAATTTTTATAAATATAAACAGAAAACTGAAAACGTAAGTGTTACCAAACAGCACCTAAATTTTATAATTTCAGTTTTTTTTTTTTTTGGTCCTGAAATGAATCTTGCTTTAAAATTATAAAAATTTGTAGTTTTAGTTTTTTTTGTGCTGAAATGAATCATGCTTTAAAACTGTAAAATTTTACAGTTTCATAATATTCTTTAGAATTATAAATTTTTTGCAGTTTCATAACATGTTTTACAGTTTGATTAATAAGGATAAATGTTTAATAGAATCATACTTTGAAAGTGTAACATTTTAGAGTTTTAAAGCTTGTTTTTCAGTTTGATCGATATTAGAAATTATTTGCTAGAACCCTACAAAAATTGAAAAATAATATATATATTTTTTCCTAATGTTGTTGTTTGTTGGTGTTATGTTTTTTTTTTCCCTTCCGTTTATCAATCACTATAACAACAGTAACTTATGGTGACGAAAACTAGTGAATAAAATAAATTTCATCACTAAATAAGAATGATTCGTGAGGAATTTATGAATTTTGTCACATATAATAAAAAAATAAAAATAATAGGTGACGAAATTTATTTTTGTCAGTAAATACTTCCTTTTAGGTGAAGAAAAATTAAATTTTGTCATCAAAACTTTTCCCGCTAATTTGTTTGGGTGGCACCAAAATTTTGGGACTTTTGGTGAGAAAAAAATTTGTCACTAATTATAAAATTATTTGTGAGGAATATATTTTTGTCATTAATAATTTTTAATATTTTTAAGATCTTTTGGTAAGGAAATAATATTGTCACTAATTTTAGTGGGAAAATTTTGATGTATCAAACGGCAAAAAAATAAAATAAAATAGGGTATTAATTTTTTTTACCACTTTTCTATTTATCATCTCTCTCACAAAATAGGGTTTTACTTTTCGTTTGGCCTCTTCTCTGTTTTGCCTTTTTTTTTCTTTTTGTTAATCAACTCTTTCTCTCTCTCTCTCTCTCTCTCTCTCTCAAAACAGAACGCACGTAATACCTCTCCGTCATAGCGTTTCCACCATTTCTCTTTGCCCTCGCTGCTCCACCTTCAACGCCTACACTACAGTCGCCCTTCTTGTATAAACAGGGCTCTATTCTCTACATCAAATCCAGGTACTTTTTTCTCTATTTTTTTCTTGTGTTGCATCGATTTAATTGAGTTACAATTAGGGCACTCAGATAGTCACAACCTCACCACCATCATCAACCAACACAGCCGAACAGTCCTTAAAAGGACAGTAAAATTTCTGAGAAGCAAGAATGATCGATTCATACAGCGCATTTTTCCACCGATCAAACACTAATTTGGGTATAATGAGACGGCAGGACTCGAGCTGCAAAACCACTTCACAATTCAATTCTGGACACGTCACCATCGATATATTCTCTTGAATTTTCACTGCGACATGTTTGGCAATGCAATCTGAGCAAAACAAATGGGTATAACTAGTGTTGTTTTCAAACATTTCTGATTTATGGGTTTTCAATCTTCACAAATTTATTTGAACATAATCTGGCTTTATTGTTGATTTGGATAAAAATTTGCTATTTTATTTGAACAGAAATTTCGTAAATATATTTGGGTTTACTTTATTTGAGTTAAGAAAGTGAAAGACATTGATCTTGTGACTACAATGAAATGAAAATGATAGAAAATGATGAAGATTTGAGGAAGAAAACCGAGAGAGAGAGAGAGAGAGAGAGAGAGAGTTGAATTTTGCTTTGGTTTCATTCTATTCTTTGAAGAAAAAAACAAATTTTATCCTGTGTGAGTGCTGGAACTTTTACTTTGACTGTCACTACTGTGGTAAAAGTGTGGCCTCACTTATGCCTATATCTATCACAAGCATGTTTGAATCTTTCTTGCTCTATGGATATCTATCTGTTTAGGTGGTTTATGATTGTTAGTTGTTGTTGTTGTTGTTGTTGGATATCAATTATGAAGATTAACAACTCTTTTAGATATGTGCTCTGTTGATGTTGTTATCTTTAATGTCTTTTATGTGATTTGGTGGAATTGTTGTTAGTGTATTGGTTGGTTCTTTTTTTTTTTCGAATTTCTCTTGTAAATCTTTTTATTGTGAATATATATATATATATATATGGTGACAAAAATTAGTGAAGAAAACAAATTTCATCCTAAAAAAACTATAGGTGAAAATGGAAGAAACAAAAGACTTTCCAGGACTAGTTTTGAGAAATCCAAAAGAAAAGAGGCCATTCAAGTGAAGTACCCTTCTCCGGATGAGATGCTCTCACAACTCTCTGTGTCTGCCGGAGATCCAATGAAAAATAACTTGTTGCTTTCTAGTGTTAGTTTTTTTCTCTAATTTCTGGAATTCATTGTGCCTAGAGAATTCCATTTCACAAGAGCACATAAAATTAACCGAGAAAGTGTCTGGCAAGCATATTAGGAAAAAATTATCTAAATCGAAAACTACAGAAACATCTGTGGTTAAGGTTATGGAAGACTCTTATTGGACTGACATGATTGTTCAAAGCAACACTGAAGAAGAGCATATACTAGTTAAACCTAAGGTCCCAAACAAAAAGAGTGCCCCCACTGTTGAACCAGAAGCAGCTCTTGAGTTGGGTATACAATTGGATTATAAACAGGAAACTACTGTTGTGGATTGTCAATTGAAGGGAAAATCAGTAGGTAACATAGATGAGAAATGCGAGGAAGAGGAGACTCCAACCACAATAATTCTGAACTTCACTACAGTTTTTGATTTACTTGTTTATTTACTGGTTCAGAGTCCTCCAGGTTGATGGTTCAGCGGTTGAGGAAAGATCCACTGAATTAGGTATATATATATATATATATATGTATATCGTTTTTTTTTCTATATGTTATTTAACTCAAAACTTGAGTAATTTTCTTGCCTTACAAAAGTATGAATGACTAGTGAAGAGCATGGACATGTGGCACTCCAAGAGCACCCAATAATTTTTCCTTTGAGAATCAATTGCTTGTACCCTCCATCATTTATTTTGGCTAGGGATGCTATCTACATTGTGGGAGTTCTGACAATTTCCATTTATATCTATTTTCTCTTATAGATTCTCAGGCAACATCCTCTGAAAAAAATGCTATACCTCTAACTTTTCGAATGAGAGTTGCAACAGCAATAGCTCTTGGTGCTACTGTTATGCGTACCAAGTTATTGGCAGATCCGGAAGACCAAGAAATAGAATGTTTAGTGGCAACCATTATCGAAACACAAGTAATTGTACATTGTTGTTTCTGTAGTTTGTTAAGTACAGATGACTTCTCTATTGGATTATCATCAATTTTTCTTTACTTGAATAAATTTTCGTTTCAAAAGTATGGGCCTTGATGTTTGTGCTTTTGCATGAATGGATAAATATATAGTTGAAGAAGTTGCAACGCAAAATCAAGCATTTTGATGATTTAGAGCTTATAATGGAGAAGGAATACACCCAACTGGAGGATATAAAAGAGTCTATGATAGTGGAGTGGATGAATGTTTTGCACAAAGTATTCAAAGTAGGGACATCTAGATGGAAGGATCAAACTTCTGTAGAACCACCTTAGACAGGTAGTGTACTTTGATTGAGTCTAACTTGAAAATTCTGGTCCTTTTAGATGTTTATTATGTTAGGAAAAGAAAAGGGGAGATCCAACATAAACCTGCTGGGCTTCTAGTGTAAGTAACATGTTTAGTTTTTCATTCTCAAGTAGACAGAACTTGCTTTTGGATGTCAATTCATTTGAGAACTGTTGTGGATGATTCTTGTCGATGCTAATGGTTATATTTCAAAATGTTATGCTCTTCCATGTAGATATAGTGAAAAAGAATAACTATGTGTAATGATTTTGGAACAATTTGTGTCTATTTTTCGCTTATCTAGACAACCTGAAGCAACTCTTGAGTTGGGTATACAATTGGATTATAAACAGGAAACTGCTGTTATGGGCTGTCAATTGGACGGAAAATAAACAGGTGACATGGATGAGAAATGTGAGAAAAAGAAGACTTCGACCACACTAATTCTGAACTTCACTGACTTGGAGTCTGTCCCTTCCGAATCAATTCTCAATGAGATATTTAGCCACTATGGACCTTTGAATGAATCAGTCATCGGGGTCATGAAGAAGAGCAAACGTGCTAAAGTGGTCTTCAAGAGGCGTTCTAATGTTGAAACAACTTTCAATATTATTGAAAAATTTAGCATTTTGGGGCCTTCACTAGTCAATTACCGCCTTAATTACTCATCTTCTACACCGTCTAAAACTTCTACTTCTGCCACAAAGCGAGACAGAAAGGATGCAACATCTGTGGAAGAAAATACTACTTGATAATTGATGCAGATCAGTTTAGGTATTCACATGACACATTGGTACTGCACTTCATTTCTATGTTCGCCTTTTTAGGAAACCCATTGCCCCCTTGGGTACATATTTGTTACTGGACAATTGTATGCAAATAGGTAGGATGGAGCATTCAACTTAGTTATCCATTTAGGCATCCTTAGAATCCTGACTCGTCAATATTTTCTAACCATGTTTACTCATTTTGATTTCACTGTAAAAAAGAGTTTTGAGTTTTTAGTTGTTTCTGTGCGTTTTGTAAATATTTTCTGCCTTGAGGATTTTTATAGACCATTAGAGTGAGAACTTCAGAAGCTTGAATTGCTTTCTTTCTAAATGGTTTCCTATGATAAAATGTTTAGATAGTCTGGTACAAAGTAGTTAGGCAGGAGATGGATTTATTTCAAATTTGGTAGTTACCTTGCAGTTGCTTGGTGAATAGAGTGCTTTACTAGGAAATAAGACTGGCAGAATATTTGGTTTCTTGATTAATGTTTCATTTATGACCAAACTACTTGATGACAATGAAATTCAGTGGCCTTTGATATAACTTGCCCTTGGTGACTTGCCAAAAATTCTGTCATAATTTGTTTGTTACAGTTTCAACCTTTAATCATAATTTATAGATTTCATTGTGGCTTTTATGATGGGGAATTATATTGAACCACTTTATATTCACACTTGTCAACACTTAATGGCTGATTTCTTGGTTCTAGTTTTTGCAACCGTTCTCAAAATACCCCAATTTTTTTTTTATCATTTTTTAATGTACTATGTTCATTTATTTATACACTGCATAATGTCAAAAGCTGAGTAGCAGCTAATAATTGGAAAAAAAAAAAAAAAAATCAGACAAGCGCAAATGGGGGCCAATTGCCAGAGTTGCCATGTGTTTACAAATCCACACACTTTAATGATGCCACAAAGCAGTGGATTTCTCTGAAGTGCGAAAAGAATTATGTATGCATATTTACCTTTTGTATTATGATGATTGCAATTTTTATTATATCTTTATTCAATTTTCTATTTTTTTTTTTTTAAATGATAGGATAATATGATAAAGATGCAAGCTGAACATTACTCCCAACCTAGTATCGTTCCAATTACTTCAGAGGAGCTATCTGTGAAGGTGCTCAAGCGAAGGTCGGGATATGTTAAAGGACTTGGGTTGAGGCCTTCCTTCTCTGCAGTGCTTCGACTAATAGTGACTATGTAAGGCATTTAGAGATGGAAATACAAGAGCAAAAGGACGAAATTCAGTCACAAAAAGGGGAAATTACATCACAGAAACATGAAATTCAAACACGAAAAAAAAGAAATTAGTGTGATAGGGAAGATGAATGAGTCGCTTGAGGGGAATTTTGAGATGACATCATACATCACGGAGTTTCTTAAGAAGCAAGGTTTCAAAGGACAATTTAGAGGAGAATGTATCCCATGAACTCATAGACCACCATTTGGTAAGTCTCGCTTGTTTTATGTTTTTATTTTTCTAATGTTGGTTAATATATACTAGTTAAAGCACAACAGTTTCACTAATTATTAACTAAGATTTAACAAGTTTGAAGATGTATTTAATTAAAATAGATTCATTAGTTACTTCTTACTTAGCATGACCCTTGTGAAAATACACACTAACCAAAGTAGAGATAAAACTTTGTATATTTTTGCTAGGCAGTGTTGAAGTTGCTCTAAGTTAGTAATGTGATTAATAGGAGCTTGCCATGTACACAAGAACTTCTGGTTGTTAAGCTAGACTCATTGTGTACGCAATTTGTTTTGACATAGATAGAGAGGTCTATACAATGTAATTAATAATATGTTAATGTTTTTCTTGTTTATTTTCTTTGCAGATTGGTTTTTGATGACGTTTAGAAGCATACTTGCAAATCAAGATCAAGTGTTGAATTTTTATTTATTTATTTTTTTATTTTTATTTTTTTGTGAACTCCACGTTAGTTCATTTTGGGATTTTCTTTGATATTTTTTTGTTATACTTAATGGATTATTATTAAAGTTGTTTGATGGATATATTTTGATTTATAATATAAATTGTTTAGTGAATTTTTTTGTGAAGTGATGTATAATAGGTAGTGGATTTCTTAGTACATTTAAAAGGCTACTGGGATATGAGCAGGGATATTTGTAAAATAATAATTTAAATTGAAATATAAAATATGGAACAAGTTTAGTGACGAATTTGTTTCCTCATTTGTACTTGTTATTATGACAAAGTGATTATTCGTCGCTAATAAAAAAATATTGTGACAAAATTTATAGCAGCTTATATATAAAAGTTTTCATTGATTTTGTTGTATGGTGACAAAATATTTCGTCACGTACATATATATATATTTGTCATGAAATATATTTCGTCACCTATGTATGACTTTTGGAGACGAAAAATTTCATCAACTTTACATCTTATTGCGACGAAATTATTTCCTCATTAATGATCAACATATGTGACAAATTTATTCCTCAACTAAAGTTATATACATGCTACTGAACAACTATTTTGTGACGAAAATAAGGATTTTTTGCGACAAAATATTGTTTTATTGGTGACAAAAAAATTCGTCACTGAAGTAATTTCATTGGTGTCAAAATTATTTTTCGTCACAGTAGTTTTTAGTGACAAACAATCAATGACGAAACCGGTGACGAAAATATTTCCTCACAAATATCTATAGTGACGAAATTAGCTCTTTGGAGACAAAAAATTCGTCATCCAAGGCCTAACTTGTTGAAGTGAATATTTGTACATTTAGCTATGTTTTTTCGCTATAATTTTTCTATTTATTATTTTTTTTTTTTGCCAATATTCTAGACATTCCAATGACTCCTTGACTATATTCTTGACGTCCAACGAACATTCTGGATATTCCGACAACTTCCAGTGACGTTCAGAGCAATCCGACAATACTCCCGCGAACTTCCAGCGATACTTTGGAGACTTCTCGGTAATGTTGAACATTTCGGCGAGTTTCCGGTGACTGTCTGAAGGAAGTCCAACGATGGTGGGATGTAGCAATGTTTTTAAATTTATTATAAAAAAAAAAAAAGAAGATTTTTTTTGTAACAATTAAAAATGGGAGCGACTTGTTGTTGGACCCATGGGGCCCGCCACGGGTCTCATTTCAATGATCTGAATTGTTAAATATGTAGAGCTTGTTTAGTACTTCATGCTTGAAAAAAATCACGTTGATTGAATATCGGTAACTCCTTGATCGGAAAACATTTTTGTTAACAATTTATTTTCAAAATCATATTTACCATTGACAAAAATGTGTTTCGATCAAGTGGCTATTGTTATTTAATCAACGTGATTTTTTACGGACATGAAGTGCTCGACGAGTTCTATACTTTGAACAGATCGGATTATCAAAATGGGACCCTTGGTAGGTCCCACGGGCCCAACAACATGCTCTAGTCCACTGTGTGGACTGGAGAGAAACCTCTTCCATTAAAAATATGTAAGACTAATTGGTGCAAATTTTTTTTTTTTTTTGGACTAAATGGGTTTTGAATTTTATATATGGGACTTACTGGTAAGTACCCCTTCAATTTTTCATTATCTCACATAAATCAAAAAGAAAGAAGCAATTCTTATCAGGTCGAAGTCAGAATTTTTATATAGTGGGACAAATATATATCCTAATGAATTTTTTTAAAAAGAAAGTATTAATTGTAATTTCAATTTATACTAGTATAAAAAGTGAAAATAAGATGGAAATATATATAAATAGCGTATTTTTTGTATTCACATTTAGTTATAAAGATAACAATTATAAAATAATTTATATATTGAAGTGAGACATATTGAGTTATTGTGCGCGACAGTCGTTCATGCCATTAAAAATGTACCTATGATTGAATCGACATCAAAATTTCATACAAAGTCCTTCTCAATGAAAGTGATCAAGTAATTAGTTGATAACTTATTCTATTATTTAGAAACTAGGACTTGTTAACACTAGTTATAAGCAATTAATTATTATTTTTATTTTTGGAGTGACAATTGCTTTAAATTTTCAAAAGAAAAAAAAAATACTTAAGGGAGTGAATCTTTATAATATATAGATAATTGTTATTAATATTACTATAATAAAGGGTTTTTTGAAATCGTAAGAAGGTGATCATCTGTTCTTGCCCCCAAGTCCAATGTCCATCCTTAGTTGTTAGTAGGCTAGAAATATATATATATATATATATATTGCTTGAATATAGTTTCCGAATGGATAGATTATAAATACACTTTTTAAGATTTGTTTAAAGTACAAATTATCCCCAGTGATTTCGAAAATTACAAATATCTCCTTATTAGAATTTTTTATTTAACAGAATTAACTAAAAAAATGAAATTCATAATTGCTCTCTAATATAATAATAAAATTATCTAAATTATTAATTGAAACATATTTATAATATCATTAAAAACTGTTAATTGACTTCATGGTTTATTAATAAAATAGACAATTTGTTACGAAATTAAAAACCTCAAAGGGTGAAGAAATCACATAAGATGATTCGTATTTTAATCAAATTTCAGAAAGTGTATTTATAATTGACCCGTTTCTGAATACATGCAATCCTGGGTAATTTTAGTAGGCACAAGTTCAAAGGTGTGATCAAGCCATTGACGAAATTTGGTATGCATTTCGGCAACAAGGGTATTCAGTACTTTATCCGAATTGCTCTCTAATACATATAATTTTTCATCCCAGCAATTACTCGGAGACGGCTTCAAAGATATCAACCGCTTCATGAAATTTAAACTAATATATTTAGAAAGTTATTAAAATTAATATATTTAGTAAGTTTCTATCAAAAAATATTTGTGAGTAAAAAAAATTGAGTGACATTTTAATCGATGACAAATAAATTTTTAACTTTCTGATTAGCTTCTCATAAAAAAAACCTAAGAAGTAATTATGCTATAGGCTAGTCTGTTAAAAAGTACTCCCTCTGTCTAATTTTATTGGTCCATTATTCTATTTTTGGTTATTCCACTCCAATCTATAAAAAATAAATAACAATAATAATATGTCAACTTTGAAAAGCTAAAATTTTAAATTTAAAAGTTTTTAAAATTATCTCTTATAAAATAATTATAAATATATTTAAAAATTAATTTATAAGGATATTTCTGAAATTAATTCTTTAAAATTTAAATTTAAATTTAAAGTATAACGATTATATTTCCTTAAAAAAATTGAATTTTCATATGGGAGGGGGACTACCATGGATCAATGGCACAAGGCCATGCAACTTTGCAGTGAAGAAAGTTAAAAATGACGGTAAAGTGAAATATAAAGATGAGATATGACTACTAAAAGATTGGTACAACAATATCAAACCTAGAAGGTAGTTTTATCATAGGTTATAGGAAAAATATCATTTGAGTGGAAATTTCATAAAATAATTATACTTTGATAGAAAAATTTATAGATTTATTTTTAAATGTTACAAAGGTTTCCATTAATATGTAATTATTTTTCTCAAATTCCACTGAAAAGATATTTTTTCTAGATTATAGACGGCTGTTATTGTTAAATATTAAGTGATCGCTTATATAGTTTTCTTAAGAATATAATTAATTATATTATTATTATTTAATAATTTTAAGTTGGTGGCCAACGAGACAAGTTGGTATAAGTAAAACAAGTTGGGTTCAAATTGATTGCCTACCTATCTGATAATTATAATTACTCTGTTGGATTTGAGTTTTCAGAATTTATTTTTTTTTTTAATTTACTTTTTCATTTTTCATATTTTTTTTATTTTCACTGAATTTTTTAAATATTTTAAGAATTTTTTATTTTTATTTTTAGACACACCTAATATAAATACACTTAAAAAGTATAATATTTGTGAATTTGTTTTAAAAAAATCACTAAATACCAAAAATATAAAAAATACCAAAATTCAGTATATTTTTCATATTTTTGTGTATTTATTAATTTTTTAAAATATTTTTTCATAAATATTTTACTATTTAGATACATTTAAGTAATGTGCATCTAAAAAAATAAAAAATAAATAAATTTAAAAATATTCACTAAAAATAAAAAAAATTATAAAAATAAAAAATTTAATTTTTAAAAAATTAAAACCAAACTCACTGATTATTTTTGTGTTCTACTAGCTTTGAAAATGAGAGTTTAATCATAAATAATAATAATAATAAATGTTGAGAATTTAAATAATAAAAGTATCTCTGCTCAATCCTTTAACTTTTAGATGAGCGATGATTAACAATTTACTCGACTCAAGAGTTAGCGGGAGGGGAGTTAGCGGGAGGGGTAGTTTTCAGAGAAGCATGTGCTAAATAATCATTAGTCAAAGGAAAATATTTTTTTTGAGAACCAAAGGAAAATACTTTGGCATTCCATTTTGGGCCCCCATGATCTTTAAATTATTGTAATTGATCATGTGTGTTTTTTTATTTTTTTTTTAAATTTCTTTGACACGTTTGCATAAGAGTCGTGAGCACTACAGGAAAACATGGCAAAAAACACGAAGCTTTTAGCGACGCCGCGCCCCCCGTCGCAAAAAACGGTTTTTTGCGACGGTAACGTCACCCGTCGCAAATAATAGCCTTTAGCGACGGCACTTACCCGTCGGTAATGAAACTAAGCGGAGGGGTCGGAAATGCGGAAGTATTAGCGACGGTAAAGAAAACCGTCGCAAAACACCTTTTTTTTTAGGCGGCATATCTCATTTGCGACGGAAATTTGCCGTCGCAAAAAAGTATTAATTCAAACGGCGCCGTTTTACGAACTACTGCCTTCTATTTGTGACGGTCTACAGCATACCGTCGCAAAAAGTCAAAATAAAAAAATCCCCCCTCTTCTTTTTCCTGTTGCCGCTCGATCCTTCCTTCCCAAATCCCTAACTTCACCCCCAAATTTCTCAAACGGGCTACGAGCAAGACAGCGGTGGTGCGGCGAGCAAGCCAGCGGTGGTGCGGCGGCGACGGCGACAAGTAGTGGTGCTCCGGCGACGACTCTCTCTCGCTCTGCGTATGCTCTCTCTCTCTCTCTCTCTCTCTCGGTCTCTGTATATATATATATATAGATGAATGTCTATATATATAAATCTGTATATATATGCAATGTATATAAATCTATATATATATAAATCTGAAATCTGTCTATATATATATATATAAATCTGTTTATCTGAAATCTGTCTATATATATATATATAAATCTGTCTATATATATATATAAATCTGTCTATATATGTATAAATCAGTTAATCTTAATCTGAAATCTGTTTATTGTATTTAAATCTTAATTTTTTTTTATAAATCTATTTATTGTATTTAAAATAATCTTAAATAACTGTTTATTGGTTTATTGCTTTATTGGTTTATATATATCTGTTTATTATGGTTGATAAATCTGTTTATAAATCTATTTTATTGGTTTATAAATCTGTTTATTGTATATAAAATAATCTTAAATAATCAGATTTCAGAGATGTCTATATATATCTGTTTATTGGTTTATTTAAAATATAATAAACAGATTTTAGAGATGTCTATATAAATCTGTCTATATATACAATAATCTTAAAATACAGTACCATAATAAATCTGTTTATTATGATAGAATTTCTTTTTTTTTTTTGTATTTTTGATATCATACACATGTAATGGTTCGATTACAAATTTAAATTGTAAATGTTTAAATAAGTCATAAAAATATTTAAGAGAAAATAAAAAGAATACAAAAAAAAAAAAACAGGATTTTAACCCTTATAATAAAATAAATCTTAAATTTTTAATTTAATTAATTTAAACCTTAAATAGGAATTTTAGACATTTCGTTAATTTGCCAAATAGGATGTCGAGTGAATATTTATGTGTAGGTATTATATTTAGAGTTACTTTGGTGAGATATTCTTGTGGATGTGTACAGATGATGGATAAGAGTTGGATTGATTTGCCAAATAGGATGTCGAGTGAATACATTAATGGGATTGATGAATTCCTTGTGTTTGCCTACACCAATAGGGTTGAAGGTTCGATGATCAGTTGTCCGTGTAGGAAGTGTGAGAATCGATACTATTTTGTACGAGATGATGTACGGGAGCATTTGATTTTGAATGATTTTTTTAAAAAATACAAGTATTGGATTAATCATGGGGAATCTTACATATCTCTGCATAGTAATCGAGAGAATGAAACATTAGCTAATTTAGACATTGGAGATGTGTAGACACCCCATTTTTGACCGCCCTTAAGACTTGGGCACTACTGATGGTTTGCTCGGTGTTGAGAGATGTGCAGGGCAAAGAATCAGTTTCTTCGGCAAGAAGAGAGGCAAATCTTTCAAAACACTTTGTTTAGGGTTTTGGAGTTGAAGAAAAGAGGAAAGGAGAGGAGAAAACTAGTTTGGGAGAAGTTCGGCATGAATCCGGGTAGAAGCGAGTCGAGCAGCCCTCGCTGAATCGGGCTTATCTATCTGTACACTTGGAGTTTATCTATGGGGCCACCACCGTCGGAAAGCTTACTTCCGGGGCTTCATTTTGCACTCAAGAATCTCCTAGAGCCAAGTCCGGGTGGGGGAGATATGATCAGTTGAAGTCGGGCATCATCCCGGTTGGATCGAATCTGCGCGGCTTCACGAAAAAGGGCATAACTTTTTGTACAGAAGGAATTTTAATGCAAGGTTTGCGCCATTGGAAAGCTAACTTCCGGGGTTTCAATTTGGACACTAACCGGCACTTTTTTGACCTCACCGGCCACCCATCGGCACTCTGTTTGTGCCGACCGGCAATTTATTGTGCCGACCGGCCATTTATTGTGCCGACCGGCAGGTTAAAGTAGCCGACCGGCCTTTTTTGCTAGCCGACGATCTTCCGGAGCATTCTGCAGATTGAGTGTATGCCAGCTGTGCCAGCTGGAGGGCACAGAATGGATCCTCCATACACGTGTATGGAGGATATGCACCCTTGTTTAGCTTCCTCAAGAAGCTTTACACTTTGTTTTGCCTATATAGGAAGCTCTCCTCTTCCTTATACTAGGTTAGAAGAAGAAACCAGCTGAGGCACCATATAGATACAAGCCTATATCTATACATTCACCCCCCCTCTTCAAAGCTAAAAAGTCCATGATCCTTGGCCATTTACACACCAACTCATAGCACAAGGCTTCCATCATCCATTCCAGAAGCTTGAGGCTGATTTTCAGAGCTAGGAGTGCTGCAACTCAAGCCAAGAGGCTGTCAAGACTTGGTCTACAAGGGTGAGCTCCTTTTCTTCCCTTTTCTAGCCTATTCTTGCATCATATCTAAGCCATAGTTTCTTGTATATTTGAGCTCCGGCCAAAACTGAAAGTAGCCTTTTTTTGAGCTGTATTTCATCTTTCATTAAGGGTCCTACCCTGTTTGAGACCTCCATTTGGCACTTGCCTCTTTACACCTTTGTATGCCATCATTCTTGCATAGAATTCTTGGCTTGTGTGTGATCTGTTTTAGAGCCTGATGTAAACTGAAAATAGGCTTATTTTGAGCCCCTCTTCAACATTGAAGAAGGGCTCAACTCTGTTTGGGACTTCCATGTTGTACTTCCCTTTATATCCTCTTTTTGGTCCCATTTTTGTATGTCTTGGAAGCCCCTGATGTTGCTGTTTTTGGACCTTGGTCCGAACTAAACGTGGCTTTATTTTGACCTCCTGAACATGTTTTATTAAGGGCATTTTCTTGTTTGGTGGATGTTTTGTATACCTCATGTTATAGCCACTTTTGAGCCTCATTTTTGCATTGCATTTCTAATATATTTGTATACTGTTTTTGGGGCTGCCATAAACTGTAAATAGTCTTATTTTGGGCCCCTCTTCAATGTTGTTGAAGGGCCCTAACCTGTTCGGAGTTAGCATCCGTGAGTTGCTTCATAACCTCATGTTTAGGGCCATTTTTGCATGCCATTGTTGCCCTATCTTTGCTTGTTGTTTGGCCATGACTTGTACTAGAAAAATGCTTATTTTGAAGCTGTTTTTCTTCTGTCTTCATGCTCCATGTCCATATTATGCATGCTTTGTATAGCTGTAAGCCATTTCGGGTGCCAAAAGTCCATGTTTCGGGACTATTCCATGCATCGGGTGTGTTTTCGCCTCATTTCGGGGCTGTTTTCCCCCACATTTCAGTGCTAAAATCCCATTGGCATGTTTGCATATCATTTTTCATGCCATTGCATTGCATATGCCATTGCCTCGATTTGCGTGCCCGTGCGCACGCATTTCGAGGCACTTCATTTTTATCTGCCGGCATCCTATGTGAGTGTGGCTGAGGCTCACTCATGTTGGTATAAGCCCATATCATGTTTTCATGTCATTTGCATTGCGTATGTCATTCCCTCGGTTTGCGTGGCCGTGTGCACGCATTTCGAGGCACTTCATTTTCATCCATCGGCCTCTCATGTGAGTGTGGCTGAGGCTCTCTCATGTTAGTATAAGTCCATGTTGCATTCTATATGCCATTTTAGCCATTGCATTGCATATGCCATTGCCTCGATTTGCGTGCCCGTGTGTACGCATTTCGAGGCACTTCATTTTCATCTTATGGCCACTGATGTGGGTGCGGCTGAGGTCCACTCACATTGGTGTAAGTCCACCTTGCATTGTGTATGCCATGTTTCAATGCGTTGTGCATGTTATGTTGTTAGCATTGTATGTGCCATGTAGTTATATTGCATGTTTGTATGTTTGCTTGCATGCTTAGGTCGCATGTGCATTGTTGTGCATTGCCTCGCCTCTTGACCAATCATGATTGAGGTTGGGTCTCTTGTATGTTTAGTGTGCATTGCATTTGACATTGAAACGCATACTTGACTCTTTGGCCATCATGCATCGAAATGCGTGATTGGTGGCCCGAGGGTCGAGGGCCATGCTCCCTTGAGTCCATTACATGATAGGGAGTGTGCCCATGCATACATTTGCCTAAAAACCCCATGCCATATACTGTCTACTCTCTGTTGCTGTCAAAACTGTCTTCTGCAGGAAGTTTCTGCCGACCGGCAGAATTTGGTGCCGACCGGCAATCTATGGAGTGCCGATGAATCCAATAAATGCCGGTGGAAATTGTGAAGTGCCGGTGGGAATTCTGTCTGGCCGGTGGTGCTCTGCAGCATGTGAGGAACCTGTCCTGGAGTTTTGGAAATTTTCAGAGAGACAGGGCAGTATAAACAGAGGTGGCAGTGTTATGGTACTGGCTTTCCGGGCGAGACGGATCCGAGCATGCATCACTCACGCATCCCAAGGCAGGGCTGCGGCCACCTTCTTGCTGCATTTATTTTGTTAATTAATTAAGGGTTTGTAATAATTAATTAGCTAGGATAGTCGATTTATCATTCGGACTGTATTATTCTTTTGGTCCCTCCGAGCGAGGGCAAACTTGTAATAAGTGTGGGTGTGTGTGTGCATGTCTTCCAACCCCCACTTCTTTCTCCCTTTTATTTACCTGCTTATGATGGTAGATTAGGGCACATTTATTTTAGCATACCTTATGCTATGCATGCGTGCATTCATGCATTTGTTGACATGCATTAGGCTCGGAACATCATGCTAACTGCATTTGTACTTTAATTTCAAAATTGAATACGTGCATCAATTGATTGCATCTCACATGCCATGCTTAGGTTAGCCGAGCCTACTTCAATTGCATCCCGTATGTGTTGCATTAGTCAATCTAACATGAACTAGGACATGCATGTTTGCTAACTAGTTTATTATTTTGGCACGGAGTACTAGGTAAGCTTTTATGCTTTAGCATATCGCATGCGTGTGAGTGTTGCCATGACAGTATGATTACCATGAGGCTAGCTGCTTATGTGATATAACTGCTTGAATGCCTGTGGATGGAGGTTGAATTACCTAAATTGGAATAATGCGTTAAAACTGTGAGTTTTAAGCCCACTAGATAGTGGCAAAATCATCTTTTCTAAAAGCCCACTTGAGGGTGGCAAAATCTGCATTTTAGCCTACTTGCGAGTAGCAAACCATTTTCAAAACAAACATGAAATGTTTTGTTCCAATTTGGGCGATTTGGTCTATACTTGTTTGCTGCGCGCATAACATAGTAATTCTAGGCTAACAATTGGTTTAAGAACACATAAAGTTTTCAAAAACGGATATCACGGTTAGTAGAGGCCGGTCTTCGGACCGGGCGAAAGGGGGTGCTCATAGCTGACCTTCCCCGATCGTACCCAAGCTCCCGAGCCGAGACAACTCCGGTGATGACGGACATGTGGCCTTCGGCACCGAGTCAGGGTTTCCTAAATTCTCCCATAAAAAATATTTAGGTGGCGACTCTGTATCTGGCAAAGCAGTCCATGTTTGGCACTACTTTTTCAAAAATCTGTTTCTCAAAACGATTTGCCAGATTTGGACTCTTTGGTTCAGATTAAGAACCGTGACACAAATCGAGTCCGAACTGTAGCACGAGGCCCACGCGGGCGCTGTTACAAGATGATATGATTGGAATGATACAAGGGGCTATGGGAAATCCACATGCCGGTACAAGTGTTGAGGGTGATGAACCACAGGGGCCTGATCCCCATGCATCTAAACCCCAGCTCGGTCCAAATGCAGAGACTGCAAAGTATTTCAAACTTCTTCAAGATGCACAAAGTGAATTGTATCCGGGTTGTCAGACGTTCACATCTTTGTCATTCATTGTTCGACTTCTACATTTGAAGGTGCTTAATCAGTGGACGGACAAGTCTGTTGACATGTTGCTTGAGTTATTGAATGAGGCGTTTCCGTTGGGCGTGAAACTCCCGGACTCATATTATAAAGCTCAAAAGGTCACAACAGATTTGGGCTTCACGTATGAGACGTGGGATGCATGTCCCAACAGTTGCATGTTGTTTCGAAACGAGGACGCCAATCTTGATAAATGTGTCATATGCAACAGTTCTAGATGGAAATCAAATGGTGATGGTAGTTCAAATGGTCCTAACACAGGTGGCAAACAAATAGCTGCAAAACAGATGAGGTATTTTCCTTTAAAGTCAAGGTTGCAGAGGTTGTTTATGTCATCCAAGACGGCCAAGTTAATGAGATGGCATGCAGAGGAACGAACTGATGATGGTGTCTTCAGGCATACTACTGACTCCCTTGCATGGAAAGATTTTGACCGTCGGAATATTGACTTTAGTAATGATTGCCGAAGTGTAAGGCTTGGCTTAGCATCTGATGGTTTTAACCCATTCAGGACGATGAACATAGTTCATAGCACTTGGCCTGTTGTGCTCATTCCATACAACTTACCGCCATGGATGTGCATGAAGCAACCATTTCTAATTTTATCCGTGCTTATTGACGGCCCGAAAGGACCTGGTGACAAGATTGATGTTTATATGCAACCGTTGATTGAGGAGTTGAAAGAACTATGGAATGAGGGTGTGTCAACATTTGATGCATCAACAAATCAAATGTTTCAAATGCATGCAGCTTTACTGTGGACAATTAGTGATTTTCCTGCATACACAAACTTGTCAGGATGGAGCACTAAAGAAGAATACACATGTCCTTGTTGCAATAAGGAAACTACATCGTATTGGTTGAAGCATAGTAGGAAACAATCATACTTGGGTCATCGCAGATTTTTACCTACTGGCCATAAATTCCGGAAGGATAAAGTATCATTTGATGGTAGTCGGGAAGTCAGACTCAAACCAAAATTGTTGTCTGGAACTGAGATGTTGCTACAATTAGAATCTGAGGGTATTTTAACCCAATACAATAGGGATGACCTTAAGAAGAGACATAGGAGACAGGTAGAGAAGGAGAAAGCTGGACATCGCACCCATAGTTGGAAGAAAAAGAGTATCTTTTATGAATTGCCATAATGGGAGCACAATCTAATAAGACACAACCTCGATGTGATGCATATAGAGAAGAATGTTTGTAACAATGTGTTGTGGACAATATTAGGGGTTGCAGGAAAATCGAAGGATGGTGTTAATGCTCGGCGTGATTTACAAGATATGAATATTAGAAAACCCCTACATTTGCAGTTAAGAGGGTCGAATAAAGCCTATTTACCACCAACACAATTCACGATGACCAAGGATGAGAAAGATTTGTTCTTGAAAGTGTTGAAGGAAATAAGAGTTCCCGACGGGTATTCATCCAATATATCGCGTCGTGTGCGCTTACATGATAGAAGCATTGGGGGTCTTAAGAGCCACAATAGTCATGTTCTGATGCAACAACTTATTCCATCGGCTATTCGCAAATCGTTACCGAAGAATGTAATTGAACCCTTGATTGAATTGAGCAATTTTTTTAGACAATTGTGTTCGAAAGTGAATCGTGCGACGGATTTGCAATATATTAAAGATCGTATCGCTGTAACACTTTGTCATCTAGAGAAAATATTTCCTCCGAGTTTTTTTGATATAATGGAGCACTTGCCTATACATCTAGCTGATGAAGCGTTATTGGGTGGAGCGATTCAGTTTCGATGGATGTATCCAATTGAGAGGTATCTTCTTACTTTGAAGCAATACGTGCGTAATAGAGCTCGTCCTGAAGGATCAATTGCTAAAGGATATCTTATGGAAGAATGCATGAATTTTTGTGCACAATATCTCAGTGATGTGGAAACCAATCTAGTCGACCCGTGAGGAACTATGGTGGTGCTGATAATTTGGGTCATGCTACTGGTGAAAACACAAGCTTTTATCTTGATAATACTTCTTGGGTACAAGCTCATCGGTACATCTTATGCAATACAAGCGCGGTTCAACCATTCACAAAGTAGGTTAAGTCACTCACTCAATATTTTATTATGTTTTATTGAATTTTCAACTAAAATTTTTGTATGGCTAAAATTTCAATCTACACAGCAAACACCTTGAAGTACTTAAGCTCAAAATGCCTCGTGTCGACGATCATCAACTTCGGCGTGAACATTTTGAAACTTTTCACATTTGGTTCAAGGAACATGTATGTATTTAACTCTATGGATTCTAGTTACTTAAGTCGATCTACATTTTAAATTTTACATTTTCGTGTTAAATAGGTCCAAACTTTGCGAAAGATTACTGATGTCATACTTTCTGAAGAGATTATTCTATTGGCAAATGGTCCTCATAACCTGGCAAGGAGGTTCAACGGGTATATACTGAATGGGTTTCGGTATCGAGTAAAGGCCATGGATGATCGTCGAGCCACACAAAATTGTGGTGTAGCTTTGAAGGCAGATACCATAAGTTATGCTAGTCGAAAAAACAAGAATCCTCGTCTGGGGTCTGTGTACTATTATGGACAATTGACAAATATTGTTGAGATTCGATATTCCAATGAGAAGAAACATGTGTTGTTTAAGTGTGATTGGATTGACAACATTCACGGAAAGAAAGAAGATGTCTTCAATTTCACGTTGGTGAACTTCAATCATTTGTTGTACCGAGATGATCGAATTACCAATGAACCTTTCATCTTGGCGTCCCAAGCAGAGCAAGTTTGGTATGTTGCAGACCCGTTACAACCAGACTGGCAAGTCGTGGTGAAGATGTCTCAAAGAGGTTTATTTGATATGAGTTCAACTGATCCACAAATCGAGCCATACATGAGCCAACAATTGGAAGAAAATATAATGCTTCGTAATGAAGAAGTTGGTTGGGTGAGGGAAGCCGCAGAAGGGGAAACAGTTGATGTTCAAATAGGCTGATATGTAATCAACATTAGTAATTCAATTAAGGCCAAGGTTGTAGTTAATCATCAATTTCTTAATTTACTTTGTCTTTGTAATTGTATTAGTTCAATTCATGTCATATTATAGTTGATGACAAACCATTGTCTATGTTTCTAATGTCAATTAATGTTATATTGCTTGCAGATTATTATGGGAAGGAAGAGGAAGCCTGATCATCCCCGGCGCATGATGTCTGATGTGCTACATAACAGGACATTAGTAGCACCACCATTAGAGGAGGCATCACATCGGCCAGCATCGGAGGGGCCATTAGTGCCACCACCATCTGAGGGGCCATTACCACCGTATCGACCACCATCAGTGGCACCACAGCAGCTACCATGTACTCAGCCTCCACGCCTACCATCGGTGCGTCCACCATCAGTGGCACCACAGCAGCTATCATCATCAGCTTATGAGCCATCCGCAGGTATTTAAATTTGCTTTGATTTACATGAAAATTATTTAGACATACATTTATTTATGCTCATTATATATAACTTGTTTATTCTCATTGTATTTTGCAGACCCTTCGACTTCTTCACAGCCCACATCAGGTTTATTTGATATGATTTGTATTCACATTATTTAAATTTGCATTTGGTTGTTACCATTGCATATTGTTTATTATTATTGTATATCGCAGGTCATGTTAGTTCTTCATCAACCTCGACTAGGCGTGGTAGAGGATGTGCCAAGGGCATTAAAGAGTGGGGTACTGGTAAAAAGCTGCACATACAATTTGATGAAAATTACTGCCCAATAGGGGATAACGTGGCCAAGTTAACTACTCAACTTGGCATTATTGTCCGAAATGGTAACATTGTTCCTCTTACTTTTGTTGACTGGAACAGTGTGCCTGATAATATTGTTGATGCTATCTGGAAGGATGTGAAGGTAAAAGTATATTTTTGTCCACAAATTCGAATTCCAAATTTGTGTTATACTTAGCCTTAAACTTTGTGTTTTATAGGACAATTTGAATATATGTCCATAGGAGTACAAGCCAATCTGCATGAAAAACTGCAACAGCATATGGAAGGATCACAAGAACAAGCTTAAGGCTAAGTATTTCAAGCCTAGAAGCTCTGATCCTAATCTGAAGGATGATGTTCCTATGAACGTTGTGCCAAGCCAGTGGGAACAACTTGTGGAGTATTGGCGTACTTTCGATGCTGAGGTATACAATTACGTTATATTTATGATATGTAAACATACAAATCATATTTATATACTTACATTTGTTGAACTTGTTATAGAAAATTGCAAGTAGGAACGCTAAAAATCGGCGAGCTCACGGCATAGCTCATACCACAGGACGTACTACTTTCTCTCAGATACGGCATGAGGTTTACATTTTATTGTTTTATTTTTGTATATAAATAAACATTGTATATTTGCAAATTATTTGGATTCTAATTTTCATATTTCTAAAAAAAATTTAGATGACCAGTAAGGGGGAGTCTACTGATAAGATGAATGTTTGGCTTATGACACGTAGAGTAGATGACCCAGAGGTTATCCAGACCTTGGTAGTTTCCAAACACCTTTGATTGTATTTAAAGTTTATTTTTTGTGTGTCAACCATCTTAATTTGGCGTATACTTGTGTGTCTTATTCAATACAGGATGAGTTTAATCGTCAACTCTCTATGCTACCTAAGGATAGTCGGACTTTGGAGGCTAGGAATGCCATTTTCCATGAGTTGATAGGTCATGACAGACATGGATATTGTCGCATATATGGGAGAATCATGCCTCGGAGAGTGGTGTATAAAGATGGTGTTGGGCCATCACAGTTAACACCCCAGCCATCGACTATTGATCAGGTCACGCAGCAGGTTCGTGCTGAGCTAAGGGATGAGTTGAGGGAGGAGCTGCGAGCAGAGTTCTCTACACATTTGCAGCAGATGAGAGCTGAGATGATGGCCCTTGTGTCACAGGGGGCGAGTGTGGATCCCAACAGACAGGTTCCATATAAACATCACAATTGTTTGATAGTTCAATTTTCACTCAAGATTATGTATGAAATTCGAATATGATTAACACATTATGCACTGACTAACATAGGTTCCTGATGCATCGAGTGGCCACCAGGCATTTAGGGAATCTGCAGAAGACGAGAATCCATATACACCACCACCAGAAGATCAGGTATAAAATGTATCTTTGCATTCTAAGCTAAAATGCATCTTTGCGTTCTTTACTTGAATTCGAGGCGTTAACGCCCCAAAATCACCAAACGGCGTCGGTTTAGGACAAAACTTGGCACACACGACCTCCTAGGCACGAGAGACTTGTGGGAGAAAACGGGGCTCGAATCGGGTTCCCGGTTTGGGAGTTAGAGCCGGATTTCACTTTAGGCAAACTACTTCCTTAAGAAACTTGAATTCAAAGGGTTAATGCCCCAAAATCACCAAACCGCGTCGGTTTAGCACGAAACTTGTCACACACGACCGCCTAGGCACGAGAGACTTGTGGGAGAAGACGGGGCTCGAATCGGGTTCCCGGTTTTGGAGTTAGAGTCGGATTTCACTTTAGGCAAACTACTTCCTTAAGAAACTTGAATTCGAGGCGTTAACGCCCCAAAATCACCAAACGGCGTCGGTTTAGCATGAAACTTGGCACACACGACCGCCTAGGCACAAGAGACTTGTGGGAGAAGACGGGGCTCGAATCGGGTTCCCGGTTTGGGAGTTAGAGCTGAATTTCACTTTAGGCAAACTACTTACTTAAGAAACTTGAATTCGAGGAGTTGATGCCCCAAATTCACCAAACGGCGTCGGTTTAGCACGAAACTTGGCACACACGACCGCCTAGGCACGAAAGACTTGTGGGAGAAGACGGGGCTCGAATTGGGTTCCCGGTTTGGGAGTTAGAGTCGGATTTCACTTTAGGCAAACTACTTCTTTAAGAAACTTTAATTCGAGGCGTTAACGCCCCAAAATCACCAAACGGCGTCGGTTTAGCACGAAACTTGGCACACACGACCGCCTAGGCACGAGAGACTTGTGGGAGAAGACGGGGCTCGAATCGGGTTCCCAGTTTGGGAGTTAGAGCCGGATTTCACTTTAGGCAAACTACTTCCTTAAGAAACTTGAATTCGAGGCGTTAACGCCCCAAAATCACCAAACGACGTCAGTTTAGCACGAAACTTGGCACACACGACCGCCTAGGCATGAGAGACTTGTGGGAGAAGACGGGGCTCGAATCGGGTTCCCGGTTTGGGAGTTAGAGTCGGATTTCACTTTAGGCAAACTACTTCTTTAAGAAACTTTAATTCGAGGCGTTAACGCCCCAAAATCACCAAACGGCGTCGGTTTAGCACGAAACTTGGCACACACGACCGCCTAGGCACGAGAGACTTGTGGGAGAAGACGGGGCTCGAATCGGGTTCCCGGTTTGGGAGTTAGAGCCGGATTTCGGTCCAGTCAAAATTATTTACTAAACTATCTTTCTAATTATATAGTAGTCAATTTTTTTTTATATTTTTCTATAATTAAAATATTAACACCATTATATGGTTTTTAATTATTTTTATCTTGTTTTTTTCAGATATTTCCTGAGTAGCAGTTGGCTTCTTCTGGAATGCGGGCGTATCAAGATTATGACCAATTTTTGTTTTTGTAACCCACGAACGAATGAAGACGAAAACTTTTGGTTTTGATTTTGATTTATGTTATTTAAATTTGTGAGCAACATTATGTATGTATTATGCGACGTTATGTAGTGGCATAATTTTTATTGTTATGAATTTTATTTATGTATTGCTATGAATGGAACAATATTATTAATTTTCATTATTTGTCAATTTTTGTTTATGTACGTATTTATATTATTCTGTAATTTTTTGATTTTTTTATAGTTATTTTTTATCTAATACAGGTTATTTTAATTTTTTTAATAATTTTTCAGCAGGTTTTTTTTTTTTTTTTGAGACGGGAGAAGAACCCGTCGCAAAAAACAATAATAGGCTTTTGCGACGGCACCAACACAGTCGCAAAAGCTGTGCAATTGGAATTTACAAGACACCTTTAGTGACGGTAACCGTTGTCGTCGCCAATACTTATAAGATGCCAGAGTTTTAGCGACGGTAATGTTGCCGTCTCAAAAACTCACTTTTAGTGACGGGAATTACATGCCGTCGCGAAAACTGATTTTTTTTCCATTATTGGCGACAGGAAAAGTGCCGTCGCAAAAAACACACCTTATCGTCGCAGAAACTAATGGCGACGGTACTTACCGTCGCTAAAGCTCTTTTGCAACCCCCTTTGTCGCGACCCCCCTTACCGTCGCAAAAAGCCAAATTACCGTCGCAAAAAGTATTAGCGACGGCTTCCGGGGCATTTGCGACGGCTCTTTACCGTCGCAAAAAATGCCTTTTTTTGTAGTGGAGGTGGAGTGTATGTGAGGATCTGTATTATTTCTGATTAGCCAATACAAAAGAGTGTTCCAATTCAATCGGAGATTGTAGTAAAATTTGACACAGTGTATTGTCTTTACATAAATTTTAGTTATTTGAGAGCTTAAGAGTGAGCCTATTAGATTTGTCTTCCACCCTTTTGAGAACATAAACTTAATTTAATACATTTCAGCGGTCCCTATGTTCATTATCATTGCCATTTGATATTAAATTGGATGTTTTAACTTCACCTGTTAAGTAAATATATCGTATCAATGTGTTAAGTTGATATTTCTAAGTTAGAGAATGACTTAAATATTCTTACCATGAATAAGAAGCAAATGTAATTGTCAATAGGTAATTCTGCTTAGGCTCTGGCTGTCAGCAACGACTTTATGTCTGAACAATCAAAATAACTTTCAAACTTGTATGAGTTAGGTGCCACACCCGTTAACTGCTATAAATGGTAGGAATATAGAGAAAAGCCTTCATTGCCGTTTGATATTAAATTGAATGTTTTAACTTCACCTGTTAAGTAAATATACCATATCAATGTGTTAAGTTGATGTTTCCGGAACTATTCATTGTATTTAGTGGTGAGCAGCGGATATACCGTTCCGTTTAAACCGACAAAATCGAACCGATCCGATCCGTCGCATTTTGGACGGATACGTGATAACGAACGTACGGTTGCGGATTGATTTTTTCCAATCCGCCTAGTTTTGGACGGATGGCGGATTTGAGGTTCATTTGGCCACAACCGAACCGCCAAACCGCCGAGCATCCCTAGTAATTTGTAAGATTTTGTGTTTTTAATTTGTTTATATGTTCTATTTATGTTTTCAATTGAAAAATAGTTTAAATATTCTGTTGAATATATAATGTTAAAAAAGAGTTTTCAACTCAAATATATTTTTTGAATTGAAAAAAATAAATGTATTATTTATCTATATGTTTTAGTTTTTAAATCTAACTCTAAAATTAATAAATAAAAAAGATTATATATGCTGGTTAATTTTTGTTTTCAAAAACAGATATAGATGTTACAATACAAAGGCATACAATCTTTACTATTGCTCTGTTCATGGTTCTGGTGATTTGAATTGTTTTTTTATTTTAAGAACCACAGATTATAACACTTTATGTGGATGAGGCATGTTGTGATTTTAATATTTGGATAAATTTCAAACTTTCTTTCTTTAGATAAGGCATGCAGTGATTGTAATACTTTGTTAAGTCATTGATTGTAAATTTTTTTTTTTTTATTTTTTGAGAAAGTGCACAAGTTGAATTATGCTGAAAATTTATAAAATTTTAAACCGCCAAACCGATTTGCATCCATCCGCCAATCTGCTCAATCCACATCCGTCGGATAGGCGGACGGATGCAGATTGATTTCTCTAATCCGCTAATCTGGCGGACGGATGGCGGATTGGAAGTTTCATGGCCGCAACCGACCCGCGCCCACCCCTAATTGTATGTGGTTTTAATTTTTTGTTTTTCATTTTTATTTTATTTTTAGTGAATATTTTTAAAATTTTAAGTAATTATTTTACTTTTTTAGATGTACCTTACTTAGATATATCTGAAAAATAAAATTTTTGTAAAAAAATCAATAAATATACAAGAAAATAAAAATGTACTGAATTTTTATTTATTTATTTTATATTTTTGGTATTTAGTGAATTTTTTTTTAAAAAAAAAATCACAAATATTTTACTTTTTAAGTGTATTTATGTTAAGTGTATCTAAAAATTAAAAAAATTGCTTAAAATATTATAAAATTTCAGTGAAAAAAATACAAAAAACAAAAAATCTAATTTTCTGAAAAGTGAATCCTGAAAACTGAAACCAAACAAGCTAATTGAATTTCTTTTTATTTTACGTGGATTTTTTTGTAACATAGGTTTTTTTTTTTTTTGGACAAATAATTGTGACAAAGTGTTGTTTAAAAATGCAATATACATAATGATTAGTTGGTGTGGAGATATATTTCCTGAGTACCAACACGTGGCTAAGGTGACGCCGACGTGTAAGCCGAGGTGCCACGTGTCCTGGTCATGACGCCGAGGTTATCTCGGCGAGGCCGAGGTTACCTCCGAAGATATCAGAATCCGAGATAAGCGGATAAGGCACAAGAGTCCTAGAAAGGAGGAAGACTACAGTTGGGAAAGGATAAGACTCTTAGGGAGTTTATCCCAATTCTACTAGGAGTCCAAGATTTATAGTAATCCTAAGTTCATTAGAGCTAGGCTCCTGTTGGGACAAGGATTGGGTTAGCTATAAAAGAGAGGCACCCTCGTGGGTCTAAGGTACGCAATTTCATATTCTGAACAGTGAGATTTGCACTATTGATTATCTTTGAGAGATATACTGACTTGATCGTCGGAGTACCCCCGGGTTGACGAACCACCACCGGAATCTTCTCTTTCTGTTACAGGTCAGCCAGGTGTCATCTATTCTACCACTGTTCTCCAGCTGAATACTAAGTTGGGCAGTGTGATCAGAAAATCACTCACACAATTTGGCGTCGTCTGTGGAAACGAAAGGAGAATAGATGGCCAGTAACGGACAGAAGGAAAAGATTGAGGACGACACTCCTGCTGGGAAGTGGGAGACCTATTGACCTTGATATCACAGAAGACGAATGCAACGCAGAAACTCGTGACCGGAATCACGGAGTGAAAAACGTCGGCCAGACTGGCGACGCACCGAAAAAACCAGATCGAAATGGATACTACAACGAGGACGACCTCTAAATATGGTAGGATAGTTACCTGCGGAGGGACGAAGAGGTAAAAAAGATGGCAAACAAATTGGCAGACCTACAGTCGGTCGTCAATTTCATGATGCAAAATAACGTCATGCAGCCACCGTTCCCGCTGCACGACACGCCGATTCCAGCGGCCAACACCCAGAAGGGAGGACAGAAAACAATCCTCGTAGCCCCTCAGCACAATGGGAGCAAAAGATACTCTCACCGACCTTCTAGGGAAGTCAGACAAAGACAGTCAAGAAGAGAAGAATCACGGAGGACGCATCGCACAAAGGAGGCAGACCCCAAAGGACATCGGCATGTTTAGGGGCAGGCATTGTGCTTCGACACAACTCATGGAGAAGGGTCGAAAAGGACTCACCATGAAGCTGAAAGTAGCGCACCAAAAAGACTGAAAGCAGAATATAGCCGAGCTCCTGGGCGGACGAAGGAGGACTTAAGAGATTACCTCAACAGAATGCCGACGCCGAGGTAATCTCCCCAGATAAGCCGAGGACACCATTCTTAGTAGAATTATACAGGTTTGAGGTGCCGAAGAGATTCAGTATGCCGAGGTTTCAAATATACAATGGTAAGTCAGACCCCAACTTCCACGTTAGATTATATTTGAACTCAATGGCATTGTATAAAGGGAACGAGCCATTGCTCTGCAAAGTGTTCCCCTCATCTTTTGGGGAGATTGCATCAGATTGGTTCCATAAATTACCAAAGGGAAACGTGAAAACTTAGGAAGGCCTGGCCGAGATGTTCGTGGCCAGGTTCGTGACAAACAAGCTGCAGCCATTAAGGGTGGATGCATTGATGGCCCTGAAGATCAGCAAGGATGAAGGCCTTAGGGCCTATACAAAAAGATACTATGAGAGGTTCAATCGAATACCCGAATGCAATCAAGAGGTGGCGGTCCTATCTTTCAAGAACGGCCTGAAAGACAACTGTCCACTACGAAAGTCTTTGGCAAAGACATTGCCAAAAAGTATGGAAGAGCTCATGGCGAGAATCAAGAAGTATGCCAGAGCCGAAGAAGACACGTCGGGGACTAAGGAGATAAAACAAGAGAAAGGAAACGGCTCGTCGAAGCGAGGCCGAGGTAACAATGGATTTTGCAAACAAGAGGCAAAATTGAGGGCCACACAGGCAGTAACAACTGTGTTCCGAATCCCGATTCCCAAAGTCCTGGACCGGATTCGGAACCAACCCTATTTCAGAACACCAGCGAAGGCACCAGGAGAGTTTATGGGAAGGAACGTTGGTAGACATTGTCCTTACCACAATGAAGATGGGCACACGACTCAGGGTTGTAGAGCCCTGAAAACACACTTGGAAGAACTGGCGAGGCAAGGCTATCTGAGAGGCCTTATCGATGAGGCCAGGACAAGGGAAGAACAGGCAAGATTGCCTCAGGCGGCAGCAGCTCCGCCTCCCCAAGCACCACAACCTCAAGCAGGAGGACCTCGGGTAGTCAATGTGATTCACTCAAAGGTCAACGAGAACGAAATTAGGGGGGAGACGCAGAAGGTGAAGCACCTGCAACATGTCTACCAAGTCGGGGAGAAGAGACATCGGGTAGAGGAGCGCCAAGGACCAGTAGTGTCCTTTTCAGTGGCCGACCTTGAGATGGTACAGCATCCGCATAATGATGCCTTGGTAATATCCCTCCAGGTTGGGGAGTGCCAAGTAAAACGCATCCTGATTGACCAAGGCAGCTCTTGTGACATCATGTACATTCGATGTTATAAGGAGCTTGGCCTTCACCTAGACGATATGGAGCAATCCAATAGCCCAATGGTCGGGTTCAATAGAACGCCGACATGGCCACTGGGAACAACCATCTTGGAGGTGCAGGCAGGTGCCAGGAAGGTAACAACAGAGTTCACCGTAATCGACACACCCTCTCCTTACAACATCATCTTGGAAAGGCCTTGGTTGCATGCAATAGGGGCAGTTCCCTCAACATTGCATCAACTATTGTGATTCCCAACAGAGCATGGGATAGAGGAAGTCAGAGGCGATCAGCTGCAAGCGAAGAATTGTTCCATGGCAGCAATGAAATCTACCTGCAGCATACGAGAGCTAGAAAAAGGCAGAAATTGAAGATGAGGATGTGAAAGTCCTAGAAGCCGTCGGTAAGGAGCCAACCGAGAAGAGCGAAGAGGCACTGAAGAAAATCCTCGTCCAGGATGGAGATGAAGAACGCTTCTTTCTTCTCGACTCGGGCTTAGCCGAAGAAGAGGAAAAAGAGTTGGAAGCTTTTTTGAAAGCAAATATTGAGGTGCTTGCTTAGACACCTTACGAAATGCCTGGCATTGACCCCGAGGTCACTTGCCACAAACTGAATGTTGACAGGTCGGCCAAACTTGTAATTCAACGAGCCAGAAGACCGACGTTGATGCACGTCGAAGCAGTAGAGGAAGAAGTAGAGAGACTTCTGGAGGCTAAGGCCATTAGAGAAGTTCACTACCCGACATGGCTATCCATTACAGTAATGGTGAAGAAGAAAAACGATAAATGGAGGGTCTGTGTAGACTTTACCAGTTTAAACAAAGCCTATCCCAAAGACAGCTTTCCTGTACCCAAGATTGACCAGCTAGTAGATGCCACTTCAGGGCATGGAAGAATGAGCTTCCTAGATGCCTACAGGGGGTACCACCAGATAGCCATATACCCCCCAGACTAAGAGAAGACCGCATTCATCACCCCAAAAGGCCTGTACTGTAACAGAATAATGTCTTTCGGGTTGAAAAATGCAAGAGCAACTTACTAAAGGTTGGTAACCAAAATGTTCAAACACCTGATTGGCCGAACAGTAGAAGTCTACATCGACAACATGGTCGTTAAGACCAAGGAGCCAGAGGGTCATCTCGCCGATCTAAAAGCAGTCTTTGAAATCCTTAAAACATATCGGCTCCGACTCAATGCATCGAAATGTGCATTTGGAGTTGAATCTGATAAGTTTTTAGGATACCTGGTGACCAGAAAGGGCATCGAGGCCAGCCCAGATCAGATCAAGGCCATTCTAGAGTTAAAGAGCCCGACGTCGGCAAAACAGGTGCAGATGCTAACTGGAAGGGTCGCAGCCCTAAACAGGTTCATAAGCAGAAGCTCAGACAAGTGCAAACCTTTCTTCAACTTGGTAAAGAAAATCACGGACTTTCTTTGGACAGAAGAGTGCGAAAAAGCATTAGCCAATCTAAAGAAGTACCTGACCATAGCTCTAGTTCTTTCGAATCCAGAACCTGGGGAGGAGCTGTTCCTGTACTTGGCAGTTTCAAAACATGAGATAAGTGCAGTTCTAATCCGAGAAGAAAAATGGGAGCAAAGGGCTGTTTACTATGTAAGCAAAACCCTATCCGATGCAGAAACGAGGTATCTACCCTTAGCGAAATTGGCACTAGCTTTAGTAATGGCTTCAAAGAAGTTGAACCATTACTTCCAGGCCCATAAAATTGTGGTACCGACAGAACATCCATTGAAGTCCCTATTGCAGTAGGGAGACTTAACAGGAAGAATAGCCAGATGGGCAGTCACTCTAGGTCAATATGATCTGGAGTACAGGCCCAGAACATCAATCAAAGGCCAGGTTTTGGCCGACTTCGTGGCCGAGTTCACGCCAGAATCCATCGAACATCGGGCTCCGTTGAGCCAAGATAAACGATGTCCAAACAAGCAAAGAGAAGCCCAGCCAAAGACAAAAGAGCAAAGGAAAGAGGACAAACTCAGACCCTGCAGCATTTACATCGGCGACTCTTTTCGACTGTTTGTTGATGGAAGTTCAAACCGACAAGGAGCGGGGGCAGGAGTAGTTTTGATATCTCCAGATGGACAGATAGTGGAATAGTCCATTCATTTTGGGTTCAAAGCCTCAAACAACGAAGCAGAGTATGAAGCATTGATTGCAGGACTAAAGCTAGCAATAGCAGTAGAGGTAGACGAGGTAATAGTCTTCTACGACTCCCAGCTCATTGTCAACCAAACAACGGGCGAGTTTGCTGCCCGAGATGAACGGATGTCAGCTTAGGCAAAGGAGGTCATCAGGCTGGCAGCCTTTTTTCAGAACTGCCGACTACTTTAGGTTAGCCGAGATGATAACAGCCACGCCGATGCGTTGGCCTACCTAGCTAGTGCAATACAACCTGAAAAAGCAAGGACAATAATGATTGACTATTTGTCGGGCCCGAGCGTTGAGCCACTATCCACAGAACATGAAGCAATGTGCGTGGACATGGGACCAAGCTGGATTAACGCAATTGTTACATTCCTAAAAGAAGGGAAGCTGTCAGATGATCACAGAGAGGCACACAAGATCAGATTGAAGTCGGCAAGATTCAGTCTGACAGGAGAGGGGCATCTCTACAGAAGGTCCTTCACTGGACCCCTTTTAAGGAGCGTACATCCTTTACAAGTTGAAGATTTTTTATATGAAATTCATGAAGGCATTTGTGGAAGCCACCCTGGGCGCAGATCACTCGCCCATAGGGCCATCACCCAGGGGTATTGGTGGCCTTACATGCAGAAAGATACAGAAGTCTATGTAAAGAAGTGTGAACAATGCCAAAGGTTTGCACCTCTAATACACCAGCCTGCCGCAGACCTGAGCCCTGTATCCAATCCTTGGCCATTTGCCCAATGGGGCATGGATCTCGTCGGGTAACTGCCCCAAGCAACTGGACAAAAGGAAGTACTTGCTGGTAGCAACAGATCCGAGATGTGGACGTAAGGAACTTCATTTGGAAGAACATTATCACCAGGTTTGGGATTCCAAGAGCAATTGTTGCAGACAATGGAACTCAATTTGATAGTAAGCTAATCAAGAACTTCTGTGCAAAGTTCAAGATCAAGAACTACTTTTCAACCCCAAGCTTTCCACAAAGCAATAGACAAGCAGAAACAATCAAAAAAGTAATTTTGGATGGGATAAAGAAGAGGCTGCAGGCAACGAAAGGAAAGTGGGTAGACGAATTGCCCAATGTACTCTGGGCATATCGGACTACGCCGAGAAGATCAACAGGGAAATCCCCCTTTGCCATGACGTATGGCACAGAAGCAGTCATTCCGCTGGAGGTCGGCATCCCTGGGATCAGAACCCAGGGGGTAGAGAACGGGACTAATGATGTACTCCTAGCCCGAGATCTAGATCTTCTAGAAGAACGAAGAGAGAAAGTTGCAATTCAGCTCGCAGCATACCAGCAACAGCTTGCCAGAGCTTATAACAAGAAGGTCAACCCAAGGGAATTTCAGATTGGAGACCTCGTCTTAAGAAACGTTGTCGGCAATAAGAAGGATCCCAGAGAGGGCAAGCTTGGCCCAAATTAGGAAGGACCGTACAGAATCATCTCGGTGCTGGACAATGGGGCATGTCGGCTTGAAGATAATGAGGGCAAAGAGTTGCCAAGACCTTGGAACACTTGTAATTTGAAATTTTTCTATCATTAGAATTCCTTTGTTCTTTTGTCATTTGGCGAAGTAAATAAATAAAGATTCAGCTTGGTTTTCTTTTCAAGATACTTGACATTGTCTCTAGAATATATGTATAATGAGAACCCAAGTAGAACTTAGGTTCACATGAGGGGGCAGAGAGAGGCGAAACCATTGTTTAACACTTGTTGAAATTTGTGGACAATTTACAAGTTGAAGTTAAACCAAAATCATTGTTTAACACTTGTTTGTGGACAATTTACAAGTTGAAGTTAAACCGAGATCATTGTTTAACACTTGTTGAAATTTGTGGATAATTTACAAGTCGAAGTTAAACCGAGATCATTGTTTAACACTTATTGAAATTTGTGGACAATTTGCAAGTTGAAGTTAAACCGAAATCATTGTTTAACACTTGTTGAAATTTGTGGACAATTTACAAGTTGAAGTTAAACCAAGATCATTGTCTAAACACTTGTTGAAATTTGTGGACAATTTACAAGTCGAAATTAAACCGAGATCATTGTTTAACACTTGTTGAAATTTGTGGACAATTTACAAGTTAAAGTTAAACCGAAATTATTGTTTAGCACTTGTTGAAATTTGTGGACAATTTACAAGTTGAAGATCATTGTTTAACACTTGTTGAAATTTGTGAACAATTTACAAGTTAAAGTTAAATCGAGATGATGTCTAACACTTGTTGAAATTTGTGAACAATTTACAAGATTGAAGACTAAGGTTAAACTCTTATTGAAATTTTATATTTACAAGGTGAAACCAAGATTACGCCGAGAAAGGTAGTTAGGTACTTGCCGAGATAAATCATCAGTTTGTACAACCAAGGTGTGTCACCCCGAGAAGGTTGCACAAGGATTGAAGTGCATATTGAAGATATGTAAGATATTCTAAGTATGAAAGCATACAAGGCAAACATGTAAGCATTCAAAAGCAAAAGAGTTGTATTAAGAGAACGTCAACGATGTAAAGAGTTTTACACTACTTCAAAAAAAAACAACAAAACATAAAACTAAGGCTCCTCAGCAGTAGCAGTTGGTTGAGTTTGAAGTTCAAACGATTGTTGAAAGGACGCCTCGGCAGCCTTTTCCTCCGCGAGCTCGGCATCAATTTGGGCAAGGGTTTCGTCAAGGCTCTTGTCGGCAAAGGTGACGTCGGCTGATGTCTTCTCAAGAACAGCATCTTTGAGAACCTCATCACCTTCTTCATCTTGAGTCAAGTTTAGGACTTGCTCACTTTGAAAAGGGACTTGGCCCCATCAGCATCCTTTGGCTTTCTCACCAAGGTCTCCTCCTCAGATTCGGAGCGATCATCAGATTGAGCAGGAGTTGGAGTTGGAAGGAATGGAAGAGGAATGGCATCGGCATTTCTCAAAGGCGAGCCCTCAGGGACATTAAGCTTTTTTAGAAGGGACATCCAACCAAGGGTGAAACCCTTGTTGCATGCCTCCTTCACTTGCTTTTCGTAGGCCTCTGTGACATCGGCCATACCCTGGGTATACGCCTTCTCATCGGTATCCTTGATTTTAGCCTCTTTGGTAGCCAAGGCCTCCTGCAGCTCTTTTTGGGCCTGGACCATCTTCTCCTCGGCCTCTCTTTTTTGGGACTCAGTAACCTTCCTAATGGCCTCAACAGAATCAACCTTCTCTTCGGCATCAGTCTGAGCCTTGATGACAGCTTTGGCCTGGTCCTCTAATTTCTTCATTTTCGATTGAAGGCTTTTGTTGATTTTTTGAAGAGTAAAGAACTCCCTCTTCATCTCAGTCAACTTCTCTTGATTTTCAAAAGATTGAATAGAGAAAGAATGGGCATGCTGGATGGCCTGAAAAAACACAAGACAAAAGTTATTGTAAAATCTTCTAAAGTACAGGAAAGGGAAAAATTGCCAAGTAAGGACACTCACTTGAACAGAACGTTGAAGCATCAGAGCGTAATTTTCATACTCGCTCAACTCGGCGTTTCGGTCAAGATCGCCGGGGAGAAGTAGAGCAGTGTTGAGGGCTATGCCGACGTTGATATCCTCAACGCTATCGTTGGCCATGACAGGCTTATCTTCCAAAGTGATTGCGAGGGCCCAGGGGGCATCAGGCTTTTTAGACCCCGAGATCATTGCAGAAGATATCCTCGGCCTTTTGGATTTGGTAGAGTTGGATGGAAGTGTTTCGACGGACCTCTTCGCAGGGACAGAGGCAGTTTTCTCACTCGGAGCCAGTTTGAAAATTGGCAAGGTATCCTCAGAATCGATCTGAGGCACCTTTGCCTTTGGCTGAGCTTTTTTGATTCGTTTTGGCTTTGAAGGAGGCTGGGTTTGTGTTGGCTGAGCGTCAACATCAGTTGGAATGTTAGCCAGGAGATCTTTGGCAACTGGTTTTGGGCGACCCATCTCGGCAGAAGAAACTGTTCGGCGTTGACGGCGGCATTGGGATATTGGAATCAAGTATGGAGCCGAGGTTGACGGTTGCTCTGCTGGATCAGAGGTTGACCCTTGGTCTGTCTGAGATGTGGACGCAGTTTGTGGAGTTGTAGCAGAGGGTGGAAAAAGGCTTTTCTTCTTCATCCTAGGGACGTCGGGCAAAGCTGACTTGTATGTTGGAATAAAATTGAGAAGCAGAGGTGTCTTCCATTTATGGACTGGCAAGTCCAAAAATTTCTTCAAATCCTTGCTGGGAATGAAGGATTGGCGAAAGTTTTTTGATAGCTTAGGAACAGCTGCAAGAAAAACAGACATTAAGAAATAGATAAAGTATGAAAGACTTTAAAAAATAAGTAGGTATGAATGCAGGGCTCTTACCATTGCCCTCTACAAAGACTGATCGAGGGAGAGGGAAGAGATGGAGATCTTCATCTGGGGTGAACTCCCAGTTCCCCGAAGTAATGAAATAATCGTCCCCAGCTCCCTGATTGAAGTCAGGGAGATCGGCAACGATTTTGTATTCAGTGGACCTCGGCTTGAGGTAGTAAACATAGCCAGTGTCTTTTTTAAGGCCACACATAGTGTAGCAATATTAGATGTCGGCTAATGTGATCCTAGCGTTTTCTTGTTTGGCTATGGCTATGATACCATTGATGGTTCGATAGGAATTAATGGAAAGTTACATTGGGTTCAATTTGTAATAATGAAGTATTTCACGGAAAATGGTGTTGAGTGGGAGCCAAAGTCCACACTCAATGAAGGCTATCACAGGAAAAGGCATGGAGTCAACAGTAAGCATGATGGAGCCATCATCCCCAGCCAACCTCAGATGGACGTCGGCTGGGATTTCAAACTCTTGTCTAAAGAATGTTAGTTTGGATAGGGTATCTATCCTATGTTTCCACATACCCATGATATCGGCTTAATCGAAGGGGTTGGATTTCAGAAGATGTTTTGAAAGGGTTATTTGAACCTCGGCAAACACTTAGGTAAATGCAGGTTTCAGTTTTTTCCTAAATTGTGGGTTCTACAGACAAATCCCAAACCTAAGTCTATGGAAACGAAGATTGAAGGCACAAATCTAGAAAAGACACAAAAAACAGAAAACAAGAACAAGTTTCAGAATCAAGAACAAAGATGGGCTATCAAGAACATAGCGAGTACAAGGGGCACAAAGTGCAAGAAAATGATGAATAATGCGTGTATTCAGGACATGGGCAAGGGCAAAATTATGGAATAAAACACACTCAGATATGAGATTCACAAATCGAATGTTTAAACAAAGCAGTAATGCCAACAAGTAGTAAAGAGCATCAGAGAATTGAAAACGAAAGGAACAGTGGCTTACCAGAAAAAGTGAAACCGGTATGAA
Source organism: Camellia sinensis (assembly GCF_055761805.1). Classification (NCBI taxonomy): domain Eukaryota; kingdom Viridiplantae; phylum Streptophyta; class Magnoliopsida; order Ericales; family Theaceae; genus Camellia; species Camellia sinensis. Next base: position 187,162,518 of record NC_138963.1, on the reverse strand, counting down.
GATCGCCGAAGTCAGGCGACGATTAGAGAAGTAACAAAACGGCGAAAGCTTCACCAAGAGTGAGGAATGAAGGCAGTTGCAGAGCTTGAAGTCTGGAACAATGGCGGATTCAAGAGAAAAAAGTAAGAAAGAGAAAAAGCAAGAGTATCAAATGAAAAGTGAAGAAATGAAAGAAGAGGGAAAAGTTATTGTTAAAACTTGAAACGACGGCAAAAAAAAAAGGGGCAGTTAATGCGCCTAGAGCAATAAATGCGTCAGACGGCGTACACAGGCGCAAGACGGCTTACAGGCGCGTCACAGGCACGATCCAATGAGGATAAGACACGTGAATGAAACGATTGAATAGTGATGCATGATAGCTCATACGAGTGAAGGAATTCACTGGAATTCTTGATTAAGGAGACATGTCTGCCTTAAACAATAATCTCGGCTAGGCCGATATACTGGCAGGAAGGAATGATATAGGTTCCATCACCTCAGAATGCCGAGGTAATAGAACCTAGGGGGCAGTTGTGAGGATATATTTTCTGAGTACCAACACGTGGCTAAGGTGACACCGACGTGTAAGCCGAGGTGCCACGTGTCCTAGTCATGATGCCGAGATTATCTCGGCGAGGCCGAGGTTACCTCCGAAGATATCGGAATCCGAGATAAGCGAATAAGACACAAGAGTCCTAGAAAGGGGAAAGACTACAGTTGGGAAAGGATAAGACTCTTAGGGAGTTTATCCCAATCCTACTGGAAGTCCAAGATTTATAGTAATCCTAAGTTCATTAGAGCTAGGCTCCTGTTGGGACAAGGATTGGGTTAGCTATAAAAGAGAGGCACCTCGTAGGTCTAAGGTACGCAATTTCATATTCTGAACAGTGAGATTTGCACTATTGATTATCTTTGAGAGATACACTGACTTGATCGTCGGAGTACCCCCAGGTGGACGAACCACCGCCGGAATCTTCTCTTTCTGTTGCAGGCCAGCCAGGTGTCATCTATTCTACCAGTGTTCTCCAGTTAAATACTAAGTTGGGCAGTGTGATTGAAAAATCACTCACACAGTTAGTAATAATTATAGTTGTCCAGCCAAAATGAAATTTTAATAATGACCCACAAACTCCTTTTGCCACCTACATTTATTTACAACTCAAAAAAAAATTTAAAAAAAATGCTACAAATATATATATATATATATATATACCTATATAAATATTTAGAAAAGAACAACTCAAAAAAATAAAATAACTTACTCCGACTTGAAAATTGTGACATAAAACACACTTTTCGCTTACTCCGACTTGTTTCTCTATAAAAAAATAAAATAACTTTGAGTCGTCACCATTTAAATGTAATTTTGTTAATTTTTTTTTACTAATAGAAATGTACACAAGAAAATAGGTGAGTCATAATTAAAAAAAAAAATGAAAATTTGTTTGGTCAAACACCAAAAGATAATTAAAAATTAGGTAAATTATAAATACAGTTATGAGATTTACTTAAAGTACAAATTATTCATAGTGGTTCTGAAAATTACATCCCGTCCCTTCAAATTTTTAATCCTATAACAACTGACATCTTTTGTTAATAAATCATTAAACCAATTAACAATTTTTAATGATGTTAAAAATATATTTCAATTAATAATTCTGTTAATTTTAATGTTGCATAGGAGAGTATTTAAAATTTTTATAATTTTTGTTAATTTTGTTAAACAAATTTGTTTGACAAGAAAATATTTGTAATTTATAAAATTATAAGAAATAATTTATATTTTAAGCAAATGTTAAAAAGTGTAATTATAATTTACCCTTAAAAATTGTCTTTTTGAATTGCTTCTTGTAAAAGATATTTGATGATATCCACAACAACATAACTCCATCGCCAATTGTGGCTTGCAATTGGTAGAGAGATAGCAATTGGAGGAATGATGGTGAGGTCTCATTTCCTATTCTTCTTTAACTTTTTTTTTTTAAAGAAATGAAAGTATATTACCCATCCATGTTGTAAGAAAAAATTATTAATTGTTTTTGGAATCACGTGATCATATCTCAAACTAATCATAAACCATTATATTTTTTCATATTTTTCAATCACGCCATATAAAATTATGAATTCGACTCCCTCCACTAATTACAATACATATAGAACACCCCATAACGCTATTCCTGACCTACCAATAACTTCTCTATTGTAAGCCTGCCCGACTCCAGTAATCCATCATTTCTTGGGAAAAGTAAAAACAAGTTTTTTTTTTTTTTAGGAAAAAAAAAGAAGAAGTATATGAATAGAGAATATATCTTATCAATTTTCATTATTTAAACACAGTTGATTTCTTTTGTGGGTAATTTTATAATTGATCAATTAAAAGGAATAATTTTGGCTCTTTTGCGTATGTAAATTATTTGATGTGACGAAATCATGTTTGGAAAGCAACAAATAGCCAAGGAATAGTATATGATTTTTTTCTTTTTAATTTTATTTATTAGCACTATGATAATTCTCTTGCTATAAATGGAATTCTATAATGTACATCAAACTTTTATTTGTTGGGACTATGTTGATGCACACAACTAATTAAAAAATTTATAAAATAAAAAAATTAATCACAGAAAATACAAATGTATTTAGATGGATAAAAAAAATTAAATGTAAATATCATTAATAAATTTTGTAAAACTTGTTTATTCATGTATATTTTATATTTAATTTTTTGATTAATTTCTTTATTTGTAGTTGAACCAAGTCCACAATAGTGAGTTGTGTGGAGATATGTTTGGTTTGTGTTTGTAGAGTAGTTTTTAAGATAAAAAGTACGAAAACTTGTTTGGTTTGCCTTTTTTCAGAAATGGTTTTGGAAAATTATTTTGGGGAGAAAGTTTTAAAAAAATGATTGATTTGATGTGTATGAGACAGAGAGTGATTTTGAAAAGTAGATAACCAAACAAAATTTTGAGATTTTTTTTAAAAAAATTTGTTTGGTTTGATTACTCTTAAAAATTTGTTTGTAGAAAATTTTTTCTAAACATTTTTCTGAAAAACAAACCAAACAAGGCACTCTGTTTAGATACTAGATTTGAACATGAATTTTATTTTTAATTTTATATTCAAATTCATAATTTAAACACAACTTTAAAGTATAATTTTAGCATATTCTCACAGGTTTATGTGGGGGCGTTTTGGCAATATAGTAAAAAGTCAATTTTATGACTTTTTTGAATCATATAATCTTTTTATTTTTTTTACAAAATAAAATTAAAAAATCACAAAAAAAATTAAAAAATTAATTTTTTATTAACTCTCCAAAACACCACGTGGTATGATAGGCACAAGGCAAAAATGTACATAGAAAAAGTCTTTTGTTTTTTACTTTTAAAAGGTGTTTTCTAAAAGTAAAAGAAAATTGTGTCTGAACCACTGCAAAAGTTTCTTATAAGAAAAGTAAAAATAGAGATGTTATTTTTTATTTTATTTTCTTGAATAATGATATATAAATTTTTTTTGTTCATAATTTTTATGAAGGTAATTTTTTTGATAAATTCTTTTTTTAAGTGTTTTATTTCATCTAACTTATATTTTTTTAGAGTATTCCATTAGGTCATATTTAATGTAATATAATCAAATCATATTTTCTAATTTTTTACACATGTTTCTATTTTGAAATTAATACATAACAATAGTTCCTCATTTTATGGAGAAAATCTCTCCCTCATTCTAAAGAGAAAATCTTTCCTTTATTCCATGGAGAAAATCTCTTCCGCATTTCATAGAGAAAATCTCAAATTATGAATTTTAAACATTTTTATAATTTTAAAATTTTAAAAATAACACAACAAAAAATTTGAATGAAAATCAAAATGCAATGTGAATGTTTACAGTAAATAACAAATATACAACTAACTTTTTTTAAAAAAAAACATATATTAAAATACAATGTGAATGTACACAATAAACAACAAAAATACAACTAATTTTTGAAAAAATAAAATTTATACCAAAATACAATATGAATGTTCACAATTTACAATTAATATACAACTATTTTAAAAAAAAAAAACTCATACCAATGTGAACATTCACAATGCAATGTGAAAATATAAAATAAAATTGAAAAAAAGTAAAATTCGACTATTTCGATTGTTCAATGGTAACAAAAATGATTGTTTAACCAATAAGTATAGTAAAAAAAAATAACAAAATACAACTAACTTTCAAAATACTTAAAAATATATATATAATATACAAAAATACAATGTGAATGTTCACAATTTACAATTAACATACAACTAATCTTAAAAAAACTAAATTCACACCAATATAAACATTCACACTACAACATGAAATAAAATTGAAAGAAATAAATAAATATTTCAATTGTTTAATGGTAACTAAAAAATGATTATTCAAACAATAAGTATAGTAACATATAACTAATGATATGTGAACATTCACATATTGCAAAATATATAATTATGTCCATATCTATATTCCAATACTTATTTCTCAGACTTTCAAACAATATGAAATGTGAACATTCACATTGACAAAAAAAGTAAAAACAATGGCAGCAATAGAATTAGAAATCCAAAAAAAAATTCAATCACCGCATAATTTCACTCTGTATTTAGTTGGGAGATTTTTAAATATATGAGACTAATTAAGTTATAATTTTTTTTTTTACGCTGTATTTAGTTGAGAGATTTGAAAAAAAAAATGAAAAATGTATGTGAAATTATATGAAATATAGGTTCGTTTTATTCACATTTCACCCACCTTCTTCATTTCTCTTTCTAAACCACTTTTCAAATCTCTCAACCAAAAACAGCATTAATAAATTTATTGAGAAAACATCTCCAAATAAAATTTATCAATAAAAAAACCCATCCTTCTTATAATGACACCACATCTTGATCCTGTTCCTTCAATTCTTAATTTAAAAAACTTTTTGCAACCACTGCTTAATGGAAGTTGATTACGACGGAAATAATGCCTAAAATGATTTTACTTATTTTTAAGGATAAATTATCAATAGGTTCTAATAATTTAATTTAATTCCTATCAAGTCTTATTAAAAATAAATCTTAATAAAATTGTCACTAAAAATAATTTTTTGTGATAAATTTTTTATATGTCGTTAAAAATTGACAATTAGTGACTTTTTTTGTTATAATTTTTATAAATTGTCGTTAAAATTTACAATTAATGACCTTTTTTATGACAAATTTTTCTCATAAAACCTATTAGATAATAAGTCCACTTATTAGCACCTATACATAAGTATTCTTATTTTTTATTCATTTTGCTTCTTATTTTCTCCAAATTTTTTTTACCATCACAATTATTATGTTGTGCATCATCTCATCACCCGGGGGCGAGGGAGAGAGTCTGGCTACGAAACGTTATTTAAATCATCAAAATTTTTATTATATTAATGATTGAGCACGTCTATTACATATGACATGTGATTTTATCTTTTGTTAATTTTCAGTATTATAATTATGTATATCTCTTAAATTGATATATGGAATATATAAAAAATATGGCAACTTAAATGGATAAATCAATCTATATCCAAAATACAATTAAGTAAGAAATGAGTACATACTCGACTAAAGAATTTAAATGATACATGAAAAATTTTATAAATATAAGCATTAATTTAGAGGACTGTTAAGTTGTGCACATGATTAAATTGTGTACATCATATATACTTTACTTTTAAATCATTTTATATATATAAATTAATCTGAACCATTAAATAATTTTATTAGAAAAATTGGGTACCTTTTGAACCGGTTCTTTTTTTCTTTACTGATTGTTCTTATCCCACAAAGCCTCACGTTTTTTGGTCTGAAACCCTCTTGTTTTTAGACAAAACTCTGACAATCTTCTCCGCCTTAGAAGACTATCCCGTGAAGTGCAACTCTAGTGATATTCTTTGCCCTAGAAGTGTGAGAAATATATTGTGTATAGCATTAGGGACGATTGTATTGTGTATAGAATTAGGAAAGATTGTATTGTACATAGAATTAGGAAAGATTGGCTATATTTCCTTTTTCGTATTTTCCGTTTTCACTCATAAGTTTAGGGTTATATAAATGGGTGACCTCCATGTAAAGATATACAATTTGAATATACAAGTTTATTCATAATCTTACATGGTATTAGAGCTTTGCGATTCTTGACTTCGTGGTAGCTTGGGTTACGTACGAACTGGTCTACGTTGCTCGTGATTCATCTGATTGATCGAGCTCTCTCTTCCCAACTTGTCTGATACACGATCGAACTACTTTGGTTTCATCTCTGGTTCTGGTTCTGGTTCTGGCTCGGGCTCGGGAGGCCCTCTCTGGTTCTAGTCTGTGACATCTCTTCTCTCTAGTTTTGACTCGCAACTCCGGTTCGACTCTAGTCTGGGTCTGATCATGAGGGTTCTCGTTGACTTATAACTTTGGGTCGTCACAATCGCTATCTCACACGACTGGTTTTCGCTACTCATCTGGTTCACTTTTCTCACCTCTGGTTCGTGATTCATCTATCGCGTGGTTGGTCAAAGCTTGTTGCCTCTCTCTCTAACACGAAGATTTTTCTTCAGCCTCAGGTTCTTGTTCTGAATTGGTTTTCTCGGTCTATAATAGTTCATTGATATTTGTGGGTCTTAGAGGGTTTTGATTATTATCTTGACTCCAACTGGTTATTATACATCTAGACCCAGCATTTGGTTATTACACTCTGGTTTTAGGGTTTATTCCACTTAAATCCCTTATCTCTCTGGCTATTATGATGTCTCTGGCTTCTGATAAGTGTACATTTTGCCATCAAAAAGGCCATTGGAAGTATCACTATCCGAAGAAGGGATGTCTGTCTGGCTCGTATTATCAGCAGTCTCGGATTCAGTTTTGTCCTTCTTCTTCGAGTAATTTTCAGGCTTCCGCTGGTTTTATTGCATCTGCTCTAACTTCTGATCCTAACTTGGCTTCCTAGAGTGCTCAGATTAGTCAACTTCAGCATACACTGTCTACCTCCCAACCATCCCTGTTCGCCTCCATTGTTTCCTCTCTTCATTCAGGTTTGCTTGGGTCTTCTTCAGGTATCTCTTTGTTTGTCTAGATTTTTGACTCTGGTACCTTTCATTATATGACTCCCCATCTCTTCTTACTTTAAAATTGTACCCCCCATCATTTTCCTATTATTGTTAATGTTGCTAATGGGTCTGGTATGTCTGTTATATTTGTTGGGTCTGTCTTACCCTTTATCATGTCCGCTGTTACTATTCCATTTGTTCTTTATGTTCCTCAATTATCTATTAGCTTACTTTCTATCAATTAGCTTAATGCTTCTGGTTTTGATGTTATCTTTTCTTCTTTTGTCTGTTGTGTGCAGGATCGGGTGTCCAAGAAGTAGATTGGGATCGGCCGTAGAGTTGGAGATCTCTATGTGGTGGAAAGTCTACATCTTCTTCTGTCTACCTCCCTCATTGCCTTTTCATCTTTTCAGTTAGATTCTCAGTCGAGTCAGTTTTATTTATGGCCTTCTCGCTTAGATCATTTGTCTATTGACCGCTTGCGGTCTTTAGCTCAGTCAAGATTGTTAGGTAAAGTTTCTCCTAGTCAAATTAATGAGTGTCGAGGATGTAAACTTGCTAAAATAATAGCTCTACCTTTTAATAACAGTACTTCTATTTTTGCTTCTCATTTTTCTCTTGTCCATATTTATGTCTGGAGACCTTCTCCTGTTCTCACTAAAGGGGGTTCTGCGTACTATGTGTCATTTGTTGATGATTTTACTCGTTATACCTGGGTTTATCTTATGGCTCATAAATCTGACTTCTACCAGATATATCGTATCTTTCAGTCTACGATCACTACACAGTTTGGGGCCATAATTAAAATACTCTGGTCTGACATGGGTAGGGAATACTTTAAAACTGAATTCTGTAAGTATTTGGCCAAATTGGGCACCATTCACCAAACCTCTTGTATTGATACCCCTGCCCAAAATGGTCGTGCTAAGCGTAAACGCAATCATCTTCTTGAGACAGCTCGATCTCTCATTCTCTCCACCTCTGTTTCGACACCATTCTAGGGTAAGGCAGTTCTTACCGTTGTTTTCCTCCTTAATTGCATGATGACTCCCCTACTCTCCAGTCAATCCCCTTATCAAGCTCTGTATTTCCAACTTCCTGATTATTCCCTCATGCGTGTCTTTGGGTCTGCTTGTTTTGTCCCCCTTTCTTGTAAAGATCGGACCAAACTCAGTGCCCGGTCTATCTTGTGTGTCTTTTTGGGCTACAGTCTTACTTAGAAAAGCCATCGCTATTACGACCCTGTCTCTCGTCACCTCTATGTCTCCCGTTATATTGCCTTTCTTGAACGTCTGTCTTACTTTCAACTTCCCCCTCTCACTGCTCTCGTTTTCAAAGAGGATTTGGTTCACATTGACCCATTTCCTTTTGAGGTCCCATCAGATGAGTATATCGCCACTGTTCCTCCTAAGGCCATTCCTACTTCTCCGTCTACGTCACCTATGGCTCCTTTTTCATCTTTGGCTCCTTCTTCCCTTCCGTTGTTGGTCTATTCTCGTCGCAAGACTCCCCTACCACTAGTTGTCTCTACTCCTGTTGTTGCTCCTTCTGCTTCTAATGACTCTGATCCTGCTGTACACTGCTATCCTCTTCGTTAGCGTCGTTCTCCAAATAGGTTAGGTTGGTCTAATACATATTTTTCTGCTTCCTATCGTACTTTTTTGTCTGCTATTTATTCTTTTTCAAAACCTCAGTCTTACAAGAAGGCCTATCAGGATCCTCATTGGGTTCAAGCTATAGATGATGAGTTGTCTGCTTTACAGAAAACTAGTACTTGAGAGTTGGTTCCTTTGCCTGCTAGTAAGAATCTAGTTGGTTGGAAATGGGTCTACAAAGTCAAGACTCATTCTTATGGTTCTCTTGAGCACTACAAAGCTTGTCTAGTTGCCAAAGGTTTGTCACAGGAGTATAGTATTGATTATGAGGAGACCTTCGCTCCTGTTGCCAAGATGACTATTGTCCGTACTTTGATCTCTATCACTACCATTCGTTCTTGGTCTCTTTATCAAATAGATATTAAGAATGCTTTTCTTAATGGTCATCTCATTGAGAATGTTTACATGCGTCCTCCCCCTAGCCTTCACCATTCCTCTGGACAGGTTTGTCGCCTTCGGCGTGCTCTGTATAGTCTGAAGTAGTTTCTTCGTGCTTGGTATGGTCGCTTTCAAGCTGTTGTTACTACGATTGGGTTTCATCCTTGTGCCCAAGGCACTGCTTTATTTCTTCTCTACACCTCAGCCAGATTTGTTGCATTATTGCTGCATGTGGATGATATGATCATCACTAGCTCTGACTTTTCTGTTATCTCTAAGGTCAAGCAGCATCTCTTCCGTACCTTTGAGATGAAGGATCTTGGTCCTTTGTGGTATTTTCTTAGTATTGAAGTTGTTTCTTCTCCAAAAGGCTATTTTCGGTCTCAGGCTAAGTATACTATTGAGGTCATTCACCATGCTGGTCTTACTGATACTAAGGTTTCTGATACACCTACTGAGCTTAATGTGAAGCTCAACTCTACTAATGGTGTCCCACTGGATGATCCCACTTTATATTATGAGCTTGTGGGTTATTTAGTTTATCTGACGGTTACTCGTCCTGATCTTGCCTATGTTATGCATGTGGTTAACCAGTTTGTTTTTGCTCCTCGTTCTCCATATTAGGCTGCATTGGTTTAGATTCTTCGCTATCTTTGAGGTACTATCTTCCAGGGTTTACTATTGTCCTCTACTTCCTCTCTAGATTTTGTGGCCTATGCTGATTCTGATTGGGCTGGTGATGTTACTGATCGCAAGTCCACATCTGGTTTCTGTATGTTTCTTGGCGATTCCTTGATCTCTTGGAAACGCAAAAAACAACCTGTTATTGCTCGCTCTACTGCCGAAACTAAGTACCGTGCTATGGCGCATGTTATTGCTGAGATTGTTTGGTTTCATTGTCTCTTATTTAATTTGGGTGTCTCTCAGTCTTCTCTGACCTCCCTCTATTGTGACAACCATAGTGTTATTCAGATTGCCCACAATACTGTCTTCTATGAACGGATAAACACATTGAGAATGATTGTCACTTTGTTCAACAGTATCTGCAATCTGGCTCTATCTCGCTTCCTTTTGTCTCTTCGGCTTTGCAATTTGCGGACTTTTTCACCAAGACTTACACTACCGCTCAGTTTTAGTTTTTTCTTAGCAAACTCTCAGTGTTTTCTAGTAAAACACCTTGAGTTTGAGCGGGGGTGTGAGAAATATAGTGTATAGATTTAGAGTTGATTGTATTGTTTTATTCAAAATCTTACAAGAAGACCATCTTACGAAGTGCAACTTCGGCAATATTCTCTGCCTTGTTTTCTGATTGTTCTATCATTATTCTTTGCATATGAAAGCTTTGGCTCAAGGTATGAATCTCTCTTTCTATCACTCTCTGCAGCTCGTTTCTCTCCCTTTTCTCTAGCCCCATTCTATGAAACCCTACACCAAAATCCCCTTTTGTTAACTCCTATTTCCTTTATCGATTCTTGTTTCCCATTCTTTAAAATTGCCCCTTTCACATTTGTGAACTCACTTTGAGTGGTTGGATTCTAAATTTTGGAAAATATGATATGAATAGTTTTTGTTTTCATGTTTGTTTGATTTGGTAGTTATTTTGACTCCATATATATAGATATATACTTGAAATTTTGCTTGAAATTATGAAATCTGATGTGTGAGTAATTGAATTTTGTACTCATGTAATTGATACGAGACTGCAATTATTTATTTATTGAAATCTGTTTACGTTTCTAATTCTTCGTTTCTTCTTATGTTATACTTCTGGTAATGGTGCTTTTGGGTTATGGTTAGATGTAATATTCCCCTTCTGGATTAATAGTTGCATATTTTACCTCTACATTTGAGGATTTTTATTGATTGATATACCATTCTTCTCATGGTTGGATGTTGTTGGTGCATTATCTATGGGACATTTTAACTATAACAATTTGTTAAGAGTATGGAGCACCCTAAATTTTTTTTATCTCATCTAATAATGTTCATTCATGTTTCCACGATGGGTACTTGAACTACCAATATATAGCATTATAAGCATGACATGGTGTCTTTCTATTTCATCTGTTGTGCAAGTGAATGGATTACCATATAGACATTACAACTATGATTTAATTATCGATTTCTTATAAACATGCATCGCCAATATGATATTATTCGATGATATTACTTATTGTTTGGCCAGACTAATTTTTCTTCTAATTATGTCTCACTCACTAGTAATGTAAGAGAGTGTATATAATATGCTAAGATGTCCAGTTGTGATGAGCTTATGTCTTTAAGTAGAGCTTTATCTGCAACACTGACATTTCTCTAGTTTGTTCCTTTTTGTATTGAAGATTGCTATGCTAGGCAAAACTTAAAAATTATAAAATGGAAAATGATATCCTTTTAGAATTTGTATACAAAATTTAAGACCAAAATGATGTGACAGTGCACTCCTGGCAATATAAATTGTTTTGTTGGTTCTTTTGCTTTGAAGTGATAAAATTAAAAGATGCAATATCATTTTATATTGATTTTATGTATACCTTTTTTGGTGATATGCAAAGAAAACATGGTGATAACATTGGGCTGCTCTTTTCTTTTCTTTTTTTTCTTTTTTTTTTTTCCCGATGGAAAAGAATCATGCTCTGATTGGGTTGCATGCATTTGTAATTGTGGTATAGTCTGTCATGTTATTGAAATTTCATTATAGTGATATTTACGGTGCTATAAATGAAGTTACACTCTGTTGGACAAGAGAGTTCCTATTCTGTTAGATGAAACGAATGGTTGCTTTGTTCCTTTCTTCACTGACTATTTTTGGCACCAATAAGAAACCATAACTAATTCGGGTAATTGAAAATTTCTATTTGCAGGTTTTGCCGAAGGTATTAGAAGTGTGGGATATGCAAGTCATTCCACTCGATTGCCTCATTGCCAAACCAACTGAGATCGACCTAGAACTCGAAAAGGCATTTATTTGCCACTAACATGATCATTGGTTTTGTACAAGGAAAGTAAATGGAGAGTGGTACAACTTCGATATTCTTTATCCAGCCCCCGAGCATCTATCCAAGTTTTACTTCTCAGCATATCTGGACACTCTGAAAGGCTTCGGCTGGAGCATTTTCCTCATCAGAGGAAATTTCCCTAAAGAGTGTCCCTTCACATCCTTCGAAGCTTCTAATGGTTTTGGACAGTGGCTTTTGCCTGAAGATGCAGAGAGGATAACTAAATCTTGCAACTCCGGATAGAGAGTGCCTCACAGAACTGTTCACTGTTCCAAATCAATTACTTCAAAAGCTCTTAGACGTAGAAGATGAAGATTTGAATGCTGCAATAGCTGCCAGCTTGATGGATTCCTCTTCCCCAACCATGTTTATTTTTCGTTCTTTGATTGTTGGTCTGGTAGAATTCCACACCGTAAAAACTTGAATTTCAGAAAGTAATAACATCTTAGCTTCTTATAGGATTGATGGCAAATTCCAAGGGTTCTAGCAAATTTTTATTTTTATTTATTATCTTGTTTCTTCTTTTTCTTCTTTTTTGAGAATGCCACATGTATCTTTTATTTTTGATAATTTTTAAAAAATTGAGGATGGATAATTAGAGGTTGGAGAGACTAATCAATATTTTCAAAATCGAACTGTTTTTGAGAGATGACCGAATCAGGGGGGGAAAAAAAAGGATTAAGGGTGAACTCATGTCACTTGTTTGGGGACATGTTTTGTCTTTGGCAAACCTTAATTCCACACTGGTTGATTTCTTTGTATCCAATATAAGAATTCAAAATGGGGATGGCAGCAGGGTTCAATTCTGGATGGACAAATGGTTTAGTTCATTTAGTTTGGACTCATATGTAGCTAGATCCTAAGTAAGCTCTGAATTTATCTCAGCCAGCTATTCCTTCTCTTTTTCAAATTGGCCTGACATGTTTTGCAGCTCTTCAATGATGCCTTCCAGACCTTTCAATTTAAATTGGGTCTATTCAAGCTGAACTTTTAGATTTTCTGTGACGCCAATTGTTTCATTAGCTTGTCTTTCATACATTTTTATTTGTCATTGAAGTTCATTTAGCTTTGCGGCTAAGTCCTTAGCTTCTAGATCTCTGTGACTAAATTTCTGAATGGTTTAATTTCTTTCATTCTCTGAAACCCGTGCTTCAGTTGCTAAATGAAGTTTAGATGTTTTCGAGTGCTGATCAGTTAATTCAGTAATAGTATTCATGTGATACATCAGTTGCACAAAAGTGGTTTCCTTTTCAGTATGAGCCGAGTTCAATGATTGTTGAAGTTCATTAACCTTGTTTTTCAGCTGTGTATTTCTCTCAACCAACAGTTCATTCTCTAAGAAAAACTGTGCAGCTTTCTCTTCTGCCTCCAAAATCTTTCTTTTCAATGGATGAATTTCCTAGACTTTTCAGGTTGTCTATAGATAAAGGGGATCATTAAGGATGTTTGTACAAAATAAGGGCACTTCTGGGGACTAGAACTTCAATTCCAGAAGACAACTTCTTGCTTAGGTTACAAATGATGCTCATTACTCCTCCAAACTTGACACAGAATTACCATGATTCACTCAAGTGGAAGCCAACTTCATCAGGTCATTACACTGTGGCAGCATCTAGAAAATGGGGTGAAGCACAATAGAGGCCTAGGCTGCTTATTTCTATGCAATTATGGGGTAATGTGGCTCCACTGAAGGCTCATTTTCTTGGTAGGTTGGAATGGAAAGGGAGTGTGAAAACTGCTGATTATTTACAAAAGATTGGAGCATTAAGTAGCAATATTAACAATGTGTGCTGTTTCTACGAATCTCAGGTTGAATCATTTATTCTTATTTTTCTCTAGGATTTGGAAGGTATGGACAGAGTTATTACAATGGTGGAATGTCCAATGGGCTACACCTGTAAAATTACAATCAACGTGCAATATTGTGATTCATTAGTAAAAGTTATGACATTATGTTAATCTTATTATTATTGTGGGGAAAAATGTTGTGGTTATGATTCATTAGTAAAAGTTATGATTTGTCATGGTGAATCATAATAAAAAATGCTACCATTCAAATGTTATGATAATTAGTTAGAAATAACTACATTTGTTATGAGTCATTGTCATATTGTCATGATTGATAGTGTATTTGTTATGACACCTCGGTGAATTTTATGACATTGTTATGATTCATTGTAGTGTTGTTATGATATTTTAAAAAGTTATGTTCTTTCATATAACTTGTTGGATGACCGATTTAGTAGGTCAATTTTTATGATGTGGTATGATATGGACTACACAATAAGTGCATATCATATGCCCTTTTAGACAGTACACATTGTAGACTTTCCCATTAATTTATAGTTGGATTGTTGAGATCATAATCTTATCTTAAACAATAAATAATAAACATGTTCTTTAAATATATAGTATTACACAAATATTTTTCTATCAACTTTCCACTTCGATTTTCTATAATCTGTATTTGTAATACAATTAAATGTATGAAATTAATTGCACAATTATTCAATTTTATTTAATAGTTCATCTCATAATACAAATTCATTAAACTCACTATTGCATATTATTTGCATACTATTGGTGTAAGTATGTATTAATAACAATATGTAATATATTTTTATACATCAAGAGTTGTTTAGTCATTAATATATAATTGTTATACAATTGTCGGGAAAAAAATAAATATAAAAAGTACAATTATTGATGTGATGTAAGTGTTTTGTAAAATCTTGATTTGTTATTGAAAATGTTTTTTGTAGACACTTATTTGTATGACATGTATGTAATTTGTATTAAACATAAGTTGATAGGAAAACAATATACAATTTCGCACTTTTTTCCTAACAGATATAACTATATTACTAAAACGAAACATGTTAGAAAATTAAAATATCCGATGGTAATATAGCATTACAGATTGATAATGTATGAATACAGTATCATATATAAATTTATATATTTATATATGTAGGCGAAAGCAAGAAGCAGGAAGCAAACTTGAAATTATAAAATAAAACTTACAAACAAACTTAAAATTAAAATTTACAATGTTTACTGGAAACTGGAAAACAATTGAAATGAACAGGTCCTTCATGAAGGCCTGATTCCATCATACCCATTAAACTATCATGACAATTAATAAATCGTGCATCTCATAAGCATAGGAGAACAAAAGTGTTTCGTCCTTGCATGGTTAATGGTTTGATTCCGACTTGAATTAATCCTAAATGAATAAAATTATGACCATCTTGGATATGTTTTTTTAATTGACTCTTTGGATAATAATTGGCATGTTTTTCTAATTTTTGTTAAAGTATAAACTTGTTCAATAGTTCTAACATGTAAATTAACATTAAAGGTTGATTTTAAAAAACTTGTTCTATAGATTTCTTTGACTGGTACCTTAGGGATATTCCAATTTAAATTGAGTTTAATATCATGAAATTCATGTTCTTCTTCATCTATAACTAAATCCGTATCAGGTATAGGAGCTAAAGTTGTAGATCTAGAGTTAATTGAAGAGTTACTTCTAAATAATCGACTCATTTTGATTCCGCAAAATTAATCCAATTTCTTTAATTCTAAAATAACTTATCATGTACTATGTGTTCGCTCATACCCTTTCCGACAACCTCTGTATCTTTCAACTGCCTCTCCTAAGGACTTACACAAGATGTGGGACGAAAGGTGGGTGGCTACTAGTAGAGTGGAAAACAAAGATAAGTTAATAAGAAATAAAAAGACTGGAAGTAAATCATAGAAATATAAATGAGAAGAATTAGACATAAATAACTTAATAATAAGCTAGTATCAACAAACGTGGCTCTGATAACAAAACAAGCAAAAACAGGAAGCAAACTTGAAATTATAAAATAAAACTTACAAACAAACCTAAAATTAAAATTAAAACTTACAATGTTTACTGGAAACTGGAAAACAATTCTTCAAAATACATAACTTGAAAATAGATTTGCAAAATAAAATTACAGAGATAGATATTTTGGAGGTTATTGGAACTCTCTCTTCAAACTCTGATCTGAAACTGACTGGAGAGGCTCTTTTTATAGGAAAAGAGAATGATTGTGAGGCATGTGAGCTAGAACTGACTAAAAAGTAGCACATGGAGGCACATGGGTGCTGTCTGCTACTTTCGGTGATTGACTGAAAGTTGATTGCTGCATTTGACTATTCTGGACTTGTCTTTGGATGAATAGCGAATAGTGACTTTTCACTATTCATTTACTTTTGGTGGAGATCGTGACTGATGGGGAATCTATTTATATAGATATCAGTAGCTTTTCTCAAAAGAGTATTGATTGAAGCTGATATATATATAAACGGAATCCAATGACTATGCATATGGGTCCTGAGCATCTTGAAATTGTGGACCATATGGATCTTGACTATTTGATGCTGCAGAAGAGGCTAAATCGTCTGAAATTTCTTCTTCAATTTGTGACTTGGCTTGAGCCATGAGAAGTTTAGCCATTTGGATTAGTTCATCACTGGAGGTGGATTTGGGCTTTGCTTTGGGCTTTGACTTGGATGACTTGGATTTGGAGGGCCCAGAGTTGGCTGTTAGGCTCCCAATTCTGACTACCAAAAGAGGAAGTGGACTTCCTTGTGTGGCTGAAGCAGTGGGGTTTTGCTGAGAAGACTTGACCATTGCAGGAGTTGAAGCATAAATGTTGACTAGAAATTCTTGCTGTACTTGGTCAATTATGCGTTGGGATTTAAATGCATCCCACCATTTAACAAAATGTTGACGAATGATTTTCAGAAATAGCATATTGCCATTTGAATATCCAAGGGACTTTATACTTGAACATGAAATGAAGTAATCAGGGAAATTGACTCTTGTGTTAATTGAGTTTGTAAATAGTATAGAAATAATTTACTTGTTCCAATAGATTGGAAGGGATAATATTAGTGATGACACCATGCTGAGACCACCATCATAAGAACCAAGTAGGGATTTCTGAATTAAATTTGTGATCAAATTGGAAAAACCAAGAATAACTGAATGACTCATTTTGATACAGAAGAACTTTAAACCAAGTATCTATATAATCATAGTAACTGTATTAGACTGAGTGACCAGGGAGGTCTCAAAGTTGAAAAGGGAGTCCCCATTCATCAAAAGAAACAATACTGTGAATATATAGAGAATGATAAATGATTTTACTGGTGTAAGTTCGATCATAGATGGGTTTGATGACTATTGACTAGTGATGGAAAATGATGTCTTTATAAAAGGTAATTTGACTTTTTAGGATGGAAAGGAATAAAATGCTATCCTGGAGGAAAATAGGATTTGACTAGATCAAGAACATTATGAATATTTTTGTGGACTGGTTCTTTGAAGAATAAATTAATTGACTGGGATTTAATGTAATCAGTTTTGGCTGTTTGACTGGATTAGGAGGATAAGGAGTGAGGGACTAGGTAGAAGCAAATGGGTCAGAAGCAAGTGCAAAAGTATAACTAGGTTTGGGAATGTTACCAAGGATTTGTTAATAGTTGACTAGGTCAATTGGAGGAGCAACAACAGGTTGACTGGTAGGAACCATGGCAAGCTTAGAATTAGGCTTTTGACTTGACATTTGTAGGTGATCAAACAAAAGCTGATTAGCATCCACTGAGGATATCTAATTTGTTCAAATGGTAATGAAGACAATTAGTATAATGAGCAAGTAAATTACGGTGTCTCGTAATTTGGTGAAATTGTATGTATTGTGCACGACGAGTAATTTTACAAGCTGACTTAAGGCAAGCAATCCAAAGAGCAGTTTGGTAGATAAGGTGTTTGTGATAGGTGACTTTGAGTTTATGATAAGAAATAAAAGGAGTGGCCATCCCTATTCCCTCTGTAAAAAATTTCGGGTAAGGAAATCAAGAATATAATTTTGATTACCAGGTATATATTCATTGTCAAAATAAAAAATACTTAAAATAGATTGTCAATGGGCAAAAATATGTTTACTAGCAATATTTTGTAAAAAAAAAATTCGTGAACATATTTAGCACTTTTACAATCAACATGTAATTAAAAAAAAATTATTTAAAATGTCATCTTGAAATTTACTAATACATAAAACAATAGATAAAATCTCTTTTTTAATAGTACTATAATTTTTTCTAGGCTGTGTTCCAAACACTAGAGTGAAAACGAACAATTTGTTCAGATGACGTAGAAGTGACTTTCTGAAGGAGGATGCCACCGTAACCAACATCAGAGGTATCAGTTTGAATAATCTTGAAGGAATTTTCTGTAGGAATACCAAGACAAGGCAAAGTCTTGACATATTTTTTCACTTGTTGAACAATAGTAATATGAGTAGAAGACCATGGAGGAGGATTATCTTTCAACCGATCAAACAGAGGTTAACAAGTTTTCTTAAGGTCTTGATAAAATTCAACAATGTAATTAAGGGATCCTAAGAACCCGTTGTAACTGGGTTTTGTCTAAGATTTCATCAAAAAACTTAGAAACAAATTCAAGAGAATGACTAATAGGAATAATAGTACTCTGGTAAATATCATATCCTAAAAATCTGACTTTGGTTTGAAATAACTTAATTTTGGGTGCAGAGAAGACTAAACCATTATGTTTAATAGTCTGAAGGAAAGAATGGAGATGTTTCCAATGTTCATCGATGGATTGAGAGAAAATGAGATTGTCATCGATGTAGACTATGGAAAAATGACTAAAGGGATTGAATATTTCATTCATAATATTCTAAAATTCACTAGGGGTATTTTTTAACCCAAAAGGTATGACATTCCATTCATAATGACCAAAAGAAGTGGTAAAAACAGTTTTATATCTATCTTTGGGCTGAATTTGGATTTGCCAAAATCCACTTTTAAGATCAAACTTACTAAAAATGATTATTTGACAAATTTTTTTAATTAAGTCTTTTTTTATTAAGAATTGAACAACGAATCCATTCTAAACTAAGACTTTGTTTAATGGTTTATAATTAATGACTAATTGGGAAACACCACGTTCTAATTCAGCATTTTTATTAACATAAAAAGCAGGACAAGACCAAGGTGATTTACTTTTACTAATGATATTATTTTTAAGTAATTCATTAATTTCGTTTTTACACATTTCTACTAATTCATTATTCATTTGAATTGGTCGAGATTTAGTAGGAATTTGTCATTCATTAAAATCTTTAATATAAGGTAGTGTGACTACATATTTTTTCTATGTCAAAATGCACTAGGTAAAGTAGAACAGACTGTAGTTTCTAATTGTGTTTTAAATTGTTCAATTTTAGATATAAGAATAGGGTTAGTTAATCAAGTTTCAATTCGTTTATATTTTACTTATTCTTTAAGAAATTTGAGGTGTTTTGTTAATCGATTAATAAATTGGGATATAGAACATTCTTTTAACTGGTTTAATTCTTTGATTTCAGGAGGAGAGAGGAATTTAAAGGTGACTGTGTGACCAAAAGCTAGTGTGGTTATTCCATGATTCATAGTAGTGAATGGATATAATAAAAAAGATAAATAGAGTTCCTAACATGATTTTGTCTGTCAAATTTCTAACTAAAACAAATGATGTTTTAAAACAAACATTATTTTGACAAATATGAACTTTAGGTAACTTGTATTTAATATGCATTTGATTTCCATTAGCAGAACTTAATTGTTTAGTGATAGTATTTTGTAGGTATTAATCATTCTTGTATACAATTTAAATCCGCACCAATATCAATTAGAACTATAACTTCTAGTTCAAAATCATTAATAACTAGTCTGACTTTCGAATGCCATTTTTTAATATTAATTCAATGGATTATGTTGAGGCGATTACTATCTTGATTATTATTGTTATTAGTATGTTTAGTAGATCGATTATCAAAGATGACTTGGTCAGGATGACTAGAATTAGATTCTTCTGAAAAAGAATCATTAGATTTTTGGAAATCATTAAGACTTTTATTGATTTTTAATATTGCAATTTCTTCTTCTAAGGATTTGTCTTTTGTTTTTAATTCTTGAATAGTTATTTTAATCTGGTTAATCTCATTTTGTAAATCTTGTAAAGTTACTTTTTTATGTTTATCTTTACGGAATCTTTCTAAAGTAATTGTTAGACTAATTATGGTTTTATCTTGATGAGGTTTTTTGTATCTTTATTCATTAATAAAGATTTTAATTTATTAGTATATTTTCTTTTTAATTCAAGATTTTCGAGCTTACTAAGTAATTCGATTAAGGAATCTTCTTCTTGTTGTGATTTACTAAGGACATTGACCTGTTTACAACAAGTATCATTACATCCTATTTCAATTTCATCATTAGTATTATCACTGGAAGAGTAATAAATAGAAGTATCGCTAAGAAGAGATATCACTAGATGATTGACTAGAAGTATCAGGAGATCAATTAGGAGAATTAGTAAGTTTAAAGATGTCAAATATTTGTTGTTAATTTTCTACGGTAATCTGTAGTTGATTAAGCTTATCCTTAAGTTTTTCTTTAACTTTACACTTATTAGAATAATGATCTTTTTTTCCACAATTGTAGCAATAACATCTTGGGTAGATTTTGACTTAGTAGATTTGTGAGATTTCTTATGAGATTTCTTTTTGAGTTTAGTATAATATTTATCAGATGATTTAGAAGGTGAATATTTCTTCTTAAATTTAGCAGAGTATTTATGGTATTATTTTTACTACGTGAATGTGCTATGGATGGTAAACCATATTGCTCACAGAAATTGCCTAATTCATATTTAGCTTTGTGTTTATACTTAGCAACTTTGTGACTAAGTTTCATATCGATACACATTTTTAATCCTTCTTTTTGAATGGTACTGATTATATCACCATAGGTTAAAATTATCATATTCTATGATACCAGTAGGTTGACTAAGAACATCTCTAATTTTATGGGCAAAAAGACTAGGTAATCCATTAATAAATTTTTCTTTCCAAAATGACTTAGTATAATCATCTCTATGCATGACTCTAGAGGTTAAACATCTTTATACCATCTAAAATCACTTAAAGTCAGACAAGTTAAATTACTAAGTTGATCATGAATTCTAGAATGAATGTTAGTAGGTGTATGAATAAAACGTTTGACTGTAGTATAGATTAAAGTATTAATACCATCAGGTTTACTAGATCTAATATCTCCCTGAAAGATTGGAAAGTCATTTTCATCTAATTGGACAGCATGTTGGATAGATTCACGTAGGTCTAAAGTGAGATATTTATCTCACCATGATTTGAGCATACCAATAAAACCAGAAGTAAGTAGGGTAACAATTTCAGGTTGAGTGTAATCAGAATAATTACTAAGGTAACTAGTTGCAATATGATTTAACTTTTGTAGAATTTGATTTTCACTAAGACCATCAATATTCCGTTCATATAATTTTTTAGCAAAAATAGAAAATTGATTGCTAATATTGGTTTCTTCAAATTGAAGATCTGGGGTGTAGGTTTAGTATACTAATTTTTTGTAAGAGTAGTAGGATTAACCTTGGGATGTGTGATTCGATTAAGATTAGTGATTTGGAATTGTTGGGCTAATTGACTAATTTCATTATTTGATGTGTTTGAGTCATTACTAATGTCAACAGGTGGCTGTTGTGTTAAGACAATAATTCCTTTTTCTGTAGAATAGTAGATATGTTAGTAAATAATTTTTCACTGGCTTCAACAGTAGTAGTATCTTGGGTAACTAGGCTTAATCGTTTCCTAGTACTAAGAAGATAAATAAGAGGTTTGTCTAAAGGTTACTTGTAGATGTATGACTAATTGAGTAATCTTCAAAAGAAGTTTCTATCTTATCTAATTGTTTGCCAATAGTTTTTAAACATTGATTAGTATAATTATTTTGTTCAATTATCTTTTTAATTTTAGATTCTTCGCTAGGAAGTTTGAAGGGAGAAGCATGGACTACGGTACCCTCTTCTTCAATGAGAATTGTTTCTAAAGGAGGATGACTAGAAGAAACAGAAGTATGAGGAGAAGTTTTCTATTTAGTTTTTGTAATAGTATTTAGTTTTTGATAATAGTTTTCCAAGTAATCAAAGAAATTGATTTCAGTATTGATTTAATTCATAAATTTGTACCATTTCTTGATAATTTTAGATTGTTGGTAAGTTTTATTTTATAATTTCAAGTTTGCTTCCTGCTTCCGCGTATCATATATAAATTGATATTTATATATTTATATATATAGACATTGACATATATAAGATATTATAAAAGTAATATATGAAATCTTTTACAACAATATAATATAGATGATAATGAAAAGTTAATTATTCATAATTACGTAGTTAGTCATAATATAAATGTTTAGTGTTATATTTTTGTGAGTATGCACCATTTAATTAGATTATTAAATTCACATATAAATTGAAATGAATTTATGAATAATTTGTGTAAAGTTAGATATTAGTGAAGAAAGATTTAAAAAAAATAAATAAAATTATAGTGTTTGGTTTGGTTTGTTTTTTCAAACTTTTGTTTTGAATTTTTTGATTTTCATGTTTTTTTGTCTTTGACATTATTTTTTTTAATAGCCCTTCTATTTTCTTTTTAGATCCACTTAATTTAATACTTATTTATTTTTTAATTTTACTTTTAGATTTAGATTCATTTAATCTAAATACACTTAGAAAATAATTCGTCATATATTCTTTTTGGGAAAAAATTATTAATATTAAATAATAATAATATATGATAATAAAAAATCAATACATGTTTGAATTTATAAATTGTTTTACCAATATTTTACTTTTTAATTCTATTTAAATTATTAGATATTAGATTGTCATGTCAAAGTATAATTTAAATATAAAATATGAAGATAGTATCTTTAATCACCAAAACTGAGAGAATATAAAAAATTAAAAATTGAAAAATAGATTTAAAAAATAAAACCAACGAAAGTTTTTTTTTTTTAAATTTTGACATATATCTTAATTATTAAAGTAATATGTAAAATATTACAGTTCATAAAATATAATTTAAACAAAAAAAAGTGTATGACGATAATTTGCGAATTTTTAAGATGCAGCACAAATATTTTTTTAAAAAACACATGCGCTTTTCTCTTTCTAAATTTGAACAAATGCATACAACTTTGAGATTCAATCCAAAATTATTTATAGTGATTTGATCCATGATGGACAATTATAAATATTATATATATTAGTACAGAAGTGGACAGAGGAAATAAAAAAGAGTAATTTTTTTTATTCTTCAATCACCATCAATTTAAAAAATAGGAAGACAACTTTTTTTATTTTAGTATTTATAAGAAGAGAGACGATTTATTTATATTTATATAGGACTCTTGAAAATAGATATCTCATTTGTGTATCCAACTCCAAAAATAAAAAAATAATTAATTTATATAAAACTTTTCATGACTTTTAAAAACTTTAATAAATTTGAGTAAATAAAATTCAAATTTAAAAAAAGTAAAAAATATGAGAAACTTGCCACATTTTATAATAGTAGTAGGTAGGTAGTACATTATATTTGTGGACTCCACATGAATGATGACTAGATAGAATCATTGTTTGAAATTGGATGCTTCAAAAGATCCAAGAGATGTATTATTTATAAGAATAATGTTTGGTAGCTCGGGACTTTCTCTCTCGAATTTTCTTAATGTTCAAAACGACGTCGTCTTTTTTTTTTCAGTCTGAAACTAAAACGCAGGGGGAAGAGGGAGAGGGAGAGGGAGAGGGCGAGAAAGAAAGAAGAAGAAGGAAGAAGAGGGCTGCGAGCCTCGCTGCCCGCCGTCGTCGCCTCACCGCCAGCTCGTCGCAGCAGCAGCAGCAGCTCCAGCTCCGATCGCCGTCTCTGCCTCTGCTTCCTCCTCCCTGCATCCGCCTCCTCGTCCCCCGAATATTATGCCCCCTCCAGTCCTTCCTCCTCCTCCCCCTCCAGTCTCTCCTCCTCCTCCTCCTCCTCCTCCTCTTCCTCCTTCTTCTTCCTGGTTCTGATCTGCAAAAAAAAAAAAAAAAAAAAAAAAAAAAAAACGGCGTCGTTTTTGGTTCGGGGGATTCGGGGGGAAGGGGTTTCGAGCTACGTAGCATCACTCTATTTATAAAGGGCACAAACAATACAGATAAAGATATTGAGGGAGACTTGGGGCTTTGTTTGGTTTGTTTTTGAGAAAGTAATTTTAGAAAAAAAATTTCAAAATTTTGTTTGGTTTAGTGAGTTTGAGAAAAAAATTTCAAAATCATTTTCTCTTTCCTACACATTAATCAATCAGTTTTTTTCTTTCTTCTCTCATTTTCAATCACTTTTTCTCACACATACATTTACTCAAGTACAACAAAATATCAAATCATCGCAAACTCTTATACTCCAAAACTATTTCCAAAATATACAACCAAATAAAGCAAAAAAAATCCTAAACTCTCTACCTAAACTTTTTTTAAAAAAATTTATCTCTCAAAACCAAACCAGCAAAATAGATAAGATCTAGAGACTGTTTGTTTTGGCTCATTGTTGAATTTGAAATTGATGTTTTATATTTTTATTAAACTATGATTCATTTGAAAAGTTATTTGGTCGAGTGAGACTTGATTTTGAATTTCTTAAAACTCATTCTGAGTGTTTTTTTTATTAGTTTTAAATTTGGAATGCAAAGAAAAAACTAGTTTTGACTTGAATTAGTTTTAGGAACGATTCTTTAACTATAGCTATGGTGCAACTCTCCTGTTTTAAATGAATTTTTTTGTACCTTAATGTAAGTCTGCAATATCGTTTGTAAACTTCAACTGTAACCCGTTGGGAGTTTATTTGTATGAATCATTACTTGGTGTGTCATGGTAAGACTTGTTACTTGCTACCTATTGATTATGTCTTGAGATTTCGTAAAACTTAAACAGAGAGAATTTTAAAGTTGAATTTAGCGAATTTGAGAGTGTTTTTTTTATAAATGGTTTTATTTGTAAGAGTTTACTCGGTCATTATTGTAACTTTTGGAGTATCGTTATACTTGTGTTAGTGAATTGTGTGATTGTTGTGGGTCTAAACTTAAAGTGAACCACATAAATCTTAGCGTTGCGATTTAGGTCAAGTTTAGCTAAATAGGTATACATTTTTTATTTTTTTATCTTTTTTTTATTACATTATTTTTTTATTTTTTTGTATATCTTTTCATAAAAAGACAAAAAATATACTTATTTAAGTCATTCCAAACAACCCCTTAATTTATCTCAATTAAATTTATACATATGTATATGACTTTTTATATTTTCTATTTAAATTCGTCAACTGTTTTGATAAGATTTTCGGCATCTCAGCACAAAAGACAAACAAAAGGATTTCTCCAAGATTTACTTTTATCTTTAAATTTTAATAAAATTTATGATCAAAATATAACTTTAACGTTCTTTTCATTATCACTCCCGTCGTTATTGTTTTTAATGAGGACAATCTCTGTGTCTATTTCTCACTTCACTTTCTAGACTTCTCCTCCAACTTTCTACTTTTCAATTGGTCCAAATTCGATGGGCTGTCCATCCTCGGAAGGGAACTGTTCTCTATGACGATAAGATTTTCTTCACAATCCAAATCCAACTTCTCATTTTGTTTCCACTCATTTCATTTCATTTTGTCCATGTTATAGTTTTTATTTTTTAAATTTAAAAATATCTTTACTTTTTCCATCTCAAATTATCAGTTTTTTCTTTCTTTCTTTCTTTCTTTCTTCTTCTCGAGAGGACTTTTCATTGATAAATCTTATTTAGAAGTGTTCTAACTCAAGAAGTCTATAAAGAAATTTTTTAACCCACTTAGTTTCATGTGTTTATATTTTTATTCCATAAAATCTTTTTTCTTGATTTATATTATTTTTTTAGACTTTTATACCCTTATATTTAATACTGATATTTAATGTTGGAGAGGGGAGAGAAGGGAAAGGACCAAGGTATTGAAAATTTCATACACAAATTAAATAATATTGATATTACTATTTTATATTTTATATAATGTGAACATATTTTTAATTGACAACATATTAAAAATAATGTGATCATTCTCTCTCATCTGATATGAACATTCACAACACATTTTTAAAAAATTCTCTTTCATTTAATGTAGTGATGTGAACGTTCGCAACAAGTGAATCTTCTTATTTTTAATTGACAACTGTAACATGCCAGGGGGTACCCGTGCGCGTTAAACAGTTCGGACCCTCGATCTCTTTGATCTAGTCTCACTAGTGCAATGTGAAACATAGATGACAGTTTAGATTTGGCAACTTTTAGAAAATCCATTTTATTACAAAACCTTTTTCTAGAAATGGATTGTGTTATTAGATCTCAGAATCGCCACTTAATATTTTTGAAAAATTAAGAAACCCTTGACTCGTGCCAAGGTCACTGTTCGTTATAACCAAAGTTGTCTTTGTTTGGAACCTTAGGTATGAAAGGGGAACGTCATTAATTGAGCACCCTCACTCACCCGATCAAAAGATAGGTCTTTACTAAACCATGATAAAAATCCTAAGTGATTCATGATTAGTTTAAAATTTAATTCCACCAATTCCCAATTATTCAAAACACACAATCTAAATCAACAAGCACTTACGAAAGTGGTTTAGATTGTTGTTTTCGAAAAACAATAAATCGACACAAACGATTTTTACGTGGAAAAACCACAATTGAAGCACCTCCAATTGTGATAAAAAAACCACGGACAAAACACCACTAATCAATCCACTACTGAAGAAAGAAAGATTACAAAGATAACCAACAAATTACTAAGCGCATCAAATTTGTCTTCAAACCTTTTGTAACTCTTTCACCACAGCCTTCGTCTCGGAATTGATCAATACAAAGTTGAATCCACAACTTCTAATGTCGAATCAACGACCACGCACAGTATCAAACTCCTTTGATGCTCCACGCTTGAATCTTCGGATTCCACCGAAGAAGAACACTCTTAAAATACGAAGAAACAAACTCCTTGATGTATGTATCTCATATCATAGGTTTAAAAACCACACAAAAATATCAAGAAAAACTAGAAAACTACTCTCAAAGAAAACCTTAGAAAACCTTAAAGTAGATCTCCAAAAACCTAATCCTAGTTTAGGAGTAAAACAAATACTTATAGAAATCTGTAACTGTGAAGCTCGCTCGAGCGAGGAGCTTATCTTGCGTGATTTCCATAAGTGGCTTCGCTCGAGCCATGCACCCTGCGCTCCAATGTACATTCATCACTTTCAGGTTTTTATACAGACGCACTTCTTCACTCGAGCCAATAAACCTGCGCTCGAGCGTACATTCATCTTTTTCAGGTTTCAACATGAGAGCTCACAAAAATGATGTGTGTGTGTGCAATCCATGAGAGGTCACAGAGCTAGAGTTAATCCTCGTAGTGATCGGATGGCTGGACCTCCGACAAGAGTAACTGAACATCATAGAGAAAAGTCAAACCACTCGGAATCACGGGGTATTTGTTGAGTAAACGCGGAGGCTTCCCCTCAATCATAAAAATGTGAACATCTTTACAACCAAACGCCCTTTTGAATTGGTTCACATGGACTTAATGGGACCTACTCGCACTGAAAGCATTGGAGATAAAAGATATATTTTTTTAACTGTTGATGATTTTACTCGTTTTTCATGGGTAAATTTTTTAAGAGAAAAATATGATACGTTTGATGCTTTCCAGGCCTTAGTCCTTAAAATCTAAAATGAATAGGGTGTTTCCATTGGGCGTATCATAAGAATCCGAACTAATCATGGTCATGAGTTTGAAAATAGTTCGTTTTCGGATTTTTGTGATATGTATGGAATTAAGCATGAATTTTCTGCACCTATTACCCCACAACAAAATGGAGTGGTTGAGTGGAAGAATAGAGTTGTTCAAGAGATGGCTAGAGTCATGCTCCTTAGCAAGAAACTTCCTCCAAAATTTTGGGCTGAAGCCCTAAATACTGTTGTTTATGTCATAAATCGCGTGTATTTAAGGCCCGGCACCTTATAAACTCCAAATGAATTGTGGAAGGGATTGAAACCTAATGTAAAATATTTCAAAACTTTTGGGAGTAAGGGTTACATTTTCAAAGATAGAGAGCCTTTGGGCATATTTGACTCCCGAAGTGATGAAGGTATTTTTCTAGGGTATTCAACCACAAGTAGGGCTTTTCAAGTCTATAACCTGTGTACCTCTTCTTTAATGGAATCGATCAATGTGGTTATAGATAACATAGGTTCTCCTACTCCAGCAACAAATGAGGATGAATATGGTGAGTCTCCAATCCTGGATACTGTACCACAAAGTCCAAAAGAAGCTGAGGTCCAAGCACAAGAAGTTGAGACAGCACCATCTTCATAGGTAAGTCAGAGTCCAAAAAATGCACAGAGAGACACCACTTCTGATGCTTCTGTCACCACAAGTCTTGAGTTCAAACCATCAGCAAGGGAGAAACTGAATCATCCAGCTCAACAGGTGATTGGAAGTGTATCAGATCGAATGAAAACCCAAAGACAAATTCGGAATGAGGTATCACATATGTGTTATGTTTCATTAATTGAACCTAAAAATATTAAAGAGGCCTTACTAGATGATAGTTGGGTGAATGCTATGCATGAAGAATTAGGTCAATTTGAACGTAACAATGTTTGGACTCTAGTACCTAGGCCTAGAGACATGAATGTGATAGGTACCAAGTGGATCTTTAAAAATAAGAATGGTATGTGGTTAGAAATAAAGCCAGGTTGGTTGCTCAAGACTACACACAAGTAAAGGGTGTTGACTATGATGAGACGTTTGCCCCAGTTGCACATCTCAAATCTGTTTGTATTTTACTTGGTGTTACATGTTTTCTTGGTTTCAAATTGTATCAAATGGATGTGAAAAGTGTCTTTCTGAATGGGTACTTGAAAGAAGAGGCTTATGTTGAGCAACCAAAAGAGTTTGAGGACCCTAAATGTCCAAATCATGTCTACAAGTTAGACAAGGCTTTGTATGGGTTGAAACAAGCCCATCGGGCTTGGTATGATAGACTTATTATCTTTCTTCTTGATAATGACTTTCAAAGGGGTAGTGTGGATAAGACTTTATTTGTGAAATATACTAAGTCTCATATTCTTGTTGCTCAGATTTATGTTGATGATATTGTGTTTGGATCCACTGCTGATCATCTTGTGAAATATTTTTCGGATTGCATGACACATGAGTTTGAGATGAGCATGATGGGAGAGTTGTCTTATTTTTTGGGTCTACAAATTAAACAGTCTCCTTCGGGTATGTTTGTTTCTCAGACTAAGTATGCCAAAAATCTTGTGTCAAAGTTCCCTTTATAGGAGTATGATAGGGAGTCTTCTTTACCTCACAGCCAGCCGTCTTGATATTGCTTTCAGTGTAGGTGTTTATGCCCGTTACCAAGCCAATCCTAAAGAGTCTCATTTTCTTGCTGTCAAACGCATCATTAAATATGTTAATGGGACATTAGGGTATGGGGTTTGGTTTTCTACTGATACTACAGCTGAAATTACTAGTTTTTTTTATGTCAACTGGGCAGGGTGTGCTGATGATAAGAAAAGTACATCCGGGGGGTGTTTTTACCTTGTGAATAATTTGGTTTCCTAGCATAGTAAAAAGCAAAATGCCATCTCTCTTTCAACTGTTGAGGCTGAGTACATTGTTGTAGAGAGTTGTTGTGCACAAATGTTGTGGATGAAGCAAATGCTTCATGATTATGGGATAGAACAGAACACTCTCACTCTTTTTTGTGATAATACAAATGCCATAAACATTTCAAAAAATCCTATCCAACACTCCCGCACCAAACACATTGACATTCGTCATCATTTTATTCGAGAGTAAGTAGAAGAAGGCCTTGTTGTTCTTGAACATATACCTACTGAGCATCAAAAAGCTGATATTTTTACAAAACCCCTTGATCTTCTTCGGTTTGAGTTCCTTAGAAAGACCTTGGGTGTAATGCTTGATCACTAGAGTGTTTCTTGTTTATTGACTGGGTGTGAGTGTTTGGCTTTATGTGTGCTTGGATACTATAATCTCATTGTCATTAATTCCTATCATCTTTGCATCTTGAAATATATGAACACTGCTCATGTTTCTTACAAGATCTCATTCGTCTTTGTTCATAGCTCATTCTGAATGTCCATTCTTATTTACGTCATGATCTCATTCTGTACACATCCTTGAGATAAACTGTTGTAGGGGTTTCCGTACAAGTGATCAAAGTTCTCTATGGACCACAAACAGTGTTTCTTGTACTTTTTCAGAGGAATTGACTTATACTAGTATATCATGGGTGATGTTGAGTCTCTTAACCATCTACCATCTTTTTTCACTTCCATGGTTTCTTCCTCAATTCATTGAAATTTGGGCATTAGGAAAAGGCTACCTCAGAGGCACCAACCAGGCCATCCTTTTTTATTTCATTCTTCTCTGGTTTGGTCTCCATACTCTTAAGCATGCATGCCACTAGTGAGTGCCCACAAGAAAGAAAAGTTCAATAAAAAAAAAAAACAATTCAACAACCAAACCAATCTTAATGGGAAAAAAAATCTGCACAAAATAAACATAGAGAGAATAGTTATGAAAAATAAAAAACCATCAATACATAAAAAAAAATAGAAGCCCATTATCAACATTTAACAACTATAGATCCCAATATAACAATATAACAATATAACATGTTGCCCATCAAAACTTGTCCAAGTGCTGCCTGCAAAAAACATCATGCTATCCCATATACATTACCCCCAAAAATATATATAGCCCAATGAAATGACCTTAAATACTCCCCATTTTTGTCCAGGTAAAGAAAAAAGAAACAGTTATATACACCATAATAAAAACTATCCAAGTAAAGAACAAAAGCTGTCCAAAAAACAACCATAGGCCAAAAACTAGAAATGTGATGGAGGTGGCTGCTGCATCTGAAGCATGGAAAGAATCTGAGCAAGCATGGTATTTTGTTGATCAAGTCGGTCGTCAAGGGTATCGAGCAAGGCATCCAACTGAGCTAGGTGATGAGTGATCGACTGGTCAAACTACTGTAGCTGGCCACGAAATGACCTAGGTCGCATCTCAGGCAGATCAGGTGCACCAGCAAGGGCTGCATCAAACTCCTCCTCCTCAGCAAGTGGATCATCACCTGTATCAGACACTCCAACTCCCGACACACCCCCCTAACATGTGCTTGACTCTGAGAAACTATTAACTTGGTGATGGGTTTAATAAGATGGGCAAACTCATCATCATCAAGAGTGAGAACACCAAGAGAACAGAGAAAACGAGAGATAAAACACCCATACGGAAGACCCAAAGACTTGCGACCGTCAAAAACAACAATCATTTTGGAAACAATCATGGCCGGTAGGTCAATGGAAAGCCTATGATCAATGCAATACAACACGTAACCCTGATCTTGGGTAATGTGAAAAGAATGAGTGGTCACATGAAGATTAGCACAAACAATGCAATTAAGAAGACGAAACCTAGGAAGAAGCTCATTTTGTTGAATGAGCGCCCCGCCAATCCAAGTCCGGGAACAACCACAAAGCTCAGACATAACTTGATCAAAATCAATACCAGTACGAGTAAGGAGAGGAAAATGAAAATCAGGAACCTCTAAAAGGCCAAGAAACAATCGAAACACATCGCCAGTGATGTCTAAAGCGTGCTTCCTAACCCAAGTGCGAAATGAAGAAGGAATTTCTTTACGAATAGAATGCATGTTGCGATAAAACTCACGAACAAGACTAAGATTTTGAGGTCCTGAAAAGACCAAAACTTGATCACCCCCTAGAGAGTCAAACAACAAGTGGATATGGAGCAACTTAAATGCACTAGACAGGACATTCCTCTCAAGGTGGACTTTCCTAGCGGCATAAAATTCCTTAAATAGTTTGGACTTTTCTTTGGACTCAAATTTTTCAGTGTTGAAACCTGGGCGAGACACAGTGGTTTTACGATGCTTTGAGGGCTCAGCCATGACTAAACAATCCACAAGAGCAAGACAATCACAGAGATAACCCAGCAACCCACAACACAAGATACCCAATAAAAAAAATTAGAAACCCCCAAGTCCAAACAAAAGAGCACAGCAAAGACATTAGTAATCCATCAGTGTGACAAAAAATAAAACTCATACCCTTAGCGGAATAAAGATGTCATGAAAAAACAGAGCTAGGTTAAACATTAACAAGCACAGATATAGCAATGAATGAACATAACTGTAGAAGCAACATCCATACAAATCAAAGAGACCACATAAATGAACATATGAAACACAAGACAATATATAAAAAAAAATAAAAAAATAAAAAAAGAAAGCCCCCAAATTTAAACCCTAACTGAAAAACCTAGTAAAAATGGTC
Source organism: Camellia sinensis (assembly GCF_055761805.1). Taxonomy (NCBI): domain Eukaryota; kingdom Viridiplantae; phylum Streptophyta; class Magnoliopsida; order Ericales; family Theaceae; genus Camellia; species Camellia sinensis. The sequence goes on along the minus strand of NC_138963.1, from coordinate 187,130,043 downwards.
GAATACCACTTAAACCAAGATGCAATAGAGAGATAGTAAACCAGAATGCACAATGAAGAACCCTAGATAGACACAACTAAACCAAAGCAACACACAAACCGAAGAAAAACAAAGAAAATAAAACAAAATGACTTACCAGTAATGAAGATGCAGAACTAATGAATACAAACACACCCAAAGCGAGTGAAACCCAAGGGATGAAGCAACAATGGGAGTGAAATCGCCCAATGAGAGTGATAGAGATAACAATCGAAGCTAAAGGGAACGGGTTTGTTTCCCAAGTTGACATGGTCCACACACATGATTTAGATTCTTACCCAGTTTAGGTACTCCTCTCACAAGCTCTTTGTTGGCTATCTTAGTTAGGTCTTTGAAATTCATGTGACCTAATCTTTGATGCTACAAATCAATGTTACTTATGATGGCTGTGTGACAAGTGAGATCATTAGTAGTAACAATCCCATAGCAGTTATCAGATGTGCGAACCCCATGCAAGACAGTATTTCCTTTTTTATCCAAAATTTCACATTTATTTTTTGAAAACAATACTTCATGGTGGGAATCACACATTTGACTGATGCTCAAAAGATTTGCTTTAAGACCATTAATAAGTAAAGCATTTTCAAGCTTGGGAAGACCAGCAACACTTATAGAGCCCTTACCAATGACTCTAGAGGTGCCACCATCTCCAAAGGTAACAATTCCACCTTCATATTTTTCAAAGGAGGCGAAGTAGGATTTGTTACCTAACATGTGGCGAGAGCACCTACTATCAAGATACCACATGTGTAAGTCACAACTAAACAAGTCAAATCATCTTTTCTCACCCAAATCTTTTTGGCCTTAACAAAATCAAGTCTAGCGAACGTGGTGAATGTCTTGGCGTTGTGAACACCCTCATGAATCTTGGTATTCCGCCTAGACATGTAAGGTTGTCTCCTAACTCAAAAAGTATTCGAATTTCTACCCTTTTGAGACATCTTACCAAACAATTCAAAGCAATAAGGACGAATGTGGCCATACCTACCACAATGATGACAAATAAAAATAGGTTTTACCTCATTTTTGTTGATCTTACCTTTGTTAGGTAGATGAAAAGAGGGATCGCCCTGGTGTACCTTCAGTTTTCCCTTTGCTTAAGTCTTCAGATCATGTGATGTAGAGGCCTGTTCCTCTATTGCATTACCATAGCCTAGCCCACTTTTGTCACAACCCATTTGTTGAGAACTGAGGATGCCTTCTAATGATTTTGAACCTTTGTTCCACATGGAAATTGTGGCTTTGGCAATTCAGAGTTCTTCATCTTTATGACTGACTATCTCTTCCAATATAGCTTGTGACATCTCAAGACTTTCAAGCTTCTCTTCATATGAGGAATACACTTTCAGGAGTTCATTCCTTTCAGTTTCACAGGATAGAAGTTTCTCATATAGGTTTTGCCTGTCACTAGAGATCTTGATGACATTCTGCTTTGCTATTACAAGTTCTCCTTTTAGCTTGACATTCTCGCTTTCACATGCTTTGAGCTTGAGAGTGAGTTTGTTATTGATTTTGGACAAATTCAAAGATTCCTCGTAAAGCTTTTCGTAAACTTGTTGTAGATCATCACCATTAATCTCATCATCATCTTTTGATGTTTCATCGTCTTCTTTTTGCTCCTCATTCTCATTGACCTCATCCAGTCGAGCAACTAAGGCAAGAAAAGTGATAGATAATGGTGAAGATGAATCTCCACTTTCATGAAATTGGCTCAGAATGTCCCATGCATCTTTAGCCTTTGTGCAGTGAGCAACTCGTTGTTGTTCTTCATCAGAAATTGGTCCACGAATAGTAATCAGGATTCTCTGATTACTCTAATTGTCAGCACTTTCAACATCCTCTTCAATGGCTTGCCAGCCTTCTGGGTCAAAAGCTCTCAGAAACGCCCTTATTATGATCTTCCAATACGAGTAATTACTCCCATCAAAGGTGGGAGCATGATGCAAATTCTGACCATGAGCAAATTTCACTGGCTTCGGAAGAGGTTGTGTGAAAGTGGACCAAAATGCCATAAAAGCACTATCCCCGTCTTCACCAGATTCAGTTTTTTCAGGTTCTTGCTCCGACCCGCTTTCATCATCCCAAGTTACTGTGTAGACTTTATTCCAATTCTTTTTTGAAGGACATTCAAGGGCAATATGACCAAACCTTTGACATTCATAACACTTGACCCCTTACCCCTTTACAATCTTCTTTTCAGTTTTTGGAGCAAGTTTTGGTAGAAAAGTTTTGGGTTTATCAATACTCTTGTCTTTTGAAATAGGGTCTCTGAATTTAGGCTTCTTTTTCTTTAAATTTTTTTTGAACTGTTTAGTAAACATAGCCGTCATCTCAGACTCTAAATCAAACTCAATCTCAGGAGTTTTTGCAGTCTCATGAGCACTAGTGAAAGCCACACTATCTTTTTGTTTTTTCTTAGAAATCTGGTGGGCTTCATAAGTCTGCAGGTTTCCAACCAACTGATCAAGCTTGAGGGTATCAATATTCTGAGCCTCCTCAATGGCTGTCACTTTTGATTGGAACCTCTCGGGTAATGACCTCAAAATTTTTCCAACAACTTTAGCTTCAGGAATTTTTTCACCGAGTGTGAAACAGGAATTCACGATGTCACTAAGTTTAGCATAGAAATCATCAAACGTCTCATCATCACGCATAAAAAGGGTTTCAAAGGCAGAGGTGAGACGTTGAAGTTTTGACCTTTTAACAGAAGTAGTACCTTCATGAATCGTTTCAAGAATGTCCCAAGCCTCTTTTGCTACCTCACACGTGCAGATACGACGAAACTCTTCAGGTGTGACGGAGCAAAAAAGGGAATTGAGAGCTTTACTGTTCCAACTCGAGTTTTGATAATCGGTTGTATCCCATTTATCAAGGGGTTTGAGAATCTCAATACCATCAATGGTGACAGTAGGTTCACTCCACCCATAGATCACACAGTGTCAAACTTTCTCATCAGTGGATTTTAAAAACGTTCTCATACGAGCTTTCCAATAAGAATAATTTGTACCATCAAGTAACGGAGGTCTATGGGTCGAGTTACCTTCACGAATTGAATCCATATCACCAATCACACAAAATCACACTCTTATGGTTTTGATAAAAACAAAGAGTGACCTGCTCTAATACCAATTGAAAATCCTAAGTGATTCGTGATTTGTTTAAAATTTAATTCCATCAATTCCCAATTATTCAAAACACATAATCTAAATCAATAAGCACTTACGAAAGTGATTTAGATTGTTACTTTCGAAAAACAATAAATCGACACGAACGATTTTTACGTGGAAAAACCACAATTGAAGCACCTCCAATTGTGATCAAAAAACCATGGGCGAAACGCCACTAATCAATCCACTACTGAAGAAAGAAAGATTACAAATATAACCGACAAATTACCAAACGCGTCAAATTTGTCTTCAAACCTTCTATAACTCTTTCACCACAGCCTTCGTCTTGGAATTGATCAACACGAAGTTGAATCCACAACCTCTAATGTCGAATCAACGACCACGCACAGTATCAAACTCCTTTGATGCTCCATGCTTGAATCTCCAAATTCCACCAAAGAAGAACACTTTTAAAATACGAAGAAACAAACTCGTTGATGTATGTATCTCAAATCATAGGTTTAAAAACCACACAAAAATATCAAGGAAAGCTAGAAAACTACTCTCAAAGAAAACCTTAGAAAACCTTAAAGTAGATCTCCAAAAACCTAATCCTAATTTAGGAGTAAAACATATGCTTATAGAAATCTGTAACTGTGAAGCTCGCTCCAGTGAAGACTCTCTCGCTCGAGCGAGGAGCTTATCTCGCGTGATTTTCATAAGTGGCTTCGCTCGAGCCACGCACCCTGCGCTCGAGCGTACATTCATCACTTTCAAGTTTTTGTACAGACGCACTTTTTCACTTGAGCCAATAAACTTGCACTCGAGCATACATTCATTTCTTTCAGGTTTTTACACAGATGCACTCTTCGCTCGAGCGAGCAATACAAAACAGAATGGAAAATTATAACTCAACAACTCAAGTTTGTTCGCGGGATTGACAAGACTAAGGGACCTAACACATGATATGAATTTTATTTATTTATATGTTCATATTTTGATTATTTAATAAATCCTAAAAATTACTATGTGAAGCATACAAGTATAGACTATGTCATTTATTTTGGAATAATTTGATTTCATGTAGTTTTGAAAGAGTTTTGAAGAAGTACAACCCAAATAAATTGAGTTTACAAACATGAAAATCAACACTATTCCAAATTAAGCGATATAACCTCCATCCACTGGCATTCATACAATTATATCAAGTAAGCAAGTAGCCACATGGTAGGATACTTAAACATAATAAGAAAAACGCACACAAACGGGATGCTAAAGCATAAAAACTTACATATTTACCGACGTCGCTCGAACAGCTACAAAACAAAGTTAGTAAAATATGCATGATCTTATATACAAAATCCTAATGCAATTCACTCGTGAGATGCAACTAAAGATTCGGCTTCTAAGATATGACATGTAAATCATCTCAAGAATATGAGGTAGCGCACATAATCACATAGGAATTGATTAAATCCACAAATGCATACTTATCCGAATCAAGATACATGAAACATAAATGCAAAGTATGGATACAACGACAAAAAAATAAAATAAAATAAACATGATGCATATTTACAAATAAGGAAAGTAAGTAAAAGAACGGGATAGAAATAAGTGGGGCGGGAAATTATTACAATGCTTTAAATAAATTATTACAAACCAAATTAGAAGGGGGTGAGGAAAATATTACAACAAAATAAAAACCTCACAATACACTCAAAATAAAATAAACAAAAGGCAAAAAAGTTTCATGTTTTTTGGAAACCACTGGAAATTGGTTAACATCGGAAGACAATGTCGTATTGTCCAAAAGAAGCTAACCGGCATGCCAAATAGGCCTAACAAAACCTGTCTTATTACGAAACCAAAAAAAGGAACAAATAAGAAATATGTAGGTGGCTCAACTAACCACTACTGGTTAGATTAAAAACAAGAAAACAAATATAAAATAAAAAAAGTGCAAACTTACAACAAAACAAACATGAATCTAAAATAAGAAAACAAATATAAGGTAGAACATGCAAGATTACAACAAAACTAATATGAGACTAATACAAGAAAAATATAAGTTGGTGTGGGGATATATTTTCTGAATACCAACACGTGTCCAGGGTGACGCCGACGTGTCAGCCAAGGTGCTACATGTCTTGGTCATGACGCCGAGGTGATCTCAGCAAGGCCGAGGTTATCTCCGAAGATATCGGAATCCGAGATAAGCGGATAAGGCACAAGAGTCCTAGAATGGAAGAAGACTTCAGTTTGGGTAAAGATGAGACTCTTAGAGAGTTCTTCCTAATTCTACTGGGAGTCCAAGATTAGTAATAAATCCTAAGTCCATTAGAGCTAGGCTTCTATTTGGGACTAGGATTGTGTTGGCTATAAAAGGGAGGCACCCCATGGGTCTAAGGTATGCTTTTGATATTCTGTCTAGTGAGTTAAGCACTATTGGTTATCTTTGAGAGATATACTGACTTGATCGTCGGAGTGCCCCCGGGTGGACGAACCACCGCTGAAATCTTCTCTTTCTGTTGCAGGTTAGCCAGGTGTCAGCTATTCTGCCAGTGCTCTACAGTTGAAAACTGAGTTGGCAGTGTGGTCGATAATCAACACCCACAATTTGGCGCCGTCTGTGGGAACAAAAGGAATAGATGGCCAACGACAGACCGAAAAAGAAGGTTGGGGACGACACCCCTACTGAGAGTGAGAAACATATTGACCTTGGCGTCGAAGAAGACAACTACAACAAAGAAACTCGTGATAAGAATCACGGAGAAGAGGACGTCAGCCAGGAGGGCGACGTGCCGAAGAAATCAGACCGAAGCGAGCATTACAAACGAGGACAACCTCCAGGTATAGAAAGAAAGATGCTTACGAATGGACGACGAAATGAAGGGAATGGCGCACAAATTGGTGGACCTACAAACGGTTTTCAATTTCATGACACAGAACAACGTCATGTAGCCACCGTTCCCGTTACAAGATACGCCAATTCCAGCAGCCAAGAAAGATGCCCAGGCATGGGGGGCAAAAAACGGTTCCTGCAGTCCCTCAGCATGGCGGGACCAAGGGACATTCTCACTGGCCTTCGCGGGAGGTCGGGCATGGAGAATCCCAGAAGACACAATCTCGGCCTAGATGATTAGGTCCGAGAAGAGAAGAGCTCAGCCTAAAGTGAGCAGCTCCCAGATTCCAACAAACAAGAGACCGAAATCATTGTTTAACACTTGTTGAAATTTGTGGACAATTTACAAGTTGAAGTTAAACCGAAATCATTGTTTAACACTTGTTGAAATTTGTGGACAATTTACAAGTTAAAGTTAAACCGAGAGCATTGTTTAACACTTGTTGAAATTTGTGGACAATTTACAAGTTGAAGAAACCGAGAGCATTGTTTAACACTTATTGAAATTTGTGGACAATTTATAAGTTGAAATTAAACCGAAATCATTGTTCAACACTTGTTGAAATTTGTGGACAATTTACAAGTTGAAGTTAAACCGAGATCATTGTTTAACACTAGTTGAAATTTGTGGACAATTTACAAGTTGAAGTTAAACCGAGATCAGTATTTAACACTGATTGAAACTTGAGTAAAGTTTACAAGTTGAAGTAAGACAAAGGATATGTCTTGTAATTGTTGAAATTTGTGATAAATTTACAAGTCAGGGCTAAGGTTGTATCAAATTAAGTACTTGGGTACTTGCCGAGGTAAACATCAGTTTGTATAACCAATGTGTATCACCTCGAGACGGTTGCAAAGAAGGACGGTTTTGGCTGAGAAACTTGAACGAACTTAGGCGTTGGTTCTAAGGCATTGATGAAAGCAGACTATAGGTCTTGGTCGTATTGAGCCGACGATTTCTGACTTCGGCAATAGATGATGAAGTGAGCTTAGCCGACGTACTAAATGGAAGAAATGATATAGGTTCCATCACCTTAGAATGCCGAGGTAATAGAACCTAGGGGGCAGTTGTGGGGATATATTTTCTGAATACCAACACGTGGCCAGGGTGACGCCGAGGTGCCACGTGTCCTGGTCATGACGCCGAGGTGATCTCGGCAAGGCCGAAGTTATCTTCGAAAATATCGGATTCCGAGATAAGCGGATAAGGCATAAGAGTCCTAGAATGGAAGAAGACTTCAGTTTGGGTAAAGATGAGACTCTTAGAGAGTTTATCCTAATTCTACTAGGAGTCCAAGATTAGCAATAAATCCTAAGTCCATTAGTGCTAGGCTTCTATATTGGGACTAGGATTGTGTTGGCTATAAAAGGGAGGCACCCCATGGGTCTAAGGTATGCTTTTGATATTCTGTCTAGTGAGTTAAGCACTATTGGTTATCTTTGAGAGATATACTGACTTGATCGTCGGAGTGCCCCCGGGTGGACGAACCACCACCGGAATCTTCTCTTTCTGTTGCAGGTTAGCCAGGTGTCATTTATTCTGCGAGTGTTCTCCAGCTGAATACTGAGTTAGGCAGTGTGATCGGAAAATCACTCACATAGTTGGGAAATGCAAGATTACAACATAATTACTATGAAACTAAAACAAGAAAATAAATATAAGATAGAACATACAAGATTATAACAAAACTAACAAGAACCTAAAATAAAAAAAGCAAATATAAGGTAGAACATGCAAGATTACAACAAAACTAATATGAGACTAATATAAGAAAAATATAAGTTAGGAAATGCAAGATTACAACACAATTATTATGAAATTAAAACAAGAAAGTAAATATAAGATAGAACATACAAGATTACAACAAGAACTTAAAACAAGAAAGCAGATATGAAGTAGAACATGCAAGATTACAACAAAACTAATATGAAATTTAAAGCAAGTGAATAAAAATAAATAAATAATTATGAGTTAAACAAACCATTTAGATTACAACAACATACTATGAAATATAAAGTAAGAAAGTAAATATGAGATAAACAAACCACTTGAATTATAACAAAACACTATGAAATAAGAAGTAAGAAAATAAATATGAGATAGAAAATATAAGAAAATGAAATATTATAAATTCACCTTTCAAAGAAAGATTGAACTTTTTGATTTCCAAACTTCCTCTTGATCACCCTCAAGTTTAGGAGGTGTGTTCTCAATCCTCAATTTAAAACTATAATGAAAATCTAGGTATGTATGGTGGAAAAGTGGCTAACTCTCTTATTTTTTCTCATTTTCAACAACGCTCACTCTTTCCTTTGATCAATCACTACTGAAATTTAGCTATTTCAGAATTTTTGGAGGAGTTTTGGGTCTAGGAAAGATGGAATTTCAGTTTGTATGGAAAATATGGGGTGTATATGGAAGATAGGAGTATTTTTTGCTCAAAAACTCAATTTTTCTCTCTTTTTTCACCATTTTCTCACTATTTTCTCTTCAATTTCGTGGTTCTCTCTCTCTTTTACAATATGATGATTCTATATGGGCAATGAGAAAGAGTGAAGGTAAAAAAAAAGGTGGGAGACAACGTGGGAGATAAGAATGTGATAAAAGAGCAAAGTTTCAAGGTGATTGCATAGGAAACTCCTTTATGTATGCCAACAAAACCTCTTTTTGACAATGGGAGATCATTAGGTATAATAGAGGATGAGTAGGTGCACTTGAATGGATCAGAAAATAGATAAATGGGGTGTCCCAACAGAACCAATACCAAGAAAAACGAGGCTGCTACTGCTGTTTTGGGCCGAGTCAACAAAATCTGCTATTAAGCCCAACTTCAAACGAGCATATCTCCCTTATCCGGACTTGGTTTTAAGTGATTCTTGGGTCTAAATTGAAGCCTTAGAAGTCTACTTTTCAATGGTGGTGGCTTCACATTTAAATTCCAAGTGTGCAAAGAGATATGCCTAATTTAGTGAAGGTTATTCATTTCCTTCGGGTCAGGTCAACAAAATCTGCTCTTAAGCCCAACTTCAAATAGGCATATCTCCTTTATCCGGGATTGGTTTTAGGTGGTTCTTAGGTCTAAATTGAAGCCCTATAAGTCTAATTTCCAATGGTGATAGCCTCACATCTAAATTCCAAGTGTACAAAGAGATATGCCTAATTTAGTAAATGTTATTCATTTCCTTCTTAATGATTTGATGCTCATTCTTTTCCTAAACCAATTTTCTTCTGTCCCTTACTGTTTCCTTCAAATCCAAACCTATCCAAACCTATAAAGAAGATATTTTTAAATATTTTTTTCAAAAAGTTCACCTCCCTTTCATTTATTTCCACTTTGTCCTTACTCAATTTACTGAAAAGTGCAATATTTCAATTGAAATGGGAGCCTCGAAGCATCGTAGAAACATTTGAAAAAATATTTTGAAAAGAGGGTTTTAAGGTCTAAAATAGTTTGGCCAAAAATGTGTGAAAGTTGGGATTAAAGTTCAAATTCTATTTTTCTTGTTGAGGACTGCTGGGGAACACATTCTGATTGTCATCATTGGGTAATCAACAGAAAGTGCCCAAGTCTTAGAGCTAGTCAAAACAGGGTGTCTACAACAACACATTAAAATAACGTTCATTATATTTTTAATTGACAACATATTCTTATTCACAACATGTTGTGATGTGAATATTTACAACATGTGAACATTTTCTCTCATTTAACATAGTGATGTGAACGTTCACATTCGTACGTTTTAGTATGAATATTTACATCATGTAATTAATAACACAATGACAAAAATTCATTTCAAATTAATGTGAATATAATGATGTGAATATTCATTTTAATTGCATGATGTGAATATTTACATCATGTAATTGACAACACAATGACAAAAATTCATTTCAAATTAATATGAATATAATGATAGTCAACATCTTGATGCATGGGAACTACCAAAACATAATGACAATCAACATTAAATATCAACATTAATTGGGGTAGGAAAAATTGAGGGTGTTTTGGTCTTTTTACCTCAAATAGGACCTAATGGAATAATCAAAAATAATATGAGTTTGATGAAATAAAACTCTTTAAGAAATGATTTATTAAAAAAGCTCCCCTTTCAATAATTGTGCTATTTAATCAAATTAATATATGATATATTTTCATAGAAAAAGTTCAATTGTTATTACTACAAATTAAAAGATAGGGGGATGCACCAATAAATCTCAAATTAATAACTTATACACTGTTTAGTCCTAAAAGTTTTCTTATAGACTGAAAGGTCCCATTATAATGTTTCAAACATCAGATTAATGTTTCGAACATTAGATTTCGAACATCAGATTAATGTTTCAAATATTAGATTGATGTGCAAATGGGACTAAATGGAGCATAAGAAAACTTTTAGGACTAAATGGTTCAACTTTTCAGAAACTAGGACTTATGGGTAAATTTTCCTAAAAGATATCTCCTAGATAGGGAAAATACCTTGGACCCCCAGTGGGGGTGACCCGCTGGGGTCCCCAGCAGGGCTCTATATTCAAATCATTGAAAAATAAAATAAAAATATATATATATATATATATACACTTTTTTAAGGACGTCTAAAATAGTGAAAATAACCAACAAGTTAGGGGCAGAGTGAGGGCATTTTTATACTAAACTATTTTAATTTATATTTTTAAAAAATTAGTAAATATTTATTAAAAAAATTATTAATATGGGAGGGGATATTTTCATGAATATAAATTCAATAATAATTTATTTAAATTATGTGCATGGTAAAAAATGTCAAAAATTGGGATAGATGGAGAATTATAAAAACCGCTTTTAATTTATAGGTTTTTTTGTTCGTTAAATTCACATCCCTCTCTCTTTCTCCCATAAATTTATTTAGAGACAATATGTAAGTTGTTTATTTTTTTATTGGCTTATTTTAGTGATATCACCTCTCTATTTTTTTACACGTCTTTTCGTAATAAATAAAAAAAATTAAAAAATAATTCATACCTAAAACAACCCTAAAATTCTTCAACTTTTATGGCTGTTGTATTGTTTTTTTTTTTAGAATCTAAAAAAATTAATACATTTAATTGCTAGAAGGTTTTTTTTGCAAATTTTTACTTTTTGATAATAAAATATACAAAAATACATGGGACTCCCAAAGTTGGGGACCCGCATGACCCCCAAAATGATATAAACCAATTATGTGTTTTTGTTTTTTTCATTCCTTCCTGGACCAATCACAAGAGAGTGAGGATTGTAGGGATTGTGTTTTTTGGAGATATGTAGCATTGTTGTAAAAAATAACATTACCCTGCTGTGGAGCCTTCGAGAACATAATTCAAGAGACGCGATGTAATTCTTCAAACCAGTCATTGTAAAAATCATCTTTACACAAATATGGAGATATTAAAAAAAAAGATATTTTTTATTAGGAAATAACTTCGTCAAAACAAATAGATTTTTTACTTTTGGCATTTTTTAGACAGTATATTAGAGCGTCAATGGTGAAATACAACCTCCTCAAGACATTGCAATGATTATGCAAGGCTATAGAACATTGAGTTTTTCTTTTCATTCAGTCTGCTTTTGTTTTGTTCCACGTATTAGTATGGAGCTGCAGATGATACTACACACCATGCTCTGTCAATTGATGAGACTTGAGTGTAGGAAATATGTTTTCCATTTTGGTGTTTACTCTCTCACGAATTTGATATTGGATTGCTAGACTCACTTTCTTTACTTTATGAATAAAACTCCAGTTCTTTCTTTGGCCAAAAAAAAAAAAGAAAAAAAGAAGAAGAGGTCAAAATGCAACTTATTTAAATATTTTCAAACAGAGTTGGAGAGCTTGTTTGACTTGTACTAAAAGAGTACACTTATTTATTTATTTATTTATTTTGTTGTTTTTAAGTCACGTAATCTCTCTGAAAAATCTAAAAATTCCCAAAATATTGATTTGTGATTATGTATCAATTTTAACCAGTAAATAGCAATCTCAATCAAACAATCGAAGACAAATCAACACAACGATTTAACGTGAAAAAATCACAATTGGAGCACCTCCAATTGTGATAAAAAAATCACGGACAAAAGCTACAAAACAATCCATTAAGAAGACAAAAAGGAATTACACAAGTGTACTTTCAATTACCTAGCGAATCCACACCCAAATTGAACCGACCCCAATGTGTCTCTTCTACCACCGTTTTCATCTCAGAATTGTCTTGTTCAACGTCAAATCCATAACGCTGATGTCGAATCCACGACGATAAGCCACTCCGGAATCCACCAAAGCTTCAAGCCCAAATTCCACAGAATCCATCAAATAATAACTCTATCTTTTTTGAATAAAATAAAATAAACAAACCCCTTGATATAATCCACTCAACTCATGATATAAACCTTCACAGATATCAAAGAAAACAAGCAAAAAAACTCCAGATGAGAACCATAATATCTAAGAAGAAGATCTAAAAGTCGTATCCTAAATTCTAACTGAAACATAGCTTTACAACAAGCAGGTCCGCAATGGTCGCTCGAGCGCAAGATCTCCTACTTGAGTGCTGAGACTGATATGTGTGTATTCCTTAAGTGCCTTCACTCGAGCGCACAATTATCCTTTTCAGTATTTTTGCAGTCAGTGAAAACTTCTGGGACCAAAGATTCTTCGCTTGAGCGCACATTCCTTCACTCGAGCGAAGAAACAACATCAACAACTTTATCGCTGACATAGTCAGCGAAATGGCAATCATAAAAGAACTAACATCATAAACTTCTCTGCAAAGTACAATTCGGGTTGGATTCGCATCTAAATACTCATAGCCTTACTAAAATAAAAGAACAAATAAAATTACAACTGAAATGAGTTTTGTCAAACGGGATTGTCAATAACAAAAACCTAACACTCTTTACTTTTCTACTCATTTTTTCATAAAAAGTTAAAAATACATTTATTTAGATTATTCTAAACAACCCTGTAACATCAATTTTTATCAATTAATATTAATGTAAGAAAATCATCACAAATTTAACATTTTTACGCACATTATTGTTTATCGTAAAAAATCCTAATAAAAACCCGTTCGAACATTTTTGACCACATTGTTTAGTGTCTGTTGGGAAGTGGGATGCTGCTGTGCATGGTACGGTACTTCTGCGTCTTTTGTTTTGTTTTTGGTGTGTTGTTGAAATGGTACTGACTGCTTAAAATATTCTTTGCGGCAAATAGTTCTTTCTTTTATTTTTCATTATTTCAAAATATTAGTTTATTTTCAAAAATTAAAGAATAAAATAATATAAATTTTTTATTTTGTCATTTTTTTAAATTTATTAACAACACAAAAAGTACAATTATAACTGATGATACAATTACTACACAACGGGTCCCAGGTGGAATGGGTCGGACTAATTCACGCTTCTTCAACCGGTAACTGAGTGTTCAAGCCCACCAGAGAACCTATACACAAGTTCAACAGGGGAACGGGGAGTCCCCCAGCGAACCCTCCGACGAGCAAGTTAGACAGAGAGAAGTGTAATGTAGAGATATGAACTGGAGATAGAAAACTTAACCTTCTTCTTATCTTCAACGTCTGCTTATATCCTTTGGTAATCATTTCGCCGTCCCTTCCGACCTACCACCTTGGCTGAAAGTCTATACTGTAGCTTATCTTGTTCAAGGTGAGGGTGTGCTGTTCCGACGGAGAGGTGTTGTCATAATAAATGCTGTGATGGACTGCATTAATGGCGATGTGCAGTGGCAATAACTTTGCAGATCTTTGTCTGCTGATGTGGCTTGTCCTTTACCTGCCACATGTCTGAATATCATTGGTTCTTCGTGCCATATTGGCTTCCAACTATTCAGGATCTTATCAGTTGGGTTATGTGTTGGGCTCTAAGTGATGGGCTTGGATTGTTCATAGTGGGCTATGACCTTTGTGGGCCTAACCACATCAGTAGTCTCCCATTCTCAAGTACAGCTTTAGCCCAACGAAGGGAATACTAAGGGAGAAGATGAGGAGGACCGACCGCGAAGGGTGGCCGAGTGAAAGGGCCGACCATGAGGAGGGCCGACCGCGAAGGGTGGCCGAGTGGAAGGACCGACCATAAAGAAGACCGACCGTGAAGGGTGGCCGAGTGGGGGAGCCGACCATGAGGAGGACGGACCGCGAAGGGTGGGCGAGTGGGAGAGCCGACCATGAGGAGGACCGACCGCGAAGGGTGGCCGAGTGGAAGGGCCGACCATGAGGAGGACCGACCGCGAAGGGTGGCCGAGTGGGAGGGCCGACCATGAGGAGGACCGACTATGAAGGTTGAGGTGGGGGGACTCGGGGCTCAAGAGGCGGCGTGTCACGTGATGACTTGAAATGGAAAAGACAGGGTAAGGGGGGTGGCAGTGAATCGTGATCGTACACGTGGCAGTATCTTGTGGGGGGGAGATTAGGCGTTGGGCCAGAAATGAAACGATAGGTCATGATGGGTGTTGAAAAGACAGTTTTGGCGGATGTTTTGAAAAGTTTCAAACTGGCGAAAATTAATTGTGATCCTTGGAATACGGGCAAGCCTTGGGCTTTTGGTATTATTCAATTTACCTACTTCTTTGCAAAAAAATCAAAACATTCCAAGTGTTAACTCCTTTGTTGCTGACAATACACCTCTGCGACATTTTTTGAATTTCCTTGCGCCCGCATCCGAAGCTATTCGCAGACACACCACAGAGATGGCCCAAGAAGAAGCTGGAATCGCCAGGGTTGATCCACTTGGGGATGACGATGCGGTGGAGTTGGCGGAGCAGTACAGGGTGGAGAGGCAAATGGAAAAGGTAGGGGAGCCGGCGGCACGATTTCATTCTTCCACCATGATGGCAGCCCTAACGCCGATAAGCCAGGTGGAGCCAGATCATTGGCATACAAAGGCTGATAAGTCGATTATTACCGCGAAAGAGCTTGAGGGGATGCGGGAGAAGTACCAAATCCTCGCAGAGACAGAGTTAAACCTGCCGGAATCAAAGGAGAGGGCGTCTGATGCTCGACCCGGGGGAGTTCGCCTTATACGAGGAGGCACTGAAGGGAGGGTTAAGACTGCCCCTCCTCCGGATAGTGGTGGATGAACTGAACTGGTTGGAGGTAGCCCCAGGCCAGCTAATGCCCAACGCATGGAAAATCTTGCTGGCTTGTGCGAGTGCATGGCTGAAGACGAACGGGGGGGCTGAAATGACAGTGGACGAGTTTTTTGCGTGCTACAAGGCGTCAAGGCAGCAGAAGACTTGGGTTACCCTACAGGCAGCAGCAGGGAAGGGGTTGGTGGCGGGGCTACCGTTGTCGATCAAATGGTGGAGGCCGTGGTGGTTCTATGTGTCCGCCAATAGAGGGGTTGGGGTGCGTATAGTTTGTAATGTGCCCACCAAATCGATGGAGCCAAGACTGGAGGCAACAGCGGATGAGAGGGTGAAGAGGGTGAAGGAATGGCGGGAGAAGGAGGGGGCCAAGTGGGACGAGCTTGTTTAGCCGTCAGCCTTGTTTGCGGCAAGGTTGGGTCCTCAACCGAACAGTGGAGACCTCGACCGGGCGGAATTAGAGACGAGAAGGAAGGCACAAGAGGCGGAGGATAGGACCATCCTCGCCCAAGCCAGTAAGTTCAAGGAGGTGCAGGAAGACCAACCGCATAAGCCGATCGCGCGAGAAAGGATCCGACCGCGCCCAAAATCGCTGAAGGAAAAAGACTTGGGTGAATCTGAGCCACGACCACCCCCGATTGATCCTTTGAAACAGAGGGCCAAGGAGATGGGCAGTGTGGAGAAGAAGAAAAGAAAGGTGAGGAGGAGTGAAGGGGAGCCTGCCTTGAAGAGGAGAAAGGAGATGACGGTAGAGGAGACCCCCATGGCCCAAGAGGCAGAAGATGAAGGAGTGGGGAAGGCCCCAGGAGGGGTGGTCGCCTCAGGAATGGTGGAGGTCGCCTCAGAGGTCGTGGAGGTCGTCCCCGTAGTGGTGTCGATCACCCAAGAAATTCAAGTAGAGGGTGGGGCAACTAGCCCTGAGCCAAGGGTAGAGGAACAGCCCCAGAGGGGTCCTGCGCCCCAAGGAGTGGGGGCCAGGCTGACGACAGCTATCTACCACGCCCGCGCGGTGTCTAGGTAGTTGGAGGGAGAAGAAGGCCCAGCCAGGGTAGCTGCAGATCACCTTGTGGGGATAGTGAACAATGCAACCGTTCGGTCGGTGGCCAGGTTCAATGAGGCTGAGCTACTAAGGGGGTTATGCTCTGCCCAAATGGAGGTGACCACCTTAGCTGGGGCTCTGTTGAGAAAGGCGGCGGCTGCAAAGGTCAAGTCGAATGAGACCAAGGCTTAACTTGCAAACTTCATAAAGGAGAGTGCAGGGTGGAAGAAGGCTGCGCAAAGCGCGTGCTCTAGAGGTTGGCAGGAAGCTGAAAGAGCTAAAAAGATGTAAGTATTGGCCATTGTTCACCGCAATGTTACCGACCGAGCCCAAGCTGAGCTGATCACGGTCAAGTTGGAGCTAGAAGACGAACGCCGTTAGGTTGTGTCGCTCAAGTTCCAGCTGACTGGAGAGCAGAAGAAGCTGGGGGAGGCTCAAAGGGCCTGCGCAGTCACCATTGAGCGGCATGAAGAGGCTATGACCAGTAATGAAGAACTGCGCGCCCAGCAAATCAAAGAAAATGATGAAGCAGACGTGAAGATTGCTGGGCTGCAGAAGGAGCTGGAAGACGAGCGTGCTAAGGCAACAGAGGAGAAAGCGAGCCTGCAGAAGGAGTTGGAGGAAGAGAAGGTCAAGGCGACCTTCGAAAAGGCAAGCCTGTAGAAGGAGTTGGAGGAAGAGAGGACCAAGGCAACCTTTGAAAGGGTAGCATACCCCGATCTGTATATCGCAGCAATAGAACAATTCAAGGGGTCTGCTAAATTTCAGGTGGTGATCGATGCCGCGGTCGCCAGCAGCGTAGCGAGGGAGGTGTCTAGGGGGGTGGCTCGTCTGTTACGACCGCCGGAGGTAGGACTGAGGCGGAGGTTATTAAGAGCTTCCAGCGGTCAGACTTTTATAAGCACGAAATGGCTGAGTTCTGGGACAGTGGTTGGAAAATGTTCAAGCGTAAAGCTGAAGAGTTGTTCCCAGGCTTAGACCTCAGTAGTGTACAAATTGACGAAGACAATGTGGCCCAGACCCCCCTGGATGAGGGGATTGAAGAAGAGGACCTCGTTTCCAGTGAGGAGGAATAATTGAAGAAGAAGGAGAAGACCTTGTACTTAGAGTTGTTTTTTTTTTTTATGTGTTTGTTTTTGTTTTTTGTTTTTGAAATGCTGTAATGAACTTATGTGTCAGCTGGTGAATAAATAAAATTTGAGTTGTGTTTTCAGTCCATTATTTTTGCTTGTACATATGGAATGTATAAATTATTGTGAAGTGTAAAAATATAAGGAAAACTCATTGTAAAAGTGAATTTTAACTTGAGAGAGTGAGAGTGAGAAAACTCAATGCAGAGTGAATTTTAACTTGTAAGAAAAATTCAATGCAGAGTGAAAGTGAGAGAACTCAATGCAGAGTGAATTTTAACTGATAAGAAAAATTCAATGCAGAGTGAAAGTGAGTGAATTTGAACTTGTAAGAAAAATTCAGTGCAGAGTGAAAGTGAGAGAACTCAATGCAGAGTGAATTTTAACTTGTAAGAAAAAACTCAATGCAATGCAGTCTGGCCGAGCTCTATATGTTCAGTCTGGCGGAGGCTTTTTATAACTTAGTCTGGCTGAGGCTTTTTGTGACTCGGTCTGGCCGAGCTCTTCATGCTCAGTCTAGCTGAGGCTTTTTATGCTCAGTCTGGCTGAGGCTTTTTGTGACTCGGTTTGGCCGAGCTCTTCATGCTCAGTCTAGCTGAGGCTTTTTGTGACTCGGTCTGACTGAGGCTTTTTGTGACTCGGTCTGGCCGTACTCTTCATGGTCAGTCTGGCTGAGGCTTTTTGTGACTCAGTCTGGCTGAGCTCTTCATGCTCAGTCTGGCTGAGGCTTTTTATACTCAGTCTGGTTCAGGCTGCAATCAAAGCGTTATTAGAATACCACAAATAGTTGAGAATATAATCTTACTGTTATACAAAGTGTAGCCCGTGGATCATAAATTTACACCATATATGGAGAAAATGAGAACATTCACGTGTGCAGATTGTCAGAAAGGACATATATCAATTGGACAATACAAAAAAAAAAAATACAAGTTTTATTGAAAATAACGCTTCAAATGCTCAGCATTCCAAGGATGAGGGAGGTCTCGACCTTCCAGGTTCTGAAGTCGGTAAGTGCCTGGGCGAGGTCTGGCTTTAACAACGTAAGGTCCCTTCCATTTAGCTGCCAGCTTGCCCTCAGCCGGATTCTTGGTGGCGAGGGTTGCCTCGCGTAAGACAAGGTCCCCTACGGCGAACTCCCTTGGTCGGACTCTGCGGTTGTAGTGTGTTCTCATTTTCTGTTAGTAGGAGGCCAGTCTGACAGCAGTGATTTCTTTGAGCTCTTCAATTAGGTCAAGGTCTGCCCGACGGAGCTTTTCGGCCAGTTCAAGGTTGGGGTGTAAAACCCTTGGGGTGGGCAGACCGACTTCCACTGGGATGACCGCCTCAACGCCGTACGTTAAGCGAAAGGGGGTCTCCCCAGTGGGAGTCCGAGCGGTAGTACAGTAAGCCCAGAGTACATTCGGTAATTCCTCAGCCCAAAGTCCTTTAGCAGCTTCTAGCTTAGTTTTGATGATCTTCAGAAGAGAACGGTTGGTGACCTCGACTTGGCCATTGGCTTGGGGATGACCTGGGGAGGAGAAACAGGGTTGGATCTAGAGGTCTGCACAGAACTTCCTGTACTTGGCATTGTCGAATTGTTTGATGTTGTCGGAGACGATGGCTTGAGGGATGCCAAACCTGCATACGATCGACTGCCAGATGAATTTGGTTGTGTTTCGTTCGATAATGGTGGTAAGGGGTTCTGCTTCTACCCACTTGGTGAAGTAATCAATGGCGACAATCGCGAACTTGATCTGGCCTCGACCGGTGGGAAGTGGACCAACTAAATCGATCCCCCATTTGGCGAACAGATAAGGACTACAAAGTGTGATCAACTCGGTGGGAGGAGCATGGGAGATGTTGGCGAAGCGTTGACATTTATCACATTTGAGCACGAAGTCGGTCGCATCTCGGTTGAGGGTAGGCTAGAAATATCCAATGCGAAGTATTTTGTGGGCTAGGGGCCGGCCGCCTGAATGATTACCGCAGATACCCTCATGGATTTCTCGCATCACATAGCTGGCTTGAGCTAGACTGAGGCATCATAGATACAAGCGTGAAAATCTACGTTTGTACAAGACACCACTGACGAGGATGTAATTGGATGACCGGGCCTTAACTTTGGCGGCTTGCTGTTGGTCATCTGGAAGTTCCCTCGTTGTCAAAAATAGAAAGATGTCCGACACCCAAGGGATGGGCTCATTCTGGAGGAACTGCACTTCTTGCTGATCAGGAGAAATGGCAGGGTGGGCTAGGTATTCGAGACGGACACCATGGCTGAGGTCGGACTGGTCTGCAGAAGCCAACTGAGCCATCTCATCTGCCTTTGGGTTTTCTGCCCGAGGAATGTACTGGATGTGAAAGGTATTGAAGAGGCGAACGAGAGGAAGGGCAATATCCCTGTAAGCCCGCATTGTGTCCTCATTTGCATCGAATTCCTCCGCAATTTGTCTAACAATGAGCTGGGAGTCGCTGAACACCCGGATGTGGCTGACACCAATGTCCCTAGCCAGGCGGAGCCCTGCTATCAATGCCTCATATTCGGCCTCATTGTTACTGGCATCGAACAAGAAACGGAGAGCACATTTGAAATAACCACCCTCAGGGGCGGTGAGGATGAGGCCAGCCCCACTGCCTCTGCGGGATGATCTGTCGACATTGAGAGTCCAAGAATGAGGGTCCTCTGGCTCAGTGGTTGGTGGGGGCGGAGTGGTCATGGTTGGGGTAGGATTAGTGAACTTCAGGATGAAATCGGCGACTGCTTGCCCTTTAATTGCTGTTCGAGGTTGGTAGGAGATGTCAAACTGGCTGAGTTCCACCGACCACTGCATGAGTCTGCCAGAGAGCTCTGGTTGCTGTATTACCTTCTTCAAAGGTTGGTTGGTGACGACCACTATGAAATGGGCTTAGAAGTAAGGACGGAGTCGTCTGGAGGCGATGACTAGGGCCAAGGACAATTTTTCTAACAGTGGGTAATTCTGCTCGACGCCCCTGAGGACCAGACTGATGTAGTAGACCGGTCGTTGAACAGAGTCGTCTTTCTTGATAAGAGTTGCACTGACTGCGGTGCTTGAAACGACTAAGTAGAGGAAGAGGGGTTCGCCAGTGATTGCCTGAGAAAGGAGGGGGGGTTGGCCATGCACTGCTTCAACTGCTGAAAGTCCTCTTCGGACTAGGTCGTCCATTCAAAAGTTTGCCGAAGAACTTTGAAGAAAGGGAGGCACTTATCTGTTGCGCGGGAAATGAAGCAGTTAAGGGAGACAACTCGGTTAGTGAGTCTTTGAACTTCCTTAACTGTTCTGGGTGACTGCATTTCAATCAAGGCTTTGATCTTTTCAGGGTTAGCTTCAATGCCCCGCTGACTAACCATGAAACCCAAGAACTTCCCAGATCTTATGCCAAAGGCGCACTTCTCCGGGTTGAGCTTCATTTGGTACTTCTGTAGGATGGCGAAGGTCTCTCGTAGGTCGGTCAGATGGTCAGCGGAGAGTTTGCTCTTGACTAGCATATCATCGACATATATTTCCATGTTCCGACCGATCTGATGATGGAAAATGGCGTTGACCAACCGTTGGTAGGTGGCCCCAGCATTTTTCAGGCCAAATGGCATCACTTGGTAATGGTAGGTGCCTCGGTCGGTAATGAAGGAGGTGTGTTCCCGATTAGATGGGTGCATCAGAATTTGGTTATACCCAGAGAAGGCATCCATAAAGCTGAGCATTTGGTGACCGGCCGTGGCGTCGACCAGTAGATCTATACGGGGAAAAGGATAACTGTCTTTGGGGCAAGCTCGGTTGAGGTCTGAGTAGTCGACACAAAGTCGTCATTTACCATTGTTCTTGCGAACCAGGACCACGTTTGACAACCATCTAGGGTAGTCCACGTTCTTGATGAATTGGGCCTCAAGGAGCTTGTCAACCTCTACGGCAATAAGAGCATTGCGTTCAGGATGAACAATGCGCTGCTTCTGGCAGTAAGGTCGGAAATGGGGTTCAATGCTGAGGCGATGGGTTATGAAGGAAGGGTCAATACCCGGCATGTCTGAATGGGTCCAGGCAAAGACATCATTGTGCTCGGTCAGGAGGGCAATAAGGTCGGCCTTTGCTTTGGGGGATAGTTGGCTGCCGATTTTAGCAGTTTTCGTTGGGTTGGTGGGGTCGATGGGAACCTCCACGAGCTCCTCCACAAGTTCTCCTTTACCAGCTCGTCCTCATCTCGGACGTCAAGTCCTTCAATGATCATAGCTTCCTTCAGCTTGACTTCTTTTAGTGAGGCAACATAGCATTCCCTGGCCACGGTCTGCTCTCCCCTTACAGTCCTGGCCCCCAGATTGGTGGGAAACTTAACGGCAAGGTGATAAGTTGACGTGATAGCTTGGAAGGCATTTAGGGCAGTGCGACCAAAGATGATGTTGTAGGCGGATGGGCAGTCAACAACAAGGAAGGTGAGCAACTTTGTAGTTTGCCGTGGGTACTCGCCAATTATGATGGGAAGATCAATGGAGCCGATGGAGGTGTCCCGGTCGCCAGTGAAACCGACCAGAGAGGTTTGGAGAGGAGACAGACTTTTTTTCCCAATTTTGAGCTGGCGAAAGCAGTTGAGAAAGATGATGTCTGAAGAACTGCCATTGTCGATGAGAACTCGTCTGACCTTGTAATTGGAGAGGAGAGCAGAAATGACGAGAGGGTCATCATGAGGGTAGCGAATGCCTGTACAGTCGGCGTTCGTGAAGGTGATAGTCTCGGTCCACTACCTGGGCTATTTGAAGGGTCGATCGACTGTGGCAACTGCTTTGTCTAAGCCCTGCCTTATCTTCTTGAGTTCTGCCCTCTGAGCCGAGCGGGATGGTCCCCCGCAAGCAAGGTCGCCTGAAATGACTCTGATCTCTCCAACAGATGGAGGGGGGTTGCCTGGCGGCCAAGGTTGCTGCGGAGGGCGATCATGGCCTTGGTTAGGTTGGGCTGGCTGCCGGGGAGGTGCACCGGCGGTTGTTTCTGAGGGGCTCAGTTCTTTGCCTCTGCTGAGGGCGGGTGTCCGTGAACCGGCTAAGACGTCCCTGGTATATGAGGGTCTCGACTTGATCTTTGAGGTTAATGCACTCATCGGTGTTATGACCATGGTCCTGGTAGAAACGGCAATATTTGGATTGGTCTTTCCGATTGGAAGGGATTCGTGACGGTTGGGGCCATTTAAGGGGGTAATCCCGCTGGATCTGATTGAGGACTTGTTCCATGGGGGAGTTAAGGGGTGTGTACCGCTCGAACCGACTGGGCGGTCGGGCTGGTGCCGACCGGTCAGCTCGGGGGGGCCGGTCGGTATAGTGTGGTGTTTGGCTATTATACTGGATATTTTTTGGTTCTGAGTCTTTTCTCTTTTCTCTGGGGGCCGAGTTTTTGGTTATGGGATCTTGCCGGGCGGTTAGGGAATCCTCAGCATTCATGTATTTTTGGGCTTTGGAGAGTAGGGCTACCATGGAGGTTGGAGGGTTTTTAGAGAGGGAGAATAGGAAGTCGGACGACCATAAACCGGCCATGAAAGCAGTGAGGATGACCTTGTCATCATTTTCCGTTACTTGCAGGGCCTCGGTGTTGAAGCAGGTAACAAAACTGTGTAGCGACTCCCCCTCGGTCTGTCGAATGTTGAGGAGTTGGGTTGCGGGGCGTCGCTGGCGTTGGGCTCCAATAAAATGGCTGAGGAAGGAGTCACTAAGATGTTGGAAAGTGGAGACGGAGTCTGCTGGTAACTGGCTAAACCACAGCCGAGCTAGCCCCTTCAGTGTCACGGGGAAAGCTCGACACATGATCTCGTCAGGGAACACATGGAGGATCATGAGGGTTCTGTAGGTCTCCAGATGGTCGACTAGGTCCGTCGTACCGTCAAAAGAGTCGATGGTGGGCATCTTGAACTTGGGGGGTAGAGGTTTGTCGCAGATAGAGGCGACAAATGGTTAGTTTGCTGTGGTGGAGGGTTTATGCTGGATGTTCTGCATGACCCCTTGGAGTTGGAGCTCAGAGTTCCGTGTCCCAGAGAGGGATGTGGTCACCTCCAGAGGGCAATAGGGGTTGGACGCTGCTAGCCTCTCCTTCAAGGATTGGTGGCGGGATCGATGGTTGTGGGCCCCGGGGTGGTAGGTTTATACTTGGGGGAGGGGGTTGCAAGCCTTCTCTGTTGGGTGGATTAGACTGCGGAATAGTATGGCTCGAGGCTTGTTCGTAGTTGGGAGGAATATCAGGAGGTGGTGGAGGGGGCATAGGAAGGTTTCTTTGGAGTAGGGCATTGATCAGGGCTTGGTTTTGCTCGGCCATGCGGTTAATACTATTGGTAAGCTCGATGAAATATTGTGGTGGGTTGTTTGGATTGGGGGGGTCGGCTTGGTGGTCGGCAGCATTTTGGTGAGAAGCCATGGATCTAGTCGTGACCATACACTTCAATGGGTAGTGAGGAAGGGTTATTGGAACGGGGTCTCCACCGACAGTGAACACAACTGGTGAGAGGAGCAAAGTTTCCCACAGACGGCGCCAACAAAGGATACAGTTACTACACAACGGGTCCCAGGTGGAACAAGTCGGACTAATCCACGCTTCTTCAACTGGTAACTGAGTGTTCAAGCCCACCAGAGAACCTGTACACAAGTTCAACAGGGGAATGGGGAGTTCCCCAGTGAACCCTCCGGTGAGCAAGTTAGAGAGAGAGAAGTGTAATGTAGAGATATGAACTGGAGATAGAAAAACATAACCTTCTTCTTGTCTTCAACGTCTGCTTATATCCTCTGGTAATCATTTCGTCGTCCCTTCCGACCTGCCACCTTGGCCGAAAGTCTATGCTGTAGCTTACCTTGTTCAGGGTGAGGGGGTACTGTTCCGACGGAGAGGTGTTGTCATAATAAATGCTGTGATGGACTGCATTAATGGCGATGTGCAGTGGCAATAACTTTGCAGATCTTTGTCTGCTGATGTAGCTTGTCCTCTACCTGCCACATGTCTGAATATCATTGGTTCTTCGTGCCATGTTGGCTTCCAGCTGTTCAGGATCTTATCAGTTGGGTTATGTGTTGGGCTCTAAGTGATGGGCTTGGGTTGTTCATAGTGGGCTATGACCTTTGTGGGCCTAACCACGTCAATAACAATTGATATTCTCAAAAAAAATGTATTATCGAATGGTAATTTTGAAAAATTAATATTTTTAAAGTGTACTAATTGTACTATAAAAAAAAAGTTGAATTATCAAAAAATGACTACTATTTTGAGACGGAGGGAGTATCATTTTTCTTATTGGCTTCATTTTATTTAAAGAAAAAACCTTAGATCAAAATAAATAGATTTTCTTATTGGTTGTATTAAAAAAAAAATAATATGTTTACAACTCTCTTTGAGTATTTGTTCAAAATCAAATAATGTTAAAAAAAATTAAAATTTTAATACATATTTTAAAAATTATATTAAATATCTAAATGTGCATATTAATATATAAAAATGTGTAAGAATATGTAAAATGTGTATTACAATTTAAATTTTTGAACATTATTTAATTTTAAGGATAAATTTAAATCTTGATATTTTAATGTATTTCTAAACTATTTGTCTGTTTTTAGCAAGTAAAATCAATGAAAAAAACGATATTTTAGTTATTAAACTCAATAAAAAAAATATTTTAGATGTTTTATTTACATATACATTAAGTTTAACGGCTAAAATACACTTTTTATGTTGGTTTTATTTAATAAAAATAGAAAAATAGTTTGAAAATAAATCAAAAGATAAGAGTTTAAATTGAAAAAAAAAATTTAAAAATTTAAGATTTGTTTTATTACCAAGATCAAATTTTGAGATTTTCTTTTAATTTCTCCAATTTATTTATTTATTTATTTTTTAAACGGCAGCCAAACTTTGCCCCAAGAGATACTTTTAAGGGTAAATTATTTATAAGTTCTATTTGGAAGACTTATACAAGATATGGTCCTATGAAAAAACTTATAACCCAATAGATCCTATGATTTTCTTGTGGACACATCTACCTCCAATATTAATTAATTAATAACCTGATTAATGATAATACCATATATAGAAAATATAATATTACCATAGATTGTGATTATATCTATGTGGTTAAAAATTTGAAATTCAAAATAACCTAATTAATGGTAATACCATATAAAAGAAATCCGATGTTACCATAGATTGTGATCATATCTATATGGTTAGAAATTTAAAATTCAAAATAACTTAATTAATGGCAATATCTTATATGGAAAATCCAATATTACCATAGATTGTGATTATATCTATATGGCTAGAAATTTGAAATTCAAAACGTAAATTTAACATTAACATCTCAACCCAACGTGACATTCCCAATCTAACGTAACATTCTCATATGCTTCTAAAATTCAAAATAACTTGATTAATGGCAATACCATATATGAGAAATCAAATGTTACCATAGATTGTGATCATATCTATATGGTTGGAAATTTGAAATACAAAACATAAATGTAACATGTAACATCCTAAACCCAATGTGACATTCTCATACCCAATGTGACATTCTCATATGTTTCTCATCCCAAACCCAATGTAAACATAACATGTAATATCCCAAATCCAACGTGACATTCAAATATTCCACCGTTGAATTACGAATAATGTAACCTCCTAAATGTAACATGTAACATTAATCCAACCCACGTATTGAACCATCATCATCTCCAACCTAGTGTAACTTTAACATTGAGTGATGGGATTCAATCCTTAATAATTTTGTGCAACATACTGTGACATATATGTAAACACTGATTATAACAAAGACACAATACATATTCAAACACATATATAACCGAGCAAACGCATAAATGTCATCTACTACATGGTGTATGTAGATTAATGTTACATACGAAATGTAACATGCATCGTAACATGATACAATTGTCATCCTACGACGTGGTTCACATTCGACGTCCAATTAACAAACAAAACCAAGTACCCCCAACCCAACCCTTGAACCCATACACACCAGCCCACACATCTAACATATCAAAACGCATCAACCATTACAATGTTAAATACACACATTCAATCAAAACATTGGCCAAAGTATGCCTATCAATAAGTGTAATAGATTGTCAATGCTTAATTAAAAATGAACAATCTACACTTCAAAAATAATAATAATAATAATAATAAATACCTCTCCCCTTAAATTGATTGGAGTCGAAATCTGTCGAAAAAATCAACACACAACCCTCAAACTTTATCGTATCATAGACCGTATCTACATCCATTTAAGCAATATTTTGAAAATGCACTGGAATCCTGTGATCAAGGCGAAAAAACTCGCGCGGTGGTTGCCTGTAAACTTATCTTTCCTAAAAGTCTTCCCAAACGTGATATGATGAATGAAAAAATAAGGTACAATATAAAAACAAACTAGGAGTATAATAATATACTAATATTATTCATTTACAATTCATAAAATCTTATAGAATACATTCCTATTTAAATAGGATTTCAAACTCTAAAATAATATTCATATGACTTCACATTAAATAAGTCTTCTAAATAAAATTTATAAATAATTTTTCCTACTTTTAAAGGTACAATACCATTTCTACACAATAAATAAATAAATAAACCAAAGACCCAAAACGGCACCATGCCTTTGCGCAATAGTTTATATTGTGCTCTACGCTCAGTAGCATCACTATTTCCGTTATATTTACCCTGTCGGAACAAATTTACTGTTCTCATTTAGGGTGTTAGTCTTACACCCATCTCAGTGTGGTGTACAAAGAAAAATGATTTAGAGCACTAAAAGAGCATTAAATTGTTCTTTTCCTCTTTGTGTTTTGTCTTTTTTCTCTTTTCTTTCTATTTTAATTTTTTTTTAGGCATGCCACGTCATTAGAGCTGTTTTTAATGGTCTTATTTTAGTGATCTGTATCATAGTTGGTGTACAAATTCAATACAATGATGATATAGGATCACCAACAAATAAGAGACCCTACATGTGGAGGGTCAACTCCCATTTTGTAGGTACAGTAATGATACAATTTTTTTTTAATTTTGAAGTTTTAATTGAATTCTACTGATGTAGCTAAAAAAAAAAAAAGTGATGATAAAAAGCACGGGTCATGCTCCGGAGCTCTAATTAGAGCTGCAAAAGGACAGCTCTAATGAGCTGTCAACCAATAAAAAAAAAAAAAAAAAACAGTGAAGTAAAAGACAAAAAAGAGGGAAGAAAAAGACAAATTAGTACTCTATTAGAGCTCTTCTTTTAGAGGTCTAAATCATTTTTGTAAAAAGCACTAGAGCAGGAGCTCTAAATCTAGCTCTAGTGACTTGGAAATTCAAAAAAATAATAAAAAATAAAACAAAGCCTAAATATCACATCAATAGAGTGAGACCCACCCCTAGAGCTCCTTTAGAACTCATGTTTTTTTTTTTAACAGGAAAATCTTCTCTACCCTCCCGCAGGTCCAAGGCAATGCTCCTTGCAGAGATCACCAGAGTGTCCTGTTAGCTGTTCCGAGTGAGAAGACTATATAACCTGGAAACTTGTCCCGATCTCTCAAGACAAACTCCTCCGCTTAAGTCAGGACTCGCACAGCGGGAGGCATTGAACCCACACCAAGTGCTGATTAGACAATTCAAGATCCAACCTCTTAACCAACTATGCTTCGCTCGGGAAATTGGCCCAAAGGAGAGGGGAATTGAACATGTGACCTTGGGGCTTAAACCCCAAGCCTTAGCCACAATGCCACCCACCCTTGGGTTAGAACTCATGTTTTAGAGCTCTAAAACATTTTTTTTTTTTTTAAAAAGGCCAAAACATCATCATTACTGTGGGACCCACGCACTTAGAGCTCTTTTAGAGTTCCCAATTTAGGCTTCGTTTAGAAAGATAGATCCAGACTATTTTAGTCACAAAAAAAAAAGGAATTTTTAGTCTAATAAGATAAACATCACATCCTATCTATAATCATTACATTCTTTCTCTCATAAAAAATCAAAAAAACCAAAAAACCCAACCTATAAATGGTAAGAAATTATTTAATTGTGATACAGATGATGTGGTATAACTGTTGCACCAAAGTTTGTTTCAGGAGTGTGGGATCTACCGATGTAGAGATAGGTGCGTTTCAAGTATTTATTTGGAGAAATATCAAATCAGTGAGAGTTTTAAAAAATAATTACAAATTAATAATAAATTTTATAAATATTAATGATTAAAATCATATATATTTTTTTATATAAATATGTAATTATTTTTTAAAAATGCACTGATTTGTAATTTTCTCATTTTTACTTTGATAAGAAATACAATGTAAATAGTATTAAATATAATCAGAGAATATCGCCAAATAAATTTTAAAATTAGAAAAATAATATATAAATTTACTTTTTAAATTTATTTTTTAAACCTAATAATGTGTAAATAAGATGTGTGGAGGGATAAAAATTAACTCGTGTAAGGTGGGCCCGCCCAATGCCTACATTGAAATAGAATTAAGGTAATAAAATAATATATTGCAATGCAACTTGCCAACTTGCTCTGACATACACATATCATATAATTTTTGAACTATACAAGTAACTTATTTTCATTGGACAAAATGAGTGACAAATTTGTCTATATAAAAGAATGTAATCTTCAATTCTAGGGGAAGAAGTATGTCTAAACCATTTTATTTACTTATTCAGTCTCATTTAGATATATGTTATTTAACTTGATTGTCTAAGTGGCTTCCGACCGGCAACCGCCGGTCGGGAGGCACTAATCATTTATTATTTTTGCAGATTCAGAATGGTACAGTTCAATTTTTCATTGATCTCTCAATTAATATATGTGGGACTATTTTTACCTGTACAAAATGATTTATTGATAATTTAAAAAGATATAAAAATACTAATAATAACATACTAAAGTAATTGGTTAATTAATCATTAATCTATTTTTTTTTAGTTTAAATATCATTAACCTTCCAATAAATGTGGATGGTTCAAATTCAATAATAATGGACCGACTTATAATAAGTTCACATTGAGAAAATCACATGTTCGTTACCCAAAACAAAACCTTCAAAAGACGCACGACACTGCTTTCTTTCATTTTCTCTCTCCAATCAGTTAATTTTTTAATTATTTTAATTTGGATAATTTTTTTAATTTTTTAATTTTTATGAAAAAATAAAAATAAAATAATTATAAATTAAATAAAGTTTTTATCCTACTTAACTTAAAAAAATCTATTTTACCTTGTAGGACTATTTTAGGCCAAACTCCGTACCACACGAATAAAGGCTACACCGACTAACGTTCTCATCTCTCTCAACATTAACTCTCCCTCTCCCTCTATCTCTCTCTCTCTCTCTCTCTCTCGCGATCATCGACTATTCTTCAGTCCGTTCTCAGCTTTTCGTAGACTAGCTTGATATGGGAAGCGTTATTGACAGAGATGAGGAAGAACTGAACCGGCCCTTAGTAGACGGTTCGGGTTGGAACGGCACAGAAAAGGGAATCGGAGAAGATGATCACGAGAAAGTGGACCTGAAAGCAAGGGTGTGGATTGAATCAAAGAAGCTATGGGATATCGTAGGACCGTCCATCTTGAACCGGGTCGCGACCTACTCCATGAACGTTATCACCCAAGCCTTCGCCGGCCACCTCGGTGACGTCGAACTCGCCGCCCTCTCCATCGCCAACAATGTCATCGTCGGCTTCAATTTCGGCCTCCTGGTTCTCTCTCTCTCTCTATATATTCCAAAATTAGCAAGAAAAGATCATCATTAAATTTACGCATTCAAATGTGGTAGTATGAGTTGAATCTTAATTGGTTTATTCTTAAACAAATCTGATATAATAATTTACGTCATATATAGTAAATTTAAGAGTATTTAAAATCACTAATATTATAAATAAATTCATATATAATTTTTCATATTTTTTTAAAATCATATTTCACAAGATTTGTGAGACTCCTATTGATACATAAGTAGTGTTATTGAAACTCAAAGATTAGATCAATTTTCAAATCTAATGTTTAATTGTTTCTCTCGTATCTTTTTTTAATTATCAACTAATTATATAATTTGCACATCATTGAGGCCTTGTTTGATAACTTTTAGTTTTAGCCAAAAAGTTAAAAGTATACTTTTTTGTACATCTTTTCATAAAAAGTTAAAAAAATTATTAAAATAATCTATTTCCAAAGAAGACCTCTACGAAAATAAATTTAAGAAGAGACTTATAATATATGTTAAATACGTTACTATGGTTTGTTTTGGCAACTCCGTTAAACATAGTTTTTTTTTTACTTTTTGATTTTTTTAAGTCACATCACTTCACTATATTTTTATATATTTTTTCAAAAAAATCAAAAAATAAGCTTTTAATCTAATTTTCAAAATTTGTGACTAAATGGTTATATGTCCTTTTTTGTCTCAGAGTCTTATATCACATTATTACATGGTAAAAAAAATATTTATTTTAATTATTTTTAAATAAAAAAATCAATCATGAAATAAAGAAACAAGTTGATTAGTGATAGGTGTCTCAAACAAAAATGCTTTAGAGCTCTAATATAAGAGCTCTAATAGCTCTAATGGGAATGTGAGACCCACCCTGATGTGATGTTTGTGCCTTATTTTGTTTTTGTTTTTGTTTTTGTTTTTTTTTTTGCTTTGACACATCACTAGAGCTCAAATTAGAGCTCTAAATTTAGAGCTCTCTAGCATTTCCCGTGTCTCAAATAAAGAAAATGTTAAATTTCTTGAATGAAATATCTGAAAATATTTTATGAAGTTTTTAGAAATAATTTAGTATGGTAGGCAAAAAAATAAATAAATAAATAAATAAGAGGATTTTTTTAAAAAAAATTTATCAACAAAGTAAAATTTATTGATTGAAGTTTTTTACAAAGAGACATCAATGAAAAAGCAAAAGCAAAGGGAGAAGCATCAAACCTTAATGGTGAGACCCAACCACCATACAAGCTCGATCCTATGCAACCCATTGCAAGGACACTGAGTATTAATTTTAAAGTTTTAGTTTGTAAATAGGATTAATTTAATTTTGTCTTATAATACTTTAAGATTAATAAGTTGTAATTTAGTGCATATAATTAGATAGTATATAATAAGAGAAAAGAGTGAGACCTGCACTAGGGGTAACCTCCACCACCCCCAGTGAATGATGATTGATCCTTTTTTTTTTTTTTTTTTGGTCGTCCTATCGTTGCCTCCCACGTGTATGGGGTGGTGGGAGTTTGAATCATCTCTGATATAATAAAACAAACAATACAAAAAAGTGTAGAATTTTTATGATTATTTTTTAATTTTTTGAAAAGAAACATTGCTCCTCAAATAACTGTACGTCACAAGTTCGAATTTAGTGAAACCAAAATTGCTTTAGAGCTCTAAAAGAGCACCTCTAAACTAGCATTAAATTGTTTTTTAGTGGCTTTTGTTTTGCTTTTTTCTATTTTTTTTTTTTAATTGGTTTCCACCTCATTAGAGCCGGCTCTAGTTAGAGCTCTCAATCACTCCCCAATAATGAAACATTAGCATGAAAGGAAGAACCGCAGTGACCCCTCGTAATGGAGGGATGAGTAGTCATTGCAGTCCTTCCCTCCCTGTTGTGCCTGCCGTGCAATTGAAACGACATTTTTGGTTTTTTTTTTTTTTTTTTTTTGTCTCTTGGTGAGGATTACATGAATTATTATTTTATTATAACAAAACAATCAAGCTGCTGCCGAAATAAATTTTTTTATTAAAAAAATTTTTAGACCATAAAATACATAACGTTAGTACAAAAATATATAACACCGTTATAAAAATATGTAAATTACCACAAAAATACATAATATTGCTATAAAAAAATATTTATGATCGAATTACAAATTATTGTACCTCTTCAAAAAAATTATATAATATTAATACGAAAATACATAACATATGCAAAACAAATACATAATAAATAAATTTTTTTATAATATACAATTGTGTTTCTTAGTCCATTCACATAAAACAAATCAAACCAAACCATTATACTTGTTGAACCCACTAACACACTGTATAAAATAAAACACGGAGCATATATATATACACATACATATACATATATATAGATACACATACCAATTTGTTGAACAATAATGGTCCATAAATCCGGAGAAAGGACGGTGAAACGAAAACAGAGAACACCGTTCAATCCATTTGAGAGAAGCCAAAAATGTATAAAAGTAAAATAAAATAAAAAACTAGCTTTTCTACTTCATGTAAAGTGGTGACCTTTTGCTTGAGAGGGAAGACGGCAGCAGCTTAATTGTTTTGTTATAATAAAATAAGAATTAATGTATTGCTCACCAAGAAAAAAAAAAAAAAAAAAAAAAGAAAAGAAAAGAAGAAGAGAGGTGCCATTTTAATAGCACGGCAGGCATAGCATGAAAGGAAGAACCGCAGTGACCCCTCATAATGGAGGGGAGGGGTAACATGGATTAGTCCAGGCAAAACTTTTCATGCCAAAATAAATAAATAAATGATATATAAGTTTTATTTTAGACTTACTGTTTAGACATTTATAATAAAAATGACTAACTGATGATTAGAAAATACATAAAAAAGACAGTTAATTTAAATATTTTAATAGACTTACTTATTATTAAATTTAAAAAGTAAATTTAATTTTTAGGTTAGTGTAGCATTAATAAAATAATAATAATTATTATAAAGATAGTGCGTCTTCTTTCTTCCTTCTTCTTTCTTCTGTTTTGTTTTTGTGTTTAATTAATTTATTTTTTGGGAACTCATACTGATTCTGTTTATGTGAATTAAAGCTGGGAATGGCAAGTGCACTAGAGACCCTATGTGGGCAAGCCTTCGGGGCCAAACAGTACCAGATGTTAGGCATATACATGCAAAGATCATGGATTATTCTATTCCTCTGCTGTTTCCTCTTATTACCACTATACATATTCGCAACCCCGGTTCTCAAGCTCCTCGGACAGCCGGACGACGTGGCGGAGATGGCAGGACTGGTGGCTGTGTGGATGATTCCGTTACACTTCAGCTTTGCATTCACGTTCCCAATACAGAGATTCCTGCAGAGTCAACTGAGGAACGGGGTGCTGGCGTGGGTGTCATTGGTGGTGCTGGTGATTCACGTGGTGGTTAGTTGGCTATTTGTATATGTGCTCGATTTCGGGGTGGTCGGAGCCGCCGTGACGTTGGATGTGTCGTGGTGGTTGCTGTTTGCGGGAATGTTTGGGTATACTGTGAGGGGTGGATGTCCTGATACTTGGAGTGGTTTCTCAATGCAAGCGTTTGCTGGGCTTTGGGAGTTTGTGAAGCTCTCTGCTGCTTCTGGTGTCATGCTTTGGTAGGCTCTCTATCTCTCTTTGTGCAAATAATTATTGGGTGCCACCTCTACATTGTCACGAATGCATCTGAATTATTCATTCATATGATATGCCACCCCAAGTAAATGACCAAAATATGCTAGTGATTTCTAATAAATTACAAAATAAAGGTGTACGGGAAGGAAATAATTCTCCTCGTATAATCCTGTTGACCAAGTCCACGCTCCTCCGTACGACGTCGCTTTGTCACCTGAAAACACAAACGTGAGCTAGCCGGCGGGTGTGTGCCGGAAACCTCTCCGATGCCTAAGTCAGAAAACTTGTCAAATAGACAAAGCTCTAAGTTCTCAGAAAGATTGTGTTCAATTACCTCCTCCAAGGTGATGCTTGTGAGCTTTTATAAGTTTCGTATGTCACAATCCTAGTAGGACTTGTATTTCTCCATACAGAGTCCTCCTAGGATTCAATCTCTTAAGGATAATGCTTATCCTTTTACACCCTCCCCCACTGCTTAAACCAAGTGGGATGGTTTTCTTTACGGCCGAACTTCCTTTTGACCGAAGTAAACTTGGCTATACCGAGCCACAGAAGGCCGAACTATCCTTAGCTCGGTTCTCTCCTCCAACTCTTTACTTCGGCTACCCTGTTCAACCTTGATGCGCTTAGATCAAACTTCCAAGTAACAAGTTCTGACCGACCTAACCATTGTAAGTCACGACCGGACTAACTCTGAGATCGGCCTAACTATGAGTTGCCTCCAGACCGGAGTAGTTTTACATCCATGAGCCGAAGTAACATTTACTTCTCCCAGCCGGAGTAACATTGCTCTCTGGGCCGGAGTATCCTTTACGGCCTTCTTACTTAGTCCTTCGCGTTTTGGGCCTCAAAGCCCAACTTGCAGCTCGGCCCAATTTTTCCCAAAAATTACCCTCTCAATTGCCCCTTAATTCCATCTGCATAGCATGATTGGGATTACCAGTCCACTGGCCGAGCTAGTGTCGTTTTAAGCTTTTCCAGCCGAGCTAAAAAATACTTTAGCCTCTCCAGCCGAGCTAAAAACTCTCGAGTTTTAAGCCGAGCTAATTTTACTCCTGGCCATGTTTTGTCCGGTCAAAAACGTCTCTTCAATCATAATGTCTGTAACGCTTCCCATTCTTATGACACGTGGCACGTCTTGGTTGGCTAAGGACGGCTGTCACGCCGTCTTTCGTACTTCGTGAAATTTGAACAGTCCCGCCCAAATTTTGGGCTTTCTAACAAAATCAATCCCTGAGGCTAGGGTCCCTTCACTTTTGCCATTTCTCCATCTTCTCTCTCTGTGTTCTTGCTGCTCGTGCTCTTTCTTTACTGCGACAGTCTTCATCTTCAGTCCTTCCTTATTTAATTCTGGTAAGCAAATCCATTTTCCCTTCATGTTTTTGCTTTTACATTCGTTTTGTGCAACTGTATATCTAGTTTTCGTATGCTTTTTGCAAATATTTTCTCCATTTATCTGCTCTGCTTTTGTACTTTCTATGAAGAAACCAGTAGAACTTTGTATGTGTATGAACTATTTTGTAGGAATCTTAGATCCAAAATCACCTAGCAACCGGACTAGAAAATTGTTTGTGTTATGTATGTGGATAGATTCTGAACATAACCGAACTAGAACTTGTAGGAATATCAGTAGTTTCTTCTGACCCACTCTAGCCAAGATAAGATCACCGAACAAGCTTGCTCATACCGAACTCGGTACTTCGGTCTATAACCGAGCTAAGATTTTGGGGCCAAGCCGGCTTTCTTAGTTCTCAAACCGAACTCAGAAAGCCGCCCCTAAGAGCTCAACCGAAGTAATTATACTGTAACCGTTTTAGGCCTTGGGACTAAACCAGCTTTCTTAGTTTCTTAGACCGAACTCAGGAAAGCTGCCCCTAGACGTTAAACCGGTCTAAACTGCTCAAAACCGAGCTAAGAAACCTTCTGATGAGCCAAGGTAGAACCAGCCAACTAAGCCGAAGTAGGATTTGTATATCTTGCTTATAATTTGTAGCGCGGTCCAACGATCTGTGCTTAACCCCCTTGCTTTCTACTTTGCAGACTTAGGTTGCCCAGGCCCTCCTGCGTGTGCTCAACCGAGCTACTGAGCCAAATTTTTGTACCGAAATAACTTATCCGTAATTTATACAATAAATGGGTAAGTATAGATATTTAGTCGAAACCCCTGGTGGCATGGCCGAATTCAGGCAGGACTACCAGATTCCTGATGATGTTCAACTGGAGTTGGCCAAGAAAGATGCTACTCCCTGGGACAATGAAGGCTTCGTCCCTTTCACCCTTCAATCAATAATTGAAACCGGACTACGGTTTCCTGTCCAACCGCTAATCTGCGAATTCCTTAGGCAGACTAGGCTATGTCCCACCCAACTATCCACCAACACATATCGTATTATAATGGGGATAGCCGCATTAAACCACCAAACCGGACTGAATCTTGGTCTGGCCGAAATATTCCATCAGTATTCCATCGGTTCAAAGAATGCTGGGTGGGTATATTACCTTAGAATTCGCCGCCGCCGAGAGAATATAATTAAGCATACTCCGGACAAAGATCTCAATGATGACGATTTCTTTTGGGTCTCTGGGAACTTTGAGGATTTTCAAGCTCAAATTCCTGGCCGACCTATAAATTGGAAAATGGGAGAGCCTGGTAATTTTACTTCGGTCTTCTGCTTTGTATGTTATCTCGGTTGTTTAATCTGCTAGCCGAACTAACACTTGTCTTTTTTTTTTTTTTTTTTTTTTTTTTTTTTTTTTTTTGCAGATTTCGCCCATCTCCACTCCTTGTATAGCTATCCTAACCTCGGCGTTTTGCGAGCCGCATTTCGGGTTAAAGAAAGAGATTGGGCCAAGCTTCTAAATTTCGAACCGACCTACCGTTACAGCGGTCGACGGAAGGCAAAAGTAACCGATTTTCTTCTCGAGGAAGCACCGGAGCCGGACCCCACTTTGCCCGAGATAAGACTTGTTCCATTAACCGCTGAGGAAGAAATGGCAAAGAAGAGCAGAGTCAGGGCCCTTCTAACTTCAACAACTAGAGCCGAAGTAACACCAACTACTGAGGTGCAGCCTGCCGTCGTGGCCCTTCCTTCACAACGGCCCTCTTCGTCTCGCCCTTCAAAACGCGCCCGATCTACGTCAGCCGAACAACAACTTGTTGACGAAGTCGAAACCGTCCCCCAAAGTCCTCAACCTGCCTCCCAACCTGAACAAACTGACCGAGCCCGATCTCCGAAGTGGGCTCCGCCTTTGATCTTCAATGACCGAAACATCAAAGTCACTGATTCGGTCGTGGGTGAAAAAGACCACCAACTGGCCTTTAACCTGGCCAAAAGTGTGTGCCTCCCTAAGGACATGGAGCACCACTTGAAGCAACTGAATACCGAAATGAAATCAATTCGGTCTGTTTCCAAGTCCATGGTCTTGGTAAGTAGCTGTCTGCTTTTTCCTGTCTAAATTTTTCAAACTCTTACTTCGGTTCTAAAGGTATCTTTGCTTTGCCAGGCCTTGCAAAAGAACAATGTCACTTACCGGAAAGTCCAAGAGCTCCGCAAAACCACAAGGCAGGCGATGGCGGAAGCCGAAGCAAGGTCGGCCGAACTACAACAAGCCGAAAAGAGAATGGCCGAGCTGGAAGCGGAGAACGGCCGTCTTGCCGATCTAGTTAATTCGGCGGAAGCGGAGAAGCAGAAAGCTGCCATTGTTATGAAGGACAAGTATTTGCGGGAGTTGTTGAAGCTAGAGAAGAGAAAGGACGCCGAAATGAGCGAACTGAAAAAGAATATGGAGGCGGTCGACAAGGGGGGGTACAAGCGAGGTTTCAAGGAGGCCGAGGAGGCCTACGTCAAGCAATGCGATGCCGCCAAGGAGCTCTTCTTCAAGTGCGGCTGGAGGGCGGCTGTGGAGAAGCTCGGTCATGATCAACAGACCGAGGTCTTCAACCCTCCAGAGTACTTTATACCGAAGTCCCTTGCGGGGTACGCGGATGCCATGCAGCAGCAATTCCTTGAAGGTTCAGATACTGACGAAGATTCTGCTTCTGGGGGTACTCCAGTTGAAAACGTGGATCAGACAGATCAGCCGGAGTCCAGAGCGGAAGATCTGGCTATTGAACAGCCGAATGAAACTGTGGCTCCGGTCGATGCCACCGTTGTGACTGAAGGAGTGCTGCCGCCAGAGACCGGTCTTCCAGTAGATGCCGATGCGGTTTTCGATGCTGAAATTGATGAACTTTTCTCTTAGTTTTTTACTTTTTCTTCTTTGTAACCGAACTAAGCCCCCTTGTAATGACTTCTGTTTGAATAAAAATTTCACTTCTCTCATTCCGGTTATTGTGTGTATGCTTGGGTTTGTAATGTCTTCTATTACTCCAAGTGTTATTTCGGTTTTTGGTTGGTTAAACTATACTTACCAGCCAACCACTCCTTAGCCGATATAATTACTTCGGCTGAGGAGTACAGTGTTGGTTCATTTCAACCAACCACTCTTCAGCCATATACTTACTTCGGCTGAAGAGCAACAGGTGTTGGTTTATTCCAGCCAACCACTCTTCAGCCTTGCACTTACTTCGGCTGAAGAGTAACAAGAGTTGGTTTGTTCCAGCCAACCACTCTTCAGCCTTGCACTTACTTCGGCTGAAGAGTTACAGGTGTTGGTTTATTCCAGCCAACCACTCTTCAGCCTTGCACTTACTTCGGCTGAAGAGTAACAAGAGTTGGTTTGTTCCAGCCAACCACTCTTCAGCCTAACACTTACTTCGGCTGAAGAGTTACGGGTGTTGGTTTATTCCAGCCAACTATTTGAAGTTAGTTTTTCCAGCTAACTTATAGTATTTGGTTATTCCGACCAAATGTCCTGCAGCCTGGATCCTTATCCTGGGCTTAGGAAGGATGTTGGTTTAATCCAGCCAACCTCTCTTCAGCCTAACACTTACTTCGGCTGAAGAGTTACGGGTGTTGGTTTATTCCAGCCAACTATTTGAAGTTAGTTTTTCCAGCTAACTTATAGTATTTGGTTATTCCGACCAAATGTCCTGCAGCCTGGATCCTTATCCTGGGCTTAGGAAGGATGTTGGTTTAATCCAGCCAACCTCTCTTCAGCCTAACACTTACTTCGGCTGAAGAGTTACGGGTGTTGGTTTATTCCAGCCAACTATTTGAAGTTAGTTTTTCCAGCTAACTTATAGTATTTGGTTATTCCGACCAAATGTCCTGCAGCCTGGATCCTTATCCTGGGCTTAGGAAGGATGTTGGTTTAATCCAGCCAACCTCTGAGTTAGTTTTTCCAGCTAACTTGGAATAGAATGCTCGCAAAAAACTTAGTCTCTAAAGCTAACTTTTACAAAGAATAATTTGTGCTAAAAAGAATTGCTCATTTTATTGAAGGAAGAAAAAATTACACATGTTTGAAAAAGAAAAGCTAAAAGTAAAATAACTTGAGATTGGCCGTATTCCATGGCCTAGGGATTGCCTTGCCATCCTTGTCTTCTAGGTGGTATGCCCCTTTGCCGGCTAACCCAACCACCTTATAAGGACCTTCCCAATTTGGGCCTAACTTGCCGTCTCCTGGGACCAAGGTGTTTCCCATTACTTTGCGTAATACCCAATCGCCAATTTTGAATTGTCTTGGATGAACCTTTTTGCTGTATTTTTTGATTAATTCTCGTTGGTATGCGGCGATGTGGACCAACGCTCTTTCTCTTCTTTCTTCTGCAAGGTTGAGTTCTAAGGCTATGGCTTCTTCATTTAAGTCTGGATCAAAATTTTCGCTTCGAATTGTGGGGAGGCCAACTTCTAGTGGGATCACCGCTTCCATTCCATATGCTAAGGAGAATGGTGTTTCTCCTGTTGATCGTCGAGGTGTGGTGCGGTAGGCCCATAAAACATGAGGAAGTTCATCTGCCCACTTGCCTTTTGCCTTCTCTAGCCTTTTCTTAAGTCCATCCAAGACGACTTTATTTGATGCTTCTGCTTGCCCATTTGCTTGGGGATATGCCGGTGTGGAATTGTAGAACTCTATCTTGTACTCTTCACAAAAGCTTCTAAAGATCCTGCCGTCGAACTGAGTTCCATTGTCTGAGATCAGTGCTTTTGGTATGCCAAACCGAGTGATAATATTCTGCCAAACAAACTTCTTCACATCCTTCTCTTTGATTGACGCCAGTGCTTCTGCTTCCACCCATTTTGTGAAGTAGT
This sequence comes from Camellia sinensis, assembly GCF_055761805.1. Classification (NCBI taxonomy): domain Eukaryota; kingdom Viridiplantae; phylum Streptophyta; class Magnoliopsida; order Ericales; family Theaceae; genus Camellia; species Camellia sinensis. Next base: position 187,090,150 of record NC_138963.1, on the reverse strand, counting down.
CTGTTGCTGCGAGAAAGAATTTTCTGCCTCCGGGTGCTGTTGGAAGTGGTCCTACTATGTCTAAGCCCCACATTGCGAAAGGCCATGGGCTAGTTAAAGGTAGGAGTTCTCTTGCTGGTTGATGTATTTGGTGTGCGAATTTCTGGCATTTTTCACACTTCTTCACATATTTTTCTGAGTCTGCTTGCATATATGGCCACCAATATCCTTGCGAAATAGCCCTGTAGGCGAGCGACCTTCCCCCTTGATGACTTCCACATACCCCTTCATGTATTTCGAATAGGAAGGCTTCTACTTTGCTGGGATGAACGCACTTGAGGTAAGGCCCAGAGAATGACTTCTTGTATAATGCCAAAGATGGAGATAGCCAAAATCGCTGCGACTTTGCCCTTATTTTGTTGGCTTCTTTTTTCTCTGCTGGTAGGATGCCGTCTTTTAGGAACAGGATGATGGGATCCATCCATGAAGGGCCTAATTCAGTGCAATATACTTCTTCTGCTTCGGGGTCTTCTATACTTGGTCTTGGTAAGAAGTCGATGAGTACTGGATGAGGGATCGATGTATCTGCCATTGAGGCCAGGCCTGCTAGCTCGTCCGCTCGGCTGTTTTCCTCCCTGCCAATTTGTTCTATCCTTACCACGTCAAACTTCTTGATCTCTGTTCTGACTAACTCTTGGTACTTGGCCATTCTGTCGTCCTTTGCTTCGTATTCGCCCGAAATTTGGTTTACTACCAGCAGAGAGTCACTGTATACCATTAGTTCGGCTGCTTTCATGAAGTGTGCTGACTTGAGTCCTGCGATAAGCGCCTCATACTCTGCTTCATTGTTGGATGCTGGGAAGCCAAGGTTGATTGCTTGCTCTATAACCAGGCCGTCTGGAGAGATGAGGACTATGCCAAGCCCTGCACCATGTCGGTTGGATGCTCCATCCACAAAGAGCTTCCACATCTCTCCAACAAATAGTTTCCAGCATGTGGAAGGGTCAGACGATGCCGTGGGGTCAAGGATGGTGTTTTCTTCAAAGTCCATATTGGCTGTCTGCCCTTCGTCCTCTGTTTGAACTGCTGGTGAGCCTTTGTTTGGCTCCTCCTTGTCGTCCTTAATGTGGTCTGCCTTTGTGCTTGATGGACTACTTTCCACTAGGGGTTGCGCTATTCCGGCGTCAACTTCCGTCTCTAGTTCGGTCGATGGACTACCTTTCACTAGGGGTTGCGTTATTCCGGCGTCAACTCCCGTCCCTAGTTCGGTTGAGTTAGTCAGGTCGACTGGACAGATATGATGACTTCCAGGAGTAAACTCTGCGACGAAGTCTGCCAAAGATTGAGCTTTTATTGCGGTCTTTGGTTGGAACTTGATATCGAATTGTCCCAACTCTACTGCCCATTTCAAAATTCGCCCACTGAAGTTCGCCCTTTCAAACAGAGCTTTTAATGGAAAGGCCGTAAGGACGACTATGGTGTGGGCATGAAAGTAGTGTGCCAATTTCCTGGATGCCATCATTAATGCTAATGCTAGTTTCTCCAATGGTAAGTATCTTGTTTCGGCTCCCAACAATGTCTTGCTGACATAAAAGATGGGCAAGTGTTGTATTCCTTCTGCACGAACCAACACTGCGCTGACTGCGTGTTGAGAGACTGCTAGGTACAAAAAGAGTTCTTCACCAGGTACTGGAGTAACAAGTAGTGGTGGGGAAGACATGTATTCCTTTAAGCTTTCCAGAGCTCGGTCGCATTCTTCATCCCACTCAAACTTGGCCTTTAAAGCTTGGAAGAACGGTCGTAGCCTGTCCGACGATCTGCTTATGAACCGGTTGAGTGCAGCCGCCATACCAGTAAGATGCTGCACTTCTTTAACTGAGTTTGGTCTCTCCAACTCCTGGATCGCTTTGATCTGAGAGGGGTCGGCTTCTATACCTCGGTTGGTCACTAGGAAGCCCAAGAATTTGCCAGATCCAACTCCGAATGCGCATTTGGACGCATTGAGGCGTAGCTTGTGTTTCTTCAGGATCTGGAACATCTCGCCTAAGTCTTTCAGATGGTCATTCTCATCCTTGCTTTTGACCACCATGTCGTCGATGTACGCCTCCATTGTTCTGCCTAACAATGGTTCAAACATCTTGGTGACCATCCTTTGGAATGTCGCCCCCGCGTTCTTTAGGCCAAAGGGCATGACCTTGTAGCAATATAACCCCCTTGGTGTTGTGAAGGAAGTGACCTCCTGGTCTGGTTCATGCATGGCGATCTGGTGGTAGCCTCTGTATGCATCCAAAAAGCTAAGTCGGTTATGTCCTGCTGTTAAGTCCACCAGTTGATCTATCCTTGGTAGAGGGAAGCTATCTTTTGGGCATGCTTTGTTGACTGTTTTGTAGTCGACGCAGACACGCCATTTACCATTCTTTTTTGGCACTACGACGGTGTTGGAGATCCATTTTGGATAGTGCACCTCTCTTATCGCTCCTGCCTCCAGCAGGTTGCCTACCTCTTCTGCCACTATTTCGGCGTGGTGGAGTGCCGATCTGCGCGTGCGTTGAATGACTGGTCTGGCGGATGGGTGGACATTGAGTTGGTGACTGATGAAGTTTGGATCAATGCCTGGCATGTCGTAAGGTGTCCAGGCAAACACTTCGATATTAGAAGTCAAGAATTCCATGACCTCTAATCTCTCAGCGCTGGACAAAGATGAGCCAAGCAAGAAGAACTTATCCGGGTTCTTCTCATCTATTTTTACCTCCACCAAGTCTTCCACCGCTTTCTGATTAGCTTCTTTGCCGATGTCAGCGAATAGTTCATTACTCTCTGGTTCTTCCACCGAATGAACGTATCCTTTGGCGGCTCGGCTTCCATTTGCTGTGGCGAAGCACTGTTTTGACATGATCTGATCGCCATAGACTTCTTCAATTATACCGGCGTCACTGGGGAACCGCATTACCTGATGATAAGACGACGCCACCGAACGCATGGCATGCAGCCATGTTCTGCCCAGGATGATGTTGTAGGTGGAGGGGACCTTCAATACCCAGAACTCCACCTGTTTTGATACACTTCCAGCTTTGACTGGAAGGATTATTTTGCCGACAGGCCACTCTGGCATGGAGTTGAATCCAATCAGGGGAGAAACTGCAGGTGCCAAGTCTTTGTCTTGCAACTTTAGTTGTTTGAATGTGTCGTAATACATGATCTCACATGAACTACCCTGGTCAATCAGAATCCGCTTGACGTCAAAATCCTTGACTCGGAGAGTGACAACCAGGGCATCATTATGGGGGCAGTAAATTCGTTCCAAGTCCTTATCCGAAAAGGACATGACGTTTGTTGCCTCTGTCCTCCCCTTCTTGATGGTGGGTTGGGAACTTAATACTTCCCTAAAGTGTTCAGCCTTCTTGATTGAACCTCTAAGCTCGCATACGCGCTCAGGTTCAAAAATTCCATGAATTACATTGATAATGCCTTGTGGTGGTGCGTCGTTTGGCATTCTGTTGGGTTGGTCATGATCTTGGGGGGCCGGTTGCGCTCCTCCTTCAATGTATTCGTCCAAGTGGCCTGCTGCCACCAATTCTTCTAAATGCTGTCTTAGGGGCGTGCAATTCTCAGTTCGGTGCCCCTTTTCTTTGTGGAAGGTGCACCGTGATCTGTCGTCGTAATTCTTCTGAGCTTCTCCAAGCTTGGCTGGCCACTTGACAAAAGGCTCATCCTTGATTTCGCTCAGAATCCGATATATTGGTTTTTTGAACACCGTGGTTATGGCAGTGCGAATTCTTAGCCATCTTTTGTCTGGGTCTTCTCCGTTATCTCGTCTGCCACGTCCATTTTTGTTACTTCGGTCCACCGTATTAACCTTTGCTGAGGTTTTCTTTTCTGGTACCGTGGCCGCACTTGTTTTGGCTTTGGAACGTGCGCCATCTTCTTCTACCCTGATGTGCTGATGCACTCTCTCCATCAGGGCTTCCATGGTGAGGGGTGGCGTCATGGTAATTGAATCCCTTAGTCGGTTCCCTACTGGTAGGCCTCTTTTATATTGTGCAATGGCTAGATTGGTGGGGCAGTCTCCAATCTGGTTGAATGTCTCCCAGTAGCGACTGTTGTAAGATCTGAGAGTTTCTTTCTCACCTATGTCGATGGAGAGTAGCTGGTCTATCTCCACCGGTGTTTTAGTATTTGTCTGAAACCTTGTTACGAATGCTTCTGCCAATTGGGCCCAGGAGGCTATGCTACCTTCTGGGAGTTTTTCGAACCAAGTCAAGCCCAGGTCGCCCAGACTTGATGGGAAAAGTATGCACATTAAGGCCTCGTTTCGCCTGTACACGGCCATGACTTGGCGAAAGTGGCTCAAGTGTGAATACGGGTCCGTCTTCCCTTCATATGTATTGAACTTCGGCTGAAGGAAGCCTGATGGTAGGGGAGCGTTTTCGATCGCTGGGACAAACGGCGAAGTCTGTAGCCTTGCCAATGCTTTGTCCGCTGGTTCGTAGGCCGGTTGCGGTATTGGCATTCCAATCTCGACGCTTCCATGCGTTCGAGGAGCCAACCGTTGTAGGGCCGAAATTCGGTGTGGATCCCTTGCCCTGGCATCCTCCTTGCATCGTGCTTTTTCTTCTAGCACGGTTCGTAAGTCGGATGACCTGGGTAGCTCGGTTTGTCTGGATCTGGTTTGGTGTGAATGTGAAGGCCAATACGTACTTCCTTCAGTATATGATCTTTCGGATCTCGTCCTCTCAGACCTGGAGTGACGAGTTCTTGAAGATAAGGAGTGAGTGTCGCCTGTCCTGAGGCTTCTGCTCTCTCCTTGGGAGGGCGTAGTATTCCTACTACGATTCTCTGAGTGGCGAGGGGGCGTTTTATGCTTGCGCCCCTCTCCTGTCGCCACATCTTTGGTCTTTATCTGGCGTTTTAAAGTCTCCATGTCCGCCGCCATCCTTCGAATTAGTTCATCCTGTTCCTTTACGCGATCTTCCAGGGCTTGAGGATCAATCCTCCTCCTTTGCCTGTCGGGACTTTGAGAGTGACGAGGGCTGCCATTCCGCCTTCCCCTGCCACTCCTCCTGGAATTATGTTGTTGGGGCTCCAAGTCCGCCATGGGAGGGACAGCAGGTAATCCCTCACGCCTTGCGCCCCCTTCTGGAGTTAGTCCGTCGACGGCGGACTGCGGCAAGTCTTCAATGTGTGCCATTGAATGAGAAAAGGAGAAGCTTAGTCAAGAGGTTTTTGTTCTTGTCTGCTGTTCCCACAGACGGCGCCAATTGTACGGGAAGGAAATAATTCTCCTCGTATAATCCTGTTGACCAAGTCCACGCTCCTCCGTACGACGTCGCTTTGTCACCTGAAAACACAAACGTGAGCTAGCCGGCGGGTGTGTGCCGGAAACCTCTCCGATGCCTAAGTCAGAAAACTTGTCAAATAGACAAAGCTCTAAGTTCTCAGAAAGATTGTGTTCAATTACCTCCTCCAAGGTGATGCTTGTGAGCTTTTATAAGTTTCGTATGGCACAATCCTAGTAGGACTTGTATTTCTCCATACAGAGTCCTCCTAGGATTCAATCTCTTAAGGATAATGCTTATCCTTTTACACCCTCCCCCACTGCTTAAACCAAGTGGGATGGTTTTCTTTACGGCCGAACTTCCTTTTGACCGAAGTAAACTTGGCTATACCGAGCCACAGAAGGCCGAACTATCCTTAGCTCGGTTCTCTCCTCCAACTCTTTACTTCGGCTACCCTGTTCAACCTTGATGCGCTTAGATCAAACTTCCAAGTAACAAGTTCTGACCGACCTAACCATTGTAAGTCACGACCGGACTAACTCTGAGATCGGCCTAACTATGAGTTGCCTCCAGACCGGAGTAGTTTTACATCCATGAGCCGAAGTAACATTTACTTCTCCCAGCCGGAGTAACATTGCTCTCTGGGCCGGAGTATCCTTTACGGCCTTCTTACTTAGTCCTTCGCGTTTTGGGCCTCAAAGCCCAACTTGCAGCTCGGCCCAATTTTTCCCAAAAATTACCCTCTCAAAAGGGTTAATTATACTTTTCACGTTTGTAATTTGATTTAAATTTTACTTTAGTTCTAATAGTTTTAGTTTAAATAATTTGGTCTTTATACTTTAAGTTGAGGTTTAATTTGGTTTTTTCATTTAAATTGAAAATTAAAATTAAAAATTTTGAATCACTTGTTATAATTTTAGGGTGTTCATTTGATTTTTTTTGGGGTCAAAATTAGAGGTTAAAATTAATAATTTTAGAATGTTTGTCAATTTTTTTAAGATGTACTTTAAACGAAAAGACTAAATTAAAACTATATTTAAAATTTTAAGATTAAATCATTCAAATTAAAATATATATAAATTAAAATAAAATTTAAGTAAAATCAAGAGTGAAAAGTGTAATTAGCCTATGAGACATGGTGTTCTGTATCTTTAGAGATGTGCAGGCACACATGGGTCATTATTATTAGTAGTTGGCAATTAAGTTTGTAGTTTCTCAAGGGGCCCTCCCTCTAGGAGGACTTTTGAAAGAATAAAATCTATTGTCGACTTATCAATTCAGATTTTTTAAGGTTGGTGGTTGTGTTAAAAATTAAATTTATGTAGTGTATAATTTATGTATAAAATTAATTTGAATCATAAAATAATAATTTTGAGTAATTGAGTATGAATTTGTAATATTACGATTTACATGCGTTTGTGCTCACGTCACTCTATTAGTAGCAGCGAAATTGTTCTTGATCACTAGTGTTGAAAATTTCACTCTATTCATTTGTTTGGCCTCACCTAAGAATCATTCAAATGAATAGTGTAGATAAAGATTTTACTAGAAATTTTAGATATCAAAAATTAACTGGTGGTAAACAGGAAGTTTAATTTGAAAATTTTAATGACTCTTCAAATATATTTGAATTTGATTAATTTATTTTTTTGAGTAGATCATGAATAAATTTTAATTGCGTTAAACTTATCTTTATAGTGCATATAATAAAGTCGAGGTGCGTAGTATGTAATTCAAATTTGGCTTGAAAATTTATCAAATCTTAAAATATGTAAAAATTTAACATTATTACGTAATAAATCCAACAATAATTGAGCTTGAATAATTTAGTTCGTTTTCAACCCAATTTACATAAATGTACCTAAGCATGTGCTCAGAAAAATATCATTTTCATATTCTTAACTTCTTTGATTGACATATATATCTGAAATGAAATTCAATTATGTTTATGTATAATTTCTTTTCTATGTACTGGATTAATGATATTCTTTCCAATCTAACTAAAGGTCCAATCAACTTTTCAATGTAACTCAAATTTTAAAAAAATCACTCACACATTATTAATTTTGTATTTTTTTTAATTTAAAAATTTTGGGCTCGTTTGGAAAATAATTATTATAATTGACTTTTTGACTTTTTACAAAAAAATATATAGAAAAATAAAAAGAGGAATATGATAATTTATAATTTTTTTTTTTTACTTTTTAACTATATTTTTTGACTTTTTAATTGTATTAGTCAAATATTAAATAAGCTTACAATCAAAAATTTTCGTAAGTATAATGCTTTGCTTCTCTTTTTTTTCCTTCGCGGTGTGAGAATATGACCCGTCATGTGCACAAAACAGTGAGGAGAATGATAAAGAATTCAAATTATAAATTGTATTCAAAATCCTTTGTTTTTTTACTCATGTTGTTGCACCAAACAGTGAGAAGAATGATAAAGAATTCAAATTATAAATTGTATTCAAAATCCTTTGTTTTTTTACCCATGTTGTTGCACCAAACAGTGAGGAGAATGATAAAGAATTCAAATTATAAATTGTATTCAAAATTCTTTGGGAACCTGGGTTCCGAATTTTTTTCTCATTTTTTCCACTAAAAGACAAACTTTTACAAAACCAAAAAAAACACATCCAAACAAAATATTACATCCAACCCCATAATCATTTCACTTTTTCTCTCACAAACATCACATCCAACCACATAAAAACCCAACTATCTTCCTAAACACTAAAAATTTTTTATCCAATAAAAACCTACAACTAAAAAAATATACATAAAAATCCACTTCCCAAACACCATCTAACTCATGTTGTTGCACCAAACAGTGAGGAGAATGATAGAGAATTCAAATTATAAATTGTATCTAAAACCCTTGGTTAAACTCATGTTGTACGACCAAAGCATGTCAGAGCATGTTTACTAGATTAGACCATATTTTGGACAATCCAGGTGGAAAATCTTCTTATTGTGTTTATTATTTATTGCAGTTTTTAAATTATTGATAAGCTTTTTATTTATTTATACCTGATTGATGCATGCAGCTTGGAGAATTGGTACTATAGAATTCTGATATTGATGACTGGGAATCTAGAAAATTCTACCATTGCGGTGGATGCTTTGTCTGTCTGGTATGTTAATTTTGTTCCCTCACTAATTTCCAATTGGTTATGTAATTAGCATAATTTAAAACTACGCATTAATTTTTCAGTTGTGATTAAGACCCCTTCAATCACCACTCCTACCACCCCCACACACGTGGGGACTAGTGATTGGAGGAGAAGGAAAAAAACAAAAAAACAAAAAAACAAAAAAAAAATGGTCAATCACAGACAGAGAGGGTTCAAATCATTTTTTTTTTATTTTTTTAGATAAAAATTGGCTAAAATATAAGATCGAAAAAAATTTAAAAGCCTTGTTTGGTCTGTCTCTTAAGAGACAATTTTTTAGAAAACATTTAAAAAATTTGTTTAATTACTTTTCTCTTTAATACACATCAATCATTTTTTTTCTCTTCTCTGTCTTTCTCTTACATCGTACAACATCAATCAATCACTTTTTTTCTTACATCCATCTATTCAACTATAAAAAATAAAAAATAAATCATTCCAAACTCTAAAATTCTAAAACTATTTTCAAAATATATAGCTAAGCAAATTTTTAAATTTTGTGAATTCTTTCCAAAAAATTCTTTTCTAAATTATTTCACAAATTCAAATCAAACATGGCCAAAATGTTTGAGAATGATTTATTTTTTTATTTTATTTTTTTTTTTGACTTCTACAGAAAAACATGCAAAACATAGAAAAAAATAAAAATGAATGTATGACTTTTTTTAATAATTTCTGTACTTTGGCTAAACAACCCTAAATATTTTAAAATACTGTTAAATAGTTAGATCAACTAATTTACGCGTCATGCTAAGATGTCAAAATAATTAGAACCTTTATGCGATGTTAAAGTATTTTTATATTTCTACATATTTTTATACTAATTTATACATATTTTAATATTTTTTTACACATATTCCACAACTTGTATGCATAATTTTATAATTTAGAGTATTGATTCAAATCTTAAAAGTTGTTTCATATGGATGTAAGACTCATATAATATGAGTCCCACGCTCAAGAGAAAGATTTAGTAAAAAAATTTAGATTCTATAGAATTTTCCTTCAATAATACATGTTTGGAAAAAAATTCACAGAAAAATTTTCACAATGGAGTGTGATAACATTGTAATTACCCAAGTATACTAGCCATGTTTGGTAGGATTTATTTCTAACTTATTTCAGTTTTTAACTTAATTTAAGCTATTTTGATGTGTTTGGTTCAGCTTAATAATACAGCTTATAACTTTTTGTAAGTCAAAAATCAATTCTTTAAATGAGGAAGGAAAAACTTAATTTATAAGTTAAAAATCAATTTACGTTCACAACTATAAGTTATAAGTTGTAAGCTGGTAGATTATAAGTTATAATCACTTTTTTACAATTCTACCAAAAGGAGCAACTATCCGAAATGAATGCATTGATCGCAGAATAACATTGACCCATTCAAAATAAATGCAATGCTGCTAGCAAATTCTTACGTCTTTGGAAGAAAATTTTGATTTGAATTTTTTCCTAAAGTTTGGCAAGATTATTGACAACATTCATTTGTCTTTATTGTTGGAGTTGACAGCATGAGCATTAATGGGTGGGAATTGATGATTCCTCTAGCTTTCTTTGCTGCAACAGGGTATGTTTGGCCTTCCAATCTCTTTTTTTCCTTGTTAGGTTTAATTTTTTTATTCTGGCGTTATTTGGAATGTAGGTTTGCGTTAAATTAGTTAATATAAAAAAAAAAAAACAAAAAAAAATATTATTTTAGTTAATAAGATAAAATATCATATTCAAATTATAATTTTTTTTTACAATCATCAAATTATTTAAAAAATTAATTATTTTTTCAAACATAACTTTTTAATCAAATTTAAAATAACTAAAAAATTAAGCTAAAAAAATTTATCCAAAACAAAGGATTAGTTGTTGAAAATCTTCCTCAAAAAATTTATTGTTTTTATAATTACTACGTATGAACAAGTTGCTAGTTGCGTGAGGAAGGAAAAAAGAATATCAATCATCATAGTCCATGACTATTGTATAGTTTTTTCAAAATAATGTTACATACACTAATTAGTATATTAATTTATTATATAAATTATAAATTATATAAATTATAAATATTATAAATATTAAAAATATCTTAAATTATATCACATCATCAATTGATATACTAATTAATACATATAACATTACTTCTTTTCCAATGACAAATAATCATTAAAAACGACAAGTACATTCACACAAACCTCTCTACCGACTATAGAATGTTAAATGCCCACCAAACTCCAATTCTAACTCAATTTTGCTTTTTCTTTCCTTAGAGTTTTTCCAATCCAATCCTTTCCTTTCACAAAGAGAATGAAAATAAATTTTTTTATTTAAAAAATAAATATAAAATATGTTATTATTTATTCAAATTTCAATCATAAATCTTCATTTTCTTCTCTAAATATTTCCTTCCAAAATTAACCATCAATTTTCACTCTATTAATTTTCTCTCCATCTATTTTCCTTACCATCTATTATTTTATAGAAAATTAATTCTGATTGTGCAAGATCTAATAAACTTTGCAACATTAATAATATTTAATTTTAAATTTTTTGTTAAATATATTTAATATTAGACTCATTTTAAAGAAATAATTTTAATATTTTTAATGATACCAAATTTATAAATTTAGATGCACATATTAAAAGTTATTTGTATTTAATAACATATAATAAAAAAATACAAAAGGATATAATTGATTTATAAATTTAAAAGCAAAAGGGCTTAAGGACAAAATTGATATTTAAAAAATATGAATAGTGTTATAGAGATCATCCTTCATTTTTCATACTCTCTCTATATTTGAAGGGTGAATATCCATCCTCTCAAATGGAGAAGGATATAGAGGATGGGTAGGAGCGGAAAATAGAGAGGGGGTGTTTCAAATTTGAAAATATAGAGCATGGTTGGAGATGCTCTTAAATAAAAGTTGTGTTTAATTAATTAATTTATTTATTTATATTTAATTAATATTTTCTTTTATTTTTTCATTCACTCAACAAATCACTACACAAATTTAACATTCAAACATACCGTAACTAAGGCCTCATTTGAGAATAAATTACTTTAGTAAGTTTTTAATTTTTTACAAAAGTATATACAGAAAAATAGAGAGAATGATGTGATAATTTATAATGATTTTTTAACTTTTTGACTAAAACAGAAAGTTGTCAAACGAGGCCTTAATTTTGTTTTGATGGTGCGTTTTTTCTTTTTCTCAATTGCAATATTTTTTTTAATTTAAATTATCCACAAAACATGTTTTTATATAAAATTTTTTATTTAAAATGATATTTGGTGATATTTTTAAAAGTATGAACTATCACAAAATATTTTAAAAAATCCTAATTCATATTAGATTATGAGTTATGTTAGAAATTCTAAATAATTTATTAAATTTTTTATCAAACCTTTGACATGAATATAAAATGCACACATATATAACAAATTTAATAAAATTTTTGATAGATTGTTTAAAATTCATAACATTTTTCTTAGATTACCTTTGTTCTACTGCTGTCTTCTCCGTCGATAAAGTTTGGTTTATCAAGTTTCAACCAAACCACAACACCCAATCACTGGCCCATAATTTAAAAAGGAATGAAACAACCCCCATTTGTTTGTTCTTTGTTGCCTTTTTCTTTACAATTTTTTTTTTTTTTTCCATATATACATCTTACAGTAAAATAAAAAGTGTGTTTATTTATTCGTTGTAATTTTAAAAGAAAAATGATATACGGTTTGATTCATAATTACAAAATTTTATGCATTTTGTCCCTTATTTTATTTTGGTCATTGCACTTTCAATTGACTTGTTTTTTATATTTTAGTTTAATTTTGTATTAATTTAACCCAATTAATAGCACCAAATAAGATTTTTGATAAAAAAATAAGTGATGACTTAGTTGAGGTTAATTATCTATTTGAGATTGATCATAAACGTATCAAACAAAGACTGAAGAACAAAAATTTTAGAACCAAGAGATCCTTGCCTAAAAAACTAGCCGATTACTTTTGTTTCCTTAATGATATATTGTTGTTCTTTTAGATTATATTTAGATTATAAATTTAAGTAGAAATTTGAAAAAAGAAAATAAAATAAAAAATAATATATATATATATATATATATTTTTATTCATATTTTTCTATTCTCTTTCTAAATTGCCCAAATCAATAATCCAAATACAACTTTAATGGTATTTGATTGTACACTTTCCCAGAGAGGAACAAAATTAGCTCCTTACTCCTTTTGCGTTAATAATGTATAGCTTAATGTGACACACACTAGAACAAGGTTTTGAAAACCGGATCAAATTGGCCGATTTGACCAGTTGAACTATTGACTAGTTTGGATTTTGGTCTGGATATATCATCTAAACCATTCGAAGCCAAAAACCGACATATTTAGAGAGAACCGGAAAAACCGACGATTGAACTAGTGAACTAGTTGATCTGAGGACGGTTCGCTCGGGTCAATGAAATTGAAAATTTTGATTTTTTTTTTTTTGGATTTCTTCTAACTTTTTTTTTTTATTCTTTCTTTCTTATTTTATATATATATATATATATATATAAGAAAATTTTAATTAGAAACTCTCTTTTAAGGGTCTCTTTTTGTGAAGAATCTCATTAAGAGCTTGAAATTTGTTAATGTATATATTAGATTTAGATTTATCTCTATTTCCTTGTATCTCTATCTCTCTCTATCTCTATCTCTTTCTATACTTATCTAAGTTTGTGTTCAGCATATAAATATAGGCTCTCCTATTGTATTTAGGGCTGCAAATGAACAGAATCGTTCGTGAACAAGCTCGAGCTCGGCTCGGTAAGAGCTCGTTTGAACTCGGTTCGTTAATTTTTTTTGTCGTTCGAGCTCGAGCTCGTTAAATTTTTAATAAATAAGGCCAAACATTCTAAAGCTCGGCTCGTTAGCTGGCTCGTTTAATATTTATTATTTATATATTAAATAATATAAAATTATGTATAAAAGATAAGAGAAATATGTTATTTATATGTTTAAAAAATATAAATGTAAATAATACTTAACTATAGATAGTACATTTATATAATAGTGGTAGTAGATATTATTATTTTAGAAAAATATGGATTTTTTTTTAGTATGTTTATATATATTGTATATATAATTGTATAATCAAAGTTTTAATTGTAACTTTAGTCTCACATGCAAGTATGAATTTATAAATTTTTTGATTTGTTAAGGTTCGTGAACGGGCTTGAGCTCGAGTCGAGCCTAAGCCAACTCGGCTCGAACTCGGTTCGTTAAATTTTTATTCAGTTCGAGCTCAAGCTTGAACTCGTTAAAATCTTAATAAACAAGCCCAAACACACTAAAGTTCGGCTCGGCTGGGCTTGGCTTGTTTGCAGCCCTAATTGTATTCAATTAATTCAATATACACAAATATATAGTTTTCATTTTCTTTCAACCATTCTAACATGGTATCAGAGCGCAGGTCTTAAATCCTAGCTCCTCTTTTCTCTTGCTTATTGCTCATACACAGTGGCATTATCAAAGCACAAAGCACAGGATTCCAGATTATACCATTATTTGTTTAACAACACTATTTCGTCATCGTTGTTCACCAAACTTTTACAAATTTTTTACCCTCGTGCTCGGAATTCTCTCCAGGTTCCAACGCCACCAAGCCTGTCACCAAACACCACCAGACGCGCCCTCGCGTGCCGTTTTTATCGTCAGTGCATCAAGTCTTTAGCCACCACCCTCACGCGCGCCCTCACGCGCATTTCAATTGCCACTCACGTCAGCCTGACGTCAGCCCTTCTTGTGCCCTCCGTGTGCCGTCCTGCTACTGTGAGCTGCGCGCCATCTCTGCTATCCTACGTCGCGCCTCCAGTCTGCTAACGTGCACCGCGCCTTTTGCTAATGTCATCCATGCCCTGCTGACATCATCTCTGGCCCTTCTCTTTATTTTGCCTAATTTTTGGTGATTTCATCCATTTCTCGAATATTTTCGACGTTCTGGATTCACTGGTGCACTCTGTTTTATCTAGTTCTACTCCGCCATCACTGGTTCTCCTGTATGATTCATTATTTAATCATCTCATGGCTCATTCAGACAGTTATCCTCTGCATGGTTATTATTCTGGACCCTCTACAGTATATAGCCGAAATCAATGTTTAGCACATTTTGCATGTACTATAGTTGCCTTTGGTTCCTCATCCGTTGTTGCCCCTTCACCACCCTGTCAAAAAGGTTATTTCTATCTCTGGTACACCCGCTACTGTCCTCTTAGTTACTCCAAATACCTCTTCTTGGCATTTTGATTCCGTTTGGTGCAACCACATAACCTCTGACCCTACATTGTTTTTTTCCACTACATGTCCTTCTAATTTACCTAGCATTCATATTGTTGATGGTTCTCAAATGCATGTTAGTCGTGTCCATCATATTTCTACCTCTAATGTCTCTCTCCCTCACACTTATCTGATCCCTAATCTTACCCTTAATCTTATCTCTATTGGTCAACTCTGTGATCTTGGCCTCAATGTTCTATTTTCTCTAACTGGTTGTGTTGTGCAGGATCCAAAGACGAGACAAACCCTCGGGATAGGTCGTTGACATGGACGTCTATACAAGCTCATCTACCTTCACATTTCCTCATTTAGTCCTTCCAATGTTGAGACAGGTGCTTCTGCTACTATTATTTCTCATCGTGCTTTATGGCATTCTCGGTTAGGTCGTGTGTCTTTTGGTCATTTACGCTCTCTCATTTCAAGCGGTCAGTTAGGTGATGTTCCAAATGATAAAGTAGACTATCTATCTTGTCAACTTGCAAAACAACCTGCCTTGCCATTTGTTACTAGTACCTCTATGTCTCATGCACCTTTTGATCTCATATTCTCTGATGTTTTGAGGCCTTCACCTAATACCCACTATGGGGGGATCTAAATACTTTGTTATATTTGTCAATTATTTCACTCGTTTAACTTGGTTATTTCTTATGAAATCTCGCTCTAAGTTACACCAAATATATTATAATTTTTCTCACATGGTCAAAACTCAATTTTCCTCTACCATCAAAATTTTTCGTGTTGATAATGCTCAGGAATACAAAGAAACTCATTTTTTCAAATTTCTTTGTCAAAATGGTATTCTTTCTCATTATTCTTGTCTTGGTACCTCCTAACAAAATGGTCGTGCTGAGTGCAAACATCGCCATATCATCGACACTGTTCGTGCTCTTTTAATCTCTTCTTCTTGTCTTGAACGTTTTTTGGGAGAAGTTGCTCTTACAGCAGTCTATACTATCAACCGTATTCCTTCACCTACCATCAACAATCAAACCCCATATGAGCATCTGTATGGCACACCTCCTGCTTATACTAGTCTTTGTGTGTTTGGATGTGCTTGTTTTGTTCTTCTCCAACCACATGAGCGTACCAAATTAAAACCTCGCTCCTGTTTATGTTGCTTCTTGGAGTATGGGATTGAACATAAAGGTTATCATTGTTGGGATCCTTTTTCTCATCATCTTTGTGTCTTTCGTCATGTAGTATTTTGGAAACACAAAATGCTCTCCTCTATATCTAAGTTTCATTTGTCCACTCCTCTCAGTACACCATTCTTTATAGATCTCTCTCTTCTGTTTGATAAGCTTGATACAGACACTATTTCTGACATGATGACTCTGGCCCATCTTGAGGATTCTGCTTCATCTTCTGGTCCTGCTGCTCCACTTCTTGATCTTAAGCCGACTTCTGTACCTGCTCCTGCTCTTGCTCCAACTCCACGTCGCAGTGAGCCTCATACATTCGTTGATTCTACTATATCATCTTCTACACTAAAGGTACATCTTCGTTATTCTACTCAGGTAACACAACATTCTGTACTTCTTCTTGATTTCATTGTTTGTTCCATTACTTTTTCTTCTCATGAACCTCTTCCTATCGAGAGGCTTGGTCTAACCCTTTTTGGCAGCAAGCTATGAGTGATGAACTACAGGCCTTAGATAAAGCTCATACCTAGGATGTAGTTAACCTTCCACCTGGCAAGTGTGTTGTTAGTTGAAAATGAGTTTACAAGATCAAAACCCACTCTGATGGTTCCATTGAGCATTACAAAGCTCGTATTGTTGATCGAGGGTTTACTCAAGAATATGGGATTGATTACGAGGAAACATTTGCTCCTATTACTAGTCTTACTTCAATTCGTAGCCTACTTGCTATTGCGGCTGCTCGTCATTGGAGTCTTTGTCAAATGGATGTTAAGAACGCCTTTCTCGATGGCGACCTCACTGAAGAAGTTTATCTGCAGCCTTTTCCTGGTTCCTTAGTTCTGTCCACCAAGGTCTGTAAAATTCGTCGTGCTTTGTATGGTTTGAAACAAGCTCTCCGTGCCTGGTTTGCCAAGTTCAGTTCTACTATTAGTGACTTTGGATTCTTTTCTAGTGCCTACAATTCTGCTTTGTTTATACGCAAGACAGAGCGTGGTTTTATTCTTCTTCCTCTCTATGTTGATGATATGATCATCACCGGGGATGACACAGTGGGTATCTCCAGTCTCAAACAGTTCCTCAGTCGTCAGTTTGAGATGAAAGATTTAGGTTTGGCTAGTTACTTTCTCAGCTTGGAAATTTCTTATGATTTTTCTGGTTACTTTCTCACCAAGGCCAAGTATACCTCTGATTTCTTGGCTCGTATTGGTCTTACCGATTGCAAGACTGCTCCTACCCCAGTTGATCCTTAGACTTGTCTCACACCTCTTGACGGTCACTTGCTGTCTGATGCTACCTTATATCGTCAACTAGTTGGTAGTCTTGTTTATCTCACAGTTACTTGTCCAGACATTGCCTATGTTGTTCACATTGTCAATCAGTTCATGACTGCTCTTCGCTCTCCGCACTATGATGCTCTGGTTCACATTTTGCGTTATCTCAAAGGAACTATGTTTCATGGTCTTCACTACTCCGCACACTCATCTCTACAATTATATGTATTTTTTGATGCAGATTGGGTAGAGGGTCCTACTGATCATCGTTCTACTACAGGATTTTGTTTCTTCTTGGGTGACTCTCTTATTGCCTGGCGTAGCAAGAAGCAAACTCTTGTTGCTCGTTCTAGTACTGAGGCTGAGTATCATGCTCTTGTCACTACTTATGAACTTTTATGGCTTCGCTGGCTCCTTACTGACATGGGTGTTTCTTTTCCTGGTGCCACCTCTCTCTATTGTGACAATCAGAGTGTCATTCAGTTTGCTTACCATAATGTCATCTATGATCGCACTAAACATGTTGAGATTGATTGTCATTTCATTCGACAACATGTTATACATGGCATTGTTCATCTTCTTCCTATTTCTTCTGTTGATCAACCTACTAATATTTTCACCAAGGCTCATCCCTTTAGTTGTTTCAGTGATCTAGTTTCCAAACTCAAGTTGGTTGATGCTGACCCACCTTGAGTTTGAGGGGGGCTATTAATGTATATATTAGATTTACATTTATCTCTATCTCCTTGTATCTCTGTTTCTCTCTATCTCTATCTCCTTCTATACTTATCTAAGTTTCTATTGTATTTAAATAATTCAATATACACAGATATATAGTTTTCCTTTTCTTTCAACCATTCCAACAAATTTTTTGTGAAAGTCTCTATCCATTTATAAGAAAAAAATTCTTCTAAAAAAACTCAAGAAATCCATATGGGATTCAATCAAATTTATTAGAGGGAGACTTGAAATTTTGATATTCTTCCAAAATTTTTACTCTTCTTTCAATTAAATTATTTGAATTAAAATCATATGGAGGGAATGTTGAATATTTGATTTCCTCTTCCAAAATTAAAATTAATAATATTTTAAAATATATTATTATATTTTTTAGTAAAAAAATATTAAGAGAAATATTTAAGATAATTTAATATTTTTAATTTTTAATTTTATTACTTATATTTTTATTTAAATATAATTTTAACATATTTATTACGTCACAGCTCGATTTTGGTTCAATCCGACTCATCCACCTGATTCATTTTTTGATTCACGCATTGGTCCAGTTTTTAAAATATTGCGCTAGAAAGCTAAGGAAATTGACGCGGAATGTTTTATTTTTAATTTTTTAAATTTATTTTAATGTATTAACAATTATACGAGTATATTGTAAAATTTTATATTCCAAAATTTTCATCATATAATGCGATTGTGAGCACATTAAAATATTATTACCTAAAAACACTAGCCCTTCACTCTTTGTTGCTTGATATATATTTGGACAAATTACAAATACCCCCTCGAGATTTGGTGAAAATACAGATTTCCTCCTGAGGTTTGAGAAATTACATCCCGCCCCTGAGGTTTATATTTCCATAACAAATTGCCCCCTGAGGTTTTTATTTTCATACAGATTCCCTCCTAATTTTCCCTAATTTGTTATGAAAATTTGACCCTCAGGGAGTAATTTGTAATTTCTCAAATCTCAGGGGGAATCTGTATGTTTATCAAACCTCGAGGGGGTGTTTGTAATTTGCCCTATATATTTTGTTTGCTTTTATATTTGATTGGGATATGCTAGAGACAGATAAAACCAACACATGGTTCTCGTTGTTGCTTTAAAGATAAAGATAATTTGATTGGATTCTTGCACTATCGACGGAGAAACATAGCTCATTAATGCCAAAGATTCGAGTAAACTTTTAAAAACATATATATATATATATATATATATATAGAAACATAATTATCAGGAGATACTATTGATGAAACTTATTTATTTGTAAGTGAATTTTTTAACTACTTATCTCTAGTTGTTATAATGAATTTTTTTAAAAACTTTTTGGATTTATAGTTTGTGTTTATGGAATGATAATTTAGTGTTAGTAATGATATTGAGAAATTTATAAGTGATAAATAATGAAATATTTTATTTTATGTTTGTGAGTTCTAATTTATTTTTAATTATTTATAGTGAAATATTTTTATAATGATAAATTTATTTAACTTCGTGTTTTGGGAAGTCGCGTTTTAGGAAAAATTTTCGTAACCTTACGTTGTATTTGATCCATAGATTTAAATAAAAATTTAAAATATATATATATATATAATATAATTATATTTTACTTATATTTTACATATTTTTTCTATTTTTCCTTATAAAATCCATGAATTTTTTGCAGCCGATTATTTGGTTAGTGGTTTAATCAAGGCCGGTTATTTGAAACTTTATTCGGGCTAGCCCACTGGCCAGAGAAGTTTTTGCGGCCCTGCCTACTGCAGACCCTTAGGCACACCCATGTCCCACTCTTATTAGATTAGCATTACTGGTGGAAGTGTTTAAAGTTGGCTTTTTTTCGTTATTTTTTTTACTCCTTCCGTCTCAAAATATTAGTCCCTTATTCTATTTTTTATTATCTCAAAATATTAGTCCCTCTTCAAAAATCAAGTACAAAAATAATATAAATTTCTTATTTTGCCCTTCTTTTAAATTAATAAATAATATAAAAAGTACAATTATGACATTGATATTCCCAAAAAATGTACTATCAAAAGGATAATTTTGGAAAATCAATTTTTTTCAAATACAATAATTGTACTACCAAAAAAAGTTAGATTCCCCAAAAGGGACCATTATTTTGGGACAGAGAGAGTATTAATTTTGATTTCGTTTTTAGTAAGAAAAAAAATTTAAAACTCAAATTTTTTTTTTATTATAGATTTTTAGGTTCTGTTCAACTAAATGAATCCGAAAATGAAATGAAAAAAAAAATTGGAAAAAAGTAAGCTAGAGACAAAAAAAAAAAAAAAAAAAAGAAAAAAAGGGGGGGAAAAAAAAGTACAAATAGTTGATTTTTTTTTGTCTTTATTAATTTTTTTTTTTTAAAGATTATTCTATACTAGATAGATCAGAAAAAGAAAAAAAAGAAGACAGAATTGAAAAAAAAAACAACAATTAAACAAAAAAAATTGAAGAAAAAAAAAGGGCAAATTACATATACACCCCTCGAGGTTTGGCCAAATTACAGATGCCCCCTGAGGTTTGAGAAATTACGAATTCCCCCCTGAATACTATATTTGCATAAGAAATTAGGGGGTTATTTGTTATGAAATATAAACCTCAGGGGGCAAATTGTTATGAAAATACAAACCTCAGGGGGCGGGATGTAATTTCCGAAACCTCAGGGGGATATCTGTAATTTAGCCAAACCTCAAGGGGTGTATATGTAATTTGCCCAAAAAAAAAAGGCTCCGTTTGGTTTAGTTTTGGAATTATGATTTGAGTGTGAAGTTGTGATTTAAGTGTGAAATTGTGAGTTGAGTTTTTAAAAGAGAATATTTGTTTTGTTATGAGTTTTGAAAACTAATAACCAAACATATAACTCGAAATTCCACACTATTTTCAAAACTCCACACTCAAATCGTAACCAAACGCATAACAAGAAAAATTAAAATATTTAAAAATATATTTAAAAAATAAAATAAAATATTTATAAAAAATTATATATTTAAATAAAAAATAATTTTTGTAAAATTTTTAATATTTTAAAAATATTTAGAAAAAATACAACACACAAATGTATGAAATATAGTGCATATTAAATTAAATAAATATTTAAAATATAAAATATTTACCCTAAAAAAATAAAATTAAGAAAATTTTTAAATATTTAAAAAAATAAATCTAAAAAATTTCAAAATACAACTCAAAACTCTTTTCAAAATTCATAACTAAATAATTTTTTTTTTTTAAAACTCATAACTCAAAACATTACTCCACATTCAAATCATGATTTTAAAAATAATTTTAAAAAATAAAATAAAATAATATTTTTTCAATTTTTTTTAAATAGTATTTTGAAAAGAGTTTGATTTTGAGTTTTGACAAAAATTTTGAATTGAGTTTTGAGTTGTGTGTTTGATTATGAGTTTTAAAAATAATTTTTTATATATTTAAAATAAAAAATACAACACACAAATGTATGAAATATAGTGCACATTAAAATAAATAAATAAATAATTAAAATATAAAATATTTACGTTAAAAAAATTAAATTAATTTTTTTTTAAATATTTAAATATTTTTAAAAAATAAATCCCAAAAATTTCAAAATACAACTCAAAATTATTTTCAAACTCATAATCAAATAAATTTTTTCTTTTCAAAACTCAACTCAAAATTCATAACTCAAAATACGACTCCACACTCAAATCATGATTCTAAAAATAGTTTTAAAAAATAAATTAAAAAAATATTTTTTGAATTTTTTTTTTAAATAGGGTTTTGAAAAGAGTTTGATTTTGAATTTTAAAAAGAATTTTGAATTAAGTTTTGAGTTGTGTGTTTGGTTATGAGTTTTATATATTTAAAATAAAAAATATTTTTTTAAAAAAATTAATATTTAAAAAATATTTTTTAAATTGAGTTTTGAATTGTGTGTTTAGTTATGAATTTTGAAAATAATTTTTGAATTGAGTTTTGAATAGTGTGTTTGATTATGAGTTTTGAAAAGAGGTTTAATTAGAATCATAATTTCAAAAGGAACCAAACGCAGCCAAATAATGTTTTTTTAGCTGTATCCCCAAACATTTTTTTAGCTGTATCCCAAACTACCCGACCAACATGCAACATACGAAATAGGGATTTGACCTCTTCTCTTTTATCTTTGGCATGAATGGCTAGAGTTTTCAGGTTTTATGGGGGGTTTAGATAGTACGTGGTATCTTAAGGTGATTGGTGGACGTATATCATTTTTAATCGGTAGTCAGATTATTATGAAAGTTATAATATGGTTAAATCCCTCTAAATTTTAACTTTATTGGTTACTCAATTTCATTTGTTAAATTATAATTTTTACAGTACCGTTACATTCACACAATTTGTTCTATATGAATATATACAATTGAAACTTTGATTTGTAAGAGTCTCAATTATATGTATTCAAGCAGAGCAAATTATGTAGATAAATCATTAATCTTTTATGAAATGTTATGTCAAATTTTGAATAAAGATTGGTGGAATCAAAATTTTCTCTCCATCCCTCTCATTATAGGCTTACAAAAAATGGCTCTGGCAAAATTTATACCCGTTATCTCTCTGGATCCAAGGTAGTTGTCTTCCAAAATTTTATCATATGGTGAAGTTTTGCAGTGTAAGGGTTGCAAATGAGCTAGGCGCAGGAAACGGGAAGGCGGCGAAATTCGCATCAATAGTATCGGTGGTGCAGTCAACGATCATCGGTCTCATCTTCTGCGCGCTGATAATGATCTTTCATCACCAGATTGCATTGATCTTTACATCGAGCTCTGTCGTCCTAGATGCGGTCGATGACCTCTCCGTGCTCCTCGCAGTCACCATTCTTCTCAACAGCATTCAACCAGTTCTATCCGGTGAATTTCGATTATATATATTTGAACAATTTTCAATTTTGAAATAAATTTTCTAGTATATGTATTTTTATTACTTTGGGATATGTATAGTTGAGAAATTTATGTGTTTATTCGTAATCGTGCAGGGGTGGCCGTTGGATCAGGATGGCAGTCCAAGGTTGCATACATAAATTTAGGATGCTACTACATTGTTGGGGTTCCTCTTGGTATAGTTTTTGGATGGGTATTTGATTGGGGTGTTGAGGTATGTTTGTTTTTTTTTTTTTTTTTTTGGAAACATTTATTTATTTTTATAGTGGTTAAATTAGTGTCATGGGTCAAAGGCCAATGATTGGCTGGTGGATCAGAACAGTCCCTTGCATGGCGCGAAAATTCGAGTTTCACTGTTGTGTGATGCAACTTCCTCTTCTCTTATTCCTCACAAGGAATGATTTATAATTCTAAATTTAAAACTCTAATAATGACGTTAATAATATGACATGAAGCTAAAAATAAAATAAAATAAAAAAGATACATATATCAAATCATTCATCAGTGAGGCTTACTGTGACATAAATAAAGCTCTTATTAGGACTATACTTTTAGTGCTATTAAACATTTTTGTATTCCTCACTTATAGATTGAAAAGAAAAATGACCGTCTTATGGCCAATAAATTAAACGCGACATTAGAATTGGGCTATGTAGATACTCTGTTCGGAAAATTCTACCCCTTCTACTTAATGCATTTCTAATTATACAATTTGATAGGAATCTTGAAACATTGATACCTTTCACTGAAACTAAATAGTCTTTGTAAAAATCAAAGGGCCAAATAAGATAAAAAGGACTACAGTTAAAAGTAGAAAGAAAATAAACATATGAAATAGTGTTTTACTATATGTTCATCAGCTTATGATAATCAGTCTGGGTTTGGACAAAATCAGGGCATTTGGGGAGGGATGATCTTTGGTGGAACGGCTGTCCAAACAGTAATATTGGCCATCATAACAATGCGATGCGATTGGGAAAATGAGGTATTTATATTAGTTATTTACCAAATTTAATTTCATTTTTGACTTTTTTTTTATTATCCAAAATATATATGAACTGATATTCAAATGTTTTTTCTCGTCCAAATGTGTGTATTGCAGGCCAAGAAGGCTACTGCTCATGTTCAAAAGTGGACGAGTCCCAATCCAGATAATACTGATGAATCATAGTTTAAGTACGTCAATTCATTCTTAAGCTCATTGCATTTTTGGATTTGGACAAATCAGGGTGGTTTGGTCCACTTTCATGTTTCAGATTGATCCAGAACAGCAATTAAGGCCTCTGTTTCTTTGGTCAGTCACCCCCTAGGTTGACAAGTTACCATCCTATGAGTACATGGATGATTATAGGAAAAATGCTTCTTTGTACACCGAACAACTCGGTGTTTTGCCATATTCATCACCATTCTCCACCAACGTTGATTTCACTTTGTGGTGAAGAGAGAGAGCATTTCTGGTTATGCTACATATATATGCGAGGTTATTGGAATTGTTCTTTAATATTGGATTTTGACATTTAAGAAATGCTTTGTTCTTAAAAGTTTGACGAAATTGGGGCACTGCGCATTCAATTTTTAGTCTTTCATTCAAACATTGTCAATTTTTAAATTACAGATTAAGTTAAAACTCTTTACCACATCTATATTGGTATGGGTTCACAATTCATTAGGGGACTATTTATTACATCTTTTGGAGGTGATTATAGTTTATTTTGATTTGGAAGTCTGTTTCAAATTATTTGGTAGAGCTTGTGGTTATAACTTATTAGGCAGAAATAGTTTAAATAAGTTGAAAAAAATTGATTATTTGAAAGTTTGGGTAGGGTTTCTTTTAGTTTCTGCTTTTTGATTCTAAAGCTCTACCAAACAGGGCCTATGTATAGTTAGTAATTTAGTGTGAATTTTTAGCATTTTTATTTTTAAATACTCACCTAAGTGGTTATGTTTTGTGTCCGGAACCATGTATTGTATGAGTGAACAACTATACTTAGCCCAATCCCCTTTGGGCTGAATCTTTCCGTAATATAAGCTCAAGGCCAGAAGGGGTTAGGGGTGGTTGGGCTATGTATTCTTGCTGTTGCCAATATCAGTGGCCACCATGGAATCACCCTCAGCATGTGCATCATTGCCGTTGTTGTTGCCATGTCTACTTCAAAAAAGCTAATCACATGGGTAACATAAAAAAACACAAGGTAAGAAATCACAAAAATATATCTTAGAATGAATCGCAAAAGAGATATAAATAAACGGGCCACACTAGTGGAGGGTATCCAAAGTGGGGGCCTTGTGGCACACATGCCCTCAACAAATGAACTCCATATATTTTTATTGGGTCTCTTTTTTGTGATCCTGTGGCTTAACTGAAATAGAATTTCCTAATTTGGAGATGGTGGTTAGTTGAACCAGGAGAGTTTGCCCAAGTTGGCAAAGGCTTCATAGGCTTTAAGTTTCTTTTCGGCAGCAAAAGATTCTTTATTTCTAATTATTTATTTATTTATTTATTTATCTTATCTTATTGTCGTAATGTATTTTAATCATTAAATTGTGTCGCGTAAAACTTTTATATGATTCAAAATTTTATTAATGTGTACTCTCAAAGCCATATTTGTACACTTTACATAAAAGGTCTGTGCAATAAAAACTATACAAATATACATATTTTTTAATTTGCTTAACTTGAACTTTTAGAACACACATTAATCATACCCATAATTTTATAATTAAAAATAATGAGACATTAGAATTTGAATGATTTAAATTAGGAAGGGGTTAGCCTGAAGTCAAAAGTGCCATAGACAACCTACCTTTTCAAGAAACAGTAGTATTACCCATACTAATTAATGTACACGTTAGTACATCAATTAGTTTTATATTATCATTACTGACTCCACGTATTATACAAATTACAAATACTCAAAACTTTTAAAATTATACTACATCATCTGTTAATTTACTAATTAATATATTAATTAGTACATATAATATTATTCTTTAAAAAATTATTAATAGATGGTGTCCCAATATAAATATTATTGATTAAAATAATAAGTTACTAGGGCTGAGCAAGGAATCCGTGAAATCCGTAATCCGATCCAGTCAAGTCCAATCCGATAGGTTTGGATTAGTTTTTTGAATCCGCGGTTCGGTTCCGGATTAAAGAATTAAAAATCCGTAGTTCACGGATTGGTTCCGGATTGAACCCCACGGTTCCAGATTGGAACCGATCCGGACCGTATACAAATAGTCTATATTTTTATTATACATCCTCCCCATAGTATCTTCTCTTATTCTATATAAAATCTAGGGCAAATTACATATACACCCCTCGAGCTTTGGCTAAATTACAGATACCCCCCTGAGGTTTCGGAAATTACATCCCGCCCCCTGAGGTTTGTATTTTCATAACAATTTGCCCCCTGAGGTTTATATTTCATAACAAATTACCCCCTAATTTCTTATGCAAATATAGCATTCAGGGGGGAATTCGTAATTTCTCAAACCTCAGGGGGCATCTGTAATTTAGCCAAACCTCGAGGGGTGTATATGTAATTTGCCCTAAAATCTAAACTCAAACCTAAAACCGTATAATATCTTATTTTATTACTTTTATTTGTATTTTCTTATGGTTGTTTAATTTAAGAACAGTATGTCACTATTATAGAAAAACATGTTGCTATTATGGAATTGATATAGCGCTATGTTTATATTTTTATGAAATTAAAGTGTTATATATATATATATATTTGTTATTTAATTACGTGAATTCGTGGTCCTAAATCGATCCAATCCGTATTTAAATGGATTGATTCGGATTGGTTTCATGATTTAAATGGATTGGATTTGTTCCAATTTTTCAGGAACCGTAGATAACGGATTGGTCTTGGTTTTACTCCAATCCGGTCCAATCCGGACCATGCTCACCCCTGTAAGTTACATTACTTGTTTGTCTTATATGGAAAGACAATTAAATATTTGTCCAAATATAATATAAATGGTGGGCAATGAATAATTTCTCTACCCTTTCACAAAAATAAATGATAAGATCGTAATTTGGTGGGCCCATAGTGTCGGTTATGGGCTTTAACTATATATTTTAACACCAAGGATCCTCTAGAGTGAAATTTTTCTAAAGTTTCCTAGAGTGCTACATTGTGTGGTTGAGATTTACTGACAAGTCACATCAGAAAAATTGATGTGGCTTACCAGTAAATCTCAACCACACAGTGTAGCACTCTAGGAAACTTTAGAAAAAAATCACTCTAGAGGATCCTCGCTCATATTTTAATCCTTCATTCATGTATCAATTCGGCCTCCCACTACAATCTTGGATAGCCAATTACTTTCCACCAACAAAATTAAGTTCATCTGAATAAATATTAAAGCTTTGTTCCAGAACTTGAGTATTTTAGCTGATTTTTTAATTTTTTAATTATTTTATGATGGAAAAAAAAAATTGTATTTGAGATTATTTGTGAATATTATTTATAATTTTTTGTTGATAGTTGAATAGATGATTATGAGAAAAAAAATTTTTAATTGATACATAAGATATAATATTTTATCTTGTTAAATATTCTAATTTTTTATTTTTGTTTTTATCTTTATTGATTACTTTAATAATAAAAAAAAAGTTATTTCCGGAAATGGTAAACAACATCATATGAAGCTAACACAAAGTGAGTGGACATTAATTATAAAACAAAATTAATCATACCCTTTTCTATTGGTAGTGAAAAACATTGGATTGTTTTGAAAAATTGGTAAAAAGTTAATTTTTTAATTTTTTTGATCTATTTTATCTTTTGATGAGTAAAAAAATGTGAGAGATAATGTGACCTAAAATGAGTAAAAAGGTAAAAATTGACTTTTTATTTTCTTTCCAAGAGACCCTATAGTAAAAATTTAATGATTGTAATTGTAACAAACAAAAAATCACAAATCGCATTACTTTAATGGTTGAGACAATATTACGATATTAATCATACCAATAAAAAACTAGTTGTGA
Organism: Camellia sinensis; assembly: GCF_055761805.1. Lineage (NCBI taxonomy): Eukaryota > Viridiplantae > Streptophyta > Magnoliopsida > Ericales > Theaceae > Camellia > Camellia sinensis. The sequence continues at coordinate 187,062,344 of NC_138963.1, read as the reverse complement.
CTCCATGCCGTCTAACCCAAATTTTATGATTTTTTTATTTTTTGATACGAAAACTTCTTGCTATCTCACAAACAATTGTCTTCTGAAAAATGTCCACACCAGGACACAAAAAACAAATTCACGATAATACCAAAACATTTGATATAACAAGAAGATAGACCAAACACAACACCATCACCACCACCAAAAACAAGGTATTGTCTAAAGTTTTATTCTAAAATTATTTGGAAAATGTTAATAAAAACTCTACTAACTTAGAATTTAGATTAAGAAAATTTATCTACTATATTGTGTAGCTTATGTATAGCATAAATCTACGTCACGTATTGATATTTTAGATAAAATTCAATATAAAAATTATGAATTTAGGTCATGTTTAATTCAAAAAATTAATAGTGAAGTATTAATAATCTTATTAAAAAAATATAGTATTCACTATCTAATTGGATTAATATCCATTGGATTAATAATTTCATACCTATCTCATTACTAATAATCCTACAAATTTATTGAATTAATTATTTATTAGATTAATAATCCTAAACTAAAATATTAAAACAAATATAGAATAATTAAACCTACATATTAATAATCTCAATCACATACTCTAATCCACCCAATCAACTATGTCTTCGTAGTATTCTGAAATGTGAAACCAGCACACAAAAACTATCTACCAGTCAGCCAAAACTTGACCATCGAGTCTGAGTCTATCAAACGACCGTTCTCCACCGTTAACACTCGCCTTGTTACTCTCCATTCCTCCAAACAACCGATGTAACGGCGACGTTACGGACTTGAACAAAGTCTTTGGTACCGTGTTCGACTCTTCGCCGCCACCACCACCACTTCCAACCGCCTTGGGCGATCCGGCCGAATCGGCCCGAGAAAAAAACGGCGGCGTAACAGTAAGGCCCCATCGGTCCGGTCTCCCATCTCGGTCGAACCGCTCGAAAAAAAAGTTCCTTCCCCGACCGTTTCCTCCACTGCTAGTCCTATAACCTTTCCTCCCACTACTCGCCCTCGGGAACGCCAAGCAACTCTTGGTCCGGCTTAAGCTTGAGCTCACCAACCGGTTTTTCACCTCCTCCGGTAACCTCAGTGTGAACCGCTCAAAGTCCTCGCCCGGTCGAACCAGCCAGTCCCCGGTCGAGTACGACCTCAGAAGCTTTCCCTCCACTCGCTCCTTCCTCGGAGTCGACCGAGTCGAACAATTCCGACTTGGCATCTCAATAGGATTAATAACCTCCGGAGAGTGTACGGATACGATGAAATTATCATCAATTCCATCCAAATTATCATCATGAATGTGAGGTGACTCGCTTCCCGTGTCGTGACTCAGTACAAAACCCCGAGTTTCGTCGGGTTTTGGGACGAGGTTGGCCCGGCAAACCGGGCAGGTGATGTGGGAAGACAACCAGGCGTCGATGCATTCGGGGTGGAAGACGTGGCTGCAACTGGGGAGTAACCGGAGAGTCTCGTCGTGTTCGAACTCGTTTAAGCAGACTGCGCATTCTAGGCCACACTTGCCTATCTTGAGCCCACTGACCTCGGAGTAGAAGAAGATAGGGAAGGAGTCGATTAGAGCAGGGTCGAGGCCGCGGGAAGAAGCGCGCCTGCGGGAGCGGCGGCTGGCTCCGACACCGTCGGACTCGAGGGTGAAGTTGTGGGCCATGCGGCGCTGGACGCAGTGGCGGATGTAGACGGAGACGCAGGCCATGATTAGAAAGGTGGTCATGAGGCAGATGATTACGATCGTCATCGCCGGGCTTACTCTAATCTTAGTGTCCTCTCGTGGTGATGAATTGTATGTCTGTGCGGCGACCCAGGGAGGAGAAAGGAGGAGGAGGAAGAGGAAGCAAGTGGTGCTACCATGGTGGGACTGGAAGTATTGAAGGATCCAACGGTAGTGATAGTGCGTCATCTGGTAGGTACTGTACTGATGAGAATAGAGTGGTGTGGGTATGGCGGAGGCCAACCATACGTTCTTGCTCACGTGTGAAGAGTTGCACTGCTTGTAGAGATATAAAGAGGTTTGGGACGCGGTGGTGTCACGCTCGTCGTATGGCGCGTCGTTTATGCAGTCGTACGATTTAAGACAAATGATATTTTTCACACGCAAAACGTTACACATTCCAAAAAATTTATCAAAAAAAAATATATATATATATATATATATTATGCAAGAGTAGAGTTTTCGGGTGTGTTTGGTTGGATAAGGGTCACAGCTAGGGGTGTGCGCGGTGCGGGTCGGTGCGGTTTGAGAGAAAAATAGAAACCGTATGGCGGGTGGCGGATTGATAAAAGTGTCACTAGAATTTGCCATTTTCCTTATCGAAAACCGGCGGTTCGGTTGGCAAATAATGACGGATTTGCCTTGGCGGTTCGGGCGGATTGGCGGTTTATAAAAAATATAATTCAAATTACAAAACTTAAATCAAAGAGTAAAAAAAAGACGAGAGATATCGTAATGTTAAGCATCTTGTGAAGCTTTCTTCTGATGCAGCAAGTATAGCAACAACATGATAATATCAACGACTATACCATCAGTTCATTACAAGCATCTGTGGAAGCTACAATGATCAAATACAATACATAAAATTCCCCTCGAGCAATAATGTAATACTATATTTTAAGGTATAGAACAATAAGCAAACTTAAGTAAAAAGAATTTTTAGAATCCTATAAAACATGATTTAATAGCGGTGCGGGTCGGTGCGGTTTGGAAGAAAAATAGAAACCGGCGGATTGATAAAAGTGTCATTAGAATTTGCCATTTTTCTTACCAAAAACCGGCGGTTCGATTGACAAATAATAATGAATTTGCCTTGGCGGTGCGGTTCGGTGCGGTTTTGGCGGTTTCGGCAGTTTCGGCGGTATTATGCACACCCCTAGTCACAGCAGTGATTGTAGTGTCTTCATTTGAGATGTATTATGATTTTATTTTTATAATTTAAATTGTTATTTTGTAGAGTTTATTAAGTATTTTATGCCTACCAAAAATCATATTAATTGGATATTAACAACTATATGATCGATAACTAAAAAAAATAATAATAAGTTTTTCTTTTGAGAAATAGCATAAACAATATGTAATTCGATCATATAGTTATTAATATCCGATTAATGTGATTGTTGGAAGGTATGAAGTACTCAACAAACCTTACAAAATGAACGGTTTAGATTATAAAAATAAGGTCATAATACACCTCAAATGGAGGCACTATAGTCACTGTTGTGCTTTGAGCACAGCAGGGACCCTATTTTTATAAAAAAAAATTTAGAGAGAGATTTTAAATTTTTTTTTACTTTGTTTGGTTGTATATTTTGAAAATAGTTTTAGAGTATGGGAGTTTGAGATGATTTGATATTTTGTTGTAGTTGGGTAGATATGTATGAGAGAAAAAGTGATTGAAAATGAGAGAGGAGAGAAAAAAAGTAATTGATTGATGTGTAGGAGAGAGAAAGTGATTTTAAAAATTATTTTTCAAAATCACTAAACCAAACAAAATTTTGAAAAAATTTATCCAAAATTACTCTCTCAAAATCAAACCAAACAAGGCGGTTCATATTTTTTTGATTTTCATTTTGAGGTGAATCTTGCAATTGTATAGCATTATGAAACTATTTATTTATTTATTTATTTTCAATTTTTTTTTTTAACATAATGATTGTGGGCATGTTACCTGGTACATCCTCGCCTGTTTAATTGTTTGGATTGAATATAAGAGTTTAAAAAAAATATGTAATAATTAAGGATAAAGATGAAATATAATGTGTTATAAAATACAAGATGGATGATATATACTGTAGGGTCACTTATCTTACATTTGATTAAGATAGGATATAAGATGAGACAAGAAGATAGTGATTATTTTTAACCTTTAAATAAAAGATAAGTTACATCCGACGGTAGGAATATACAATACCATGGAGATGGTATTACATATCCCTTTTTACATCATATATTATTCAGACTCTTCGTGTCTAAAACAACCAAACATAAAATATAAAGAAATAAAAAAAATATGTGAAACTCACCTCCTATTGTATTCAATTTCACACCTATTTTCAGCATTTATATCCAATAAACAAACAGGATCTTGAAGTGGAGGGAGGGGTTCGGTACCAGATGGGGCCAAAATGAAGATAAAAAAATTACGATTGCAGCCATTCAAGAAAACAAAAAAAAAAAAAAAAGGAAGAAGAAAATATGTATGCAAAAAGTTAGAATTTGTGAATCACGTAAATCTAACGGATGGCTTTATGTGCAACAATTTTTTTATTTTTAAAAAAATTTGTTGGATACAATAGTACTATAATTCGGTTGGATACAACACCAACGTGAGAGAATACATTTGTTTACATATGTGCGAATGAATAAATTGTGATGGATAAAAAAATATATATTGAATCTCATATACCAAAAAAATAAATATATATTAATCCCACTTAAAATTATAGGTTCAATTATTTTAAACCAATTGAAAATTTCTGTTAGGGACTCCAATAGGACAACTTTGATTTTAAATTGTCACATATATATATATATATATATATATATATATTGTAAAAAAAGAAATTTAGTCCAAATCCCTCCATTGGACCCTTATTTAGTAAAAAAGACAGTCCAATTTATTTTGTTTTATAAACCCCCTAAGGAGAAAGCGCATAATTGAGTAAAGATAAAGTAAAATATTTTTTTTTCTTGCACAATATTGCCAGAGTAACATGTTACTATGAATCAGAGTAATATGTTACTTTGAACCATTTTACTATCAAATAGAGTAACATTTTATTGTTTATATCAATTTCGACAGTAATAATAATAATAATATATATTTTTAAGAATTTCATAGTCAACACAGATTTTATTTGATAGATCTTGATAAAAGAATTCTAAAAATATTAATTTTATTAAAAATCAATATTTAGATCAAAAGTTAAATTATTTTAAAGTTTAATAGTTTGGTAATAATTGTATGTGTTAGAGTTTTTAAGAAATTTTTTTTTTGAACTTATCCTTAATGCAATAAAATTTTATTACGAGAGAGATTTGACCAAACCTCTCTTATAAAAAAGGGGTGTCCCGTGAGAAATGATTCAATAAGTATGAATTATTTTTCTACGAATTGTAATTTTTCTACTTTATATATTGTTTCTATTGGTAAGACATATTGCTGCTGTGAAATTCCCGACTCATAGAATAACTTCTTGGTGCCACACATGATGGTTGTGTAGATTGGTCCATTCATTGATTTAAGATATAGAATTTTATTTATTTATTTTTAAATTGTGGTTTGGAGGCCAAATCTGAAGGTCACAAAATACCATATGCTACATTGATATTCTAAAATCATCCCAGTCTTACAGATTCCACGATTGAATCAAGACGCAGAAAGGAAAATAAAATTAAAAATTGGTTGGCAGAAGAATTTAATCGATTTCTTCAAGGACTCTTTGTGTTTGTTTCGATTGCAATAAACTTGTACTACCAATCCAAGCTTCTCTTCTCGTTGCAGTATTTATGAAAAAATCAATAATAATAAAAACAAAATCTACATGTTTATGTTTTGTCCATAGATATAGATAGAATAGAAACATCCTTCATTGACTTTGATTGAAAATCTCCTGTTTTACAAATTTAGAAAGGCTTGCCATGTGTCATGTTTTTTCTGATCTAATTTTCTAATAATTGCCAAGATGGATTGTTGTTTTTTGAAATTTTTGAAAATCGGAAAACAGTTTTTGAAAGCAGTAAATGGTTTTTGAAAATCCAACCAAACAAATTAACTCATAATCCAACAAAACAAATTAACTCATATTTAGGAGTCCAAATAGGTATTGGTCCAAAATAAAAGAGCTCACAATTTTGGATGGAGTTAATAGGCATTTTGGATATGATTTTGAAACAATCACAATGTATATATTGTTCACACAAAAGTGTGTGAACAAAGTTATTTTTCATATTCAGTATGATTTGGAAGTACTGCATGTTCATAAAAAAATACTCGGGTGTTTGAGATTGACTTTTTTCTTTATTTCTTTATTTTTTGTTTTCAGTGATTTTTTTTTTATTTTAAAATATTTTTGCATTTTTAGGCTCTTCTCGAGTAGATGGATTGAAAAAGTAAAAAAAAAAAGAAAAATTAAAGAATTAAAAAAATTAATAAAAGCAAATACACCAAAAAAAAATGTTGTCTTTTTTGGTTTATTATATTTTATTTTATCATTATTGAATTTTTTGAAAAAAAAATTACTTTTTGATTTTTATAGATTAGGTAGACTTAAAAAGTGGGGGGAAAAAAATACTAGGGACAAAAATTCCAAAAAAAAAAAAAAAAGTGATTTATTTTAAAGACCCTCAAAACTTTGAATTTGATGAACTTTCAGTTAGCCAAAAGAGGTTCAAGTCAAGAATCTTAAGATACGGTGCATCTAGTTATGGTGTGAACAAACTAAAGTAATGGATAATGATTATTGACCATGCTATTTTAGCAATGCTTTTTTTTGTAATGTCCCACTTGGGCGAGTTTGATTACGATAACCCACCAGCAAATCCAATCCATATATATATATATACACACACACACACACACACAAAATGTAGAAGGCACAGTAGTACCTTTGTTAAATAAAACCTTGCTACAGAAGTAATTTTAATTTCCATATGCAACGACTGTCCCTAGCATGGGTTTGAAGCTACTTAAACACAGTAATGATTTCTAATTATTTCATGTGAGGTTGTTGCATGCCTGAGTTATCAATTTCAACACTGGGCTTAAAATGGACCACTTTAGTAAGTGTTTAATACAAAATAAGAGAAGTGTAACTCTTACTAAATCCAGATGTGATGATAGCGAATTAGTAAGAGTAATATTAATAAAATGAGTGTAGTTAACTTAATTATTTTGTTCAATTAAATGAGAGATAAAGGCAACTCATTTTATTTTTTAATATTTTTCTCTCCAACAATGTCATTGATCGGAAGTATGGCATGTGTGGGTGATTTTTCTGACCACACTGCCCGCTTAGTAACCAGCTGGAGAGCACCGGCAGAATAGATGGCACCTGGCTGACCTACAACAGAAAGAGAAGATTCCGACGATGGTTCGTCCACTCGGGGGCACTCCAACCATCAAGCCGGTATATCTCTCAAAGATAAATCAAGTGCTAAACTCACAAGCATGAATATCAAAAAGCATACCTTAGACCCATGGGGGTGCCTCTCTTTTATAGTCAACATAAACCTAGTCCCAATAGAAGCCTAACTTCTATGGACTCAGGATTACTGCTAATCTTGGACTCCCAGTAAGATTAGGATAAATTCGCTAAGAGTCTTATCTTAATACAAACTGAAGTTTTCTCTCATTCTAAGACTCTTGCCTCTCATCCGCTTATCCCGGATTCCGATATCTTCGGAGGTAACCTCGGCCTATCCGAGATGACCTCGGCATAACAATCAGGACACGTGGCACCTCGGCTGACACGTCGATGTCACCTTGGCCACGTGTTGGTACTCAAAAAATATATCCCCACAACTGCTTCCTACGTTCTATTACCTCGGCATTCTGAGGTGACGGAACCTACACTGTTCATTCATCTGTGCCCCTCTGTCCGAGATCAAACTCGCTGACCTCAAAGTTCCCTGGACTTTACTGTCCACTTCTGTCAAGTATCAAGCTTCATGCTTTCCAAGCTGCTCGAGATCACACCTCCTAGCCGAGGTTCTTGTTCCATTAATTCGTAAACTCCAAGAGCTTTGCAACTACTCCACTCACATTCTTCTGGTGGGTTCCCGACTTCCAGTCATCTATTTGATTCCGGTGATCTTCATATCGACGTTCATTTCTTTTGGTAGGTTCATAAACTCTTTTATTAAGCTCAATCTTTCATAACTTTTCTGAACACGTTTACTTGCCCTCTGTTGTCTTCTATTTTCGTCTGTTTTTAAGTTTTGAATTATTTGAATGTCTGGCACTGTTCTTGCCATATCCGCTTTCTGTTACTAGCATCGTGTCTGGGTCATTACTTTCTTGTTCTTCACATACTTACTCAGTGCCTGTACACTTGGCATTATTCTTGAACTTTGTCGTCTCCTTGACTCCGATATTCTTCTTTTTTCATTCAATCCTCTGGCTTTTTCTCTTTCTAGCTCTTTTGCTTAAATCCGTCATTGTTCCAAGCTTTCAAGCTCTGCAACTGTTTTCGTTCCTCTCCTCCAGTGAAGCTTACGTCATTCTGTCATTTTCGCATCCGTCGTCAGATTTCGACAATTCTCATTCCGGCTTCCCTCTTTCTGGTAAGCCACTGTTCCTCCTGGTTTTATTTCTTGTTGCTTTCCAAGAAGCTCTTCTTCATTGTTAATCAACATTGTTGTTTTACCCGTTGTTTCCAAATCATCTTCTTGAATACACACTGTTCACACATCTGTTTATTTCTGCCACTGTTCTTGGCTTGACACACCTGTGCAATCTTTCTGTCTTGATTTCTTGATAGTTTTATCACCATTCTTGATTACGAATTACATTCTTGTTTCTGATTTCTGTGTCTTTTTCCAGATTCTTGCTTTCAATCCTTGCCTTCAAACTCCAAGGTGCCAATCACCGAGAAGAGCTTTGATCAAACTTTTCGGGAGATCGATGCTGAGCTCGAGGCCGAGAAGGCTGTTGAGAAGTCTTCCCAACTGTCTTCTATATCCTACCATTGATGCCGAGTCGTTTTATTTCCTTCTTTCACTCCTTGTACCTTGTACCTTGTACTCTGTCCTTCTTTGTATGCTTTTAATCAGGCCGACGTGCCATTTTTGTAGTCTGAATAATTTATTTTTCAATATTCAGGCCGAAGTACCTTCTTTCTTCTTTAAATGCATTTCTCTAATTTCTTCGTTCAATGAATGTCTTTTTTTTTCTGCTCTTGTATGATTCTACACTTAGAATAATTTGCATGTCTTCAAAGTACACCTTGACTGTGCAATCTCTTCAGGAAAAATACCTCTGTCACAACTTCTAATCTTGCTCATCTCGGCCTTGTCCTAACACTTAAAAATATTGTAACAAATATTTTCACAAGTGTTGCTTAGGACTTGTCACTTTCTCAATGTCTTCTATCAAGACTTCAATTTTCCATATTTCAAGTTTTGATAACATGGTAGTCTCGACAAGTACGCAGATATTGCTTGTGCTTGACTTTAACTTGTAAATTTTTCTCAAAAATTTGAACAAGTGTTTTAACCATCATCTTTTATCATAACCTCGGCTTAATTTCAGCTTGTAAATTTTTCTCAAAATTTCAACAAGTGTTAAACCATTTTCCTTTCGATACGACCTCGATTTAACTATAACTTGTAAATTCACACAGAATTTCAACAAGTGTTTAAACCAATTTTCTTCCGATACGACCTCGGTTTAACTTCAACTTGTAAATTCACACAAAATTTTAACAAGTGTTAAATATCACATCGGTTTAACTTCAACTTGTAAATTCACACAGAATTTCAACAAGTGTTAAACAATAATCTCGGTTTAACTTCAACTTGTAAATTGCTACAAATTTCAACAAGTGTTAACACAATAATCTCTCTTCTCTTTGCTCCCTGCATGGCTTTCACATGCTCTTTTGTGGACCTTATAAAAGGTCTTCAACCTGGCCAACTGCAGTCTGACCTTGTATGTTTTCTTTTTATTTTTTGGGATCTGAGATCTGCTCACTGAGCTCTTCTCTTCTCGGGCTTAAGTGCCGAGGTCTTGTCTGCTGGAATCTTGGATCTGCTCTCTCAGGTGAGCTCTTTTCTTCTCGGACCTACTCATCTAGGCCAAGATCATGCCTTCTAGGATCCGGGATCCAGGATCTGGAATCCGGGATCTGCTCACTTAGGCTGAGCTCTTGTCTTCTCGGACCTACTCATCTAGGCCGAGATCATGCCTTCTGGGATCCGGGACCTAGGATCTGAAATCCGGGATCTGCTCACTTAGGCTGAGCTCTTCTATACTTGAATGTCATCTCATTGGGAGCACTCATGCCCCCTGTCTTTGCGTCCCTTCTGGAAGGGTCTTCACTCCATTTATGTCGACACATTCTCCATTTTTGCTAAACTCGTCGTTTCCGATACATTGATCTTGTACAGTAATGGCCATATATTCTCCTTTCTTTCCCACAGACGGCGCCAAATTGTGTGAGTGATTTTCTGACCACATTGCCCGCTTAGTAACCAGCTGGAGAGTACCGACAGAATAGATAGCACCTGGCTGACCTGCAACAGAAAGAGAAGATTCCGGCAGTGGTTCGTCCACCCGGGGGCACTCCGACGATCAAGCCAGTATATCTCTCAAAGATAAATCAAATGCTAAACTCACAAGCTTGAGTATCAAAAAGTATACTTTAGACCCATGGGGGTGCCTCTCTAATACAAGCCTAACTTTTATAGACTCAGGATTACTGCTAATCTTGGATTCCCAGTAAGATTAGGATAAACTCTCTAAGAGTCTTATCTTAATACAAACTGAAGGCTTCTCTCATTCTAGGACTCTTGCCCCTCATCCGCTTATCTCGGATTCTGATATCTTCGGAGGTAACCTCGGCCTATCCGAGATGACCTTGGCATAACAACCAGGACATGTGGCACCTCGGCTGACACCTCGGCGTCACCTTGGCCACGTGTTGGTACTCAAAAAATATATCCCCACATGGCATATATGCCAATAACTCTTCGAAAAAATTGAATAATTTTCTAGTTAGTAGGTGTAAGCATAATATATATCCCTTTTTCTATCTTGATTGAGATTGTTCATTTTGTTAGTAGGTGTAAGCATAATGTCGTTTTTATAATTATATATAATATGTATAAATAGTTTTAAAATAAATATTAAAGAAAAATCAATGCACAACATAATTAATCTATCTATTTTTTCTTAATCCAACCAAAACATGCTTATATTTAATTTTTTAAAATAAATTTTGTATAACTTCCACTTGTACATATTTTTATTTTCAAATGAAAAAAAAAATTAAATAATTATAATTAATTTTAATTGTATGTTACTATTTTTCTTTCCAATTTAACTATTATTATTAATGTCAAATTTAGTATTTATTTTACTATGTTATAATTTAATATCATATAAAATTATTATAGATTTATTTCAATCATACTTTTATAGCAGGATAGGGCTAAGGTTATTAAACTACACATAAATAATTGAAATAAAATTATTATACATATTTGTTTGAATAATATTTTTATAGAATGATAAGGCTAAGATTATCAAAATAAAAAATTAGAATCATTCTTTAATTTTAAATGACTTTTTTTCCTCCAATTTAATCATTATTTTTAATATTACAATAAATATTTATTTTATTATATTGAAATTAAGTACAAAAGTATCATATATGTATATATATATATATATATATTTAAAATACACTTTTATAGTTCAACAAAAGAAAAATTGGATTGTATATTTCGTAATATATTTTTTAAATAGTTCTATACATATGTATACATAAATATATACATAAATAATTCAACTAAAATTATTATATATTTATTTATGTTATATTTTATAACATTATAAAATTAATATTATTCTTTTGTAATATCTAAATTGCAACATATTTCTAAAAATAATTTTATAAAATATCATTTAAAAATAAAAAAATTAACCCGTACTAATTATTTACTATTGTAAAAAAAGTTAAATAATCAACCTTATTTTGTAAACCAAATGCAGCATAGACTCTCAATCTTCAACAGGAAGAAGCAACATGGCCGGGCCCTTAAAATTTCTAAATATTGCTTGATGCAGTAACTAGAGTCCAGCCCACTTAGCTGCCGTTTGGCAAGTGAGTTGGGTTTGAGTTAGAACTAAAAAAACACAAAATAATAAAATAAGTTAAATAAATTAATAAGATAAAATATCATATTCAAATTATAATTATTTCACTTTTTTTTTTCACAAAAGTAAAAAAAAAAAATAAAAAAAGCCAAAAAATTCTTTTCAAATAGAGCTAATTTAACTAGACTAAATTAATTAAAAAATCAAAAAATAAAACTAAAACAATTCTTCCCAAACCAATGTTGGCCCATTCTGCCTTCAAAAGGCCTTCTCTCTCTCTCTCTCTCTCTAAAATGTGTGCTTCATTATTGAGCCAAAAACAAAATCTATCAAATAATAAAGAGCCTAATGGCAAACAATATTTTTGACCCTTGAATCGATAATAGACGTTAAAAACTCTCAAATAAATAAAATATCAAGATATTAAATTTCCAATGATTAATTGACAAATCATATCATCATAAACCAATAAAAATTTATTTATTTTTAACAATAAATAGAATTGAATCCAGAGAAATAAAAATAGTGAAAACTAAGACACAAACTTGAGAGTGCTCAATTAAAAAACACTCACATCACATATCAACCTCTTAATTTTAAATCAATCACAATTGACTCATACTCGTAGAATGCACAAAAAAATCCAAAACAAAAAAAAAGTAAATTGTGACCCGTGGCCTAATTTCTTGACTCATAGGAGGACTTTGGTAAATGAAGTGACCAAAGTTTTGTCCCAAAAGTCACCAAAAAAAAAAAAAAAAAAAAGTGACCAATTTCTTCAGGAGCAAAAATTTTTAAAAAATTAAAAATTACATTTTCACCTTTCAATTTTCCCCTTTAGACTTCAGTTCGACCTTCGAAGTAATTTTTTTTGCAATATTTGAATAAAAGTTGGAATACAAAGAATTAAAGTAAAACTTGAGTAAAAATTATAAAGTGAAAAATATGCTCTATTGTCCTTAAAACATACACACATGTCCAAGCCGAACTGAGATTAAAAAATGATGACAAGACTATATTAAAATTGTTGTGATTAAAAAAATAAGAGATTAAATTAAAATTTGAATAAAAGTTGAAAGGGAAAAAAGTATACTTTATAATAATAAAAAAAGGCAAAAAAAAAAAAAGACGAGGATAACAATAACAATAATAATATAATTGAGAGAAACCAAACAGTAAGGAAACTCCAAAACGGTCAGAAACATCATTTTCATCACAAAACAATCACAATTTTGGAGGCAGGCCCATAAGATGGAGACGAAAAATGCTGTCGAGGAAACTGGTTTAAGGGCTTTTAATCGGCCCAACTTGACTTTTGGGCCCACCTCATGTCTGAGTAGTTATTAACTTTTATGACCCAAGTGTGTACGGCCTCCAACAGACAATTTGATACTAGGCCGAGCCGAACAGGCGCTAACCCACACATCCCACTTCAAGGCCCACCTAATGAGGTGATTGTAATATTGTATGGGCTACGTTTGTCATCTTAAAAAATTAGACCTACTTTCTAACTCAATGATGTGTCAGTTTATAATTAAAGTCTAAGACAATTTTCTCTTTTTCAAGTTTTTTTAATTATTAATTAATCATTTTATTTACACATTATTACTTCTAAAATATGGATTTACAAAATGAACTTGTAAAGCATTTTTCATATTATACATATTTGAAATTTTATAATACACACTATTTTTGGGATGTTTTATCTCTTTTCAAACACCAACCTCCGAAATTGACGGCCCAGGATCAACATCACTAGTACTATCACCACCTCTGCATACATTAATCTCAGGCAAACTCAGACGACCTCTGCGTTCATGAATAATTGAACCGCTTTCCCCAAAACCTCCTAATAACAAATCTTTTTGCCTCTCCTGTAAACCCACAGATATAGTCCGTGTCAAAATCGGAATAGCCTTGATTGGAGCACAATGCCAAACAACAAAAAAGAAAGACAGAAAATGAGGGATGAAACAAGGTACTAGAAAACAACGTCACCACAATAGTTATCCAACTGCAAAATCATATTCTTTTTTGCCATCAAATATTTTCTGGAATCAAATAAATAGCAAAAGTAGCCCGCAGGTAAGGACGAAGATTCCCCATTCAAAATAATTCAAAAGCATAATCATTTTCTCGCATTTGCTTTATGTCAATCATTCTGAAAGTTGTTCAGTTATTCATGAACGCAGAGGTCGTCTGAGTTTGTCTAAGATTGATGTACGCAGAGGTGGTGATGGTACTAGTGATGTTGATCCTAGGTCGTCGATTTCGGAGGTTGGTGTTAGAAAAAATGAAGTTGATCGGAGAAGATCAGTTGTTATAGACCTCATAGAATTTTCTGATGTTTTACAAAAGAATAATGCTATATGTACCAATTAAGGGGTGAAATCGATGCGGTGCGGTCTGGTTTTGAGGCATTTTTGCTCCGAACCGCACCCTTCAATTTTCCATTGATCTGTACCGAACAGACCGAACTACTGGTAAGAACCACACCAAGCGGTTTTACGTTGGGGTGGTGCGGTTCGGTCGGTACACATTGGTTCTTCGATCTTCAACAGAATCTTTACTTCAAAATGGAAGACCATTAGTGAACATATGATGAAGATGAAAATGAAAGATGAAAGATGGAAGAAGGTTTTGAGAGAGAGAGATCCAACCTTCACATGAAGATGAGAGGGTTTTGAGAGTGTGTGTGTGTGTGTGTGTGTGTGTGTGTGAGAGAGAGAGAGAGAGAGAGAGAGAGATCCAACCTTCACATAAAGAAGATGGAAGACCCACAAAATATTTTGCAAGAAGAAGATAAAGAATATTAACCTTCCATTGGTGAACACACACAAAAAGATAGAGAGAAAGAAGAAAAAGAGAGAAGAGAGACAGACCATTTGTTTTGTAGAGAGGGACAATCACTTTTAGAAACATCATGAGATTCATTCTTGAGCAACGTGATAATTAGATAGAGAAAGAAAGTGTTTTTTTTTTTTTTTTTTTTTGAGTAGTGTAAAATATTGGGCAATGTGAAGTGAAAATGTGTTCGATTATTGGGGTTGAGATAGATAGATGAACTTGGACAGAAAGAATAATAAAAAATAGAAGGACAATAAATAATAGCAATAAAAAAGAAAGAGAGAGTATATATCGGTGCGGTTCGGTGTATATGGTTTTTAAATTATGATCATCGAAAATCGAATCAAATTTCAATTTTTTGTTTCAACATAACCAAAAAGACCAAAATAATAAAAAAAATAGAACAAAATTGGCTGGTTCAGTCCGGTTTGGTTGGTCCAATCGGTTTACCGATTTTTTCTTTCACCCTTAGTACCAATTAATGTACACATTAGTGTACTAACAGATGATGTGACATCATTTGTATGGTTTTGGATATTTGTAACTTGTATAATAAATGTGGTCAATAATAATATATAACACTAGTTAGTGCACTAGTGTGTACACTAATTGGTGCCTGTAATACCACCGTTTACTAAACGTAATAATTAGTGTAAAAAATTGTGATGACTCTAAAGATGTAATAGTTGACGATAAGGGAAATGTAGTAAGTACATAAAAAGTTTGAGTGGTTACATAAATAAAATTAATACAGAGACCAACTCTAGCAAGAAATACTTGCAGAAGCAGAAACAGAGGAATAATTCTTTGCACTCTGCAAAGAAAGATGTCCCGCTGATTACGTCACAAAATACCCTCAATTAAAAACATTTTTGAATGATCATTACAAACGAGAGAGGCCCTCATATACTAGCCCCTTTAATTAATTTTCTTTTTTAAGTGAAGAAGTAAAAAAATTGGCAGAAAATAATATTTTGTTTGTAAGTCAGAATTTTGTAAAATACAAGCTATTTCAAAATTGTTGTTTATCTGTTTATAGTGAAGACGACGACATTAGATTAGGAATACACATGAATAATATACACGATTTATATTCTGACGAATAACTCCCATTCTCCTCTAATAACAGGATCCAGAGCAACAGCCTATCCGCCTAATATCCCTCTACCTCGAAAGATCTTCAAGAACAGAAAAAATTGCCTGGACCAGAAGTCTCGGACGACACAACTACTTCTCCGACATAATAAGTTTCAAGGACTACGATCAAGATGCTTTCTACAATGTCATAGACAATATCAAATACTCAACAGTCCCAATCAAACTAATAAAAAATTTAGTAGGTTACCAGAGAGACTTCTATGTATTTGTCAAATTCCAACCAGATCTCACTATTAGATGAGGAATTCCTTGTATTATATTAACTAATGGTGACAGTAGTTGGTTAGATGCAATGTCCCCAAAAATGAGAGAATGGTTTGATGTAAATGTAATCATTGTCATGATTAATGAAAAATTTTATTAACTTTATTTGTATAACCACTCAAACTTTTTATTTACTTATTACATTTCCCTTATCGTTAACTATTACATCTTTAGAGTCATCACAATTTTTACACTCATTATTACATTTTGTAAAATATCAGAAAATTTTGCGGGGTCCATAACAACTGATCCTCTCTGATCAATTTTCTATATTCTAACACCAACGTCCGAAATCGACGGCCTAAGATCAACATCACTAGTACCATCACTACCTCTGCGTATGTCAATCTCAGACAAATTCAGATGACCTCTGTCGACTTGCTGTTGAAGAATGAAGTTTTTCTATATTTGGATGATAGATTCTCCCATTGGTTTCAGTGAGATTGAAAAATCTCTGGTTGGAGGTTTGGATCCTCTTTGTGTATTGAACCATGGCATGAAGGTAAGGGTTTCCATTTTCATGGAGCTCCCTTGCAACAAGTATGTAGTATGGCTGACAAGATAGTTGGAGAAAGGATTGAATGAGTTATAAGAGTTGATCTTTTGGGCAAAATTCCTTCTCCAACTAGCCTATCATCAATACTACATATTTGTCGCAAGGGAGCTCCACGAAGATGGAAACCCTCACCTTCATGCCATGGTTCAATGCACAAAGAAGATCCAAACTTCTAACCAGAGATTTTTCAATCTCACTGGAACCAACGGGAGAAAGGTGGCGATTTCATAGAATGGGGAGAATTTTAATCGAAGGGGAAAAGTCCCTCAAAGAACAGAGACGAACTCTGGCGGGGAATACTTGCATAAGAAAAAACTGAGGAACAATTCTTTACACACTGCAAAGGAAGATGTCACACCGATTATGTCACAAAATACCACCAATTAAAAACATTTTCGAGGGATCATTACAAATGAGAGAGGCCCCCATTACCATATGTCCATATAACATTTGTTTATACTATTTATATAGATACATTATTTATCTATCTATACTGTTTATATATGATCCGGATTGTAGCTCAAATAGTTATGAAGGGGTACTTTAGTGCTCATGAGGTGAGACTGGAAGTTTGAGTTAATAATGGTGTCAATTTGCCATAATAATTTAACTTTACTAATGTACTAACACTTTACTGTGTAAAAAATATATTAATTGGGTAGTTTTAGAATTAGTTTTATAAATTATTAGACGTGTTGAGTTTTATTATGAAAAAAAAAATTATAAAAATCTAAAATTAAAAAAAAAATGTTATTTCTTGAAAAATATATTTGATCATTCACATTATAATCTATTTTAATATATAAAGTGAAGATTGTTGGTGGTGTTGACATATTTGTGTCTCATATTTTGGATCAAAATACCTCTGTAGTTGATATTTATGTAAAAAAGAAGAAGACAGGGCTTGAAACTAAAATCATGAGTTTGGCAAAGTAAGTCCTTACCACTTAAAAAACACACATTATATGTCTATTTTTCTTTATAATTATTCTTATTATATATATATATATATATATTAATTGCACAAGTATTGTAGGTGCGACTTGCTAAAAAAAATGAAATGATATCATTCACATAACCAAATGGATCCTAAATTTATGATATTCTCTCTCTAGAATGGGAGGCTCTTTACCCTAGGGTAGTATCTCTGGGTTTATCCTAGTTTTTTTTCTCCATCTAGTCTCACTATTTTCTAGTATTTTCCTAGTTTCTCAAATTTCTCTCATCTCTAGGGTTTCTCTTCCTGCCTTCCATTTTTTTTTTTACTACTTTCCTCATTGTTTTTCTTCTTTCTCTTATTGTCTTTCTCTTTTTTGTCTGTTCTTGTTTCCTTCTCTGTTTTTCCTAGTTATGTATGGCGAGTTCGCCAAATTCCTTTTCAAAGCTGGATTCTATTGAACTAGAAGATAGAGTTGAGGTTATGGGGGAAGTCTCTCATCGCTATTTGATTGGGAGGGTTCTCACTGCTAAACAGCTCAACAAACAAGCGGTCTCTTTCATCCTTCATGGGGCTTGGAAGACACGAGCCTCGTTCACTATTTCTCCTTGGAATGATAATTTGTTCATCTTTACCTTCAATGATGGTGAGGATCAAAGATGGGTTCTACAGGAGGCCCTTTGGGTCCATTATGTGTCATTTGATGATTTTTCAACCTCTAGTGGTAAGTCTCCCTGTTTTAGAAATTCAGTTCATCTGGTGCCCTTTCTGGATTCAAATCCATGGTTTACCTCTGGAGAAGACGACGAAGGCTAATGGAGAAAATATTGGGAAAAAGATTGAGCGTTTATTTCGTGTTGAAGCTTATTGTGAGGGCTTTCTCCTTTATCAAAATTTTCTTCGAATAAAGGTTAAGATTGATGTCACTAAGCCTTTACCTAGAGGTTTTTCTTTGAACATGGGTGTTTCTTCCCTAGTGGTTAGGTCAAATCCATGGATTTCTTTTAAGTATGAGAAGCTCTCTGATTTCTGTTCTGATTGTGGAAGGATTGGCCATGAGAGGAATATTTGTAAGTTTGTCTCTCGAGAGGATGCGCGAGCGTCTGGGTACAGGCCAGACTTGAGCACTAGTATAGTGCGAAGCTTAGGACTATCGGTTGAGCATTATCGGAAAAAAAGTAGATGAGTTAGAAGCTAGAATCTGACCAATTCTAAACTGCTCTTAACCGTCTTGACCAAGTTCCGAGTCAGTGGTAGCGTGTAGGGAAGAGGCAAGTGGAATGGTGGAAAATTGTACTGGGATTGGTACAAGGTTGGAGGTGATGGCACAATCTATGGAACGTGACCCTGTACAAGGAGTGATGGAATTGGAGACATTAGGGAATAAAAAGGACAAAGGGGATATCCTTGAATAGTCTGTTAGCAAGGAAAATACACCAATTGTGAATTGTCTGGGTGATCAAGCTATTTCTCAATCGATTGGGCTACAGTAAGAGGGCCATAATTTGGTAGGCTTTGAGTTTCCCCATATTGGGCCAAAAGTTCCCACAAGGCCCAATTATTTTGTTATAGAACCTACTAAAGGCCACTCAAACCTAGCCCAAGTAGCTATTCTAGATAACTTGGATTTCTCTATCAGTATTGAGCAGATGAACCCACCTTCTAACCCAAAAAAAGCAAATTTAAAGACAATTGTACTGGATGAATGTATGTCTATTGTTTTTAATAATTTAACTCTAAAACGTAAGGCTCATGAGGTCGAGGAATCTCTTGTTAGAAGCTTGAAATTGCTTAAAGGCTTTGAGCTCACCAACATTCTAGCTGCTCTGTTGGATTTTCCTTCACCTTCTTCTCCAAAGACAGCCTTTGGGAGAACTAGATCCTCTCCTAGTAGTAAGATTTTGAAATTAGTTAGAAAAGGTAGAAGGGCAAGTTTAGTGAAATTGTATGATGTTCAAGTAGAAGGGGTTTCTTCGGAGGCTAATGGTGAAATGAAATCTTTAGTATAGGTTAACCCTTTTTCTTCTGAATCTGAAGATTGTTGTTCTCAAGTGCCTAGTACTTACCCTTCTAATAGTGAGGTTGAGGTAGGAAATTAGGTTTTGGTGGTTGGCTCGAAACAGCCACAACCACCATGTTAATTCTCAGCTGGAACTGTCAAGGTTTGGGACGACCCTTAATAGTCCAGATCCTTAGAGGGTTGATCTCAACCCATCGTCCAAAGGTGGTGTTCTTAATGGAAACAAAAAATAAAGCAGGTTTTTTGGACAGACTTCACAGACACTTTGAATTTACTCACAAGTGTTATGTTGATCCCATTAGGGTGTTGGGTGGTTTAGCATTATGGTGGACTGACAATATTCACATTAATGTTCGTTTTTCTTCGAGGAATATGATCTGAAGCATCATCTCTTCACCTCATAGTCATAGTAGTTGGGTAGCCACTTTTGTGTATGCTCCATCACAAAGATTGTTCTGCAAAAATTTTTGGTGCCAATTTAGACAAATGGAAAATGAAAACTCTTATCTCTGGCTCTGTATATGGGACCTCATTAAAATTAGTTGTATAGAAGAAAATGAAGGAGGTGCAGAGCATTGCATGAGTTAGCTTTAAGCCTTTATGTAGTTGCTTTCTGAGTGTGCCCTTATGGATTTGGAGTTCAAGGGACCTTCTTTCACCTGGACAAATAATAAATGAGGTGCTGACAATATTCGAGAGAGATTGGATATGGCTGTGGCTAAAGTTGAGTGGCGTGGCTTTTTCTTTTTGCTCAAGTGTTTCATGAGATCCTGTTTGGGTCGAATCATTGTCCTTTAATTCTCAATTATTGTGTCCCTTTGAAAAAGATTCCAAGGTTATTCAAATTTGAAACTATGTGGTCTACTAGTCCTAGTTGTGTTGATGTGATTAAATCAAAATGAGGCATTTTTCAAGAAGGATCCCCAATGTTCTAACTGGTTAAAAGGCTTAGGGCGTGCAGGGACGGGTTAAAGAGTTGGAGTAAGGAGTGTTTTGGGAACAATTAACTTCAGATTGTTCGCCTGAAAGCTGACTTGGCAAATCTCCAATTGCAACCTTTTTCTGATAATAACTCTGAGCTTCAATATCAGATCAAATCTAAATTAGAAGATTTACTGGCAAGAGAAGACATGTACCTACATCAAAGGTCCCCGGTCAGATGGTTAAATTATGCAGTTTCTTTCATGCCACCATGATTCAACGTCGTTAGAGAAATCAGATCCTTCAACTACAAGATGAGAATGAAAAGTGGATGAATTCAGAATCAGAGATATATCACCATTTGCTTGAGTATTTCTCTCAGTTGTTTTCGAGTGTGGGGGGTAGAAATTTTAGCAAAGCCCTTTCTGTGGTTCAGCCGCTTGTGACTGAAACAATAAACTGTTAGTTGACTTCAATGTTATCTGATGAAGAAGTTCAAACAATTGTCTTCCAGCCAGGTGCTATTAAGCACCTGGGCCACATGGTTTTCCTAGGTTCTTTTGCCAAAGCTAGTGGGATGTGGTGGGCAACCAAGTATGTCAAGCTGTCCGAAGGTTTTTTTTATGGGAGGACACATGCTTAAAGAGCTCAATCCAACAAATTTGGTTTTGATTCCCAAGGTTGGTAGCCCTTCAAAGTTATCACACTTTCGCCCTATTAGCCTCTGTAATTTTATTGTTAAGATCATCACCAAAATCCTGGCCAATCGTTTGAAAAATGTCCTCGGTCTCTTAATTTCTCCAAACTAGTCAGCTTTTGTCCCTAGGAGGTTGATCCAAGATAATATCCTAATAGCTCATGAAGCTTTTCACTCGTTGAAACTGCAGAAGGGAGGGATTGTGGGTTATATGGCTATAAAGCTTGATTTCAACAAAGCCTATGATAGAATATAATGAGATTTCTTGGCCGCGATCTTGAAGAAGATGGGTTTTCATCCGATGTGGGTCCAATGGGTTATGGAATGTGTATCAACTGTGAGTTTCTCAGTCTGTGCTAATGGTGAAAAAAGGGCCTCTTTCATTTCTACTCGTGGGCTTCACCAAAGGGATCCACTATCTCCGTATCTCTTTGTCCTAATAGCTCATGAAGCTTTTCACTCTTTGAAACTGAAGAATGGAGGGACTGTGGGTTACATGGCTATAAAGCTCGATTTCAACAAAGCCTATGATAAAATGGAATGAGATTTCTTGGCCGCGGTCTTGAAGAAGATGGGTTTTCATCCGATGTGGGTCCAATGGGTTATGGAATGTGTATCAACTGTGAGTTTCTCAGTCTGTGCTAATGGTGAAAAAAGGGCCTCTTTCATTCCTACTCGTGGGCTTCGCCAAGGGGATCCACTATCTCCATACCTCTTTATTATGGTTACGGATGTACTCTCAAATTTTCTCTTTAAGAGCCATATAGAACGGCAAATTTTTGGATTCAAGATTGCCAGGCAATGCCCAACCCTTTTTCATCTTTTATTTGCTGATGATGTGCTCCTATTTCTAAAATTTGATGTCTCTGATTGTCATAAAGTTTTTGAAATCTCGTCGACTTATTGTGAAGCATTTGGACAATTGATTAATTTTGATAAGTCTAGTGTACAATTCTCCTCCAAAGTTTCCTTAAATTTGTGTAGTTCCATTTGTGTTCTATATTGTCTTACCGTTTCACACTCAAATGCAAAATACTTGGGGCTGCCCTCATTTTTGGGGAAGGTCAAAAGCGGAGGCCTATGAGTTTCTCATTGAAAAAGTGGTGTCAAAACTTCAGGGTTAGAAGATGAAATTACTCTTGCAAGCTGCAAGGGAAACATAGCTAAATGCAGTAGTTCAAGCAATCCCCTCGTATGCTATGGCTTGTTTCGCTTTCCCAAAAAATTTCTGTGCTAAATTGAATTCCTACATTAGGAGGTTTTGGTGGGAAGGGGATATGGATGATAGAGGGGTCCATTAGGTTAGTTGAGATCAATTGGTGCTGTCAAAATTTCAAGGAGGGTTGGGGTTTAGAGATTTCAATAAGTTTAATTTGGCATTGCTAACAAGACAAAGGTGGATGCTACTTAAATATTCGCACTCATTCAGTGCTTGCATTTTGAAAGGCATTTATTTCCTCACTCTAGCTTTATGCATGCAACCTAGGGTCCGAGCTTCATGGGCATGGGCAAGTATCCTCCAAGGACGGGAAATTTTAAAAAAGGATGTCAGGTGGCAAGTTAACGGTGGGTCTTCTATTCATTTTTGGGATGACAAATAGGTACCCTCTCTCCCTGATTTTAAACTAACCTCTCCAAAACATGTGGGTTGTGAGATTGAGAGAGTGGAGGATGCTATTAATACAAATAACAAGAGCTGGAAACTGGATGTCCTTAGTCTGCTTGTGTCGAACTCTGAGCTACAAGGTATTACCCCTATTCCCATTGCTTTGGCCCCTATGGAAGATTCTCAAGTCTGGCACTATGACTCAAAAGGAATACATTCGGTTAACTCGGGGTATCACACTGCCTTGTCAGTGTTCAATGATACTGTGGTCTAGAAATCGTCATATTCTTTCCAATCTCCTAGTAAGTTTTGGAAACAAATTTGGGCTCTCAAAGTTCCACCGAAGATCCGCCATTTCTGGTGGCGTGTGTGCAAAAATGCATTAGCTTTTGGAGAGAACCTGGTTAGACGAAGGTGTGCATATTCAGATCTTTGTCCATTCTGTCAATCCAGCCCTAAATCGGTTGAACATTTACTTTTTGGCTACGATTGGTTTCGAGCAATATGGTTTAGGAGTAATCTAAACTACAGAGTCAACTGGAGTTCCATCTACTCAGTTCTAGAATCGTCGTGTGCTTTGATGAAGTATTTTTAGAATGTTGAAGAATGTGATAATTTCTTTAGTCAAGTTACTTGGACTAGTTGGTTTATTTGGAAAGGAATGAATGAATTTATCTTTCACAATCAACCGATTGATCCTGTCTCAATCTTACATCATGTTCGGATGGCAAGAACAAAATTTGAGTCAGCTACTGGTATGGGCGCTAATTCGCGTCCGCAAATACATGCTGCTGTTAATTTCTTTATAGCGAACTAGGTGCCTCCGTCCTTGGGAAAGTACAAGATAAATTGCGATGTGGCAGTGAAGAAGGGCTCTAATCAAGCAGCAGTTGCAACTATTCTTCGGGATTCTAAAGGGCAGATGATTGATGGTCTCACACAGAAGTGTTGTATTTCATCCTCTTTCTAAGGTGAAGCTCTAGCCTGCCGACTTGCTTGTTAGTTGGCTCAAGATTATAATCCTGCGATGGTGGAGGTGGAATGAGACAATAAACCTATCATACATTAGTGTGTTTCTGAGGATGTTCCTCCTTGGGAATGTGGAGCAATTGTTCACGACATTAAGATTTTGGCTAATCGAGGTTATCTCTCTTTTCAGTGGTGTTCGAGAGCAACAAATGGTGCTGCCCATTGGGTGGCCCAGGCCTTCCTTCATGGTCGTCTTTCCGTTGATTGGGTCTCCCACCCTCATGCTCTTCGAACTTTGGTTAGAGTTGCTTAGCTCTATTTTGTTTTAGTTTGGTTTTGTTTAGCTCTGTTTCTCA
Organism: Camellia sinensis; assembly: GCF_055761805.1. Classification (NCBI taxonomy): domain Eukaryota; kingdom Viridiplantae; phylum Streptophyta; class Magnoliopsida; order Ericales; family Theaceae; genus Camellia; species Camellia sinensis. The sequence goes on along the minus strand of NC_138963.1, from coordinate 187,038,176 downwards.
TTTTCTTTGTTAAAAAAAAAATGGATCCTAAATTTCTTTTTTATTTTTATTTTATAATTGATGAGATTTGAATTCTAATGTGATCGGCAGAGTTGCTCTCATTTTGTAAGGCAACGAAAACTATTTTTCTCACTAATTCATTACATATAGCCACCAATTTGATTTTTGTCGTTAATTTTCATTGCAATAGACTAAAATTTTGTTGTAATGCACCGTGCTCTTCGGCGGTTGTTTGTTTTAAATTTTTATTTTATTTTATTTTTACTCTAATGGTGCCAAAGCCAGTTTTTGACACAATTACAATTCACTTTTTTCATCTACACTATAATGACAATCTTTGATCACTATTCAAAATTGATGTGATAAATTTGGCAAGTTAAACATTAGCTATAGATTTAGCAAATCATTGAAAGTAGGATTTTGAAAAGTTTAGCCAATAAATTAGCTTAGGTAGAGATTTTTTTTATTCACGTCAACTAAGACTCATGCTGATCTCATACATATCTGGCCTACTTCATATATGGCTAGTCTTGTTTACGAGAGATATTAAGGTCCCGTTTGGTTACTTATTTTTTTAGTCAATTAGTCAAAAAGTTATTAAATTAGTCAAAAAGTCAATAACTCATATCAAAAAGTCAAAGATTTTCTTTTCTCTCTACTTTTTGCACATCTTTTCGTAATTAGCCAAAAAGTCATCCTAAATATACAAGTTTTTTTTACCTACTTTTTTAGCCAAATAGCCAAAAAGTTACTAAATTAGCCTGTTCCCAAACAAGGCCTAAGGCTATGTTTGGAAGAGTTTTGGAATTGTGATTCTAAGTCTTAGTTTGTACATGGTATTTGGTTATGGTTTTTAAAAATTAATTTTACGCTCCCTTTTTTAAACTCAGTCTAAGGCGGAAAACTTTGGGCTAATCAATTGTCCCATCAGTCGTCTGGCTGGTTGACCGGATTAGTGCATTTTTTTTTTTGGCAATTGACACAATTTAATTTTTATATATTCAATAAAAAAATATTTTTCCAATTTTTTAAAAAATTATAAGTTTTGAATAGAATTTTGAGTTGTGTGTTTGATTATGAGTTGTAAGTTTTTGTATAAAATATCATATGTGACATAAAAAACTCTCTACTTTTTCAAAACTCATTCACCAAACAAATTTTTCACACTCAAATAACAATTCCAAAACTTACAAACTCAAAATACAATTATATTCTCAAATTATATTTAAAAAACTCTACCAAACACAAGCTAAATGACTTCAAATTTATTTTGTTTTCGTTTACACCCAAAAATAAGTGCGCATGAAATGACTTATATGTGTTTCTATTACTTTTTATTTTTATTTTTTATGTATATAAAAATAGAGATTCTAATTGTTGTACTTAGGCCTCGTTTGAGAATATATTATTTTAGTAATTTTTTATTTTTTTTACCTAAAATATGAGATAAAAAAATTAATATGTTTGGAATAATTTTTAGTTTTTTTCCGAAAGATGTGCTAAAAGTATAGAGAAAAAATAATCGTTGACTTTTTAGTATATGTTATAAGTTTTTTTTATTTTTTTAATAATTTTTTAATTTTTAAACTAAAAGTGTTACATGCCAAACAAAACCTTAGAAGTGTAACTCTATTAAAAAAAACAAAATAGTCGCATGTAAAGACATACTCAGGCCTCGTTTGGGAACATGTTAATTTAATAATTTTTTGGCTATTTGGCTAAAATATGAGTTAAAAAAAACTAGTATGTTTGGGATGACTTTTTGACTTTTTACGAAAAGATGTACAAAAAGTAGAGAGAAAAGAAAATCTTTGACTTTTTTGTATGAATTATTGATTTTTTGACTAATTTAGTAATGTTTTGACTTTTTAACTAAAAATAAAGGCTCCAAACGAGGCCTCAGATAAAATGGTTCAATAATTCATGCGTTTTCCAGTTATTATTGTACTACTATATAGTAGGTACTGTATGTCATTGTGTGACATAATGGTTGTATGCCCACAACCCATGGTTGTCCCATGCTTGGATGCTTGGCTCATTCATTTCTAATTTTATCAATTGCAAAGAAATTTGTTTCAATGCACTCAATTTTTGGTATTTCATGCAATAATATATATGGGATTTTTTTAGCATTCTTCTCATTTGCATAATTAATTGCTTTATATAAACAAATGCTGTAAATCTTTATTGTAGCCATTGTTCTGAACATGTATTTTCGGCATCTACTTTAAAAAGGAGTTTATTTTTTATTTTTTATTTTTAATGAATTACAATATGTAGGAAAAGAATATAGAAATGGAAAACAATACAATCTATATAATAAGAGAAGAGGGTTTTTGAAAATATATAAATGTATGAGAGAGACATTTTAATGGCTGAGATTAATCCTAAATTTATGTCAATGGTTGAGATCAATAGATCTCCCGCCCAGGAATCTGTGATGGTTTCTGTCAATCTCTATATCTATCTCTCTCACTTTCTCCGTTGCTTTCTTCTTCAATTCAAACCCCACGTCTTTGAAACCCTACTGAATTTTCTTTGAATCTCATACATCTTCTCTTTCGATTTGTTTATCCATTCCCTATGCTACCTCTATAGGTTTTTAATTCTTCATTTCGATCCATACCTACTTTCCCTTTCTTTTCTCTCCCTCTCTCTCTAGCGATGTCTCTCTCTAAAATTTTGACGGAGGAGTCTCTTCCGGTTGGGTATCGACTTCGCCCTACCGACGAAGAACTCATCAATCACTATCTGAAGTTGAAGATCAACGGCGATGAGAAGCAAGTCAGTGTTATTCGAGAGATCGATGTCTACAAATGTGAACCCTCGGAGGAGTCTCTTCCGATTGGGTACCGATTTCGCCCTACCGACGAAGTACGCATCAATCACTATCTGAAGTTGAAGATCAACGGTGATGAGAAGCAAGTCAGTGTTATTCGAGAGATCAATGTCTGGAAATGCGAACCCTGGGATTTGCCTGGTAGAACTACCCATATAAAAAATTAAAAAATTAAAATTTTGGGTTTTTTGCTTTGATTATTGATATATACTTGATTAAAAGCCCTAATTTTGGGTTTGATTTGATCTATTTTTATGCAGATAAATCGGCGATAAAGACGAATGATGAAGAGTGGTTCTTTTTCTGTCCTAAAGATCGCAAGTATCAGAATGGGCATCAATTGAATAGAGTGACTGTGGCTGGGTACTGGAAGGCCACGGGTAAGGATAGTTCTATCAGGTCTCTGAGGAGAACCACTGTGATTGGCATGAAGAAGACTTTGGTTTTCTATGCGGGTCGTGCTCCGAATGGCCAGAGGACTAATTGGGTAATTCACGAGTACCGCGCAACTAGATTCCTGGGTAATCTAATGCTTCTACTTCCTGTCAATTTTTTTTTTGTATCTCTCCATCTTATTATCCAGGCTACAGTCCACGTCTAGGGGCTAATCTGAACCATTTGATAACTCTCAACTCAAAACCCAACCTAATATGGCTACCCATGGATAATTGCATAGGTGATAAAGTAAGTTCATTAACTACTTTATTAACCTAGATTGACTTATTGAAATGAGTATGGTGTGTGTTTTAGTACTGCTACTAGATACGAAAAGGATATATATATATATATATATATCAAACTCTCATATCTAACTTCCTCTTACTATATAAGAGAGTTAAATTTATGTATAATGTAATTCTTGCTCTACTCTAGGGTATTCTGTTATGGTTATATATGCTACTTAAGTCCCGCAAGAATATATTTAGCACATCATCAACTCAAATATAGATAGATGAACGAGAAATAAACAAGAATTATGATTTTTTTTTCCTTTTATTATTTCTGAACATCGGACAATGTAAAGAATGTCTCAATATATCATCAGTTTGATGGATTTCTGTCACTTGCCTCATCGCAGTTAAATTTGAAGGGTTCAATTAAAAGCAAATCTCTAAAAATACACCACCAAAAAGGGCAAAAAAAGGGCATTTCCTTTTTACACTTTTCTCCTCTTGGGGCTCAGTATAAAATCGTCGTCGTCATCACTATCCACGATTCTTTTCTTGGTTTTTACTTCGCCATTCTTTGACACCAGCTGTTGTTTTTTCGAACTCTCGGGTCTGCTGGGTGGCCGTGGTGGTGGAGATTTTATAGGAGTCCCCATCTGAAGTTGCTTTTGCTTCCTCTGCTTCTTCTCATATGCCTTCTTTGCTTTTTCCAGTGACAATATACTGTGTTCCATCATCCTGCTCATTGGCACGCGTTATCTCTAAAATTAGTAACTTTTCTTTTATGTTTTTATTTATTTGTTTTTTGATATGCTATCACTGTCATTATTAACTAAAAAAACTGAAATTTGATAAGAGTTCAAACTAATCATGATTGTTACACGTTTGCCATAATAATGCACTTTCGAGGTTTCAAACCAAGGTTTCAAACAGGGGAAGTTTATTCTACAGAGACTAAAATCAGATACAAAGAATAGATACAGGAAAATTACAAAATATGAAAATTTTAAGTTCATGTCCAGCAAATGGTGAAATTGACAAAATGCCCTTACCACTAAACCTACTAAACCTATGTTATGCTTTAATGTTCGTCTATTTACTCTTTTACTTTTTTAGTGGTTTTGATAATTATTTGTAATTATGTTTCTTTCTTTTGGTTTGTTCTATCAGAGGACTGTTCTTGCAAACCCTAACAAGAACAGAGTCTTTGATCATCGAACCATTTTCTGGTAATTATGGAAAGGGTCTTCATTTCTTTGACATTTGAGCCTTTGGGGACCTACATCGTGCTCTCTCTCTCTCTCTCTCTCTGGTGATTTTTGTTGATTTACATAAATAAGTATATGTGTGTTTGTGTGTGTGTGTCAAAAAATATACCTTTTTGTTATATAGGTTTGTTCGGAGATGTGTTTGATGAATTAGCTCTTCACACAACTATGTAACAATCTTTAACTACTACTTTTTTCGTGAACCGTATAGTTATATGTAAATGAGGTTTGTTGGTTTAATGCTGAATAATATTGGGGAGCAATCATGTGTGTATTGTTTAAATGTGTTTTCAAATATAATTGTTTATTTATTTATTTATTTTGGATATGCAATGATCTAAGACATAATTTTGGATGTGAAGAAGGCATGAACAAATGGAAAAAATGGGGAATTTCTTAAGTAGGCAGGAGGGTTTTTGAAAAATGTATCAAAATGTATCAATAGTTGAGATCAATCTAAGTATACCTACCAATCAATTCTTAACAATGGTCAGACACTGATTATTCTTTGTTTTTCCTTTTCCCCTCCCTTTTCTGTCTTTTGTTTCCTAGCTCTTTTTTATTTTTTAGATAACTGAATGAAGAATTCTGTTCGAAATCAAAATTACAGCATTGATAGGAAATTGATTGATTGGAATACAGGGAGAAACTGAGCCTAGGCGCAAAACACTTTTCCTGATGATGGTTTATCAGACAGACTTATGCCACTGGGACTCAAGTATATGTTCAAACTCCAAGGTTTATTTGGCAGCACAGCTCTCATTGTTCATTGTTGGTTTTCAAATAATTTCTTCTTATGTGTTTTTTTTTAAACTTTTTTAATTTCTTTTTTATTTTTTTTCAGTTGGCCTTCCATGTGTTTTGTATTAGCCACAACTGGTTGCATATGAAATGCTTGATAAAAAGATTCAGTTAGAAGGATCATTTGCTGACAGATGTATTATCATGTGCAACATGTCTCCTATTTGGAACTCTAAAACCTTTGTACACTTGAGAAAAGTCTAATTTCTATATTCAAATCCAAAGAAAAATCAAACACTAAATTTTCATTATTGATGAGTTTGTTTTTTAACTTTTACATTTGATTCATTGTTTCTAGATTTATAGATGTTCAATTAGGTGATTTTTGTGTGGTTAGTTCAGTTTATAGTTATAGTTATAGTTAGTTCAGTTTATAGTAATAGTGAGCTTTTGAACTTTTAAAAATTTGTAGTGGGTTTTGTAATTTTTAGAATTTCTGTTTTTGTTATGTTGTACACAACTTGAGACAATAAAGAGCCAAATAAATGGGAAAATTTCTAACCAGACTGAAACAAAGGTAATGTGAATACTGGAATTTACTGTCAAAATTAGTTTTTAAAGTCTCATTGTGGTATTTGTATTAATGAAATTGCCTATTTGTCGTGATTTGTTAACGGTCAACAGAAATATTAACTTGAAATTTTTGTTATTTGGTTTATAGTTGTGCAACTTGTTGTCACTAGAATGTGGTGTTAAACTTTTTGTCCATCTCCTTCATAACCTTAAGGGGCTTTAAGGTTATGTACATTTTTAGAGTTATTTTAGATTGTTTATGGGTCATTTAGATTGGGCTCCATACTGTTATTATTAGAATTTCATTCTCCCAAACTCACAAATTTTTGAATTAATCTAATACATTTTATTTGAATTCCATTCTGAAAAATCTAGAAATCCCCTAGATGTTGATTTGTGATTATGTATCAATTTTAAGCAGAATATAACAATCCCAATCAAACAATCAAGACAAAGAAACACAACGATTTTACGTGGAAAAAACCACAATTGGACACCTCCAACTGTGATAAAAAAAACCATGGGCAACAGCCACAAAACAATCCACTAAGAAGATTTAAAGGAATTACACAGGTATACTCTCAATTACCTAGCGAATCCACGCCTAATTGAACCAACCTCTATGTGCCTCTTCCAACCCGTCTTCACCTCGGAATTGTCTTTACGATGAGCCACCCCGGAATCCACCAAAGCTTCAGGCTCGAATTCTTCAGAATCCACCGAAGAACAACTCTCTCTTTTGTAGAACAAAACATAACCTTTGATGTACTCTCTTTAAACCATGAGTTGAATACTCAATAAAACATCAAAGAAAAACTCACAAAGTATCCCCAGATATAAACCCTAGAAACCAAAAAGAAGATCTGGAGTTGTAATCCTAAAAACTGACCCAACACGCGAATTTATAGAATCTGTCCCGCGATCTCCGCTCGAGCGCCCAACAACCCGCTCGAGCGTCTTCAGCAAAATATGTGCGTGATATAACAGAGGTCCGCTCGAGTGCTAGAGAACCCGCTCGAGCGCAAAATTACACATCTCAGTACTTTTACAGGCGACCAAAACTTCTCTGAAAGCATTAGCATCACAAACTTCTCTGAAAGGCACAATTCAGGTTGGATTCGCATTTAAACACTCATAGTCTCACTGAAATAAAAGTGCGAATAAAATTACAACTCAAAGGAGTTTTGTCAAATGGGGTTGCCAAGAATAAAACCTAACACATTCTCCACAATTAATTACAACACCTCCTCCACAATTAATTAAACTCATCTCATTCTCTCTCTCACGGCTCATTTGTTTATTAAACCCATCCAAGCACCAAGAACTTTGTAATCCACCCGAGATATAATTGGATCTATATTTGAACTGGTAGGGTATTTGGGTTTGGATTTGTGATTTTCATTAAGTTATGACTCTCATTCATAGCTCAAACTTGAGCAACAATGGAGTTCAAATCGGAAGAGAGAGATGTAGAGGAAAAAAAGAGACAGAGCTCTCTGCTAAAAAAACCCACTTAGGTCTATTTGCTTTTTCCAAGAATAGTGTTGTTTTTATATTAAATTGATAATCTATATAATAAGGGAAGAAAGTTTTTGAAAATGTATAAAATGTATGTGAGATACATTTTGATCCAATGGCTGAGATTAATTCCAAGTTTATATCAATGGTTGAGATCAATTTTTTTCCCGCTCAAACCCTCTCTGCTCTCTCTCTCTCCCACGTCTGCCAAACACGTCTCTACAACTCCCTTTGTCTCTCTCTCTCTCGCAACTGTCCCTCTTATCTCTCTCTCACTCTTTGTTCTCCTGCTTTAACAGACCTTCCTCCTCAACGATAGGCGAAAGAGAGAGAACAGCAGCAACAGAGTCCCAACAAGCAAGAAAGTTGAATCGGAAGCTAATTCGACGGCGAGAAAAGTTTGGTCCCAATCCCAGACGAGAAGCTCTCTCCAAAACCCTCGCCATACCCGAAAGTAAAACCTCTCTCTCTGTTTTGTGGATTGGACTATCATATTATATAACTCTCTCTACAACCGATTCAGATCTTGCTGGGTTTGTAACAGAAGATTCATATTAAAATTCAGATCTTGCTGCTGAAAATAGTGAAATAATTATCATCATATAAATTCAGATTAAAATTTATCATCATATAAATTCAGATTAAAATAATTATTTCGCAAGATTCAGAGAGATTCAGAGTTATAATTTTAAATAACCCAAAAAACTTAAGCGGGAGAGAGATTACCGAAGACTCAGAGTTATCATCATATGATTATTACAAAGTGAGAGATAGAGATTACCGAAGATCTGAATTTATATGATGATAATTATTTCTAATTAGGCGAAATAATTTATAATGATAAATAACCCAAAAAACTCTAAATTATTTTGGGTTTGCTGATAATTTATAAGATCTGAATTTATAAATTATTTCTAATAGGTGGAATAGTTGCCTCCAGTATAGAACCAGGTAGCAATGCAGAACAGGTGCAGAATGGAAGGACGCATCAAAAAGAAGCAAACTCGCTTCATCAGGATCCTCAATACGAAAAGCAAGAATTAAAAACCGCCCTGTTGTTGATGTCTAATGGGAGCAGTATGCATTGGGTACGGCCTTTATATACATGTATTTCATATTTGTTGACACCTACGTAAACACAATCTTTGCTTGAAATGTGGTTACAACATTTTTACTTATTTATTAATGAATCATCTTATGTGTTCGCAGGTCATTAAGATGGTTATGAAAATGGATGCTGTTGAGCCCTTCAATATTCCAGTGGATCCTGTTGCCCTGGCAATACCTGTAAGTGTAACTTCTTTATAGATGCTTCTCATGTGTATTATTTTAGGAACATGCTGCTAACTTTAAATTTATGGCCACTGAGAATTTCGGGTGCAATATATTTGAACCTAAATGGTTTGGAGGAAACAACTTTCCGAACATTTTGGAGTGGGTTTTATGTTGGTTAGCTCATCATTTGGGGGAGCAGAGTGGAACGTTTTTTTTTCCCATTCAATGCTTTTTGTCTTTTTTAAGAGTTAGGTAGGTTAGTTATGAAGACTTGGGAGTTTATTACGTAGGATAGGAGAGCAATGCATGGGTTGTTTCTCTATGTTTGAAGTATCATGTTCCTTTTTTCAATTACTGAAAGTGGAAAGTTCAAGGATTGATGGGGATAAGACTTCAAAGTCGAAAGCTTTGGTTGATTCAAAGAGTAAAAGTAGTAAAAAGCATGATGGTGGTGGTGGTGAGAAGATTGAATCAAGTGGGGGTTTAGTGGGAGAGAAAGAAAACAGTAAGAGTAGCAGCAAAGTTAAGGATTCTAAGAGTAAGAGTAAGAGTAAGAGTAGCAGCAAAGTCTGAAAAAGATTTGGGGCGAAAAGATAAGAATTCAAAGGAAAGGAACGTGTGTTGGAGAAGAAGATTTATGAAACAGAGGTAACTGTCGATGGTGAAGAGCGACAAGGCAAACGTGGTAGAGAAAATACGGGTAAGGTAACTAATTGTTGTGTTTTTAGTCGATTGATGATTTGGATTGATGGTGGTGTTGTTGGTGTTGTTTTGTTTGTTCAATTTTTCACTATATAAAGAAAAAATCTATAATCAGGCATAATTGAGATTGTAAATAGCCTGTTGACACAAAGAAAATATAGCAATGGGATTGCTCTGCATCTTCTTTGATTTGGAAATTGCAGAGATTAAGACCTGTGTTTGTTTTTAAATGTAACAAGTCAATGAGGAAGTCAACAATAGTACCTTGTGAGTTTGTGTGAAGATATGCTTAGAAGTATGCAGCATGATTTAATCTTTACTACACACACACCAATACAGAGAGGGAGATCGTATGTACATATATAGATATTTTATTGAATTTTATAGATATTTTGTGGTTCAAGATCAACTGGATTCGTTCATTTCTAGGTTTGATTTTCATTCTCTGGCATTTAAATTCGCTTCTGTAACTAGAGATTTGAACAATTCTATGGAGTTATTCATTTTTCCTTTAATTCTGAATTGAGTTTACATGATCAGATAGTGTTTTATGAATCTGGATCTGGGTCTTTTCTTGATTTCATGGTAATTGACTAGAAAATAAAAAAATTTAAGAATTTCATTGTCTTAGCTCTCAATATTTTAGCTTAAAATTTAAAAAATCAAAAAAGAAATTTAAAAGTAAATGACCTATACCAAAAAATAAAAAGAAAAAAATTTCTCTATATTTTGTACAATTTTTCATAAAAAATTAAAAAGTTATTCAAAATATATTATTTTTTTTACCTTATATTTTAATAAAAAAATTAAAAATTATTAAAATAACTGATTCCAAACCAGGTCTAATATCCTTTAAAAGTTTATTTATTTATTTATCTATTTGTGCATTTATTTTTTGTAGATGAGTTTTTGAATTGACCCGTTAGGTAATACTTAATTGGCTTAGTTATGTGATTGCCAAGGAACCCTGCAACTGTGCAATATTCTTTTTCTTTCTCCCATATATTTTTATTCTAGGATTGCCAAAAGGTTTACAAAACAATAAGTTGAAAGTTGTGCTTAGCTCTGTACTTATTCCATAGTTGATCCTTTAGCTATTGGTTGACATTGTGTCATGCATTTTATATCTGTTTGAAAATTGAGTACGTTGTGATTTCTGAAATGGGTTTGATGGGTTTTGATTTCTGAAATTTGAAATGGATTTGATGGGTTTAATTCGCAAAAATTCAAAGTTAAATGGATTTCTAATAATTTGATTTCTAATTTCTAATAATTTGTCTTCCCAAAGCAAATGCAGAGAGATGGTGAAATTATAAGTCTCTAATTTTAATTCGGTGTAAGCTATTTTAATTGTTGTGGTTGGAGTGGTTGTGATTTCTGAAATAGGTTTGATGGGTTTTGATTTCTAATACTTTGAAATGGATTTGATGGGTTTAGTTAAATTTGTATGAAACAATAATATTAGGAGTCAATAACTCAAAACACACCCACACAAATATGAAACAACATTTGATGATAAAGAGGATTACATGGTATTCTTATGTGTTTGATTTCTACTTTCAACTAGAAATTTATTGCTCTTATTGCAATCATGGTATTCTTCTTCCCATAAAATTGTTGATTTGTAGGTATATGATTGATATCCTCTGTGGTTGGAGTGGTTGTGATTTCATCCATAAACTATTTTGGTTTGTAGGAAATTATCATCCAGCAGCTTGCTATAGGTATGATTTGTAGGTATATGATTGAACACAATAAAAATACTTTTTATTGTTATTTTGTTGGTCATGTGTTAATGATGAAATAAAAAAAAAAATCATACCTACAATTTGATGAATGAATGTGTTAATAGTTAGGATTTGTATGGTCAAGTTAAACAACCATGGCTTTAAATTTTTATTTTGTTAATTGTTAGGATTTGAATCTTTTTCAGTTAATTGATTTTGAAATTCTGTTAATCGATTTTTTTTCTTTTTCATGTTATCCCGTTACCTTTCTTTTGTTATTATAAACCTTTCTTTTGTTATTATAAATTTTTCTTTTGTTTAACGCCAACCAGGTGTAGCATACCTAATTGAAATCTGTATTAGAAAGGTAACGGGATAACTTTAAATTTGAAACTCTTTTTAATTATTTGAAGCAGGTAATTTGGATTGGAGGGTGGTTGCATAACTGAAGACCTCAATCTTCTAGACACATCAGCAATACTGCACATGGAACCGAGTAATCGACTTGATTTCTATTTACCTAATTAGTTATGTGTTCAGTATAGAAACATAAATTTACTTTTTTTTGATATTGTCAATTTCTTTTTGTGCTGCTGCTTCTTCTCATGTTGACTTCTTCTCATATTGTCAATTTCTAAATGTAAATTTTTTCTCTTTTGTGATTTTTTAAGATTTTTATTGGCTTTGAACATGAATTTAGCCTATTTTCTAGCTTCTGAATGAATTTCAGTTTTTTCCACCTAATTCCCAAATCATAATATCTTGATGAAGTGACACACACGCAGGTATATGATATCTACACACAAGTGTGGCATCTCCAATGGTTATTGCAACATGGTACAAATGTATTTTTTTTTAACCACCATATGATTCAATCTACACCGTACAACGTGTTTATCCGTGTCTAAATGTAAATTCTGAAATTGGAAAAATAACAACTATGTAAATTTTAGGCAAAATGTCAACTGATCAAATGTGATAAAATTTGGCATTTTGCTACACTTGGTGCCCAAATATATTACAATGCCAAATTTTTGCACACCATTGGAGCGGTTTTTCTTCTATGCTCAAATTCCAAATTTTGGCTTTGGTGTGAGGTTGTGCATACAATTGGAGATGCTCTTATTTTCATCATATTAAGAATGGAGAACGTTAGGAGATTATGGCAAGTTTTACATGGCCATCAGTGAAATTATTTTTTCCCGTTAGTAGAACATATCAATGAAAACCATCTATTTCCCATGCCTCAATTGAAAGCACTGGTAGGAAGAGCTGAGTAACTGAAATTGAAATTTGGTTCTTTGTTAGGCATATACTTCACATTCATCATTTCATGATATGTAAACCTAACAAGACTGATCAACTCTGCTGTCAATTTATCTGAGTAAAATATTTGTTTGATTTATCGATGTGTACTCCACAGGAAATGATGCACATGCAAATAAAAATTTGCTAAAAATTTACCAAATAGGTTTTTGTTTTCAAGCTTCTTTTTTTCTCCTTCCTTGAAAGTTCAAACATTGAGTTTGGATGTGCTTTGATTGTTGGAAAACTTTGTTCTTTACCTGCTTGCAAAACTTTTTGCTTTATTGTTGACGGTAAATGAAAGAACAGAACAACAACTTAAAGATCGCATAAACACGTAATTAAACTAAAATAAAACTATTTGGGCCTTAATTGAATTTCATTTGAAAACTCGCCTATGTTCTTATAAACTTTAATTTCAAATCCCTTCATTTGATTGGAAACTCCCACAGCTTCTGTGAACTTAGATGTTTTTGAGTTTGTTTCATGGTGGGTCACCAAAGCTCAACAATGGTTGTTTGCCTATGCCATTTTCTTGGTATAGAAACAGGAATTTTCAGATTGAAGGCATAATTCCATCTCTATAATTGATAATTTATTTTTAAGACAAGAGTTGGGATTACAATTATATTCTAATCCCAACATTATTTACACCGTGCCTTCAGGCACGGGTATACGCTAGTCTAGTAATAAAACTCAAAGTATCACTTGATAAGGGAGTGTCTTATTGTAGAAAATACTTTTTGATAGGGCTTAGGCCTTTTTTTGCAAAGAGGTTAAAAACAGCTATTTAGCTTTTAATCTTTCTTGGGCCATATCATCTCTCTATTTTTTTTATATTTTTTTAAAAAAAATGTCAAAAAGTTAGCTTTTAATCTATTTTCCAAAAAAATTGTATGAGTAGATCGAATTGAGTTTTATTTTTAAATTTTTATTTAAAAGTAAAAGTCACTACAAATTCTATAAAATAGCAAGTCATGATTTTCAAAAATTAGTTTGTTAGAATTTTATATGTATTTAATTTTGGATAGTTTGATGACAATATAGAACAAATCTCTCACAAAGTATTTTTATTTTTTTTTTAAATGAAATTTTAGTGAAAATATTACATTATTTGACAGTGTGTGTGTCAATTTCCGACCACACTACCAATCAAGCACTCAGCTGGAGAACACTAGCAGAATAGATTAAGCCCGAACAACCTATCACAAAAAGAAGAGATTCCAGCGGTGGTTCGTCCACCCGGAGGCACTCTGACGATCAAGTCAGTTATCTCTCAAAAATAGCAAAAGTGCTTAACTCACTATTTAGAGCATAAAAAGCATACCTTAGACCTATGGAGGTGTCTCCCTTTTATATAGCCAACACAATCCTAGTCCCAATAGAAGCCTAGCTCTAATGGACTTAGTATTACTGCTAATCTTGAACTCCCAGTAGGATTAGGATAAACTCTCTAAGATAGGGATGACAATCTGAAACTGGCCTGACAGCGACCCGATCCCCCGACCCCGAATTCAGTGGTTATTCACCGAAAAATATCCCTTACGGGTCGGGGATGGTATTCAAAAATTCATCCCCGATGATATCCGGGCCGGGGACGGGGATAGGTGTTTCAGACCCGGACCTGGCTCGACCCCGGCCCCGGTCCGCTTAGTCCCCGAGGTAAAATTACCGTTTTGTCCCTGGATACATATATGCTTGTATTTGTTTAGGGTTTGACACAGACACACACACACTCAGCCTCTCACTCACACACGACGCTCCTCTCTCTCTCTCTCGCTCGCCACTGGTCTCTCTCTCTTTCTTTCTTCTGTCACCGTTGCGCCTCCCTCCTCACCGGCGATCCTCCGTCACCACCGAGCCTCTCACTCACACACGGCGCTCCTCTCTCTCTCTCGTTCGCCACTGGTCTCTCCCTCTCGCTCGCCACTGGTCTCTCCCTCTCTCTTTCATCTGTCACCACCGCGCCTCCCTCCTTATCGGCGATCCTCCGATCCTCCCTCACCGCCGCTCCTCCGTCGCTGCTCTCTCTATTTAGGTATCTCTCTCTCTCTAGGGATTTCGATCTAGGGTTTACATATATGTATATTATATATATATATATATATATATATATCTGAGTGTACAGATCTGTTTATTTTAGATCTGTATATCTGAGTGTATAGATCTGTTTCTTCAACCTCTGTTTATTTATTTATTTATTTATTTATTTTATATATATATATATATATATCTGGTGTGTTCTGAAGTTGAAATTATCTATGAAGATTAATTTGTTGAAAGTTGAAATTTGTTAATTTGTTGAAAGTTGAAAGTTAATTTGTTAATCTGGTGTGTTTTGAAGTTGAAATTAGCTGTTCTGAACTATTTCTCTTTGATTCCATTCTTCGGGAAGGCAAAATTGGGAGTTGGAGATAGAAAGATGAAGGAAAAGAAAGAAAAAGAAAGAAAGATTAGAACTATGAATTGATCTCAATACAAAATGTTATTTATTTATTTATTTTTTAATAGTTAGATTGGTTATTTTCTTCAAATGCATGCATACATATATACATATATACATATATATATATATATATATATTTGCTTTTCCTTATCAATATTGTTGTTGGCTATTTCTTTTTTCTCTTAGTTTGCTGGACATAGCTTTGTTAAATTTTTATTTAAAATAATGTTGTAACTTTTTTTTAAAAAAATGCCAGGTAGTTTAATTTTTGTTACCACCTTTTTAATTTTTTTTTTTTATATTAAGTCTCTAGACTAAATTTTCATTCAAATAATTCTCTAACTTCTCAAATTGATTTAGTTTTACCCTTATGTGACATTCTATCCTCTTTTGGCAATTAAGTTGATCAAATAGGACTAATTTAAAGGATAAATCGATACATTTAATTCTAAAACCTTTTTCCTAGTATAAAAAAAAATCCATTGATAACATGAGAAATGGTGAAAGATAGTGTTAGTTCTATGATTTTTTGGGGGGGCCATTTTAATATTAGAAAAATAAATTTATGCTGAGTTTCCTCAGTTTATCCTTTAGTTTGGGCCTATATAATGTATTTGACGGCTAACTTAAGGGTTATATTGAATTAATTTAGAAAGTTAGAGGGTTTAATTAAAAAACAAAAAAAAAATTATCTCAAGGACTTAATCAAAAAAATAAAAAGTAGCCCTTATTTTAACATAATTTACTCTTTTAAATAATAGTTTGGCAAGCATGTTCACCATGACATATTTATTTTCCTAGCAGTTCATAGTTTTCTAGTAATAAAAGAAAATTATAAGGGAAAGTGAAATGAAGTAGAAATTTTTTCTTTTTTTTTTAAAAAAAAAAAAATTAGATGTAAATACAATTTATAAAAATTGTATCTAATGCACAAGAGAATCACTTGACATAGGTCACAGCTAGATATCGTTATCCTACTTTTTAATAGAGATGCTGGTTCTCAATTGCCAAATACATTAGAGTGACGGCTACTTGGTTTGGTAATTATTGACGTAAGAAAAAACTGTTATTAATGGAATCATAGCATAGTTTTGTTAATAAAGAAAAAACAAAATTGATGTTTAATTAATTTGTTTCTCAGTTCCATTAACTCAATCCATGTTATTAGTTATCATTAATTTGTTTCTTAATTTCAGTAATCTACTTTTATGTTACCTCTGTTAATATTAATTCAGTCCATATTATTTTTATAAAGGTTAAAAATGTCAGATGTTAACTCTCAAACACCAGTTAACTTTAAAGTACATGTTAATTCTCAAGTACCATTTGAGAGTGACGCGTCACAACATTCATCGCCAGCTACAAACTCACCTACGAACTCACCGTCTCCCCTTTCTAATCAAAATGTTATTGATTTAGAAGAAGAGTCTAATACTACTTGTGGAGGAACTAAAAGAAAACCTAGTGTTGTGTGGGAACATTTTAAAAAACAGTAAGTCAATGGAGTGTGAAAGACAATATGTAATTATTGTAATAAGCATCTTGGAGGTGATTCAAAAGATAGAACTAGGCATTTGCATGATCACCATAAGAGTTGTACTAGAAAAAAAGTGATGGACATGAGGCAAAAAGTGTTAACTAACAATTTTAGTAGAGAGAGTCCAAAATGAATTCTTATATTTTTGATCAAGATTTTGCTAGAAAAGAGTTGTCACATGCCATAATCTTGCATGAATATCCCCACTCTATCGTAGACCATGTTGGTTTTAAACGATATTCAGCGGCACTTCAACCATGATAAGCATCTTTTGTGTTAGTTGTCATCTTTTTTGTTTTAATTGTTAACATTTTTTACATTTTATTATTAATATTAATTATTTATTTTTTTCCTTTTGTTATTTAATAGGAATTCAAGTTGAAAGAGATGATGGAAGTTGTGTGGTTTGTATGGGTATTGGAGAAACAATGGATTTCATTTTTTATGTTGTAATGGATATATATATATATTTTTTAATTTCAATTTTTGGGTAACCTATCCCTTGCGGGTTGTGCTTGGGATTAATTATTCTCTTTGTTACTTGTTGAATTTTCTTGTGTGTGTGGGCTGCTGGACAGATGTTTTGTTTGTGCTATTTTGTTGCTACAGGATGTTTTGTGTGTGGGTTGTGTATGGGCTGCTGAATTTTCTTGCTACAGGATGCTATTTTATTGAATATTTGACAGATGCTATATTTGACAGATGCTACTAGACAGATTTATTGATTTGTATATATTGGCAGATTATGTTGAATTTTTTGGGTAGCCTATATTATTTGAATATGTTGACAGATTATGTATTGATTTTTTAGCTTGATAGATTATGTATTGATTTTAGTTTGACAGATTATGTATTGATTTTAGCTTGACATATTTTTTAGTTTGAAAATTTTAAAATTATGTATTGATTTTTTAGCTTGACAGATTATGTATTGATTTTTTAAGTCCTTTGTGATAGGATAAAAGTTCTTTGTGATAGAATTTTTTAAACATGTACAGATTATGTATTGATTTTTTAAGTTCTTTGTGATAGGATGAGAGTTCTTTTAATTTTAAAACATGTATAGATTCTTAATAGGATGTTTAAAATAGTTTTTTGGAAAAAAAAATAATACTGTAATTCGGTCGGGGAATTTGCGGGGTCGGGGATACCCGATCCCCGATTGGGAGCTGGGGCAGGGAGGATATGGGGTCCCCGTTGGGGATCGGGGACGGGGAGTGTGATCCCCGACCCTCCCCTGCCCCGTTGCTATTCTTACTTTAAGAGTCTTATCTTTACCCAAATTGAAGTCTTTTCTCATTCTAAGACTCTTTTTCTTTGTCCGATTATCCCGAATTCTGATATCTTCGCAGAAAATCTCCGCCTAGCCGAGATCATCTCATCGCCCAGATCAAGACACGTGACACCTACACTAACACTTCGATACCACCTTAATCACATGTTCATCATTCAAAATTTATGTCCCCAAAAACAGCATCAAAACTCAACCTAAACAGCTAATAAAGAATAATACCCATCAAAGTCTTGATGCGGTGAAGCATCATTGTTTAATTACTTAAAATAAATGAGAAAAAGATGAAGAATGGGCAGTCTAGTCTATAGATTGCCAGCCATTATGGCAAAATAATTTAGTTATGATCAATTAAGCATCTACTCAAACTTTTTTTTTTTTCTTTTTTTATTTGTTGTAGGCAGGAATGACATATAATTTTGTCAAAATTTATCCGATGATGACAAAAATCGTTTTAAGGTTTGCTTCAACTTAGAAACTTCAAACCTAAATAAGTTGAAAGTTCGGAAAAAAAAAAACAAAAAAGTCGCTAAATTATATTGTACTTGATGGTATCAAATGTTTAATTAAAGTAACAACGCCCCAGTTGGAACCATTCTGCTTGGCACCAACTGCAGCATTGAATCCCTCTGGAAGAGAATCTATACCCTGCAAATACCGACAAAACAAAAACAATAAGCAAGGAATAATATTAAGGATCATAAAAAAAAAATATCATGAAATGCTTTATGA
Organism: Camellia sinensis; assembly: GCF_055761805.1. Lineage (NCBI taxonomy): Eukaryota > Viridiplantae > Streptophyta > Magnoliopsida > Ericales > Theaceae > Camellia > Camellia sinensis. The sequence goes on along the minus strand of NC_138963.1, from coordinate 187,019,554 downwards.
AGATTTTTCATTCCTTGATTAGTGTGTGGTGTTTTTTTATATGTGTAATCTAACGGTGGAAAATCTTTCATGATCATTTTCATGATACATAGCATTACTATAAGATCCCCCATGAATTTCCATGGATCAATTCTTCAACTAGCCACGAATTTCTGTTTTAATTAGCTAATACCCCTTCATTAATTAATTTTTATTTAACCGATCTCTGTTCAAATCCCTCCTTACTTTTATATTCTCCCTCCTCAAGTTAACTACATTGGGGGGTGTTTGATTGAATGAACTGGATGAGGAGAGACTCCAATGTAATGAACTATTAGTTCTGAGATAAATAGTCTCTGGATTAATTATTTAGCTAGAAATGATATGTATTTGACTATCAATCCGACTTTTCTTTTTTAACCAAACAATCGATTAGCAAATCTATTAGACATGGAGTCCAATCTCATGCTCCAATCTCATGAAAACAAGCTCCCCCTAAACACCTTTGTACTTTCACCAAAATATTATTTTAGCCCTTTCACTTTTAATTATGATATTTAACCATTTATTTATAAAGTCAACATCACATTTGAAAGTAAATGGATCAAAGTGAAATTTTAGTAAAAGTGTTATGGTGCTAAATGTGATTAACCTAAATACAAACTTAGAAAGTGTTTAGAATTTGAAATCTATAGATTATATATAACTTGGTGTGGTGTAAGTTACACTCAAAATTTAATTTAATCCACATATTTCAAATTTTAGATGTTGTTTTAATTATTTTTTCTATATAAAAATACACATAGTCTAACAAACATACCAACAAAGATAGAAAAGCATGCACGCACACGCTTACATTATTATTTATGGGAAAAATTTGGCTTGACTTCATTGCGGTTTACCTCTTATTATTTAAAAATAATCACATAATTTTTATATAATTGATCAACTAAAGTACACTGTCAGACATTTTGTCTAAATTAATAGCAAGTGTCAAACACATGCACAATAATAAAGGAGTTATGTGCTTGTTTTCAAATATTAAGCGTAAACTACACATGAAGTAAAATAGAGAAAATTAAAGTAAATTGTGCCTCTAAAAAAAATGATAAAAATTTCGTGATTTGCACAATGAAGTTACTTATATATAAAAAGTATTTTTTTAATCTTTTCGCTTAAGCACTTACACTCTATTTAGGTTATGAGGTGAAATGAAAAAAGAAATGATTGTAATTTTTCACTTATATGAGAAAAGAAAAAAAAAATGATTATGATTTCTCACTAGTATGTTTGAATGAATAAAAGAAAAAAGAATGTGATTTATCATCTATCATGTTTAGATATAGTAAATAAGAGAAGAAATGAGGTCGGTGGCCGGAACCCCCCTTCTCCACCTAGTGGCACCCCAGGGATGGAAGCCCTAGAAGAGAAATCCTAGAGAGAGGCTTTGTGTTTTAGAGAGAGAGAGTGATGTAGGGATTATTCCCATTGAATTAAAATATAGGTCTTGTGAGAATTTCTTTTTATCATTTCTCACAATTTGTTCATCTACTTAATTATCGAAACAAATGAAGCAATTTTCTATTCTCACATTTTTTTTTTCTTTTCTCACCAAATCCCTTCATCATCCAAACGGATTGTTAACCATACATGAGAAAATCCTTTTATTTAAAAATCATAAAAAGGTTACGTGTTTTTTTTTCAAACTACATTGGATTACAATGAAATAAAGTGAAATTTGAGCTTATATTTATATTATATTTATTTAATTGGAGCTTATAAGGTGACGAGGGCGCACACAATGCTCACACGTGCAGGCGCACGTTAGAATTTCTGGAGGTCACCGTGGTTTGCGGTTAAAACACATGCAATTAGGAAAAGGAAAGAGTTAATTAAGGTAATGAGATCGAGGTTAGTTAGATGATGAGTTGTAATAACAAGGACATTCTAGGTTCAACTGTGTGATTCACTTGAAAGAGACAAAGCCTAAGACATGAAATATTAGGGTTTAGTAGTTGTTGTCTAATAACTCAATTTATATTTCTTAATCCTATGATATGTCGCATTCCAACTAGGCCCATTGATGGTATCAATCACCGACTAAAACTGGCATTATTCATACTTAATTAGTGAACCAAATTAAAATCCTACTTTAACCCTATTCAACAAGTCTAATCTCTTTTAAGGTTCATGAATCAACTCATTGAGCACTGTTGAATAATTCATAATTAAAGTTCAAGAAATGAATACCCATATTATTTATATTCTCAACATACTCTTTTATTCATCACAATTCTTTCTCATAAATAATCTAAGTACGTGCAAATATTTTAATTATTTGAGAAAATAAGGTTCAAATATAAGATTCATTGTCTGTTTTAATAACCTATTAAATTGTTAACTATCAATTTTTTTTTTTTTAAATTTAAATTATTGAAGATGTAATTTTATTATTTATATTCTTAACAAGTTTCATTTTGATCCGTCAAAAGCAATGAGTATATAATTTGGACCAATCACAACATGTATAATGGATTTGGGGTGGGTGTTGTCACACTTTGTGAGGTTTATTCCGATCATATTTTGATAATCCAAGCCTTTCATATTATAAGTTTTATTGAGTATTTTTTTCATATAAAAAATGAAATTAATCGGACAAGTATAACCCCCATGTTCAAGCTAACTAATAACCCTAAGAAATTATCAAAATCATGCTAACAATTTATTTTTTCTAAACATAAATGTGATCTTCTTGTGAGTTATAAATGTCTAATTAATTTAAATTTTTTCATGAATAATTTACTCAACAAATTTTAAACTATAAACCATTCGAATCATTAAAATAAACTCAAAACATACTCTTAAAGGCTCACAACACGGTATTGTGCTGTATCCCAGGTTGATATATAATGGGTTTATGAACAAAACTATTATCGGTAATTGGTGATAAGAAATATTATCCTTCCACAATTAGTTGCATGAATTCAGCATGAGATTATGTTTTTCACCTACAATTTTTTCTTGTGTAGCCACATAACAAATTGAAGGGTGATTTGATCAAAACTCACTCATAATAAAATTTTAATGCATTAAGGATGAAAAAAAATAAAAAAATAAAAATTGAAAAGTCTAACACATATCACTATTATCAAAATATTAAACTTTAAAATAATATAATTGTTGATATAAATGTCGGTTTTTAATAAAATAAGCATTTTTAGAATCCTTTCATCAAGATCTATCAAATAAGATTCATATTGACTATAAAATTCTTAAAAAAATAAAATAAAAATAATACCGTTGAAATTGATATAAACAGTAACAGTAATATGTTACTCTGTTTGACAGTAACATATTATTATTCTGGTTTACAGTAACATATTACTATAGCAATATTATCCAAAGAAATATATATATATATATTTATTTATTTTATTTTGTCCTTATTCAATTATATATTTTCTCCTTAAGAGTTTATAAAGCAAAATAAATTAGGTTGTCTTTTTCACAAAATAAAGGTCCAAGAAAGAGATTTTGACTAAATTTTTCTAAATTTTAATTGTATATATGTTGTGATTTTAAGTTATTCATATGGACAAACCCTCGGATAATTTCTTTCCTCGTCTTCTTATTTTTCTTTTATTTTTATTTTTTTCTGGAGTGGCAACTATTTATATGCATTTTTGAAAGATCTCCTTTCTAGATGAAAGGCACTTGACTTTGTCGTAAAAAAAATGCTTTGAAATAAGATAATTGTCAGGTGAACTATCATATATCACACCGTTTGTCATGAATTTGTACTTTATACTTAACAAGTACATCACACAGAATTCTATAATTAAAGTGTAGCTTAACACCAAACTCTCAACATAATAATTCCATTAAAAAAATAAATAAATCTAAAATATAAGCAGAGTGAGAAATTATGAAGTTGATGGTTGGTGTTTTAACACGGAAAAAAATACCACAAAAATTCACATAATTTTATATAAATATAATGTATAAAAAATTGTGATTGTTTATGATTATTACTGGAAGGGAGCACATTTACTCAAGTCTATTTATAAGCTCATTTATATAAGGACTTAGCTAGTCAAAGAGAAACTCCACTACAAAGTGGGCCAAGCTAGGGCTTTGACCCTAGCACCCATCCTCACTACAAGCTAGGAGTTTGGCCCTAGCATCTATCCCCATTACAAAGTGGGTTGAGTTAGGGGTTTGACCCTAGCACTCATCTCCATTATGAAGTGAGCCGAGTTAGGAGTTTGGACCTTGCACCCATCCTTACTATGAAGTGAGTCGAGCTAGGGGATTGGCCCCCAGTACCCTTCCCAACTCCGAAGTGGGCATCACCATAAGCCTAGCCCTAACCCCTTTCCCCATTACACTACTACAAAAATAGTTAAAGATCACACTTTGACAAAAAAAAAGATCTCACTTTTATTAGAAGTGTGATAAAAAAAGTTAGATTGATATTTTAATCACACTTAATTTGATTAAATGTGATAATATTTATTTTTTATGTCACTTTTCAATTAAGTGTAATTATATATATATATTTTTTAATTACACCTTCTAATTAAAGTGTGATTATATATACAATACTACTTTTTAATCACACTTTTTAAACAAGTGTGATTATATATATATTTTTTAATCACACATTCTAATTAAAGTGTGATTATTTATATATTTTTTAATCACACCTTCTAATTAAAATGTGATTATATATACACTATTACTTTTTAATCACACTTTTTAAATAAGTGTGATTATATATATATTTTTTAATCACACATTCTAGTTAAAGTGTGATTATTTATATATTTTTTAATCACACCTTCTAATTAAAGTGTGATTATATATACACTACTACTTTTTAATCACACTTTTTAAATAAGTGTGATTATATATATATTTTTTAATCACACATTCTAATTAAAGTGTGATTATTTATATATTTTTTAATCACACTTTCTAATTAAAGTGTGATTATATATACACTACTACTTTTTAATCACACTTTTTAAATAAGTGTGATTATATATATATTTTTTAATCATACATTCTAATTAAAGTGTGATTATTTATATATATTTTTTAATCGCACTTTCTAATTAAAGTGTGATTATATATACACTATTACTTTTTAATCACACTTTTTAAATAAGTGTGATTATTTATATATTTTTTAATCACACATTCTAATTAAAATGTAATTATATATACATTACTACTTTTTAATCACACTTTTTAAATAAATGTGATTATATATATATATATATATATTTAATCACACTTCCTAAATAGGTGTGATTGTATAAAATATTTCAAATTGATTTTTATATAAAATATACAATTCCCAAATTTTTAATCACACTTAATCTGATTGAGTGTGATAACATTTATTTTTTATGTCACTTTCTAATTAAGTGTGATTATGTATATATATAGGGTAAATTACACTGACACCCACTAAGGTTTATGTTTATTACAGTTCCCCCTTCACGTTTTGAAAAATACATCTCCCTCCCTGAGGTTTAAAGTTTCATTACAGATTCCCCCCTAGCAATTTAATTTTTTTAAATATTAATTTTGCCCTTACTGGGTAAATTATATTGACACCCCTTACATTTTAGAAATTACAATCCCCTCCCTAAGGTTTAAAGTAGCATTACCAATTGCCCCATCGGTTAGTATTAGTTGGAAAAAAATTCATTGAAAAAAAATTAATTGGGAAACAAAATTATTTGAAAAAAAATTAATTGAAAAAAAAAGTGTTAGTAAAATTTTTAAATTTCTGTTTAAAAACTAACATAAACTTATTTTTTGAATTTACGTTTTTTCCTCAAATTTACAAATTGAGACAACCATTTATAAATCAAAAAAATTATCAAATAAGTTTTTATGACAATTTTTAAAATTTTTGTAAATATAAATTGAAAACCGAAAACGAAATGGTTACCAAACAGGCTTCAGATGGTAAAAATGTCGTAAAATTAACAAATAATTAAATAAGTTACCAACATAAGAAATGACTTATCAAAAAATTCTTAGGCTATGTATGGTTTGATTTTAAAAAAATTAAAATTAAAAATTAATTTGGTTAAGAAATAAAAAATAATTATCATTTTTATATCATTTTTATCTTTCGAGTGGTTAGAAATAATTTTTTACAAATTAAATTGAAACAGCCATACGTATGTATATAACCTGCCCAAAAGTTAAAATGATAATTATTTTTTACCCTTAAATGATAATTATTTTTTAGTTTTTATTTCTTAACCAAATTAATTTTTAATTTTTTAATTTTTTTTCTAAAAATCAAACCATATATGGCCTAAGAATCTTTTGATAAGTCATTTCTTACGTTGGTAACTTATTTAATTATTTGTTAATTTTACAACATTTTTACAATCTAAAGCCTGTTTGCTAAGATGCCATTTGGTAACACTTACGTTTTCAGTTTTCTATTTATATTTACAAAAATTTTAAAAAGTCAAATAAAAACTTGTTTGGTAAATTTTTGATTTATAAATCAGTGGTCTCAGTTTATAAATTTGGCCAAAAAATGTAAACTCAAAAAATGTGTTTCCGTTTTGAGTTTTGAGTTTTTTTTTTTTTTACCACCCAACACTAGCCACCACCCGCCACCATTTTCCACTACCGTCTTCCGCCACCACCACTCACTACCCACCTGCCACCACCAGCCACCACCCGCCACCAATACCCACCTGCCAGCCACCATCACCCACCACCCACCTACCACCCATTCGCCACCACCACCCACCTGCCACCCACTCGCCACCACCACCCACCTGCCATCTACCCACCACCCGCCACTACCATCCACCTACCTGCTACCACCACTCAGCACCCATCTACCACCACCATCCGCCACCCGCCACCACCACCAGCCACCACCCACCAGCCATCTACCACCCACCAGCCACCACCACCCACCACCTGCCACCACCACCCACCACCTACCACCACCTGCCACCACCACCCACCACCTGCCACCCACCTACCACCACCACCCACCACCTGCCATTACCACCACCCACCCACCACCACCTACCACCCACCACCACCACCCATTCGCTACCGCCTGCCACGTTCACCCACCCACAACCACCGCCACCCGCCACCACCCACCACCACCATCCACCACCCGTTACCACCACCACCACCACACACTCGCCACCACCCACCACTCGCCACCGTCACCCACCCACCATCACCACCCGCCACCTACCTGCCACCACCACCCACCCGCCACACACCTGTCATCACCACCCACCACAACCACCACCACCACCCACTCACTACCACCTGCCACCGTCATCCACCCACCCACCACTACTACCACCGTCACCCACCCACCCACCCACCCACTACCACCACCCGCCGCCGCCACCCACCCGCCACCACCCGTCATCCGCCACCCACCTGCCACCATCGCCCACCACCCGCCACCCGCCACCAGCCACCACCACCCACTCGCTACCACCCACCACTCGTCACCATCACCCACCCACCCACCCACCCATCACCCCCCATCACCACTTTCCATCACCGTCTTTTGCGCTACTTGCCACCACTTGCCATTTCTCACTCTTTTTTATATTTTTAAATTTTTTTAAACATTTTGTCAATTACCAAACTCGTTTTTAGTTTATGTTTTTTTAAAAATAAACAAAAACTAATTTATAAAATTTTTGTAAATATAAACTGAAAACGTAAATGTTACCAAACAGACCCTCTGTGTTACCTACTTTTGTGGGAATTGTTCACGGTGCACACCACGGCCACCGTCAAAAGTATTATACTTTTTACGACGCACACATCACCTGTCATTAAAAATATTGCCTTTTTCATGACGCACAATGCATATCGTGAATTGTATGATAAAAGTAAAAAAAAAAAAAGAAAAAAAAAAGAAAAAAAGAAAGAAGCGCTAAAATGAAATTTTGGGCGCCAACATTTTTCCCCCAAAATAACTATTTTGATGGAACATCGTAAGGGTTTCAATATCTCTCTCTCTATCTGATGATGATGAAGGCCAAAACAATTGCTAGGCTGATCATCTCATCTCTTCTCTTCGGTTGCTAGGGTTACTGAACCAATCGACTACTAGGTTTGTTTCTTCTTCCTCTCTCTCTCTCTCACTCTCTCTCTCTCTCTCTCTTCTGAATCTTTGATTTGCCTCATCGGTCTTCAAAACGACTCGAGGAGCTCAAACTCAAGATGGTGGCCAACTGTGTGTTAAGCGAACAAGCTCATGGAGCTGCAGCTGGAAAGTCTGGTGAAACTGAAGTCAAACCGTTGCAGACGATTTCAACGCAGATTACAGATCATGATTTGAGAGGCACAGAACTGTCAGACATTAACGAGAAGCCTTTGGAGGACCAAGCTGTTCCAGAAGATCAACCAGCAAGGCCAAAAACTGAGATGAAAAACCAGGAAAATTTAGGATCTGAAGTCAATCCATCTGGGGATTCCTGGTCCGATTCGTGCCTAGAATTTGCATTTAAGACACTTACAGGGGCACTAGCTGTAAAGGTCTCTCTCTCTCTCTATATATATATGTATGTATATAATTGTTTTTAGATTCTGATGATTCTGATCTCTGTTACCGTTACTTTGTTCACAATTTTACTATGATTTGTTAATTTTCTAGAAATGTGTCCTGGATTGCTTTTAACAATATGTGAAATAGAGTACAATTTCCATATATTAATCAGTTAGTGTGAGTTGAAACCCTAAATAATAATTTTGTATCTATCGAACTTGGCATTGATTGATTTTCAACTTTCTGGGGCAATGCTTTACATTTAATGGTGACATTTTGAACCAAATTAGTAGTTAGATGTTGAAACTTCAACAATATATTTTGATTTAAAATAGTTTGTGGTTGTGTTTTCTGATGTAGCACCAGTAGGAAGAAGAAGATTGAAGAAGGAGAGAAGAATAAACAGGGGATTACAATCTGTTATCAAATTTCTCAATGAATCAAAATACAAATCATATAGTCTACTAAATCCATCACATGAAGTCCATATGTATAGACAAATCAAACTAATCCTGAACAAACTTGACTTCCCAAGTAAATAAAACTCCTAGATAAATAAAATTCCGAAATAAATAAAAATCTTAATCTTTATCCTCATCTGACTTATCTGTTCCGCATTGGATTCTTCTTGATGGTAGAAGTTGAAAGAAAATGATGTTATTTGTTATGAATTTTGTCTATTCAAGACTCAATGTGGTAAACCTTGTATGCTTTTACATTTTCTTTTTCCTTTTTTTCCTGGTTTCACTTTTTTTTGTTGGATGTTAAATACTTTTTGGCTTTCATGTTCTTTTTCAATCTTTTTATTTTTTTGGAAAAGGACTTCAGGTGGTAGATACTTAAAATATGATAGGAATTTGTTGCACTTTATTCTTCTTTTAATGATCCTAAATTATTTCACTTCATTCTTTGTTGAAATTATATATTCAATTGTTTCTTCTATTGAACCTGTTTACAAAAGATATGATGCGGAGTATACCAAAACTGATACAAAACATGTTACAGTCTCTATCATCTCACTGATTTGTGTAACTTGTCCACCACAGGGTTATTGTAATTTCCTCCCCGAAGAAAAGTTGCTACAAGCAGTAAAAGTTGGTCAGGTTGTTTATCTAAGTATGTTGCTTTTGTTGCTATTGCATTGTTACTATTTTGATTTTTAATGTTGTTTTTATTTGAAGCCAAGTTCTGTAGTACCTGTTTCTCTTTGCCGTATTCATGTGGATTCTTAAATTTACTTGGCAATGGATGTTTACATTCCTCCAAATATGTTATTGATCTCTTGTTCGATACTCAGTTGTCTGTAGGGTATTTTGATAAATGTGTATTGGGTTCATTTTGTTCTTGCATGTTTTTTTCCTTCAATTTTATCTTATCTTGATCCATTGTTTGATTTTGTGCCGGTAATCAGTTACAAATAGTGATGTTTTGTTTTATAGAGAAATGCAAGTTGGCAGAGGCCTGAGGGCAAGAGAAGGTCCTCTCTTTCTCCCCCTATGCACACACATGTGAGCACACACGTACACCTCCTATGTTTTGCTTGACATAATATGGGCTGAGAGTAGTTTGATGAAGGTTGATATGTTAAAATGATCATGGAGGATCGTAGTGTCACTTTTCAGGCATTAGGTATCATAACTAAGGATATTGGTCCTATGTGCTTCAAGGAAAGCATCCTTCAATATCTTTAATGTAAGGATGTCTTTCCTACTGTCCATCTTCAAATAGTTTGACCATGCTTAGTTTTCTCGAGTTTTATTTTTATTTTTATTTTTGCTTTTCACCCCCAATAATTTTGGAGAGAAATAGGCAAAGTTGGAATCAAAGCTTACATTTTTATTTAGTTGCAAGAAGCCTTATGGATTATGGGACTTCTGAGGCACATGGCTGATGCCTTGATGCTTTTCAATCTTTAGAGAAGTTAGATATTTTCCTTGCATGGTAGTGGAAATTGGGGGGCCTCTTGCCTACTAAAAACAAAATTGTTCCTCTTGTATGCTAGATTTTCCCCCCCTTGGAAAAGCTCTTACATAAAAGAATTTATTTTTATTCTTTTTGAGAGCTTAAGTGAAGTTTTCAAAATAAATTATATCAGGTGGGACTGCAAGTTATCTACTAGGAATGAGTGGACGTATTGCAGCTCAAGCAGATGAAGCAAGCAACCCAATCAATGTGAAGAATCTATCTTTGGGTTGGATGATTGGTTTTCTTTTTCTTGTCAGCTTTGTTGGTCTCTTTTCAATTGCACCCCTTAGAAAGGTATAATAATAATAGATTATTACAACAAACCAATTTTAATTTTAATAATATATTTAATTGATAAGCTTTTTAATTTGTAATTTTTTTTTGAATTGTTTTTCCTCTCCTCCTCAGATGATGATACTCAAGTACAAGTTAACATACCCTAGTGGAACTGCAACTGCCTACCTCATCAACAGCTTTCACACTCCTAAAGGAGCCAAACTAGCCAAGTAACTAATATTGTCTCTTACCCTAATCTTATTGAATGTATCTATTTAAAACTAAAATTGATATTATTTACCACACAATGTAACTATTTACAACTAAAACTGATATTACTTACCACTTGGCCCTCATGATGCATTAAGTTTGAGATTCAACTCCCATTTGAAAAAATTATTAGATAGTCTTGGAGCATCACATGGTAATACTCCTATCAATTATCAAATGTCATATCCCTAGTTGTTCTTCTATTGCCAAACACCAAATTATAGGCTCCACTCATTCTACCAATCACAATATTCTTGGACACTACCTAGCCATGCCCCAAGACCACCACATAACTTCTCCTCCCATTGAGTGCTATCAATTGCTCAGGGACTATGCCTGTGAGCATAGTCGAAGATTTGCCTGACTCGCATGGAAGGAAATGCTTTGCGTGAGCCTTGAGATTAGTCGAGTACACCCAATGAATAGTTTGACCCTTCTATGGATAATGTAGGAAAAAAGAGAAGAAATATTTATACCACCCTTTTTCTAACAAAAACAATTGACTTCTAACATTTAGGTTTATTCATATTCTTGATCTACAATTTTTCCTTTTACTTTATCTTTTTTTAAAATTTAAGTTGTGAGGGCTGGTGGGGGAAAATTATTAGAATTAGCATCTTGTTTATTTATTTTTTTAAATTTTTTTGGGAGCTAATGAGTTAATTAATTTGGATGCAGGAAACAAGTAATGATGCTATTCTATTCCCTCTGTGGTAGCTTTACTAATGCACTTTTTCAATGGTTCTTTACTGCTGCTGATGGCTGTGGATTTAGTAACTTTCCCACCTTTGGTCTCAAAGCCTTTAGCCAAAGGTTAGCTCTTTCTCAACTTTTCCTAATAATCATTTTATTATTTTATTACTTACTGCTTGTTTAAGTAATATTAGTGAAAGGAAAATGATTTGAAAATGAATGATATTTTTGAATTCGTGAGAATCATATATAAAAACTATGTTTATGTATCATTATTCTTATTGAAATTAGTGATAGGAGGGTGGAATGTCCTTTGGGATGGAAGGCTTTATACCTTTTTGATATTGGCACACCATAACCTAATGTTTTCAAACTTAACCATGCCCAATTTAATGTTATTCAGTTGTTTTATGAATACCGAAAATTTTCATAAAAATGTATTTATGACTCATCATTTGTCTCAAATCTGTATTTTTCTAACATGTGTAATTAGATATTTACCCATAAAGTGTATTAAGTAATTTGAGTTAATAAGGCCTGTTAATACCAAGGTGCCTAATTATTGTAAAAATTATTGTAGTAATTTTTTCTTTGATAAGTAACAACAGTAAAATGAGTAACACAAGTATATAGGAAAATAGAAACTTAACCACCACCACCACCACCACCACCACTAATAGCATAAACTTCATACGCAAAAGAAAGGATTCAGAACAATAGATAAACAAATAGTGACTGGTGTGAACTTCAACATAAAGACAACAGGCAACATAGCATACAAATTTTATCGTTTTACATGTAGTTGGTGACATTAACAACTGTCATTAAGCCACTTTGTTCTGAATTGATTCACAAGGGTGTGTGCTTTGCTCTAAAACTTGATTGATTTTAAGATTTGATTGTGTGTTGTTTAATCGAGGAAGAAAAATAGAAAATGAAAGAGAGCATGATCCTTCCTGTAACAAAATATCTTTGATAAATTACAACATTAATAAGTTGCCCATCAGTTCTAATTTTTTTTTATATTATTGGTTTTACTTATGCCAAATAGAATATTGAAATATAGAAGTTGGAGAAAAGATGAGAGCTTCAGCAATGGAGTGGCTAAAAATGTGTTTTATTGAGAATCTGTTTGACGTGGTTGTGATTCATGTGATGATTGTCAACATTTATACTATGCTCCTTGTGGCAGGTTCTGATGAATTTAACAAATGACAACCTGTGTGCTGTCAGCAAATTGCTGCCTGTGGAGGACTGGTGAAACCTTGTCTTCATTGATTGCTGGCCACTTTCCATCTTTCAGTTCATCTTTGCCTCCCTTCAGCGATATAAGAAATGATACTTGTTGTCCAAGTCTTAAGACATTTGAAAGGGTGTGATCGGTAGGATTTTAACTTTTATAAGACTAGAACAATCTCTACAAATAGTTAGTTTATTCATATGCTTCTAGCGGTTTCTGAATTAATTTTTGTTTTTGTTTTTATTTTTCAGGTTAGAAATTCTTGGAGAGATACAAAATATGGTCAAAGAATTCAAGAACTTAGTTTTTAAGTTTTTTCATTTTTTAATATATGTAAGCATAGTTTAAAACTTTTTATTTAATTCCTTTGTATATACTTTTGAACATATTTAATTTTCATTTATGAAATGTACGACGTTATTCTATTCAATATGTGGTTGTGATTCAAAGTATAGTATATAATGTGTATTACATTCTTGAAATGCGCGTATAAAAATAATATTGATTATTCTTCAAATATGTCAATTTGTTTTATTACAGGTTTTATTAGTTATTAATCACACTTAAAAGATGTGATCTAAATGTTTTTAATCACACTTAAAAGGTGTGAACTAAAGTTTTTAATCACACTTAAAATATGTGATCTAAATATTTTTAACCACACTTAAAATGTGTGATCTAAATATTTTTAATCACACTTAAAAGGTGTGGTTTAAATGTTTTTAATCACACTTAAAAGGTGTGATTTAAAGTTTTTAATCACACTTAAAAGGTGTGAACTAAAGTTTTTAATCACACTTAAAAGGTGTGATCTAAATATTTTTAATCACACTTAAAAGGTGTGATCTAATGTTTTTAACCACACTTAAAAGGTGTGATCTAATGTTTTTAACCACACTTAAAAGGTGTGATCTAAATGTTTTTAATCACACTTAAAAGGTGTGATCTAAATATTATTAATCACACTTAAAAGATGTGATGAAAGCATTTTTTAATGACACTTAAAAAGTGTGATTAAAAATGACCATTTTTAATCACACTCTTAAAGACCACACTTTAATAAAACTTAAAAGGTGTGATTAAAAAACATACATCACACCAAAAAAGTGTGATCTTTATCTATATTTGTAGTAGTGTTACAAAATGGGTTGAGCTAGGGGTTTGGCCCTAGTACCATTCCCCACACTGAAGTGGGCACCATCATGGGCCTCGCCCTAGCCCTTTTCTCCACTACAAAACGGGTCAAGCTAGGGATTTAGCCTTAGTACCCCACACCATTCTGAAGTAGACGCCACCATGAGCCTAACCCTAGTCCTTTTCCCCACTCCAACGTAGACAAGTATATGACTGTGATTCCAAGACTCTCACTCACTTTGAACTGAGTCGAGTTGAGTTGAGTTGAGCTCTAACAATTCAACCAAAGCTATGTGCGTGAAGGACACATGGCACCTATGAATAATGGAACCACTTACTCAAGTGCCTAATAGAGTCTCTGCTATCCTCTAATGAGGAGTGACCTAGCTAAATGACAAAATGTGCCAGGTGGCAGTGTAGGTGCTTGTTGAGCAAGTAAGGACTGCCTTATAAAAGATAACTACATTTCCTTTACAGGGGGGATCCGAATTCAATTACACTTTCTATACACTCATCTTCTCGACCAAACACTGGTATTGACTCGACCATCGAAGGGATTTTTTACCAAATCTCAATCGTGCAGCCTAACTATCTGTTCCTTATGTAGGACTTCACACATCAATGCACCTAGGTTCATCTACAAAGTTCCATTGTACTATTCATTGTGGAATTTGGTCTGCCCATTTGGGGCCATTTATGGAAATGCCCACTGATTGCTTTGTGAAAAACTCCGACGATGGGAATTAAAGGTATCTTGCAACTTGTGACTAGAGAAAAGATCCTGGGAACGGAGAGGACCAAGGATAAAGGTCTGGCCTTCTCTACGGGAATGATGACCTGATGGACCATTACAACGTAGCCTTTGACATAGCAAAGCGACGTCGTGTCATTGTCGTTGAGTCATTTCGGGGTCTATTTGCTGAGAAAGACTACCGTGATTGCATCATCGACTCCATGAGCATGGAGATTATGAAGCTCTATACTCAACTAAAGAAGCAGAAGGTACCTTTAGCAGAGCCAATGAAGTCTAGAGAAGAACCATCACACCAAAAGATAAGAACCAAAAGATATATACTCTCCTTTATCGCTGCAGAGAGTGCAGTCCAGGCATAGTCTTGGACGCGGGGAGCGTAGCTTGCTGATTTTGGTACAAAGTGAGGGGGCCAATAGTCGAATGAACAACCTTCAAGTGAATCCCGTCCTAAAAGACCCCCACAAGAGGCAGAAAACTATCAGCCGCCATGCTGGAGCCTATCTCACTTCACATGCCACCATAACGAGGGACCACATGACTTGAGAACTTGGTTGAACGACAATAAAGAGGAGAATCGACGATCGAATAGATAGATAGAACGACGGTTAGAATGAGAAAGAAAGCATTTCAATTGGTCCGTCTATCAAAGAGAGCGTCGTGCTCTGGAATGATTAGTCTCCTTCATTTTCTACCCAGAGATTGATACAGTGGAAGCTCTTTGGAAGCATAGTCCATCGAAGTTCATTCTCTACGATAGGAAGACGGACTCCCTAATTTATATTAGCCATTGCCGCCAAATGATGTCTTTCTAGAATTGAAAATCTCTCCAAAAGCAGAGAAAATTGATAATAGAGAAGTGTCGCTTATGATAGCGGAGCATCCCAATGTGCGGCATAGCACTGCCTTATCATTACTTGTGAAACGTTCCTCATTTTGGAGATGAACTCCGTGACAGAAAAAATAATCTTAAAAGGGCGAATCTGTATTGATAAAAAGTAAACCAACATCGATGAATGATGTTAGGATGCGACAGAGCATCCTCACATCATTACTGATGATATGTTGCTCCTCCTTATTCTAGAGGACTGTGTAACATAGAATACAAAGTGCAAAACACTAGATCTATCGATGAAGACAAAAAAACTTCAGATATAGTAGAGCTCCGTTAGGTCACCATCGGCGAGCCGCCTCACCACCTCTTTCTAGGGAGTAAACATGAGAATTACATTATTTATTCAATGAGGATGAAGATCTTTGAGCAGAAAAAATCCGGCGAAGAACCATCTCGACTTCAGTGCAAAGGCCTATCTTAAAATCCACTGGTAGGTATAAAGAACAAAACTCACCCTCCGTTGGGTGCAAACTAAGTCCCCTTGAATCGGTTGAGCAACATCTTGGCTTGGCCAGAGGCATGGCACAAGGTCGACCTCAAGTATGGAATCTCAGCCTTTAAGCCAGAGCTAGGCATTAAGCAAGGCTTGGAAGAAATTTTTGACAAAAGAATTGGAACAACCTCTACCCAAAGTCAGAATAGACCACACCATTAAAATTGGTCACTAATGCCATTTATTAATAACTACCTCCAAAAAAAAAAAGTACTTCGAAGAGAAATTCAGAGGACCATCTCCTATTAAAAGGCTATGTCAGTCAGTCTTTTTTTTTTTGGGTAAGTATGTCAGTCAGTCTAAACAACAAAGAAAGTCCAAATTTGA
This sequence comes from Camellia sinensis, assembly GCF_055761805.1. Taxonomy (NCBI): domain Eukaryota; kingdom Viridiplantae; phylum Streptophyta; class Magnoliopsida; order Ericales; family Theaceae; genus Camellia; species Camellia sinensis. The sequence continues at coordinate 187,002,956 of NC_138963.1, read as the reverse complement.
AAAATGTTGGATGGACTTCAAGACTTGAAAAAGAACCCGTCTTCACTACCTTTCGAGGTTAAATTGCTCAGATAAGCATATCGGCTATAGGAACCATTTCCAGCCTTATTTTTCTATACACTCTGATAAGTAGATGGATGCCAAGTGGTATAGCTTAGTGGAAATTATTGCTCGACAATAGAGCAAATTAGTTACGGGTCTTAACCTATGCCTTAGCCTAGGAGCTTGACCTTTCGGTCAAAACCGGGCACCAACTGGTATAACTTGGTGGAATTTGTGCCAAGTACCGTTACTTGAAAGCATGGTCCATATTAATAACTTGCGCTCGGCGATGAGTCGAGTTATATTCTTTGATGAGTTAAATTTGACAAATTCAAGTAATGCTAAAGCAACGAAATGCTTACCAAAATCTAATCAAACGCACTCTTTTTCCAAAACAATGTCCATATTTGGGGCACAGATGATCTTCTGCTCAAAATAAATAAATAAATAAATTATCAAATTTTTCCCAAGATACGAATCTTGGTTTGATCAATCAGACATCCCGCTCGGTCACGGAGCCTCTGCTCGACCAGGGGGCATAGAAATTTGTCTTCTCAAACTTTTCTAAGGCACGAAGCCTAGTCTAACCAATCAGGGACCTCGCTCGGTCACGGAGCCTTTACTTGGTCAGGAGGCATTGAAAGTTGTCTTCTCAAAATTTTCTAAGGCACGAAGCCTGGTCTGATCGATCAGACACCCCGTTCAGTCATGACACCTTTGCTCGGCCATGGGGTATCAATAGTTGTCTTCTTAAAATTTTCCAAGGCACAAAACCTGGTCTAATCAATTAGACACCCCGCTCAGTCATGGAGCCTCTACTTGACCGGGGGCATATCAAGTTTTCTTCTTAAAGTTTTTGCTAGGGCATGAAACTTGGTCTGACTGAACAGACGATCCACTCGGCCTTGGAGCATCTGCTTGACCGAGGAACATACTCTCTTGGAATGAAGACCTAGCACCAAGCAAACCTAAAGATTGAGTACCTATGTAAAGTTAGCATTCAATGTTGCTTGGTTGAGGGCATACAATATTGATGCAAAGCAAAGATGAAGAACAAAAAACTTAGCAAATTTCATTAATAATCTTGCAAAGTTACAAAGAAAAGAAAAAACAAGTAGATCCAGTCCAACACCAACATGAAGCTCAACCCAACATCAATTAGTCGTCTATATGGACCAAGCGAGACATGTAAAAGATCGACCGATTGAGATGAAGCAGGCTAAACAAGGATGATAGCAACATTATTGTCAAAAAAATACAAGCAAATCCTTCAAAGACAAGCAAGGATTACCCAACAAAATGAAAAGGTGTCGAGCTCCATCTTTAACAAAATTCAATTTCCAACCAAAGAGAAGACCCATCCAGACCGAGTTAATAGAGTACTTGGAGCTAAGTCAACATGCTCGGCCGGCCAAGCTACGAAATCAACAAAAGAGTATAGCACTGATCAGCTTTATCACACGAAGAGAGTCGAATAAAAGTAAGGGTCCAGGACTAACGAGGCAAAGCCAAGCTAGCATTAGCTTCAACCAAGCAAAGAGCATTGACTAAGAAGGCTTCAAGATGATGAACAAGCAATGACCTAAGACATTTGCAAGTGATGACGAAATGATAATATCAAAGACAAAATTGTTAGAACATATCTAGCATGCCATAGTTTTTAAAGAATGATCAAGCCCAACTGAGTAGAGGAGCCAATCTCCTAGACTTGGAATGGACTTCAACTGAGTAACAATGTAGAACTCCTGAACCAGAGTTGAAATTCTCTAAGTATGAAGACCAAGCTCCCCCCTGAATGGAATTGCCTTTGCTCAAACCATGATTAAAAGACTAAGTCCTTCTTACTAAGCTCAAAAGGCCGAGCTCCGTCAACAAGAAGGCCACGCTACACCATGAGCAGCTGGGCCGTGCTATGCAATGAGTAATTGGGTTAAAATATTACAATGGCTTCTAGTCAACAAATTTAAGTGCAAGCCAAGAGGCAAGTAAAGAGGGCACAATTACTCAAGTCCATTTATACAAGGACCTAGCTAGTCAAAGAGACCCTAGTATCCATCCCTACTACGAAGTGGACTGAGCTAGGGGTTTGGCCTTAGCACCTATCTCCACTACGAAGTAGGTCGTGCTAGATGTTTGACCTTAGCATCCAACCCCACTACGAAGTGGGTTGAGCTAGGAGTTTGGAACTTGCACCCATCCCAACTATGAAGTAGGCCGAGCTAGAGGATTGGCCCTAGCACCCTCCCTACTCTGAAGTGGGCATAACCATGGGCCTAGCTCTAGCCTTTTTCCCCACTACAAACTGGGCCAAGCTAGGGGTTTGGCCCAAGTACACTTCCCTATTCTGAAATGGGCACCATGACGGGCCTAGCCCTAGCCTCTTTTCTCTATTCTGATGTGAGCAAGTCCATGTCTGTGATTCCAAGACTCCCACTCACTTTGAAGTGAGTTGAGCTGAGTTGAGCTCTAACAAATCAACCAACGCTGTGTGTGAGAAGGACACATGACACCCACGAATAACGGAACCACTTAGTCAAGTGCCTAACAGAGTTTCTACTATCTTCTAATGAAAAGTGACCTAGCTAAATGATAAAGAGTGTCAGGTGACAGCGAAGGTGCTTGGTGAGCAAATAAGGCATTTCCTATAAAACGTAACCTCATCATCCTTTACAAGGGGGGATTCGAATTCAATTACACTTTATACACTCGTCTTCTCTACCAAACACTGATACTGACTCAACCGTCGAAGGGATTTCCGACCAAATCTCGATCAGACAACCTAACCATCCGCTCCTTGTGCAATCTTTCACCCATCGATACACCCAAGGTTTGTCCACGAAGTTCCTTCGTACTCTTCATTGCGAAATCTGGTCTGCACACTATTGTATTACAAAAAAAGTTTTGCATTGCTTATGGGAGAAGACAAATCTAATTAAAGAATTTAAAGAGTGGTCAAGTTGTGTTAGAACATTTTAATATCTTTTATTTATTTATTTATTTTGTTCATGAATCTTCTTTTGTCTTGTTCATGAATCTCATTTTGTTTGGCGAATGGAGATTTATTGTTTTTGGTAACCTTTTGTCTTGTTCATGAATGGAGATTAATTGAAAGTTCATAGATTTGGTGGTGAGTTAATATTTGGAGACTTTCCCTTGTCTCTAGTTTAATGGTCATTATTATTTTTTGGGGTAATTTGTAAGTTCTAGTGGCCTATAAATAGTTTCTCTCATCTACTATTTTTTATACCAACTATTGTTTATACTTGAGAGATTACTAGCAAAGAAGGGTGTTTTTCTTGATGGAGCTTTGGGTTTACCATCTTGTACTGAGTTGGCCTGAATCGTGTGACAAGTGGTCGGATTGTTGTATCCTGGAGGAGACAAGTCATAGTTTCGTGACTGCTGCATCGGTATTTAGGTTTTTCCTACCGCAGTGAGCTTAATTTTCTTAAAGAAAACGAGATATCCGTGCCTCAGCCTGATCTATTTGTATCTCATTTTCTTTGCATTATTTATCAATAAAATATAATTTTTCTGATATTTTCACCAATAAGTTACTTTCTCCCAATGATTTAATCAGTCGTCGAAATCTATTAAACTACAATTTAATTTGATACATTTCAAAGATGTCCGGTTGGGTTTGGTTTGGATTTTCCTTGTTTTTAGTACTCTTTCAATATAATAAGGTTCAGTATTAAAAATACGGTTTTGGTTGGTAGCTCGAAATTTAGGGGCCCGAATGCCCCTAAATTTCCATATAAGGCAACAAAAAAAAAACAAGGCAAAAAAAAAAAAAAAAAAAACAAACAAACTTATCCAGAAAAGGAAATTAGGGCCATTAGGGCCACTGTTTTTAGGGCCACAATTCATTTTCCTTGAAAATAATCAACCAGTGCGTATAGCCATTGAACAGAACAGACGAAAATGAAAATTTTATGTGACTAAAAAACTCATTGGGCTACTCAATGCAATATTGCATTGGAAAGATAAAGGGTTTTCAAAAGTAGAGAATGTTCTATTGAGGGATCTTTGGCATTTTGAATTTTTAGTTAAAAAATCAAAAAATTATTATAAATTAATATACCATTATTTTTATTTTTTTATATCTTTTTATAAAAAATAAAAAAATTACTAAAATAGCATCGATAAATTCAAATTGCACATGGAAATAAACTATTCTCCGGCAAAATCATAAAAGAATTAGGCTCTGTTTGTTTGAGCTTTGGAACTTTAGTTTCAGTCATTGGTTTTCACGTGGTGTTTGTTTACAATTTTCAAAAATTAATTCAACACTTACTTTTGAAAACTCGATCGAATGCGGAAAAATTTGGACTAAACAGTCATCCCACCGGACGTTCGGGCTGGTTGACCGGAACAGTACCATTTTTTTTTTGACACATGTTAATTTTTACATATTCAACAAAAAATATTTTCTGAATATTTTTAAATTTTTTATGAGCTTAAATATAAATTTGAGCTGTGTGTTTGGTTATGAGTTGTAAGTTTTTGTATCAAATACCATATGTCACATCAAAAATTCCTCACTCAATTCAAAACTCATTCACCAAACAAATTTTTCATACTCAAATCATAATTTCAAAACTTACAAATTCAAAATTCAAATTTTATTCTCAAATCATATTTAGAAAGTTTTATGGACCGCTACCTTATTGATTGCAGTTGCCCATCATTCCCGCTTCTGGAAGGTTTTTGTAATCAGATAAAAAAATTTCTTCAATCTTGTTCTACGTTGCGCCAACCTAAACATACATTTTCACTCATTTATTTTTTAAATTACATCTTTTTAATTGTTAATTGTTATCAATTAATATATATTTTTATTTTTTTTTAGAGTACAAAATTAAATCATCACCACAATAATTTTATTATAAATCAGTGATTCAGTCAAAAAAAATATTTTAGTAGTATAAATTTTTTGTATTTATAATACAAGTGCTGTTATATGTCAAAATTATATCACAAAAATTCTATTTAGCCTCCGTTTGGAAAGTGAGTTGGCTTTTTAACTTTTTAATTTTTTGACTATTTTAGCCTGGGTTATTTTAGCCTGATTTGGGAAGGGATTTTTGACTTTTTGACTTTTTTTGTGAAAGAGGATTGTAATGATTATGAATTGAATTTGATGTTTTATTTTTTGTGACTAAAATAGCCTATTTTATTTTTTATGACTATTTTAACTAAACAAACCTGATTTTTTTCTTCCCAAACGGAGCCTTATAGTGTTATCTTTTCAACTATCCACTTATTTGTAATTTTCTCTCACCGGAAAACCCTTGCCACCTAATCGAGTAGTCCCATCCCCAATGTTGGCCCCATTTTCTTACGGTTTTGTTGCAGTTGAAATAAGGGTAATTATAAATATATCTTTTGAGTTTTGTTTAATATACGAATTATTTATTATAATTTAAAAAATTATAAATATTTCTTTGTTAGAATTTTTTTTTAACAAAATTAATTAAAAAAGTAAATTTTTTAACTGTTTATTTATACAATAAAAAATTATTTAAATTATTAATTAAAATAAAATTTTAATATTATTAAAAATTGTTAATTAATTTGATAATTTATTAATAAAAGACCTATTTGTTATGAAATTAGAAACTTTATGGGACATATTGTAATTTCTAGAATCACAAGGGATAATTTATAATTTAAGTAAACTTCGGGAGTGTATTAATAATTTATCCTATAAATAAAAGTAAGGATAAATTATAAATAAATCTTTTGAGATTTTTTAAAAATATAAATTATTTTATTTAATTTGAAAAATTATAAATATTTTATTATCATAATTTTTCGTTCAATAAAATTAATTAAAAAAATAAAATTACTAACTATTATCTTATAATAATAGAATTATCTGAATTATTATTTAAAATAACTTTTTAATATTATTAGAAACTATTAATTAATTTTATAATTTATTAATAAAAAATATCATGAAATTTGAAATTTTAAAAAACGTGATATAATTTTTAAAATAAATTTTATGAGATATATTTATTATAATTTATAAAAAAAATAAATAAATAAAATGAGTAATAGGACAAGGGGTGGTCATGGGAAAGCGAGTTGAACAGATAGTCTCACCCGTAGATGATTGTGTCGTCACATGGATTTCTCTGACCATGTCCGACCACCCTCTCTCTCTCTCTGTTTCTGACCTCTTTCCAGATCTGGCTGCTGGAATCTCTGAGCCACACACTACCAACTTTTCATCATCATCGTCCTCTCTCTCTCTCTCTGCTAGTCTTCGCCCGACCATTTAAATAAATATATTTTTTAATTTTTTATAAAAAATATATAAAAAAAAATAAAGAAAATAAGTAAAAAAATAAAAAAATGTTTATAAATGTTAATTAATATGACTCAAATAAATAAATATATATATAGATATACTTTTTCAATACATGTCAAACTAGTGTTTCATTTATGTGGCCACTTCTTTGCAGAAGAAAAAAAGAAAAAAAAAAAACCACCACTTTGTACAAGGACAACGAAAAGAAGAAACTAGCCTTATGAAAAATGATTGAGAGTACTAAAAGGAGTATTTTAATTAGCACCACTAATGATGTCACAGTGAGCGGGGCCCATTGTCTATGCTTTTTTTTTGGCATTCCTAATGAATTAGTATTATTAATGGTCTTTTTTTTAGTGGTATGAATCATTGTTGTAGCCTTATTTCTATAAAAAAAAGATTAGAAACTCTAAATTAAGAGCTATAATAGTTCTAATTGGTGTGTGGGTCCCATGTAATGTAATGTTTTGATCTTAATTTTTTTTTCTTTTTTTTTTGATTTTTTACATTATTAATACCCTTTTAAAATTCATAAATTAGAGGAATGCATCATTTCTATATTTCTATTCCATCTAATATAGAATAAAGCTTGGGACCCCAGTGGGGTGCTGGGGTCCTTTCTCATTGGTTGAAAAAACTGTTTTTTTTTTTTTTTTCTTTATTTTTGGCCATTGGCAGCCCCCCATGTGGCACTAGGGGTGCTGGGGGTGCCAAAATGCTGGGGTCTCTAGCATTTCCGATCTAATATAATGCAACGAAAAGACATGACTGTCCGTGCACTGAATTGCTGCCCTGCTCATGGAAATAAGAGAAATTTAGCCAAAACTCTTGTATTGAATTTTTGTTTGGTAAAAATGACAGTTTAATTTATTTTACTTCATAAGCTTTTTAAGGAGAAAGTATATAATTGAGTAAGGATAAAGTAAAAAATATTATTTTTTTCTTTAATAATATTGTCAGAATAATATATTACTGTGAACCAGAGTAACATGTTTCTTTAAACCAGAATAATATATTACTATCAAACAGAGTAAGATGTTACTGTCAAACAGAGTAACATGTTATTATTTCCATCAATTTCAACAGTAATAATTTTTTTTTGGGTAAAAATTTCATAGTTAATATGAATTTTATTTTATAGATCTTGATAAGAGGATTATAAAGATACTAATTTTATTAAAATTCGATATCTAGATAAAAAAATTACTTAAAGTTCAATATTTTGATAATAATGATAAAAAAAAAATTTATACTTATTTGTAATGCATTAAAATTTTATTACGTAAGAGTTTTAGTCAAATCCCACTTGAACCTATAGTGTCCATAAATCAAATGGAAAAATAGAACACATAAAATATTAATGGTTCGTTTGAGAAACTGGTTAAAAATTAGTTTTTAACTTTTAACTTATTTTGATCACTTCTCATATTTTTTTATCTATTAAAAGACAAAAAAATAAAAAAAATAATAAAAAAATTAACTTTTAACTAACTTTTTAAAACACTCCTAAATTGAAAAGATTTTTGAGAAATGACTGCACAAGTCGTAAGGTTTTGTATAATTATATACACTTTTTGTGTCTCATTGCGTTTGTTTTTTTGTTTTGTTGGCCAAAATCATATATGCTTTCTTGTCTAAAAAAAGATGCAAAAATTAGGAGAAATTACAATTTACTAAAGTTCTTACAAAATAATTATATATTCATAAAAAAAAATTTAAGACTATTATTATTAAAATTCATAAAAGTTACTATTAATTTAAAATTTCTTTTAAAAAACTTCAACTGAATTAAATTTTTTCCAATTGCAAAATAGGTGCTGGTGTAGTCCTGTGGAGTACTTCAGGTGAGTTTACTATTGGGAGGGTCCCATTGTGAGTTTGCCATCTTATGGCATCCCCTCAAAGCAGTTACCGAAGTAATAATTATTGAAAATTATATAGGAAAAAAATAAATCTTCTCGTATAATCCTATTGATCAAGTCTGCACTCCTCTGTACGACGTCGCTTTACTCTCTGAAAATATAAACGTGAGCTAGCCGGCGGGTGTGTACCGGATACCTCTCTGATGCCTAAGTCAGCAAAATAGACAAGTAGACAAAAGATCTGTGTATTCAGGAATCAAAGTTGTGTTACCTCTCCATAGGTGATGTTGTAAGCTTTTATAGGTTCCGCGTGGCACAATCCTAGTAGGACTTTTACTCCTCCATGTAGAGTCCTCTTAGGATTCATACTCCTGAAAGATAATGCTTATCCTTTAACACCCCCCTCACTGCATAAACCAAGTGAGATGGTTCTACCATGGTCAGACTTCAACATGACCGAGGTAAGCATGGCTATGCTAAGCCGCAGACTAGACCGAGATAAAATTAGCTCGGCTCTTCCATTCACTGCTCTTACCTTGGCTCTTCTTAATGCTAACCACGGTATATCTAGACCGGAATAACCAATACTCCGGTCCAAAACGGGATAACTTTGTGAGTGACGACCGAACTTACCGTAAGCTCTTTGGGACCGAAGTAACTTCAGGTCTCTCGCGGACCGGAGTAACTTTACACCTCTTGCGGATCGGAGTAACTTTACACCTCTCTTGGGCCAGAGTAACTTCATGGCCTTTTTACTCAGCCCTTCGCACTGTGGCCCATAATGGCCCATTACTCAGCTCGGCCCAATTTTCATATAAATTACCCTCTCAATTGCCCCTTAATTCCATCTGCGCAGCATGATAGGGATTACCTTGTCTACCAGCCAAGCTAAAAAACTCTTTAGCCTCCGACCGAGCTAAAAGACTCTCTTAGCCTCTCCAGCCGAGCTAAATTCACGCCGGCTCTACCTGTCCGGTCAAAACGTCTCTTCAATCATAGCAACTGAATCGTTTCTGATTCCAAGGACACGTGGCCCCCTCTTATTGGTCCAATGCAGCTATCACGCCGTTTTTGTTCTCCGTGTATTTTGAACAGTTCCCGCCTCTGGTCCTTGCATGAAGACAAAACTCTTTGTTTTTTGAATCACTTACCACACTATTCATTTCCTATTCTCACTCTCTCGTTCCTGAGCTTCTTTAACCCTGAACTTGCTGAGTTCGTGTTCTTCATTGTCGTTGCTTCCATCTCCGATTTCTTCCTCTTGACCTGCTAAGTTTACTCAAATCTGCTTTGTTTTTGTTGTTTTCGCATTTGCTTTTACAATACATGTATTTTGTGTGTTTTTTCAAAACACATACCTTTCTTTCGTGTAATAGAACCTCTGGCTTTTCACGAACAAACTAAAAAACACTAATTTTGATCCAAAATCATAGTATAACCGAACTAAAAAGTCGTTTGTAGTTGATGTCATTCTAGCCAAACCATTCAACCAAACTAACGCTTCACGTTATACCATTAGTTTTAACAAGTCAGACCACCTTTTGTTTTAACTCAGCCGAGCTAGCAATCCGCACTAAGTCTGCGTAATAGTGCGTTTGCGTTTGTTAGTCTCAACCACGACTGAGCTATAACTTGGGGCTAACCTAGCCTTCGTAGTTCAAACCGAACTAAGAGCGCTGCCCTTAAAGGTTCAACCGGGCTAACACTAACCTTTGCACAAAACGAAATAACAAACCCCTTGCACAAACCAAGATACCAAATTTTTTCTTCAAACCGAGCTAGGACTATATTTATCTTGCCCCTTTTTGTTCTTTTAGCACGGTCCCACGAGCTGTGCTTAACACCTCTTTTTTCACTTTGCAGACTTTAGGTTGCCCAGGCACTCCTTTGAGCGCTCAACCGAACTACTCAGCACCTTTCTCCGACCGAGCTAACACAAGCTTAATTTATTCGTAACTTAAAAGAGAATGGGTAAATATAGGTTCTCAGTAGACACACCTGGGGGTTTGGCCGAATTCCGAAAGGATTATAACATCCCTGATGATGTTCATCTAATTTTAGCCGATCTAGATACCATACCATGGGGAAACCCTAGTTTTGTTCCTTTTACACTTTTGTCCATTATAGAAACCGGACTAAGATTCCCTGTACAGCCTTTACTTTGTGAATTCCTCAGGCAAACTAGGATATGTCCCACCCAGCTTTCCACAAATTCATACCGCATAATAAATGGCATAGCCGAGCTAAACCGCCGAGTTGGTATTAACCTTGGCCTAGCCGAACTCTTCCATCAGTACTTCATAGGCTCAACAGAGGACGACTGGGTTTATTATTTAAGAATACGACGCCGTCGAGAGAAAATAATAACGGACACACCGGATAAAGACTTGAATGATGATGATTTCTTCTGGGTTTCTGGGAACTTCAAAGACCAAAAAGCCCAGATTCCTGGTGACCAAATAAACTGGAATAAAGGGACCACCGGTATAATTACCTCGGCTCTATTGCATGCCTCTTTTTATTTCGGTTTCCTGTTCTTGAACCAAACTGACAGTTGTCTTCTTTATGCAGATTCAGCCCACCTCAAGTCACTGTACAGTTACCGTAACCTAAACACACTTCGCGCCGCACTACGGTATCTTGAAAGAAGTTGGGCCAAGCTATTCAATTTTGAACCGACATACAGATATAGCAGTCGACGAAATCGCCTGAACTAGATCCAACCTTGTCACAAATTAACCTGGTCCGTACTACTGCTGAACAAGAGATGGCGAAGAGGAACAGAGTGAGGGCCCTCCTAATCGAAACACACCCAACCGAAGTACCACCAACCACCCAGACTCAAGAGACCGTGGTGGCTCTTCCATCTCAACAACCCTCCTCATCTCGCCCCAGCAAGCATGCCCGGACTACCCCAACCGAGCAACGATTTGTTGATGAAGACGAAACCATTCTTCCACCAAGCCCTCCACCGAGCCCGCAACCGAAGCGCTCCGACCAAGCCAGCTCCTCCAAGTGGGCACCCAAACTTACATTTCAAAACCGAGATATTCAGGACACAAACTCAGTGGTCACTGAAAAAGATCACTTAATGGTATTTAACCTTGCCAAGAGGTCTGCCTTCCAGCAGACATGGAGCACCACCAGCACCTGACTGAACTAAGGGCCATCCGTTCGGCCACGAAGTCCATGGTGCTTGTAAGTAGCTTCTTCTGTTAATCTTTTTAATTTGCCAACTTGTATCTCGGTTTGATTACAAGTCTCCCCCTCTTTTTGCAGGCTATGCAGAAAAGCCACATCGCTCACAAGCGAGTGCTTGAACTTCGCAAGACTAAAAGGCAAGCGCTAGCCGAAGTGACAGAAAAAACTGCAGAGCTAGAAGAAGCCAGGAAGCAAATAGCCGAGCTAAAATCTGAGAACGGTCGTCTGACCGGACTCGTTAGCTCGGCTGTAGCGGAGAAACAAAAGGCTGCAGCCGTGATCAAAGACAAATACCTGTGTGAGCTAGCCAAGCTCGAAGGTAAGAAAAACGCAAAGATCGCCGAGCTAAAGAAAAAGGCGAATGATGCGAACGCTGAAGGTTTCAAGGAGGGGGAGGCCCTCTACATGCAGCAATGTGAGGTAGCCAAAGATTTGTTCTTCAAATGTGGTTGGAGGGCAGTTGTGGTGCAGCTCGGTTGTGGGCCCGAGACCAAGGTCTACAATCCTCCTTAGTACTTCGTACCGAGCTCACTATCGGAGTACGCTACATCAGTTCAGTAACAGTTTCTTCAGGGTTCAGACGACGATGAAGAAACCGAACCCAATGATACCCCGGTCGTTAATGATCCCGCTGATCAAACAGCTCGGTTGGAGCCAACGGTGGAAGACCTGACTAACGAGCTGCCGACTGAAACCGTACTTCTTGCCGAGACCGAGCTCCCAACCGAGACCGCACTACCATCAAAAACCGAGCTTCGGGTTGATATTGATACTGATCTTGATGATCTGTTTAACTGATTCTGTTTTTTCTTCTTTTTGTTGGACAAATGTAACCGGGCTGGAGCCCCTTCCTTGTATTTGTTTTGAATTTTTAATAAAGTCTGCTCTTTTTGTTCCAACTCTCATTTCGGTTGATCTCCATACTTGTATTTTACTTTCTGATTGAAGTCTTGGATGAGGTATAACAATCGCTTTCTGAGATACTTTATATTGGTCTTTAACATTTGCAAACATTTGCAACTATAAGTACACCTGCCAATCATTCTTCAGCCGAGGTAGATTCCTACCTCGGCTGAAAAATACTTAAAGTTGATTTAATCCAGCCAACCACTCTTTAGCCGATGTCCTTACTTCGGCTGAAGAGTACCAAGAGTTGGTTTAGTCCAGCCAACCACTCTTTAGCCGATATCCTTACTTCGGCTGAAGAGTACTAAGAGTTGGTTTAATCCAGTCAACCACTCTTTAGCCGATATCCTTACTTCGGTTGAAGATTACTAAGAGTTGGTTTAATCCAGCCAACCACTCTTTAGCCGATATCCTTACTTCGGCTGAAGAGTACTAAGAGTTGGTTTAATCCAGCCAACCTCTAGATTGGTTATTCCAGCCAACCTAGAGTAAAGTGTTTAGTTTATTCCGACCAAACGTCCTGCAGCCTGGATCCTTATCCTGGGCTTAGGAGGGGTGTTGGTTTTTCCAGCCAACCTCTAGATTGGTTTTTTCAGCCAACCTAGAGTAAAGTGTTTGGTCATTTCGACCAAACGTCCTGCAGCCTGGATCCTTATCCTGGGCTTAGGAGGGTACATAGTTGGTTATTCCGGCCAACCTTGCTTTTGATGTCCCTAACTCACTAATACAATCTCTTACAGAAGGAAACAATTATACTAAAAAGGAGCTACTTATTTTATTGAGAAAGGAAAAATTACACATACTTAAAAGAGAAAAAAGCTAAAAATAAAATAACTTGAGATTGGCAGTATTCCATGGCTTGGGAATTGCTTTGCTGTCCTCATCTTCTAAGTGGTATGCCCCTTTGCCTGCTAATCCAACCACTTTGTAAGGTCCTTCCCAATTGGGCCCTAACTTGCCATCTCCCGGAACTATGGTATTTCCCATTACCTTGCGTAGTACCCAATCTCCAATTTTGAATTGCCTTGGATGTACTGTCTTGTTGTATTTCCTGGATAACTCTTGTTGGTATGAGACAATGTGAACTAGTGCTTTTTCTCTTCTTTATTCGGCGAGGTCGAGCTCCAATGCTACGGCTTCTCTATTCAGGTCTGGATCAAAATTTTCGCTTCTAATTATGGGGAGGCCAACTTCCAGTGGGATTACTGCTTCCATGCCATAGGCTAAGGTGAATGGTGTTTCTCCCGTTGATCGTCGAGGTATGGTGCGGTAAGCCCATAAAACATGAGGAAGCTCCTCAGCCCATTTGTCTTTTGCTCTTTCTAACCTTTTCTTCAATTCATCCAAGATGACCTTGTTTGATGCTTCCGCCTGGCCGTTGGGTTGGGGATATGCTGGTGTAGAATTGTAGAACTCTATTTTGTATTCTTCACAAAAGCCTCTAAAGATTCTGCCATCAATTTGGGTGCCGTTGTCTGATATTAGAGCTTTAGGTATGCCGAATCGAGTAATGATATTTTGCCAGACGAACTTCTTCACATCTCTTTCCTTGATTGATGCCAATGCTTCTACTTCCACCCATTTTGTAAAGTAGTCTGTCGCTACGAGGAAGAACTTCCTCTTGCCGGGTGCTGTTGGAAGTGGTCCTACTATGTCCAAGCCCCACATTACAAAGGGCCATGGGCTGGCCAATGGTAGGAGTTCTTTGACTGGCTGATGTATTTGGTGTGCGAACTTCTGACATTTCTCGCACTTCTACACATACTTCTCTGAGTCTGCTTGCATGTATGGCCACCAGTATCCTTAACGATCTTCCTCCTTGGTGGCTTCCGCACACCCCTTCGTGTATTTCGAACAAGAATGCTTCTACCTTGCTGGGGTGGACACACTTTAGATAAGGTCCTGAGAATGGCTTTTTGTATAATTCCATAGATGGGGAGAGCCAAAGTCGCTGCGACTTTGCTCTAATTTTGTTGGCTTCTTTCTTTTCTTCCGGTAAGACGCCGTCTTTTAAGAACAGTATGATGGGATCCATCCATGAGGGGCCTAGTTCGGCGCAACATACCTCTTCTGCTTTCAGGTCTTCAATGCTTGGTCTTAGTAAGTAGTCAATTAGCAATGGATGAGGGATAGATGTATTTGCCATTGAAGCAAAGCCTGCTAGTTCGTCTGCTCTGTTGTTTTCCTCCCTGCCAATCTGTTCTATCCTTCCTACTTCAAATTTCTTGATCTCTGTTCTGACCAATTCTTGGTACTTAGCCATCCTGTCATCCTTTGCTTCATAGTCGCTAGAAATTTGGTTTACCACTAGCTGTGAGTCGCTGTAGACCATTAGTTCGGTGGCTTTCATGTAGAATGCTGATTTGAGTCCTGCAAGAAGTGCTTTATACTTCGCTTCGTTGTTTGATGCTGGGATGCCAAGGTTAATTGCTTGCTCCACAACCAGGCCGTATGGTGAGATGAGGACTATGCCAAGTCCTGCACCATGCCGATTGGATGCTCCGTCCACAAAAAGCTTCCACATCTCTCCGACGAACAATTTCCAGCAAGTGGAGAGATCAGACGATGCCGTGGGGTCAAGAATGTCGCTGGTGTTTTTTTTTAAGGTCCAAACTTGCTGTCTGCCCCTCGCTATCTGATTGAACCAAGTCTTTATTTGTTGGTGAGTCTTGGCTTGGTGTAGCATGGTTCGCTTCTGCCTTGCTCTCTTTACTCTGGTCTGCTTTGGGGTCTAACTGAATATCCTGCACCAAGGGTTGCGCTATTCCGGCGTCAACTTCCATCCCTAGTTCGATTGCACTAGTCACGTCGACTGGGCAGATATGATGGCTTCCATGAGTAAATTCTGCGACAAAGTTTGCCAAAGTTTGGGCCTTTATCGCGGTTTTGGGTTGGAACTTGATGTCGAATTGTCCCAACTCTACTGCCCACTTCAAGATTCGCCCAGAAAAGTTTTCCATCTCAAACAAAGCTTTTAATGGGAAAGCTGTGAGGACGACTATGGTGTGGGCGTAGAAGTAGTGCGACAACTTTCTTCAGGCCATCATTAAGGCCAAGGCCAGTTTTTCCAGTGGCAAGTACCTCGTTTTGGCGCCCAGCAATGTTTTGCTGACATAATAAATGGGCTGATGTTGGATTCCTTCTACACGGACCAATACTGCACTAATTGTGTGCTGAGAGACTGCCAGGTACAGGAAGAGTTCTTCTCCAGATATTGGGGTTACTAGTAGTGGTGGAGAAGATATGTATTCTTTCAAGCTTTCCAGAGCGCGGTCGCATTCTTCGTCCCACTCGAACTTGGCTTTCAATGCTTGAAAAAATGGTCATAGTCTGTCTGACGACCGGCTAATGAATCGGTTGAGTGCAACAGCCATGCCGGTGAGATGCTGTACTTCTTTTACTGAGTTAGGTCTGTCCAGATCCTAAATAGCTTTGATTTGGGAGGGGTCTGCTTCTATACCCCGGTTGGTCACCAGGAAGCCCAGGAATTTGCCAGATCCTACACCGAACGCGCACTTAGATGCATTAAGGCGCAACTTGTGCCTCTTCAGAATCTGGAACATCTCACCTAGGTCCCTTAGATGGCCGTTCTCATCCTTGCTTTTGACCACCATATCGTCGATGTAAGCTTCCATTGTTTTGCCTAACAATGGCTCAAACATCTTGGTGACCATTCTCTAGAATGTTGCCTCTGCGTTCTTTAGGCCAAAGGGCATGACCTTATAGCAATACAATCCTCTTGGAGTGGTAAAGGACGTGACCTCCTGGTCTGGTTCGTACATGGCAATCTGATGGTAGCCTCTGTACGCATCTAGAAAGCTAAGTCGGTTATGCCCCACCGTTAGGTCTACCAATTGATCTATCCGTGGTAGGGGGAAGCTGTCTTTTGGGCATGCTTTGTTGACTGTCTTATAGTCGACGCAGACACGCCATTTTCCATTCTTTTTTGGCACCACGACTGTATTGGAAATCCATCTGGGGTAGTGCACCTCTCTGATAGCTCCTGCCTCTAGCGGATTTCCTACTTCTTCTGCTACTATTTCGGCGTGGTGGAGTGCCGATCTGCGAGTGCGCTGAATGATTAGTCTGGCGGATAGGTGGACATTGAGTTGGTGACAGATGAAGTTTGGATCAATGCCTGGCATGTCGTAGGGTGTCCAGGCGAACAATTCGATGTTAGAGGTCAAGAATTTCAAGACGTCTAATCTTTCAGTGCTGGACAACGACGATCCGAGCAAAAAGAACTTATTCGGGTTCTCTTCATCTATTCTTACCTCTACCAAGTCTTCCACCGCTTTTTGATCAGCTGCTTTGCCGACATCTACGAATAGTTCATTGCTCTCAGGTTCTTCCACCGAATGAACATATCCCTTGGCAGCGCGGCTGCCATTAGCCGTGACAAAGCATTGCTTGGACATAATCTGGTCTCTAAAGACTTCTTCAATTACTCCGGCTTCGTTGGGGAACCGCATTACTTAATGGTAGGATGAAGCTACCGCTCGCATGGCATGCAGCCATGTTCTTCCCAAGATTATGTTGTAAGTGGAAGGGACCTTCAATACCCAAAACTCCACTTGTTTTGTCACGATGCCTGCCCTGACTGGAAGGATGATCTTGCCGACTGGCCACTCTGGCATTGAGTTGAATCCGATCAGGGGGGACACAGCTGGTGCCAAGTCTTTGTCCTCCAATTTCAATTGTTTGAAGGTGTCGTAGTACATTATCTCACGCGAGCTACCTTGGTCTATCAGAATTTGCTTGACGTCATAATCTTTGACGCGGAGGGTGACGACCAGTGCATCGTTGTAAGGGCAATATATTCTTTCTAAGTCCTTGTCTGAAAAAGACATGACGTTCGTGGCCTTTGTTCTCCCATTTTTGATGGTAAGTTGAGCGCTTAGTACTTCTCTTAAGTGCTCAGCCTTCTTGATCGATCCTCTGAGCATGCATACACGCTCAGGTTCGAATACTCCATGTATCATATTGATCACACCTGGAGGTAAGGCGTCAATTGGCATTCCATTGGGGTTATTGTGGTCCTGGAGCCGGTTACGTCCCTCCTTCAATGTATTTATCCAGGTGACCGGCTGCCACCAACTCCTCCAGATGCTGTCTTAAGGGCATACAATTTTCAGTGCGGTGCCCCTTTTCTTTGTGGAAGGTGCATCGCGATCTTTCGTCGTAGTCCTTCTGAGCCTCACCTAGCTTGGCAGGCCATCTGACGAAAGGTTCATCGCGTATCTCGCTTAGAATCCGGTAGATTGGCTTTTTGAATACCGTGGTAATGGCAATGTAGACTCTCAACCATCTTTTGTCCTAGTCTTCCCCGTTGTTCTGCCTTCCTCGTCTGTTTTTGTTCGAACGTTCTACAGCGTTGACCTTTGTCGCGGTCTTTTTATCTAGTACTGCGGTCGTGCTAGACTTTGCCTTTGCATGGGCGCCATCTTCTTCTACTCGAATGTGTTGGTGCACTCTCTCCATTAAGGCCTCCATCGTAAGAGGCGGTGTCATAGTGATTGAGTCCCTTAGTCTGTTCCCGACTGAAAGGCCTCTTTTGTACTGTACGATGGCGAGATTGGTGGGGCAGTCCCCAATCTGGTTGAAGGTCTCCCAATAACGGCTATTGTAGGATTTTAACGACTCTTTTTCACCCATGTCGATGGAGAGCAGTTGATCAATTTCTACCGGGATTTTGGTGTTCGTTCTGAACCTCGTTATGAATGCCTTCGCCAATTGCGCCCAGGAGGCTATGCTGCCTTCTGGAAGTTTTTTGAACCAAGTCAAGCCTAGGTCACCAAGGCTTGATGGGAAGAGGATGCACATCAAAGCCTCGTTTCGTCGATATACCGCCATAACCTGGAGGAAGTGGCTTAGGTGCATGTGAGGGTCTATCTTCCCTTTGTACGTGGTAAATTTAGGCTGGATGAAGCCTGAGGGTAATGATGCGTTCTCAATCGCGGGAACGAACGGTGAACTATGTAGTCTTGCCAATGCTTTATCTGTTGGTTCGTAGGCAAGGTGTGGTGCTGGCATTCCAACCTCGACGCTTCCATGCGTTCGAGGAGCCAGCCGCCGAAGGGCTGAAACTCTGTGTGGGTCGCGTGCCCTAGCATCATCCTTCTGTCGCGCCCTTTCTTCAAGCACAGTCCGTAAGTCGAACGATCTGGGCAACTCCGTTTGCCTAGATGATGTATTGTGCGTGTGTGAGGGCCGATAAGTACTTCCCTCTGTGTAAGACCTTAATGATCTCGTTCTCTCAGACCTGGAGTAACGAGTTCTGGAAGTCCTTGATTGATTGTCTCTCGTCCTGAGGCTTCTACTCTCTGCTTGCGATGTCGTGGTATGCCTACTACGATCTTCTGAGTGGCGAGGAGGCGCATTGCCTTTGCGCCCCTCTCCTATCGCCACCCCTTTTCCCTTGATCTGGCGCTTCATGGCCTCCATGTCTGCCGCTATCTTCCTTATTAATTCATCTTGCTCCTTCACGCGGTCTTCTAGAACTTGAGGATCAATCCTTCGCCTTTGTTTGTTAGGACTTCGTGAACGAGAGTCACGGGGGGTATTAGTCCGCCTCCTTCCCTTTGCATCCCTCCTGGGATTTTGTCGCTGTGGCTCCAAGTCCGCCATGGGAGGGATAGAAGGTAGGCCTTCGGGCCTTGCACCCCCCTCTGGTGTTTATCCGTCGATGGCAAACTACGGCAAATCTTCGTTGTGTGCCATTGCTTCTAAAGAGGAAAAGCTTGATCAAGAGATTTTGTTCTAGTCTGATTTTTCCACAGACGGTAACCAATTGTACGGGAAAGAAATAAACCTTCTCGTATAATCCTGTTGATCAAGTCTGCACTCCTCCGTACGACGTCGCTTTACTCCCTGAAAATACAAACGTGAGCTAGCCGGCAAGTGTGTGCCGGATACCTCTCCGATGCCTAAGTCAGCAAAATAGACAAGTAGACAAAAGCTCTGTGTATTCAGGAATCAAAGTTGTGTTACCTCTCCATAGATGATGTTGTAAGCTTTTATAGGTTCCATGTGGCACAATCCTAGTAGGACTTTTACTCCTCCATGTACAGTCCTCCTAGGATTCATACTCCTGAAAGATAATGCTTATCCTCCAACACCCCCCTCACTGCATAAACCAAGTGAGATGGTTCTACCATGGTTAGACTTCAACATGACCGAGGTAAGCATGGCTATGCTAAGCCGCAGACTAGACCGAGATAAAATTAGCTCTGCTTTTCCATTCACTGCTCTTACCTTGGCTCTTCTTAATGCTAACCACGGTATGTTTAGACCGGAATAACCAATACTCCGGTCCAAACCGGGATAACTTTGTGAGTGACGACCGAACTTACCATAAGCTCTTTGGGACCGGAGTAACTTTACACCTCTTGCGGATCGGAGTAACTTTACACCTCTCTTGAGCCGGAGTAACTTCATGGCCTTTTTACTCAGCCTTTCGCACTGTGGCCCATAACGGCCCATTACCCAGCTCGGCCCAATTTTCATATAAATTACCCTCTCAGAAATAGATTTCGGCAAGTTAAATTTGGAATTAAAGTGGGACTCAACTACCGATTGAGGTAGGTTTGATTGGTTTTGTATTTTCTCAACTGAGAAAATTATAATATAAAAATAATAGGCCAAAACTCTTGAGTTGTGAATGAGAATTGTCTTATAAAGTAGACATCAATAAAAGTTAGGCATGGGCCTAAGCTTGGACTTGGACTTAGGGGTTGTTTGCGATATCCTAAATAAGTATACTTTTTGACTTTTTGGTCTAAAAAGTTAAGGAAAAAAAGATGGTTATTTGGGATAACTTTTTGACTTTTTACGGAAAACAAATGTATTAAAAAATTATATAAATTAGTGTATAAGAGAATCTTTTTGGTGAGTATAACTCTAAATTCAATTGAAAAAACAGAATTCCTGTCGTGCCCCAAATTTTAATTACTTGAAAACATTACCAAGAGCCTGAAATTTAGGTCCATTTTTTTTTTAATTAAAAATATCTATTACCCTTGAGTAATAGAAACATAACAGTACATGTTCCCTCTCATGATGAGTACAACAATAGTAATAAAAATACATGCCAATCTCCCGCCACAGAGTTACAAATACATAATTACAAACATCAAGGTACAAATAGATTACACATAAGAGATACATGAACTTCCTAATCCTTCAACCAATCAATCCGAAATCTCTTCCGGTAAAAAAAAAAATGAAGCAACAAGGGGTGAGCACAATTGCCCAGTAAGAATCTCATAGTTCTAAAACAATAACCATTCTATAAATAGAAATGATCATGCATGCAGGGTGATACCATATAGTAGGTGACGTTTTGTAATTTCAAAATATCATATGTAGAGTATCCTTTTTTTCGAAATTTATTTGAACATTTAGGAAAACCTTCGACCATCAAAACTATCGTTTTTATTACAAAACCAAAAATCCTTTTGGAAACAAACATATTTAAGGAACCACATTATTTTATATTTATTAGCACATTCCAAAATATTCTTTATTAAATTTCTATATTAACATTCCTCCTTTTTATTCTCATTCTCCCATTTTATTAGTTACATTTATTATAACTCCATACCTCACGTTCATGTTCCCTTAATACTCAAAACAACCCTCATACACTTCATTCCCATCTGTCAATCATTTATTGCAATAACTCTTTAACGGAGAAATCCAAGAACAATTACATCACATTCACATTTGCATTATCAGTTATAACTCAACACATCACAAGTATAATAAATCCTTTTTAATTCAATTTCTCAATTAATCACAAAGCAAAACTCTTAATCTTTCCTTATAAATACAAACAACCCGGTGAGTTCTTTATCATTAACCCCTTATCCAATTACCATTTCATTATCCATTCTTTTCAAATAATTTCTATATGCATTTCCATTCCATATCAATTTACACATCAAATGGTAATTTCACAAGTTCATCACAAGTCACATATATCATCACTGACCTTAACACACTTCACAACACATTCCACCTTTTGCCGACTATTATACGGCGGGAAGTGAACTCCCAAAAATCATTTTCTCAAAAACCATATCTTCTTTTTTTTTTCCGAAAACCATTTGCAACTTTTTAAAACCATCCCCCCCATTTGCCGACTATTATACAGCAGGATGTGGGCACTCAATGCATTTTCGAAAACCATCCGTTTTGTCATATTTGCCGGCTACAATACGGCAGGACCGTGTGGAAACCGAAAAACACTTTTCCCACATTCATCCAGCGATAAGCCTAGACAGGGCAATTGGACACCTTGATTTCAAACCACCCCACATTTACCGGCTATTATACGAACGGTTGTGGGTACCCAAAAAAAAACATTTTTTTCAATTTTTAAAACCATCCCCCACATTTACCGGCTATGATACGGACGGTCGTGGGCACCGAAAAACCATTTTTTCAATTTTTAAAACAATCCCCCACATTTACCGGCTATGATATGGACAGTCGTTGGCACCGAAAAACCATTTTTCAACTTCCTGCACATGTACCAACCACGACACAATACACAACTCAACTCAACCCAACACAACTCAATTCCACACAACATAATTCAACCAACTCAACACAACATAACCCAACACAATTTACACAACACACAACAAGATTCAACATAACCATTTCAACACAAAGCTCATATCATCCATACCATTAGTAATTTCTTTTCCCTCAAGTTTGGTTCACTTTATAACACAATTTAAAACATCAACATTGAGGGTTCAATCACAACTTTTACATAAATTTGCAAACTCTTTAAAATTTCAATTAAACTTGTACATGTGTAATTTAACACTTCAATTTCATGATTCTACTATCAATTAAAGCAAAACCATTAACCATCTTCGTAAGCCAAACTAGGATTTTTAAGAGAAATTAAAACTTTTCACAAAACACATTTTATTCCAACCCTTCTATTACTTTTACACCCAAACTCAAGACCCAAGATCTTAACCTAACAAATGAACCCAACTCTCTTCAAACCCTAACCCCCAATCTCATGATTCATCACAATATGCATAAAGATATAAACTCTTGTATTTATATAAAGAAAATACTACAAATCTATCCATAAACGAGAGTATTGAAAGAGAACTAGAAATCCCTACCTCTTGAAGCCAAGAGATGACAACCCAAAAATCAATGGCGACGAAACCACGAACCAATCAGACCAAAAGGAAGCCCTCGACGAGATCTACACTTTTTCTTAAAGGACCATAGTGAAAAGATCACTCTAGGTGAGTACATCTAGAGGTCTTAGTGCCAAATGCTTGAGTTTAGAGAGAGAGAGGCGCACTCACGGTTTGAGAGAGAAGAAAGAGGAGAAAAGTGAAATGAAACTATGTTTGGAGCCTATTTATAGTAGTAGAAAAGTAGTTCTAAAGTCAATAAAATAATAGGCCTAAAACCCCTCAAAGGTAGGGTCCATTCGGACCCACAAATCTGAAAAAAAAAAACACGCAGGGGTCGACCCTTTGGGCAAGGGGGTCGACCCTTTAGGTAGAAAAGACAATCTGGCACAAGCAAGTGAGGGTCGACCCTTAGACAAAAGGGAGTCGATCCCATTTTTCAGCAACTAACACACAAATTGCAACATAAGAGGGTCGACCCTCCCCAGACTGGTGTCAATCCTTAGAAAGGCTGGTGTTGACCCCAAAATGAAATTTTTAAGTTCCCAATGAACTTTTTGATAAGAACAAGTGCAAACAAACAAACCCAACGAGTTTAAATCGGATCACACTCCTCCAAAACCAACATTCAATAATTCAAAAGACTCCAAAAAATGAAAATAAGGGAATTAAATATACTATCCAATGAATTAAAAGATGCGGGTGCACCTTAGAAAAGTTCATCCCCGAAATTGAAGAAGGCCAAACAAAAGGTAGTATGAACCCAACTAGAAATGCAACCACCAACCTAAAACTAGATCCACACTTGGGATAGATTCCCAGATTCTGATTCAATATTGTAACGCCCCGAGAACACTTGAACAAGAAAAATTACAAGGAGGAGATTTTGATCACTCTTTCGACCAACATACTCATCGGAGTCCAAGAGATAAGAAACAACATCAATTACTAGTACGCCCAAGGAAAATCAACAACTCCGGCAACAACGCGCACCACTACAACCGGACGACCAATACCCAATTTGGAAAAGAAAGAAAACCACCATTAAACCAAAAACTCGGCTGACACTAGCGAAGGCCAATGGCACACTACAATGTACGGTCCATCACAACAATTTCAATTCACACCAAGCTTAGCAACATTTCCAATTATATATATAACCCAGCATTCAAAGATAAGACAATAAAAGATTATTCATGTATATGTATAAATATATATAATTTTCTCTCTCAAACGGTGTCCCATCTTACATCATTTACCATCAATCAACATTTAGTTTCCACTTAATCAACAAGCTATTCATTAACACAATTTTGATTAAATCCTTAGCATTTAGTCAACCGTGCTATCCCAGGTCACAACACAAAGAAACGAAATGTTCATTTGCCAAATTATTCTCAACATTTACCTGGTGAATTTCTACCATCACCCAATAATTTCTATCACCCATCCGGTGACATCACAGTACCTTTACCATACACATTTGTAATAACAACAAACAAAAACAATCCGGTACATTCGAGGAGTAATAAAACATATACGACTTTTCAAAAATTGGGAGTTCTCACCCATTACAAACATCAGCACAAATAATCATTAATACACATTAACACCAGTGCACTGACAAAGTTTTACATTCAAACACCTTAATTCCATTAAGGTAATTTCACAAATTCACATCAACCGCATGCAAACACAAACAAAATCCACGTTTGCTAGTACCACTTAAAGCACTATTTGACCGTACCATCATTTATCTGAACCATAGCAATTCCCAAATTAAATAAGTGTCAATTCACTTCAATTAGCATTCATTTAAAACTGGTCGCACCAAAACAGATCAAACTAACTCAAATCAACCCTTATGTCCCATCAAAGGGAGCACCTATAAGGGTTCATCTCCCCTACGCGACTTAATCCAATTTACCAATTTTCTACTCTCACAAGTCAAACTTTGACATACTCACCAACACCAATTGTCCTTATCTGGGGTTCAACACACATCCCTTCATATCTCACAATTCATATTGATCGTTACCACTTTTCATTCACATGCAGACTAGACCAAGAAATTTTTGATGTTTCACCCTCAACCCGAGGAATTTCCATCCACTTGAAACAAGCCTCATCCAAGCCTTGCCATTACATATGGGATACTCCACACTCACAAAACCCTTCCAAGACACTTTTCAAACTTGTTACTCTACTCATACTTAAGCATTCCAAAGTGACTATTTGTTACCCAAACTCCCATATCAACCAATTCGGTTAACCATTCAGTAAAACTTAAATTTGACACTCAAACATCCACAGGTTGCCCTAAATCAAATACTCTGAGAAAGAGTTCCACACACCATTCCCCATACTTCTAGGATTTTACCATATTTCTCAAGTACATGTTGCACTAGTACTATTCCTAACAATTCCATCACTTTTGTGCCGATATGGAAACACCAATTCCAAATCACACTAAGCATTCATCACCCATACAACACCTATTACAAAGATTATAACCCACATTCCTCCTCAAGAACCACTCATAGCCTTTAGCTATCAAGTTTCTTCATACTCATGAACCCTATACAAGCCTCAATCATGTCACTCAATACTTAAATACCACAAACCCCTTTTTTTTTCACCCTCATCATCATGAAACCCAATTCTCACACTCCATTTCCAAACCTTTCACAATATTCTACATAACTCAACCTAACCTCACGCCATCGTAAGATTTCACCTCATCTCAACTATACTCCCTTACAGCTCTCATTATCTCTATAACAACATCTAACATCAATTGATTGAATTCTAATCCTTCTCCGAGACACTTACTCTTCCTGCTAGAACAAGAAAGCAACCTAACGTATAATCACATAGCACATAAATAAATTTTAAGTAACAAACCACATAATTGAGCCAAGTCTACAAGGACAACCACTTGTCCCGGAACTTCCAAGGAACTCCCACTGGAAACCATGTTGATCAGACATGTTTCCAATGAGATCTCAAAGCAAGTTAGCTGGCTACAAGTACTATCCAAGAAGATTAACCTATGTTCACACAATGCAACACATAATATCCTACACCTTCTACTTCTACATGCAAACACCTTCACCAAGTGAAACCAACCCATTGTGGTAAAAACCACTTCCCACAAGCTCCAGGTTTTCAAACCCGGTTAGCTCAGATACCAAGTTGTCGTGCCCCAAATTTTAATTACTCGAAAACATTACCAAGAACCTGAAATTTAGGTCCATTTTTTTTTAAAATTAAAAATATCTATTACCCTTAAGTAATAGAAACATAACAATACATGTTCCCTCTCATGATGAGTACAACAATAATAATAAAAATACATGCCAAGCTCCCGCTACGAAGTTACAAATAAATAATTACAAACATCAAGGTACAAAGAGATTACATATAAGAGATACATGAACTTCCTAATCTTTCAACCAATCAATCCGAAATCTCTTCCTGTAAAAAAAAAATGAAACAACAAGGGGTGAGTACAATTGCCCAATAGGAATCCCATAGTTCTAAAACAATAACCATTCTATAGATAGAAATGATCATGCATGCAGGGTGATACCATATAGTAGGTGACGTTTGTAATTTCAAAATATCATACGTAGAGTATCTTTTTTCTGGAAATTTATTCGAACATTTAGGAAAACTTTCAACCATCAAAACTATCGTTTTTATCAGAAAACCAAAAATCCTTTTGGAAACAAACATGTTTAAGGAACCACATCATTTTATATTTATTAACCCATTTCAAAATATTCCTTATTAAATTTCTATCTTAACATTCCTCTTTTTTATTCTCATTCTCCCCTTTTATTAGTTACATTTATTATAACTCCATACCTCACGTTCATGTTCCCTTAATACTCAAAACAACCCTCATACACTCCATTCTCACCTGTCAATCATTTATTACTATAACTCTTTAACGTAGAAATCCAAGAACAATTACATCACATTCACATTTGCATCATCAGTTATAACTCAACACATCACAAGTATAATAAACCCTTTTTAATTTAATTACTCAATTAATCACAAAGCAAAACTCTTAATCTTTCCTTATAGATACAAACAACCCGGTGAGTTCTTTATCACTAACCCCTTATCCAATTACCATTTCATTATCCATTCTTTTCAAATAATTTCTATATGCATTTCCATTCCATACCAATTTACATATCAAATGGTAATTTCACAAGTTCATCACAAGTCATATATATCATCACTAACCTCAGCACACTTCACAACACATTTCACCTTTTGCTGGCTTGATACGGCGAGATAGCGGGCACCCAATTCATAGCATATTCCACCTTTTGCCGGCTATTATACGGCGGGAAGTGAACTCCCAAAAATCATTTTCTTAAAAACCATATCTGTTTTTTTTTTTTTCGAAAACCATTTGCAACTTTTTAAAACTATCCCTCACATTTGCCGGCTATTATACGGCAGGACGTGGACACCAAAAGCATTTTCGAAAACTACCCGTTTTTTCACTTTTTCTGGCTACAATATGGCAGGACTGTGTGGACACCCAAAAACCATTTTTCCACTTTTGCCGACTATTATATGGCAGGACTGTGTAGACACTCAAAAACACTTTTCTCACATTTGTCCAGCGATAAGCCTAGACAGGACAATTGGACACCTTGAATTCAAACCACCCCCACATTTACCGGCTATTACACAAACGATTATGGGTACCCAAAAAAAACCATTTTTTTCAATTTTTAAAACCATTTCCCACATTTACCGGCTATGATACAGACGGTCGTGGGCACTAAAAAATCATTTTTTCAATTTTTAAAAATATCCCCCACATTTACCGGCTATGATACGGACAGTCGTGGGCACCGAAAAATTATTTTTCAACTCCCCGCGCGGGTACCAACCTCGACACAATACACAACTCAACTCAACCCAATGCAACTCAATTCCACAAAACACAATTCAACCAACTCAACACAACATAACCCAACACAATTCACACAATACACAACAAGATTCAACACAACCATTTCAACACAAAGCTCATATCATCCATACCATTAGTAATTTCTTTTCCCCTAAGTTTCATTCACTTATAACATAATTTAAAACATCAACATTAAGGGTTCAATCGCAACTTTTACATAAATTTGCAAACTCTTTAAAATTTCAATTAAATTTGTACATGTGTAACTTAACACTTCAATTTCATGATTCTACTATTAATTGAAGCAAAACCATTAACCATCTTCATGAGCCAAACTAGGATTTTTAAGAGAAATTAATACTTTTCACAAAACACATTTTATTCCAACCCTTCTATTACTTTTACACCCAAACTCAAGAACCAAGATCTTAACCCAACAAGTGAACCCAACTCCCTTCAAACCCTAACCCCCCCAATCTCATGATTCATCACAATATGCATAACAATATAAACTCTTGTATTTATATAAAGAAAATACCATAAATCTATCGATAAACGAGGGTATTGAAAAAGAACTAGAAATTCCTACCTCTTGAAGCCAAGAGATGACAACCCAAAAATCAACAGTGACGAAACCACAAGCCAATTGGACCAAAAGGAAGCCCTTGACGAGATCTACACTTTTTCTCAAAGGAACATGGTGAAAAGATCACTCTATGTGAGTAGATCTAGAGGTCTTAGTGCCAAATGCTTGAGTTTAGAGAGAGAGAGAGGAGCACTCACGGTTTAAGAGAGAGGAAAGAGGAGAAAAGTGAAATGAAACTATGTTTGGAGCCTATTTATAGTAGTAGAAAAGTAGCTCTAAGGTCAATAAATTAATAGGCCCAAAACCCCTCAAAGGTAGGGCCCATTCGGACCCACAAATCTAGAAGGAAAAAAAAACACGCAGGGGTCGACCCTTCGGGCAAGGGGGTCGACCCTTTTGGTAAAAAAGACAATCTGGCACAAGCAAGGACGGGTCAAACCTTAGACAAGAGGGGGTCGGCCCTATTTTCCAACAACTAACACACAAATTCTGCAACATAAGAAGGTCGACCATTCCCAAACTGGTGTCTACCCTATTTTCTACCAACACTTTCAGAAACTTCACCAACAGGTAAGGGTTGACCCTTAGGAAGGCTGGTGTCAACCCCAGAATGGAATTTCTAAGTTCCCAATGAACTTTTTGACAAGAACAAGCGCAAACAAACAAACCCAACGAGTTTGAATCGAATCACACTCCTCCAAAACCAACATTCAACAATTCGAAAGACTCCCAAAAATAAAAATAAGGGAATTAAACACACTCCAATGAATTAAAAGATGCGGGTGTTGCAATTCCTTCACTAAAAAAACCACCCAAATTCAATTCCATTCGCTAGTTCCACAAATCTCATAAACAAACAAAATCACATATTCGATTTCATAATGATCATTCAATTTCAGAAACAGAATTGGATTTTAGTTCCACAAACAGAATTCGATTTCATAAGGAACATTCAAGAACTAGTTCCGAAAATTTCATAAATTCACAAATTCCACAAATAGCAGAATCAATTTAGAACAAAACACAAATTTCAGAATCAATTTAGAACAAATCAAACCCAAATTTTAGTCAAGAACAAATCAACCCAAATTTCATAAATTCATATAAATTTCAAAAACGAATTTAAAAAGATAAATACCTAGATTCCAGCATGATTGATGAACTTGTTCTTTATCTCAACCTTTATTGACCATTAGGGTTTCTTCTTCATCGACTTGTAGGGCTCGTTCCCAGACCAATCGAGCTCTACCGAAGTCCAAATAGTGGTGTTCAGTCAAACACTAGAGTTCCAGTGAACTCAGAGATCGGTGATCAGCGATGGTAGTGATGATGCAAATCATAGAAAGAGAGAGAGAGAGAGAGAGAGTGTGTGTGTGTGTGTCACGCCCCAAAATTTGGACAATTAAACATTCCATCATCCAAATCTTAGGGGTGAAACAAAATCTAAATGTTCTTGTCTCCATATGGTTCAAGTAAATTTCAATACTTAAAAAAAATTACAGGAGAAAAAAAAAAAACAAAACAAAACAAATTGCCAACCAAACCATCAATAATAAATTCATGACTATCCAATACCTCCAACATTAAACTAGTAACAAATAGTCAAAACAACTTAAATAATGTAAAGTTATAAAATAACCCACAATGCCAAATTGTCAAAATACTAAGGTGAAAAAAAAAATTAAAATTTAAAAAAAAAAAAAAAACTAATATCAATTCTAAACTCCAGAAAATACAAGAACTCCGAAAGACATGTCTTACAAACTAATCCTTCAAAGGAAGTTCGGCTACATTCAAACAGAACACACCCAAGATGCCAAGAGACAAAACAGGTTAGTATACAAATATATTGATATGAGTACAAGATTTGACACCCATGTGTCCACCAAACACAAACAAAAGTACATTTAATTTTTGTTACAAGACAAGACAAGTAGTTTCACTTGCACCGAGATGAAGGGGTAGTTTCTTGAGATACGGTGACATTTAGTTTCTTACTCATACACAACTAAATATAAATTGAGTATAAAATAAATAAAATAAAAATAAAAATATGGTGGGTCAACCTTGCATAAAAAGTTAGTAAGACCCACAATTTTGTAAAAAATGAAGTTAGTATAATTTAATCATAAGTAAATTACTGAAGAAGTATAAAAACGTATCGTTTCATACTTGAATCAATCAAATTGACCAAAACTCAAAGAACAAAAGTTGTAAAGAATCAACTTTTATAAATGGTATCGCGGAAGGATTTAGTAGAAACTACATAGGTTGAGAGACAAACTAGATAGAAGAATTTAAACGGAATTTGATCAAAAAATCTGAAACTGAAAACGACACGAAATTGCCCTAAAATGATTTTTTTCGAAAAATTTCCAAACATGAAAGTGTTAAGAATAATTTTTTTACTTCAGTCTATGCGAAATCAATAAAAATGAGCTCGTTTTGTGAGTTAAAACAACATCCAAAATCTACATTGTTAAAATGAATAAAAATTATTATAACCAAGATCATTCGATTACAAATTCTAATCGATTTTTTTTAGTAAAAAGTTAAAATACAAAAGTTGTTTAGAATTACGTATACATGCCTCTACTCAAATTTCGTAATTTAACGAGGTCGTTTACTATTTTTCAAAATATACAAATCAATACAATTCAAACTATACCAATAAATTCATATTTAATTTTTTGTACCTTAACTCCATCACTTCGGCCCTTCACTTCTGGTCTACACATATATCTCATGTGCCTCCCATATACCTAACACCGCTTCGAAGCCAAACTTGCACGGGGATATTGTCTCGAGTTTGACCCACACTTCCTAAATGGTTAGTATATATGTACGCGCATAAATCAAAACACTTGTCTACTCTTAAGAACGAGGCAACAATATATATATATATATATACACAACATCTCATCTACTCATACAAACAAATATAACAATGCCAAGCCTAAAGTATTCAAATAAATTTCATAATTCTCACATTATTTTTATACACTTTTTCTCACCAGCACTCAAATAAAACAACAATCCACGGAATCATGGTGGAGTATTTAGAATTTATCTATGGGTTCCTAATTTGATGTTATTTCATATATCCATGAGTGTGATTACAACCATACAAAAAAAAAAAAAAAACATAAAAACTCTAAATCTTGCATACGCATCTAACCAAATCATGAAATCAATCCATCATCTACATTCAAGTTCAATATCAAACCAACTTCAAATAAATAAAAACAACGAAATAAACATAATCAATGAAAGTGGGTTTTGCACTCACAATTATTTTTTTGAAGATCAAGAAATATTTGAAGAATTAATGAAGCCACCAAAACAAAACTCTAATCTTTTTTTTTTCTTCTTCTTTTCCTCATCTCCTCTTCTACCCTCTCTCTCTCCCTCTCGGCTTTTGTGATTAATCTCTTTGCTGATAAATCACATACTCTCTCTCTCTCTCTCTCTCTCTCTCTCTCTCTCTCTCTCTCTCTCTCTCTCTCTCTCTCTCTCTCTCTCGTTTTCTTTTCTTGTTGATTACCTAATAACTATTCTAACCTAATTTTCTATTATTACCCTAACATCTTATATAATATATATATATACATATATGAATATTCAGATTAATTATATAAAATTAAACACCACATTAAATTAATTAAATATCACATTAAATTCTCATATATTTACACAATTAATACAACCAAAAATAAAATAAAGTAACAACAACAACAACAATATTATTATTATTATTATTATAATAAATAAATAAATAATGACTTATGAAAAATCAAGATCGCTATAGAGAGATAAAAGATTGGTTTTAGTAATTGTGTCTGCTGGTGGTGATGATCAAAATGAAGATGGAAAGAAAGGGGTTTTTGATGAAGAATGTGAGAAAAGGGGGCCGTGGCTACTGTGGATGAAGATGCAACACTAGAGAGAGAGAGACAGAGATGCTCTCATCTCAGTCGACTGATTTGATGAAAGCAAAAGAGAAAGGAGGTTTTCTCTTGAGATAGGCACGGATCATTCTAGAGGAGAGATCTCAGCCGTTGGATTGTTATTTAATCAATGCCGGAGGTTTTGTTCATTAATTAGCCATTAGATTGCCAATAATTGTGCTATTTTGTTCATTAAAAATAAATAAATAAATAAATTATAAAACAAAAGCACAATGGCTATATATAAACGGCCATATTTAGAAGAAAAAAATGTCATATTTTGTAAAATTATGTTAGTTTTCTTCATTTATTATGTTAGTTTTTTTTTTCTTCGTGTTATATAAAAATTAACTAATTAATTTATTTAATATTTTATCCATATAGGTGCTTCAAGCAAAACTTTTATACCATCAAGATGAAAAAAAAATATTTTGCTTTTAAACATTATTGGCAAGTGTTGCAAAACAATATCAGGTGGTAAGATGTAACTCGTACGAATACAGTCAAGCCAAGGACACATACACCATTCACCGATTCAGTCCCCGATTCCCCTATGGATAATTGATTTTCTCTTCAAGATGATAATAGTCCAACTAAAAGTGACAATCCAAGTGTTGGTAATGGTAGTGTCTCTGTGAAAGGTAAAAGGCCTATAGGTAAAAAATCTACAAAAGAATTACTTCAAAAAAGTCAAGTCATTGAAATTGAAATCTACAAATTTAACAATTTGTTTGAGACATTCAACCAATACCTTGCTAAGAAGGAAATGAAAAAAAATTGAAAGAGACGATAAAAGGATTTAAGCATTGCAGGAGATGAAAGAACTTGAAATGAAAAAGAAAGAACATTCCATAATAATTGCGAACATTTCTAATATGGACCCTCAGCTGACAGCTTATTACATAATGCACAAGAATGAGATTTTCGCAAAGTGGTCTGCACATGTGAGCAATCCAAATTACTATTTTCCCTTACATCTTGATAAATAATTAGGGGAGAATGTACCTTTCATTTTTGTAATGTCATTTATTTTCCAATATAATTTTTAGTATTTCTATTTTAATGTAATTTTTATTTTTCATTGTTATTATGAAAAAATACAAACTTGTTGAAATGAAGACAATAATTTTTCAACGTATTTAATTTTTTTTTCAAATTTTCAATATTTTTAATTTTTTATATTTGTCTAGTCGGACATAATGTAAATATTTAATTCTTTTTTATAAAAAGTTTGAAAAAGATCATCAAAGACAAAAAATAAACAATAAAAAATTACTAAAAAATCTATATCTAAGCAACACCTAAAAAATTAAAAGAAAAGTTGGTTGTGATTTGCTAAAATGACATGTGACATTAGAGTACCATTGTTATAATTTGATAATTTACTACGGTTTATTGTCAAATTATAACAATAATAAATATTTTTAACAAATTAAAAGGAAAGTTGGTTTTTAGTATATTTTTTGTATTTTTATGTATTTATTAATTTTTTAAAATATTTTTTCACAAATTTTTTACTTTTTAGATACATCTGAGTAAGGTGCATCTAAAACAATAAAAAAAATATTTAAAATTTTAAAAATATTCACTAAAAATGAAAACCAAAAAATAAGTTTTCAAAAAACTTAATTCAAAAAATTCAAAACAAACACACTGATTATTTTTTTAACCAGCTAAAAAAACTTTATTAATGAATATTCAAACAACCAAAAAAGATATATCAATAAAAAATATATATAAAAAAAAGATTACAGTAAACTTACGTCATCAGAATAAGGTTGACACCATTATAACAAGGAAAATGTTTGAGGGCCACAATTTTTGTGGCTCAAATGGCTCAAAATTGCCAAAGCAACGTCGTTTTGACAATTTTGAAATTGTTTTGTACTCAAAACGACGTCGTTTTAGCAATTTCGAGCCATTTGAGCCACAAAAATTGTGGCCCTCAATCATTGCTGTTATAACAAATACCACTATCTCATTTGTGATTGATGATGTTAATAAATTTACAGAGAGGGGCCATTTAGGGGAGATTTGAAAATTAGGTAAAATGTTAGTTTTTAATTTTTAAATTTTTTTATAAAAAAAATCATAAAAAATTCAAATTTTCTAACTAAAAATCCACTAAAAAATCAAAAAAAAATTTTTTTTTTTACTAACTTCCCAAAACACCACTTTAACAACAGTCTGAACGTCAGGTGCTCTCTCTCAGCTCAAACTGCTACACTCAACTCTCTGTCCTTCTCC
The DNA here is from genome assembly GCF_055761805.1 of Camellia sinensis. Lineage (NCBI taxonomy): Eukaryota > Viridiplantae > Streptophyta > Magnoliopsida > Ericales > Theaceae > Camellia > Camellia sinensis. The sequence goes on along the minus strand of NC_138963.1, from coordinate 186,968,729 downwards.
CTTTCCTTTCTCTCTCTCTCTCTAAAAATTGTTTGCTGTTGTTGGAAAAATTATCAAGATGATATGAGCGTTTTGTATTTAGGGATGGACCAAAGCATCACCTAGACCCTCTACACTCCTACACTTGAGGGTCGTGCGCATAACTCTGACAAATATTGAACGATCAACAAAAGCCAAATAATTTTGAGCAACAATGGTTGAGGGCCACAATTGTTGTTTTGACAATTTCGAGCCATTTGAGCCACAAAAATTGTGGCCTTCAAACATTTTTCAATTTTGAGTGATACTATTCTGATGTAAAAATTAAATTTATATTTTAAATTTAATGATCTGATAATTTATTAAAATATTTAAAATAATTTTATGTTATGTATTTTTTATAATCAATTAATCATCAATTCTATATATTAATTAATGAATCCCAAAAATAAGTCCAAAAACTGAATTTATATATTATTTCTTAATTAACTTATGTCGTAAAATTAGTCTTTATTTACAACTGTTATGTACCACTAAAAAAATGATCTTATTAACATATGTCCTTAAAGTATAATAAAGAAGTTTAAAAGTATTGTACATCATTTATTATGTTTACCTTCATACATAACATACAAATTGTGTGAGTGAATTTCCGACCATACTGCCCAACTCAGTATTCAGCTGGAGAGTACTGGCAGAATAGATGGCACCTGACTAACCTACAACAGAAAGAGAATACTCCGGCGGTGGTTCGTCCACCCGGGGGCACTCCGACGATCAAGTCAGTATATCTCTCAAAGATAATCAATAGTGCTAATCTCACTATTCAGAATATAAATTGCGTACCTTAAACCCATCGGGGGTGCCTTTCTTTTATAGTTAACTCAATCCTAGTTTCCATAGAAGCCTAGCTTCAATGGACTTCTGCTTAGTGTTCATCCCAGACTCTCCAAGAGATAAAGATAAACTCCCTAAGAGTGTTATCTGTATCCATGCTAAAGTCCTTCCTCATTCTAGGACTCTTGTGCCTTATCCTCTTATCTTGGATTCCGATATCTTTGGAGATAATCTCGGCCTAACCGAGATAACCTCAGCGTTATAACCTGGACACGTGGCACCTCGACTGACACGTCGGCGTCACCTTGGCCACGTGTTGGGACTCAGAAAATATATCCCCACAACTACCTCCTAGATTCTATTACGTCGGCATTCTGAGGTGATGGAACCTATATCAGTACTTCCTTCCAGTACGTCGGCTTAAAGTATCTCAGCCGAGACCATCGCCAAGGCCGACATGTCTCTTTAAAGAACAAGGACCCTAAGAGCTCTTTTTCATGTATGAAATGTCATACACAATAACTCAACCATTTTAGCCACGTGCCTTCCCCTTACTGGATTGTACCTATTACGTGCCTGTAAGTCGTCTCGTGCCTGCGTGCGCTGTCTGACGAATTCGTCGTTCTAGGCTTCATTAATTTTATTTTGCCGTCGTTTCAAGTTTTAACAAAACTTTTTCCCCCTTCCATCTTTTCACTTTTCTCCATCATTTCTGAGGCTTTCTCTCTCTCTAGCTTTTTCTTCCAAATCCTCCATTGTTCAAGCTTCCAAAGCTCTGCAACTTGCTCCGTCCACCTTCTCCGGCGAGGTTCTTGCTAGTCTTTTCCGCAGCTGTCGTTCGTCTGACTTCGGCAAACTCAACACCGGCTTCTTTTCTTTGGTGAGTTTACTGTTTCTTCTAATTTCAGTTTTTGATGCTCTCCATTACTTGTTGCCATTACTGCTTTGTTCAAACATTCGATTTGCGAATCATATATCTGAACGTGTTTAGCTCTTGCCCATGTCTTGAATATTCGTACTGCTCACAATTTTTCTTCACTTTTGCCACTGTTCTTGACTTCGTGCCCCTGTGCATACTCTGTCACAGTGTTCTTGATAGTTTCATTACTGTTCTTGATTCTGAAACATGTTCCTGTTTTCTGTTTGCCATGTCTTTTCCAGATTCCTGCCTTCAATCATAGTACATTTTTAAGTTTTTAGCCGAGGTCCTTTAAACCCTTCCAAAATACTTCTTCCTGAAATCCGATACCTCCATTTCAGCCGACGTCATGGGTATGCGGAAGCATAGGGTAGACACCCCGATAAAATTAGAATACTTTAGGCGAGAGTTTTCCATCTCTGCCGACGTCCATCTGAGGTTGGCTGGAGAGGATGACTCCATCATGCCTACAACTGATTCCTACAACTGATTCTATGCCTTTCCCTGTTGTGGCCTTTATCGAGTGCGGACTTCGGCTCCCACTTAATATCATTTTTTGTGAGATAATCCATTATTATAAGTTGAACCCAATGCAACTTGTCATCAATTCCTACCGAGTCATAAATGGTATAATTGTCTTAGCCAAACAAGAAAATGTTAGGGTTACCTTAGCCAACATCCAATATTGCTATACCATGTGTGGCCTCAAAAAAGATACGGACTACGTTTACTACCTCAAGCCGAGGTCCACAGAGTACAAATTTGTTGCTGACCTCCCTGACTCTAACAAGGGAGTTGGGGACGATTGTTTCATTACCTCGGGGAACTGGAAGTTCGCTCCAGACGAGGACCTCCATCTCTACCCTCTTCCTCGAACAGTTTTTGTAGAGGGTAATGGTAAGAGCCCAGTGTTTGCACTTATTCGTTTTAAAAAGTCTTCAATACTGTATTTGTTTTAATGTCTGTTTTCTCTTGCAGCTCTTCCTCAGCCACCAAAGGGCTTCCGTCAGTCCTTTTTTCGCAGCAAAGGCTTGAGGAAACTACTGGACCTTCCAGTCCATAAGCTCAGAGCTCCTCTTGTACTCAATTTCATTCCAACATACAAATCAGTACTCCCCGACGTCCCGAAGAAGAAGAGTCAATCTCCTCCCTCTGCTACAACTCCTCAAGCCACCTCCACATCTCGGCAAGATCAAGGATTGACCTCAGATCTAGTTGAGCAACCCTTAACCTCGGCTCCATATCTGATTCCAATTTCCCAACGCCATCGACGACGCCGAACAGTTTTTGCTACTGAAATGGGCCGCCAAAAAACAGTCGCTAAGGATCTTTTGGCCAATATTTCATCCTCTGTTGATGCTCAACCAGCTCCAACCTAGCCAAAGCCGAAGACAAAAAGGATCAAGAAGGCTCAGCCAAAGACAACGGTGACTCAGATTGACACTAAGGACACCTTGCCAATCTCCAAATTAGCTGAGAGCGATAAGTCCCATTCTTCCGTTGAGAAGAGGCCTGCCGAGGCCCAACCATCTGAGTCTACCCGATCAAAGAGGCCGAGGTCATCTGCTACAACTACCTCGGGGTCTCGAAAGCACGATTCCCCCTGGGGCCCCCCAAATCACACTGGAGAATAAGCCAGTTAAGGCTAGTGATAGTGCTAATGACATTAATGTCGGCGTTGCCCTTAGTACTGCTCTGCTTCTTCCCGGCGATCTCGACTGAAACGTCGTGTTGAGTGAATACGAAAACTGTGCTCTGATGCTCCAGCGCTCTGTACAAGTATGTATCTTTTATTTGGTAATTTTTCTCTCTTTCTCTTTTTTCTACTTTAGAAAATTTTGTAATAACTTCTGCTCTGTATTATTTTTTCTCAGGCAATCCAGCACGCCCATTCCTTCTCACTACAATCTTTTGAGAACCGGAAGGAGCTGGCCGACAAGAAGAGGGAGATCTCCAGTCTTCAAAAGACTAATAAAAACTTGCAATCAAAGCTGAAGATTTTGGAGGATCAAGCCGAGGATGCTATCAAAGCTCAGAATGACGTCGAAGAAAAGACGGAATCCGCCGAGGCCATCAGGAAGGTTCTCGAGGCCCAAAAAAGAGAGGTCGAGGAAAAGATGTCCCAGGCCCAGAAAGAACTTCAGGATGCTCTGGCAACAAAAGAGGCCGAGCTCAAGACCATCGATGAGAAGGGCTATAACGAGAGGGTGGACGATGTCACGACAGACTATGAAAAGTATGTGAAGCAGGCATGCAACAAGGGTTTTACCCTTGGTTGGACGTCTCTTCTAAAAAAGCTTGAAGTCCTCGAGGACTCGCCCCTCAGGAACGCCGAGGTCATTCCTCTTCCATTCCCTCCAACTCCAAGTCAATCCGACGACGAATCTAAGTCTGATGAGGAGACCTTGGTGAGGAAATCAAAGGAGGCTGCTGGGACCAAGTCCCTTTCTCTGAATGAGCAAGTCCTGGACTTGACTCAAGATGAAGAGGGTGAGGAAGTCCCCAAGGATGTCACTCTTGAGAAGGCGTCGTCGGACGTGCCTCTTGCCGACAAGAGCCTCGATCTAACCCTACAAGAAATTGACGCCGAGCTTGCGGCTGAGAAGGCCGTCGAGATGTCTTCTCAGTAGTCCTCCGAAGTCCAAACCCAGCCTGTTAATGGTGCTGAAGAATCTTAATTTTGTGTTTTTCTCTTTCTTCTGTGCTCTGTACTTTTGTTTTTCTTTTGAAACAGTGTAAGCTCTTCATATGGCTGAAGTGCCTTCTTATAAATACAACTTCTTTGTTTTGAACGTTTGTATGTTTGCCTTCTCTTTACTACTCTTGTATGATTTCATACTTAGAATATTCTGCATATTTTTAATATACACTTCAATCTTGTGCAACCTTCTTGGGGTGACACACCTTGGTTATACAAACTGATGATTTACCTCGGTAAGTACCCAAGTACCTTTCTTGGCATAACCTTGGTTTCAACTTGTAAATTTTTTCATATAATTTCAACAAGTGTTTAACCTTGGTTTAACTTCAACTTGTAAACTTTTCTCAAGTTTCAACAAGTGTTAAATATGATCTCGGTTTAACTTTAACTTGTAAACTTTTCTCAAGTTTCAACAAGTGTTAAACATGATCTCGGTCTAACTTCAACTTGTAAACTTGTCTCAAGTTGCAATAAGTATCAAACATTATCTCGGCTAACTTCAACTTGTAAATTTTTCACAAATTTCAACAAGTGTTAGACGCATCCATAGTTTAACTTCAACTTGTAAATTTTTCACAAATTTCAACAAGTGTTAAACATTATCTCGACTAACTTCAACTTGTAAATTTTTCACAAATTTTAACAAGTGTTAGAACCATTTTCCAACTCTCTGCCCCCTAATGTGAACTTAAGTTCCACTTGGGTTCTCATTATGCGTGTATTCTAGAAACATCGGCAAGTATCTTATCAGTCATAAGTGTAAGACATCAAGCTAAAACTTTATTGATTTATTTCGAAAAATAATCAAAAAACACAAAAGTCTAATGATAGAAGAATTTCAAATTGCAAGTATTCTAGGGTCTTGGCAACTCTTTGCCTTCATTATCTTCTAGCCGATATGCCCCATTGCCCAATACCGAGATGATTCTATAGGGTCCTTCCCAATTTGGGCCAAGCTTGCCCTCCCTGGGATCCTTCTTGTTGCCGACGAATTTTCTCAAGACTAGGTCGCCGACTTAGAACTCCCTTGGGTTAACTTTTTTATTGTAAGCCCTGGCAAGCTGTTGCTGGTATGCTGCTAGTTGAATTGCAGCTCTCTCCCTTTTTTCTTCTAGTAGATCCAAATCTCGGGCTAAGAGTACATCATTAGTCCCGTTCTCTACTCCCTGGGTTCTGATCCCTGGTATGCCGACCTCCGGCGGAGTGACAGCTTCTGTGTCATAGGCCATGGCAAAGAGGGATTCCCCTGTTGATTTTCTCGGCGTAGCCCGATATGCCCAAAGTACACTTGGCAGTTCATCTACCCATTTTCCCTTTGCTGCTTGCAACCTCTTCTTAATCCCATCCAAGATGACTTTATTGGATACTTCTGCTTGTCCATTGCTCTGAGAAAAACTCGGGGTGGAAAAGTAATTCTTGATTTTGAACCTTGTACAGAAGCTCTTGATTAGCTTACTGTCAAATTGTGTTCCATTGTCTGCAACTATTGCTCTTGGAATCCCAAATCTGGTAATGATGTTCCTTCATATGAAGTTCTTCACGTCCACATCTCAGATCTTGGCCAGGGGCTCAACTTCTATCCATTTGGTGAAGTAATCTGTTGCCACCAGCAAGTACTTCCTTTGTCCAGTTGCTTGGGGCAGTTTTCCAACAAGATCCATGCCCCATTGGGCAAATGGCCAAGGATTGGATACTGGGTTTAGGTCTGCTGCTGGCTGGTGTATCAGGGGTGTAAACCTTTGGCACTTTTCACACTTCTTCACATAGGCTTCTGCATCTCTCTGCATGTAGGGCCACCAATACCCTTGTGTAATGGCCCTATGGGCAAGTGATCTGCCCCCAGCGTGGCTTCCACAAACTCCTTAATGTATTTCATATAAAAAATCTTCAACTTGTGAGGGATGTACACACCTCAAAAGGGGTCCAATAAAGGATCTTCTGTAAAGATGTCCCTTTGCTGTCAGACTGAATCTTAACGACTTCAATCTGATCTTGTGTGCCTCCTCGTGGTCATCTGGCAGCTTTCCTTCTTTCAGGAATGCAATAATTGCATCCATCCAGCTTGGTCCCATATCCACACACATTGCTTCACGCTCTGTGGTTAGTGGTTCGATACTCGGGCCCGACAAGTAGTCGACCATTATCATCCTTGCTTTTCCAGGTTGTATTGTACTAGCCAGGTTGGCCAGTGCATCAGCGTGACTGTTATCATCTCGGCTAACCTGATGTAGTTGGCAATTCTGAAACAAGGCCAACAACCTATTGACCTGTTTTACGTAGGCCGACATCTTTTTATCACGGGTTGCAAACTCGCCCGTTGTCTGGTTGACTATGAGCTGAGAGTCATAGAAGACTATTATTTCATCTGCTTCAGCTGCTACTGCCAGCTTCAGTTCTGCAATCAATGCTTCATACTTTGCTTCATTGTTTGAGGCCTTGAAACCCAGAATGGGTTGTTCTACTATCGGTCTATCTGGAGATACCAGTACTACTCCTGCCCCCGCTCCTTGTCGGTTTGAGCTCTTATCGACAAACAGTCGAAAGGAGTCGCCGATGTAAATGCTGCAGGGTCTAAGTTTTTCCTTCTTCCTTTGTTCTGTTACATTCGGCTGGGCTTCTCCTTGCTTGCTTGGACATCGTTCACCTCGGCTCAACGGAGCCTGATGTACGATGGATTCCGGTGTGAACTCGGCCACGAAGTCGGCCAAAACTTGGCCTTTGATTGCTATTATGGGTCTGTACTCCAAGTTATACTATCCCAAGGCCACTGCCCATCTGGCTATTCTTCCTGTTAGGTCTCCCTGCTGCAATGGGGACTTCAATGGATGTTCAATTAATACCACAATCTTGTGGGTCTGAAAGTAATGGTTCAGTTTCTTTGAAGCCACTACTAGTGCCAGCGCCAACTTCTCTAGGAATAAATACCTAGTTTCTGCATCCGTCAGGGTTTTGCTTACATAGTAAACAGCCATTTGTTCCCCTTTTTCTTCTCGGATTACCACTACACTTACCGCATGTTCTGAAACTACTAAGTACAAGAACAGCTCCTCCACAGGTTCTGGATTTGAAAGAACTAGAGCTGTGGTCAAATACTTCTTCAAGTCGGCCAGGGCGGCTTCGCATTCTTTGGTCCACAAAAAATCTGTGGCTTTCTTTACTAAGTTGAAGAAAGGTTTACACTTGTCTAAGCTTCTGCTTATGAACCTATTCAGGGCTGCGGCCCTTCCAGTCAGCATTTGTACCTGTTTTGCCAATGTCGGGCTCTTCAACTCCATGTTGGCCTTGATCTGATCTGGGTTGGCCTCGATGCCCCTTCTGGTCACCAGGTATCCCAAGAACTTACTAGATCCAACTCCAAATGCACACTTCGATGCATTGAGTCGGAGCCAATATGTTTTAAGGATCTCAAATATTGCTTTTAGGTCAGCCAGATGACCTTCAGGTTCCTTGGTCTTCACGACCATATCGTCAATGTCAACTTCCACCGTTCGGCCGATCAGATGTCTGAACATCTTGGTTACCAATCTTTGGTAAGTTGCACCTGCGTTTTTTAACCCAAAAGGCATCACTTTGTAGCAATACAACCCTTTTGGGGTGATAAACGCAGTTTTCTCTTCATCTGGAGGGTACATGGCTATTTGGTGGTACCCTCTGTAGGCATCCTGGAAGTTCATTTTTTCATGCCCTGAAGTGGCATCCACCAGTTGGTCAATCTTGGATAGAGGAAAACTGTCTTTGGGACAGGCCTTGTTTAGGCTGGTAAAGTCCCCACAGACCTTCTATTTACCATTCTTTTCTTCACCACCACTGTGTTTGACAGCCATGTCGGGTAGTTTACCTTTCGAATGGCCCTGGCCTCTAGAAGTCTGTCTACTTCCTCCTCCACTACCTCGACGTGCATCAACGTCGGTCTTCTTGCTCTTTGGATTACAGGTTTAGCCGACCTGTCAACGTTCAGTCTATGGCAAGTGACCTCGGGGTCAATGCCAGGCATCTCGTAAGGCGTCCAAGCAAACACCTCAATATTTGCTCTCAAGAAAGCTTCCAACTCTTTTTCTTCTTTTTTGGCTAAGCCTGAACCGAGAAGAAAGAAGCATTCTTCATCTCCCTCATGGACGAGGATTTTCTTCAGTGCTTCTTCACTCTTCTCGGCTGGCTCCTTGCCGACATCTTCTAGGACTTTCATGTCCTCATCTTCGATTTCTACCTTCTCTGGTTCTCGTATGCTGCAGGTAGATTTCATTGCTGCTATGGAGCAATTCTTTGCCTGCAATTGATCTCCTCTGACTTCTTCTATCCCATGCTCTGTTGGGAACTGCAGTAGTTGGTGTAATGTTGAGGGAGCATCCCTCATTGCGTGCAGCCATGGCCTCCCCAGAATTGCATTATAAGGGGAAGGTGTGTCAATTATGGTGAATTCTGTCGTTATCTTCTTAGTGCCTGCTTGCACCTCCAAGCTCGTTGTTCCCAATGGCCATGTTGGCGTTCCATTGAACCCGACCATTTGGCCATTGGATTGCTCCATATCATCTGGATGAAGGCCAAGCTCCTTGTAACACCTGACGTACATGATGTCACAAAAGCTGCCTTGGTTAATTAAGATGCACTTCACTTGGCACTCCCCCACCTGGTGGGATACTACCAAGGCATCGTTATGTGGATGCTGCACTATCTCAAGGTCGGCTTCTGTAAAGGACACTACTGGTCCCTGACACTCCTCTGCTCGATGTCTTTTCTCCCCGACTTGGTAGACATACTGCAAGTGCTTTACCTTCTGAGTCTCCTCCCTAATTTCGTTCTCGTTGACCTTTGAGTGAATTATATTAATTACCTGAGATCCTCCTGCCTGAGGTTATTGTGCTGGGGGAGGCGGAGCTGCTGGTGCCTGAGGCAGTCTTGTCTATTCTTCCCTTGTCCTGGCCTCATCAACAAGGTCTCGCAGATGACTTTTCCTCACTGGGTCTTCCAAGTGTGTTTTCAGGGCTCTACAACCCTGAGTCATATGCCCATGTTCATTGTGGTAAGCACAATGCTTGCCAAGGTTTCTTCCCATAAATTCTCCTGGTGCACTCGCTAGTGCCCTGAAATAGGGTTGGTTCCGAATTTTATCCAGGACTTTGTGAATTGGAATTTGGAACACAGTCGTAACTGCCTGTGTAACCCTAAGTCCTATCTCTTGCTTGCTGATCCATTGTTACCTCGGCCTTGCTTCGACGAGTCATTTCCTTTTTCTTGCTTTGTCTCCTTAGTCCCCGATGTATCTTCCTCAGCTCTGGCATACTTCTCAATTCTAGCCATGAGCTCTTCCATGCTTTTTGGCAATGTCTTTGCCAATGGCTTCCGTAGAGCGCAATCATCTTTTAAGCTGTTCTTAAAAGACACAACTGCCACTTCTTGGTTGAATTCGGGTATTCGGTTGAACCCCTCGTAGTATCTTTTTGCATAGGCCCTAAGGCCTTCATCCTTACTGATTCTCAGAGACATCAATGCGTCCACCCTTAATGGCTGTAATTTATTTGTCACGAACCTGGCCACAAACATCTTGGCCAGGCCTTCCCAGGTCTTCACATTTCCCTTTGGTAGTTTGTGAAACCAATCTGATGCAATCTCCCCGAAGGATGAGGGGAACACTTTGCAGAGCAACGGCTCGTTCCCACTATAATTTGTCCAACTCCATTGAGAATGGTGTTCTCGGCTTAACAGGTGAAGTTACCTTGGCATCAGCATTATGTTGTTTCCTCTTGAGGCAATCTCTCAAGTCTTCCTTGGTCTGACCAGGAGCCCGGCTATCTCCTGACTTCAGCCTTTTAGGTGCACTGCTCTCAACTTCGTTGTGAGCCCTCTTTGACCCTTCTCCATGAGTTGTGTCAAAGCATAGCGCCTGCCCTTGAATATGTCGATGTTCTTTGGGGTTTGCCTCCTTGGTGCGGTGCATCCTTCGCGATTCTTCCCTCATTGACTCTCCTCGCTCGACCTCCCTTAAAGGGCGGTGAGAGTGCTTTTCGCTTCTGGTGTGCTGAGGAGCTATTGGGATTGGTTTCTGCCCTCCCTTCTGGGCATTGGCCGCTGGAATCGGCGTGTCCTGCAGCGGGAATGATGGCTGCATGACGTTATTTTGCATCATAAAATTGACGACCGATTGCAGGTTTGCCAACTTGTTTGCCATCTCTTTCACCTCTTCGTCCCTCCGCAAGCATCTATCCTTCCATACCTGGAGGTTGTCCTCATTGTAGTATCCGCTTCGATCTGGTTTCTTTGGCACGTCGCTATCCTGGCCGACGTCTTTCTTGTCGTGATTCTGGTTCTGAGTCTCCTCATTACGACCATCTTCCTCTACGTTTGGGTCAACGTGTTTACCACTCCCAGCAGGGATTTCGTCCCCAACCTTATCCTTCTGTCCGTCACTGGCCATCTATTCTCTAGCCCTTCCCACAGATGGCGCCAAATTGTGTGAGTGAATTTCCGACCACATTGCCCAACTCAGTATTCAGCTAGAAAGCACTGGTAGAATAGATGGCACCTGACTAGCCTGCAACAGAAAGAAAATACTCCGGCGGTGGTTCGTCTACCTGGGGGCACTCCGACGATCAAGTTAGTATATCTCTCAAAGATAATCAATAGTGCTAATCTCACTATTCAGAATATAAATTGCGTACCTTAAACCCATCGGGGGTGCCTTTCTTTTATAATTAACTCAATCCTAGTTCCCATAGAAGCCTAACTTCAATGGATTTCTGCTCAGTGTTCATCCTGGACTCTCCAAGAGATAAAGATAAACTCCCTAAGAGTGTTATCTGTATCCATGCTAAAGTCCTTCCTCATTCTAGGACTCTTGTGCCTTATCCGCTTATCTCGGATTCCGATATCTTCAGATATAACCTCGGCCTAACCGAGATAACCTTGGCATCATAACCTGGACACGTGGCACCTCGGCTGACACGTTGGCGTCAACTTGGCTACGTGTTGAGACTCAGAAAATATATCCCCACACAAACAAATAAAACATTTTAACATGTACCTTAAAGGCATAAGCTACCATACTAAAAAAAAAAAAATAAAAAAAAAAATGTTATTAAATTTTTATCTCCTTTTATCAAGACAATTGTAATTATTAAATTATACCTTCAAATTTTGTAACTTGAGATTTTAGATAACTTAATAATTGTGAGTGAGATATAAAAACAAAAGACTGTGTTTGGTGCAGCACTTTAATCATAATTTTATCTCTTCACGTGAAGCCTCTGTTTGGATGGTGTGTTCAAAAATTGATTTCACCACACATTTCAAAACACACTTCTCTTTCACGTTTGGCAGAGCTCCTTTAAAACCAAAGCTCTCACCTTTTTGTACATGTACTCTCTTTCGTACATGTTTGGTAAAATAGACAATTTTTGAATTTTTGGTTTACCTGGTCGTCGGCCCAGACGTCTTCTCAGTTGTTTTGCCGATCGTTCGGTCGGTTCATCAAAACAGAAACTTTTATTTATTTTTTTTGCAATTGTCAATCACTACTTGTTATTTGGAAATATATATATATATATATATATATTTGTTTTCGATATTTGTTAAATATAGAAATTATTTTTTCAGACCAAAATGACAAATTATTTTCTTGAATTGAATTTTAAAAAAAGTTTGGTTATGAGTTTTGAATGAAATTTTCAATAAAGTTTTGAATCGTGTATTTGATTATGAGTCATAAGTTTTTCAATTAAGTTTTAAAATCTCTTTTCAAAACTTATAACCCAACAACTTTTCTCATTTCATATGTCACATCAAAAATTCAAAACTTAATTCAAAACTCATAACCAAATAAATTTTCTTTTTTCAAATCATAATTTCAAAACTTACAAACTTAAAATACAACTCTATTATCAAATCATAATTCTAAAACTCTACTAAACATTACCTAAAATTTTCAAAAAAATAAAATTCTCAAAACTGAAACCAAATAGGGTGAAATTTTTTAAATATTCTATCCTTATAAAATAGGAAAAATTAGTGAAACATCCCTTTCTAACTTTGTGTAGTAGGAGAGGTCCAAGATGTTTTTTTTATTAACTAAGGTTCCACAATATTTTCACAGAGAAAATTTAATTTAGAAAAATTTTGCCAAACTTAGAAAAATTTCCGCCCCGACTGAGCGAAATTTTAATAGAGAAAATTTGACTCAGAGAAATTTTGACCAACTCAGAGAAATTTCAAAATTTCTATGTAAAATTGGATAAATTTCTCTATGAAAAGAGAAATTTTAAAATTTCTATGTAAAAATTGAAATTTTTCTGAGTCGGGCATAATTTTTTTGAGTCAAATTTTCTCTGTGAAATTGTTAAAGGACCTTAAGTATTATGAAAATATTGTATGTTTTTTATTTTATAAAATCTTAATATCAAGAATCTTAAAAAAAAAAATTCTCTTATAAAATACTCATAGCAATTGAATTATATTTTGAGAATCTTATATGAGTCACAGTTGTGAAGGTATCCAGATAAGTCAAAATAATTTGAAAATAAAATCCAATACCTTCAAAAAATTACCAAATTTAATTTATAAGTTATAGATTTAAATTTAGTGTGATATTAATCACACTTAGAATAAAAAAAAATTATACACTTCAAATTCCGGACCTCTTTTTTAAAAAATTAGATATTTAACCCATATTACTATGGGATATAGTCATGTTTAATGTAATATATAATTTTTTTATTTAGATAATTTGTGGAAGAATGTTTGGTCACAATAAGAAATTAAAGTCTTAGCCACAAAATTTTAAGGATAAAATATATTTGTCATCAAAAGTGTTATTATTTTATTTTTAATAACAAAATTTAGTGATAAATTATTAATTTTTTGAGATCAAAAGTTTTGTCTAAAAAAATAAATCTTTTTGAGATCAAGTTATTTTGACCACATTATCTTCTACTCTTAGAGACAATAAATAAATAAATTTCTAAAACTCTTATATATTATAAATAATTTATATACCATAACTACAGAAACGAGAATAATTTAACTAAACTAAAAAATATACCTTAAATTAGAGAAGAGGTGCTATCATCCATCAATTTGGAAAAAGCACCCCTACCACCATCTACAGCTTAGACTCAAATATTTTATTAAATTTAAATTTGATGAAAATTTAGTAAAAATGATAATCTAATTGTTTTACTAAATTGATATTTATTTTTTTTCATCAAATCAAGAGAGCATTTAACCTTTCATCAAATCTCATAGGTGACCGTTGATGGATGATTGGATGGATGACCGGGTCGGTCAACAGGGTGGATAATCGAATTAGAAAAAAATTGAAAAAATTTACACTAGGCCATACGACCCCCTGAACATCTTCCCATTCGTCCTCCCGATCGACTGATTGTTTGATAAAAATTAAAAATTTAGTGTTGAATTACTTGGTATCAGACAAAACTTTTAATTAAATCTTTACTTAAATTTCATATAAAAAAAAAAGAAGTAAATATTAGAGATGCTTTAAGCATATATCATCTCATGTTTAACATTTTTTAGCATTGTTTGATTAGGGTGTTAAAAAGAGCTCGAACATATACTCAACCATGGGAGAATAAAAAGGACAACTCTATTTGGTCTTTTGGTGTTGGGCATATGCTTGAATCTTTCATTTTGATGTAGGTTTTCTATGGTGTTTTTCACCTCCTAACCTTCTTTCCATTTCTAGGCCTCTGAACACACTTTTGTAGTCTACCTAACACCCTAATCCTCCCTCACATATGTTTGTATACATGTGATGTGAGGAATAAGAGAAACCAATTAATGATTGTGAGAATACAAAAGATAAGGTGTGTATGTGGGAAACAAAACTAGATAGCAAAAATGGCATTAGAAGCTGTGATACACCCACAAGACCCTTTTAGCTATGCTTGCAAGGAGTTCACCACCGTGGGCGGTGGTGGCGGAGCTGGTGGCGGTGGTTGGGGCTATGGCGGCGACTTTAGTCTACTGGTAGAAGATAAAGCTTTTGTGGGTTGCAATGGAAATTGGGATTCCTCATCTTCTTCGATGATGCAAAATGGGAAGGAACATTGGGATCCCAATTCTTCGCCTGAGGCTTGCACTGACGGTGACCAGTTGGTTCCTCCCATGGAATCACCGGCGGTGGCGACGGCGGCCGGCCGCCGCAAGAGGCGGCGCACGAAGAGTGCGAAGAACAAGGAGGATTTGGAGAGCCAGAGGATGACTCACATTGCGGTGGAGCGCAACCGCCGGAAACAGATGAATGAATACCTCGCCGTCATTCGGTCCTTGATGCCTGCTTCTTATGCTCAAAGGGTTAGTTCAATTAGAGATGACATTTTAGGTTCTTACTTTTAAATTTTTTTTTTTCCTCAAAATATTCACATTTATTGACTTTTTTTGAGATTAGCGTACTTTAAAATTTACTAAAGATTTGACTTGTATTTATAATCCGATTTGGGTGTGAGAACATCTCCAATTCTCGCTCTCTTTTTTCATCAATTTTTTTTTAGATAGAACTTTTTTCATCAAATTTAAGTATAAATTTAATTAAAATTTGATTTGATATAAAACATTTCAAATTTTACTCTTTTTAATCTTTTCATCAAATCTATATGAAAATTTGAAACTTAATTTAAAAATATATTTAAAACATTTTTTATGAAAAAAAAACTATCTCTAAATTTTAGAATTTTTAAATTTTATCAAATGTAAGCAAAAATATAATTGTTGAGAATTTGGTAAAAGATTCAATTCATCCTTAATTTGATTGAAAAAATCGTCTCGGTTGATTTGATATAGATTTGATAAAATGATTGATGTACACTTTTTAGTCATTTTTTCAACAAAATTGACTTTGATTAAAAAAAAAAAAATTGATGAATAATTGAAAATCCTCCCTTCTTAAATCACTTTGTCTAACTATCACTCTTTGTATTAAGGATTTGGGTAAAAAATTATATATAATAAAAAAAAGGGAAAAAATTAAAAATGGGTTTTTTTTCTTTTGTTGGCTTTCATAATCTGAATTGAAAATTATGTTTTTTTTTTAAAGGGAGACCAAGCATCAATTATAGGAGGAGCCATTAATTTCGTGAAGGAGCTTGAGCAGCTTCTTCAGACACTAGAGGCTCACAGGACAACCCAAGAGCCCAACAATGGCTTCACTCAGCTTTTCGCCGACTTCTTCACTTTCCCCCAGTATTCAACACGTCCGACCACTCACTGTACTAACAGTTCACCGGCGGCTACAGTCAACGAGCCGACGGCGGAGGGCCGATCGGCGGCTTTCGCCGAGATAGAGGTGAGCATGGTGGAGAGCCACGCTAGCCTGAAGATACTGTCAAAGAGACGACCCAGACAGCTGTTGAAGATGGTGGCTGGGCTTCAGTGTCTCAGGCTCACTGTTCTCCACCTTAATGTTACAACAACATTGGATCAGATGGTTCTCTATTCCCTCAGTGTTAAGGTTAGTGAGTACAAAATTCAATTCATAAGCTCAAAAATTGATTATATGAATGGATAAATTTTTTTGAAATACATTCTGCCAATGATATTAAAAAAAAAAAAAAAACACACACACACATGGACTAGATGTAATTGAAGTATGGATCTTATTAAGGGATGGTTTGGCATTTCCTATATAATCTATCTTTTTATCTTTTTTTCATCACATCAGCTCTCTATTTTTTTGCACATTTTTTCGTAAAAAGATAAAAAATACATTATTTAGATCATTCCAAACAACCCCTAAATCGACACCACACATCAATATTCATGGTAAAATTTTGCCTACTTTATTATTATTATTATTTTTTATAGAGTTTCTGCACTAATAAACTTGCTAAAATCTAGTTAATTGATGATTTTCTGTATCTGTTTCAGTGCATAGCATACAACAGTCACTTTTCGTTCTATCCTCTACCCTTAGAAGTTTTGTTCATTGCTCTTTTAGTTTTTGTTATTTTATATTTTTTAGAATAAAGTTGTTGAAAAAATTGACGGCAAATGATAAAAAGATTGATTTTGTTTTATTATTCGGAAATTTTTAAGTTAATGGGTGTGTGGCCTTTTCTTTTTTTCAGTGATATTTTTTTTAGATGTTTTTGAACTATTTAGATTATTGTGGTCTATAGCTTAGCTGAGAATAAGTTATTTTAATATTTTTTTAATTTTTTATTAAAATATAAGGTAAATTTTTTTTTTTGAACAAAAAACAAATATATTTAGGATATTTTTTGACATAAAAGGTAGAGAGAAAATAAAATATTTGATTTTTTGTATAATTCTTTAATTTTTGATTTTTTTAAAGATTTTTTTTTTTATTTTTTGACTATTGTTAACTTCTTAAAAAGTAAAAAATTTCACTGAAGTAGAAATATATTCAAAAAAAAAATTGTGATTTTATTTGTAATTGTCAAACAGAGACGAATTGTATTAAAACAATATTTTTTCATAACTGTCAGCTAATAGTTTTTTGGTTCTTTTCCTGCTTAAATAGTTAAAAAATGAGACAGAAAGAGTTATTTTGGGAAGTAAGGTTAAAATTTAATTTTTTAATTTTTTTAAAAAAATATGTTAAAAAATAAAAGAAATAATATGACCGTTAAAAAATCAGTTAGCGAAGAGGCTAAAGTCATACCAAACAGGACCTTATTCTCCGTGTATACAAATAAATATGTGTGAATTGATGCAGGTTGAGGATGGGTGCCAGCTTAGTACCGTTGATGAAATCGCCGACGCCGTTAATCAGTTGCTTGGTAGAATCGAGGACGAAGCTGCTTTGACCTGAAATTATTGCATTGGGTTTTTATATTTCTCTTTAATTTCAATATTTTTTTCTTTTTTTTTTATTATAAATAAAATAATTTAGTTTCTGTGAATATTATTGTGTACAACATTAAAAAAAAAAAAAAAAAAAAAAATCTTGTGTACTGGTGGTAATCTTTCCTTATTAGAAAAAGTAAAAAAAAACTTTTTAGCAAAAATAAACAAATTTTTTGTGTAAAATTATCATACAAATTAACTAGTAGCTTGTTTGTGATTTGTTTTTAAAAAATAAAAATAGAAATACTCACCCCATGTCTTATAATTTTGAGAAGGAAAGATCAATTCTTATAAAATAGTTGTACAAAAAATAATTCATAATTTTGGATTATCACAAGTCATATAATATTTTTTTTTTTTTTTTTGAAATGTGTATCATATAATTAGCCGATCATGTGTTTTGTTGTAAAGGAACTCAAGTTCAACCACATCATTTTCTTTAAAAAAGAAGAAGAAAAAGAAGTTGCACTACCGGTTATTTTGGGAAGTAGAAAAAAAAAAATAGTTTATTGATTTTTTTTTTTTTTGAAAAAATATGTAAAAAAATAGAGAGATGGTAGTTGTTTGGGAAGTGGGTTGGCTTTTCGACTTTTTTAACTATTTTAGCATGGGTTAAAAAGTTTGGTTTGAGAAGGGTTTTTTGGCTTTTTTGACTTTTTTATGAGAGAAGAGTGTAATGATTATGGGTTGAATGTGATATTTTGTTTGTTGTGGCCAAAATAGTATATTTTATCTTTTATGACTAAAATAGCTAAAAAAGCTTCCAACCCACCTTCCCAAACGGTGTCTAAGTTAATTAAATTGACTTTTTTCCATTATGTGAATTTTTGTACAAAATTTGATTTGAGAAACTTTTTCTGGTTAACAATGTAGTCTTTGCTACCCCTAATCATTCACTTTCATAGTTGTTGTACATGAAACATCGATTTCTTTTTTTATTATTATTTTTTATTTTATGTTCAATAAAGAATAACTGTAATTCATGGGTGTGAAAGAGTAAAACAAATAGGAGCATATTTTATGATTGCAGAGGAATCACTTCAAGAATGCAACTAACATATTTTTTGATTAAAAAGTTGTTATTTTAGTAGATTATTTTAATTTTTGATTATTTTAATAGATTAAAATTTTTGTATTTGAGAAGATGATTAAAAACTGTAAAATGTGATAATGACATAATTGCTTAAAACATTGCCGAATTTATGCATGTCTAATAATTTAATCAATCAACTCGGACTTCTTTGACACGTCTTCTCTATATAAAATTGTAATATGTACATATATATATATATATATATATACACATATAAAAGCTATTATTATGCAAGAACTTCTAATCTAATCACACCTCCCTGCTTCTCACTTTTGCCAGAGGCGAGGATGGATGGAAGTATTCTTTTAGCTTATATCTCTCCTTCCGTTCACTCTTAAAAATAGGCTACATATAACTTATATTTTGATCCTAAACACACACAAAAAGGCATTATTTACATATTTTTTGATAATTTTTTTGTCGAGAAAAGTAGATCTGCATAAAAATACCCATAATATCAACTTAGTCGAGTGAGAGTTTTGAGTATTTTTCTGTAATTCTATGTTTATAAAGAAACTAAAAGAATAGAAGAATATGCATAAATTAACAACATTTTAAATAATTTTTTGATGGGTCCGCTTCTGATACAATTTGTCCTCCAATATACATTTTGTGACTAATTTTTGAATTCCTACACTTATTGGAAGTAGCTTAGAGAAAGGACAAGTCCAATCTTCCGACATTTATCACTAATTTGATTCAAACCAGAGGCATAAGGAATTTCCCTTGTAGCTATCGTACGTAGTACATTATTGGCAACAACATGTGTGTAGTGTATGGTTCAAAATCGTTTCATGAGTATGCACAGACGATGATATAAATAGTTGAAGAGGGGTCGCATTTGTTTGGATACATATACAACACAAGATGACAAGTTGTCAAGGCAAGAAATTAATTAGTTTGTGAGTACTAGCTACAACTAGGGTGTCTCGCAGGCTCCTGCCAAAATTCGGGTTGATTCGGGGTTGGCCCGCGGTTCAAAAATTTCGGCCCATGCCCAGTGGTATTCGGGCCAGTGGGCCAAGCGTTGGTCCGACTTAATGGGCTTGGGCTTAGGCTTGGCCTGACTATTTTTTTTTTTTTGTTTTTTTAAATTTTTTCTACCAAAAATTTATTATTTTTCATCAAAAAAGACATTGGGCCTCGAGCGGGACTGGGCAGGCCGAGCCTTGGGCCAGACTTCAAAATGATGGCCCAGGCCCAGGGACTCAGACTGAGCTCGGGTCCACACGAGCCTAAACAAGTTGGGCCCATCTCAGGCCGTGGCTGGACTTTTGGAGCCGCGTGTCATTTTTACGCTCCTAACTACAACTATACCAATGTTCTGTTTGTTCTAATGTATGCATTGCACAAGACAAAGCTCCATTACAATTCAAAATTCTACATGGGTTTTATTTATTGATATATGATGTTACAATGAAATTTAACCATTAAACTAATAATAATAATTAAATACAACACATAATTGATATCGAAAAAACTCTCAAAGTGAGAGAAATCCCAAATAAATATACAAGAATAAGATCCACACATAAAAAAGGATCTGGCCAACAGCCTAATCCCGTGGTATACATGCGTATTAGTTTTATAATGCGATAATCGATAATATGATTCACGGTAGAGCCAATTCTCTATAAATAATAATACAAATCAATATACAAGAATAAGATCCACATTCAAAAAAGAGATTTGGCCAACGACCTACTCCCATGGTATACATGGGTTTTTGTTTTATAATGTGACAACCCATAACATAATTTATGGTAGAGCTAATTCTTTATAAATAATAATACAAATCTCAAGCATATTGTATATAATAATTTTAGTTAGGTATATAAACATGATTTTGTTTAAAAAAAACATTCTTACAGAATAATTTGGTGTTTTATAGTTCATTCATTTGAAGCAAAATTACCCATTATGATATAGCATTGTAAAATATCACTATCATATGTATTTTAAATGAATTTTATATATACAAATTCTTTTCATAAATCATTTTTCCTTTACTTATTCATTAAGACATAAATAAGATGTTACATGACATGACATGCCATGACGTTAGAAGTTACTGGGTACTAAGGGCATGTTTGATTGGGTGGATTAGAGCATGGGATTAGGATTATTAATCCGTGGGCCCAATTATCTCATGTTTGTTTTAACATTTTGGTTTAGGATTATTAATCCAATGGATAATTAATCCAACAAATTTGTAGGATTATTAGTAATGGGGTAGGGGTGGGATTATTAATCCAATGGATATTAATCCAATTGGATAGTGAATCCTACACTAATTTAATAGGATTATTAATACTTCACTATTAGTCTTTTGAATCAAACATGACCTAAATATTTAATTTGGACTTTTATATCAGTGAATATATAACCAAGTTCATCTAATCTAGGTAGTAGACTCCCAAGTCAAATGGATTTTACTTTGTTAGAGTCTTCCCTTTTTGTATTATCCAAACCCCAACACATCATATTGTCTAAGATTTCCGAGTTGTTGATTCCTAATCTCTTTGTCTCGTCTGTAATTTCACCTTGCAGTAACAAATTAGCATTGATTGGCATTGTGGAAGAAATTAACAAAAGATCAAGCAAATGTTGTCCACTAATATCATGTAATGATGCTCTGTTATTGGGTTATGCACTTTCCTCCCTTTTATTGATATATTTCATATATTTTGTAAGTTTGATTTCATCAATAAAATTCTTCTTTTACAAAAAAAAAACTCAAATGGTAAGTTGTTTAAGTTCTAACTGAAGTCATAAGTTTGAGTCATGATATCTTACTTTGTTGAAATGTAAGATTAACGGGTGATCGCATGTATCTTGAATTTATACTCTTAAAATAATAAAATGAGTTTAGAATTTATTCTTGATTATTAAAAAAAAAGAAAAAAGAGGCTTTGTTCTTTGGTAACTACCATATACCTAATTTTCATTTTGATTTAAAAAAAAAAAAAAAAAAAACCTTCAAGCACCATCCCTTAGGAAAAGTGCATTCTCTGTTGAGATTCATAACACAAAGAAATTGTTGTTACGTAATACTAATGGTGTAAACAATCACCACCGCCCCATTAAGTCAAGTTTTGTCTGCCAAAAAATTAGTTCATTATATGGTGGTTGTTTTTATAGGTTCTAGCTAGGTGCAATGTACATCACACATTGATGATCAAGACTTACGCGTGATAAGAGTATTAATATGTATGCTACATGATAGTGATGGAAGTGGGATAGTTTGTAATGTTGTTATTTTTGTCAAATATTAATAAAAATTAAAAGTAATATAATATATTGGGAATAATAATTTCTAAGTATATAAAAGTTTTAAAAAAATATAAGATTAAAAATTTGTATTATAGTATAATATGTTAACGTTGTAAATCTTATTATATTTAAGAAAATGAAACTATATTATATATATATTTAATAAATATAATTAAGGTGAGGAGAGGAGCAAAACAAATCAAGTGGAGGCAGGGAAAACAATTAAGGTTATGTATGAATGTTGGATTTTATTTTTTTGGAGAGTCAAAAGTAAAATTTTATAAATAATTGGGATACCAGCTTGGGTGTTAGAAATTAATTTTAGCAATTTAGGTGTTTTGGTGGGTTGATTTTGTGGGGAATTATGTATTTTATTTTCTGTTAAGTCCTTAATTTTTTTGTTTAAAAAAAATCGTGAGGCCGAGGGGTTGGTTGTATGGTTGCGAGTAGCAGTAGTAGGGGTATTTTGTACTTTCCGAATCTGCATTTCATCTTCCTGTACCTT
The DNA here is from genome assembly GCF_055761805.1 of Camellia sinensis. Lineage (NCBI taxonomy): Eukaryota > Viridiplantae > Streptophyta > Magnoliopsida > Ericales > Theaceae > Camellia > Camellia sinensis. The sequence continues at coordinate 186,946,606 of NC_138963.1, read as the reverse complement.
TAATTTTATATTAATTAATGAAATTTTTTTTTACTGATAAAAATAAATAAATAAAATAAAATTTTATGAAATTAAAAACTTAATAATTATGATTTCTTTTATTAAAAAAACAATATCTCAACACACCAAAAAAGTTTCCTGTAAACGAACGTGCCATAAAGATCCATCAGATTTTGTTCACACTTTATGGGTAGATGAAAACGAAGAGTGCGCAGAAAAGCTAGCCAGAGGGAGGTGAAGCACGAGGCCCCGCTGCCATGATCGAGAAAAATTAGGCTATGATTGGTTTAGTTTTTTCAATTTTTTTCAGAAAAATATAAATTAATTTAACAAAAATAAATATTAAAATTATATTTTTAAATTTTTTAAAATTATTTATGCCCTCCAAAAAGATAAAACTATATAAAAATGATAATACTTTACTTGGTTCATGAGAATGAGACAGCCTGAATATTTTTTCTTATACGAATGGTTGATAATATGGAAAAAGCCTCAGACCCCATTTTTCCCCACCCCCTTGACCCCTTCTTTCTCTCATTAGTTAGATTTTTTTTTTTTTTTTCCTTCTCCTCCAATCATATCCACCCGCTATGTGTGTGTGGGTAGTGAGAGTGATAATTGAAGAGAGTCTCTATCAAAGTTCTAAGAAAATATATGATCAAGAATGTTATCTTAGATATTGTAATAAACTATCATATTATTATATTTAAAAATTAAGTTTAATTTTTAAATTAGAATAATATTCTTTTTTAAGGTGCCCAAAACTCCGTCTAGGTAGGATTTTGGGGAAATACCACATCAGTGCTATTTTTAAAAACTTGTTACAAATGAATGGTAAATCTTACAGATATTAATAATTAGAAATTTAAACTTTTTCATGACTTCGTAATTTTTCAAAGTACCACTATTTTGTATTTTCCTCTAAGGTTTTTTACACCAAACTCTAGGTATGTAAATTTTGGATTCAAAATTGAGGGGTGTTTTGGGTATTGTTTATAAGTTAAAATTTCTAGTTATTATGAAAAAATGTGTAAAAGAAATTATAAAATGATGTGACTCAAATAAATTAATAAATAATTTATTTATAATGTTACCAAAAGAACCTGAGCAAATGAAAGTAAAGTCCAACCTTAGATATGAGGACCAACCAGTCAAGGGGGTGGACGTGAATCATTCATAATAACAATATATTTTTATCATATTTGTATTTAAAATAAACTATTTATCTTTAAATTTATATATACCATTTGTTTAAAATAATAATACTATCAAATTTGGTCTTGTCTGAATTATTTGAATTTGTGCACGTCAGTAATTTGACTAGTCATCCGGTAAATCAATCGAACAAATATCAATTGATGCACCAATTAACAAAAGTGACAGTCATGATTAACAAGAATGATAATTGCAGTCGACAATAGTGACCCCAGTCGTTCAGGCAATCATCCAAACAGTTATCTCTGGGTGGAGTTAAATTTTTTCTATTTCAGTGCACTAAGTATTTTTTTATTTAAAAAATAAAATAAATAAATAAATAAAAGTGAGTCAAAGATTGATAGATGGATTGAAGTGTGTGAGAAAGGGAATGAGATTCTTTCTCGTGCTTTCCGTGTGTGAGAAAGGGCATGAGATTCTTTCTCGTGCTTTCCCCCACCCCGACCCAGAAAGATAAATCAAATCACAATTTCAAAAAGTGCATGCGTTAGCAGTAGCAGTATCAGTAGCAGCAGCATCCAAGAAGTTTCATGGTTCAGACAACCTGACTCCCACAGAATCCTCTTGTATATTCTGATTTATCACTAAAACAACATTATTAACCCCACGAATGGGTCCGTAACGTTGTTCCAAAAAAAAAAAAAAATCATTTCATTAGTAAAAGTTATTGTGCTTTTTTGCCTGGTTTCAAAAGAAAAATTTATCACTGAGAATTTCTTGAAAAGTAACTTACAGGAAGCACAAACACACAAAAATAAATAAACACTTCTGCTTTTTGCTGTTCTTAGAAGGTAATTTATAGTTATTCTGTCAACTTTGATGCCAAAAATTCAAATCCCCTTCGTGTATTTTTATTTATTTTTCCATTGTTTTAACTTCAAAAATATAAACCGAGAACACTTCTATGACACAAACAAACACACACACACACACACACAAAAAAAAAAGTAAGGAAAAGATGGAGTGCTTTGGGAGGGAGGAAATTTCCTCACATGGGTGACCCTTAAATTTATCATATTTCTTGGAAACTTCATTTTTAAGGTTAATTTGGGTTAAATGATGTACACTGAGAAATTATATGCCTACTTTATAATAAAAGGATGCATAAACAGTTTATCTAAAATATAGGAGATAAAGTAGGAGAACTATCCTCGTTGATGCAGGTCTCTTTGATATGTTTTTTTGATTTTCTATTATGTTCACCCTTAAACAAAAAAAAAAAAAAAAAAATTAAAAAAAAATAAGATAGAAGGTTGGGAGAACTAGTTACATGACCTAATGCAAGGCAAACTACATGGGATAAGTTTGACTTATTAGATAATTTTGGGTTTACGTTGCCCTTTTTCTCTCGACGGTAGAAATTGGCTCTAAAGCCAAGTCATTCCCCATCTTTCTTGTGTGTTTTTCTTTATACATAAATTATAAATAGAAATTGTATCATACACTCTGATATATTAAGGCCAAGTTTGGCATCCTCTAAAAAATTTAAAAAGTGAAAACTTCACCCTTTTTCTCTCTCTAGTAGAAATATAAATATCATGTTTTGTTGTGCTTTCATTATTTTTTTTAATTTTGTTTTCATATTTTCTGAAACGAAATAATAAATTTATTGGAATACCTATCGTTTTGATGTTGTTTTAAATATTGTGCAAAAATAATTTTTAAAAATTCAAATTCAATTTTTTGATGTTCCCAAAAGTAAGTTGTTTTAAAAAAATCAAAATAATTGTTAGAAATAGTTTACCAAACAAATTTTACATGTCTTTTAAAAAATAAAAACATAGCTAAAAAGGAAAATTTTCGTTATTAATAAAAGAGTCAATGCGTCCAATTAATAAAGAGATTGTTGGTATTTTTTTCATAATAATATAAGAAAAATGTATAAAATAAAATAAATAGAAATGACAAAATAATTTTTATTAAAGAATGAAATACAGAATAAACTACACAACTAAAAATACCTAAATAAACTAGATTACATCATAGAACATATTATAAGATGGATTCCCATGAACATATAAAATAATATGTAAGAAATAGTTCAAATCTAAAAGTTTTAAGAACAAAAGATAAGAGATCAAATTGAAGTCTGTGTGATACCACAGATTTCTTAAAACAAATTCACCGTCTTCCGATGGGTGATAGATGTACGTTGGCGTCTGTCTCCTAGGATACGATGGTCGAAACCAGATAATACAGAAACATCTTCTGAATAGTTTCAACAAACTTGACAATGATTGCACTCTCTCTAATAGGAACCAAAGAAGGGGTTAGCAAAAAAAGATAGGAAAAAAAAAATTAGTGAAAAAAAATCTCTAACTTTTTATCTCAAAACACCATCTCCATTTTTCATCAAAACTCTCTTAAAAAATTATCCTACCAAGTTGGAGGGGAAAGACCTCTATACAAGTAGGGGAATCCCTAACCATGAAAGTTATACATCAATAGGGCCATCAAATGCTATTAACCAAGGCCATCAACTCTAACCATTAGGGCTAGAGTTACAAATGTTGAAAACCCATGGCCACTAATATGATCATTAACCCCATCATCAAAAGATGAGAGTTACAAAAATTTACATTTCTCATGTGCTTAATATATATACAAATAAATATGTATATAATAATGTTTGAATAAACCAACTAGATGGGTCACAAAATAGATACTAATGTTGGATCACAATCCGATCTAAGCCCACTTCTTAAACACACGCACAAGCTAAGCCCAACACAATATAACCTAGCCCAAGCTCAAGATTAAGTCTAAGTCCAAGTCCAAGACCAGACCTAACACGTGTAAAAGCACAAGCCTAGGCTTAATCCAAATCAAGATTAAGTCCATATTTAAGCCCAACTTTATTAATACCCACTTTATGAGACAATTCTCATTCACTACTCAATAGTTTCTACTCATTGTTTTTGTATTGCAATCTTCTTATTTAAGATAACACAAAACCACTCAAACTCATCTCAACCGGCGATTGAGTCCTACTTTAATTTTAAATTAGAGTTGCCAAAAAATCATTATCTCTAACAATCTCCCACATGAATAAAATTGGCCGAATAAAGAAAATCGAACAACGTAAACAATAAAGACTTGGAGAGCGAGTACATAGAATAACCCTGCATCAAACAAGGTAGCTGTTGGCCTTAAACCTTTCGTAGTGAAGCTTATCGGATTTACTGACTAATTAGTGAACGTGATGTCTTGAACTGCTCTGTCGTTTGTATAAACTGAGACAATAGACCTTACATAGGAATTACTCTAACCATCATTTTGTTCTCACTATTGTGCCCGATTTAGCCTTGAAACACTAGCCTAGTTCAATGAGTGTTTTTAAAGAATTCAGCCTTGTTAATTCTTAAAGAAGCGGCCTCACTTTGCACTCACATAGGTAACCTACATAAGGTATCTCGTTATACTACGATTCACTATTCACAGCACTTAGATCATTAAAAACATCAACTTAACCTTCCACCCCACAGGGTATCACTGTATAAAGGAATGGACAAGAGAATTTACCTCTTCAGTGACTCACCCATTACACGCAATTAGGTTGTCCCTTTGAACCTAGATCTTGGGATCTCCAGTCAATTAGGTTGGATTTTCCATTCTAGTAATATTCACTAAAAGTCTTAACCCCTTTTCCTGATGACGACTTCTTACTAACTCTCGATTTACCCTTAGGTTAACGAATCCGTAATATTGTCCTTATACTATATATAGTCTATAGTGATAACATATGAGAGTAGTTGTCGTATAAAACTATGTCTTTGACAAAAAATGTCTAGACTTTTTATTTCTGCCCTAGCAATACTTGATTGGTTGTCGCAAAGTATAGAAAGTTGCTAGCACAAGATTTGATCAACATGGAATATCCTCAAGAAAACAACAAATCTATTCAGCTACTTTAATACTAAATTCCAATTCCATCATTCATCTTGAGATACACATCTAGTTGGAAGATCTCCAAGACATGGTTACAGCTTCAATTAGAGAAAACATATCCACTAATGGATTTGTAGTCTTTATATCAAATATCCAGTAAGTGCCTTTGTACCCTTCTAGTACAACTGGATATCAAGTGTTACGCAACACATAATCCCGGGTGTACTGTAAAAAATCCAACACCAACATAATGCCCTTCCAATGAGTAGCATTAGGATTACTCATATATCTACTAAGCCTGCTAACTAAGTCGGCTATACCTAGCTTTATACAACTCATCAGATACATCAAACTTTCAATTACCCAAGAATATTATATTATTCTTGGTCAAGCGAAGACTAAAGTCTATTGAAGTCTTTAACATACTTGTATCTGACTTATACTTCTCAAGACTCTTATCAAAATAATGAGACTGAGAAAGTACACTACTAGCAGATGGTCAGAAAATCTTAATTCTTAGATATACATCTATAAGGCCCATGTCAAACTTAGAGTTCAACATCCACTTGGTAGTATTGAACATCTTCTCATAACTATCAATAATGAGCATGTCATCAACATACAGACACAGAATAATATAACTTCTGTTAATGTTTTAACATATACACATTTTGTCACAAACGCATTCGACAATATAGCGTTGTCAAATTTCTCATGCCATTGTTTCGGTGCTTATTTCAAATCATAAAATAATTCTCAAGCTTACAATATTTCCTCGTCCTATAACCGACAAACCCTCCGGGTTGTTCCATAAAGATTTATTCAACTAAATCTTCATATAAGAAAGCTAACTGAACATCTATCTTGATGTATCTTCAAATTTCATACAATTGTGATCATACTCACCATAACTACTGATCACGTATCAAAGTAATCCAGGCCTTCTCTTCGCCGATATCCTTTGATAATAAGCATGCCTCATCGACTTTCATTCACTTGCATCCCAAGAATTACTACTATATCTACAAGATCAAGTTAATTTAATAACTATTTTCTAGAGAAATCACAACTTCAAAGAAGTTTTTAGCCTTACTATCCACCATATCGGTTTAAGAAGATTAGATTAAAAGAACTTTAAAGTCCTAGTCTGTTAACATCTTCTAGGCTTATCTCTTTCCTCATGAAATCGCTTCCTCAATTCCATGATTGTATTCTTGTGTAAATCTGAATATCAGATTCGTCAACAGGAAAACCGATATGCATTAATATATTATGCATATCCATTGAACAGAAAGTCAACGGATTTTTAGATCTATCATACCTGCATGGGTTTAGGTATTGCCACATTTTGCATGACACTCCTACATTTATAGAATTTATACGAAGGCTCCCGGTCTTTTCAAAAATTCAATTAGGTCTTTAAACAATTCCTTATGTCACAATGATTATGAAACTTTTAAAATTATATCACAGAAAAACACATTCCCAGACCGTCATAACAAAATTAGGTCTTTTCCGAATTCAGGCACCAAACAAGTTTAGTCCAACAAGTCACTTTGAAGTCAACAACCTTACTATTAGAAAACAAAAATCTAGTGTTCAATAGTCTACTATTTGGAACTTCATACTATGGTCAGTAGTCTCATTACTAAGAATCACTAATTTCTCAACATGTGGCCAATAGACTTTTTACTACTAGGAATCACAATATCTTGACATGTGATCAATAATCACTTCACTACTATGAATCACAACATCTTAACATAGGATCAATAGACTCTTTCATTACTAGGAATCATCATGTCTTAACATATGATCAGTAATCTATTCACTACTAAGAACTACAATCTCATAATTGAGTAGCCAATGGTCTAACGCCTCCTAGGAACCACCAGTTTTCTATCTCTGTGATCAGTGATCTTGTACTCACTAGGAGCCACCAATTTAAGAATATATTTGGAATTTAAAAATTCAAAAATATATTCACTTACCTTAACAGGTTGTCTCATCTTTGCTTTCAAGTAAAGTCATATAGTAATCATACATACTATAATTGACACAAGGATAGCATACTAATTGCCTTTGATTAATTCAGAAATATTATCATGCAATTTTATAATTTTCTTTAATCACACTTGATATCTTTAGATCTTTCTTTAAGAACCTCACAAGGCTTAAGATTGTCAGGTGGAACAACATTTTCTGTTGTTACCTTTTGAAGCCATTTCTTAAAAATCACAACAGAATTTCACTATTCTGTTTTTTCATAAACTAAACTTAACACTAGAAAATCCAAAGTCTGAAATTTAATTCAAAACTAATCTCACCACTTATCCTAGAATCGAACCTGGTCAGGAAAGTTTTCAAGAAGACTAAAAAGATCGCACCAGTCTCACTTAAGACCTGTTAATCTTATATCAAACTTTCAAAAGCTTGTTGACTCCTAATCTAGGGGAAACAAATTTATAATTAAGTGTTTCAAGGGATAAACTAGGTAAAACAAATCAATTCTCAAGCAATTAAAAATTTCTACCAAAATTACATCATTCATAGCCAACTGGTACTCCCGAACCCGAACCCATTATTTTTGAATAAAAATTAGAAATATTTTAGCTAATGCTAAGATTTGGTTTCTTTTCCCAAAATAAAACACTGTGAAAATAATCATATTGTAACCAAGGACTTTCTCAAAACTTGGTTTCCTACCATTTTGGGAATAAAAAGATTAAACCCAAAGACTTCCTCTAACCACAAAAGTTTGAAACCAAATACATCTTAGTTGTCATTTCTGAACATAACTCAAAAATACTATTTAGTCAAGGCTAAAACTTTGGTTTCTATTATAGAAAATTAAACTATTTTGGAAATACTAAAATTAATTCCAAAGATTTTCTCTAAACTCAAAGATTTATAAACATCTTTCCTTCCCCTTTCCTTTTACTATGGTGAAACTATTACAAATTACAAATTAAAACTAATACAAATTAAAATGCAACTATTATAATTACAAATTATCTAAATCTACAAAAACGGAGTTCGTGATTACAAAAACGGAGTTCATCAAAACGTAACTTCATAAACTTTCAAGGGCTAAATTGCAAATACAATAAACTCCAAGGGTCAAACTGTAAATATCATATACTTGAGGGTTAAAATGCAAATACTAAAAAATGTAGAGGCTAAAGTGCAATTTTAAAAAGTTTTGGGATGAAAATGAAATTATCCTAAAATTTAGGGATCAAAATGCAATTTTTGAAAATTCTGATAATAGGACAGTCTTGTTGATGTTTCACTAACTGGTTTGCCACATGTTATTGACATGGCTGCTAACTAAGCTACTACATGGCACTGGCATCATTTCTGAATCAGGATGATGTCATCATTTGATAACAAAAATCACCAAACTTTCCGACAACTGTGTGGTTCATCCGGATTCCGTTTGAGACATTCTTTATATCATCAAAAAGGTCTCAACGAGATGAATCTCCTGAAATTCTCAAAACACAAAATCTAACACTTATTTTTTTTTTTTTAGTTTTTAATTAATCGAATTAAATCGAAATGGTTACCTATTGTGATTTCGGGTTTTGACCCGACCTTTGTTGTGTTTCGGACTTGAGCCTCGTGGTTTGATGTTGTTATGTATATCTCTTTTCCCTTTCTTTTTTTGAGTTTGAGTTTTGGAATGTGTTGGGCATGCTTGAAACAGGTTGGTTGTCAGATAGTCTAGAATGTTGTTACCCAGAATTTTGGTCTTCCGCTCGAGCGGGCCTTCTTGCGTTCGAGCGGGGTTTGCAAATGCTCAGTACTTTGCACGTCTGTAAAATACTGGAAGAGTGTTTTTTACGCTCGAGTGACATTTTCTATGCTCGAGCAAACTTTCTTGCGCTCGAGCGGGTTGTTTGTTGTCTGCAAATACTAGAAGTGTGTATTCTGTGCTCAAACGGGTCTCTTCTTGCGTTTAAGCGGAACAAATCTTTGTGTCTGACGCTCAAACGTGAAACCTTCCACTCGAGCAAACTGCGCGTATATCAGATCGCGAAAAGCACTTTTCACATCACTTTTTCATATATTTTCACCCAAAACCCTAAAGTTGAGAGCCTCTCTCTAAAAAACTCACATTCTCTCTACATTTTGAGCTAGATCCTTTGATCTCTACACCCTTAAGCCTTTATCAAAAAGATAGAGCTCCTCAAGATCTTCTCTTTGACTTGATTAAAGTTGGATTTCGGCATTTTTGGGGTTTCATCCTTGCTTGGCTCGTCTTCTCTCTTTGAGGTAGGAATTTTCTACACTTTGTTATGAGTTTTAACTTAGTTATTTGTGATTGCGTAACAATGGTGGGTTTTGGTGGTATTTTGAACAGAACCTAAGGTTTGGATATAAAATGGAAAGAGAGCTTTTTGGTGAATGAGAAGGAAATGATGATGGGGTTTGAAAATAATGTTGTATGGTGTCAAAATAGTTGATTTTGATACTTGGTTGAGATTTGGAAAAAAGAGGGAGTTTTCCCTAGAATGAGGATTATATTTATTTTGTATAAATAAATGAAATTTGATTTTGTAAACTTGGAATTGGACAAGTATTGAAATGGATAGTGAAATGAAATAGATGATGTGTCTCATCTTTGGAAATTTTGAATAAATTACCTGTCTTGAGAATATATATTTGTTTAGAAATATCTGTATTGGGCTATCGGTGAAGGATATCTTTGATTGTTGTAGAAATTACATGTGAATTAGGTGAATTAAAACTATCTCATGGTTGATTATCATTGAATGTGGTCATGTTCTAAATACATTATACATGTATGTTTATTTGAAAGTGAAAAGGGAATATACTCCATATGGGATTATGTGTTTATATACATTGCATATGTATGTTTGTTTGGGAGGAGAAAGGGGATAGACTTCATTATAATTAAGTCGGCCGGAGTGTCCTGGATGAAAGTCCCGAAATCCATACATGGGTGTCGGTCCAGCGGACGAAATATCCGTAAAATGGTAATTGGAAGTGTTATGTGTTGATTGTGAAATTGTTAGATCATTGAGTTGTAGTCTCAATTGGAATATTGGAAGATAATAGAAATTGAATTATGTATTGGAATGAATTAGGGGAAAAATGAATTGGAATATGGAATTGATATTCAATGGCAATACATAGTGTGAATGTTTTATCCCGGGCTTTGTATATGTATATACACTTATATCTTCGTTAAATCGCATATATTGTGTTAGATTATTCCTAATGGGTTGTGCCTTACCCTATTTAGGAAAAACATTTTCAGGTATTGATGGCATGTCTCCACCAAGGCAATAGCATTGGAGGGATCTTCGGGGAGCAAGGGCTTCTTGTTTGTTATTTTTTGTATAGCCTAGGGCTTTAATTGTAAGGGTTAATCCCACTTTCGTTGTAACCAAGTCAAGACTTGGAAAAGTGTAAGCCCGAAGGGCATTATTTGTGATAGACTCTTTTGTAATACTAATTTCATGTAATGAAATGACTATTTACATTTTGAATTATGTTGTTATGTTTATGCCTCTGGGATGTATTTATCGTATTATTTTGAGGGCGTCACATTACCAAACTTTCAAAACAATATACGAAATAAATTCAAAATAAAACTTAACATTAAGGCGAATATTTCAATTCATAGATATGTTCCCCCAAAAAAACTAAAAGTCCAATCTTATTCCCATTCCACGCAAAGGCAATCCTGTTCAAATCACAAATTAGTAGTCCAATATATTTGTCCTAATTTGTTTTGTTCATTTGTATCCTCATTTCGTGATTAGGTAAACATATACAGAAAATTAGCTACAAAACAAAATAAAAAACAAACAAATCAAATAAATTAATAAGAACTTTAAGAAATAAAATTCTTATTTTATTTTTATAAAACTCTCACCAACTTAAGTTCTAACAATCAAATAACTCATATAATAATAACTAATTAACATAAAATAAATTGTACGAATAATTTATTAAAAATACACAACTCAAAACAATTCAATAATTTTAAGTAATTAAATTAATTTTAATTTCAAGAGTCACTAGAATAAAATAGAGAACCAAATTGTTTTATCAAAATTATTTATATAAGTCTATTTTAACAAAACCAATTATTATTAACACAAATAAAGAACTAACACAATGTATATCCTAAATTCTTAGGAAAGAGTAGCAATTATCGTTTTTAATAATTAAACATTAATTTTTGAAAATTACATATGAATCTGTTTTAAGATTATTGGTATTTTTTCATAATAATATAAGAAAAATATATAAAATAAAATAAATTGAAATGACAAAATATTTTTTTTTTTATTATTAAAGAATGAAATATAGAATAAACTACCCAACTAAAAATATCTAAATAAACTAGATTATATCATAGAAGGTATTACAAGATGGATTCTTATGAACATATAAAATAATATGGAAGAAATAGTTCAAATCTAAAAGTTTGAAGAACAAAAGATAAGAGATGCAAATTGAAACTTGTGTGATACAACATTTTTTTAAAACAGATTCATCGCCTCCTGATGGGTGATAGAGGTACGCCGGTGTCTGTCTCCCAGGATATGATAGTCGAAACCAGCTAATGCAGAAATACTTTCTGAATAGTTTTGGCGAACTTGACAATAACTACACTCTCTCTACCAAGAACCAAAGAAGGGGCTAGAAAAAGAATATACGAAAAAAAAATTGGTAAAAAAAACTCTAACTTTTTATCTCAAAACACCATCTCCATTTTTCATCAAAAATATCTCCAAAAATTATCCTAATAAGTTGGAAGGGAAAGACTTCTATTTTTATTAGTAAGGGAATCCCTAGCCATGAAGACTATACATCAATAGGGCCATCAAATGCCATTGACCAAGGCCATCAACTCTAGCCATTAGGCTAGAGTTACAAAAGTTGAAAACCTATAGCCACTAATATAGTCATTAACTTCATCATCAAAAGATAAGAGTTATAAAAATTTATATTTCTTATGTGCTTAATATATACAAATAAATATGTATATAATGGTATTTGAATAAACCAACTAGAGGGGTCACAAAATGGATACTAATCTTGGGTTACAATTCGATCCAAGCCCAATTCTCAAACACATGCACAAGCTAAGTCTAACACACCATAACTTAGCCCAAGCTCAAGATTAAGTCCAAAACTAAACCCAACACATGCACAAGCACAAGTCTAGGCTCAGTTCAAATTAAGATTAAGTCCAAATCTAAGCCCAACTTTGTTAATGCCCACTTTATGAGACAATTCTCATTCACAACTCAATAATTTCGGCTCATTGTTTTTATATTATAATTTTCTCACTTAAGAAAATGCAAAACCACTCAAACCCACCTCAACCAGCAATTGAATCTCACTTTAATTTTAAGTTAAAATTGCCAAAAAATCATCATCTCCAACAAAGATAACATATAAGAACAAATGCGCAGGCCGTACCAGAAAATCAAAAATTCCTTCTCAGCTTGAGTTTTTGTTAATAAAAAACCAGAATTGTTTTTATGAGCACCAGAAAAAGGTTCGGTGATGATGACAATTTCCAATTTGGAAAATGAGTGAGACCTTTTGTTTTTTTTGGGAGAACCCATACATTATAAATGGTGTGAATCATTTTGAAAGTTGTGAGGATCCTCCAAAAACACAAAAAAAAAAAAAAAAAGGTCTTTATTATTGTTGTTCCAGTTAAACAGAAGAAAAAGCCAAGGGAGTCATCAAACCTAACTACATTGAGATCTCCTCTAACAATACCATCTGAAATATATTGGCAACTTTATTGATTAAAAAAATTATTCAAACTAATTATGGGGTTAGGTTTCGAGTTATTTTTTTGATTTTTGTTTTCTGATTTGGATTTGTTTATGTTACAAACCTTTGCCCATCTTTTCAGAGTATTGACATTTATGAAAAATTATTTAGTGTTCTTAGAGTAATTAGGTGCTTCAAATTGATAATTATTGGTATAAATAATAGGGCTCATCACTTTTATGTAGGTTTTTTAGGAGAACATGAAAAATGTCAATTAATAAGTGCAATGGAGTATTACTCCAAGAGTGATATTTTTTCTATAACATTTAGGTATCAAACCCGGGATAGCTTGTTGGTGTAATAATGCCGTGGATGGTATTTTTTTTTTTATCATATTTTATTTATTACGTAAAAATTATTTTTTTATTAGCAATAAATATGAGTGAGGAGATTTATTAAATCAATACACTTATAATACATGAAATGATAAATAATTTTAAAAATTGTTAGTCTTTGTTTTCGAAGTTTGTGTAAAAGGTATATAATTTTTTATTTGAATGTATAAAAATATTTTAAAATATATAAAAAAGGAAATTATAATTATTTAGACATTTTCCATACCATATTAACGGCTCAGAAGATCCTCATCATTAGCATGACCCAACAACTTTTGCTACAAAATTAACAGTGCTGTTTTAGTTGGCACTAATGTCACTAACTGTGTGGGTGATTCTCTGATCATACTGCCCGCTTAGTAACCAGCTGGAGAGCACTGGCAGAATAGATGGCACCTGACTGACCTGCAACAGAAATATAAGAATCCCGCGGTGGTTTCGACCACCCGGGGCACTCCGACGATCAAGTCAGTATATCTCTCAAAGATAATCAAGTGCTAAACTCAATACTCAAAACATAAATTGCATACCTTAGACCCACGGGGGTGCCTCTCTTTTATAATATATTCAATCCAAGTTCTACTAGAAGTATGACTTCTATGAACTCCAATTCAGTGTTTTACTTTAGACTCTTTAAGAGATAAAGATAAACTCCCTAAGAGCTTTATCCTTATCTTGGTTAAGTCCCCTCTTTGTCTTAGGACTCTTGTCCCTTATCCGCTTATCTCGGATTCCGATATCTTCGGAGATAACCTCGGCAACTCCGAGATCATCTCGGCTTAACTACCACGACACCTGGCACCTCGGCTGACACGTCGGCGTCACCATGCCACGTGTTGGTATTCAGAAAATATATCCCCACAACTGCCCCCTAGGTTCTATTACCTCGGCATTCTGAGGTGATGGAACCTATACCGATATTTCGACATTTCTTTTCTGAGTAATGGCTCAAAAACTGTTTAGCCGAGATAATCCACTTCCAGCCGATGTGTTCTCTTCGGAGAACAAGGTTTCGAACGTACTCTCCCACGCGCATGAGCTGTCATGCATATCTAACCGTTCCTTTCACGTGTTTTGTCTTCATTGGAGTGTGTTTGTGACGCGCCTGAAAGCTGTCTGTCATTCGTCTGCGCCGCCTAACGCGTGCGTTGCTCTAGGCGTAATAAATGCCCTATTTTTGCTGCTGTTTCACGTTTTTGACAAAACTTTTCCTTGCCTCTTTCTTTCTTCACTTTTTCCATTCTGATTTCTTGCTCTTTCTCTCTCTGAAAGCTCTTTTTTCCTTCGAATCTGCCATTGCTTCAATCTTCTGAAGCTGTCTTTAATCTTCCATTCTTGCGAAGCTTTCTTTGCTGTCACAACTGATTTCTGATCTCGGCGAATATTGCCCCGGCTTCATTTGGTCTGGTAAGATTCTGCTCCTTTCACTTTTAGCTCTCTTTATGTGCTTTCGTTGCCTGTTGTCATTATTGCTTTTGTCCAAAGCCTTGGATTTGTTTGTATCTTGAATCGTGGCTACATCTTGAACACTTGCACTATTTCACCACTTTTTTTGCCACTGTTCTTGATTTTTTTTTTTTTACTTCTGTATTTCTTTTATTTCTGAGAACTATACCTCTGTTCTTGAATCTGAAACTTCGTCTCTGTTTTCTGTTTTCCGTATCTGTCCCAGATCTGTGCCTTCGATCTTGATCTTTATAGTTCTTAGGCTTGGGATTTGTGTGTAGAACCTTTAAGTTTTAGGGAAAACTGAAACAAGCCTTATCAGTCCTTTCCTAAGTCTTTGCCGAGGTTCTTGCAACCCTTCTTTAAACGCCCATCTTCTGAAACACATTCTTCTTTTGTTTAAATCGGCGTAATGGGTATGTGGAGGCATAGGGTAAATACCCCAACAAAACACGAATACTTTAGGTAGGAATTCTCTATCCCAGCCGATGTTCACCTTAAGCTAGCTAGGGATGGTGATACCATCATGCCCACAGACCATACGATGCCCTTTCCTATAGTAGCCTTTACTGAATGTGGACTTCGGCTTCCACTTGATCCCTTGTTTCGTGAAATTCTTTATTTCTACAAGCTGAACCCCATGCAACTTACCATCAACTCCTATAGGGTGATTAACGGTATTATAGCTTTAGCTAGGCAGGAGAATCTTAGGATCACCCTGGCCGACCTTCAGTACTGTTATACAATGTGCCCCCTCAACCTGAAGGAAAGGGGCTTTGTTTATTACCTTAAGCCGAGGTCTACTGAATTCAAAATTGTAGCCGACCTCCCAGACTCCAACAAGGGGGCTGGGGATGACTTTCTTATTGCTTTGGAAAATTGGGAATTTGGCCCAGACGAAGATGTCCACCTCTACCCTCTTCCTCGAACAATTACAGAGGGCAAGGGTAAGAGCCCAATGCCAACGCTTAGTTATTTTTATTTAAGTCTTTAAAATTTGTCTGTTTCTAATGTCTGTTTGCTTGTCCTGCAGATCTTCATCAACCACCAAAGAACTTCCGTCAATCCTTCTTCCCTGGTCAAGATTTAAAGAAGCTTCTTGGTCTTCCAATCCATAAGCGCAAGGCTCCCCTGTTGCTGAACTTCATTCCGACATATAAATCTACTTTACCTGACGTCCCGAAAAGGAAGAAAAAGAGTCTTTTTCCTCCTACTGCCACAACTGTAACTGCGTCCTCATCCCGAACAGATCAAGGATCCACCTCTGACCCAGCCGATCTTCCATCCACTTCGGCCCCCAACTTAATCCCAATTCCAGAACGTAAACGTCGACGAAGACTTGTAAAGACTGCCGAGATGGTTCGTCCAAGGCCTGTCGTTCAAGATCTTCTTGCTGACCTTCCAACCGACGCTGATGCTGTACCATCGCATGTGATGCCCCCACCAAAGCCGAAGAGAGTAAAAAAGGCTCAGCCCAAAGCCAAGGCCACTGACGCCGAGGCTGAGGATGCTTTGCCTATCTCTCGACTGGCTGAGAGCAGAAAGACTACCTCTGCTTCCACAAAAAGATTCAGTGAAACCCAACCCTCGGGGTCCACACAATCAAAGAGGCCAAGGTCATCGTCTGCGACGACCTCGGCGTCGAAGAAGCCCGACGTTCCATGGGCCCCAGAACTAACTTTGGAAGATAGGCCTATTATGGCCAGTGAAAGCGCCGACGATATTAACGTTGGTGTTGCCCTCAGCACTGCTCTTCTCCTTCCAAAGGATTTGGAACGAAATGCTGAGCTTAGCGAGTATGAGAATTACGCTCTCATGCTCCAACACTCCGTTCAAGTAAGTGTTCCTGTTTGCACTTGTGATTTTTCCTTCTGTTTCTTACTGAGAATATTTTCTAACACTTATGTTCTTCTTCAGGCCATTCAGCACGCCCATTCATTCTCAATGCAATCTTTTGAAAATCGGCAAAGATTGGTTGATATGAAGAGGGAAGCATCTTCCATGAAGAAAGAGATCAAATCTCTTGAATCAAAGATGAGAAAACTGGAGGGCCAGGCCGAGGCTGCGACTAAGGCTCAGCAGTTGGCTGAAGAGAAAGCGGAGTCTGCTGAGGCTATCCGAAAAGTAGCTGAAGCTGAAAAGAAGGACGCCGAAGTAAAAAAGGCCCAAGCTGAGAAGGAGCTCCAGCAGGCTTTGGCCACCAAGGAGGCCGAAGTCAAAGAGGCTGATGAAAAGGCCTATGCCCAGGGTATGGCCGACGTCGCAGAGGATTATAAACTTCAAGTCAGGCAGGCATGCAACAGGGGATTTTCCCTAGGTTGGATGTCCTTGATAAAAAAAACTTAATCTCCCTGTTGACTCGCCCTTTCGTAATGCCGATTCTATTCCCTTACCATTTCCTCCTCCAAGTCAAGTTGAAAATGAATCAGAGACTGAGGCTGATGCCGAGGGTGAGGATGAAGAGAAAAATGATGATGAAGCCTTGGTGAGGAGAACCAAAGACGCTGCTGAAGCCAAGTCCCCTCCTCCTGCTGGGCAAGTGATGGATTTAACCTTGGATGAGGAGGGTGATGAGGTTGGGGAGGCACCCAAGGAAATTGCCATCGGGCAACTATCATCCGACCTTCTTTTGGCTGAGAGAAATCTGGACAATACGCTGGCTGAGATTGATGCTGAGATAGAAGCAGAAAAGGTTACCGAGGAGGTTCCACCAGAATCGTCCGAGGTCCCAGTCCCTGCAGCTGCTAATACTGAAGAGTCTTGATTTAAAATGTCTTTTGTACTTTTTTCTTCTTTTTCTGTACTTTGCACTTTGTACTCTCTTTTAATTTCTGGACAATGCAAAACTCCTTCTTATGGCCGACGTAGCTTTTTCTCTATGTAACTGCAACTTGTTCCTTCTATGAATATTTTTAATCTTCTGATGTTCTGTTGATTGCTTCTGCATAGTTCTATATTTAGAAATTTTTGCATGCTTTTTCATTTTGCTTCCTTTGTGTAATCTTCTCGGGGTTATATACCTCGGGTATAACAATAAAACTTTTACGTCGGCAAGATACTGACCTGCAAACTTTTCATAAATTTTAACAAGTATAAAACATATACTACTTAATGTAAACTTTGCAAGTTTCTTCTCAAGTTTCAACAAGTATCGAATAGTGATCTCGGTCTAACCTACTTGCAAATTGCTACAAATTTCAACAAGTGTTTAAATAATATACTTAGCCTTTACTTCAACCTGTAAATTTCTGTATACCTCAACGGGTGATCATATATCGGCTTAACATAAACTTGTAAATTGCTACAAATTTCAACAAGTGTTAAGCATCTTCCTTAG
Organism: Camellia sinensis; assembly: GCF_055761805.1. Taxonomy (NCBI): domain Eukaryota; kingdom Viridiplantae; phylum Streptophyta; class Magnoliopsida; order Ericales; family Theaceae; genus Camellia; species Camellia sinensis. The sequence goes on along the minus strand of NC_138963.1, from coordinate 186,928,552 downwards.
GTTTAAGCAACCCATATATTGCTATGAGAACTTAAGTAATAACCTCGGCTTAACTTCAACTTGCAAAATTGCTACAAATTTCAACAAGTGAAGATAAGGAATCAACTTAATTCCAACTTGTAAATTGCTACAAATTTCAACAAGTGAATTAAGGAATAATCTCGGCTTAACTTTAACTTGTAAATTGCTACAAATTTCAACAAGTGAAGATAAGGAATCAGCTTAATTCCAACTTGTAAATTGCTACAAATTTCAACAAGTGAATTAAGGAATAATCTCGGCTTAACTTCAACTTGTAAATTGCTACAAATTTCAACAAGTGAAGATAAGGAATCAGCTTAATTCCAACTTGTAAATTGCTACAAATTTCAACAAGTGAATTAAGGAATAATCTCGGTCTAACTTCAACTTGTAAATTGCTACAAATTTCAACAAGTGAAGATAAGGAATCAGCTTAATTCCAACTTGTAAATTGCTACAAATTTCAACAAGTGAATTAAGGAATAATCTCGGCCTAACTTCAACTTGTAAATTGCTACAAATTTCAATAAGTGAAGATAAGGAATCAGCTTAATTCCAACTTGTAAATTGCTACAAATTTCAACAAGTGAATTAAGGAATAATCTCGGCCTAACTTCAATTTGTAAATTGTTACAGATTTTAATAAGTGAAGATAAGGAATCAGCTTAATTCCAACTTGTAAATTGCTACAAATTTCAACAAGTGAATTAAGGAATAATCTCGGCCTTTTCTTTGCCCCCAATGTGAACCTGAGTTTGACTTGGGTTCACATTAATTATGTCTACAATAAACATCAATGTATAACTTTATCAATCATATGTGTTGAAAGAATTCTGAAAAGTCTTTATTGATGATATCGACCAAAAAATGATGTATATCTAATGATAAAAAAATTTCAAATTACAAGTATTCCAAGGTCTGGGCAATGCTTTGCCCTCATTGTCCTCAAGCCGATAAGCTCTATTGCCTAATACTGAAGTAATTCTGTAGGGTCCTTCCCAGTTTGGGCCAAGCTTGCCTTCCCTAGGATCCTTCTTGTTCCCGACGACTTTTCTCAGGACTAGGTCGCCGACTTGAAAATCTCTTGGATTGACCTTCTTGTTGTAAGCTCTGGCAAGCTGTTGCTGGTATACTGCAAGCTGAATTGCAGCTTTCTCTCTTCGTTCTTCCAACAAATCCAGATCTCGGGCTAAGAGTACGTCATTGGTGCCATTCTCTACTCCCTGGGTTCTGATCCCTGGGATGCCGATCTCCAATGGGATGACTGCTTCTATGCCATAAGCCATGGCAAAGGGGGACTCTCCTGTTGATCTTCTCGGCGTAGTCCGATATGCCCAAAGTACGTTGGGCAACTCGTCTACCCACTTTCCTTTTGCTGCCTGCAGCCTCTTCTTTATTCCATCTAGAATTACTTTGTTGGATGCTTCTGCTTGCCCATTGCTTTGAGGAAAACTTGGTGTTGAGAAATAATTCTTTATTTTGAATTTTGCACAAAAGTTCTTGATGAGTTTGCTGTCAAACTGTGTTCCGTTGTCGGGCAACTATTGCTCTTGGAATCCCAAATCTGGTGATAATGTTTTTCCATATAAAATTCTTGACGTCTACATCTCGGATTTTGGCAAGAGGTTCTGCCTCTATCCATTTTGTAAAGTAGTCTGTTGCTACCAGCAAGTATTTTCTCTGCCCAATTGCCTGGGGAAGTTGTCCAACCAGATCCATGCCCCACTGGGCAAACGGCCAAGGGTTGGATACTGGGTTCAGGTCAGCAGCTGGCTGATGTATCAAAGGTGCAAACCTTTGGCATTGTTCGCACTTCTTCACATAGGCTTCGGCATCCTTTTGCATGTAGGGCCACCAATACCCCTGGGTAATGGCCCTGTGGGCTAATGATCTGCCCCCAGCATGGCTTCCACAAATTCCTTCATGAATTTCGTAAAGAAAATCTTCAACCTGCAAAGGGTGTACGCACCTTAAAGCGGCCCAGTGAAGGACCTCCTGTAGAGATGGCCTTCTGCTGTTAGATTGAATCTAGCCGACTTCAGTCTGATTTTATGTGCTTCCTTATGGTTTTCTGGCAGCTTCCCCTCTTTTAAGAATGCAATGATTGCATCCATCCAGCTTGGTCCCAAGTCTACGCACAATGCTTCTTGTTCGGTGCTCTGTTTATCTATGCTCGGGGCCGACATGTAGTCGATCATAATTGTCCTTGTTTTTCCAGTTTGAATTGAACTGGCCAGGTTAGCCAACGCGTCGGCGTGGGTGTTGTTATCTCGGCTAACTTGGAGTAATCTGCAGTTCTGAAATAGGGTTGCCAATCTGATGACTTTCTTTGCATATGCCGACATTCTTTCGTCCCTGGCTGCAAATTCTCCTGTTGACTGGTTAACAATGAGTTGTGAATCACAAAAAACAATTACCTCATCTGCTTCTGCTGCTGCTGCCAGCTTTAGCCCTGCAATTAATGCTTCATATTCTGCCTCATTGTTTGAGGCTTTGAACCCCAAACGGATAGACTGTTCTACTATTTCTCCATCTGGAGATATCAGCAGTACTCCTACCCCCGCTCCCTGGCGGTTTGAACTTCCATCGACGAATAGTCTGAACGAATCGCCGATGTAGATGCTGCAGGGTCTGAGCTTCTCCTTCTCTTGCTTTTTTGTTTTTGGCTGGGATTCTTTTTGCTTGTTGGGACAATGCTTATCTTGGTTCGACGGAGCCCGACGTGCGATGGTTTCAGGTGTGAGTTCTGCGACGAAGTCGGCCAAGACTTGACCCTTTATTGCTGTTCTCGGCTTGAACTCCAGGTCAAACTGGCCCAAGGTTACTGCCCATCTTGCTATCCTTCCTGTTAAGTCTCCTTGTTGCAACAAGGATTTCAGTGGGTGCTCTGTTAGGACCACAATCTTGTGTGCCTGAAAGTAATGGTGCAACTTCTTTGAAGCCATTACTAGGGCTAGCATTAATTTTTCCAGTGGTAGGTATCTTGTTTCTGCGTTGGCCAAAGTTTTACTCACATAGTAAACAACCTTTTGCTCCCCTTTTTCCTCTCGGATTAGCACTGCACTGATTACGTGTTCTGAGACTGCTAAGTACAAAAAAAGTTCCTCCCCTGGTACTGGGTTGGAAAGAACCGGAGTTGTGGTCAAGTACTTTTTTAGGTCGGTTAAGGCGGCTTCACATTCTTCTGTCCATGTCTGTGGCTTTTTTCACCAGGTTGAAGAAGGGTCTGCACTTATCTGAGCTTCTACTGATGAATCTATTTAGGGCTGCGGCCCTTCCAGTAAGCATTTGAACTTGTTTTGCCGATGTCGGGCTCTGTAGTTCCAGGATGGCCTTGATTTGGTCTGGGCTGGCCTCAATGCCCTTTCTTGTTACCAGATACCCCAAAAATTTACCTGATCCAACTCCAAAGGCGCACTTCGAGGCGTTGAGTCGGAGCCGATATCTTTTGAGTATGTCGAAGACCTCTTTTAGGTCGGCAAGATGACCCTTTGATTCCTTGGTCTTCACGACCATGCCGTTGATGTAGACTTCTACTGTTTTGCCAATCAGGTGCTTAAACATCTTTGTCACTAATCTCTGATAGGTTGCTCCTGTGTTTTTCAACCCAAAAGGCATTACCTTGTAACAGTACAGGCCTTTAGGGGTGATGAACGCGGTCTTCTCCTCGTCTAGAGGGTACATGGCAATCTGGTGGTACCCTCTGTATGCATCTAGAAAACTCATCTTTTCATGTCCTGAAGTAGCATCTACCAGTTGGTCGATCTTGGGCAGAGGAAAGCTGTCTTTGGGGCAGGCTTTGTTGAGGCTGGTAAAGTCTACACAAACCCTCCATTTGCCATTCTTCTTTTTTACTATTACTGTGTTGGACAGCCATGTTGGGTACTGAACTTCTCGGATGGCCCTGGCCTCCAGGAGTCTGTCTATCTCTTCTTCTACTGCTTTGACGTGCATCAACGTCGGTCTTCTGGCTCGTTGAATCACAGGTTTTGCCGACCTATCGACATTCAGTCTGTAGCAAGTGACCTCAAGGTCAATGCAAGGCATTTCGTAAGGTGTCCAGGCGAACACCTCTATGTTTGTCCTCAAAAAATCTTCCAGTTCTTTCTCTTCCTCTCCAGCTAAGCCTGAGCCGAGAAGAAAGAAGCACTCTTCGTCGCCCTCTTGGACGAAAACTTTTTTTAGTGCCTCTTCGCTCTTTTCGACTGGTTCTTTCCCGACGTCTTCTAGGACCTCCATGTCCTCATCTTCAACTTCTGCTTTCCTTGGCTCCCGTATACTACAGGTGGACTTCATTGCTGCCATGGAGAAATTTTTTGCTTGTAGTTGATCTCCTCTGACTTCTTCAATCCCATGCTCTGTTGGGAACCGTAGTAGTTGATGCAACGTTGAGGGAACTGCCCCCATTACATGCAACCACGGCCTTCCCAAGATGATGTTGTATGGTGAGGGCGTGTCAATTACCAGAAATTCCGTCTTGATCTTCTTAGTGCCGACTTTTACTTCCAAGCTTGTTGCGCCCAGTGGCCATGTCGGCGTTCTATTAAAGCCGACCATCGGGCCGCTGGATTGTTCTAAGTCATCAGGGTGAAGGCCCAGCTCCTTGTAACATCTGACATACATGATGTCACAAGAGTTGCCTTGATCTATTAGGATGCGTTTTACTTGGCACTCCCCAACCTGGAGGGATACTACCAAGGCATCATTATGCGGATGTTGGACCAATTCCAAGTCGGCTTCAGTAAAGGCTATCATCGGCCCTTGGCATTCTTCTGGCCGATGTCTCTTCTCCCCGACTTGGTAGACATGCTGTAAATGTCTTACTCTCAGGGTCTCCCCTCTGACTTCGTTTTCGTTGACCCTTGAGTGGATCACATTGACCACCATCGGTCCTCCTGCTTGTGGTAGCTGTGCTGGGGGAGGCGGTGCTGCTGGTGCTTGAGGCAACCTTGCCTGTTCTTCCCTTGTCCTGGCTTCATCAACTAGGTCCCTCAGAAGGCCTTGTCTCACCAGGTCCTCCAAGTGTGCTTTCAAGGCTCTGCAACCTTGAGTTGGGTGCCCTTCTTCATTGTGGTAGGCGCAACGTCTACCAACGTTCCTTCCTATGAATTCCCCTGGTGCTCTTGCCGGAGCCCGGAAATAAGGTTGGTTTCGAATTTGATCTAGGACTTTATGGATTGGGATTCGGAATACTGTCGTTACCGCCTGTTTACTTCTCAACTCTGTTTCTTGTTTGGTTGGCCCATTGTTGCCTCGGCCTCGCTTCGGCGAGCCGTTTCCCTTTTCTTGCTTTACCTCTTTGTTTCCCGATGTATCTTCTTCGGCTCTGGCGTACTTCTCAATTCTTGCCATGAGTTCTTCCATGCTTTTTGGCAGTGTTTTTGCCAAAGACTTCCGTAGTGGGCAGTCATCTTTCAGGCCGTTCTTGAAAAACACGACCGCTACTTCTTGGTTGCATTCGGGTATTCGGTTGAACACCGCGTAGTACCTCTTCGCATAGGCCCTAAGGCCTTCTTCCTTGGTGATTCTTAGAGCCATCAAAGCATCAACCCTCAGGGGTTGCAGCTTGTTGGTCACGAACCTGGCCACAAACATCTCGGCCAGGCCTTCCCATGTCTTTATGCTTCCCTTTGGTAATTTATGGAACCAATTAGATGCAATTTCCCCAAAGGATGAGGGGAATACTTTGCAGAGCAAGGGCTCGTTCCCGCTATATAACGCCATTGAATTCAGGTATAGTCCAACATGAAAGTTTGGATCTGACTTACCATCATAAATTTGAAACCTCGGCATACTGAATCTCTTTGGTGGTTCGAATTTGTCCAGTTCCACCGAGAAGGCTGTCTTTGGTTTTACTGGGGAGTTTACCTCGGCTTCAACATTCTGCTGCCACCTTTTTAGGTAGTCCCTTAGGTCTTCTTTACTCCTCCCTGGAGCTCGGCTGTCTATGGATTTTAGTCTTTTTGGTATGCTGCTTTCGGCCTCGTGGTGGGCCCGTTTGGATCTTTCTCCATGGGTTGTGTCAAAGCAGAGTGCTTGCCCTTGAACATGCCGATGTTTTTGGGGCTCTGGATTCTTCATGTGGTGCGTCCTTCGGGACTCTTCTTGCCTCGGCTCTTCTCGTCCGACTTCCCTGGAAGGCCGGTGAGAATGCCTTCCGCTCCTGGTATGCTGAGGGGCGTCGGGGATTGTTTTTCTTCCGCCCTTCTGGGCGTTGGTTGCTGGCATCGGCGTATCTTGCAGCGGGTATGGTGGCTGCATAACATTATTCTGCATCATGAAGTTGACGACTGACTGAAGGTCTGCCAACTTGTTTGCCAATTCTTTTACTTCCTCATCCCTCCGTAGGCATCTGTCCCTCCATACCTGGAGGTTATCTTCATTGTAGTACTTTCCTTGGTCTATCCTTTTTGACGTGTCGCCCTCTTGGATGACGTCTTTCTCTCTGTGACCCTGGTCACGAGCTTCTGTATTGTGGTTGTCTCCTTCAATGTCAAGGTCAATTGGTCTGCCACTCCCAGCGGGAGCGTCATCCCCAATATTTTCCTGCTGGCCGTTACTGGCCATCTATTCTTCCTTCGTTCCCACAAACGGTGCCAAATTGTGTGGGTGATTTTCTGACCACACTGCCCGCTTAGTAACCAGCTGGAGAGCACTGGCAGAATAGATGGCACCTGACTGACCTGCAACAGAAATATAAGAATCCCGCGGTGGTTTCGACCACCCGGGGGCACTCCGACGATCAAGTCAGTATATCTCTGAAAGATAATCAAGTGCTAAACTCAATACTCAAAACATAAATTGCATACCTTAGACCCACGGGGGTGCCTCTCTTTTATAATATATTCAATCCAAGTCCTACTAGAAGCATGACTTCTATGAACTCCAATTCAGTGTTTTACTTTGGACTCTTTAAAAGATAAAGATAAACTCCCTAAGAGTTTTATCCTTATCTTGGTTAAGTCCCCTCTTCGTCTTAGGACTCTTGTCCCTTATCCGCTTATCTCGGATTCTGATATCTTCAGAGATAACCTCGGCAACTCCGAGATCATCTCGGCTTAACTACCACGACACGTGGCACCTCGGCTGACACGTCGGCGTCACCATGCCACGTGTTGGTATTCAGAAAATATATCCCCACACTAACATAACGTTTGAGATTCTACAACTTTCATGGTTTTCACACAAGTGTCTCTCTCAAACTTAGGATAATTTTTTTCTTTTCTTGAGCTCTATTGTTATTAAGACAAAAAAATTTTTTTTAAAAAAAAAAAAAAAAAAAGGTGAATAGATGAAAATGTCCTCTAAATCTAGAACAAGATTGGATCTTCAGGATTTTTGTTTTTTTGCCTTAAATAAATCTTCGAATATATGAATTAGAAGAACATACAAACAATTGAAAAGTTTTGATGTAATAATGTTAGGATTGGGAGATCCCAAAATGTCACCCTGTGTTTTTTTTTTGGTATTTATGGGCCAAAAAAGACCCGAATAATGTTTGTGTACCTATCAACACGACAAATCTTAGGTTTCAATTATTTGCTTTGTCCGTAGGCAAATATCATATGTGGTGGTTAGTTTTATCTCTTCACACCAGGTCCGTGAAATATCCAGCAAAAATACAAAAGTGGATGAGACTTGTTGTCACGGTGTGATCCGGAAAATGCCATTTACTGTGGATTTTTGTTTAAAAATTGATTCTAAAAGTAATGCGTATTATGTAAATTTCATCACTACTGTCATTCTTGACCACCACTGTCACTTTAGAATAGATATGCAAGCAAAATTAAATTTTAAATAAAAAAAAATGAAAAAAATTAGAGTTTGGAGTTGCTGCTGCGCTGCTTGCGCAGCAGCAACTGTTGCGCATCTAATTGAGCCCATTTTAGGACCTAATTCGATAATCTGAACCGTTTATATTTTAGAAGATATCGAGTAAAATATACATGTTAAAAATCACGTCAATCGAATATCGTTATCTCTTTCATCAAATCACATTTCCATTGAATTTTATATTTCAAATTACATTTATCTTTTTTTTTTAAATACATATGTGATTTGATGAAAAGGAAAACGATATCCGATTAACGTGATTTTTTATAGATATATTGTACATAATATCTTCTAAAATGTGAACGGTTCAGATTATCAAATTATGCCTTGAAATGAGCCCAATAAGGCGCGCAACAGTTGCTGCTGCGCAGGATGTACAGCAGCAACCCCAAACTGAAAAAGAAATTATAGAGAAAAAAAATTAAGAATATTTATCAATAAGTCTCATCTAAAAAACAAGTGCGTCAATTAGTCTCAAATTTTTTCTATTAATCTGTTAAGTTTTATTAGTGGAAAGTTTTTGAGAGATTTATTTATAAGTCCTTTTTCAGACATTTATGCTAGGTTAAGTCCTGTGTAATTTCTTATAGAGTTTCAAGTCCTATTTACATAGGAATGTATTTCACAAGATCCTATATAAACGTAACGTGACGTGACACTTACATAAACGTAACGAAACGTGACATCTGCATATACGTAACGTAACGTGACACCTATATAAACGTGACGTGACGTGACACCTACATAAACGTAACGTGACACCTACATAAACGTAACGTAACGTAACGTGTCACATTACGCTTCGCAAACTTAATGAGTTTTTATTTTTTTAAATTGAATGTGAAAATGTTGCTGGCTTATGTTGGTGTCACGTTACGTTTCATATAAATATGATCTATGGTAACATTCAATTTCCTATGTACGAAATTGAATGTTGTCATAGATTATAGGTGTCACGTTACATTTATGTAGGTGTTACGTCACGTTACGTTACGTTTAGGAAATTGAATATTGCCATAAATCATAGGTGTCACGTTATGTTTAGGTAGGCGTCACATTATGTTACGTTTATGTAGATATGTTAAGTTACGTTTATGTATGTATCACGTTACTTATAGGTGTTACGTTACATTTATGTAGGTGTCACGTTACGTTGATGTAGGTGTCACGTTACGTTACGTTTATATATATATGATCTATGGTAACATTCAATTTCCTATATATGGTTTTACTATTATTTATGATATTAACAACTAATATTGAGGGTAAATGTGTCAACAAACTTTCCACAGGACTTATGGGAACATAAATTTTTTAGTAAGACCATATGTAGCATAAGTCTCCCTAATAGGACTTATAAATTTTTTCTATTAATCTGTTAAGTTCTATTAGTGGAAAGTTTTTTTTCATGCTATTTTTTATTTTGGTAGTATTTTGGTAGACGATTATACCCTTTTATTAATGTGACAGGTATGATGTGATATTCCAATATGACAGGTATTTATATGGCAATTCTAACGTGGCAGGTATGATGTGACAATTCAAAAAAACTAAAAATGTCTTAATATATTTTTCTTAAATGTGACAACGTGAAAAGTATGATATGATACTCTAAATCTTTTACTCAAAAAAAAAAAAAAAAAAAAACTAAAAGCTCTGTAATGTACTTTTCTCAAATGTGATAATGTGGCGGGTATAATGTTACACTCCAAAAAAAACTAAAAGCTCATTAGTGTATTTTTTTCAAATATGACAACGTGACGGGTATGATGTGACACTTTAAAAAAGCTAAAAATTTATTAGTGTACTTTTCTTAAACGTGACATGTGATACTCTGACATAACGGATATAATACGACACTACAAAAAATTAAAAACACTTTAGTGTTCTTTTTCCAAATGTGACACTCCAACATAGCGAGCATAATGTGATATTAAAAAATTCCTTAATATATTTTTTTCAAATGTGATATTCCAATGTAGTGGGTAAACGAGTCATTACACTTCAAAAAGAACTAAATGGATCATAAGAAAAATATGAGATTATGTGGATTACAAATCCAAAATATGAGACTTATTAGTCAATCTCTAAGAAACTAAGATTCAACCATTATAACAAAATAAATTTTTAATTTTCATATTTATTAATTAAAAGATTAAGATTCAAATTGACAAAATTAAAAATTTAGAGTTTATTTTATCATAAGGGTTAAACCTTGAGTTTTTTTTTTTTTTTTTTTTTTTTTTTTTTTTTTACAATTTTTTCTTTAAAAAATTTACAATATAAATATGAATTTTATTTTAATTAATATAATATTTAAATATAAAAGATCCTCATAGTTTGTTTTAGGCCCAAGACTATTGGGCCGACCCTTTGCAGGGTACTGCTCTCTTGGACCTGCTCTCCAGAAATTACTTCCATCAGAAAACCTAGGCATGGGGTGATTCTATTTGAACCTAAAATATGTCTGAGTATGTTTAATTCATTTTTATAAACTTTAATTCTTATCCTATCTTAATATGAATTTATTAATAAGGATAATACATATTAAACTCTAATTTTTTTTTATTAGACACCTTAATCAGTTATTCTTATTCAAATCTCTGTATCTTATTTCCCAAGATATCAACGTTATTTCTTCTTCTTCTTCTTTCTCTTTCCAAAACTCTAATCCACTCTACCAAAACTCACAATAATCATCAACATCATTGTTTTTTATTATTTTGAAATCCTAAACCCTAGAAGAAAGTTTGAATAAAATCAAATAATTGATAAAAATAATAATCAAAATAGTTTTTTGAAACAACCCATCAAAAATGAGGTAAGTATTCATATAAAAGAATTTCACAATTTTTGTAAATTACCATCAATTATTTTTTATATCATTTTTTAACAAAAATTGAAGGACCCAATAGTTAGATTAACAATAAAATATTATTGGAGTTGTTCTTATTTTGTCATTTAAATAGTACAATGTTTGAGAATTATTCTTTTTTGATAGTAATTGATGCTTATGTGCTTATAAATTTGGTTTTTACTTTTTCATGAGCATTCTTGTAGATAATTTATAATGTAAAAGTTTTTTTTCTGTATTGAAAAGTTTTATAATACTTAAGTAAAAGTTTGTTTTTTTTTGCATTTATAATACTTATGTACTTATAAATTTGATTTTTTTTTCTTCTGTATTTGAGAATTATTTTCTATATTGAAATTTTTTAAATAATGTAATTTTTTTAGTTTATATATTATTTATTATTTGAATTTACCTTGAGGACAATTTGAAAAAAACAATAAAGTGTAATGAGAGTAAAATAAAATTTTAAATAATTAAATAAAATATATTTAAAAATTGAGAGTACTTAACGATTTTTTTAATGTAAGTTACCCTAGTAGTCTTGTGAGGTGTGAACTGCCAATTTACGGCACGTTGGGTTTAATTTTCTCAATAGGTTTTTGGATTTTGGGCCCACTATTGTTGCCCAAATTAGATGGTCCAAATTGGGTCAGGAATCCACTGGGCTCTAAGGTAGTGTTTGGTTTATTAAAATGAAATGGAATAAAATAATTATTTTATTAAAATAATTATTCTCATGTTTGGTAAAATTAAAAAAATAATGACAAATACATTACAAATGAAATCATCTTCCATCATTTTAAAGAATGGTCATATTATAAAAAAGCCCAAAAAATCATCATTCTCTCTCATTGGCCCTGTTTGGTAGGGTTTATTTCCAGCTTATTTCAGCTTTTAGCTTAATTTAAACTATTTTGATGTGTTTGGTTCAGCTTAATAATACAGCTTATAGCTTTTTGTAAGTCAAAAATCAACTTATTCTTTGAGTGGAGGAGGAGAAGCTTAATTTATAAGTCAAAAATCAACTTATGTTCACAGTTATAAGTTATAAGCTGTTAAGGTATAAGGTATAATCATTTTTTCACAACTCTACCAAACGGGACCATTCTAATGAATCAAATAAAGCATAAGATGATTCTTTCAATTAACCACACCTCTGGAAATGGGTCCATTTGTTTTGTTCCATCCTTGAACATAAATGTCCCTAACATGAAAACAAAAAAACAAAAACAAAAACAAAAAAATGAATGTGATTTATCTTTCTCTTATCATTACTAAAAATAATATCATAACTAATATTATAATGAATCATAACTAATATTTTAATATGTTAATATTACAAATGTTGTAACTAAGAAGGCATATATTATACACTCTCCAAAAATAAGTGTGTATTATGGAATTTTGTAAAATTTTATACCAAAAATATATGTAAAAACAAAATATAGATATAAGTGAGCCATTGTAGACGCGCCCGAACGTCCCAGGAGGATGACTCTCGTTCTGTTCATATTGGGCTTGCTATTCTTAATTTGAACCAAAGAGTCCAAATCCGGCAAATCGTTTTGAGAAAAAACAGATTTTTGAAAGAAGTGCCAAACATGGACTACTTTGCCAGATACAGAATCGCCACCTAAATATTTTATTTTGGGGGATTTAGGAAACCCTGACTCGGTGCCAAAGGCCACGTGTCCGTCATCACCAAAGTTGCCTCGGCTCGGGAACTTGGGTACGATTGGGGAAGGTCAGCTATGAGCACCCCCTCTCGCCCGATCAAAGATCGGCCTCTACTAACCGTGATATCTTGTTTTGAAAACATTATATACTCTTATTCCGGTTATTAGCCTAGATTTACTATGTTATGCGCACAGCAAACAAGTATAGACCAAATCGCCTAAATTAGAACAAAACATTTCATATTTATTTTCAAAATGGTTTGCTACTCGCAAGTAGGCTAAAATGCAGATTTTGCCACCTTCAAGTGGGCTTTAGAAAAGATGGTTTTGCCACTATCTAGTGGACTTAAAACTCACAGTTTTAATGCATTATTCCAATTTAGGTAATTCAACCTCCATCCACAGGCATTCAAGCAGTTATATCACATAAGCAACTAGTCTTATGGTAATCATGCTGTCATGGCAACGCTCACACGCATGCAAGGATGTTAAAGCATAAGAACTTACCTAGTACTCCAAGCCAAAACAGAAACTAGTTAGTAATCATATGTATGGTCCTAGTTCATGTTAAGATGGCTAATGCAACACATGCAAAATGCAACTAAGATAGGCTCGACGAATCTACAATGACATGTGAAATGCGACAGATAACATGTATTCAATTTGGAATTGAAATACAAATGCAGTTAGAATGATGCGTCGAGCCCGGTGCATGCGAAACGAATGAATGGATGAAAACATGCTATCATACTGTATGCTAGTTGAAACATGCTCTAGACTAACCATCGAAAGCTAGTAAATAAAAGGGAAGAAAGACGTGGGGTTGGAAGACATGCACACTCTCACGCACACTTATTATACATTCGCCCTCACCCGGAGGGACCAAAAGAATAATACAAATTAATTAACCTACAAGCTAATTAAATATTACAGTCCACCTAATTAATTAAGCAAATTAACTAAGCTAAGTATGCGGTAAAAGGCCTCGGGAAGAGGGGCCCATGCGTGTGTGCTCGGGTTTGCTCAGAAATCCAACGCCATGCACAAGTTTGCCTCTGTTTTCCCTGCTCTGCTCTTCTGAAAATTGCACAACTCCCAAGGTATGCTCCATGGACACTGTGGAGCACCGCCGACCAAGTGGGAACACCATTGGCCATGTCCGGATGGTCATCGGCCATTTGTTGAGCTCTCGGCCATCAATAATTGGTCGGTCGGCACTCCATGTAGTCGACCGGTCAAATATTCCTGCAGAACCTGTTTTGACAGCAGCAGAGGGCAAAACATGGCATGGCAATGCATTTCAAGCAAATGTATGCACCACCACATCCCTTATCATATTTAAGACTCAAAGGGGTATAGTGCTCGATTCTCGGACCACCAATCGCGCATTTCAATGCGTGATGGTCTAAGAAACCAAGTTGTGCATTTTAATGTCAAATATAATGCACACAAACACACAATGAACTCAACCTCTATCATACTCAATTCAAGAGGCAAAGCATGCATGCTTAATGTTATGCAACCTAGGCATGGAAGCTAAGCATGCAATATGAGCATGTGAACAAGCAATGTAAATATGCAAGCATGCAAGTTATGTAAACTAACAAGCATGCAAGATAGATGAGCATGTAACGACATGTGGGAATCGTCTTAAACCAAAATGGGCAGCTCTCAAATAGGCCCAAATCAGTGGCCAAAATGATGCAACAAAGGCATGAAAATGCACACACAAGCATGCATGCACAAGGGCCTAAACATGGAGCGTAAGCCATCAACTCTTCAAGGCATGAAAGGGATGGAAAATGCAAGTATGCAAACATGGAACATGGACTGAAATGTGGTTTCCAATGATGCCAAATCATGAGAATAAGCCAAGTAAAGCATACTAGTGACCCACACACCCAAGGCTAGTAAGCTAGAATGCAAGACGACTATACAAATCATGGCAAACATGATCAAAACAACCATAACCAGACCTTAAGCATGGCAAAACAGTGCTAAAACCCTCTTGGAACCTAACCAAAATCATGCTAAAATGTCATCTCACAACATGATGCATGTTAGGCCAAAACATAGGATTGCAAAGCAAGCATATGATGCATGCGAGAGACCATTAAACCAAGCAAAAAAAGATCTAAGGCATGCCAAAATATGACCAAATACCCACTGAAATGTGTCCAATACATGCAACAATAAGGTGCTCATTTGAAAGGCCAATAAGAGGGTTATTCTACACATGCAAGAAGGACACTCAACATGACCAAAACAACTCTGGAAATGGCTTATGGGGGTCCTAAAACCCACTGAAAAATGCCTGAACCGAGTTCAAGAAGTTTGCAAATATAGGCCCCTTTGTAAGGCAAAAAATGCAAGCAAACAAGACAACAAGGAGAGGGGATGACCCTCTCTTTCTTAGGACCTTAAATCACCATCCTCACCACTGAAATCCCTCAAGATTTCAGTGGTGAGGAGGCCCAAACAAGGCGGTCCCGGAGCTCACCAAAAATAGCACAAAATGGGGCCAAACAAGGCCTAAGAGGGGGTAAACGACCCCAAACACAAAAGTGACCTAATGAACTATCTTAAACACAAAAAAATAGAACTTTTTTATGTTATACTCAAAGCTTAAATCAGCATGAAAGACAGGGCAAAAGCTAATGCAAGATTGGGGAAAATAAAACAAAAGTATTACCCTTGAAGAACACTTTAAGAACAACAAGCCCAACCACTCTCTTCTGACCAAAATCAGTCCAAAACCTCAAGAACAAACCCTCAATGTCTCTCAAAGTCGAAGTAAGGTGTAATGCTATGTGTTTTAGTGCAAAACTAAGAACAAACGCACACTTTAGGCCCTTAAACACACACAAAATGAAGAGAGAGAGGGAGATATACAGAGAGAGGATGATATATATCAGATATATATGTGTATAGCTCTGGTTTTTTGCTGAACCCAATCAAAGGAGAAGGGAGGTCTCTTATATAGACAAGAGAAAGGTTTGAAGCTTCTCAAAGAAGCTAAACAAAAAAAGGGGTCAAAGGGGGCAAAGGGGGCAAGGCTTCTTGAGGAAGCTAGGACAGCTGGCAAGCTTCTTGAGGAAGCTTTGACAAAGGGTCAAGCTTCCTCAAGAAGCTTTGACCAAAAGGGTGCACAAAGGGCAAAACAGCCACATGTATGCCCCGGGGCAGGTTTGGTGCATTCCAACTAGCACATGTGGCATGCACCATGCCTGAAAAAGGTAAAAAGGTGCTACCGGCCAGAAAAAAGAGGTCACCGGCCAAACAGATGGCCGGCCGGCCATACTGAATGCCGACCGGCCAATGGTATAATTCACCAATGGCCAGTAGCCTCAAAACATGGCCGGTGGCCTCAAACCAAGGCCGGTGGGTGTCAGGGGTAGCTAACAAGCTACTTTCTACCCTCAGAAGCAAAAACACAAGTGTTTGGTGCAAAACCAAACACAGAACAGTCGAGTTGAGAGATCCTGAGGCAAGACGCGTAGCCGAGACCTCCGGGAACTCAAAACGAAACACAAACATGAGTAATCACCGAGTGTTCGAGCGGTGACGTCCAAATCTTGAGGACGGTCAAAAATGGGGTGTCTACAATCACTCATAAAGTTGGCACTCCCTACCACCCTCAAACTAGCGGCTAAGTGGAAGTCTCAAATATGGAGGTAAAGCACATAATTGAGAAAACGGTGAGGCCGGATAGAAAATATTAGTCACAACGGTTAATTGATGCATTATGGGCTTACCGCACTACTTATAAGACACCCATTGGGATGTCACCATATAGAGCAGTGTTTGGCAAAACTTGTCATCTCCTGGTTGAACTTGAGCACCGAGCATTGTGGGGCATAAAGAAGTTTAACTTCGATATGGCCGCGGCTGGGCTCAACCGGAAATTGCAACTCAATGAGCTGGAGGAAATCTGGAATGATGCATATGAGAGTTTGAGAGTTTTTAAAACTCAGACTAAAGAATTTCATGACAAGCACATTAATAGAAAATCCTTTGAACCCGGTCAAAAAGTGTGGCATTTTAATTCAAAACTGAGGCTATTTCTGGGTAAGCTAAGATCAAGATGGGATGGCCCCTTTGAGGTTGTTGAGGCATTTATTCATGACGCCGTTGAGGTGCGAGATCTAAAAACTGGCCACACTTTCAAAGTGAATGGCCAAAGATTGAAACCATATATAGAGGGGATTGGGAATGAGGATATGATTAAGTCCATTGCTTTGATGGACCCATTTTATTATGATTGATAGATTGATTTTTTATTCTATTTTCTTTCTCTTCTATGCTATTCTGTTTTTCTTTGTTCTCGTTATGCTTTACTTGCGTCTAGGAGACTTTAAATCCTCTAAAGGTGTAATTCCTTTAGTGTTAGTCGTGCCCGAACGGCATCTGACGGCCTGGTATAGCCACCTAACCGTGTTTGTAGTGAGTTCCTAGGAGACCAACTGAGACAATGGAAACTAGAGTTCGAATGGCAAAGCCTAGAACACAAAGGTTTTGAATTTTCGAGACTAGAGTCTGGTTTAAATACTTAAGGGTGCGGAGATTGCTTCAAAACTACCCCGGCTTGAACTCTGTACGGCAGCCCCATAGGTTGAGGTAGCTTTATGCGTCTCGATTCTGGATACCGAATCAACCTAGTCTGTCACCCTGTTGGAGAATAGGGAAAGTTACAAACACAGTTAGGGAGAAAAGTAGTACTCGTGGTTTTCGCGTGAAGATTATACCTTTAGTAGGCATTCCATTATTTTCTTATGTGCTATATTTATTTCGGATGTCAATTGAAGGTAGAAATTGTTAAGTATACTTTGGGTTGTACTAGCCCGAAGGCTATAAACTACGCTAGATTTTATTACCTGGGGGATTCTGAAGTGGCAACTTTATGCCATAACTCTGGTGCCTTTGTTAGGTGTTGGGAGTTAGTTTTTCATTTTCTTGAAGCATGTACGCTTGCGAGTGCTTCTTGTTTTTGTTAAACTATGTTGTTGCAATGTAGCAGAAAAAGGTCATTGCATGCGTATGGGTGGAAGGGACCCTCCCTAGCCTGAGTAAGACCTTGATTTCTGCTTTGTGGTTGTTGGCTTTTTGGCTTTCGAAGGTTACTTTTGTAATTATGAGCATGCCAGCAAGGATCAATCAGTCCTTACAGAATTGAAATTGCCAAACAATTATTCAGACGATTGTGTTATGGTTCTTTTAGCCTCAATAAAGAGGACTTTTACTGGTGGCTTACTGGTAATTTGACTTCAGAGAACTTGAGCATAAGAACAGTTAAATAAATTGAAGCATTTCATTAGTATGAAAAACTTACAATGATCTTAGTTCCGTAGAGAATTACAGCGGCAATATACTCGAAAACTACTCCTACAAATGAAGTGCAGCACAGGAACTTAAAGTACAGAAATGTAAAGGACAGGAATAACACTGGAATATGTAAAGTAAGACTGGTTTTCTTTAGATCTTTCTTCGTCCCCTTCTCTGAAGTCCTTCCTGCTATTTATACTCTCCGAAGATAATCATCAAATTGTACTTCAAACCGTCGAACTGCCCCTCCGTGATCGCTGATCATGCTACCTTATAAGTAGTTCCACTACGCTTTCACTTGCAGTTAGGCTTCCCTCCTATATTCGAATTTGAATGTGAGCAACCGTTGACGCCACGTTACCGTACATTTCTTTGTTGATCTGCTATTACTCAGATCTTATAACAACCAATATTAACTGCCACGTGTATGATCAGGATCGGAGACCTGCCTGGTCTCCCCATATTACCCTTACTTTGCCACGCGTCGAATTGTCACTGGCTAGCACAAAATGTGTAGCCAACATTACCCCCCGCACTAATATGCCCAAGACTTGGTGATATTAGTGGATCAGGGTCCTTTTTCCCACGTCTTAGAACGTGCATGGGTTTTGCATCTTCCCATAAATGCAACTGTCACTCACCATCTGTATTAATACTCTCGTCTTGATCCTTTAAGTATTTTCACTGTCTTATTATTCGAACAGACTGATACATTTCATGGCCAAATTAATTCTTTCCTCCAGTGATGAAGCATACGAAGAGTCATATGTCGATGCTATTTCTCATCGAAAGCATGCATTTATTAGCCACCTTTACCCACCTTTACCCACCTTTCTATATTCAGGTCATGGATGCCTTTGCAAATTACCGACGTTTGGATTACGAACACATTGCTCTTAATCCTTCGATTCAGAAAGCTACAAACATAGACATAAGAATTTTTCCCTCTGACCTACCTTTACAGTTCGAACAAACTACTCTCAAACCTTTGATTCGGAAAATTGCAAATATGGATTTGAGCAACTCTTCTTCACAAATTTCTGTATGGGATAAAGCTGCAACTTCTTCCTCTTCTGGGGGTTCTGACTGGACAAGCTGGTCAATACCTGAGACTTATGATTTGAAGGAGCGAATCAACCACCCTTTTGTTGAGTTCACTGACCCTTTAGAGTTTCCTTCCTATACTCGAAGTTCAGTTGTTTATCCCTATGTGCCTATTGACCATCGGCGTAGTCTGGAGGAGAATCTTCTTGTAGCATGGTATACATCCTCCATGCCTACAAAGATAGTGCACACTGCCCCCCGTCCAGAAGAAGCACAAGGGTATAACCCATCATTCTTAGCCCAGAAGGCGATGATCTGTTCTTCTGACTGGCTTGATTATATTAATGCCTTTGTTCCTTCTGCTCTCGTATCATCCCCGAAAACAGAAGCGTCCACACCTTCTTCTTCGTCTCCCGAAATTGAAGTATTCATACCTTCTCCTCCACTAATTCTTTCCTGGACAGAGAAACTGAAGATTGCCCTATCCATGGAGAATGTCTTCCCACCTTATAAACCTCTACCTCCTCCTACCCCAGCTGAGGGGAAACAGGCTCAACTTCTGCTTGCAGCCTTCTCTCACTTGCCTTTTAATGTACTCGAGGACGAAGTCCCTCTCAAGAACCTTCGATGGGCTTGTGATATTCTGACTAGGGGCCATGTCCTTAATCCCCTCGCTCAGGCAGAACTTCATATGTTTTTGGACCAACTTCCGTTGCACCTTTACTGGCATCGAAATTCTGTGGCTACCACACAATCTTTAGACCAACTTTCGTCTTTTCGAATTCATGCTCAGTACGAAACAGAGAACTTTATTGAAGAATTCAATGATTTCAAGAATAAAGATTCTGCATATTGGGATGACTTAGACATTGATGAATTGGAACAAGGATTAAGAGAGGTGGCTTTCGAAATAAAGGCTGAAGAGCTCTACTATGAAGTGAGAGCACATCAACTTATGCAGCCAATGCTAGAAAATTTAGAAGATAGAATAAGGAAAGAACAAAAGTTCATTGATCATTGTTGGACTAAATTTCATGATCTTGTTATTTATTCCATTCCTTATTTTTATGAGCTCGAGTTCATACCGAGATAGGGTCAGCTGATGTAATCGCTCTGATCTTAATATAAACAAAATTCTTCTTCATTTGTCTTTGTTTGACCCTGTCTTCACTTGTGTTTTAAAAGTCAACTTAGAGCTTCGAACTTCGAATAATTTCATCCTTTGAATCTGGACTTAATTGTTTTAAATGAAACACTAAATGAGCCAATTGTAAACCTTTCCAATTTGTGGAATAAAGTTTTGGCTGATTTTCAATTGGAAACAGTGCTTCGAATCTAGCAATCTTACACTTAAAGCCTGTTTTGACCATAGTCAACATCTAGTCATTGTCATTATTGCTTTTGATGTTTCAAACACCAAATCCCATCCTTAAAGAATCTCAAGTTTTGCCTCGAAGGACATTACCTTTGCTAAAAAAACCTAAAAACAGGTCTTTAAACTCTTTTAAGTGAAATAAACACTCGAGTATTTTTATATTTTGGGTATGGCAACCTGCTTCGAAGCTGGCTTCTCTGTTTCGAAACCGTTTGACTTGGCTTCGAAGCAAAATATCTTACTTCGAAGCTAGCCTTAACAACTGGGCTTTGTTTTTCCCTCCAAAAGCATCAATATTGAAGGAAGCTTTTGTATTCGTACTTTTAATACTTAACAGCTCATGTAATATATTTTCAAATACGAGGGCTTTAAAAACCCTTTTGTTTCGTGTTCTGAAATCACTTACTCTTCTAATCGCACAAACCCCTCTTATTACCGATCGTCGGCTTCTCTCTACTTCCTTTCCCGGTTTCATTGTCAAGAAAAGCATACCATCAATGGCTTCTCCTTCAGTATCAGTCGTAGAGCGTATGAGCCCATCTGTGGCCCTGAAGAGGATTATTGATGCAGAATATGAAAAGTACAAAGCTGGGGAGAAAAGGGCTATTGATGGACGCATCTTTGTCCCTCGTCGCCATGTGCAGTTAGACTACGTGCTCGGGCCCATATTCAAAGAGGTCCGTACTGAGCTCCCAGCCCTATATCCCCGACTGGAAAACCAATGTCTTCTCTATGAAGGTGGTCTTGACTGGAAGAACTGGAGGATAAATCGCCCCCACCGATGCTGGCCCACGGTGAGACCAGAGTGGCAAGAATGGTATGATCGGGTTATTCCTGCTAGGACCCTGGACCTTCAAGAACTCTGCCTTCTCGATGCTCTCAGACTATCTAGGGTAACTATTTCAGAGGACCCTTTCCTTGTTCCTACTGCCCTATGTTTTTGGAATCCTCTCTTTAACTTTTTCCAATTTAGATGTGGGATGATGGCCCCTACTGTTCTTGATATTTTCCATTTACTGGGACTATCTCCCATTGGCACCCCTTTTGGACCAGATTATCCTGATTTAGTAGTCCCTTTCTCTCTCCCCTTCCTTAACTCATCTTATAGTGACTTCGCTAGGGCTGAGAATAAAAGAGAGGGCCCTGTGACTAATAGGGAATTCTTTTCTTTCTTATTGTATTGGCTTTGCAAATTCCTTTTTTGCACTTCCTCTCAGAGAATTATGCCTGAATTTGCCCCTCTTTCCAAAGCCTTTGTTTTACAGAAAAAGGTGGACTTAGCCCCACATGTTCTAGGGCACGTATATAGAGTCTGCTCCCTTTTCTGTGAGAAACCCTTAGATGCTAATCAAGGGGGGCCATTCTGGATCTTTCAGTTTTGGCTTTTCGCCTATTTTACTGAGTTACAAGCCAAATGCCTTAAATTTTTCGAGCCAAACCCTCTTACTCACGGCATAAGGATGGCCAATGCTTCACTTTACCCTTCTACCTTTGCTTTTTACTTCTCTTTCTTTCACCAGCTTCCAGCCTCCCTTCCTACTTACCGCTTTCATCCCTTCGAACCTTCCATTGGTCCATCTTGGTTGAGGAATTTTCTAAGTGACTAGTCCTGTACTTCACTTATTCACAAGGATATATGGGCTTTCATTCTGATTCCCAGAGAATTATTTATCGGGACTTTGAACCCGAAGGCCTACAAATGCATTGTTGAACCTTACTGTCCAACTCAGTTTGCTAGACAATTTGGCCTCACACAAGGGGTCCCAATACCTCTCTGTAGCAACACAAATCTCAGCCTTACCAGAAGGGATTTGAAAGTCTGGAAATCCAGGCTAGAAGAGGCAACTTTGAAATTTGTAGATGACTTAGCCAACTTTGAGTACACCCCTTTCATTCCTCAAGGTACCGTGTTGAAGAGGTACCAAAACTGGTGGGTGACTAACATGGAGATTTATTTGGCCATTTCACCTTTAAACCTACTAACAGTGTTAGATGTGACCAAGCCCAAAGAAACTGGGGTTGTCACTTCTTCCACTGTTTCAGATACAGCACATGCTGCTCCTGCTGCTTCAATTTCTCCCAGAGGTACTCGGGCTGCCTCGAAGAAAGGTATACCCTTGTCCCTTCTCCTTTTGTCTTTTATAATGCATTTTGCCTTATCTTTAATTCTTCTTTTGTGGAGGTGGTCAATCACAAAAGAAAAGGAGGCTCTTTGAACTCGAGAAGGGAACATCTAATATTCAAGGGGAAGAAAATGAAGAAACAGATGAAGAGGAAGAGTTATTTTTGAAAAGAAAGAAGAAAGCGATCGTCTTTTCATCCGACTCGGTTAGGGATGAGACAACTGCCAGAGAGTCGGAAGATGAACTCATCTCTTTGGAATCCAGATCGCAGCTTGAAGAACTTGAGGGAAAAGTTGAGAAAGAGCAGACCCTGCCAACACAGAGGAAAAGGAAAAGAAAGGTGACTGTCTCTCCTTCTGATATGGTCGAATACTCTGATTCTGAGACAATTGCCAAAGCCATAGAGAAGAGAAAAAAGATGTCTGCTTCCGCTCCTGTCTCAGTTGAAGATACATCCTAAAGCCATGATTGTCTTCGAGAGAGCTGAGAAAAGACGGCAGCAAAAATTTCTGAGAGATGAATCTGCCGCTGCTGACATACTACAAAGGGAAACTGTAAGAAAGCAACAGACTGCTAGATATTACACCCTTCGTAGTTCCCCCATTATCGCCAATACTTCTGGAGCAGGTAATTTTTATGCTTCTGTGATTTTTCCTCTGTTAGCCTTTGGTATCGAGGTTTAACATTGCCTTACATTTCTTCCTCTTGCAGCGGCAGCTTCTGAGTTCATCTTTCCGATGAGACCTCTCTCAGTTTCACTCGAGGTTGATCAGATGTAGGATGTAAGGACTACTCAGACCATACTTCCATTTTTAGGGTCTATATTTTGTGCACTTTTCTTGAGGCCAAGCATTCCTGCACCTCTTCCTCTTGGTTTGACTCCATATCTTTCTTACTTGACTCTTGACCTTCCTCAATTTACTTCTTTGCCGAGTCTTGCTCCTCTTTCTCCTTCCAAGGAGATTCCAACTGCTACCTTGTCTCTGATGGGTGCTGACAGCTCTCCAATTCATGACTTACCACCTTTACCTAGCTCCAGCCCTCCTTCTCTTGATTCATTGATGACTAGGACCATGGAGACCATTAAAGATGCTCCACCCATTTTTCCTATCCCTATGCAATCTTCTGTGTCTCCCATGGCAACTCTCTCTGCGCCTCTCATGTCTACTGGTGAGATTGATATTTTTGAAGCAAGATTAGCTAGTCTTTTTGACATCACTTCTACTTCTCCGATATTCGATGAGGAGGCTGAGCCATTAGTTTTGGCTGATTCTTTGCTGGAAATTTTTGAGAGCTCTCCTTCCTCCAGCAGCCAACCTTCTGTGCCTTTGATAGACTTGGACACCTGTCTGGACCTGCTAATTTCTTTTTCGAGGATTCCCTTCGAGGCTCTACAAAGGCCTATAATTAAAAACGGGTTTCTTCAATGCTGCAAACTTGCTGAGCAGTCTGGTATGGATGTCTCTAATCACCTATCCCAGGCAGAAGCTACCATCGATTTTTACATCAGCATCTGTCATGCTGCCAAGGCCGCAGATGAGAAATTGGTTAGAGATCAAAGTTTTGTTTCTCAAGTGCATACTGAAGTATCGACGCTTAAGGAACAACACTCCTCTGCCTCTCACTTTCGAACTCAACTGCTGGAGAGGAAAGCTCAACTCGAAGAGGAGCTTTCTGCAGTGAATCAGGCCTTACTCCGAACTGACCTCAAACTGCAAATCACCAATCAAAGACTAACTGATCAAAAGAAAGATATGGCTGAAGCTATTCAACTGTTTTCGTCGTTTACCAATAGGAAATCTGTTGTACAAAAACAGCTAAAACATTGTAATGATTTTTGGGCCAACTTGTGGCACAATGTACTTGACTCTTTATAAAACATTTCCTTGTTTACTATTTTATGTTCTTGTACTCAGTGTTTATTTTATTCCCTGTGTTTCCCAAATAGTTGAAAAATAAGGTTTTAAATATCTGCCATTAATCTTTTTGGGATGCACATAACCACTCAAATTTTTCAAATGGTATGCCCTAAAAGGCAAAACTCTATGAATTTGATATGGTCCTTCCCAATTAGGTGACCATTTGCCAAATCTATGGCTTCTAATCCCTATTGGGAGTATTGTCTTCCACACCAAATCACTTTCATCGAAGCCAATGTGTTTGACTTTCTTGTTATAATTTTTGGCTGCTTTCTTCTTCTGAAAGAGAATGCTATTTAATGCCAAAATTCTAGCTTCATCTATATCTTCTAACTCCAAGCACATACTCTGATAGTACTGCTCAGGATCCAACTGGTCTTGGCATCTTACCCTTAAGGATTTAACATTGATCTCCACTGGTAACACTGCATCATGCCCATAAACTAAGGCATAAGGAGTGACTCCTGTGCTTGACCTTGGGGAAGTTCTATAAGCCCACAATACATCTAACAATAAGTTGTGCCAATCTCTAGGATTATCTTCCACAACCTTTTGTATTCCCTTTTTTAAGGACTTGTTAGATGACTCAGCTTGACCATTGACTTGTGCGTAATATGGAGTGGAATTAACAAGGCTAATCCCGAACTCAGCCACAAAAAACTTTACCATTTTCCCATAAAAAACAGTCCCATTATCGACCGTTATCGTTTGTGGGATGCCAAATCTATGGATCAAATCTTTAATGAACCCAATAACCTCCGTCTGATCTACAGCTTTATATGGTTTAGCTTCGACCCATTTGGTGAAATAATCAGTAGCTACCAAAATAAAACAATGATGCTTCGAAGAGGGAGGGTGTATTTTCCTCATCATATCCATGGCCCATCCTCTGAATGGCCAAGGCTTTACTACTGCATGTAGATCAGTTATGGGCACATGCCTTATTGTACCATGCTTTTGACATGCCTGGCAGCCCTTTGCATATTCTATGCAGTCTTTAAGGATAGTCGGCC
This sequence comes from Camellia sinensis, assembly GCF_055761805.1. Taxonomy (NCBI): domain Eukaryota; kingdom Viridiplantae; phylum Streptophyta; class Magnoliopsida; order Ericales; family Theaceae; genus Camellia; species Camellia sinensis. The sequence continues at coordinate 186,903,372 of NC_138963.1, read as the reverse complement.
AATAATAGGAATGTCTTCGAAGCAGCCATCTCATTTTCACACCAGGTTGATGTGCACCACAGATGCCTTCGTGAACTTCAGCCATAGCTATTAATGCTTCTTTTGGCCCTAAACATTCTAACAATAGACCATCTCCCCCTCTTTTGTAGAGATCATTGTTGTATATGATGTATTGCACAGATTGCAATTTAACTCTTCTGCTGACTTTTGAGGATGGGCCAGCCAAGTATTGTATTATTGGATGTCTCTAATCCCGTTCCTGCAGATTATTATAATTGATTTCCAGGACCATGTTCCTCTTACTTAAAGGTGGTATAGGTTTTTGGTATATTGTTTGGCTTACATCCCACTGGGTACCATCTTTATTCTTGAAATTCGAAGCTTTCTGCGCCACATCGTTAGCTCTATTATTCAAGAATCTCGGAACATAAGTTACATTTACTATTTCAAATTGAGAGAGCAAATGTAATGCGACGACATAATATGGCAGCATACTTATACTTTGACACTTGAAAGTCCCTTTTACTTGGTTAACGACCAATTGGGAATCTCCAAATATGTCAACTGCATGTACTTGTAATCCAATAAGAATTTCCAATCCCACTATCAAAGCTTCATATTCAGCTTGATTATTAGAACAAGCAGTTTCATCTATTCTGAAACCATGTGTGGTTTCTATTCCTTGTGGTGACTTGATTACTATACCAACTCCAATTAGGCCATTGGCTTTCGATCCATCGAACCACATTTGCCATGGCTCGACACTAGCCATACTGATTTCCATTATTTCTTGACTCTCTGTTTGAGATGGATGGTCTGCCAAAAAATTGGCTAAAACTTGTCCTTTCACTGCCTTTGGGGGCACATATTCTAAGTGAAATTCTGACAAGGCTAATACCCATTTGCCAATTCTTCCCCTTAACATAGGTCTAGATAACATGTATTTAACCAAATCTGTGGTTGCAATTACCAAGACAGTCGTAGGCAAAAGGTAATATCTTAATTTCATTACAGCAAAATACAGCGCAAGGCAAAGCTTTTCTACAGCTGAATATTTACATTCACAAGAATTTAAAAATCTACTAAGGTAATAAACAGCTTGCTCCTTGCCTTCCTCATTGTCTTGGGCTAAGAAAGCTCCCAATGAATCTTCTGCTGCGGCTATGTACAACTTCAAAGGCTTAACGCCATTTGGTGGCATCAGTACTGGAGGGTTGGCCAAGTAGGCTTTGATTCCATCGAAAGCACTTTGATGCTCCGTTGTCCACACAAATTCCTCTTCATCTTTCAGCCTTAATAAAGAAGAAAAAATTTTAGTTTTCCCTGCAGTGTTAGAAATGAATCTTCGAAGAAAATTAACCTGTCCAAGGAACTTTTGTAATTCTTTCTTACTTGATGGAGGTCTGGCTTCAATGATGGCTTTGGCTTTATTCTGGTCGATCTGTATTCCTTTCTTGTGTACTACATAGCCCAAGAAGTTTCCAGATGACACGCCAAAAGCACACTTAAGAGGATTAAGCTTCAATTTGAACCTTCTCATTCTTTCAAAGGCTGCCTCTAGGTGAAACAGATGTTCCTCCATGGATTGGGATTTAACCACAATGTCGTCAATATAACATTCTAAATACCCACCAATAAGGTCATGAAAGATAGTGTTCATAGCCCTCTGATATGTAGCCCCGGCATTCTTTAGGCCAAACGGCATTTTAACCCATTCGAAGGTCCCAATATTTCCAGGGCATCTAAATGCTGTCTTGTGAACATCTTCCTCCGCAATGCAGATTTGGTTATAGCCTGAGTGCCCATCCATCATTGATAAAATGTGATGTCTTGCTGAGCTATCCACCAGCAGATCTACTATAGGCATAGGATATTCATCTTTTGGAGTTGCCAGATTTAGGTTTCTAAAATCGATGCATACCCTCATTTTGCCATTTTTCTTGACTACAGGTACAATATTAGATAGCCACTCAACATACCTGACTGTTCTGATAAAGCCTGCCTTGAGTAGTCTAAGAATTTCTTCCTTGACTTTCTGGATCACTTCTTAACCCATTCTTCTTGGTTTTTGTTTGTATGGCTTGAAGTTAGGCTTCATGGGAAGCCTATGTTCCACTAATGACCTATCCAATCCTGGTAGTTCATTGTATGTCCATGCAAAACAATCTTTATATCTTCTCAGAATAACCAATAACTGGTCCCTATCAAGAGAATTCAACCAAGCACTTATATAAATGGGTTGTTGTACAGAATCTTCCCCTAAATTTATTTCTTCTAAGGGGTCTTGTATCTGGGTACTTATTGGAACTCCTTCTTTGATCTTCTCTGACTTCGAAGAAGTCTCATTGCTGTGTTCTGTTTCCAGGCTCTTTGATTCCTCCTCTTTATTCTCTTCCTCATAGACAAAGTCTGTCCACAAGGTTTCTTCTTCCTGTATTTCTTGGACTTTTGTTTCTATGTCCAATGCACAGTATTTATCAAGGGTCAAAACTCTGGCTTGTTGCTGCTCCCGCTTGCAGCCAATCGTCATAACTTCTTTCTCTTGCTCTCGTACTTTCTGGACTATTGACTTTATATCCAATATTGAAAACTTGATTAAAGCCAAAGACCTGGCTTCTGGTGCTTCATCTTGCTGCCTATAACTAGGCATCATTGTCATCTTTAACCACTAGCTCTTCACCAGCACTCTCCTGGACTAAATGCTTCAGGTGTGCTACTTCCTCATCAGCCGTTACTTCGGCTGAGCCATCGAATTCCATCAGTATACTGAGCGGTGCCACGCCATCAATATATAACTTGGCTTCTGCGAAATCTGCACAGGCTATGAAAGGTTGAGGATCTGCATTAATTTCCTCCGTCTTCCCATTGCCTAGAGCTATTATCATTTTCTAATGCAAAGAGGAAGGCACACATTTATTAGTGTGGATCCAATCTCTACCAAGTAAAGCATTGTACTTCGCATTGCTATCGATGACGAAAAACGCTGTCATGCAGTCCTTGGTTCCCACACTCAGGTTGATGGGTAGAATTCCCTGGGCCATCTGCTTGTCTCCAGCAAAACCAGCGATGGTTGTACTAGTTGGGATCAACCTGGGATTCCTCTTCCCTAATTTCTTCAAGGAGGATTTCGGTAATAAGTTCACCGCCGCTCCATTATCCACCAAGACTCGGTTTAACTGAACCCCATCGAAGAAGGCCTTAATGTACAAAGGCTTAACATGCTGCGTCATGGAATTCGAGGGATATTCGAATGGATACGAGAGGTTAATGCTTACCACTTCTTCGCTCTCATATTCAGCTTCCATTGGGGTAACCATTCCGAAATTATCTTGTACCATACTCGCTTGTGAATCTTCACTAGAGATCGGAATTGGATCAGCTTCCTGCCCCTCTTGATTCTCATCTCCAGCTTGGAATTCTTGTGGTAGTATGTGTACCATGTTCACTGATACCGGGGGAAACGAGCCAAACTGGATGGCTGGCTGTACCTGTTTCCCCTCTTGGTCACCTTGGTCACTTACCTCAGAAGCATCCTGCATGCTGTATTCTGGTATTTCACTGCTAACGGGTCCCTTCGAATGATTTTCCTCGGCTGGTTTTCCAACCAGAAATGTTTGCTCGGCCATGAAAGCTTCGAACATTTCTTCTTCCACCATTTCTTTCTTCTGGCTTACGCCAATATCTTCTTCTGTTTCGCTACCACTCTCCATCAGAGCTTTCTCCAACCCTGCTAGACTTTCCTTCTCTCTGACTTTTAGTTCAGAATGAATCTTGGCCAACTGTTCTCTGCTGCGATCCACCTCGTTTTGTATAACTGGCTTTGGATTATGGTCTGACTTTCGATTCTTCTTTTCTCTAGTCTGGATCAACGAAGAACTCTCTCCACTTTTTTTCAGGTCTTTCTGGTATTGGGTGTACCTACGCTGAATTTTCCTCCTTTGTGATCTGGAAATAACGAGGACCATATCTGGTTCCCTCGTTCTTGGGTGTTTCAGCAATACCCAGTTGTTAGGGGCCACCAAAGGAGGCTTAACCATCCTACTTTGATTTCCAAAATTCCTTTGGGTAGGCATTTCCCTAGGTTTGTTTTGCATCACAAACCAATTTGGGACTCCAGGTACCCACGAACTTACTGACCTAGACGTTGAACTGCCTCTTTCTTCTTTCAAGGTCACCTTCAAGGCTGGCTGTGAAGACAATTGTTTGGCCCTGTCTCCAAGCTTTGAGCCTGATTCAGGCTCTCGATGATGGTGATCATTTTCTGTCCTTCGTGAAGCTGGCCCAAGGGGCCAATTCCTGGCTTTGATCCTAAAACCTGAACTCTTCTCCAGTCTTCTTTCAGAATGACTACTCTCCATCCTGTAATAGTTAGGTGACCTGGCCTCATATAAGGGTCTCTTGCCTTTAGCATGCATTCTATCAACTGCAGGCTCAACCACTAATGGCTGCCGCCTAACATTAGCCGGATACGGCCTTTTATTATAAGCATTGGTTGGTTTGGGACGCCTCTGCACATCCCTGTAATACTGCTTCCCATCGACTGGAAGGCCTTTCAACCACTTATAACTCAGTCTGCACCTGGGACACATTCTTTGCATTACGGCTGCCTCTAAGGAGTCATCATCCAGTGCTTCTTCATCAGAGTCTTCCCTCTGATGTGAGAAATCTCGTCCCATAGCTGGTGGACTTCTAATGTCTTTTTTGGTTGCTGTCTGGTTGGCCACATGCATTTGTACATTGACTTCCTCCAATTCTTTCAAAGACAGGTTCTGAAAGTCTGACATAATGACATTGGCTGCCACCTCTCCAATTTCTAGAAATGGATTGTTATCGATCCCCATGGCTTTTTCAGCTTTGGCTGGGAACTTCAAACTCCCTTTCCGAATTTGTTCTTGGATCCTGTCTCGAAAAACAACACGGTTTTTAGTCGAGTGAGACCAGAAATTATGCCATATACAATATATTTTTCCTTTAAGTTTATCAAGAGATGAAATTTTAACCCCTTTTGGTAACTTAAGGAAGTTGGCCGCAAGCAAATGATCAAAAATGTCATCTGCCTTAGTTAAATCGAAAGAATATTTCCTGTGGAGATCTTTCTTTTTAAACTGCTGGTCAATTGTCGTATCTTTATGAATTAATGCTTCATAGATCATAGGCTCTTTTCCCACAATCTCTGCTGCATCAATCTCATAATTAGGATCTTTGTAGTATGTCCTATATGATGCATTATTTCGATCCTATTCCTCTTCTAGTAATGCTTCATATCTAGATACTTTATAAGTCAGTTCCACTAAATCTCTAAACTCTGTTGAATCAAACTTCTTTCGAAGCCTGAACTTTAGGCCATTTTGAGCCAATCTTACGAATTCTGTTTCTGGCAAGATTACTCTACATTTATTTCGAGCCCTCTTAAATCTAGAAATAAACTGAGTAGCCTTCTCTTCAGGCCTTTGACTCAATCTTGCCAAGTCTGCCATGGAAACTTCTGGCTCAGATTGGAAGAATTGGGCATGAAATGCCTCTTCCATTTGCTGCCAAGTCTGGATGGAGCCAGGTGGAAGATTAATGTACCATACAAACGCTCCCCCAGTTAAAGAATTCGGGAATAGTCTCAATTTCATATAGTCATGATTGGTAAATTCACCACATTGAGCGGCAAACCTAGCAATATGCTCTACTGTTGATTGGTTTCCGTTCCCATGAAAGAGGACAAAATCTGGTACCCTGAAACCTCTTGGATATTCATGTACCCTATCGACCCATTCTGGGTATGGTTTTCAATACATAGGAGTTTGGACCCCCCGAGCCATTGGTCCACACAACTCCCTAACTATCTCAGTAATTTGGTCCCTAGGGACCATATTTTGTGCCTGCTGAACCACTACTGGGGGAACAAACACAGGATTTGGTGGACAAACTTGTGCTTATGGTCCCCTTGGTCCATAAGATGGTACATTCGGGACTGGCTGTCCCTGTGGTACAGGCTGCTGTTGGGGGTGTAAGTAACCTCTTTGAGCCTGTCCTACGAAAGGACCCACGAAAGGTGCTGGAACAAGTATTGTATCCCTTCCACTTGTAGGGAAACCTTCCAACCCCCCGTGTATAAATTCGAATAAGGGATTATTGTACCCCCTAGTGCCAGGTAAGGCTTCGAATGTGGGATTTGGAACCATTCTTATGCCATTTTCTTGTACTGGGCCAGCTCCACCAATTTGCATGGCTTCACTGTTAAACATTGAGGCATTCTGGCCTGCCGCAGGCCTCGAAATGGGTTCGTACCAAGACTGAGGTGGTAATCTTTCATGAATCTGAATACTGGTTTGACCATTGGAATGTCCATTAGCTTGCATAGGTTGTCTAGCCAATCTTTGCTGAGGGACATTTACTTCCTCCATGTGTCTTACATTTGTTGGTTGGTGGTTATTCATTCGATCCAAAAAGGATACTGCCCACCTTTCCATTGTGTTTATTAATTGCTGTCCCATAGCATCTACTAAGCCGCCCCACGGGTTGACTGGCTGGGTAGATGGGACACTAGATGGTCCAATTCCTTGGTCTCGTCCACTATTACGAACAAATGGTATTTGCTCTGAAGTATTGTTCTGTTCGACCATGGGTTCTGATAAAATAGGAGTCTCCACAAGATGTGTTATCACATTATCCTCTGGATTGGATGTCTCCACTTCTCCTTCCACGCCTTCTTCCAATCGTTCGTTCTCTCCTTGTCTTCTACGTCTAGCCATTTTTTAAAGGGTCCCACCGGGCGTGCCAAAAATATATTTTGGCTTTTTGGCTTTCGAAGGTTACTTTTGTAATTATAAGCGTGCCAGCAAGGATCAATCAGTCCTTACAAAATTGTAATTGCCAAACAATTATTCAGACGATTGTGTTATGGTTCTTTTAACCTCAATAAAGAGGACTTTTACTGGTAGCTTACTGGTAATTTGACTTCAGAGAACTAGAGCATAAGAACAGTTAAATAAACTGAAGCATTTCATTAGTATGAAAAACTTACAATGATCTTAGTTCTGTAGAGAATTACAGCGGCAATATACTCGAAAACTACTCCTACAAATGAAGTGCAGCGCAGGAACTTAAAGTACAGAAATGTAAAGGACAGGAATAACATTGGAATATGTAAAGTAAGACTGGTTTTCTTTAGATCTTTCTTCGTCCCCTTCTCTGAAGTCCTTCCTGCTATTTATACTCTCCGAAGATAACCATCGAATTGTACTTCAAACCGTCGAACTGCTCCTTCGTGATCGCTGATCATGCTACCTTATAAGTAGTTCCACTACGCCTTCACTTGCAGTTAGGCTTCCCCCCTATATTCGAATTTGAATGTGAGCAACCGTTGACGCCACGTCACCGTACATTTCTTTGTTGATCCGCTACTACTCAGATCTTATAACAACTAATATTAACTGCCACGTGTATGATCAGGATCGGAGACCTGCCTGGTCTCCCCATATTACCCTTACTTTGCCACGCGTCGAATTGTCACTGGCTAGCACAAAATGTGTAGCCAACAGTGGTATTTGGGAAATCAAGTATTCAACCACATTTAAATATATATATATATATATATATATAGTTGTTATACTTGTTCAATTTAAAAATAAAAAAATAAAAAAAATCTGTGTTGTACTTGTTGGTAAAAAAAAAAAAAAAATTTCCTGCACGTGCGCCAATATCTCACAAAATCAAAGTTGTGCACTGCTAAATAAGCAGGTGCGGGAAAGGAGGTGTTGACCAAGCCGCACGTGCGGCTTGGGCCCCGCACGTGCGGGACGACGATTAAAAAAAAAAAAAAATTTGCGCGAGGGGTGAAATCGTCGCACGTGCGGCCTGGGCCCCTCATGTGCAGGAAATTTGGCAAACTTCAAATCGCACACTACTTTAAAAGCAGGTGCGTGGGTTGGTGCGGGAATTTTTCAGGAAAAAAAAACAAAAAAAACAAACAAGCAAACAAATTGTTTTTTTTTTATTTTTTATTTCCTATTTCGTTAAAAAAAAAAAAAAAAAAAGAAAAGAAAAAGTAGACAAACCTTATCTATATCACACCCCCTACTCTCTCCCAATCACTCTCTAACTTCTCTTAGACTTCTCTCTCTCTCTCTCTCTCTCTCTCTCTCTTAACCCCCACAAACCCACTTTTTCCTTCTTCTTCTTCTTTCTTCTTCTTCCCTTTTCTTCTTCTTTCTTCTTCCTCACCACCATCATCTCACCGCTGGCATCACTTCCCTTTCTGTCCGACGAATCTCCGGCGACCACCAATTTTTCCGGTGAACCTCCATTTTTTTTTCTCTTTCTCCACTTTTTCAAGGTAATTTTTTTTCCCTTTTATGTGTAGATTTGTGGATGTAGGAATCAATTTGTGGAGTTTTTGATTTTGTTTTTGATTTTTATTTGATCTAGTGTTCATCCTAAAATAATAATAATAATAATAATAATAATAATAATAATAATAAAAGAATAATAATAAAAAAATGTTTAGCCATGTTTGTTGTTAGTTGTTTCTTCTTTATTTTATTTTATTTTATTTATTTAGCCATGTAGTAGTCTACTAACTTAGCCATGTTTAGTTTGTTTGTTTATCTTAACCCAAAAAAAAAAAAAAAAAAACACTCAGAAATCATGGTGCTAATACTAATCCTAATTTAGTTTTTTTTTATTTGTTATATTTGTTTAGTTTAAATTGTTTCGTTAGTGATTCTTATTAGTTTAATTAGTTTTAGATTGTTTTGGTTTTATTTTTATTTTTATTTTTATTTTTATTTGTTTAGTTAGTGCTGTTATTTTTATTTTATTTTATTCTTTGATGTAATTTTTCATTTAATTATTAAGTTAGTTTAGTTTTTATTTTATTTTATTTTATTTTCTTCTCTTCTAAAAATAAATAAATAAATAAATAACTGTTTAGTTTAGGTTATTTTATTTTATACTTTAGTCTCTTTTGTAGTTTAGTTATTTTATATTTTAGTTTAGTTTAGTTTATTTTATAGTTTAGTTAATTTAATTTAATGTCATTTTTATTCATTTATTTAATTAATTTCGTTTTTATATATATAAAAAAAAACAAAAAAAAAAAACAAAGTGGGAATTACATGTGGTACATTAGTGGGCAAACTTGTGCTTTCATATTTTATTTTATTCTCATGATTGGTTCCACGGGTTTGTATCTATTTGCTTTTGGTGTGTGCAAGATATGAGTCGATGTGTATCTGCTCGAGCCTCCAAGAAGGCCAGAGGTTCCACCTCTTCGGCGCCACCACCGCCACCGTCACCACCATCCTCGCCACCACCACCGAGTGACTTGCCCCGGTCGGAGTGGGCTTCACCTTCACAAGCTCACGTAGTTCAATATGCTTTTTTTTCAGCGTGACGCAGACACTACTTGGGCCGTTGAGCAGCTCTGCCTCCGACAACAGTTGCGCATTTGCGCTGTGACAGCGCCCACTTATCCTCGTCTGGTACGACTATTCTACCATAACTTGTATGAGACACCCACCGAGGATGGACTGCTCTCTAACATTGATGGTCATGTTGTCCACATCACCTCATCCATGATTGCCACAGTGTTAGGGTTTTTCGCCAAGCCGGAATATCAGCCCTTCACGGAAGTTGAGGATCGACAGCCCATACATAGCCTCATCCAGCAATACTTCTCGGGGGCCCACGGTGACCTCAGTTTCACATGCTTGCGGCGGAGCAAGTTGCCTAGTCGCTTGCTATTCCTTGATTCCGTGGTCCATAAGAATGTCCTTCCACTTGGGCATCGAGCTGAGCGACGTTTGGAGTTTGTTCGAGTTTTACACGGGTATCAGCATGGCTATCAGGTCCCGCTTAAGCATATCATCTGGATGTATTTGCATAAATGTCTACAAGAGGCCGTTCAACCTGATCCTATGCAGAACCTAACTTGGCCACTGCCCTTTGCCAATTTATTGACACTTCTGTTTAAGCTGAACTACCTCCCCTTTGCTGAAGATGAGGAGATTGATAGAGGTTATCCGACTTTCGGCCAGTGGGAATGGCAGTATAGCATATCTCGTATCCCGCAGTCGGTTGGTGCCCCAGTTGATGAGGCCCAAGACCCCGTGCACGACCACCCACCACATCTTGTTCCCCCTGTGCCTCCCTAAGGGGACCCACTCTACATGACTCGCGAGGCGTACTTACAGCTTCAACACTCTGTGGATCAGGTCCACAGTTGTCACGACCCAAACCCGGCCCTATGGGTTTAGCACCATAACCGGCCAGTAATCCGAGATTATCGAAGGCCTGCAGAACAGTAGAACAGTAAAACAGAGTACAAGGCCTGGCGGAAGCCAAAACAGTAAAGAAATAATGCCCAATGAGCTGTGATAGTCTGCATGCAAAAAGACTTTTCATACATATATACATAACATATATACAATCATTTAGAATAGGGACTTACTCCCTATAAAATAGTACAGTAAGCATTCAGTCTATACAGAACAGTAAGACAGTACAGAAGGGGGAATTGTAAAACACCCCTAAGCCTTAACACGATAGGCTCGGAACCTCGCAGTGAGGCACGTAGGCTGGCTTGACAAAACTGGAGTAACCCTGACGCTCCTAGCCGCGGTCTGGTGCCTGTACACCTACATATATATATGAGCAGTGAGCTAAAGCCCAGTGAATAACATAATGCGTAAAGAGGTTAAGAATGAATGTCCTTACAGTATGAAAACAGTTCATTTAAACAGTATTTCAGACATTCAGTCAGTACAGTCATAAGTGGTACATCCATTAGCATATCAGTACAGTAAACAGTAGGTCTTAAAAGACCGAACAGTAGTGATGGCCATCAGTTAGTAAACAGTAGTGGTTCCAACAAGGGAACCGATAGAGATCTCTGTAACAGTAACAGTAAACAGTAGGTGCTAAGGATGCCACAATACAGTTCAGAATATAGGACATACATTCATTCAATTAACAGTAGTCAGTTTAGAAAGCAGTATAGTTCAGTTGTTCAGAAAACAATCATTTGTGAACATATCTTTACACAATCGTTACTCACAGAGTTTGGGCTACAGTATGCTAGAGCGTGCCTCCCCAGTCGCCAACCCTACATAGTTAACAGATTGAACACACTAAGCTACACAGCTGGGAAAGATAGTAACTTAATCCCTAAATGCCTCGATGTGTTCTACATCTATATCCTCAACAAGACACCTTAAACTAGGCCTAAGAATACCTAGAATGGGATGAGGATGTAAAGATGCACGCTTAAAAGCAGTTTCAGAAGTTTCAGAAAAACAGAGTCCCGCTCGAGCGCGGTTTTACCAGCTCGAGCGGACATGCAACAAGGGTACACGCTCGAGCGTCAGATATCCCGCTCGAGCGTGCTGTAAAAGTACTGGATGGGTGAAATCTCCGCTCAACGGACGCTCGACGCCCGCTCGATCGTGAGACACGTGCCTCCGCTCGAGCTCCCAATCCTCTGCTCAAGCGGACTGTAAAACAGTGCAGAGAAAATACTGGATGCTCGGATTCCACGCTCGAGCATCACTAGTCCCCCCTCGAGCGAAAGTGCAAAATCTGGAAAACCCAGATTGCACCTCCAAGCCAAAAACCAAGTTCAAAAGCATAATTTTCAATCCTCTTGGGCTAATTTCTGGAAAAACACTTGTAAACACATGGAATAACATGATTCAAAACTCAATTTGAGAAATCAAGGCCCAAGGGTGTTTAATTCAAACCCACTTTCAAACCATTTTCAAGAACAGGATGAACATGCGAACATGCATGAATTTTAAACAACTTTGAAGCTCAATTTGATGCTCTAAGGAGCCAATTGATCCAAAAACAAGTTGAAAACAAGGACCATTACAAAACTATGGACATGCATGTACCATTTTACCATGAAATCAACTCACAACTCAACAATTCAAACATGCATGCATGGATTATGCTCTATATCAACATGTATGAACTAAAACATGACTTAGCTCTATAATTTAACATGGACCACGCACGAATTAGCTCAAACACAAGAATGAGAAGATGAAATCCTTACCTAGGTCTTGAATTAGGAGACTAGGAGCTCAAATATGCAATCTATGCCTCAATTCTCTTAAATTTCCAAGCAAAACCAAGCAAAGTGAGATGAAATCTACCTCTCAAGTCTCTCTCTCTCACTAAGGTCGGCGAGGCAAGGAAGAAGGCTGAGGAAAATGTTTTGATTCAAGTGTGCAAGGCTCTAATAGTGACTAGGTAGTGGCCACTAAGTGGTCTAATGGTAATTAAGTCAAACTTAAGTAATTGATCAATATTTAATCCAATTTAATCATACCTAATCAGTTTTCAGATAATTACACCATAAAATCACATTAATTATGATGATCATAAAACATCAATCAATTCCCGGTTCGGCCGCCGATAAGGCCTCCAATTAGCAGTTTGAACATAAAACATGAACAGATCAAATAACAATCAAACAGATAGAATACAAATTAACATACATACTCAGTCAATTCAGTTCCAATTTTCAATCAGTCAGTTCAGTACTTTAATCAGTTCAATTATCAGTCATGATCAGTTCAGTTTAACGGTAATCAGTGTTTATCGGTAAGCAGTGGTAAGGGTTATTACAACAGTACTCTTCGTGACCACCACCAGAGTCTCATGGACTTACGCATGGATTTTCAGGCGCATCGTGATTATTCACAGGCGACGTTTGATGGGTATCAACAGTCAGTTGCCTCTCTGCACATTGACTTCTATGCATACCGGGATTTGAGTGGGTAGCGATTTGATCAGTTTGATCAGCGGTTTGATCAGTTTGATCGGCAGTTTGATCAGCATGGCACTAGGGTTTATGATGAGGCGTTCAAGTCTCGGACACTGATTCATGCCCTATTTGAGCAGCATTTCCCACCACTACCACCAGATCCACATCCGTGATTTCTGTATATTTCCTTTATTTTCTTTATTTTTTTTTATTTTATTTCTTTTCTTTTCTTTTCCTTTTTCTTTTCTCCTATACCGAAAAAAAAAACAGTGTGAAGTGTGTATATGTTACTCTCTGTTTCCCTGGATGTGCACCTACAATTCTGGTAATGTTCTCTCATTTCTCTTTACTTTTCCATTGAGAACAATGCCAAATTCAAGTTAGGGGATGAAGGTTATATTTTCTTTTGTGCATTTCTATTTGGCTCATAATTCATGCTTATACCTGTTTCACTTGATTTCATTACTTCACCTGATGTGACTTTTTGCTAGTAGGGTGATGATATTTGCATATGTTAATTGGAGAGCATAGTAGACTTGTATGAAAAGGGTTTATTGGGTAGATACTTGCATGCGATGTTTGCACGAGGAGAGATCTCTGTGTTTGTGATATTAGTGCACTTGTCATGAGTATATCTTAATTCACATGAACACACTATCATAGCGGTGACCTTTTTATTATAATCCCTGGTGTACATCATTGATAATAGCTAGAGTTGTAGAAAAGAATAAATGAGGAGCCAAGATTCTTTAAAAAAAAAAAAAAAAAAAAAAACAAACAAACAAACAAACTTGACTTGTTTGGGTTTGTAGCCTTTTTAACTCGAGTTATTAAGCCCGTAGGGGTGTTTCTACACTTAATGCCCTAAAATTGTCTGGTTTGGAAGTCATTGGCCCAAAACTTGCTACATGGGTTAATTAGAAAGCTTAAGCGACTTAGACATTGCACAATTAAGGAAAAATAAGAAGAATGACTTGTTCGGATTCGTAGCCTTTTCAACTTGAGTTATTAAGTCCGTAGGGGTGTCTTTACACCTGGTGCCCTAAAACTGTCTGGTTTGGGAGTCATTGGCCCAATGCTTGTTACATGGGTTGATTAGAAAGCTTAATGGATCAGGACATTGCACAGTCATAAAAAAAAATCAAAAAAAAAAAAAAAACTTTTGAGAATCTTGGCTGCAACAGGTTAGTTTTTCTGTATATGTTGGGTGTTATTATGAGTTACACTGGGCTATTATAGTGGACAGTTAATTAATATGGAGATTGCACTTTACACTGAGGGTACTCATGACTTGTCTACTAGCATACACAAGTACAAGAGACTTTACTTTTGTATTAACTGAATTGTGATTTTGACTTAATAGGTTCCTTCATGCTTATCCATTGTGCCTTTAATGACTCATGATGTCTCAATATCACACTGTAGTGGCACATAAGTTGAATGTTAGGTGGAGTAGTGTGGTCAATTGTTGTTGAGTATATATGAATATGTTAATGTTTGTGGGTATCATTTCTGGAAACCCTCACGAGACTTTACTCGTCCACTTGGGGTAACCTTGTGGTTTAAAGGCTTGTTGCATATGTTAAATGCAACCGTTTTCCCACGAAAGAGGAAATAGATAGATTTTGTTTAATTTTATTTTATTTTACTTGCTTGAGGACTAGCAAGTTGTAAGTTAGGGGATGTGATTAAGGCCAAATTGTACACTATTGAGGCCATTAATTAGAATCTCTTAACTTCACTTGCTGGCCAAACCGTATACTTTATGTGTGTTGAATGTCAATCAGGTTGTACATAGTCAGAGCATAAAATGGGCAGAAAGACAGAATTTGGAGTTGACCGAGCCGCACGTGCGTTGACTTTTTCTGGGAAAGTCAACCCGACATTTTAAACCTGTTTGGACGAGATTGGAAGTATAGAAAGGCAAGGAAAAGGCTGGAATAGGGTTCTGAACTTGTTTTGACCAAAAGAGAGTGGCTAGGGTTTGGAAGGAAAGAGAAACTAAAAGCTTCAAGGATGTCTCCCATGGTGGTACCTTCTCCATCTACCTCATTCCACTCCTCCATGAGTGGCTAGTCTCCTTCTCTAAGGTTTTGATGAAACCCTAGCCATGTAATTATTTTGTTTTCTTTTTTATTTTTAATTATGTAAAGGTTTGAACATTTGTATGGTGATTAGAAGTTTCTTTTATATATTTTTCATTATTTCTTCGAATATTTAACTTTCTGTGATTGTTGAATGTTATCCATACATGAGTTTTCTATTCCTTCACATTCAAGGTATGAGACGAACCATGCTACGAGGAACGATTGTATTACTTGAGATGGTTCGTGCTCGTACATTGAATATGATGATCTTCTTGTTAAATGCTTTGAGCTTGTAGTTGCGAAGCATTAATCCGTTCAAACCATAGCATAATTGATTTCAATTGGAAACCCTAATTACGAGGCTAGTGGTGGACTCTTTGCCCTAGTTTTTCCCCCAATTCAGTAAACCCAATTTCATTTATTATTGATAATTTAATTCCTTAGCTTAATTTATTTGTTATTAATTTAGGCTATGAACAATCAATCTTTTTATCAAAATTAATTTAGGAATTTAACAATTAAATTAGTTTAATTTCACAATTGTCCCTGTGGATCGATACCTGGACTTGCCATTATTCTAAAAGAATTTGGTGTAGTTTAGGGTTTATTTTTGGTGTGTTCAACGACCCATCACTCTCTTTCTCTTGGCCTCTACAAACCATCATCGCTGTTCTTGAAGCATTCATTACTATGAAGACTCCTTTTGTGCCCAAGGTTCAAACTCTACAAACTAAACCAGACTAACAGCCAAGCAATTCATCAGCTGCTCCACACATCAACCCACCATCTCAATGGTAGTGAAAACACCGACATAGCGACAATCTTGCAGCTAGAACCAGGAACAGAAAACACCAAAGTCCTAAGCTCCCAACCTTAGACCTTAATAATTTTCCAATCGCTTTATCTGTGAGTAATCATCGTCGTAACCAATGACGACATGTCTCGCCAAACTCTTGTCGTAAAAGACTTTCTTGTTGACATCCCTGATATCATAACTGTGCAATCCACTCCATCTCCTTATAGTCAATCCAAGATGTTCATGTCTCCAGCAACTCAATATGAAGCAAGTGGACTACGTTACTGCTGCCAAAGCCGAGGCCATTGCTAAGGCAAAAAAAACAAGTCAACACGGCCTGCAACAAAGGCTACTATCTTGACTGGATGACAGCCCTCAAAAAGATGTCTGTCACTGAGGACTCACCTCTCCGTGATATGGGTCAACTCAGTGTCCCTTTTCCCTTCATCTCCCAATCAATCTAAGGATGAGGCCAAGGAAGTAGAAGAGGCAGACGAAGCGGAGGCCAGAGACAAGGAAGAGGCCGACGCTGAGGTTGCCGAGAAAGAATCTGAAGCTGCTGCCGGGGCCAAGTCCCTAACTCTGAATGAGCAAGTCCTTGACTTGACTCAGGATGAAGAGGATGAGGTTCAAAAGACCACTTCTGAGGCCGAGGTCGAGTCTACCAATAAGAGCCTAGATAACACATTGCGTGAGATCGACGCCGAGGTCCAAGCTGAAAAATCTGCCCAGCTGTCTACCGAGGCTGACACGACGCCAATTGCCAAGGTAAGGCAAACTGTGGAAAATGCATGAACTTTGGTTTTTCTTTCTTTTTTTGCTTTTCCCTCTTACTTTTGGACAGTTGTAATCTTTTGTTTGAAAAATGTTAGCTTTATATTTGGCCAATGTGCCCCTTTTGTCTTTGTAGATGAACAAGTAATCTTTTATGCCAGGCCAAAATGCCTTTTTGTATCTGAACAAGTTTCTTTTTTGAATGCAAATCTTATATTTTCTTTCAAGTGTTAAATGTATGCCTTCTTTTTTTCTATGCATGTTTGCTACTTTCTTTCATGCTTTTTATGCTTCCAAACTTAGAGTATTTTTGCATTTCTTCGAAGTGTACCTTAACTGTATAATAACTCTGGGATACAATACATCGGATAAACCTTGACCGTTTGCCTCGGCTAATCATTTTCATACCTCAGCTAACACTTTAAAAATAAAAATATTTTTATAAGTGTTATTGCTTTTTTACCTCCATACGCTATCTTCTATTAAGACTTCACCCTTTCCAAATTTTGACAACCTGGTTGGTCACCTCGGGTAACATGTACCTCGGATACTTTATTCATCATTGCATTAGCTAACTCCAGCTTGTAAATTTCTCCAAAATTTCAACAAGTATTAAGCCCATATTTGAAAATTTTAACAATTGTCAAACTCTTAAGTTTGTTCATCACTTCAGCTCCCTACCCCCTAATGTGAACCTAAATTCCACTTATGTTCACATTACGCATGTGACTATGGTCTTTTGCAAAAATCAGATTCAAACAAAGGCTTCTCGAGGTGTTTCAACCTTAGTTTCTCTGTTAATGAACTTAGTTCCATTCTGAGTTTGACTCTACCAATATGGCAAGTCCAGATTAATTCAACTTAGTTCAACTCCATTATGTGCAAGTATAATTCAATTCTACCATATAATGAGTCTAAGTTATTCGTCATGTTTCATTCAGAAACATCGCTAACTTAGTTCAACTCTATTATATGCAAATATAATTCAACTTTGCCTTATAATAAGTCAAAATTATTTGTCATGTTTCATTCAGAAACATCGCCAACTTAGTTTAATTCTATTATATGCAAGTATAATTCAACTCTGCCATATAATAAGTCTAAGTTATTCGTCATGTTTCATTCAGACGTATTGCCAACTTAGTTCAACTCTATTATATGCAAGTATAATTCAACTCTGTCACATAATAAGTCTAAGTTATTCGTCATGTTTCATTCAAAAATATTGCCAACTTAGTTCAACTCTATTATATGCAAGTATAATTCAATTCTGCCATATAATAAGTCTAAGTTATTTGTTATGTTTCATTCAAAAATATTTCCAACTTAGTTCAACTCTATCATGTGCAAGTATAATTCTGCCATATAATAAGTCTAAGTTATTCGTCATGTTTCATTCAGAAACATCGCCAACTTAGTTCAACTCTATCATATGCAAATATAATTCAACTCTGTCATATAATAAGTCTAAGTTACTCATCATGTTTCATTCAAAAACATCGCCAACTTAGTTTAACTCTATCATATGCAAGTATAATTCAACTCTACCATATGATAAGCTGTCACGACCCCATTCCACCCCTAGTAGAATGGTGCCGTGATGGCCAGTAATCCGAGATTACCGAAGGCCAACTTTCAAAATTCACATACAATAAGAGTATTACATATGGGGCTAACAGGTGCGGAAGCAATATATACAAATCTAATTAGTCCATAAGAGCTGTGCATAAGTCAAATGAAATGACATACATCTTTACAAGGTCTTACAACTTGGGTACAAGAAGAAATGAAATACAAAATACATCTTGACCAAAAGGCTTCTCAAGCCGACATATACAAAACGCAATGAAATGTAAGCTGAGAAGCATGATCTTCAAGATGTTACAAAAATAGAAATCCGAGACACATCGGCAAACACATCCGAAAACATATCAGCAACACATCTAGGCCTCATTGCCTTCTTGCTCATCACTTACATATATATAGAGAGGGTGAGCTTGGATACTCAGTGAATGGTACAAGTAATAAAGGGTTTGCATGTATAACATCCGAGATCTCTAACAAACAATGCATAATCATAGCTTATGACAAACGTGGGATAAATCGAGTTCATCTAACAAATCTATCGAGCTTCATCAATCAAAGTCTTTCAAGTTTCATGGGTGACATTAACAAAGATTGTGCTACAAATGCTTATAGTCCCCTAGCACGTACGGACTTTCAAGAATTGTGCTACAAATGCTTATAGTCCCCTAGCACGTACGGACTTTCAAGATTGTGCTACAAATGCTTATAGTCCCCTAGCACGTACGGACTTTCACGGTTGTGCTACAAATGCCTATAGTCCCCTAGCACGTACGGACTTTCAAGGTTCTCAAGATTAAAGCTAATACTTGACACACAAATAGGGATAGTCATTCATGCTTAGCAAATACTTTTCAAAACAAAGCAAAACTTTACCAAAACTTTATAACGTAGCTTTATCAAAAATACCACTCACATAGTTCTTCAACGTCGGGGTCAAGCGAGAGTCCAAGTCCTACAAACACTTGGCAAAGTCTGTTGAATGCACTTTCAAACAAGCTTTACATGGATGCAAATGATCTCGGCATTCCTTCAAAACTAAGTCGAACCAAGACAAAACACGGTTTCTCCTCTCGGGAAAAACATGCTGGGTACCAACCAGGCCATTGCCGAGGTCCCACACCTTCTTGCCGAGGTGTGGTCCCGGTGGCCACGCTCAAGGAAATGAAGTCGGGAAAATCTGGGTTTCCCTTTGCTGAAGAACATGAAGAACATGAAACACATGAATGCTCAATCTTAACTTGTCACTACGAAATCTAGAACTTCATGCTATGAATTTAAAAACATGGACCTGGGTACCCATACTCGAAGATCTTATGAAAACAAACACAAAAGCATGAATCTTAATGTAAACTTTCGGATCAAACAAGGCTTTTATTCAAGAACACATGAATACCACTTTCTCTTTCTAAAACCAAACTTTCAATCAATGCATGGTTTGCAAATCAGGTTCGATCATGCAATGCAGGTAGATGATTAACAAGAACAACAAGGGTAGGTCAAGAATCTAACGGTTAGATCTCTAAGAATCAAGCCCGAAGATTCACTCATCCACTCTAAAACTCCTTCTTCCTTCTAGAGCTTCTCTCTCTCAAGGCAAAGATATGGTACAAAATGATAGGTTCTACTCACTGCCGGCTGATTTAACACTCAGCTCGGACACGTGGCAACGGCTGGTTGGTTCTCCCCGAAAAGGTGGCTGACAGACCAGACAAAGTATGGCGAAAGGGTGTTTAACAAGTAAAGCGACATGGCATTCTGACAAGGTACTGACATCGGGTGAAAACATCGGCTCCGGTAGGTGAGGTATCTATGATCCCGGCTAGGACGGACAACACATGGCCTAGCTGTGCCACACCTCGGCCTAGATGTGCCACACCTCGGCCTAGGTCGCACCAATCCGGAACAAGATCACTTAGGTTCAAGGATAACATCTCGACCTAGATGATACACCTCAGCCTAGAAAATGACATCTCGGCCAATATGCCAGGACGAAGGTGGAGGTCAACCAAAGTGGTTTCAAGATGGTTCTGGCTTTAAGGTGACCTCGGCTAGACTCACCAGAAAAGAACAAGACTCAACAAGTAAATTTCACATAAGTATAAACCAAGACAAAAATCTCATTCTAGTTAAGACAAGTCAAGAAAATTCACTACTGCAACTTAGCAAAACAAGATTATACAAATGCTCATGCCCGAGGCTAAGGTGGGAAATGAGGGTCACTACAGTCTACCCTCCTTGGAGAAGTTTGGTCCCCAAACTTTAGTTATCTTGCTCTACAAATAACTCCGGATAACGGATTTTTATTTCCTCTTCCTTTTCCCATGTAGCCTTCTTGCCATAATGCCCCTCCTATTCGATCTTTACCATTGGTATCGATTTGTTTCTCAACTGCCGCTCTAGCCTGTCAATAATTTTTATCGGCTTTTCCTCGTAGCCTAAATCTTCATTAACCACAATCTCAGAATAATCAATCACATGCAGTGGATCTCGGATATATTTCCTCAGCATCGAAACATGAAACACGTTGTGGACTTGGCTTAATTCTGGCGGCAGGGCAAGCCTGTAGGCAACAAGGTTGACCTTCTCAAGAATTTCAAATGGCCCAATATATCGAGGTGCTAATTTACCCTTCTTCCCAAATCTTGAAACCCCTGTCGTCGGCGAGATCTTCAAAAATACATGATCCCCAGTCTCAAATTCTAATTCCCTCATTCTCTGGTCGGCATAACTCTTCTGCTGGCTCTGTGCGGTTTTAATCCTTTGTTGAATGAGCTTAATCTTCTCGGTTGTAACTCGAACCAGTTCGGGACCAATCAGGGCTTTATCTCCCACTTCAGTCCAACATATCGACGACCTGCACTTCCTTCCATACAAAGCTTCGTACGGTGCCATGTCAATGCTGGCTTGATAACTGTTGTTATAAGCGAATTCTACCAACGGTAGATATACTTCCCAATTTCCCTTGAAATCTAGCACACATAATCTGAGCATATCTTCAAGTATCTGAATCGTTCTTTCTGTTTGTCCATCGGTCTGGGGATGAAATGTTGTGCTGAACTTCAACTCGATTCCCAAAGCTCTTTGTAAACTCTGTCAAAATCTAGAAACAAACTTCGAATCTCGGTCTGACACTATGGACATCGGCACTCCATGAAGCTTCACAATCTCATTCATATACAATCCAGCAAGTCGGTTGGCATTGAATGTAGTCTTGACAGGCAAAAAGTGTGCTGACTTAGTAAATCTGTCAACTATAACCCAAATTGAGTTCATACCTTTTTGCGTCCTCGGCAAACCAATCACAAAATCCATGGAGATATGTTCCCATTTCCACTCAGGGATTGACAAGGGTTGAAGAAGTCCTGCTGGCCTCTGGTGTTCTGCTTTCACTTGCTGACAACATAGACACTGGGATACAAACTCGGCTATTTCTCTTTTCATATTTGACCACCAGAAAGTCCGCTTCACATCCTGATACATCTTGGTGCTTCCCGGATGAACGGCAAATTTGGAGCTATGGGCCTCCTACAAAATCTTCCTTTTCAACTCTGGGACGTCGGCCACGCACAGTCTCCCTTCAAACTTAAGCACTCGATTTTCAATGGTGTACCCTGGCCTTGGCTTGGTGTCGAATTCATCAATTACCTTCTTGAGGAACTCATCCTCCATCTGTCTGGTCTTCACTTCCTCAATTATGGTCGGCTCTACTGAAATCATGGCCAGGCACGCCAAACTTCCAACTAAGTTCCTGCTCAACACGTCAGCTACGGAGTTTGCCTTAACCGGATGGTACTGAATCTGCATGTCGTAGTCCTTTAATAGTTCAAGCCATATTCTCTGTCTCATATTCAACTCCTTTTGAGTGAACAAGGACTTCAGACTTTTGTGGTCTGTGAAAACCTGGCAAGAAGTTCCATACAAGTAATGACGCCATATCTTTAAAGCAAAAACCACGGCTGCCAGTTCCAAATCATGGGTAGGATAATTCTTTTCATCGGGTTTTAACTGACGAGATACGTATGCTATAACCTTACCTCTTTGCATTAACACACAGCCCAATCCCTTATGTGAAACATCACTATAAATCTGAAATTCTTCCTTGTCTGACGGTAAAGCAAGTATCGGCGCTGTAACCAACCTCGTCTTTAACTCTTGGAAAGCGGACTCCCTATCCTCGGTCCATTCATACGCCACTCTTTTCTAAGTTAGTTGTGTCAGCGGTACTGCAATCCTTGAAAAATCCTTCACAAATTTCCTGTAATAGCGGCCAAACCCAGAAAACTACGAATCTCGGATACATTAATCGGTGTCGGCCAATTCACAACGACTTCAATCTTACTTGGATCGACTGAAATACCTTCTTCGTTAATCACATGCCCTAAGAATGAGATACTGGAGATCCAAAATTCACACTTGCTAAGCTTGGCATATAATTTCTTGTCTCTTAGGACTTGTAAGGCTAGCCCCAAGTGCTTCTCATGCTAAACTTCATTCTTGGAATAGATCAATATGTCGTCGATGAAAACAACCACGAACTCGTCTAGGTACGGCTTGAAGACCCTATTCATTAAATCCATGAATACTGCAGGAGCATTGGTCATTTCGAAAGGCATTACCAAAAATTCGTAGTGGCCATACCTTGTCCGGAAAGCAGTCTTCTCGACATCCTCGGCCTTAACCTTCAGCTGGTGGTAGCCCGACCTGAGGTCAATCTTAGAAAAGACTCGTGCCCCTTGTAGTTGGTCAAGCAAATCATCAATCCTCGGCAACAGATACTTGTTCTTAATGGTAACCTTGTTCAGTTCTCGGTAGTCGATACAAAGACGAAGTGTACCATCCTTTTTCTTAACAAACAGCACGGGTGCTCCCCATGGTGAAGTACTCGGTCTAATAAATCCCTTATCCAACAATTCTTGTAATTGCAGTTTCAGTTCTTTAAGTTCGGCTGGGGCCATTCTGTAGGGTGTTTTGGAGATAGGTTGGGTTCCCAGCGTAATATCAACCGTATATTCTATTTCTCTATTGACAAAGCAGCCAGGCAAGTCATTTGGGAAGACGTCGGGGAATTCCTTGACAACTGGGATGTCGGCTAGCTCAATGCTTCTATTCAGATTACTTAGTATACTACACAGGTAACCTCGACACCCTTTTTGGATCAATTTATAGGCTTTCATAGATGAGATTAAGTAAGGTGGGGGTACTACTCCTTTACCCTGGAAAATAACCTCGGCTTGGTTTGGGGGTTTCAGTGTGACATTCTTTGAAACACAATTAATAGATGCGTGATTCGCTACTAACCAGTCCATCCCCAATATGACATCAAAGTGGGTCATGCTTAACGGCATTAAATCAACTAATAATTCTACACCCTCAATCACAACAATACACGCCCTACAAATGGATGCAACAATCATAGTTCTCCCAGATGGAGTAGCCACATGTAACATATAATCAAGGGGTTCTTGTTCTCTATTTAATTTCTCGGCAAACTTAACATATATGAATGAATGTGTAGATCCCGAATCGATTAATATGTATGCATCTTGAGAGCAAATTGAGAGTATACCTGACACCACTGTCTCAACATTCGTAGTGTCTCCTGGTACCAATGCAAAAACTCTGCCCTGTCTCATTTGGGCCTTCCCTATGTTATTTCTTTGCGCAGAGCCCGAGGTGCTCCCATCTTTCTTACCCTCGTCAGTTCTTGTCTTCGGACAATCTTTCACGCAATGACCCATTTCACCACATTCAAAACAGGCTCCTGATGCCCAACGGCAAACTCCAGAATGTGGCTTCCCACAACTTGCACATGTCGGCTTAGCGCTACTTTCCTGGTTTGAGTTGCTGGAGCTGCCCACATTCGCCTTTTTCTTGGCGCTAAACGGAACTCGGCGGCTATCATTGTTCTGCCTCTTCCTCTGGTTCTCTCCTGAATCCTGATACCGGTTCAGGTTAACTTCTGCAAGGATGGCCTTGTCCAACACTCCGGCGTAAGTCAGCATGTTGAGCATGTTAACTCGATCCTGAATTGGTCCGCGCAGTCCACTTTCGAACTTTCTAGCTTTTCTGTATTCATCATCGACCATGTGAGGCGCGTACCTCGCCAACTCGGTAAAAGCACGGTCATATTTTGCCACCGTCTTGTTGCCTTGTGTCAGAGTCTGAAATTTCGTGGTCTTGCGATCTCGGACACTAAGGGGAAAATGCTTGTTGTAGAACAGCTCCAAAAATCTGGCCCAAGTCAGACTTGGGTTGCTTTCTCGGGTCATCATCCACCATCTTCGTGCATCGTCGTCTAAGGTGAATGTTGCTAATGACACCTTCTGGGTGTTGGTGCTGGGAAAAATCTCGAACAGCTTCTCCATTTCCAAGACCCATGCTTCGGCCATCATCGGTTCAATACCCCCAGAGAACCTCGGCGGCTTCATCTTTTTGAACTCTCTGATCAAGGCTATGGTGCCGTCCCCATATAAAGCTTGTTGTGGAGGCACTTGTGGCACTGGAGGAGGCGGATGTGGAACTGCATGCCGGCCATTTGTCTGCTCGGCCTGAGTAGAAGTAGTACTAGCGTCTTGTGGCCGAGTTTGCCTTAACTCACGGACCAAACCTTCGACCAGTCTCTCCAATTTATCCAATCTGTCCTCGAGATGATCTCGGCCAATGGGTGGTCTACCTCTTCTCATGATGCTAAGAGTGTGCAAAATGTGACTTTAAAACAAGATGATCAAACAATATGCATGCAACAGCAAATAGTCACGTCGAAATGATGCACACATTGTCAAGTAGCAAGCAAAATGATGCAATCCTAACATCAATCCTACGGAAAGTCCTATGCTCTTTAGGACTCAAAGTGTGAGTAACGTACTATAAGAAACTTGTGCTCTGATACCAATCTGTCACGACCCCATTCCGCCCCTAGTAGAATGGTGTCGTAATGGCCAGTAATCCGAGATTACCAAAGGCCAACTTTCAAAATTCACATACAATCAGAGTATTACATATGGGGCTAACATGTGCGGAAGCAATATATACAAATCTAATTAGTCCATAAGGGCTGTGCATAAGTCAAATGAAATGGCATACATCTTTACAAGGTCTTACAACTTGGGTACAAGAAGAAATGAAATACAAAATACATCTTGACCAAAAGGCTTCTCAAGCCGACATATACAAAACGTAATGAAATATAAGCTGAGAAGCATGATCTTCAAGATGTTACAAAAATACGAATCCGAGACACGTCGGCAAACACATCCGAAAACATATCGGCAACACATCTAGGCCTCATCGCCTTCTTGCTCATCACTTACATATATATAGAGAGGGTGAGCTTGGATACTCAGTGAATGGTACAAGTAATAAAGGGTTTGCATGTATGACATCCGAGATCTTTAACAAACAATGCATAATCATAGCTTATGACAAACGTGGGATAAATCGAGTTCATCTAACAAATCTATCGGGCTTCATCAATCAAAGTCTTTCAAGTTTCATGGGTGACATTAACAAAGATTGTGCTACAAATGCTTAGAGTCCCCTAGCACGTACGGACTTTCAAGAATTGTGCTACAAATGCTTATAGTCCCCTGGCACGTACGGACTTTCAAGTTTGTGCTACAAATGCTTATAGTCCCCTATCACGTACGGACTTTTAAGGTTGTGCTACAAATGCTTATAGTCCCCTAGCACGTACGGACTTTCAAGGTTGTGCTACAAATGCTTATAGTCCCCTAGCACGTACGGACTTTCAAGGTTCTCAAGATCAAGGCTAATACTTAACACACAAATAGGGATAGTCATTCATGCTTAGCAAATACTTTTCAAAACAAAGCAAAACTTTACCAAAATTTTATAACATAGCTTTATCAAAAATACCACTCACTTAGTTCTTCAACGTCGGGGTCAAGCGAGAGTCCAAGTCCTACAAACCCTTGGCAAAGTCTATTGAATGCACTTTCAAACAAGCTTTACATGGATGCAAATGATCTCGGCATTCCTTCAAAACTAAGTCGAACCAAGACAAAACACTATTTCTCCTCTCGGGAAAAACATGCTGGGTACCAACCAGGCTATTGCCGAGGTCCCACACCTTCTTGCCAAGGTGTGGTCCCGGTGGCCACGCTCAAGGAAATGAAGTCGGGAAAATTTGGGTTTCCCTCTGCTGAAGAACATGAAGAACATGAAACACATGAATGTTCAATCTTAACTTGTAACTACGAAATCTAGAACTTCATGCTATGAATTTAAAAACATGGACCTGGGTACCCATACTCGAAGATCTTATGAAAACAAACACAAAAGCATGAATCTTAATGTAAACTTTCAGATCAAACAAGGCTTTTATTCAAGAACACATGAATACCACTTTCTCTTTCTAAAACCAAACTTTCAATCAATGCATGGCTTGCAAATCAGGTTCGATCATGCAATGCAGCTAGATAATTAACAAGAACAACAAGGGTAGGTCAAGAATCTAACCTTAATACACGAATCTAACGGTTAGATCTCTAAGAATCAAGCTCGAAGATTCACTCCTCCACTCTAAAACTCCTTCTTCCTTCTAGAGCTTCTCTCTCTCTCAAGACAAAGATATGATACAAAATGATAGGTTCTACTCACTGCCGGCTGATTTAACACTCAGCTCGGACACGTGGCAACGACTGGTTGGTTCTCCCCGAAAAGGTGGCTGACAGACCAGACAAAGTATGGAAAAAGGGTGTTTAACAAGTAAAGCGGCATGGCATTCTGACAAGGTACTGACATCAGGTGAAAACATAGGCTCCGGTAGGTGAGGTATCTATGATCCCGGCTAAGACGGACAACACTTGGCCTAGCTGTGCCACACCTCGGTCTAGGTCGCACCAATCTGGAACAAGATCACTTGGGTTCAAGGATAACATCTCGACCTAGATGATACACCTCTCGGCCTTGATGATACACCTCGGCCTAGAAAATGACATCTCGGCCAATATGCCAGGATGAAGGTAAAGGTCAACCAAAGTGGTTTCAAGATGGTTCTGGCTTTAAGGTGACCTCGGCTAGACTCACCAAAAAAGAACAAGACTCAACAAGTAAATTTCACATAAGTACAAACCAAGACAAAAATCTCATTCTAGTTAAGACAAGTCAAGAAAATTCACTACTACAACTTAGCAAAACAAGATTATACAAATGCTCATGCCCGAGGGTAAGGTGGGGAATGAGGGTCACTACATAAGTCTAAGTTACTCATCATGTTCACCATGGGAACATCGCCATAAGACATTTCGCTCTTATCTCACAATCATGGATTCCAACAACATTTTCATACTTTTTTACATAGGCTTCGGCATCCTTTTGCATGTGGGTCACTAGAATCCTTATGATATAGCTCTATGGGTAAGGGATCTACTCCCTTTATCGATCTCATGTAAAAGTCTTCAACCTGGGAAGGATGTACACATTGTAATAGAGGTCCAGTAAAAGTCCTTCTGCACAGATGGCCTTCTACCGACAGACGGAACCTGGCCGACTTCAGTCTAATCTTGTGTGCTTCTTTTTTGTCTTCTAAGATCTAGGATCTAGGATCTGCTCATTTAGGCTGAGCTTTTGTCTTCTCGGACTTACTCATCTAGGCAGAGATCTTGTCTTCTAGGATTTGGAATCTGAGATTTGCTCACTTAGGCTGAGCTTTTGTCTTCTCGGATCTAATCATCTAGGCCGAGATCTTGTCTTTTAGGATCTGGGATCCAGGATCTGCTCACTTAGGCTGAGCTCTTGTCTTCTAGGACCTACTCATCTAGGCCGAGATCTTGTTTTCTGGGATCTGGGATCTGGCATCCGGGATCTGGAATCCGGGATCTGCTCACTTAGGCTGAGCTCTTGTCTTCTCAGACCTAATCATCTAGGTCGAGATCTTGTCTTCTACGATCTGGGATCCGGGATTCGGGATCTGGAATCCAGGATCTACTCACTTAAGTTGAGCTCTTGTCTTCTCAAACCTAATCATCTAGGCAGAGATCTTGTCTTCTGAGATTTGGGATCCGAGATCTGGAATCCGGGAATTGCTCACTTAGGCTGAGCTTTTGTTTTCTCTGACCTAATCATATAGGCCCAGATCTTGTCTTCTAGGATCTGGGATTCGAGATTTGGAATCCGGAATCTGCTCACTTAGGTTGAGCTCTTGTCTTCTCGGACCTACTCTTCTAGATCGAGATCTTGTCTTTTGAGATTTGGGATTTGGGATTCGGGATCTGGAATCCGGGATTTGCTCACTTAGGCTGAGCTCTTGTCTTCTCAGACTTAACCATCTAAGTCGAGATCTTGTCTTCTAGGATCTGAGATCCGGGATCTGGAATCCAGGATCTGCTCACTTAGGCTGAGCTCTTGTCTTCTTAGACCTACTCATCTAGGCCGAGATCTTGTCTTTTAGGATCTGGGATCTGGGATCCGAGACGTGGAATCCGGGGTCTGCTCACTTAGGCTAAGCTCTTATCTTCTCGGACCTAATCATCTAGGTCAAGATCTTGTCTTCTAGGATCTGAGATCCGGGATTCGAGATTTGAAATCCGAGATCTGCTCACTTAGGTTAAACTCTTGTCTTCTTGGACCTACTCATCTAGACCAAGATCTTGTCTTTTGAGATTTGGGATCTGGGATTCGGGATCTGGAATCCGGGATCTACTCACTTAGGCTGAGCTCTTGTCTTCTCAGACCTAACCATCTAAGCCGAGATCTTGTCTTCTAGGATATGAGATCCGGGATCTGGAATCCGGGTAAGGCGGTTCAAAAATCCGTTCAAACCGGTAATCCGAATCGAACCAGACCGAATCGTACGGTTTGGTTCGGTTCTATTTAGAATTGGTTCGGTTTCGGATTAAGAAATATGAGAACCGTAAAAACGGTTCGGTTAATGGATTTTACGAAAAAATCGCAGTTTGAACCGAACCGAATTGAATTTAAAAGATATATATATATAATATCAAGTTTTATTTTTATTAATTGGTTTTTTTATAATTTTAATGATATTAGGATGGTATAGATATGTAATATTAAGTAATGTCTTAATATTATTAGTTTTTATCATGAGTTAAATGTAATTAGTTTGAGTAATTATTTTGCTAATATTAACAATTTATTCTTGTAAATAGAAATTTTTGGAACCGTAAACCAAACCGAAACCGAACCGTTTTTTCGGTTTGGTTCTGGTCTGATTTTACAAGTGTAACGGTCTGGTCTGGTTCTCAAAATCACAGAACCGTTAGGATTGGTTCGGTTCTTGGTTTTTCTCAGAACCGAACCAATCCGGACCGTGTACACCCCTAAATCCGGGATCTGCTCACTTAGGCTGAGCTCTTGTCTTCTTAGACCTACTCATCTAGGCCGAGATCTTGTCTTTTAGGATCTGGGATCTGGGATTCGGGACGTGGAACCCGGGATCTGCTCACTTAGGCTAAGCTCTTGTCTTCTTGGACCTAATCATCTAGGTCGAGATCTTGTCTTCTAGGATCTGAGATCTGGGATTCGAGATCTAGAATTTGGGATCTGCTCACTTAGGCTGAGCTCTTGTCTTCTCAGACTTACTCATCTAGGCCGAGATCTTGTCTACTAAGAACTGGGATTCGAGATCTGGAATCCGGGATCTACTCACTTAGGCTGATCCTTCTATACTTGAAAGTCATCTCCTTGGGAGCGCTCATGCGCCCTATCTTTGCATCCCTTCTAAAAAGGTCTTCATTCCGTTAATGTCGACACATTCTCCATCTTCGCTAAACTAGTTGTTGCTGACATGTTGATCTTGCACGATGATGGCCTTCTATTCTAACTAAGTTCCCACAGATTGCGCCAAATTGTGGGTGTTGATTTTCGACCACACAACTAAACGGAGAACTCAGCTGGAGAGCACCGGCAGAATAGATTAAGCCCAAACACCTGCCAACAAGAATATGAGAATACCGCAGTGGTTTGTCCACCCAAGGACATTCCGACGATCAAATCAGTAATCTTATCTCTTACAATTATCAATAAAGTGCTGAAACTTCAACAATGAAAGCATAAAAGCATCTCAAATAAAGTATCCCTTAGACCCACGAAGGTACTTACTTTTATAATGATTAGTGTCCAACTTTCCCTAAAAGTTTTATTTCATGGGACTCTATCCTTTACAAGGATAACATTTATCACAACTCAAACTATTCAGATTAAGATGAACTCACTCAAGAGTCCCATCTCTATCCAAATAGGTAGCTTGATGTCATCTAGGACTCTAGTCCTCTATTCAAATATCTCGAATTTCGATATTATCGCACTATATTTCGGCACCATGGTCCGCCCACGTGGCACCTTGACTAACAACCTCGGCCACATAGACTACCTAAAAATATGTTCCCACAGGATTACTTCTTGCTTACTCATGCGGCAAACCAGTTCAATGTAGAGCGGATGTATGATCTTGAACACCATGATGCACAATGACTTATTTTCGAGATCAAATACGTCAACAAAATAAACTAAAATAAAAAATCATAGCATATTACCTTTCAATCCACACTTACAACTTCAATATTGAAGTGGCCAGAAATCGAACTTAAGTTTCTCCTGCATTCTTCAATATCTGATACTTTGTTAAAGTTTAAACAATATTCATGTAACAAAAAAGTATTGACAAACTTCACAAAAGCCAATTCAAGCTCAGAAAAAATTTATACCCGTTCTTTTGAGCTGCTTGCCACATTTTCAAGCTCAGAAAAAATTTATACCCGTTCTTTTGAGCTGCTTGCCACATTCTGCAATTCTTTAAAGGACTTCCGTATATGTCTTAATATGTAAACTTATTATTTAATAGGTCTTACGAGAATTAATAACGTTTTTTATTAAATACTATTAAAAAAAAGGCTACTAATTGTTAATTTTCAGCGTTAATTTAAAAATTTTGTCACAAAAAATGTCACTAATTATAAATTTTAACGACAATTTAAAAAAAAAAATCATTACAAAAAAAGTCATTAATTTTCAACTTTCAGAGACAGTTTGAAAAATTTGTCAAAAAAAATGTCATTAATTATAGTTTTAGCGATAATTTATAAAAATCGTGACAAAAAAATTACTAATTGCCAATTTTAACGACATCCAAAAAAATCATTATAAAAAATTATTTTTAATAATAATTTTCTTAAAATTTATTTTTAATAATAATTAAATCTAACTATTAAAACTTATTGATACTTTATCCTTTTTTTTAACTTCCTCGCGCAGATACTTTCTTTAAAGGGAGTTTTAACTTTAGATGAAGCCTTATTCACCCAAAAAAAAAAAAAAAAAAAAAAAAACTTTAAATGAAGCCCTGTTTGGAGTTTATCTTATTTGTTTAGGGAAGACAAAATGTAAGTGCAGATACTTTCTTTAAAGGGAGTTTTAACTTTAGATGAAGCCTTATTCACCCCAAAAAAAAAAAAAAAAAAAAAAAAAAAAAAAAAAAAAAAAAAAAAACTTTAAATGAAGCCATGTTTGGAGTTTATCTTATTTGTTTAGGGAAGACAAAATGTAAGTAAAAAATAAATTTTCTTTCTCCTTTTATTTTTTTATTTAAAAAATCCATAAATCCATTGACAAATCCAAGATCTCTACACGGGCTAAGAATTTTCCTGAAGACCTTGAAATTACATCCAAAAAACTTATCCCCAAACAAAGAAAGCTCTGTTTGAAGTCTTTCCCATCTTCCTCTGCACACAATCCAGCAACTTATGGCTTTAATCATGTATTTCTTTGAATGAATGAGAAACTCCAAACTTATTGAGGGTGCTTACACATTTCCTGCATCTATGTTCAGCCCAGAACTATTCATCACATTCACAATAGAAGAATACAGATCTTTTTTTGGGGTAAGCAATTGAATACTGATCTCTTCACTGAAAAACAGGGCTCTTGTACAGAGATTGCCCGATTGAAGAACTACCAATCATTCTGTTCGTAGTTGAACTTGCATGATCTTGCGTTTGAACAATACCCAAATCGGATTGTTCGACAATTTCTTTCTGATTTACAGCATTTCCTTCTGATTCATCGATACACAAGTGGTTAGTTGCAGATGAAGAAGAATCCATTGAAACAGAGCTTTTCATTGGTTGTATAGCATCCTCCATAACCATATTCTTATCTTCCAAACAACTAACAACAGAGAAAAGACCAACCCCATTAATAGAATTCACAGATTCCTTTGAATCATCCAATTCCTTTCTTTGATCATCACCATGTGTTAATTCAACTCCATCCTCTGTTTCAGCCCTGTTTTCACATTCCTCACCTTCACCAACCCAACTGTCACCCAATTCACAACCACCCTCTAAATTCTCCATCTGGGTTTCATCCTGACGATTCAAAGTAAAAGAATTCTGAGTATTGGAATCGGAACGAGTACTTACAGAGCTCGCAACAATACCAGCACGACAGAGCGGGCAATTGGTGTGTGACCTCAACCAAGTATCAATACAAGGAATGTGAAACGCATGATTACACTTGGGCAGTAATCGGAGAGTCTCGTCTTCCTGAAACTCGCTCAAACACACCAAACACTCTCTCCCTTCGATCAACGGATCGCCTTTCTTGAACTTGAAGACTGTGATTGAATTGATGACTGAGGGTTGGAGACCAACGGTGTTGATGAACCAGATGGGATGGTCAATTTGTCGAAACTCTTCGTCTCGGCCGTCTGATTGGTCCCGTGGGGGTGGCCTGAAATGGGTCCGACCGGAACAGTACTTGAGAATGAGCATGTAGTAGCTGATGAGAAGAAAGAAGCAGGAGAGGATTGAGACTGTGATGATGACGTCTGCGGAAACTTGTTGGCTTTGGCCGGTGGAGAGAGAGGGCGGGGGCGGCGGCGGCGGCGGTGGTGGCATGAAATAGAAGTCTGCATATGGGTAGCAACCATCTGGGCAGGTTGGGTCACAGAATTCTGGACATTGTGTTTGGTTTGTTGCAGTTGAAGGTGGAAAGAGTTTTCTGTGCTTCATGGCC
Source organism: Camellia sinensis (assembly GCF_055761805.1). Taxonomy (NCBI): domain Eukaryota; kingdom Viridiplantae; phylum Streptophyta; class Magnoliopsida; order Ericales; family Theaceae; genus Camellia; species Camellia sinensis. The sequence goes on along the minus strand of NC_138963.1, from coordinate 186,870,374 downwards.
ACACACACACACACAGAAAGGTTTGTAAATTTTGCGTTTGGAGAGAAGGAAAGGAAAAGAAAACCAAGGAAATGATCTTGGCAAACTTTTTTTTTCTTGTGTATTTGCTCTGTTTTTCAGTAAAAGGTTTGGTCTGTCAATGTTTAGGTGGAATGGAAGACTTTGATGGGTTTGTTTTTGTAGTATTATTAATTATGTCAAGAAGGTTTACACCTTCGAATAAGTTCAGGCATGAAGATGGATCGATCTTCACGGCCTGACCTCACCATGAGTAGTAAGTAGCTCAAGAGGCGGCCCAATGCTCACAAAGTCAAAGGAGATGGTAATGGGATATGTTATTGGGATTATATCATTTATCCATTAAGAACACACCTTCTTCCTTCTTTCTCCTTATGTATGCTATTTATGAAAGGGCAATTTTTAAGGGTACAAATGTATATTACATGTACTTGAGTAAATTTTCACACATATATATATATATATATATATATATATATTATTTTATAAAATTATGTAAATTTTCATAAATATATGTAAGCTAACACATAAATATTTAAAAAATCACAACTTACGTATCTTTGTGACAACTTATACGATTTTGTGAAATAAACTCATGTATATTTGTAAAAATTTATGCAAGTACATATAGTATGTACCTTGCACATTCAAATACTATATATAAAGAATAATGTTATAGCGCATGCCATATATAAATTATGATATTTGTAGGTTTGATTATTACAAATATCATATTTTAATTCTATAGGAGGCATAATTAAAAAAATGAATTATAATCAAATACCACATGTGTGGGTGAAAATCTGACCACACTGCCCGTTTAGTGATCAGCTGGAGAGCACAAGCAGAATAGATGGCTTAAGCAACCTGAAACAGAAAGGAAAAAGCTCCGGCGGTGGTTCTTCCACCCGGGGGCACTCCGACGATCAAGTCAGTATATCTCTCAAAGATAATCAAGTACAAAATTGAATACTCAAAGTATGAATTACATACCTTAGACCCATGGGGGTGCCTTTCTTTTATAATATACTCAATCCAAGTCCTACTAGAAGTATGACTTCTATGAACTCTAGTTCACTGCTTATTCTGGACTCTTTTAAGTGATAAAGATAAACTCCTTAAGAGTTTTATCCTTATCTTGATTCAGTCCCCTTTGTGCCTTAGGACTCTTGCCCCTTATCTCGGATTCCGATATCTTCGGAGATGACCTCGGCTTCTCCGAGATTACCTCGACTTAACTACCAAGGCACGTGGCACCTCGGCTGACACGTCGGCGTCACCATGCCACGTGTTGGTATTCAGAAAATATATCCCCACAACTGCCCCCTAGGTTCTATTACCTCGGCATTCTGAGGTGATGGAACCTATTCCGAAATTTTGTCACTTCTTTTCTGAATAATGGCTCAAAAACTATTTAGCCAAGATTATCTCCTTTCAGCCGACGTGTTCTCTTCGGAGAACAAGGCTTCGATCGTATTCTCCCATGCGCATGAGCTGTCATGCATATCTAACTGTTTCTTTTACGTGTTTCATCTTTATTGGAGCGTGTCGGTGACGCGCCTGAAGCTGTCTGTTCATTTCGTCTGCGCCGTCTGACGCGTGCGTTACCCTAGGCGTAATGATTGCCCTAATTTTGCCGCCGTTTCACATTTTGACAAAACTTTTCTTTTGCCTCTATCTTTTCTTCACTTTTTCATTCCGTCTTCTTGCTCTTTCTCTCTCTGAAAAGTTCATTCTTCTTTGAATTTGCCATTGCCTCATTCTTGCAAAAGCCCTCTTTGCTGTTGCAATCAATTTCTGGGTTCGGCGAGCACTGCCTCGGCTTCATTTGTCCTGGTAAGACCCTTTCCTTTAATTCTTCCATTTTCTTTATGTGCTTTTGTCTGTCTGTTGCCATTACTGATCTTGTTCGAGGTCTTGGATTTATTTGTATCTTGAATTTGTGGCTTTTACCTTGAACTTCTATGCCTTTTCATCATTCTCTTTTCCGTTGTCCTTGATTTTTTCTGTATTTCTATTGTTTCTGAGAACTATACCTCTGTTCTTGAATCTGAAACTTCATCTTTGTTTTCTCTTTTTTGTATCTGCCCCAGATCTGTGCCCTCGATCTTTATCTTCATACCTTATAGATTTGGGATTTGTCTGTAGAACCCTTAATCTTTAGGGAAACCTGAAAAACTCCCACCTTCTGAAACATATTCCTCTTAGTTTAAGCCAACATAATGGGTATGTGGAGGCATAGGGTGAATACCCCGACAAAACTTGAATACTTTAGGCAAGAATTCTCTATCCCAGCCGATGTTCATCTTAAGCTGGCTGGGGATAATGATACCATCGTGCCCACAGACCACACAATGCCTTTTCCAATAGTTGCTTTTACCGAATGTAGACTTCGGCTTCCACTCGATCCCCTTTTCGTCAAGTTCTCCATTTCTATAAGCTGAACCCTATGCAACTTACTATCAATTCCTATAGGGTAATTAACGGTATTATTGCCTTAGCTAGGCAAGAAAACCTTAGAATCACCCTAGCCGACCTTCAATATTGTTACACCATGTGCCCTCTTGATCTGAAGGATAGGGGTTTTGTCTATTACCTTAAGCCGAGATCTACTCAGTACAAAATTATAGCCGACCTCCCAGACTCCAACAAGGGGGCTGGAGATGATTTTCTCATTGCTTCTGGAAATTGGGAATTTGGCCCAGATGAAGATGTCCACCTCTACCCTCTTCCTCGAACACTTACAGAGGGCAAGAGTAAGAGTCCTGAGTCAATACTTTAGTTGTTTTTATTTAAGACTTTAATACTTTGTTTCTGACGTCTGTTTCTTTGCAGATCTTCATCAGCCACCGAAAAATTTTCGCCAATCCTTCTTCCCAGGAACAGATCTGAAAACACTTCTTGGCCTCCCAATCCATAAACGAAAAGCCCCAGTATTACTAAACTTCATCCCTACATACAAATCCACCTTACCCGACATCCCTAGAAAAAGGAAGAAGAGTCTTTCTCCACCCACAGCCACAACCTTAACTGCTTCTACATCCCGAACAGATCAAGAGTCCACATCTGACCCAGCCGATATTCCATCAACTTCGGCCCCCTACTTAATACCAATTCCTGAACGTAAACGCCGACGAAAGCTCGTAAAGACTGCCGAAATGGTTCGTCAAAGGCCTGTTGTCCAAGACCTTCTTGCCGATCTCCCAACTGACGCCGAAGCCGCACCAACGCAATCAATGCTTCCACCCAAACCAAAGAGAGTAAAAAAGGCTCAGCCTAAGGCCAAGGCTACAGATGCCGAGGCTGAGGATGCTTTGCCGATCTCTAAATTAGCAGAAAGCAAAAAATCAGCCTCTACTTCAAGCAAGAGGTCTGCTGAGGGCCAACCCTCAGGGTCTACACAATCAAAGCGGCCAAGGTCATCGTCTGCGACGACCTCGGCTTCAAAGAAGCCCGACGTCCCCTGGGCCCCTGATCTATCCCTGGAGGATAGGCCTATTATGGCTAGTGAAAGTGCTGATGATATCAACGTTGCTGTCGCGCTTAGCACTGCTCTTCTTCTACCAAATGACTTGGAGCGAAATGCCAAGCTTAGTGAGTATGAAAATTACGCTCTTATGCTCCAACACTCTGCTCAAGTAAGTATTTCTGTTTGTACTTGTGATTTTTTCTTCCGTTCTTCACTGAGAGTACTGTCTCACATTTCTGTTCTTTTTGCAGGCCATTCAGCATGCCCATTCATTTTCCATGCAATCCTTTGAGAATCGTCAAAGGTTGGTTGATATGAAAAGGGAAGCATCTTCAATGAAGAGAGAGATACGTGCCCTTGAAGCAAAAATGAAAAAATTGGAGGATCAGGCCGAGGCTGCAACGAAGGTTCAAACTTTAGCTCTTGAGAAGGCCGAAGCTGCTGAGGCCGTTAGAAAGGTTGCTGAGGCCGAGAAGAGAGAGGCCGAGGTTCAGAAGGCCCAAGCGGAGAAAGAACTTCAGCAAGCTCTGGCCACTAAAGAGGCCGAAATCAAAGAGGCCGACGAAAAGGCCTATGCTCAAGGTATGGCCGACGTCGCAGAAGACTACAAACTTCAAGTCAGGCAGGCATGCAACAGGGGATTTTCCCTTGGTTGGATGTCCTTGATAAAGAAGCTTGATCTTCCTGCTGACTCGCCATTGCGCCAGGCCGACGCTATCCCTTTACCATTTCCTCCACCTCCTTCTGAAGGTGAATCTGAGTCTGAGGCCGATGCTGTGGATGAAGATGAAGAAAAAGATGATGGTGACGCCTTGGTGAGAAATCCCAAGAATGCTGTCGAAGCCAAGTCCCCTCCTCCTGCTGAGCAGGTTATGGACTTAACTCAAGATGAGGGGGGTGATGATGCTGAGGAAGTGCTCAGGGAGTCTGTTCAAGGGTATCTGTCATCTGACCTCCTTCTGACTGAAAGAAGTCTTGACACAACATTGGCAGAGATAGATGCCGAAATACAAGCAGAGAAAGTGGCCGAGGAGACTCCACCTGAATCGTCCGAGGTCCCCGTTCCTGCAGTGGCTGATACTGAAGAATCTTGAAAATGTTTTTTGTACTTTTTTCCTTCTTTTTTCTGTATTTTGCACTTTGTACTTTCTGGGTAATGCAAAACTCTTTCTTTTGGCCGACGTGGTTTCTTCAATATGTAACTGCAACAGTTCTTTCTTTTGGATGTTTTGATCTTGTGATATTCTGTTGACTGCTTAATCTTTTGCATGTTGCTTCCTTTGTGCAATCTTCTCGGGGTTATATACCTCGGGTATAACCATAAAACTTTTACTTCGGCAAGATACTATCCTGCAATCTTTTCATAAATTTCAACAAGTATAGAACATATATTTCGGAATGTAAACTTTTACAAGCTCCTTCTTAAGTTTCAACAAGTTTTAGACGGTTATCTTAATCTTACCTACTTGTAAATGGTTACAAATTTCAACAAGTAATGAACAATATACTTAGCCTTTATTTTAACCTGTAACTTTCTGTGTACCTCAGCGGGTGATCGTATGTCGGCTTAACATAAACTTGTAAATTGCTACAAATTTCAACAAGTGTTAAGCATCTTCCTTTGGGTTTAAACAACCCACATATTGCTATGAGAACTTAAGCAATAACCTCGGCCTATCTTCAACTTGTAAATTGCTACAAATTTCAACAAGTGAAGATAAGGAATCAGCTTAATTCCAACTTGTAAATTGCTACAAATTTCAACAAGTGGATTAAGGAATAACATCGGCTTACCTTCAACTTGTAAATTGCTACAAATTTCAACAAGTGAAGATAAGGAATCAGCTTAATTCCAACTTGTAAATTGCTACAAATTTCAACAAGTGGATTAAGGAATAACATCGGCTTAACTTCAACTTGTAAATTGCTACAAATTTCAACAAGTGAAGATAAGGAATCAGCTTAATTCCAACTTGTAAATTGCTACAAATTTCAACAAGTGGATTAAGGAATAACATCGGCTTAACTTCAACTTGTAAATTGCTACAAATTTCAACAAGTGAAGATAAGGAATCAGCTTAATTCCAACTTGTAAATTGCTACAAATTTCAACAAGTGGATTAAGGAATAACATTGGCTTAACTTCAACTTGTAAATTGCTACAAATTTCAACAAGTGAAGATAAGGAATCAGCTTAATTCCAACTTGTAAATTGCTACAAATTTCAACAAGTGGATTAAGGAATAGCATCGGCTTAACTTTGCCTGAGTTTGATATGTCTTCAAAAACATCCATGCATAACTTTATCAATCGATCATGTTGAAAGGATTCTGAAAAGACTTTATTGATAATATCGGCCAAACAATGATGTTTATCTAATGATAGAAAAATTTCAAATTACAAGTATTCCAAGGTCTGGGCAATGCTTTGCCCTCATTGTCTTCAAGCCGATATGCTCCATTGCCTAATACTGAAGTGACTCTGTAGGGTCCTTCCCAGTTTGGGCCAAGCTTGCCTTCCCTGGGATCCTTCTTGTTCCCGACGACTTTTCTTAAGACTAGGTCGCCAACTTGAAAATCTCTTGGATTAACCTTCTTGTTGTAAGCTCTGGCAAGCTGCTGCTGGTATACTGCGAGCTGAATCGCAGCTTTCTCTCTTCGTTCTTCCAATAAATCCAGGTCTCGGGCTAATAGTATGTCATTGGTGCCATTCTCTACTCCCTGGGTTCTGATCCCTGGGATGCTGATCTCTAATGGGATGACTGTTTCTGTGCCATAGGACATGGCAAAGGGGGATTCTCCTGTTGATCTTCTCGGCGTAGTCCGATATGCCCAAAGTACGTTGGGCAATTCGTCCACCCACTTTCCTTTTGCTGCCTAGAGCCTCTTCTTTATTCCATCCAGGATTACTTTGTTGGATGCCTCTACTTGCCCATTGCTTTGAGGAAAACTTGGTGTTGAGAAATAATTTTTGATCTTGAATTTTGCACAAAAGTTTTTGATAAGTTTGCTGTCGAACTGTGTTCCGTTGTCGGCAACTATTGCTCTTGGAATCCCAAATCTTGTGATTATGTTTCTCCAAATAAAATTCTTGACATCCACATCTCGGATTTTGGCAAGAGGTTCTGCCTCTATCCATTTTGTGAAGTAGTCTGTTACTACCAGCAAGTATTTTCTTTGCCCAGTTGCTTGGGGAAGTTGTCCAACCAGATCCATGCCCCATTGGGCAAACGGCCAAGGGCTGGATACTGGGTTTAGGTCGGCAGCTGGTTGATGCATCAAAGGTGCAAACCTTTGACATTGTTCACACTTCTTTACATAGGTTTCGGCGTCCTTTTGCATGTAAGGCCACCAATACCCCTGGGTGATGGCCCTGTGGGCTAACGATCTGCCCCCTGCATGGCTTCCACAAATTCCTTCATGAATCTCGTAAAGGAAATCTTCAACCTGCAAAGGATGTACGCACCTTAAAAGTGGTCCAGTGAAGGACCTCCTGTAGAGATGACCTTCCGCTGTTAGACTGAATCTGGCCGATTTTAGCCTAATTTTATGTGCTTCTTTATGGTCTTCTGGCAGCTTCCCCTCTTTTAGGAATGTAATGATTGCATCCATCCAACTTGGTCCAAGGCCCACGCACATTGCTTCTTGTTCAATGCTCTGTTTATCTATGCTCGGGGCCGACATGTAGTCGATCATAATTGTCCTTGTTTTTCCAGTTTGAATTGAGCTGGCCAAGTTGGCTAACGCGTCGGCGTGGGTGTTGTCATCTCGGCTTACCTGGAGTAATCTGCAGTTCTGGAATAGGGCTGCCAATCGGATGACTTCCTTTGCATATGCCGACATTCTTTCGTCTCTGGCTGCAAATTCTCCTGTTGACTGGTTAACAATCAATTGTGAATCACAAAAAACAATTACCTCGTCTGCCTCTGCTGCTGCTGCTAGCTTTAGCCCTGCAATTAATGCTTCATGTTCTGCTTCATTATTGGAGGCTTTGAACCCCAGACGGATGGACTGTTCTACAATTTCTCCATCTGGAGATATCAGCAGTACTCCTGCTCCTGCTCCCTGGCGGTTTGAACTTCCATCGACGAATAGTCTGAATGAATCGCCGATGTAGATGTTGCATGGTCTGAGCTTTTCTTTCTCTTGCTTTTTTGTCTTTGACTGGGATTCTTTTTGCTTGTTGGGGCAATGTTCGTCTTGGCTTGTCGGAGCCCGAGGTGTGATGGCTTCAGGAGTGAGTTCTGCGACGAAGTCGGCCAAAACTTGGCCCTTTATTGCTGTTCTTGGCCTGAATTCTAGGTCAAACTGGCCTAGTGTTACTGCCCATTTTGCTATTCTTCCTGTTAAGTCTCCTTGATGTAATAAGGACTTCAGTGGGTGCTCTGTCAGAACCACAATCTTGTGTGCCTGAAAGTAATGGCTCAATTTCTTTGAGGCCATTACCAAGGCTAGCATTAATTTTTCCAGTGGTAGGTACCTTGTTTCCGCGTTAGCCAGAGTCTTGCTTACATAATAGACAGCCTTCTGCTCCCCTTTTTCCTCTCGGATTAGCACTGCACTGACTGCGTGTTCAGAGACTGCTAAGTACAAAAACAATTCCTCCCCTGGGATTGGGTTGGAAAGGACCGGGGTTGTGGTCAAGTACTTTTTTAGGTCGGCTAAGGCAGCTTCACATTCTTCCGTCCACAGGAAGTCTGTGGCTTTTTTCACCAGGTTAAAGAAGGGTCTGCACTTGTCTGAGCTTCTACTGATGAACCGGTTTAGGGCTGCGGCCCTTCCAGTGAGCACTTGAACTTGCTTTGCCGATGTTGGACTCTGTAGTTCCAGGATGGCCTTGATTTGGTCTGGGCTGGCTTCAATGCCCTTTCTTGTTACCAGATATCCTAGAAATTTACCTGACCCAACTCCGAAGGCGCACTTTGAGGCGTTGAGTCGGAGCCGATATCTTTTGAGTATGTCAAAGACCTCTTTTAGGTCGGCAAGATGACCTTTTGATTCCTTGGTCTTTACGACCATATCATCGATGTAAACTTCTACCGTTTTGCCAATCAGGTGTTTAAACATCTTTGTCACTAACCTCTGATAGGTTGCTCCTGCGTTTTTCAGCCCAAAAGGCATTACCCTGTAACAGTACAGGCCTTTCGGGGTGATGAACGCGGTCTTCTCCTCATCTGGAGGGTACATAGCAATCTGGTGGTACCCTCTGTATGCATCTAAAAAACTCATCCTTTCATGTCCCGAGGTGGCGTCTACCAGTTGGTCGATTTTGGGCAGAGGAAAGCTGTCTTTCGGGCAAGCTTTGTTGAGGCTGGTGAAGTCTACACAAACTCTCCACTTGCCATTCTTCTTTTTTACTACTACTGTGTTGGACAGCCACGTTGGGTACTGGACTTCTCGGATGGCCCTGGCTTCAAGGAGTCTGTCTACCTCTTCCTCGACTGCTTCGACGTGCATTAACGTCAGCCTTCTGGCTCGTTGAATCACAGATTTTGCCGATCTGTCGACATTCAGACTGTGGCAAGTGACCTCGGGGTCAATGCCAGGCATTTCATAAGGTGTCCAGGCGAACGCCTCTATGTTTGCCCTTAAAAAATCTTCCAGTTCTTTTTCTTCTTCTCTAGCTAAGCCTGAGCCGAGAAGAAAAAATCTTTTTTCGTCGCCCTCCTGGACGAGGATTTTCTTTAGCGCCTCTTCGCTTTTCTCGGCTGGTTCTTTCCCGACGTCTTCTAGGACTTCCATGTCCTCATCTTCAACTTCTGCTTTCTTTGGCTCCCGTATACTATAGGTGGACTTTATTGCTGCCATGGAGCAATTTTTGGCTTGTAGTTGATCCCCTCTGACTTCTTCAATCCCATGCTCTGTTGGGAACCGGAGTAGTTGATGCAACGTCGAGGGAACTGCCCCCATTGCATGCAACCACGGTCTTCCCAGGATGATGTTGTATGGTGAGGGTGTGTCAATTACCAGGAATTCCGTCCTGATCTTCTTAGTGCCGGCTTGTACCTCCAAGCTTGTTGCGCCCAGTGGCCATGTCGGTGTTCCATTAAAGCCGACCATCGGGCCGCTGGATTGTTCTAGGTCATCGGGGTGAAGGCCTAGCTCTTTGTAACATCTGACGTACATGATGTCACAGGAGCTGCCTTGGTCTATTAGGATGCGTTTTACTTGGCACTCCCCAACCTGGAGGGATACTACCAAGGCATCATTATGCGGATGTTGGACCAGTTCTAGGTCGGCTTCAGTAAAGGCTATCATCGGCCCTTGGCATTCTTCTGGCCGATGTCTCTTTTCCCCGACTTGATAGATATGCTGTAAATGTCTTACCCTCTAGGTTTCTCCTCTGACTTCGTTTTCGTTGACCCTTGAGTGGATCACGTTAACCACCCTCGGTTCTCCTGCTTGTGGTGGTTGTGCTGGGGGAGGGGGTGCCGCTGGTGCTTGAGGCAACCTTGCCTGTTCTTCCCTCGTTCTGGCCTCATCGACCAGGTCCCTCAGAAGGCCTTGTCTTACTAGGTCTTCCAAGTGTGCTTTTAAGGCTTTGCAACCTTGAGTTGGATGCCCTTCTTCATTGTGGTAGGCACAACGTCTACCAACGTTCCTTCCCATGAATTCCCCCGGTGCTCTTGCTGGAGCCCTGAAATAAGGTTGATTTCGAATCCGATCTAAGATTTTATGGATTGGGATCCGGAATACCGTTGTTACCGCCTGTTTATTTCTCAATTCTATTTCTTGTTTGGTCGGTCCATTGTTGACTCGGCCTCGCTTTGGCGAGCTGTTTCCCTTTTCTTGTTTCACCTCCTTGTTTCCCGATGTATCTTCCTCGGCCCTTGCGTATTTCTCAATTCTTGCCATGAGTTCTTCCATGCTTTTTGGCAATGTTTTTGCCAAAGATTTCCGTAGTGGGCAGTCATCTTTCAGGCCGTTCTTGAAAGATACGACTGCTACTTCCTGGTTGCATTCAGGTATTCGGTTGAACACCTCGTAGTACCTCTTCGCATAGGCCCTGAGGCCTTCTTCTTTGGTGATTCGGAGAGCCATCAAAGCATCAACCCTCAGGGGTTGCAGCTTGTTGGTCACGAATCTGGCCACAAACATCTCGGCCAAGCCTTCCCATGTCTTTACGCTTCCTTTTGGTAACTTATGGAACCAATCAGATGCAATTTCCCCAAAGGATGAGGGGAATACTTTGCAGAGCAACGGCTCGTTCCCGCTATATAACGCCATTGAATTTAGGTATAGCCCAACATGAAAGTTTGGATCTGACTTACCATCATAGATTTGAAACCTCGACATACTGAATCTTTTGGGCGGTTCGAATTTGTCCAGTTCCACCGAGAAGGCTGTCCTCGGTTTCACTGGGGAATTTACCTCGGCTTCTGCATTCTGCTGCCTCCTCTTGAGGTAGTCCCTTAAGTCTTCTTTGCTCCTCCCTGGAGCTCGGCTGTCTTTGGATTTTAGTCTTTTTGGTACACTGCTTTCGGCCTCGTGGTGGGGTCGTTTGGATCTTTCTTCATGGGTTGTGTCAAAATGGAGTACTTGCCCCTGAACATGTCGATGTTCTTTGGGGTCTGGATTCTTCATGTGGTGTGTCCTTCGGGACTCTTCTTGCCTCGGGTTTTCCCGTCCGACTTCCCTGGAAGGCCGGTGAGAATGCCTTCCGCTTCTGGTATGTTGAGGGACCTCGGGGATTGTTTTTCTTCCATCCTTCTGGGTGTTGTTCGCCGGCATCGGCGTATCTTGCAGCGGGTATGGTGGCTGCATAACATTATTCTGCATCATGAAGTTGACGACTGACTGGAGGTCCGCCAACTTGTTTGCTAATTCTTTTACTTCCTCATCCCTCCTTAGGCACCTGTCCCTCCATACCTGGAGGTTATCTTCATTGTAGTATTTTCCTTGGTTTGCTCTTTTTGACGTGTCGCCTTCTGGGATGACGTCGTTCTCTCTGTGACCCTGGTCACGGGCTTCTGCATTGTGGTTATCTCCTTCGATGTCAAGGTCAATTGGTCTGCCACTCCCAGTGGGAGCGTCATCCCCAATATTTTCCTGCTGTCCGTTACTGGCCATCTATTCTTCCTTCGTTCCCACAGACGGCGCCAAATTGTGTGGGTGAAAATCTGACCACACTGCCCGTTTAGTGATCAGCTGGAGAGCACAAGCAGAATAGATGGCTTAAGCAACCTGAAACAGAAAGGAAAAAGCTCCGGCGGTGGTTCTTCCACCCGGGGGCACTCCGACGATCAAGTCAGTATATCTCTCAAAGATAATCAAGTACAAAATTGAATACTCAAAGTATGAATTACATACCTTAGACCCATGGGGGTGCCTTTCTTTTATAATATACTCAATCCAAGTCCTACTAGAAGTATGACTTCTATGAACTCTAGTTCACTGCTTATTCTGGACTCTTTTAAGTGATAAAGATAAACTCCTTAAGAGTTTTATCCTTATCTTGATTCAGTCCCCTTTGTGCCTTAGGACTCTTGCCCCTTATCTCGGATTCCGATATCTTCGGAGATGACCTCGGCTTCTCCGAGATTACCTCGGCTTAACTACCAAGGCACGTGGCACCTCGGCTGACACGTCGGCGTCACCATGCCACGTGTTGGTATTCAGAAAATATATCCCCACACCACATAAAGTATATCTAAAGAGTTCTTCGATCATAATTAAAATAATGTTATAATCAATATAATAATGAGTCATCTACAATAACTCAACCAAATATCACAAAAGTCAAACTAAGGTGTATTTGGTACTCATGCCATAAAATTTCTCTTATATAAAACTACTGTTATGTAAAAAAAAAAAACTTATAATTTAAATTAGTAAAATTTTGTAACTTTTTTTTTTTTACCCTTTTTTGAAAAATACACACACAAGTATAAAATAATAGTTATGTCATACAATATTGTTTCATTTAAAGCAAAAAGGGTAAATTACAAATACATTCCGTGTGGTTTACTTAAAATACAGATTGCCTCCTGTGATTTGAAAAATTACAAATATCTCATTGTTAGTATTTTTTATTTAACATAATTAATTTAAAAAATGAAATTCATAATTACTCTCCTATACAATAATAAAATTACCTAGTAATTAATTGAACATATTTCTAATATCATTAAAAACTGTTAATTGACTTGATGATTTATTAATAAAAGGGCGATTTGTTATGAAATTAGAAACTTCAGAGAGTGGAATGTAATTTTCAAAATTATATGGAGTGATTTATATTTTAATCAAACCTCAAGGATGTATTTGTAGTTTATCCAAACAAGAAAACAAAAAACAAAAAAAAAAATCTCAGTTGCTTCAATTATAAATTTTGCATAATCAATAATTGAGTTAGGAGATAGGAGAGGATGGGTTCCGATAGAGAGATAAGGAATGTGAATGGCAATGGGGCGGGGCGAGGTCAGGCCAGGGACTATACTCCCCGTCCTCGATGCCCGAAGCTACAAAATTTCTCATCCCCGCCCCCCGTTCCCTAACGGGGATCAGGTTTCCCCGACCCCAAATAATCCCTGTACAAAACAACAACAATCAACAAAGAAGATGAAGAGCAGAGAGGAGAGAGGAGAGAGAAGAGGGAACCACAGATCTATTCAAAAAAATCATAGATCTATTCAAAAAAATCATAGATCTGTCAAAACCCTAATAGAAAAAATTTAGATGTCTTCAATAGATAAAAACCCTAACAATAATACCCTAACAACAAATCAGATCTGAATCCATATATATATATATATAAATTGATCAAGATTTTTCAAAAAAAAATCATCGATTTGTTCAAAAAAACCACAACGTAGAAGCGATTGAGGATAACGATCGGTGGTGGTGCTGCGGTGGAAGTAGTGTTGTGTAACTGATGATAGCGATCGGTGGTGTGCGACGACGGTGGTAACGGGATTGGTGGTGTGCGAAGACGATGGTAGTGAGAGAGAGAGAGAGAGAGAGACAGAGAGAGACGCTGAGAGAAAGGAGATTGCTGGCTACGAGTGAAGAAGACCGGCGGTGGAGGAGACAGTGGCGAGTGAAGATCAGCGGTGGAGTAGAGAGAGAGAGAGAGAAATGAAGGATTCAATGAATAAGAGGCTGAAAATGAATGGCAAAGGCTGAAAATGAAATTTATAAATAAATAATATATACGGGCCATGTTCAGGGATTATTGGAGGGCGGGGTCAGGGTTGGAGAACCTATTCCCGTCCCCGGCCTGAAAATCGTTGGGGATTTAATTTTTAATACCATCCCTGGCCTTACGGAGAGTAATTTTTGGGAAAAATCCGTTCTAATCAAGGTCGAGGGGTCTGGTACTTGTCAGGCCGGGTTCAAATTGCCATCCCTAATAAAGAAGGACGGGGGAGTTTTATTTTACTTGTTTTTTTTTTTTTTTTTTTTGGGTAATAGATGGCTTCATTTGTTTTAACTTTAAATAAAATAGGACAGAAGTGATTTATCACTCTGAAAGTTGTCTCTACACTCACATTTGTAAAAAAAAAAAATGAAGCAGGGATGGATATGGAAAGTATTTTTTACAACGTATTTACAAGCAGCAAAGGGCATATGAAAATTTAAATATTGTAAAATACCTTGTTTATTGCTAGATACACTTTCTTTGAGCTAGGGTGCTTATGGATATATCATTATTTTTAATTTCGAATGTCGGTGATAATTTTAGTACTTTGAAGCAATCCTTCAGTAATATATTCGGTTTTAACTCCAATCATATATTTTATTACATTATTAAAGCTTTTGTTAAGCTGATGCATTAATAGTAGTTTTGCAGTTTAGTTTGTACGATTAACAAGTCCCAAATTTAATTCACGCTTAGGATAGTCCATATCTATCAGTGAAATGGACTTTTGATCTACCCTTGTTTTATGGACCACATATTTACTTTATTTTCTTCGTAAAGGGCTAAGGCAATTAGGGGTAGAGTATGTTAAAGAAAAGAAAGAAATTGCAACCAAAGGTATATCTATCCGTTTATTTATAGGAGGTTGTAGTGTGGGGAGAGAAATTGTCGTCTTTAATAATTTATTTAAATTTGAAGTTTTAATACAGTACACATAATAATTTCAGAGAATAAGATAAATATTAAAGGATGAAATTCATTAGTATTTTATGATATGAAAGTAATCTGTACACGAAAAATTTATCCTCTAATATTCTTAATGAGAAGCAAAATTCAAGTAAATTAAAGTAGATTCAGTTAATTAATTCTACATTTTATTTATTTAATTCGTTCCAACCCTTTGGTATTGATTAATTCCAATTTTTTAAAACTTAAGTAATAAAAATGATAAGTTGCATGCTGTGGCCACAAACACCATGAATATTGATCGGATGGGTTCACCATCTAAGTCAAAGTCTATTATTATGGAGGAATATTTTTATTTGTGTAGGTGACGAAGAACTTAATAAATAAATAAAATAAAATAAAAATTAGGTTACTAAGTTTTAACCGTGTGTGCTCTCTATATTAGTAATATAATTGAAATCTTCTAATGCAAGGTTGGTTCGGTAGTTAAGGTATGTGGTTACCATGTGTGCTTTCTCTATAGTTTTAAGTTTAAAATCTTTTAGTATAAATAATTTCTTGAGACTGAGGCTAGTTTATATCGAGTTTTGTCAAGCTTTAATTGGAGTCTCACTAGTAGACAGTGAGATTAATCCTCTGAAATAATTGATTCAATAGATTAGATACCGAGTTATATGAAAAAGTAATTAAAATCTTCTTGTCATGTTAGCTAAGGTTAAGAGATGTGTTTTAAGCTGAATTATTAGAAAAAATTTACAATGTGTACCCTTTCAAATGATGTATATCATAAAAAAAAAATTATAATATAATTTTTTTATGATGAATATTATGATTGTTTGTGATATGCGTTATGATATTTTGTAATAAAATTATAAATAGTGAATTTATAATGTATACCCTAAAGTTAGAGATGATAATATTATATGACATTTTGTGATTTTTATTATGACACTTTAAAGTTTTGTTATGATATTTTTCAATAAAAAAAATTATGACTTTTGTAGTAAAAAAATAATGATATTTTATGTTTAAATTATAAAAGACATATGTGTACTTTTTTTGCTGGCGCATATGGTAGCATATCTCGAATTGAATAATGACTTAGACTCCCTTTTTTTCTCACCCCCTTGACCCTCTCTTCACTTGATTGACTACTTTTTTTTTTCTTTCTTTTTTTTTATTCCTTCTCCTTCAATCACCACCCGCCACGTGTCTGTAAGAGTGGTAGGAGTGGTGATTGGAGGGGGTCTCAATCATCACCCTCTCAAATTATAAATGGAGAGAGAGAGAGAATATGGAGGCCGGCTTGAAGCCCTGAGATGTAGGCTTGTATTGTATCATGAATTGTGTTTTGGTCTTTTGATTGCCCCTAATTTTACAAGGCTTTAAATTGTCAAAAAGCCTACACTACAAATGGACAAAACAAAAGAGGGAAACAGCCCTGGGGGCAGAGAATAGGCCCAAGGGTAGCCAACGTTTTATGCATTCTTGGCATGGGCCTGTATAAACTATGGCCGGTGAAAGTGACCACACCGTTCGTACTACACGAGCAAATTTAACACGTGCACGACACAAAATTTCTAAAATAAGTGGAATCAACTTGAATGGGATGCAAAATTCCTAAAATAAGTAGAATCAACTTGAATGGGATTCACTCATACTTTTCTTTTTTTTTCTTTTTTTGAGATAAATCTAATGAAATTATATGGCTATATTTATTAAATTAGTTTATTTTTTAAAAATAAATAATCTAAGATAATGGATCATTAAAATCGATCATATGATGGGTTCACAAAAGTTTAACAATACAATCCAATCTTATATATATATATATATAGTACAAATTAATTATATGATTGAATCATATCTTATAATTCAAGTAATTCACATAAAATCAACCAACAAATCATGCAATCATAAATAACGGGATGTCAATCTTGAACACGTTGGATTCCCAAAAATGTGTATTTTTCTTCTTTTTTTTTTGGTACATTCGAAAACGATGTGTGTATTTTTCTTGATTGCATGCATCCCAAGCAATTTTTTTTCAAGCTAAAGTCTTACCAAGAAAACAGTTAAGACAAGCATTCTCTAAAATGGGTTAAGTCTTTGCTTTTAAAACAGTAAGAAATTAGCGTTTCAAGAATTTGTATGGAAGTTGTGTATCCCGTTTGATTACCACAAAGCAGCTTCCTGGAATTAATTTAATATTTTTATATTCTTAATTATTATGAGACCTGATTGAGACTCCCCACACACACGTGGGGATTAGTGATTGGAGAAAGAAAAAAATAAAAAAATAAAATAAAATCTGGCCAATCACAGACCATTGGGTCTTGGGGGTCACCCCAGTAGGGGTCCGGATCATTTTTCAATTATTATATATTTTTATGTTCTTAACTATCATTTGGGTTTTGACTTTCAAAAAATGGAAGGTTACATTCCGGAGATGATTTTACTGGATTTCTTCTTTCTTTGAAGTCATATTTGATTGATAAGTTATTCTAGTTGGTTTAACTAATCAGGAGAATATTTTATCCTGACATATATAGAAAATAAAAGAGATTGGAATAAGTTATTTTAAATCACAAAATTCTGAATTGGAGTACTCGTCGCTTATCAGCGAATTAAATTTGACTTGATATGAGTTAGTAGCAGATCAAATGGGAATCGTTCATTTGATTACTGCATCACAGAAAAATCGTTATCAAAGGTTTATTATTATTAAGGTGGTTTTTTGATAAAGTGTTCAAACTTGACCATATCTATTATTTAGAGGCATTTGAAATTATTTGTTCAATCCCAATACCTCGATATATTTCTATATTGCGTACGTAGCGTGTAGATTGTAAGATTAGAATTTGAAAATTTGACTTTCAACATGATAACAATAAATTAATGGCTGGACCAACCAAAAAACGTGTATGGCAAACATTTTAATACCAAAAAGTATAAACTTTCTCTCATGAACGAGTCATTGTACCTACCTCCCTCGTGACATGATGATCTATAAAAACCCTCTAATATTGTCTTTGTCATGAAGAGACCTTCATTGATGCGATGGCTATGTCTACAACAACAACAACATTGATAGTTCCTTACAGCTCGGCCGATCTTCACGTCAAGCCCCCTTGTAATAAACTGCAAACTCTTATCATCTTCAATAATCTCATTCCAGCAAGCTCCAAACACAAGTATGGATCTTGTTTTTTGGTTAATCGAGGCTTGTCACATTTCAGCAATCGCCAAAGATCGCTGACTGACACCAATTCAAAGATGTAAGTACTATATTCTTGGTCACCTCACTATGCATTTTGTGAGTTTGAATTTACATATTTAAAAAAAAAAGAAAAAAAAATGGAGTACATTACTTTTGAGGTCTTTGTAATTGTTCAAAATCATGGATTAATGCACGCAGGGACTTGGCTGTCTACTGTGTTCAACCAGGAGCTCCAATTCCCTCTCCTCTGGGTTCATGGTAAAATTAAACTAGACTCATCTATGATTCTATTAACTTGGTGTTTAACTAACAAGTGTCTCAAAATCATTAAAGTTATACATTTCCTTAATTATTCACTTTTATGGAAGAATGTATTTATCCATTTTAATTAAGTGTTAACTAGTGCACTTAGGCGCCCGTCAATGTCCATGGATCATCTGTCCAAAAAAATAACCCCTTAACAATCAAGGATTCTCCATCTAAAAAATTCTTAGTCTTATCTTAATTCACTTATAGTTGTTGAAATTTCGAAATACAAGAATATCAAGAAACAATCAAATAATTGTAAGAAAATGTTTGAATCTCAGGTTTGAGTAGGGATTTGTGGAAGAAATAGAAAAGTGAAAGGAAAAGTGATGAATCCCTACTGAAATCATAATCCAAATAGAGCTTAAATGAATTGGGAGCCCTTTGCTCAGTTCTCTTCTTGTTCCCCATCTAACAACATCATAAATGTTTTTACCTGATATTATTTCTAACAGGAAGAGTTGGATTCTGGGCACACTAATATCCATCATGCTACCCTTCTTGAGGCACAAATGGGGGCCATTATTCAACATGACCAGTAAGATGATCAGATCTCAATAATAACCAACTCTTCTCCATTATTTTTATTTGCATTCACGATTATTCTTCTTTGTATATTAAATTTCAATTTGGGCAGAACTTCAATTATTAAAACTTTTAAATATTTATATAGAGCAAGTTGAAGCGGCGGTGGAGACAGCAGAACGTGTAACAGAAGTTATTGAAAAGGTGGCGGAGGAAGTGGAGGAGCTGGCGGAGGAGGTTGCCGATGGGCTCCCGGAAGGGGGGAAGCTTCGAGGAGCCGTTGAGTTCGTTGAAAATGCAGCCAAGGAAACAGCTAAGGTTGCTCATTTAGCTGAGGAATTAATTGACAAGGTTCGTTACCTAACACACGATAGCATGGAGCTGTCTTGTTGGATCATTATTTACTTTTCGTCAAATCTGACTAGTCTCCAGCTAATCCATTATGAAAAAAAGGAAATCTTAATTAGTTTGCTTTAATGACAAGAATATTAGAAAAATTGACCAACTTGCATATGCTGATGTGAGACTTCTGGCAAGATAATAGAATATTAATTGACCAACTCGTTCATATTTGTGACTTTAAGATAATTGACAAGTTTCATAGTTATCTAATCCAACCAAATCCTCTATCTCAATTTCATCTGTCTCACTATGTCAATATTCTTTTAACTATTGAATTATATCTCGATGCGTTTTATATATCTTAATATTTTACTTAATGATTTATAGTGCATTGAAGATAGAGAATATGAATTTAGAGACAATTTTCGCACAATTTTATCTCCTTGAAAAAGTTACATTCCCCCCCCCCCCAACAAAAATATATATATATATATATATATATATGTACCTAACAACGAAATGTGAAATGTATGATGTATATTCAAATTTATTGTAGTGTATATCACACATACTCAGAATAAATTTGATCGCACATTTTATTTTTTTGAATATTTTTTTTTATATTTCTTTTCTAAATGCGTAGCATTGATACGATCTTTCTTGTTAATTTTCCAAAAATTAAGGGCCTGAGCTTCCACAGAATGGTGTGGTTCAGCACAGTTGGGCAGATTTGGAGTATAAAAGGACCTATAGCTAGCCACCTTTCCTAGTTCTTAAGACATCTATTATACAAGTTTTTACTAGAAGCAAACACATTTTGGATGTGATTTTTAAATAAATGATCGTGTTTATTTGAATGAAAATTGCAGGTTGAAGAAGTAGAGAAAGAGGTGGAGTCATTCATGGAACCAGTCAATGATCAAACCAATGCCGATGGGACTACCGAATAAGCAAATTATCAAAATTGATCAACAATCCCTGTTGAAGCATGGTCTATATATATATATATATATATACCAATTATACTAGTTAGTAGTTTGTTATAGGTATTTAGGATAAGATGTGTTGAAATTATTTATTTGTAACTAAAATTGATTCTTGTAATTATATGGAATTGGTTGTTAACTCTGTACTTACCCTTATGGATGGTGATTTGACTCTATAAATCTAATGGAGTTCAACTCATTTACATAATTCTTTCATAAGAACATGTATACTTATTTATGTTCATTGAAAATTAGATAATAACATAAAATATAAAATATAATGATATTCACACTCCACTTTTAATTTTCCAATTATGAGATGCTAAAAATAATTATGAAAACCTTAATGTGAATTAAGAGTGCTTGCGGATCGGGTTGGGTCAGTGGGTGCTCTCCGCCATCCATTCGAACTTAGATGGATTGGAAAATATCAATCCGCACTCACCCACTTAGTTAGCATATGCAAATTGAGCGAGCCGTATAGGTTGGCGAGTGAATGCGAATCGGGTTGATGGTTTGGGCTTTACTATTTTGGGCTTCTTTTCAATATTTCTTTATTACTTTGAGCCCAAATTTTTTTATTATTCATTTTTTATAATAAAAAACGCCGAAGTTTCATATTTTATAAATAGCAAATATAAGTGCTAAAAAATATCAATTTTTTAACACAAAGTATAAAAACATAATTTCATTTTCTGAAAGGTGTTGGCGGATCGTGTTAAGTTAGAAGGCCTCCGTCCGAATTTGAGTAGATTGAGCAAATGCATCTGTATCAATCTGTTCAGACTATTGAAACTGTCCATCCTATAGAGAATTAGTTTAAGCTATCCAATTATGACAGATCAAATGAATACTTATCAAGTCCTAATGTGAATATTTTAAGTAAATAGTTATGAATATTTCCGTATGCAAAATTCATGGGTTGTGATGGGCTCAAACACTCCTTTCAAGCCCAGTCCGTAATAACAATCTTGACTCCAAGCCTTTATTCCGTGGTCCAAGAGCCACCTGAACTTTATGATCCTAACGTGATGTGTACCCATATAGTGGACCTAGGATGCAATAGGGCAGATATTAATTTTCTGTTTCGATTCCTTTATTATTAGTGAAAATCTATGCATAGAATGTGAAAAAAATTAATAAAATATATTTATATAAAATAATATAAATAGTTAGATTTTTGTATGTAAGTTATGAAAACAAAAAAATATTAAAACTTACAATTTAAATTTTACAATTTTGTCATAATTTATGTATCAATTTTTAATTTATCACAATTTTAATCATGTAACTTTTAATCCCCTTGCTAAAGTTGTAAATTTAGGTACGTTGAATCCAAACAACATGAGTCAAGCCTACAAATTTTTAAAGATTGGGCAATATAATTTTAATTTGGTGAGAACTTATGTAAAATTCAAAAATTCAAATAAATTTGAATGGACTTGGGTAGAGACACCAAATAACCTGAGCAATCGAAACAAAATTGTATATATAAATATATAAAATTATTTGCTAATTATTTTTTAAATAATAAATAAGATTAATTAAAAATTAAATATTAATGAATAAAAGCAAATATATCTTTTACAAAGGAATCATCGAATAAGTTGATATTAAAAAAAATTACATTTTATAATAGCATAAAATAATTTAAATATGATTTTTCAAAAATTATTTTTAATTTAAAAATTACAATAAAATATTTAAATATAATAAAATTAAATTTCTTACAAAAAAAAAGTATTTGGATAATAAAAAATAAAAAAATAATAAAAAAAAAGGGTAAGAAGAAAATTTAGAAAGGTATTCTCATTTGATCTAAAAATAAAATGACCAATAAATTATCACCTATAACCCTCATTCTTTTTAAATAAAAAAAGATATTTCACAAAATATCACTTTTATTAGAAAAATAACATTTATTTCTATTTGTTTTAGCAAAGGTCACTTTTTAGCAATTTGAGCCAAAAATTTTTTATTTTTTATTTTAGTTTGTTTAATTGACAATTGAGATTAAAAACAAATAACAGGATCCAGCATATTTCGCAAGTACTAAAAAAGTCTAGATGAACAATAAAAAAAAATGTTTGAGACTCACCAAAAAAAAAAAAATCATAATTGTATTCACAATTATGTGATATTATATATGTCAACTCTTAATTTCTTATACACTCAATGACACAGGACATAACTCCCTTGGCATATCATTGTGGGTAAACGTATGTTTATTTCTATTTGATTTTAGCAAAAGTTACTTCCTAACTATTTAAACCAAAAAAAATATATTTTTTTTTTAATTTTTTTAATTGATAATTGAGATTAAAAAAAAATTAATAGAATCGATTATGTTTGGCAATGGTTAAAAGAGTCATTCATTTTCTTAATATTTTTGTCTTTTGTTAAGAAAATATTTGTATTAAAAAAATTTATTGTTTAAGTCCTTATAGTTTAGAAGGATATAAAATGAAAATTATAAAATTTAAAACCAAAAATGACAAAAAAAATAAAAATATAAACTTTTAATAGTGATTAATAATTTGAATACGTGTATTTAATAACATATTATGTTTAAATCAATAATATTATGACACATCATTATAACACATGTGAATATTAATCTCATTCTAATTGTAGTAACATAATTTTTTTAAAAAAAATTAAATTTAAAATTTTATTTTATAATTTAATAAAATATGCATAAATTAATGAATGAATATTGATCTTATTCTGGTAACAAAATTTAAGGAAGAATCTAAATTTAAAATTTTATCTTAAAAATATAAAATTAATTTATAGACCAATCATATTGTGACATATATAACAAAAATTAAACAAAATAAAAAAAATAAAAAGAATTGCAACTTTCGGCTTTAATAAGATAATAATGTTTTGCAATTATAATAGTATATAGATTTTGGATGAGATTTTAAAACTCTCATAATATATCTTTTTAAAAGTACTCTTTTGTAAAATATATAAATAATCTCAACGTCACTCTTATTGCTCTTTAATATAAAAGTCATGAGCTAATTATGATAATTTTAAATTTGTATTTATAACTTATAAATCATGGGATAGATCATTATAATTTTAAATTTATATTGTACCAATTTTAAATTTAAATTAATCGATTACTTTCAATAGTTAGTGACCCTCAAATTTGAATTTTGAAATGAATTAGTATACTTTTCAATTTTTTTTTTTAAGATTTGATATACTTTGTATTTGAAAGTCATAAATTATGGGATATTAATTTTTATTTTTATTTTTATTTTTTGCTTGAATAAGAGTTAGCCAATAGATTTTTTAAAAAAATTTTAAAAATAAAAAAATATGAAATTTAGATTGGGAACTTGGAATTCTTAGAGGCCTTACAGGTTAGAAACTCCCTTTTACTTATATAATATATAGATAATTTTTGGGCAAATTATTGGAAATCCTATTTAAAAGATGATAGGTTTATTTAGTCTCCCAACCTTTTGAATACTCTTAAAAGTCCACTATGTATTTTTCTTCTTCATTCTTCTTTGTATTCGTTTTTCTCTACCTCTTTCTCTTCGTGATTTTTGGTAACTAGCGACCATGCCTTACTTCTTCTCTTTCTCTTTCTAATATATAGTCACCGGTGACTGACGACCAACATTGCTTGGGGTTTACCGACAACCACCGACCATCGATTTCTTACTTCACCCTCAATGACAACAAAAGAGACGACTTTCCAGCAAAGAAGATTACTAGATCTATTCAGATCTGATGTAGATCTACTCAGATCTACATCAGATCTGAGTAAATCTACATGAGATTTGACTAGATCTAAACCAAAATAGTTGTCGGAGTACAATATTCTCTCTATATCTGCTTCTCTTTTTCGATTTCTCAATTTTTCTACATTTTCTCTGCCAAACTTCTATTTTTCTATTTTAATGGAGAAAATTTTCAAGTTCTGAACAAGTTATTTTTAAGTTTTAGTTACAGGTAATGAAAACTGTAAAATTTTACAGTTTTAGTTTTTTTGGTACTGAAATGAAGCATGCTTTAAAACTATAAAATTTTACAGTTTCATAACATTCTTTAGAACTGTAAAATTTTGCAGTTTCATAACATGTTTTCTAGTTTGATTAATAAGGATAAATACTTAATAAAATCATACTTTGAAGCTGTAACATTTTACAGTTTCAAAACTTACTTTTCAATTTGATCAATATTGGAGATTATTTGCTTAAACCCTACAAAATTTGAAAAATAATATATATTTTTTCTCATTGTTATATATTGCTGTTATGTTTTTTTTCCCTTTCAGTTTATTAATATTTATCACATTTTGCTATGTTTTTTCACTATAATTTCTTCATTTTTTCTACATTTTTTTCCTAGCAATATTCTGGACATTCCGATGAATTTCCGATGATGTTCTTGACGTTCAATGAACATTTTGGACATTTCAGCAACTTTCAGTAATGTTCAGAACATTCTGACGACTTCCCGGTGATGTTGAAGATGTTGAATATTCCGGCAAATTTCCGGTGACCGTTTAACGAAAATCCAGCGGTGGTGGAATGTAGCAGCATTTTTAAAGTTATAAAAAGAACATAAAAAAGAGATTTTTTGACAACAATTAAAAATATGTAGAACTAATTAGTGCAAGTGTTTTGTTTTGGGACTAGATGGATTTTGAACTTTGTGTATGGGACTTACTGGTACGTGCCTCATAATTTTTTCTCATTCTCCATCCCCCATGGAGACTATCCTCACCATTTCCTAATGAGTTTGGATTTTTTCCAACCTAACTTGACTCTTTTTTGTTTCAAGGTTCACAGCCAAAGCCAAATACGTATTCACTTTTATTTATTTATTTATTTATTGGTTTAACAATAAAATCAAATATATATTAATTAGTTAATTAAAAAAATTATTTTAAAGTAATCAAATTTATAAACTTGACACAATCAAACAAGGTTTAGTAACCAAAAGCAAAAATACAAAAAAACCAAAAAAAAAAACAAAAACAAAAACAAAAAATGGTTAATATGGACCACCAAAAACTGCCGATCAAGAAACTTGTATCCAATTATGTCAAGTTTTGTCCCATACAGTAACATCAATCAAATCAAAATATTCAAAACAAAAAAAAATGGGATTTAACAAGACATGTAAATTTAGGGAGAATTTTTTTTAAGGTCCCTAATAATAGTAATTTAGAGGATAAAGGATACTAAAAAATTGGATGATGCCTCAGGTCCTAGAACCAAAACACACATGCTTTTCATTCATTTTTTGGACCAAAATACCGTTCACAATCAATTGAGAAAGGTGAATTGGATTCCGATGACTGGAGTTCCACAAATGATATCCACAATTGAGAGAACAACGACATTAGGGTTTCACAATTATCTTCACAATCAACATTAGGGTTTCATCATTTTCCGCAAAAATAAATAGTGGAGTAGAAATTTCATTATCTTCCGCAAAACCCACTGTTTATTGGATATACCTCGAATATACCCAGACATAAGCACCATTATTATAATTTTTTTTTGCATCTCAGATTATTTTTTCACATGTGTTTGTCTGATTTTTGTTTTGATCACTGCCCTTTTTTTTTCTCTCTCTACCACCTTCCATCTCCATATTTTTTTGATGATGTCAAAAGGAGAGAAAAATATGAATTGAATTGCTGAAAATTGTTGTACATGTATACTGTGAATTGCTGTGCATGTATCAAATATCTTATGTGGCAAAATTATCAAATATTTTGTTGATTTCAATTTTGTGTCAAATCCATTCATGTATTGCCACCATAAAAAAGGGGGAGATTGTTAATCATTTTGTTTAATTTTGATGATGTCTAATATATTAATTGAGAAAATGCAAATAACATATATATTTGACACAAAATATTATCTGTTTAAAATATACATACTTTATTATACATTTGTTATAAATATTTTTTAAATAAAAATATTTTGAAAATTTTACTATTCATATTTTAATCACTATTCATCCATTGACAAATTTGATGTAATTGTCTCTTTTGAGTAAATTTGTATTATGTCATTTTGATACATATTGCACTAAATTCAAATTTACTTTACAATTATATTTGAATATATCGATTATAAACATAGTTGATTTATACGGAACATCTTTTGAATATATTAAAGATTTATAAATAGTCGGTGGCGGTGCGGTGCATCAAATATATACATAGTCAAAATCTTGAAATTGATATACTATAATGATTGCACGAGAAGACTTATTTTATTTTTTATTGAAAACAAATCCTTGAAGATGTTTTGCCTGTAGAATGAAAAAGAAAAAGTTATAAATTGGTTTGAATTTGCTTGCAAAAAGAAAAAGAAAAAGTTGCAAAGTAGACACAATTTTCATATGGTTTTTGACTTTAAGGAACCTATAATAATAGAGCTTTGTGCTGACTTCTCATAATCTGTAGGAGCGTCTGTCTCTCCAACGGGTAGATTTTTTGGTATAAATAGGAATGTTGTATGTGAAGAAAAATCAGACAACTTGAAGAGAAAAAATTTTGTGTGCTCCAAAATTTTGAGTGTATGTATTCTGCTCTTTCACTTTCAGATCTAAGAGTAGTCCTTGTTCTTACACTTTCATATTTACTCTTTGTGAGAAAATTATTGTAGAAGAGGGTTAAAGTACCTCTTGTTTTTATTCATTATTTTGTGAGAGATTTTTGTAAGGGTAAGACATTTATTGTTGAGTGAGGCTTAATAGATAAAAGTAAAACCTGTGTAAAAGCCACTATCTTGGTGAAGCTTTGGTATTGTATTGATTCATTTTG
Organism: Camellia sinensis; assembly: GCF_055761805.1. NCBI lineage: Eukaryota > Viridiplantae > Streptophyta > Magnoliopsida > Ericales > Theaceae > Camellia > Camellia sinensis. The sequence goes on along the minus strand of NC_138963.1, from coordinate 186,843,651 downwards.
ATAGTGAAGAAATTCTTAAGGAGGTTTCTTGGAGAGTGGACGTAGGCCCGGCGTGCCGAACCACTATCAATCTCAATGTTTGATTTTCTCTCCATATCTCTCGTACTGTTATATTGATAATCATTGTTTTGAATTTTGTATTTATTATTTTTTAATATTGTAAATTATTTTTTTTAATAACCCAATTCAACCCCCATATTGGGTTGCCTGACTAGGATAACAATTGGTATAAGAGCCTAGACTCTAGTTTGTGTGACTTAATCGTCTTAGAGTAGATCATGGCAACCCCTAGTTATTCCTTTTCTGAGGGACAAGCATGCAATAGGCCTCCACTGTTTAGCGGCACAAATTTTAGCTATTGAAAAATTAGAATGACCATACATGTTAAATCTAATAATTATGAATGCTGAAAAATTATTTGCAATGGTCCAAAAATTCCTACCAAAACCATAAATGGCTTTAAGGTACCAAAACCTGAAGATAGATGGAATGAATCAGATATTAGAATGGCCCAAATTAATGTCAAATCCACAAACATATTGTATTATGCTTTAGATGCCAATGAGTTCAACAGAATTTTCACATGTAAAATCGCAAAAGAAATTTGGGATAAGCTCATAGTGACTCATGAGGGAACCGAACAAGTTAAAGAATCTAGAGTTAATTTGTTAGTTCATAATTATGAATTCTTTACAATGAAGCCTGATAAACCTATTCCTCAAATGTTTACTCGTTTTACTGATATTATTAATGGTTTAACTTCTCTTGGCAAAATATATACTTATGCTAAAATTGTAAAAAAAGTGCTTAGGTTATTGCCAAAAAATTGGGAGACAAAAGTCATTGCCGTTACCGAAATCAAGGATTTATCAAAGCTAAGCCTAGATGAGTTAATGGGATCTCTCTTAACTCATGAGCTCATAATGCAAGAAGGAAAGGAAGAGGAGGACAACAACAAGAAGAAAGGAATAGCCTTCAAATCCACCTCGAAACATCAAGAGGATAAGGAAGATGATTCGGAAGATGATTCGGATGATGATCAGGAAATGGCATTCATCACTAGAAAATTCAAAAGGTTTGTAAAAAAGAAACAAGGTGTGCGGAATTTTTTCAGAAAAAATTTCAACAACAAGGATTTTCAAAGGGGAATACAATAAATCTGGACACTACAAATCAGAATGTCCGGAACTTAAGCAACAATTCAAGAAGGACAAGAAAAAAGCCATGATTGTAGCATGGGGAGAAGATAGCGATGAAAGCAACTCAGAAATCGAAGTTTGCAAAAATGAGGTTGCTAACCTATGTTTAATGGCACTTGGAAACGAAGATGAGATAAATGACGAATCTTTTACGTTTGATGAATTATAATAAGCTTTTGATGAATTACATCCGGAATTTTAAAAACTTAGTTTGAAAAGTAACTGTCAAAAGAAAGTGATTTCAAGTTTATCAAAAGAAAATGAATCCTTAACTTCCAAGATAAATGCTTTAGAAAATGAAGTCATGAAAATGAAAGAGGAAAATGAGATTTTAACTCGGAAAGAGTCTTCAATTTCTAAGAAAAGATTAATTGTATTGCAAGAAGAAAATGAGTCTTTAAAAAATGAGCAAATTGTTTTAAAAGAATATATTGAAGACTTGAAAAATACTCTTTCAAAATTCACTCAAGGTAGAGAAACTTTAAATAAAATTCTTAAAAATAAAATCTTACTTTTGGTAGAGCCAGAATTGGATATAAACCTTTTTCAAAAGTAAAAACTGTCAAAAATGGTTTTATGTATGCATCCTCTAGTCACTCTTATCTCACATGTCATTTTTGTGATACAAAAGGTCATATTTCACGTTCATATCCCGTTAAAAGAAATCATTTTGCTAAAATAAAAAAGATGTGGGTCCCTAAGGACATTTCAAGAGTGTCAAATTCTAACTTTTATGGACCCAGGAAAATATGGATACCAATAGAAAAATCAAATTTTTGTAGGTATGTTTCAAGACAAAATCCAGTAATGATAGATGGTATCTCGACAGTGCATGTTCGAGGCACATGACCGATGTTAGACTTATTTATTTTGATGATTTATTTAATTATGTTTTAATTTATTTGAAAGAGAAAAATATAATCCAAAATTTATTTTGATGATTTATTTAATTATATTTTAATCAAAATTTATTTTGATGATTTATTTGAAAGAGAAAAATAGAATCAAAATTTATTTTGATGATTTATTTAAAAGAAAAAAATAGAATCAAAATTTATTTTGTCCCATTATTTCTCACCTAAACCTTTATCCTAAATTGTTGTTAGAATGTATTTAATATTTGATTAAATCAGGAGTTCAAACAGTCCCAAACAAAGGTTCAAACAGCCTAGCACAGCAGCAGGCCAAAAGGTTCAAAAGGTTCAAGCGGAAGACATTCAAATTGGTAATGATGGAGTGGAAGATATTCAAATTGGTAATGATGGAAGTACAACAACTATAAACGGTTATAAATTCAAATGACTACAACGGCTATAAATTCAAATGAATACAACGGCTATAAACGGCTATAATTTTCATTATATATACCAAAGTCTCTAATGTAAACAAGTTACAAAAAAACCTGAAAATATTTTTTGATCTATAATCACTCATATCTATTCTCAGAAATTATACACTGAGCCTTATAGTTTTAAGTCCATCTTTCCTGTGTGAGATTTACAGAAAAATCAAAGTTTCATTTTATATATCTATATTTGAGAGATATTTATTATAAGCTTTCTTTGAAAGCAAAAATACAATTTCATCTTGTAAAAGTGTTGCAAACACTGTGTTCTGGAAATCTTGAGAGTGATTGTAAATCACCTAAGATTTGCAAGGGTTTGGGCTTGTGAAGTCTGTGTAAAATCCGTGGAGGATTGCTTCATTTGTAAAGAGGTTGCTAGCACCTCTGTAAAGCTAGAAGATAGTGAAAAATCTCAAGTGAAGCTTGAGGAGTGGACGTAGGCCTTGTTGAAACCGAACCACTATAAATTTGTTTGTTTCTCTCTCCCTTATCTCTTTATTTTATTTTAAATTGCCATAACTATATTTCACATTTTTACTGTGTTAAAATCATTAACTGACATAGTTGTTAAGAAACTTATTTTAATTATTTTTGTTTCATTAATTATATTTATCTATTGTGCTAGTCATAATTTTTATTAGGGTATTATTAATGTTAATTGTAAAAACCTAATTCACCCCTCTCTTAGGTTGTCTTTTGGATAACAATTGGTATCAGAGCCTAAACTCTTACTTTAGATTTAACCATCTAAGAGTTTCGATCCATGACAACCTTAGTTAGCATTAGCACTACTGAAGGACAAGCCACCAATAGGCCACCATTATTTGACGGAAACAACTATAGTCATTGGAAAGATAAGATGACCCTATACCTATAAGCCACTGATTATGGTATGTGGATTATTGTCACCAAAGGTAAAAAAATTTCTACCAAATTAGTAAACAATATTAGTGTACCTAAAACTGAAGATGAATGTGATGAGAGGGATCGCAAATTATTGCAAGCCAATGCTAAAGCCAAACTCACCATTTTTTGCGGATTAGACTTTAAAAAGTATAATAAAATTTCAAGTTGTGATTCGGTAAAAGAAATTTGTGACAAACTTGAAGTAACTTATGAAGGTACAAACCAAGTAAAGGAATCTCGTATTGATATGCTTGTTCATAGTTATGAATTGTTTAAAATGAACTTTGATGAATCTATTTCAAGTATGTTTACTAGATTTACTGAAATTGTAAACTCTTTGAAATCTTTTGGCAAAACTTATACTAACAGTGAATTGGTAAGAAAAATTCTTAGGTGTTTACCAAAGAATTGGGAAGCAAAGGTCACTGCTATTATAGAAGCCAAAAATCTCTCCACACTTAGATTGGATGAGCTTATGGGTTCCCTTATGACTCATGAGATCACCATGAAAAGACATGAGGATGTTGAAAACAAAAAGAAAAGTGGAATTGTATTCAAAGTATCATCAAATGAAGGAGAACATGAAAACTCCAGTGAGGATGAAAGCTATGCCATGTTTAATAGAAATCTCAAAAAGCACTTCAAGAAAAATAATTATGGAGAAAGAAGATCTTTTAAGAAAGAGTACAACAAAGATAACAAGAAAGAGCCTATTATTTGCTATGAGTGCAAAAATCCTGGGCATATGAAGATGGATTGTCCAAAATTGAAGAATCATGAAAAAGACTACAAAAGAAACAAAAAGGCCATGGTAGCAGCTTGGGGAGAAAGTGAAGATGAAAACTCAAGTGATGAAATTGAATATGAAGTAGCCAACTTATGTCTCATGGCTCTTGAAGATGAAGACTCTACTCAAGATGAGGTTTGTTTTAAGTCCAAAGCTAAAGAAGGGAAGTGGTACCTTGATAGTGGATGTTCTAGATATATGACCAGAGATAATTCATTCTTTACTAAACTATCATCGAAATATTGAGGATTTGTTACTTTTGGAGACAACAAGAAAGGAAAAATCATCGGTATTGGTAGCATCGGTATTTCTCCTAACCCTTCTATTGAAAATATTTTCCTTGTTGATGGACTTAAGCATAACCTACTTAGTATTAGTCAATTATGTGATAAAGGTTATCGAGTTATTTTTGATAAATCACATTGCACAATTGAAAGCATAAATGATTATAAAGCTTTATTGGTTAGTAATCGCCGTAATAATGTTTATGTTTTTCATCTTAATGATCTCTATGCTAGTGATGTTAAATGTTTATATGTTAATAATGAAAATTGTTAGTTATGGCATAGAAGACTTGGTCATGCTCATATGGATTTAATTGCTAAACTTTTGAGAAAGGATTTGGTCATTGGACTTTCAAAAATTAAATTTGAAAAATATTATTTTTGTAGTGCTTGTCAACAAGGAAAACAAACTAAAACATCATTTAAATCAAAATCTCATATTTCCACAACTAGACATTTACAACTATTGCATATGGATTTATTTGGTCCCTCAAGGACATCTAGTCTAGGTGGTAAACGTTATTGTCTTGTTATTGTTGATAATTATTCAAGATTTACATGGGTTATGTTTTTAGCACACAAAGATGAAACCTTTTATTCTTTCACAAAACTCTGTCGTAGAATTCAAAATGAAAAAGGCTTTCTTATTACTAATATTCGAACCGACCATGGTAGAGAACTTGAAAATGAGAAATTTGAATTGTTTTGTGATGAGCATGGTATTGAACATAATTTTCAGCACCTAGAATCCCTCAACAAAATGATGTAGTAGAAAGGAAGAATAGAACTTTAGAAGAGATGAGTAGAACAATACTTTGCGAAAATAATCTTCCTAAATATTTTTGGGCCGAAGCCGTTCACACCGCATGCTATATTTTAAATCATGCATTAATTAGACCTATTCTCAAAAAGACTCCTTATGAACTTTGGCATGATAGAAAGCCCAAAATTAGTCACTTGCATGTTTTTTGTTGTAAATGTTTTGTGCATAATAATGGTAAGGATGACTTAGGTAAATTTGATTCAAAATCTGATGAAGCAATTTTTCTTGGCTATTCCTTAACTAGCAAAGCTTATCGTGTTTTTAATAAAAGAACTCTTGTTGTGGAAGAATCTATACATGTGGCATTTGATGAAACTAACATCTCTGCTCAAAAGTAAATTGTTAGTGATAATATAGATTTGGAACAAAATGTGGAAGATTCAAGTATCTACAAAGAAGAGAACCAATCATGTAAGTTGAACAAAGAGATTGAACAACCTATTCTCCCACCTCAAGAAAAATGAGGAAACAATGATGATTTGCCAAGAGAATGGAAGTTTGTTCATAATCCCCTAAGGATTTAATCCTAGGTGACCCGACAAAAGGTATTGAAATTTGCTCTTCACTTAGAAATATTTGTAATAACTTGGCTTTTCTCTCACAGATTGAGCCTAAAAACTTTCAAGAAGCCGATTTCGATGAACATTGGATGATAGCTATGCACGAAGAGCTTAACTAATTTGAGAGAAATAAAGTGTGAGAACTTGTGCTAAAACCTAAACATCATACCATTATCGGTACCAAATGGATCTTTCGATACAAGCTTGATGAATCCGGCACAATTATAAGAAACAAGGCTAGACTTGTTGCACAAGGATACAATCAAGAAGAATGTATTGATTTCGATGAAACCTTTGCTTCGGTTGCTATATTAGAAGTCATTCACATGTTACTTGCATTTACATGTTTTAAAGATTTCAAATTTTATCAAATGGATGTAAAAAGTGCCTTTCTTAATGATTTTATAAATGAGGAAGTTTATGTTAAACAACCCCCAGGTTTTGAAGATCATGCTTTTCCAAATCATGTTTTTAAACTATCAAATAAGCACCTCGTGCATGGTATGAACAATTAAGTAAATTTTTGATTGAAAATAATTTTTCTAGAGGAACGATTGACACAACACTTTTTTTTAAAACTAAAAATGATGATTTATTTATTGTGCAAATATATGTGGATGACATTATATTTGGTGCTACTAATGAAACCTTGTGTAAGGAATTTGCTAAGTGTATGCAAGGTGAGTTTGAGATAAACGTGATGGGAGAGCTAAATTATTTCCTTGGGTTTCAAATCAAACAATGTAAGGAATGAATTTTTATCAACTAAGCTAAGTACATAAAAGAACTACTCAAAAAGTTTGGTATGTATGACTCAAAAATAGCTGGAACACCTATGAGCACATCCATTAAGCTAGACAATGATGAAAAAGGTAAGTCCATTGATCAAACAAAATATCGAGGTATGATCGGCTCACTTCTTTATTTAACTGCAAGTAGACCCGATATTATGTTTAGTGTTTGTATGTGTGCTAGATATCAATCAAATCCTAAGGAATCACATCTCAATGCTGTTAAAAGAATTTTTAGATATCTTGTTGGCACTCAAAATTTGAGAGTGATTTATCCTAGAGGTGTTGCATTTGATTTAATTAGTTACTCGGATGTCGACTTTGCCGGATGCAAACTTGATAGAAAAAGCACCAGTGGCACTTGTCACTTTCTTGGTAACTCATTAGTATCTTGGTTTAGCAAAAAGCAAAATTCCATTGCTTTATCAATGGCCGAAGCTAAATATATAGCTTCCGGAAGTTTTTGTGCCCAAATACTTTGGATAAAACAATAATTGGAGGATTTTGATTTGCATTATGATTATATCCCTATTAAATGTGACAATACTAGTGCCGTCAATTTAAGCAAAAATCCGATTCAACACTCACGAACAAAACATATTGAAATTCGATATCATTTTCTAAGAGATCATGTTCAAAAAGGGGATATTGTACTTGAATTTGCAAACACCGACAAGCAATTGGCTGATATTTTCACAAAACCCCTAAGCGAGGATCGCTTTAATTTTATTCGTGGCGAGCTTGGAATGTCGATTTTTACTTAAAAAGTTTTGTTATGATTATAAAACTTAAATTTTTGTTAAAATGATATATGTGTATTACTACATTGATATGAAAACATTTATATCAATTAAATGCTCTCAAGTCCTTCATACATTTATTCTCCTTAACAGTTTGTTATTCTCAACTGTGCAATTTTTTTGGGGTTTTGCATCTTGAGGTAAAATTAACTTTACATACATTATTTTTTTTAAAACCCTTATGGTATTTTTTTTTGCATTCCAGCAACAACATCTCATTAAGTTTAATTTCTGCTGGTATTATTTTATTTTCATTTATTTTATTATTTTTTATTATTTTGCTATTAGGCTTAATTTCTTTTAGTTTTTTTTTCATTATTATTTTTTGTTTGGGCTTAATTTTCTTATTTGTTTTCTCTACTTTTTAATTTCATTTTTCAGTACTTAAACAAAAAAAACAAAACAAAACAAAACAAAAAAAAAAACAAAAAAACAAAAATAAAATAAAATAAAATAAAAAAACACCCTTCATTTTTTTTACGGCCATACGTCGATCAAAATATACATATTTCCATACAAAAAAAAAAAAAAAAAACTTTATTTTTTTTTACGGCTATACGCCGATCTTACTTATTCACCTCTTCCACTACTTACTTCTTCTTTTTATCACCTTGGGCAACCCTTGACGCCCCTGCCCCCGTGCTTTCGTCGAGAGCGACAACTCCCCGCTAACTATCAAAGGCCAAGAACGACGTTGCTCCAAATCGGGCCATGGAGGTGGTCTTCCGTTTAAGCTCTTTATTTTCGGCCTTCAGTGCCCCTATTTCTGCTCGCGCATCCTTATACATGTACTGGAGCAGAGCGAGTTGGGCGTTGACCTGATGGAGCCCACTCGTCCTGTTCTGCAGTCAGTGAGCCAATTTTGTGACTGCAGTCACCGTCTCCATACAAGACGTCAGTGTGAAATGATTGGCTTCAATGTCTGATTGAGCTGCCATTATTTGCTCAATCGATATCATAGGAAGGTTGGGAAGAGTGGGAGCCGGGACACTCGGCCCAGCAGTACTTACGGGATCATTCAGGTCTGGAAAGAGAGTAAAGGGACGGGACGAGGCCATGTAGTAAGAGAGAGAGATGTACTCGAAAGGAGAGTAGTTTTTGGCACCCTTTCTGCTCTGCTCAATCTCTCTGTTTTATCTCTCTCACGAAGCGAATGAGGAAGAAGAAGGCGAAGAGAGTGATTAAGAAGAAGACGGAGGAGAAGACGACAAGAAGGAGAGAAAGCTGAGGTAGCTGATTGACTGATTAACCCGTCTCGCTTTTGTCGATCGACGGACGCAAAAGCGGGGACACGTGTCCGACGCGATTTTCGACGAACAAAAAAGAGACGCGGGCGAATCATATATATATATATATATATATATATATATATTTATGTATATATTTGTTTTGATTATCTATTTTTTGATGTCATTTATCACTATCATTTTCCTCCTCTTCCTCCAGATTCTGAGCCATAATTTTCTTTTGATAATGTCACAGGAGGAGAAAATTATATGATGTTATGTATTATGGTATTATTTTCAAACTAATCTGATGTTATGTATTTATAGTTTGATATCTTAATCTTATATCATGTTATTGATTAAAGCTTATTTATTACACATGTGCTAACCTATGTATTTAAAAATGAATTCAGGGAGCATAACTTGAGGGGGAGTCCTTGTTACTCCCAAATCAAATCAAAATATTATTGTGTGCCATCATCAAAAATGGAGAGATTGTTAGACTTATTTATTTTGATGATTTATTTAATTATGTTTTAATTTATTTGAAAGAGAAAAATAGAATCCAAAATTTATTTTGATGATTTATTTGAAAGAGAAAAATAGAATCAAAATTTATTTTGATGATTTATTTGAAAGAAAAAAATAGAATCAAAATTTATTTTGTCCCATTATTTCTCACCTAAACCTTTATCCTAAATGTTGTTAGAATGTATTTAATATTTGATTAAATCAGGAGTTCAAACAGCCCAAAACAAAGGTTCAAACAGCCTAGCACAACAACAGGCCAAAAGGTTCAAAAGGTTCAAGTGGAAGACATTCAAATTGGTAATGATGGAGTGGAAGATATTCAAATTGGTAATGATGGAAGTACAACAGCTATAAACGGCTATAAATTCAAATGACTACAACGACTATGAATTCAAATGAATACAACGGCTATAAACAGTTATAATTTTCATTATATATACCAAAGCCTCTAATGTAAACATGTTACAAAAAAACTTGAAAATATTTGTTGATCTATAATCACTCACATCTATTCTTAAAAATTATACACTGAGCCTTATAGCTTTAAGCACATCTTTCCTGTGTGAGATTTACAGAAAAATCAAAGTTTCATTTTATATATCTATCTTTGAGAGATATTTATTGTAAGCTTTCTTTGAAATCAAAAATATCATTTCATCTTGTAAAAGTGTTGCAAACACTGTGTTCTTGAAATCTTGAGAGTGGTTGTGAATCACCTAAGATTTGCAAGAGTTTGGACTTGTGAAGTCTGTATAAAATCCGTGGAGGATTGCTCCATTTGTAAAGAGGTTGCTAGCATTCCTGTGAAGCTAGAAGATAGTGAAAAATCTCAAGTGAAGCTTAAGGAGTGGACGTAGGCTGAGTTGAAGCCGAACCACTATAAATTTGTTTGCCTCTCTCTCTCCATTATCTTTTTATTTTATTTTAAATTACCATAGCTATATTTCACATTTTTACTGTGCTAAAATCATTAACTGACATAGTTGTTAAGAAACTTATTTTAATTATTTTTATTTCATTAATTATATTTATCTATTATGCTAGTCATAATTTTTATTAGGGTATTATTAATGTTAATTGTAAAAACTCAATTGACCCTCCCTCTTAGATTGTCTTTTGGATAACAACAAGAAATAAAGTTATATTCGCCACACTCCAACAAAAGGATGGCAGATATGTGACTTTCGGCGACAATAGCAAGGGAAAATCATTAGTGTAGGTAGTATTGGTAAAAATCTTTCTCCTATTATTGAAAATATTTTATTTGTTAATGGTTTATGAGAGGGGAGATTTGCGCGTTAGTACGGCCGAGCTGCGATGACGCCGATCATGACGAACCACACGCCGCCGAGCAGACTCCTCTCTTGCTCGGCCCAGCGGCTTGACTTGCACGGCCGGAGAGGTCGACCGGCCGGACACGAACCAATGCTTGGCCGAGCTACAACGCGGCCGAGCGCGCAGCAATGTTTGATGACCAAGCTAAGAGAAACCCAGGCTAGACTATGGATGCGGTTAGGGCTGGCACGCTTCTAACCGACCAGCTGAGATAAGTGGGCTTCGTGTGACCGAGAATAAAGGTAGGACGGGTGGAGGTCGGCATACCTCACAACCGGTTAGCCTAATGAACCGATCAACATCAGCTCGGCCATGAGTATCGCCCTTTGGCCCCTTCGCAAGGGACAGTCCGACGATGCATAGCTCGGTTGTGTGCATGTGATGGCAACTCGCTCGAAGTGATAGGCCGGTCGTGGTATTTTGGTCAAGTGTGCCACCTGGGCCAATGGCGCGAGGGATAAAGGAAATCTGCTCCAAGCATGCGCCAATACCATTGGACAGTTCTGCGTGTACTGGTGGGAGGACTAAGCCTTTACACGCGTAAGGTGGTGAGAGGCGAGCACTGCCACCTGTCCTGGGAAAGACAACAGAGGTAGTGCGTGCATAATCTTGAGGCTGCATGGCCAGCCTTGAAATATGGAGGAGGACGAACGTTAGAGGTATGCAACTTCTTCCCCAAAGAGAGTACTCTCTCTCTATCAGTCTTCTTCTTCCTCAAGTGGACTGACTTGATCGTCGGAGGGTCTATCCGGCACACCACCGCCGGGCAGCTTACCGTTTCTGTGTTGCCAGGTAGACACCGTCAAGAGAAACTTGGAGTACAAGGAGTACGGAAAGCAGAGGATATTTCGCCCCCGTACAATTGGCGCCGTTTATGGGAAGTCTTTGATACTCAACCCTTGTTCTTTGAGCTTCTTCGACCATTTCCATGGCCAACAACGACGAGGCCCCACTGTCCGTCGTCGATGGCATCGCACCTGAGTACGTCCGCTTGAGAGAAGGCCCCCCGAATATTCCAGCCATGGCGGGCCTAGAGACTCCTTCGCGAGGTGCGCGAGACAAATGCGGAAGGAGTACTGATTGCTCGCAGAGTCCTGAGGGCCGCTGACGCCGGGGGGAGTCCCATGCGCAGCGCCTAGAGCACAAACTCAAGGACCAAGACGCCCTCATTCGCACGATGGCGGCGGAGATGGAGCTGCTGAAACGCTAGATTAAAGGGAAGGGTATTGCTGGAGAGGGCAACCTCAGTGAGCGCACCCCGTCCCCTCGTTGTAGCAGTCACCGCCAAGGGAGGACTCACTCTCTCTCCACCACCAGGAGCTATGGGTTTGGAGATTCCGATCAAAGAGAGGGCGGGTCCCTCTCTCGCAACAGCACTTACCGCCCCTCACGCCCGACGCCGACGTCGGGATCCTCTTTCTCCACGCGTTCCAGGGACTTGAGGGATGTATTGGAGGAGAGGGCGCGCCGTCAGGAGGCTCAGAGAGTGCCGACATTACAGAGGTTGAGCGCTCCAGTTCGTTGTAGTGAGGAAGTGCTAGCCCCCAAAGTGATGGCCCCTGCGCCGGTGGGCAAAGAGCTGGCGCGACTTACAGCCACGCCGCTGTCTCTAGAGATTGAGAGTACGCCACTCCTCGCCGGATTCCACCAGCCAAAGTTCACTTTGTACGACGGAAAGACGGATCCGTACATGCATGTGACCCATTACCGGCAAGTAATGGCTGGCCACCGGCGCAACGACGCCTTGATGTGCCTCATATTCCCAGCAAGCTTGGGAGAGCTGGGTTTGAAGTGGTTCGAAAGGCTCCTGGAGGGAAGTATTGAGGGATGGCAGCAACTAGCGGAAGCCTTCGTCACCAGATTCAAAAACAACACACGAATGCCGAAGGAGGTCGACCATCTCCTGGGCGTCAAGATGGAGTCTGGATGTTCGTTGAAGGCATACAATGCGAAATACTGGAAAACTTACAATGAGATCCTCGACTGCCCCACCAATCTGGCGATCACTCAATACAAACGGGGTCTCTCAGTCGGACATAGGCTGCGAGATTCACTCACGATGCATCAACTCACGACCATGGAGTCCTTGATGCAGCGGATCAATGAGCACATTCGTGTGGAGGATGATGCCGCCTCCGCGACCGAAAAGTCTAATCCGGTCGTGACGGACAGAAGGGTGGCGGGAAAAGTTCACTCGGTTGGGCAGGAGGATAACCGCCCAAACAACCGGTCAAAAGATCAGCGCCATGGTTCAAACCGTGATGACAAAAACAAGGGTCGCCGAAACGACCGGGCTGACACTCCCCGTGATGCAGCGGAGGATGCCAAAAGAAAATTAAAGGCACGGACTGGAATCACCACGGTATTTAAAATCCCCATCTACCGCATTTTGAGCAAGATTCGAGGTGAACCCTTCGTCCGTTGGCCGGCCAAGTTGGGGAGTGCGCAGAGGGGCTTCAATTCAAACTATCGCTGCACCTTTCATAAAGAACGGGGGCACCGAACAGAGGACTGCTTGCTGCTCAAACAACACTTAGAGGAGTTGGTGGTGGCGGGACATCTTGACCAATACATAGATGGGGGCATCAAGGCCACGCCAGCGGACCAAGCCGAGCCAAACGGCCTGGCCACCCTAGAAGTGCCCCCGCAAGGTGTAATCAACGTCATCCACGACATCATCGAACCGACCAGGGTCTGCGAGCTGAGAGGGATGATCAAGAAGGCTGAGCACATGAGGCAAGTGCTCTCTGTTCAGCCCGCTGTGAAGAAGGGAAAGACCGAAGAAAGGGACATCCTTTCATTCTCGACCAAGGACTTGGAAAGAGTTCAGATGCCGCACAATGATGCTTTAGTAGTCACTCTTCGCGTCAAAGACTTTGACATCAAGAGAATCTTGATCGACCAGGGGAGTTCGGTAGAAATTATGTATTATGACGCGTTTAAACAAATGAAGTTGGAAGACAAGGACTTGGCCCCCGCAATATCCCCTTTGGTCGGCTTTAACTCACAGCCAGAATGGCCAATCGGAAAGATAATTTTGCCGGTCAAAGCGGGATCGGTCGTAAAGCAAGTAGAATTCTGGGTACTCAAAGTTCCATCGACTTACAACTTGATCTTAGGCAGGGGCTGGCTGTACGCCATGCAAGCAGTTGCTTCGACCTTCCACCAAGTCATGCGCTTTCCAGCACCAAGCGGACAAATAGAGGAAGTTTGGGGAGACCAGGTGATGGCGAAACAATGCTTCGTTGCGGTAAATGACAGCCGAGCGGCCAAAGGGTTCGTCCAAATGATTAAGGGGCCTGAGGGTAAAGAGGTCCTTGAAGATGTAGGAAGAAAGACCGAGGAAAAATCGGTCGAAGATTTGGTGGAAGTGCGCATTGATGAGAACGATCCAACTAAATTCTTCCTCTTGGGATCATCCTTGTCTAGCGCCGAGCGGATGGATTATGTCAACTTCTTGGTTTCCAATTTGGAGGCCTTTGCCTGGATGCCTTACGACATGCCTGGCATTGACCCGAGCTTCATTTGTCATCAGTTGAATGTCTTCTCCAATGCACGGCCAGTCATTCAAAGGACGCGTCGCTCAGCCTTGTACCATGCTGAAGTGGTGGCAGAAGAAGTGAAGAATTTGTTGGAAGCTGGGGCCATAGAGGAGGTGCAATACCCTCGATGGATATCCAACACAGTGGTTGTTCCGAAGAAGAACGGCAAGTGGCGAGTCTGCGTTGACTACAAGACCGTCAACCGAGCTTGCCCCAAGGATAGCTTTCCCCTCCCACGAATTGACCAGCTGGTGGACTTAACCGCTGGCCATCAGAGGTTTAGCTTCCTAGACGCATATCGCGGCTACCACCAGATAGCCATGTATAAACCGGATAGAGAGATCACGTCGTTCACAACCCCCAGAGGCTTATATTGTTACAAAGTCATGCCGTTCGGACTAAAGAATGCCGGGGCGACTTTTCAACGGATGGTGACAAAGATGTTCGCCCCAATGCTGGGCCGCACCATGGAGGCCTACATCGACGATATGGTGGTGAAAAGTAAGGAGAAAGCTCAGCACCTCTCCGACCTAGCAGAGATGTTTGCTATACTTAAACGCCACAAGCTTCGTTTGAATGCCAAATGCACCTTCAGAGTTGGCACCGGGAAGTTTTTGGGTTTTCTGGTCACAAATCGAGGGATTGAAGCTGACCCATCACAGATCAAGGCTATACAAGACCTGGAGCGTCCTAACTCCACGAAGGATGTGCAACATCTTGCCGGGATGGCAGCCGCGTTGAACAGATTTATCAGCCGGTCTTCTGATCGTTGCAGGCCCTTCTTTAAAACTTTGAAGTCCAAGTTCTTCTGGGATGACGAGTGCGACCGCGCACTAGCAGACCTGAAAGCATATCTCTCCTCAGCCCCTATTTTGGTCACACCTCAGCCGGCCGAGGAGTTGTACCCCTACTTGGCTGTCTCTCAACACGCAGTCAGCGCGGTGTTGGTTCGTGCTGAAGGCATCCAGCACCTACCGATCTTCTATGTAAGCAAGACTCTGCTCCCAGCCGAAACGAGATATCTTCCCTTGGAAAAATTGGCGCTGGCCCTAATGATGGCGTCAAGAAAGCTGGCACACTATTTTCATGCCCATACAATAGTTGTGTTAACCGAGTTGCCGCTCAAAGTGCTTTTTGAAAAGGCAGACTTCACTGGGAGAATTTTGAAATAGGCCGTGGAATTAGGGCAATATGACATCAAGTTCCGACCGCGCACCGCAATCAAGGCTTAAGCACTTGCTGACTTTGTGGCGGAATTTGCCCCTGGGATGCATCCAGTCTGCCCAATTGATTTGGTCGGTGCGGATTTAGCACAACCCATGGTTCTGGCAACAAAAACAACTGTTAGTGCGCAAGAGGAGGAAGGGCAAAGAGCGACCGAACCAACGAAGGCGAATGACTCGATGAAGGAGGAAGTCAACCATGACGAGGAAAGAAACCAGAATGAGCCAACCAGAGACTTGGATTTGAGGAGTTCCCAAAACCCTTCTGATTGCTGGAAGCTGTTTGTCGGCGAGATGTGGAAACTCTTCGTCGATGGGGCATCCAACAGACATGGGGCCGGGCTGGGTATCGTGCTGACTTCACCGGACGGAATGATCATTAAACAAGCAATTACGCTCGGTTTCCCGGCATCCAACAACGAGGCGGAATATGAAGCCCTCCTTGCCGGGCTAAGAAGCGCACTAAGAATGAAAGCGTCGGCCCTGATGGTGTTCAGCGATTCCAAGCTGGTGGTCAATCAAGTCTCAGGGGAGTACGAGGCCAGGGATGAAAGAATGGCCAAGTATCAGGCGCTGGTGCGTGCAGAGATCAAGAAGTTCGATGCCATAAAGGTAGAGTAGATCAACCGCGAAGGAAACAACACGGCTGATGAGTTGGTCGGGCTCGCTTCTACTCAGACATTTTTTCCCAACCCTTTGATGATAGAATTTTTACCGCGGCCAAGTATAGAAGAATCGGAAGTGGCCGAGGTACTTTGCCCCGACTTGGGCCCTTCTTGGATGGATCCTATCATCGCCTTCCTGAAAGATGGAATTCTACCAGAAGAAAAGAAGGCGGCACACAAGATCCGGGCAAGGTCAGAGCGGTTTTGGCTCTCCCCGTCCGGGGCTTTGTACAAGAAATCTTTCACCGGGCCGTTTTTGAAATGTGTCCACCCCACCAAGGTGGAGGCTTTCCTCTATGAGATACACGAGGGCATCTGTGACAGCCATACTAGGGGCAGATCCTTGGCTTACCGAGCAATTTCTCAGGGTTATTAGTGGCCGCACATGCAGGCAGATGCGCAAAAATATGTTCGCAGGTGCGAGAAGTGTCAGAAGTTCGCCCACCAGATCCACCAACCGGCTAGAGATTTGCTCCCTCTCACAAGTCCTTGGTCATTCGCGCTTTGGGGGTTGGATATTGTTGGGCCACTCCCAGCTGCACCGGGTAATCACAAGTTCTTCATCGCCGCCACCGACTATTTCACCAAATGGGTTGAGGCCGAGCCACTAGTGAACATAAGGGAAAAGGACGTGAAGAAGTTTGTATGGCAAAACGTCATCACCCGTTTCGATATACCCAAGGCCCTCATCTCGGATAATGGCACTCAATTTGATGGTAAACTCTTTCGCGAATTTTGCAAAGAGTTGAGGATCGAGTTCTACAATTTGACGCCGGCCTATCCTCGGTCAAATGGTCAAGTAGAGGCCTCAAACAAGATCATCCTGGACGGGCTGAAGAAACGGCTTGAGAAGGCTAAGGGCAAGTGGGCTGAAGAACTCCCTAACGTGCTCTGGGCATACCGCACTACGCCAAGGCGGTCAACCGGGGAAACACCGTTTGCTTTGGCCTATGGCATGGAGGCCGTCATCCCGTTGGAAATTGGCATGCCAACCATCCGCTCTGAAAGTTTCCAGCCGGATCTGAATAATGAAGCGGTGGCATTGGAGTTAGACTTTGCTAAAGAAAGGAGGGAGCGAGCATTGATCCACATAGCGGCATATCAACAAGAACTTCCAAAAAGTACAACAAGGCTGTGCACCCCAGGCTGTTCAAGGTTGGGGACTGGGTATTAAGAAAGGTGCTTGGCAGCACAGTGGTCCCTGGCGAAGGAAAGCTCGGTGCAAATTGGAAAGGACCATACAAGGTGATTGGTCTTGCTGGTAAAGGGGCATACCATCTGGAAGATTTAGATGGCAAGGTTGTCCCCAGACCATGGAATACAGCCAACCTTAAGGTCTTTTACTTTTAAGATGTAATTTGCTTGTGTTGTTTAGCTTTTCTAGACCTATAGCCTTTTGGCACTTAATGTAAAAGATAGCAATGCTTTTTGTAATGAAAAATAGCCCTCTGGTTGTTTGGTATTACATCTTTGTACAATGAATTCGCAAGGACGCAAGGCAATTATGGATGCCAGGGACAAGGAGACTGACCTGAATGGGACCGGACTGATTTCCACTCGTCGGAATTGAAGCAGACCGCACAAACAGTTGTGCATTGTCCAACGATATAATTGGCGTATGGACCAATTCGCATTAGGGCCAAGCTGGTTTTGCTCGCCCGGTTGAAATGTTGGCGTCATGACGAACTTAACTGAAACATTGGTGTTTTGCCCAATGTAAGGGCCGAGCTGATGTTGCTCGGCCCGGTTGGCATGTTGGTGTCTTGTCCAATATGGAAAACGAGCGGAGTTTGCTCGGCAGAATTCGCAATGTTGGAGTTTTGTCGAACCGATAAAAAGTCGAGCTGACTTTGCTCGGCGGACAAGAAATGTTGGTGATCTACCCAACTGAAAGGGCAAGCTGGTTTTTGCTCGGTCACATTGAAGTACTGGAATTCTATAAAGTTTGAAAACCCGTCAAGGCCGAGCTGATTTTGCTCGGCCCCGTTCATGAGCCCCTAATTTCGAGCCGAGCATATTTTGCTCGGCATTTTAAAAGGTGCATTTGAAATTTCATGGAGCCGAGCTGCTAGATGAAGTTTGAACACGTTTAAGGAAATTTTGCACGTCAAAGCCAAAAAGCAATAGAAGTTAAACGGGCAAAAAGTTCAAAAATTTCATTCATTGAGAAAGTTGCAGTACATAAGGGCGGACATAGCCCGATTACATTCCAAAACAAAGAAAGGAAAGAAGTAAACAAAAGACAAAGAAAATAAAGACAAAGTTCAATCTAATTCTAGTTCAACTGTCTGTTCGGCGACTTGCACAGTTTGCTCGGCCTCCTCCACATTGCGCTCGGGCAAGTTTTCTTCGACCTCATCGTCAGCACCCTCCACCGTGACAACCTCCCGGTCAATAACTTCTTCATCGTCAACAACGTGAGATGCTGCAGGAGAAGTTTGCTCGGTTTGCTGTGCGGCGGCGGCTTCTTCCTCGGCCTCTTTCCGTGCCTCTGCGATAAGCCAGTTTTGAGTGGCCTGGGAGTACGCCTGCATGTAGACCGGGATATAGGCCGTAGGTGGATTTATGAACATGTCAAAATCCTGTCCAAGGTCAACTTTCTCCATGGTAGCTTTCCAGCCGCACTAGAAAAAGATGTCCTTGGTCGCTTGGACCTGCCGCTTATAAGTTTTCTCCCCCTGAGCGTATCCCCGGTCCTCGGCGTCATCCATAGCTTTGTCATTTTCTTCTTTGTGGGCTTCGCGCAGCTTGCGCAGCTCGGCGAGGTACCAGGCCTTATTTGACTTCACGGCCCTTTGTTTGTTCGCCTCAGCTTGGTCAACCTTCAGGCACAGTTCATCTCGCTCGGCCGCAATTACATCTTGCGCGGCCTTGAGTTTCTCTATCTCGGCCTTTTGAACCTTGTTTTCGGCAATGGCATCTCGAAGGCTCTGTCGCACTTTGATCATTCGGTCGTGGGCCAAATAGTTCTTTTGCGCGGCCTGAAAATAAGCGGGAGATCGTGAGTATTCGAGAAATCGAGCAAAAATCGAGCAAACAGTCTAAAGCAAAGAATGGAGAATTTACTAGCACTATGGATTTTGCCACCGAGCGGAGGACCTTGAGGTCGGAAAGCTTGTCGTGTTTTTTCATATCAGCGGGCAAGATCAACCCCTTGGTCAAATTGAAACCAAGCGAGTAGTCCTTGTCCGCGTAGACAGAGTCTTTAGCAGAAACTGCTCGGCCCTGGTATTTGAACTCGGGCGCCCAGACCGAGGGGGTGGCTGGGCCCTTGGATTTGCCGGTCTGTGGTTGCTCGGCCTGGTCCCCGAGCTCGGTGGAGACGCAATCGGTAGAGTCTTCATCTGCCAGACGTGGCCCGGTGTGCTCCTTCCTCGGCCGCTTCTTGGACCGACCAGTCGGTTGCTCACTGGCAAGCGCCAGTACTGCCCCTTCTTGTTGCCCGGCGGGTGTGGAGGATGTCCCCTTGGTTGCCTCTGGTTTTTGGAACTCTTCTTCCTCGTTGATCATGGACTTGATGGCCCTAATTTTTGCCATTTCTTGCTCGGCGGTGAGTGGAATAAGCCTAATCAGTGGTAGGTTTGGATCCGGTTCTAGGGTTGGCGCACGCAGAAAATCGGTAACCCGGCTCTTGCGCGGCGCGGTGTAGTGGTAGGTCTGTTCGAAGCCGAGCAGTTTCGCAGCCTCCCTCTCCTCGGCAGGATGGCACAACAGGGCTCTGATGGCCTCTTGGTTGGCCTGGTAGTAGTCTGCTACTAGGTGTTTATCTGCAAAAAGAAGACAAGTGTTAGATCGGCATGGAAAGTAATTGATGCATTAAGAAAATAGCGCGGTCAGCCGAGCGACTCACCGGCACTGCCAAAATCCTTTCTAATATACCATCCCGGTATGGGTGCCTCGGTGTCCTCATAGCGACCGGACACCCATAAGAAGTCGTCGTCGTTTGTCTCCTTGTCCGGGTTGCCCTCTATTAGCTTTGCTCGGCCCTTCTTGACTTTGAGGTACCAGCAAAGCCCACTCTTATTTCTACTTAGACTATACTGATGGAAAATTTCGGCCAGACCGAGATTGAGACCTAACATCCGGTTCAGCTCGGCGACCCCATTTATTATTTTGTAAGTGTTATTTGAAACTTGGGTCGGGCAAAGCCTTGTCTGCCTCAAAAATTCGCAGATCAATGGTTGAACCGGGAAGCGGAGCCCTCCCTCTACTATTGATACGACGGTGAAGGGGCACCGGTCTAGATCCCCCCAAGGGGTGTCTCCCTTTTTGGCGAGCTCTAAGACGACGTCATCTGGGATGTTGTACTCCCTACAAAACTTGGCCATCGCACCGGGCGAGCTCACCGTGAATCGGTACTTGCCCATCTATCTCAGTTTTATTTGGTGAACTAACTTGTACCTCGGTCAAAAATGTTTGGTGTAATTGCTCGGTCTTTGAGCTCCACCAGTGATGGTTCTTGACTGAACTGATCGGTCCTAGTTTGTTCTGCATCGTTAAAAAATGAGGCCAAGGGTTAGCGCGGCATAAATTCCAAGGCTCCAATTGGAAATAGCTCGGTGAAGGATTTTTGGTGTTTTACCGGCCTGACCCCTATCGTGGCTAGACTACTTGGTCGATTTCCTAGCTCGGTTCATTCCTATTTGTAGATCTAATGGAGTATTTAGCTCGGTTAGGCTTTGAAGTGGAGACCTCAAGTTACAGCTCGGTGCGCTCCTATTTACCAATCTAATTAGAGTATTCAACTCGGTTGCGACCTCGGTAAGAAGCCACAAACCAGTTTTTGCTTGGCTATAGCTCTACCTATGGATCTAAATGAGCGTTTAGCTCGGTTCTATCCAGATTTAAACTGTTCATCCCAGAAGTGGGGCGAACTCGTTTGAACCAAGGAGGAACAGGGGGCTCAGAGGCCCCTTCCATTCTCAAAGTTACCATTTGCCCTAGGGTGTGCAGGTTCTAAGCAAAGAAAGGGGGCACTGGTGGTCACAAACAAAAAAAAAAACATGAAGGACATGTATAAAAAATTTTGAGAAATAGAAACAGAAAATGCAAGGGAGGGTAGTGTAACTTACCAGGGGGGACAGATGCGAGGGTGAACGCAACCTCGAGAGCTCGATTGCGGCCTTCGAAAGGATCTGAAATGGAGGACGTAGCACAGAGACAGTAATGGCAGTGGTCTTGGGGGTTCGAAGGTTTGAGAGGTTTAGGGTTTGTGTGGAAGAGAAAGTGAAAACTGAAGGGTTGTAGGCCCTTCGTTGGAATGCAAAAGAGGGGGGAAGGAACCCCAAACGACTGCGCCGTTTGAATTCTGCGTGTGCAGAACAGCTGGCTGCACGACCCAATGGCGTGAAGCCATGTGGCACTGGAAACGCGGCTGTCAGTACGGCTGTACGACCTTTGATGAGACTGCGGAGGAAATGGCCGACCAAATGGGACAGCTCGGCGATAGATATGCCCCTAATCATGCTCGACTTGGTGATGGCGCAACTCATCCGTTAGCTCGGTCACGATGGTAACCCCAATCACGACTAGGTCAGATGGGGTTAAGGGGCAATTGAGAGGGGAGATTTGCGCGTTAGTACGGCCGAGCTGCGATGACGCCGATCATGACGAACCGCACGCCGCCGAGCAGACTCCTCTCTTGCTCGGCCCAGCGGCCTGACTTGCACGGCTGGAGAGGTCGACCGGCCGGACACGAACCAATGCTTGGCCGAGCTACAACGCGGCTGAGCGCGCAGCAATGTCTAATGACCAAGCTAAGAGCAACCCGGGCTAGACTATGGAGGCAGTTAGGGCCGGCACGCTTCTGACCGACCAACCGAGATAAGTGGGCTTCGTGTGACCGAGAATAAAGGTAGGACGGGTGGAGGCCAGCATACCTCACAACCGATTAGCCTAATGAACCGGTCAATATCAGCTCGGCCATGAGTATCGCCCTTTGGCCCCTTCGCAAGGGACAGTCCGACGATGCATAGCTCGGTTGTGTGCATGTGATGGCAACTCGCCGAAAGTGATAAGTCGGTCATGGTATTCTGGTCAAGTGTGCCACCTGGGCCAATGGTGCGAGGGATAGAGGAAATCTGCTCCAAGCATGCGCCAATACCGTTGGACAATTCTGCGTGTACTGGTGGGAGGACTAAGCCTTTACACGCGTAAGGTGGTGAGAGGCGAGCACTACCACCTGTCCTGGGAAGGACAGCAGAGGTAGTGCGCGCATAATCTTGAGGCTGCATGGCTAGCCTTGAAATATGGAGGAGGACGAATGTTAGAGGTATGCAACTTCTTCCCCAAAGAGAATACTCTCTCTCTCTATCAGTCTTCTTCTTCCTCAAGTGGACTGACTTGATCGTCGGAGGGTCTATCCGGCACACCACCGCCGGGCAGCTCACCGTTTCTATGTTGCCAGGTAGACGCCGTCAAGAGAAGCTTGGAGTACAAGGAGTATGGAAAGCAGAGGATATTTCGCCCCCGTACAGTTTAAAACATAACTTGCTTAGCATTAGTCAATTATGTGATAAAGGTTATAGAGTTATTTTTGAGAAAATTCATTGCACTATTGAAGACACCCTACAAAACAAAACTTTATTTATAGGTTATAGACATGAGAATGTATATGTGTTTGATTTGCATGATTTGTCTTCTCATTTTAATATTAAATGTTTATCTGCTATAAATGATAATGGTTGGCGTTGGCATAGAAGATTAGGACATGCTCATTTTGATTTAATTTTCAAACTTTCAAAAAATGAGTTAGTCATTGGTTTACCAAAAATTATTTTTGAAAAAGACAAACTTTGTGATACATGTCAATTTGGAAAACAAATTAGAATTTCTTTCAAATCCAACAATGTTGTTTCAACTACTAGACCTCTTAAACTCTTGCAAATTGATTTATTTGAACCATCTAAAACATTAAGTTTGAGAGGAAAATCTTATGCTCTTGTTTGTGTTGATGATTATACTAGATATATGTGGGTTTTATGTTTGACACACAAAAATGAAACTTTTTATAATTTCTCGAAGTTATGTAAAAGAATTCAAAATTAAAAGTCTTAATATTTGTAGTATTAGAAGTGATCATGGTAGAGAATTTGAAAATAATGATTTTATTATGTTTTGTGATAAGTTTGGAATCGATCATAATTTTTCTACCCCTAGAACTCCTCAACAAAATGGTGTGGTTGAAAAAAAAAATAGAACTCTTGAAGAAATGACCCGTATTATGCTTTGTGAAAATAATTTACCTATATATTTTTGAGCGGAAGCCGTTAACACTGCATGTTATGTTGTAAACCATACTATGATTAGACCTATTCTTAAGAAAACCCTTTATGAAATTTGGAAAGGCAGAAAACCTAATATTAGTCACTTGCGTGCATTTGGTTGTAAATGTTTTGTATTGAATAACTTTAAAGATAACTTAGGAAAATTTGATGCTGAATCGGATGAAGCTATATTTCTTGATTATTCGAATTCTAGTAAAGTTATAGAGTATTCAATAAAAGAACTTTATTTGTTGAAGAATCTGTACACGTTGCCTTTGATAAATCTAACAACATTGTTTCCAAGAATCTTGTAAGTGACGATACTACAGAAACACGTCTAAGAATGGAGAGCATTTACATAACAAATGAAGAAAATCTATCTTTGGAGCACAAAGAAGAAATTACAATGAAGAATCTTTAAAAAGAATATGCTCGTCCAAAAAACGAATCAACTCTACCATAGGGATGAAAGTATGCTCATGGCCATCCTAAAGACTTTATCATAGGTGATGCAACAGAAGGTATAAAAACTCGTTCCTCTATTAGAAATATTTGTAGTAACCTAGCATTTGTTTCACAAATTGAACCAAAATCATTTTTAGAAGCTGAAAAGAATGAAAATTGGATTTTAGCAATGCAAGAAAAATTAAATCAATTTGAAAGAAATGAAATTTGGTTTTTGACCCCTCGGCCTAAGAATCATCCAATTATTAGAACAAAATGGGTTTTTCGAAACAAAATGGATGAATTCGAAGTTGTTACTAGAAATAAAGCTAGATTCGTAGCCCAAGGTTATAACCAAGAAGAAGGCATTGATTTTGATGAAACTTTTGCACCGGTTGCTAGACTTGTAGCTATTAGAATGTTACTTGCTTTTACATGTTTTAAAGATTTCAAATTGTATCAAATGGATGTTAAAAGTGTTTTCTTAAATGGGTACATTTCAGAGGAAGTTTATGTTGAACAACCACCCGATTTTGAAAGTCATAAATACCCGGATCATGTTTTTGAACTTTCAAAAGCTTTATATAGTTTAAAACAAGCTCCTAGAGCATGGTATGAAAGATTAAATAATTTTCTACTTGACAAAGGTTTTTCTAGAGGAAAAATAGATACAACACTCTTTTTATAAAAACCAAAAATGAGGATATGCTAATTGTTCAAATTTATGTTGATGATATTATTTTTGGTGCTACTAATGAAAATTCGTGCAAAAATTTTGCTAAAGATATGCAGGGTGAATTTGAAATGAGTATGATGGGGGAGTTAAATTACTTCTTTGGTTTACAAATTAAACAAACTAATGATGGAATCCATTTAAATCAATCAAAATATATCAAGGATCTACTCAAAAAGTTTGAAATGGAATCATCAAAGCCTGCAGCAACTCCAATGAGCACATTAATAAAAATCGACAAACACTACAAGAAAAGAGGGCAAAAAAGACGGAATTATTAGCGACAGCGTGATCCCCGTCGCAAAAAATGGTATTTTGCGACGGCAAAACAAACCGTCGCAAAAAAGTAGTTTTAGCGACGGCGTTTAACCGTCGGTAATAAACTGCACGGGCGAGTATGAAAATCAGGAACTATTAGCGACGGCAATGTTGAACCGTCGGGAAAAAAAACTATTTGAGACGGCAAAAAGTTTGCTGTCGCAAATACTCGACCATTTGCGACGGCAAATATCCGTCGCAAAAAAGGATTATTAAAACGGCGTCGTTTGTTAATTGTTTTGTATAATTTGCGACGGTGTAAACCTTACCGTCGCAAAAAGTAAAAAACATTTTCCCCCCTCTTCCCTCTCATCTTGCCGCTCGGTTCCATCGCAAAATCCCTAAAATTGATTTGAAGCACAAAATCCCTAAAATCCCTAGCGGTGTCCGATAGAAATCCCTCTCATCTTGCCGCTCAATTTTCCCCCAAAATCCCCAAACCAGCGACGGGCGACCGGCGACGAACGGCGAAGGGCCAGCGGTGGTGCGGCGACGACGAACGGCGAAGGGCTAGCGGCGGCGACGACGAACGGCGAACGGCAACTCAGGTATGCTCTCTCTCTCTCTCTGTATATATATATATATATGTATGTATGTATTACCTGTTGCATATATATATGTATGTATGTATTACCTATTTCATATCTAAAAATATTATGAACCTCAAATTAATAGGAGGAACCTCAAAGAGAAAGGTCACATTCCAGAGGTGATTCAAGATTGTCGCTTTTTAAAATCAGGAAAAAAAAAATGTTATGTGTGAAAGACAACATTAATCTGACTTTCTATTTGGTTTTATGGAGCTCCAATAATCTGACTTTCTATGTCTCATCAAAAGGTTTTGAGAATTAATGAATTTGACAGCAGTGGTGGGGCAAGATGACAGATTTTTATTTGGTGGGGATACTGAAATTTTTTTGTGTGAAAGACAACATTTTTAGGAGTTCAAAATCAGTAAAATTTGAGGTGCATCACACAAGTCGTATATGGACTCACTTGAGAGACTTTGCATAGGGGTTTTAAGTAAATTCCCATTTGGACCAATTGTTCATTCCAAGATTCCAAATACAAAATCAGCCACAAGATTTGAAAAAGGTAAAATGTTCCTGCAGATGAGAACTACCCATGATTAGTTAAGACTTGTATACTTGGTAAACCCTAATAAATTATTGATAACACAAAGCCTCAGACAGTTAATACATTTTTTTTTTTCTATTCAAGACAGTTAATACATTCTGTTGTTCCTTTTGATGACACTATATAATATTCCAAATCCTCCATTGACTCTATGATACACATTTTTGAGAGAATTTTTTTTATTTTGAATATATGGGAGAAAGACGTAATATGGGAAGGGAAACCTTTGTTTACGAGACTGTGATAAGACTTGAGCCTTTGACTTTCTACTATGTATACAAGAGTTCTGGTAAACTGAATTAGCTCTAATTGGTTTCTTGTTAGGCTTTTGTGCGAGTTTGCAAGATAATTTTCAATTAAAAATGGAGTTTTGTTGACTTTAATAACTAAGATCAAACACTGAAACAAAAGTGATCGGCCTCATTACATACAAATCAATCACATTTAAATAGGTGATAGTCTGATGAATAAAATGAAATCTTGACTTTAATAACTAAGATTTTATTTGGATAGATAAATTTCAAATGAATAAAATGAGAGAATTGACTATTATATATATATATATAGATGTAGATACTACGAAGAAAAGATAGCATAGTAGAATAAGCTAAAGAAGAGTTAATTATGACCATTGTGAAAATCCTTTGTAGAAACTATTTGAAATAACTATTTTTGCATTAGCAATGTTTCCTTTCACATTATTGGGCTAAATGACCCAATATTGGCCCATTCATCCGACATTCAATTCAAGCCTTAACTGATTTCAGTCCATTTATTGACTGGTTTTCTGGGTCAGCCCTACCCATTTGATTTATTAATCCTTGAAATCTCTCAAACTCATATAAGGGTAGGTGTGTAATTGGCTTGGTTTGATCGGTTTATAGTAAAAATCATGAAGAAAAAAAATAGGCACCTAATTGTATTACTGAAGTTGTCGGTTTAGCATTGGGCCAATTTGGTTTGATGAGTTGGGCGTCGTGAAAATTCATTGTGCCAAACAAAATTGGGTTCAATTATGAATTTAGCCTAATTTTTGGATTTACTAGAGCAATCAATTTTATTATGTGATTGGTTTCAACATTTATAAAGACTAAATAAAAACAGTGCCTGTGGTTTTGCACCTATTTTATTTGGAAAAGTCTAAGTACCTAGAATTGGGTATGAGAAAATTGATCCGGAAAATAAATGGAGTGTTGAGATTGTATATAGGTCCATGTATAGATTGAATTTGGGCTACACATTCATAATCCTTGATATAAATTATAGATTGATTTTATTTTGCTTGCTAATACTAATACACTTGGGATGAAATGAAATGTTCAGCTTACCCACAAATTAAGTCAGTCATTGTTTCTTTCATTATTTATATAACTTTTCTTTTTAAAGCAACGATTTCTTGTATGAAAATGTATCAAGTTATTTTAAACTGCTAAATCTCACAGATTGTCCCAGTCTAAAAAAAATTAGGGCAAATTACATATACCTCCCTCGAAGTTTAACTAAATTACAGATACCCCCTTAAGGTTTTGGAAATTACATCACGCATCCTGAGGTTTGTATTTTCATAATAATGAACAATTTATTTTCAAAATAATATTCTTTTTTAAAACATAAATACGATGAAATTATATTGTTATAATTATCAAATTAATCTAATTTTTATTATAAATGATCTACACACCTATACCTTCAAAAAGATCGAGTCATTAAAACACATTGGGCCATATTAATGTAGAAATCAAAATAAATTCATGAGACCAGATTGGACTGATTCATTCTGTACCATGAACCAGACCCCCAACGAATTTACTATGGAGATATTAGGCATCAATTATAATGTTATATCATTCTTTTAAATTTTTATATGATTATAATATACACATTCATGTTAAACATGTAATATGACATACATGATATATGTCCATAATTAAGTTTTGAACAAATAGATAAATAAAATAATGCACCATCAGTAAAGTCCCCTTTCCTCGTTATCCTTTTACTCAATTTACTTTTCTTTTGGAGCTTTGGAATGGATAGCTATATTCATTTCTATGGAATGGAAGTGTACTACTTGTTTTGATAGATGAGGGTGTAATACGTAGGTATTATATTTAGAGTTACTTTGATGAGATATTTTTGTGGATGTCTACAGATGATGGATAAGAGTTGGATTGATTTGCCAAATAGGATGTCGAGCGAATACATTAATGGGATTGATGAATTCCTTGTGTTTGCCTACACCAATAGGGTTGAAGGTTCGATGATCAGTTGTCCGTGTAGGAAGTGTGAGAATCGATACTATTTTGTACAAGAGGGTGTACGGGAGCATTTGATTTTGAATGGTTTTTTTAAAAAATACAAACATTGGATTAATCATGGGGA
The DNA here is from genome assembly GCF_055761805.1 of Camellia sinensis. Taxonomy (NCBI): domain Eukaryota; kingdom Viridiplantae; phylum Streptophyta; class Magnoliopsida; order Ericales; family Theaceae; genus Camellia; species Camellia sinensis. Next base: position 186,815,355 of record NC_138963.1, on the reverse strand, counting down.
ATCTTACGTATCTGTACATGGAAATCGAGAGAATGAAACATTAGCTAATTTAGACATTGGGGATGATATGATTGGAATGATACAAGGGGCTATGGGAAATCCACATGCCGGTACAAGTGTTGAGGGTGATGACCCACAGGGGCCTGATCCCCATGCATCTGAATCCCAGCTCGGTCCAAATGCAGAGACTGCAAAGTATTTCAAACTTCTTCAAGATGCACAAAGTGAATTGTATCCGGGTTGTCAGAAGTTCACATCTTTGTCATTCATTGTTCGACTTCTACATTTGAAGGAGCTTAATCAGTGGACAGACAAGTCTGTTGACATGTTGCTTGAGTTATTGAATGAGGCGTTCCCGTTGGGTGTAAAACTACCGGACTCATATTATAAAGCTCAAAAGGTCACAACAGATTTGGGCTTTACGTATGAGACGTGGGATGCATGTCCCAACAGTTACATGTTGTTTCGAAACGAGGACGCCAATCTTGATAAATGTGTTATATGCAACAGTTCTAGATGGAAATCAAATGGTGATGGTGGTTCAAATGGTCCTAACAAAGGTGGCAAACAAATAGCTGCAAAACAGATGAGGTATTTTCCTTTAAAGCCAAGGTTGCAGAGGTTGTTTATGTCATCCAAGACGGCCAAGTTCATGAGATGGCATGCAGAGGAACGAACTGATGATGGCGTCTTCAGGCATCCTGCTGACTCCCTTGCATGGAAAGATTTTGACCGTCGGAATATTGACTTTAGTAATGATTGCCGAAGTGTAAGGCTTGGCTTAGCATCTGATGGTTTTAACCCATTCAGGACGATGAATATAGTTCATAGCACTTGGCCTGTTGTGCTCATTCCATACAACTTGCCGCCATGGATGTGCATGAAGCAACCATTTCTAATTTTGTCCGTGCTTATTGACGGCCCGAAAGGACCTGGTGACAAGATTGATGTGTATATGCAACCGTTGATTGAGGAGTTGAACGAACTATGGAATGAGGGTGTGTCAACATTTGATGCATCAACAAATCAAATGTTTCAAATGCATGCAGCTTTACTGTGGACAATTAGTGATTTTCCTGCATATGCAAACTTGTCAGGATGGAGCACTAAAGGCGAATATGCATGTCCTTGTTGTAATACGGAAACTACATCGTGTTGGTTGAAGCATAGTAGGAAACAATCATACTTGGGTCATCGCAGATTTTTACCTACTGGCCATAAATTCCGGAAGGATAAAGTATCATTTGATGGTAGTCGGGAAGTCAGACTCAAACCAAAATTGTTGTCTGGAACTGAGATGTTGCTACAATTAGAATCTGAGGGTATTTTAACCCAATACAAGAGGGATGACCTTAAGGAGAGGCATAGGAGACAGGTAGAGAAGGAGAAAGTTGGACATCGCACCCATAGTTGGAAGAAAAAGAGTATCTTTTATGAATTGCCATATTGGGAGCACAATCTAATAAGACACAACCTCGATGTGATGCATATAGAGAAGAATGTTTGTGATAATGTGTTGTGGACAATATTAGGGGTTGCAGGAAAATCGAAGGATGGTGTTAATGCTCGGCGTGATTTACAAGATATGAATATTAGAAAACCCCTACATTTGCAGTTAAGAGGGTCGAATAAAGCCTATTTACCACCAGCACAATTCACGATGACCAAGGATGAAAAAGATTTGTTCTTGAAAGTGTTGAAGGAAGTAAGAGTTCCCGACGGGTATTCATCCAATATATCACGTCGTGTGCGCTCACATGATAGAAGTATTGGGGGTCTTAAGAGCCACGATAGTCATATTCTGATGCAACAACTTATTCCATTGGCTATTCGAAGATCGTTACCAAAGAATGTAATTGAACCCTTGATTGAATTAAGCAATTTCTTTAGACAATTGTGTTCGAAAGTGAATCGTGCGACGGATTTGCAATATATTCAAGATCGTATCGCTCTAACACTTTGTCATCTAGAGAAAATATTTCCTCCGAGTTTTTTTGATATAATGGAGCACTTGCCTATACATCTAGCTGATGAAGCCTTATTGGGTGGAGCGATTCAGTTTCGATGGATGTATCCAATTGAGAGGTAGCTTCTTACTTTGAAGCAATACGTGCGTAATAGAGCTCATCCTGAAGGATCAATTGCTAAAGGATATCTTATGGAAGAATGCATGAATTTTTGTGCACAATATCTTAATGATGTGGAAACCAAATCTAGTCGACCCGTGAGAAACTATAGTGGTGCTGATAATTTGGGTCATGCTATTGGTGAAAACACAAGCTTTTATCTTGATAATACTTCTTGGGTACAAGCTCATCGGTACATCTTATTCAATACAAGCGCGGTTCAACCATTCATAAAGTAGGTTAAGTCACTCACTCAATATGTTATTATGTTTTATTGAATTTTCAACAAAATTTTTTGTATTGCGAAAATCTCAATCTACACAGCAAACACCTTGAAGTACTTCAGCTCAAAATGCCTCGTGTCGACGATCATCAGCTTCGGCGTGAACATTTTGAAACTTTTCACATTTGGTTCAAGGAACATGTATGTATTTAACTCTATAGATTCTAGTTACTTAAGTCGAACTACATTTAAATTTTACATTTTCGTGTTAAATAGGTCCAAACTTTGCGAAGGACTACTGATGTCATATTTTCTGAAGAGATTATTCTATTGGCAAATGGTCCTCATAACCTGGCAAGGAGGTTCAACGGGTATATACTGAATGGGTTTCGGTATCGAGTAAAGGCCATGGATGATCGTCGAGCCACACAAAATTGTGGTGTAGCTTTGAAGGCAGATACCATAAGTTATGCTAGTCGAAAAGACAAGAATCCTCGTGTGGGGTCTGTGTACTATTATGGACAATTGACAGATATTGTTGAGCTTCGATATTCCAATGAGAAGAAACATGTGTTGTTTAAGTGTGATTGGATTGACAATATTCACGGAAAAAAAGAAGATGTCTTCAATTTCACGTTGGTAAACTTCAATCATTTGTTGTACCGAGATGATCGAATTACCAATGAACCTTTCATCTTGGCGTCCCAAGCAGAGCAAGTTTGGTACGTTGCAGACCCGTTACAACCAGACTGGCAAGTCGTGGTGAATATGTCTCAAAGAGGTTTATTTGATATGAGTTCGACTGATCCACAAATCGAGCCATACATAAGCCAACAATTGGAAGAAAATATAATGCTTCGTGATGAAGAAGTTGGTTGGGTGAGGGAAGCCGCAGAAGGGGAAACAGTTGATGTTCAAATAGGCTGATATTTAATCAACATTAGTAATTCAATTAAGGCAAAGGTTGTAGTTAATCATCAATTTCTTAATTTACTTTGTCTTTGTAATTGTATTAGTTCAATTAATGTCATATTATAGTTGATGACAACCCATTGTCTATGTTTCTAATGTCAATTAATGTTATATTGCTTGCAGATTATTATGGGAAGGAAGAGGAAGCCTGATCATCCCCGGCGCATGATGTCTGATGTGCTACATAACAGGACATCAGTAGCACCACCATCAGAGGACGCATCACATCGGCCACCATCGGAGGGGCCATTAGTGCCACCACCATCTGAGGGGCCATTAGTACCACCGCATCGACCACCATCAGTGGCACCACAGCAGCTACCATGTACTCAGCCCCCACGCCTACCATCGGTGCATCCACCATCAGTGGCACCACAGCAGCTAGCATCCCGACTAGAGTCATCAGCTTATGAGCTATCCGCAGGTATATAAATTTGCCATTTTTTTTGTATGAAAATTATTTAAACATACATTTATTTATGCTCATTATATATAACTTGTTTATTCTCATTGAATTTTGCAGACCCTTCGTTTTCTTCACAGCCTACATCAGGTATAAGAATTCGATTTGTATTCACATAATTTAAATTTGCATTTGTTTATTACCGTTGCATATTGTTTATTGTTTTTGTATCTCGCAGGTCATGTTAGTTCTTCATCAATCTCGACTAGGCGTGGTAGAGGATGTGCCAAGGGCATTAAAGAGTGGGGTACTAGTAAAAAGCTGGACATACAATTTGATGAAAATTACTGCCCAATAGGGGATAACGTCGCTAAGTTAACTACTCAACTTGGCATCATTGTGCGGAATGGTAACATTGTTCCTCTTACTTTTCTTGACTGGAACAATGTGCCTGATGATATTGTTGATGCTATCTGGAAGGATGTGAAGGTAAAAGTATATTTTTGACCACAAATTTGAATTCCAAAATTGTGTTATTATTATTTACACTTTGAAATTGTGTTTTATAGGACAATTTGAATATATGTCCAGAGCAGTACAAGCCAATCTGCATGAAAAACTGCAACAGCATATGGAAGGATCACAGGAACAAGATTAAGGTTAAGTATTTCAAGCCTAGAAGTTCTGATCCTAATCTGAAGGATGATGTTCCTTTGCACATTATGCCAAGCCAATGGGAAGAACTTGTGGAGTATTGGCGTACTTCTGATGCTGAGGTATACAAATAAGTTATATTTATGATATGTAAACATACAAATCATATTTACATACTTACATTTGTTGAACCTGTTATAGAAAATTGCAAGTAGGAATGCTAAAAATCGGCGAGCTCACGGCATAGCTCATACCACAGGGCGTACTAGTTTCTCTCAGATACGACATGAGGTTTACATTTTATTGTTTTATTTTTGTATATAAATAAACATTGAATATTTGCAAATTATTTGGATTCTAATTTTCATATTTCTAAAAAAATGTAGATGACCAATAACGGGAAGTCTACTGATAAGATGAATGTTTGGCTTATGACACGTAGAGCAGATGACCCAGAGGTTATCCAGACCTTGGTAGTTTCCAAACACCTTTGATTGTATTTGAAGTTTATTTTATGTGTGTCAACCAGCTTAATTTGGCATATACTTGTATGTTTTATTCAATACAGGATGAGTTTAATCGTCAACTCTCTATGCTACCTGAGGATGGTCAGACTTTGGAGGCTAGGAATGCCATTTTCCATGAGTTGATAGGTCATGACGGACATGGATATTGTCGCACATACGGGAGAATTGTGCCTCGGAGAGCGGTGTATAAAGATGGTGCTGGGCCATCACAGTCAACACCCCAACCATCGACTATTGAGCAGATCACGCAGCAGGTTCGTGCAGAGCTAAGGGATGAGTTGAAGGAGGAGCTGCGAGCAGAGTTCTCTACACATTTACAGCAGATGAGAGCTGAGATGATGGCGTTTGTGTCACAGGGGGCGAGTGTGGATCCCAACAGACAGGTTCGATATAAATTAAATTGTTTGATAGTTCAATTTTCACAGAAGATTATGTATAAAATTCGAATATGATTAACACATTATGCATTGACTATCATAGGTTCCTGATGCATCGAGTGGCCACCGGGCATTTAGGGAATCTGCAGAAGATGAGAATCCATATACACCACCACCAGAAGATCAGGTATAAAATGTATCTTTGCATTCTAAGCTAAAATGTATCTTTGCATTCTTAAGAAACTTGAACTCGAGGTGTTAACGCCCCAAAATCACCAAACGGCGTCGGTTTGGCACGAAACTTGGCACACACGACCGCCTAGGCACGAGAGACTTGTGGGAGAAGACGGGGCTCGAATCGGGTTCCCGGTTTGGGAGTTAGAGCCGGATTTCACTTTAGGCAAATTAGTTTCTTAAGAAACTTGAACTCGAGGTGTTAACGCCCCAAAATCACCAAACGGCGTCGGTTTGGCACGAAACTTGGCACACACGACCGCCTAGGCACGAGAGACTTGTGGGAGAAGACGGGGCTCGAATCGGGTTCCCGGTTTGGGAGTTAGAGTCGGATTTCGGTCTAGTCAAACTAGTTTCTTAAGAAACTTGAAATCGAGGTGTTAACGCCCCAAAATCACCAAACGGCGTCGGTTTGGCACGAAACTTGGCACACACGACCGCCTAGGCACGAGAGACTTGTGGGAGAAGACGGGGCTCGAATCGGGTTCCCGGTTTGGGAGTTAGAGTCGGATTTCGGTCTAGTCAAACTAGTTTCTTAAGAAACTTGACATCGAGGTGTTAACGCCCCAAAATCACCAAACGGCGTCGGTTTGGCACGAAACTTGGCACACACGACCGCCTAGGCACAAGAGACTTGTGGGAGAAGACGGGGCTCGAATCGAGTTCCCGGTTTTGGAGTTATAGCCGGATTTCACTTTAGGCAAACTAGTTTCTTAAGAAACTTGAACTCGAGGTGTTAACGCCCCAAAATCACCAAACGGCGTCGGTTTGGCACGAAACTTGGCACACACGACCGCCTAGGCACGAGAGACTTGTGGGAGAAGACGGGGCTCGAATCGGGTTCCCGGTTTTGGAGTTAGAGCCGGATTTCACTTTAGGCAAACTAGTTTCTGTTCAAACTTGAACTCGAGGTGTTAATGCCCCAAAATCACCAAACGGCGTCGGTTTGGCACGAAACTTGGCACACACGACCGCCTAGGCACGAGAGACTTGTGGGAGAAGACGGGGCTCGAATCGGGTTCCCGGTTTTGGAGTTAGAGCCGGATTTCACTTTAGGCAAACTAGTTTCTTAAGAAACTTGAACTCGAGGTGTTAACGCCCCAAAATCACCAAACAGCGTCGGATTGGCACGAAACTTGGCACACACGACCGCCTAGGAACAAGAGACTTGTGGGAGAAGACGGGGCTCGAATCGGGTTCCCGGTTTGGGGGTTCCCGGTTTGGGAGTTTGAGCCGGATTTCACTTTAGGCAAACTAGTTTCTTAAGAAACTTGAACTCGAGGTGTTAACGCCCCAAAATCACCAAACGGCGTCGGTTTGGCACGAAACTTGGCACACACGACCGCCTTGGCACGAGAGACTTGTGGGAGAAGACGGGGCTCGAATCGGGTTCCCGGTTTTGGAGTTAGAGCCGGATTTCACTTTAGGCAAACTAGTTTCTTAAGAAACTTGAACTCGAGGTGTTAACGCCCCAAAATCACCAAACGGCATCGGTTTGGCACGAAACTTGGCACACACGACCGCCTAGGCACGAGAGACTTGTGGGAGAAGACGGGGCTCGAATCGGGTTCCCGGTTTTGGAGTTAGAGCCGGATTTCACTTTAGGCAAACTAGTTTCTTAAGAAACTTGAACTCGAGGTGTTAACGCCCCAAAATCACCAAACGGCGTCGGTTTGGCACGAAACTTGGCACACACGACCGCCTAGGCACGAGAGACTTGTGGGAGAAGACGGGGCTCGAATCGGGTTCCCGGTTTTGGTGTTAGAGCCGGATTTCACTTTAGGCAAACTAGTTTCTTAAGAAACTTGAACTCGAGGTGTTAACGCCCCAAAATCACCAAACGGCGTCGGTTTGGCACGAAACTTGGCACACACGACCGCCTAGGCACGAGAGACTTGTGGGAGAATACGGGGCTCGAATCGGGTTCCCGGTTTTGGAGTTAGAGCCGGATTTCACTTTAGGCAAACTAGTTTCTTAAGAAACTTGAACTCGAGGTGTTAACGCCCCAAAATCACCAAACGGCGTCGGTTTGGCACGAAACTTGGCACACACGACCGCCTAGGCACGAGAGACTTGTGGGAGAAGACGGCGCTCGAATCGGGTTCCCGGTTTGGGAGTTAGAGTCGGATTTCGGTCTAGTCAAAATTATTTACTAAACTATCTTTGTAATTATATAGTAGTTAATTTTTTTATATTTTTCTGTAATTAAAATATTAACACCATTATATTGTTATTAATTACTTTTATTTTTTTTTTCAGATATTTCCTTAGTTGCAGTTTGCTTCTTGTGGAATGCGGGCGTATAAAGATTATAACCAGCTTTTATTTTTTGAACCCACGAAGGAAGCAAGACGAAAACTTTTGGTTTTGATTTTGATTTTGATTTATGTTATTTAAATTTGTGAACAATATTATGTATGTATTATGCGACATTATGTAGTGGTATAATTTTTATTTCTGTATTGTTATTAATGGAACAACATTATGAATGTTCATCATGTGTCGTCTTTTGTTTATAAATGTATTTATATTATTATGTAATTTTTAGATTTTTTTTAGTTATTTTTCATTTAATACAGGTTTTTTTATATTTTTAATTATTTTTGTACAGGGATTTTTTTTTTTTAATTTTTTTTTGAGACGGCGGAGCTCCCCCGTCGCAAAAAAAATGGTATTAATCTTTTTGCGACGGCTCAAATACTGTCGCAAAAGGTAGGTATTAAATTGAGAATAAGACCTTTAGCGACGGCTTAGGTTCCCGTCGCCAATGGTCATTAGCGACGATACTTTTACCGACGGGATTAGGCAGTCAACAAAACTACTTTAGCGACGGCAAGTCTCTACCGTCGCAAAAAAAACAGATTTTCGTAGTTTTTTGGCGACAGAATTATGCCGTCGCAAAAAAATGTTTTTACCGTCGCAAAAACAATTGCGACGGCTCTTGCCGTCACTAAATCCCTTTTGCAACCCCCTCTCTTGCGACCCCCCACCTGCCGTCGCAAAAAACTGATCCCCGTCGCAAAAAACTATTAGCGACGGCGTTTGGAGTATTTGCGACGGCAAAACGCCGTCGCAAAAAACAATTTTTTTTGTAGTGAAAGATGAGCAAGGTAAACCTATAGATGAAAAGAACTATCAAGGTATGATTTGTTCCTTACTCTATCTTACTGCAAGTAGACTCGATATAATGTTTAGTGTTTGTATGTGTGCACGTTTTCAATCCGCACCGAAAGAGTCAGACATCACCGCAGTCAAACGTATTTTCAGATATCTCGTTGGCACTCCAAATTTAGGATTATGGTATCCTAAGGGAACCACTTTTGAACTTTTTGGTTACATGGATGCCGACTTTACGGGATGTAGACTTGATCGAAAAGGCACAAGTGGTACTTGTCACTTTCTTGGATACTCACTCACTTCTTGGTTTTGCAAAAAACAAAACTCAGTGGCTCTGTCAACTGCTGAAGCAGAATACATTGCCACCGTTGGGTGTTGTGAATAATTGCTTTGGATGAAACAACAACTTCAAGATTTTGGACTTTACTATGATTATATTCCTATAAAATGTGGCTACACAAGTGCTATTAACCTTTCAAAAAATCATATTCAGCACTCACGCACTAAACACATTAAAATAAGGCATCATTTTCTAAGAGATCATGTACTCAAAGGTGACATTGAACTCGAATTTGTGCCTACAAATTGTCAATTAGCTGATATATTTACCAAGCCACTTAATAAAGAACAATTTTGTTTTATTAAAACTGAACTTGGTATGATGAATACTCCTATATAATGTTTATTTTTTAAAAATAAAATTAATATTAAAATTAAAATCAAAATAAAATTAAAATAAAAAATATTATATATATATATATATATCTGTCTCTCTCTCTTTCTCTCGCTCCTTTTTTTTTCTTTTCATCCTCAGACACCATTATCCTCACCATCGTCCACCACCACCTCCATCATCCACAACATCATCTATAAACTTTATCACAAATATCTTCGATCTACATACATCTGCATCTGATCTACACAAAACCACCTTAGATCTATATAAAATTCATCCCCAATCTTCTCCATCATTTCCGTTCATCATCATCATCATCAACCCAAATCCCTCACCGATCTAACCAAAATCCATTACCAATCTACCAAGATCTATCTTCAATCTACCGATCTTCACTGTTTTTTTAATCCTCTCCATCAACATTGATCTACATCATCATCATCGTTCTTCACCGTTGTCACCGATCTTCCTCGTCGTCGACAAAATTTTACATCCACCAATATCTTTTCCCCAATCAACATGTTAAAATTATTTTTGCATTGTGTTATATTTTTTATATGGTTGTATGTGCTCCAAATTCTCTTGGATTTAATAATATTTGCTTCTACCCTGTATGAAGAAATTGTTTTTATTTATATTTGCTCTTTTTATGTTAGTGCACTTGGTGTAGTTGTTTTTGGCTGGATTTTAATGACCCTTGGTATTATAAATTGGTAATCTATTTTTTTGCAATTTGTGTAATTTTCTTTTGTGCATTAATTTAGGGGGAGATTCGTATTATGTGATCTTTTGAGATTACATCAATGAAATAAAAATAAAACATAAAAATACGAGTAATCTTAAGAGGGTGTTTGTATATTCTGTGCATAATTTTAGGGGGAGTATATATATATTCTTTATCTTCACCCATAATTTTTTTTAACAAAAAAAAGAAGAAGAAAAAGGATGGAGAAATGCTTGCAATTTTATTTCAGAAGGAGAAAATATTACTCGAGTACATGTAAGTTTTCAAAAGGCTTCACAGATTTTTTGCGTTTAACTTCTCTCAACAGTTTTTCATGAGCCTCCTTTATATGTCTGCCTCTCTCTATTTTCGACTTCTGTGAGTCTTGACATTATAACCGTTGCATAATATTGCACCGCATTCTCCAACTATGCATTTTTTCTTTCTAGCTCTCTCTTCTCCTAATGAATCTTAACTAGTTGTTGTTTTAACAAGCACACATTGTCTCTCCATTACTAATTTTCTTGTATTCTTGCTTGTAGTCGTCGAGTAATATTGGAAACCACAGTCATTGCCTGTGTACTACGAGCCATAGTGTTATTAATAGCATCGATATCATTCTGATTACCAACAACACTAGAACTCTCATTTACAGGAATAGCTTGTGACTGCACCATTAGTAACCTCTCACTTGCCTACATAACAGGCACCTCATGTATGTCCGAACCATTGATGGTTAAGGTAAGGAATGACATGATTACACAAGAAGGTAAAACAAAATTTTCTCTCCCAACACTTGACAATTTCATATCTCTGCCTATCATCATTGTCACTTTTTATACACTCTACCGATCCAATAGTCGATGCATATCTGCTCAAATCTTTTGTTTATCAACATTTTGTGCGCCAGAGATGCTCCAAAATCCCCACAAAGATCACAACAAGACATAAGTACCATTATTATAATTTTTTTTTGCATCTCAGATTATTTTTTCACATGTGTTTGTCTGATTTTTATTTTGATCACTACCTTTTTTTTTTCTTTTTCCTCTCTACCACCTTCTCATCTCTGTATTTTTTTGATGATGTCAAAAGGGGAGAAAAATATAAATTGAATTGCTGAAAATTGTTATGCATGTATACTGTGAATTGTTGTCCATGTATCAAATATCTTATGTGGCAAAATTATCAAATATTTTGTTGATTTCAATTTTGTGTCAAATCCATTCATGTATTGCCATCATAAAAAAGGAGGAGATTGTTAATCATGTTGTTTAATTTTGATGATGTCTAATATATTAATTGAGAAAATGCAAATAATATACATATTTGACACAAAATATTATCTGTTTAAAATATACCTACTTTATAATACATTTGTTATAAATATTTTTAAATAAAAATATTTTGAAAATTTTACTATTTATGTTTTATTCACTATTCATCCTTTGACAAATTTGATGTGAATGTCTCTTTTAAGTAAATTTGTATTATATCATTTTGATACATATTGCACTAAATTCAAATTTACTTTACAATCATATTTGAATGTATCAATTATAAACATAGATGATTTATACGGAATATCTTTTGAATATATTAAAGATTTCTAAATAGTCAGTGGCGGTGCGGTGCGGTGCATCAAATATATATATATATAGTCAAAATCTTGAAATTGATATACTTTAATGATTGCAGGAAAAGACTTATTTAATTTTTTATTGTAAACAAATCCATGAAGATGTTTTGCCTGCAGAATAAAAAAGAAAAAGTTGTAAGTTGGTTTGAATTTGCTTGCAAAAAGAAAAAGAAAAAGTTGCAAAGTAGACACAATTTTGATATGGCTTTTGACTTCAAGGAACCCATAATGCTGGAGCTTTGTGATGACTTTTCATAATCCGTAGGAGCATCTGTCTCTCCAACGGGTAGATTTTTTTGTATAAATAGAAATGTTGTGTGTAGAGAAAAATCAGACAACTTAAAGAGAGAAAATTCTGTGTGCTCCAAAATTTTGAGTGTATTATATTCTGCTATTTCACTTTCAGATCTAAAAGTAGTCCTTGTTCTTACACTTTCATATCTACTCTTTGTGAGAAATTATTGTAAAAGAGGGTTACCTTTTATTTTTATGCATTATTTTGTGAGAGACTTTTGTAAGGGTAAGGCATTTATTGTTGAGTGAGGCTCAATAAATAAAAGTAAGACCTGTGTAAAATCCACAAGCTTGGTGAAGCTTTGGTAGTGTATTGATTCATTTTGATAGTGAAGAAATTCTCAAGGAGGTTTCTTGTGGAGTGGACGTAGGCCCGGCGTGCCGAACCACTACAAATCCCAGTGTTTGATTTTCTCTCCATATCTCTCTTACTTTTATATTGATAATCATTGTTTTGAATTTTGTATTTATTATTTTTTAATATTGTAATTTTTTTTTTCATAACCCAATTCACCCCCTCTCTTGAGTTGTTTGACTGGGATAACATATCTCATAGCTAGCCTTGGGCCTAAGTGAAGTGACCTAATGGAAGGGAATTCTTGGACTAGAAGAAATTCTAACCCTGTTATTTATGGAAAGGTTTCTTTTTTCTTTCCTTTTTCTAATTTTTTCCCATTCCCAATCAAAAGATGAAACAGGAATACTAAACCACCCTAGGCTAGGACTACCATGTTTCAAGTCTCACTCGACTCTACTCTCTCTCTGTATATATATATATATATATATATATATATGAGACTAGACAACATGCTTAGCCTTGGATCAAAACACGGCCTTAACTCAAGTATAGTATTAGAAATTCAAAACGTCCAATCTAACATGCTTAGACTTTGACTATTTTATATCCAATATAAATCACATATAATAAATCCTATTGGCCCATTGTGTAGTCCATTCCAACAAATATTAAAGTTATTAAAATAGTCATGTTACCCAAAGCACAACAAGATGTTAAAAACATAAGCTGGTTCTTCCTCCTTTGGTCGTGGCTTAATTTTCTCTGACCATGTGAATTTATGTTGCTTTGTAGATTTTCTCTAGCTAGTTATGTACTTGTATGTTTAATTTTCTTAGTTATTGAAAATTTCTCTGGGAATGAAAATTTTCTATAACTAGATTGATTGGTTAATCATTGCAGGGGTTTCTTACATTGATTGGTTCTATAAGGGAGATTGGTATTAGTTGGTTTGCATGTTGTTATGCACTATTTATTTATTGCTTATTTCTCGCATGATATTGATTATTATATCATCCTACCCTTGCTTGTGTAGTTTATGCTCTTGCTTTAGTTGACTGAGCTTTCTTTGACAATTCATGACAAGAAGGGGGAGAATTTTAAGTGTGTTTGAGTGGGTCTGCATGTTTCTTAAAATGTTCTCAAAATCTCAATCTATTCATGTTTCAACATAATCTTGTCATATGTCGATTGCTATCATATACTTGTGGCACTAATAGTTGTTTTGCAGATCATGACCTTGAAAAAGAAGTTAGTGTTTTTTTTGTTGGTTGTTATAGGTTGGGGTGCTTAGGATTTTTCTTTGTTAGGTATGTTTTGTCACGGAATTGCCAAAAGGGGAGATTGTTAGGTTTTTGTAATTGGCAATCCCGTTTGAGAAAACTCTTTTTAATTGTAATTTTATTCGCTCTTATGTCTCAGTGAGGCTGTGAGTGTTTAGATGTCAATCCAACCAGAATTGTGTCTATGCAGAGGAGTTTGTAATCTTGAAGCTTTTATGTTTGCCACTTCGCTGACTATGTGAGGGGATCTTGAAGCTTTTATGTTTGCCCGAAGCAAAAAACAAAAATGTAGTCGAAGTTATTTAATCACTCGAGCGGTCATTTGTGCGCTTGAGCGGAGAAAATGATCATCTAGTACTTTTACAAAGTGCATGAACTTCTGGGAAGAAAGTTTTACCACTCGAGCAGTGAAAGTTGCGCTCGAGCAGTCAATCTATATGTTTTGCACCGCCTTTACTCACATCGCTTGAGTAGTCTTCGCGATTTAGTTTACTATAAAGTGTGCAGTTTGCTATTTCTAGGGTTTAAGCCATCCAAAATTTTAGAAAGGAAAAAAAGACAAGTGTTTTCTATTGGAGGCTATTTTATATGAGTTTCCTTGATGTATAGAAGGTGATCGATTGATCAACGAACTGCAGATTATCAAACATCAAGTGTTGTTCTTATTGTTTCGTTCACAAAAAGATAGTGGTTCTTTGGTGGATTCCAGAGAACTTGGGCCTGAATTTTTGGTAAATTTCGGAGTGGCTCATCGTTGTGGATTCGACATTGGCATTGTGGATTCAACGTTGGACAAGACAATTCTGAGGTGAACACGGTAGTAGAAGCAGCATATAGGGGTTGGTTCAATTCAGACATAGATTTGCTGGGTAATCGAGAGTACACTTATGTAACTTTTTTTTTTCTTCTTAGTGGATTATTTTGTGACTTTGTCCCGTGATTTTTTATTACAATTAGAGACACTCCAATTGTGATTTTTTCTACGTTAAATCATTGTGTCGATTTGTCTTTGATTGTTTGATTGGGATTGTTATTCATCATTTAAAATTGAAACATAATAAAAAATCAATATCTCAAGGATTTAAGTTTTTTCAATGTTTAATTTTCTCTGCCATGTTTGATTTATTTTGTTAAAAACCACTTAATACTCTCGTGCATGTAATTTTCTCTGGCATGTGTAATTTTATCTGACCACATTAATTTATGTTGCTTCTTTGATTTTCTCTGACTAGCTGTGTGCTTGTAACTGTAATTTTTCCTAGAATTTAATGTTGACATATTTATGTTTTCGTTGTTTAGAAATGGCAAAATGTAGCAGCAAAAAAACACCAGAAACACCAAAAAAGAAACAGAAAGTCTCTGAGACTACCACGTATGATTTGAGATCAAAACGAAGCAGCAACAAAACACCACACACACAAAAAAAGAAGTCTAAGTCCAAGAGGCAACTAGTAAATGACCAATGTAATTGGGAATAGCCTTCAATATTGTTTTTTGATATATTGAATGAATGATGATGGTTGATATATATGTATATATATATATATATATTTTTGACTAATGTAAACTTCAAAATTCCATTGCTATCAATAGTTAAATATATTTTTTATTTTTTTTGTTTCTCTGATGATTACCAATTCTCTTTATGTCTTGTTGATAATGCATGCACTACAAAAAATTCAGGTTTTTGAGATGGCAAAATGCCGTCGCTAATACTCATAATGCCGTCTCAAAAAAAATTTAGCGACGACAAATGACTTTTAGCGACGGAAAAGGGGGGGTCACAACAAAGGGCGTTGCAAAAACTGTTTAGTTGTCGTCGCCTTTTTTTTGCGATGGCAATTATTGCCTTTTGCGATGGCATTTTACTGTCGCTAATAATATGTAAAAAAGTAAGAACCTTTTGCGACGACACTGTTTTACCGCCGCTAAAATTCTTGTTTGAGATGGCAACTAATGCTGTCGTGAATTGTTTTTTTTTTTTTTTGCGCTGGTGTGGTGCCGTCGCAAAAAAAAAAAAAAAAAAAAAAAAGCAATATAATTATTAAAAATATTAAAATTACATTTTTTTTTTTGCAACTGTGTGGGGCTGTCGCAAAAAAAAAAATGCAATATAATTATTAAAAATATTAAATTTACCTGTATTAAATGAAAAACAATTGAAAAAGAAACCAATAATTGCATAATAATATAAAAATTTCTGTATAGAAATAACAATTTCTCCATAGTAAAAACATTCTTGCATCCCTAACTACACATCAACAAAATTACCCCACTACATAATGTTTCATAATATATATATATATATATATAATGTTTAAATACATAAAGTTGTTCATAATTCAAAATAACATAAACCAAAATTAAAAGTTTTCCTTATCATTCTCCGTGGGTAATAAAAACAAATATTAGTCGCCTTTTTCACAGGCATGCATTCCACAAGAAGCAAACTCCTACTCGGAAAATATCTAAAAATAAAAAATAAAAATAATCAGTGACAATATGTTAATTACAAAAAAATATAAAATTTAACTACTATACAATTATAAAGATAATTAAGTAAATAATTTTGCCTAGATCGAAATCCAACTCTAACTCCCAAACCGAGAACGCGATTCGAGTCTCGTCCTCTCCCACAAGTCTCTCATGCCTAGGCGGTCGTGTGTGCCAAGTTTCGTGCTAATCCGACGCCGTTTGGTGATTTTGGGGCGTCAACACCTCGAATTCTAAGTTTCTTAAAGAACTAGTTTGCTTAGTGTGAAATTCGGCTCTAACTCCTAAACCGAGAACCCGATTCGAGTCCCGTCTTCTCCCACAAATCTCTCGTGCCTAGGAGGTCGTGTGTGCCAAGTTTCGTGCTACTCCGATGCCGTTTGGTATTTTGGGGCGTCAACACCTCGAATTCTAAGTTTCTTAAGAAACTAATTTGTGTAAAGTGAAATCCGGCTCTAACTCCCAAACCGGGAATCTGATTGGAGTCCCGTATTCGCCTACAAGTCTTTCGTGCCTAGGCGGTCGTGTGTGCCAAGTTTCATGCTACTCCGACACCGTTTGGTGATTTTGGGCGTCAACACCTCGAATTCTAAGTTTCTTAAGAAACTAGTTTGTCTAGAGTGAAATTCAGCTCTAACTCCCAAACCGGGAATCAGATTCGAGTCTCGACTTCTCCCACAAGTCTCTTGTGCCTAGGCGGTCGTGTATGCCAAGTTTCGTGCTACTCCGACGCCGTTTGGTGATTTTGGGGTGTTAACACCTCGAATTCTAAGTTTCTTAAGAAACTAGTTTGTCTAGAGTGAAATCCGGCTCTAACTCCCAAACCGAGAATCTGATTCGAGTCTTGTCTTCTCCCACAAGTCTCTCATGCTTAGGCAGTCGTATGTGCCAAGTTTCATGCTACTTCAACGCCGTTTGGTGATTTTGGGGCATCAACACTTCGAATTCTAAGTTTCAATTAGTTTGTCTTGAGTGAAATTCGGCTCTAACTCCCAAATCGGGAATCCGATTCGAGTCCCGTCTTCTCCAACAAGTCTCTCGTGCATAGGTGGTCGTGTGTGCCAAATTTCGTGCTACTCCGATGCCGTTTGGTAATTTTGGGGCATCAACACATCGAATTCTAAGTTTCAACTAGGTTGTCCAGAGTGAAATCCGGCTCTAACTCCCAAACCAAGAACGCGATTTGAGTCACATCTTCTCCCACAAGTCTCTCATGCCTAGGCAGTTTTGTGTGCCAAGTTTCGTGCTAATCTGACGCCGTTTGGTGACTTTGGGGCGTCAACACCTCAAATTCTAAGTTATTTAAGAAACTAGTTTGCCTAGACTGAAATTCGACTCTAATTTCCAAATCGGGAGCTCGATTCGAGTCTCGTTTTCTCCCACAAGTCTCTCATACCAAGGTGGTCGTGTGTAGTTAAATTGCACAAATTTGTATATGTCGGTCAGAAAATGTAGTTTATGTCATTTTCTAAAAGTTATGTTTACTATATTCTGTAGATCATTATCATTCTATCCTAGCAAGGAAAAAATGTGTGTGTGTGTGTGTGTGTGTGAGAGAGAGAGAGAGAGGGAGAGAGAAAGGGAAAAAAGTATACCTGAAGATCAACCTTCATAATGGTATTCAACTGGTGCAAGTCTAATCCAGACTATACTCCTGATGAAACTGCAGAAGCTAATGAAGAAAGTGTAACCTTCCCATCGCCAGCCTTGGCTGAAAAACGTTCATCTCATAATGACACTGTGCGCGTCTTTGGCTTTTCACGTGCAACATCAAGGGAGCTAACAACCTCAAATTCATCACCAGCAGTTGAAACATTATTCAATCCAATGACCTATAAATTACACAATAGATAAGTATAAGTAATGCTTCAAAGCTCAAACCAAGAATAATATAACATGAAAAACCAAAAAAGAAAATAAAAGATTTCTTCTTTTGACAAGTTTGTGGTAATTGAGAAAGCAACTTTAATAAAGAATGAGTTCAAATGGCCACTACGTTGGTTTTTGAAGATACTCTTGGAGCATATGATAATTAAGATGCATTTGATAATGGAGAACTAATAATGCCTGATGAGTTTGAAAATGCCTGAAAATAGATGCATTGGACAAAGAAAAAACTTGTGATGATACAACCCAGAAAGTTGAAGGGGAACCATATTGCACATCAACGTAAACAGTCACTTTTGAGCAAGATAGAAATTCTACCATCTATTGCA
Organism: Camellia sinensis; assembly: GCF_055761805.1. Lineage (NCBI taxonomy): Eukaryota > Viridiplantae > Streptophyta > Magnoliopsida > Ericales > Theaceae > Camellia > Camellia sinensis. The sequence goes on along the minus strand of NC_138963.1, from coordinate 186,797,102 downwards.
AGAGGCCAAAAAAACAATTTATTTCCCCAAATTATGATTAAAATAAACCCAACAAGACCTACCAAAAACTCTTGCATTCAAATATCACCAATATATATATGGTTCGCCTCCCTTGCTTATACAGCACCTCACATTCTGATGTGCATCACAAAATCATTTAAGATTATGACAGTTAAAATAAAAGCAAAGCATCCAAATAAAAGTTTTAAGATTATGACAGTTAAAATAAAAGCAAAGCGTCCAAATAAAAGTTTAAGCAACTTTACACTGAACTAAGAATGAAAAGAAAAAGAGAGAGACATTGTTAAAGCAAAGCCTACTTCAAATCAATGAAAAATGCACAACCTATTGACCTTTTTAATAATTATAATATTTAACAGAGAAGGCAACAAGAGAAACAGAAAAAACACATCTAGCCTGAATATACATTGTATCTGAATATGCATCAGAGCACCTACAATAAAGATGGAGAAGAGAACTAAATTAGCTCTAAGCTACATAATTGGCCGTTTTGCACATAATATTGGTTTATCATACTAAAGTTTGAAGTAAGAAATCAAACACTTTTGGCATTTGAGACATCCAAGCTCATGCAAATGCATCAAGAAACATGTAACAAGATAGTGAATAAGTGACACGTGGACTAAATCTATTGAAGTGGTCTCTGTATTTTCTTGTGGAGTGACCAAAATAAATAAATTTGAAAGAAGAAGTTGTCAAGAGATTCATGAAAAAAAAATGCAACAAGAAGAAAAAAAGAAATAATTGCTCACCACTGAAGAGCCACATCAATTCTGATTCCATCTGTTTCTTTTCTAAAACCCACAATATCATGAAGTGGTTCCTGGATCAATGAACTATTAGTCACTTTAGATATGTAAACTTTTGTTTTATTCACATACTAAAATAAAAATATGGTTTTCTAAGTGGGAGTGGCACACCCACGCATGAAGAATCCAGGAACTAACAATTAGTGGACAATGCACCTCCCATAAAAATATTAACTTTCTACAACAGCTAGTTAGGCTGTGTTTAGGTCATAGATAAGTGGTTAAGGATTTGAAAAAGGAAAGGAAAAAGACTGTGTGAATGTAACTATATAGTTCATTCATATTTCACCCACCTTTTCCTTTACCCTTTTCAAATTCTTACTCAAATCAACGATCCAAACACAACCTCATAGACTACTTTGATCAAGGACAAAAAAGTGACATACCCAAATGAATATTCATCTAGGGCAAATGTTCTATTATTCATCATCAACATCTTGAAGAGAAAACAAAGAAAAAAAGCATCAATTGCTCATATATAACCATTTGAAGCAAAAGTAATGCATGAATGAATGATTGATCCCATGCTAAAAACCAAAAAAAAAAAATGACAATTATAAGACTAAAATCAAAACCCCCCAAAAGAGTCTCAAATCATAACATTTTTTAAATTCAAAAACCAAATTCAACAAAAAAAACTAAAACATTCAGATCTAACACAAAACCTAATATCATCATCAATCAAACTGACCTGATTGTCCATATCGGGGAATCGAGCTCGGAGTTGATCGAGGAGAGACGGAGAATTGGAGAAAGAAGAGAAGTGAACCGGAGAGGTGGAAGAAGAGCAGCGAAGCCTCTTGGAAACAAGAGGCGATGATGAAGATTGTGGCAATGAAGGAATATCTTCGAAGAAAGTTCTCTTGCCGCATACAATTGCAGACATTGTTCAAATCTCCCTCTGCTCTTTAATTTTGTATGTTCTCTTCTCCCGTTGCTCGGCGTCGCTCGACGCCATCGTCTGCCCTGCTCACAGTCGTGAGAGAGAGAGATGGGGATTTTTGGTTCAAAAATTAGGGATTTGAGATATGAGGATTTTTGGTTGAAGGGGAAAAAACGAGCGGGAAATAGATTTTGGTGTTTTTTTTTTTTTGCAACGTCAAGTATAACCATCTCAAATGAAAATTTAAGGTAGCGTTTGGTAACATTTAAGTTTTTGGTTTATGTTTAAGAAAATTTTATAAATTGGTTTTTGTTTATTTTTAAAAAAATATAAATTATAAAAGCGTTTGGTTTGAACATGTTTTAAACAAATTTAAAAATATAAACTAAAAAACATCTTTGTCCAGGCCTAAAATATTTATATATATATATTTTTATTATTTATCACAATGAGATCATACACATTATAATCGAAAAAAAAATTAATTGAAAAAATTTTATTTGAAAAAAAATTAATTGAAAAAAAAATTAATTGAAAAAAAATTAATTAAAAAAAATTATTAGTCAAAGTTTTAAATTTTTGTTTAAAAATCAACGTAAACTCATTTTTTGAGTTTACAATTTTTTCACAAATTTATAAATTGAGACAATCATTTATAAACTAAAAAAATTTATCAAACAAGTTTTTATGACAGTTTTGTAATTTTTTGTAAATACAAACTGAAAACGGAAAACAAAATGGTTATCAAACAAGCCCTAAACAATGAATTCATAGCTCGTTTAGTAATTTTTTATTTGCGACGGGGGTATTGCCATCCCCGATAACCTATATTTGCGATGGGAGAAGGTTGCCATAGCAAAAAAAAAAAACTCATTTTTTTGTCAAAAACCTCCGTGTCTATTTTGCTGCACAATGAAAGCTAGGAAGAGAGAGAAACAAGAGATAATTAGCGAGAGAGAGAGAGAGAGAGAGAGAGAAAGAGAGAAAAAAAAGATGAACGAGAGAGATATAGAGAGAGACATAAAAAAAGAGAAGAGAGATGAGCAAGAGAGACAGAGAGAGGTGAGAGAGATAGAAAAGAGAGATGCGTGAGAGAGATAGAGAAGAGAGGTGACTGAAAGAGAGAGAGAAGAGAGATGAGCGAGAGGCACAAAGAGAAAAAGATAAAGAGAGAGAGACCTATTTCATTTTTTGACTTTTTTCTCTTTCAACAACAATGGGCTCAAAGAAAAAGATGAGTGTGAATGAGAGAAATGAACAATTAAGAGAGAAGAGAGATGAGTGAGAGAGAGAAAGAGACGGAGAGAAAGAAAAAAAAAAGAGAAACAAGATGAGCGAGAGATAGACAAAGAGAGAGAAAGACAACAAAAAGAGATTAACAAGAGAAAGAGTGAGAGAGAAGAAAGATAAACAAGAGAGATAGATAGCGAAGAGAGATGAGAGAGCCATAGAGAAAAGTGATGAGTGAAAGAGAGAGACACAGAGAGAGAGAGAGAGAGAAAAGAAGAATAGAGCAACAAGATGAGCGAGAGATAGACAAAGAGAGAGAGAGAGATAGACAACAAAAAGAGATGAACAAGAGATATAGAAAGAGACATAGAAAGATAGAGAGAGAGAAGAAGAAGAAGAAAGATGAGCAAGAGAGATGAAAGAGCCAGAGAGAAGAGTGATGAGTGAGAGAGAGACAGAGAGAGATAGATAGAGAGAGAGAGGCCCATTTCATTTTTTGACTTTTTTCTCTTTCGACAAGTTATTAAGAGAAATGAGAGATGAGCGATTGAAAGAAGAGAAAAAGAGAGAGAAAAAAAAAAGAGATCGATAAATTGAGAGGGAGATTGGTAAATCGAGAAGAGAGGATGGAGAGAGTGAGCAACGCGAGCACAGTGTGTGGGGGAGAGAGAGAGAGAGAGAGAGAGACATAGACAGAAAGATAAAGAGTGATGAGTGAAAGAGAGAAAGAAAAGAAAAGACAGAGAGAGACAGGAAGATAAAAAAATGGGTGAAACACTACAAAAATTTCAATTTTTTCTAATGTCGTCTCATCAAAACAGTCTCTCTTTTTTTTTTCTTTTTTTTTTTTGCGACGGCACCTATTACCATCACAAAAATTCTTTATTTGCGACTGCAATTCATGCCGTCGCAAAAAATGCGCATTATTTGCGACGACAGTTGTTACTGTTGCAAAAAAGTTATTTTTTTGTGACAAGAAGGGGTGTTATCGCGAAAAACCCCTTTATTGGCAACAACAAGTGGTGCCGTCGCAAAAAAATTTTTGCGACAGTAAATGATGCCGTTGCAAATGCTTCCGTGTTATAAAGCCCATTTTCTTGTAGTGATGCTAAGTGGTAATTATTAACACAATGTACATAGAGAAAATTATTTGTAAAGAAATTTCTCTAGTTTGAAGTTACCAGAATTTCACAGAGAATATTATAGTAACAAAGAAATTTATTTGGTATGATGTAAAGAGAGGGCCTATTTGATCATGTAATTTGTAGTACATTGTATTGGTACAAAACAATGCACAAAGTAATTCACACCATCCAATTCAAAAAACACAATGCACAAAGTAATTTTCTTTAGTATTGAGAAATTTCTCTAGATGAATTTTACTGGTATTATAAACACACTTTCCAAAGTATGCTTTGCATTGATCCAGAAATTACAAAGAAAATTTAGAAAAAGTTCTGAGAAAATTACAAAACACAATGCCCAAAGGACACATTATATTGTAATATGATCCATCCGCATAAAAATTTCTCTACGTTAACCAACGTCAAAAAATGCAACATAAATTCCTTTAACATCCTTAACTATATTATTAAGGCAATAAAATGTAATGTAAACAATTAAAACAGATGGATATCCTCAACTATTTACTAAAGATTTTTGTATGTTCTCTTATTATGGCGACCAATACTCCAATATCGACTATACTTCATCACCTTTTTAAACTCTCCAGTAGAAGCAATTTTGTTCTTATTCGGCCTCCCAACTGGTCTCTTACTCAATGGAGGTAAAATCATAGTATTATCAATGCTAACTATTCCACAAAAATACAATAAAAATTATAGAGAAAATCAAATTTACTCACAAAATATTCAATTAATTCCCTTATCCATATATTTAATCCAGAGGACATTATATAAATAAAAAATAACAAACTTATAATAACATGTCCAAATAAAATTATGATTTTCTCTAGATTATAATAACAAACTTATAATTTTTTCTGGATTACAAATAAAAGTCCAAAGAAATTTACGAACTTATATTCACTTTCAAGATCACAAAAACAAAAACACATTCACATCAAAACACAAAATGCTAACTATTCCACATAAACACAGAGAAAATCATAGAGAATATCTATTTTGTTCACAAAACATTTAATTGAGAAAATTAAAAATAAATAATAACAAACTTATAGTAACACGTCCATGTAAAATTATAATATTCTCTGTGATTATCACTGGATTACAAACTTATAATTTTCTCTGTGATTTTATCTGGATTACAAACTTATAATAACATGTCCATATAAATTTTTTTTTTGTGATTTTCATTAGATTATAATAATAAACTAACAATTTTCTCTAGGCTACAAAAAGAAAGTCCAAAAAAAATAGAGAACAAAACTTAGAGAACAAAAAATGATAAGCATGTTGGTAAAAAAACAGAGAACAAAACTTATCATTGATAAGCATGTTGATGAAAAACAGAGAATGAAAAATGAACTCCAAAAATCAAAATCAACTCCATTGAGCTGGACTTTCTCTAAAATTGATCAAAAACAGAAAACGAAAAATGAACTCCAAAAATCAAAATCAACTCCATTGAGCTGGTTTCTCTCTAAAATTGATCAATAACAGAGAATGAAAAATTAACTCCAAAAATCAAAAACAACTCCACTGAGCTGGCATCTCTTTCAAATTAGTCAAAACTAAAAACAAAAACTTAATTCAAAATACACTTGAAAAACTAATATGAAATCGAAATCTTTATATACAAATCAAACCAAAGATTGAAATTCATATGAAATCTTTATCGAAACCTACCTTATTCAACTCTACTGGAAATCAAATAAAAAACAAACAACACCACTACTACACCTATACGATCACAGCAATCTCTATTGTCAAGTCCACTGCAACACCTAAGAAATCCCCACAAAATCTGATACAAAATAGCAATAAAATCTTCAGTTTGTCAAAATCTAAAACAACGTATCTTATAAAGGAGGGTAGATTAGGTATTTTGCAACCTAATATAAGGTTGAGGGATCTTAAGCATAAAAAAATATTATTGTGGATCTCTTTTCCTACCCAAAGTTGGGCAGGGATCTTAAACCAATTTTTCCTAAATTCAAAGCATTATCAACATAGCTGAAGAAGACTCATTTCTCTTTGGTGAAATCCCAGATGGGTTGGGAGATTTAACCAATCTTGAACAAATAACGATTTAGAAACAATTTCAATGGCAAAGTGTCTCTAAATCTAGACAAATTGAAGAAACTGAAGCTTCTTGATGTCAACCAAAATGGGTTCGAAGGAAAAGTCCCGGAATCAATTGGAGGATCAACAAAGCTTTTGAAGATCGACCTCAGCTCAAATCGATTTTTCGGGAAAATCCCAGAAAGCTTAAAGAATCTAAGGAATTTGGAGTTTCTAGACATGAGTTATAATCGATTTTGCACAAGAGAAAGAGAAATAAGAGAACGAGAGAGAGAAACTCATCACGCTAGAGAACTATCATGGCAAGCGTCGATAGAAATTGCCACCGCTAGATCGTCACCGTCACAGATCGTGAAAAACCTAGCTATAAACAAGGATATGGGGAAATGGACGGGTACCCATCCCCGATGGAGATTTAAACAATATCATCTACCCAACCCAACAGGTAGAAAAAATGGAGAAACCCCATGTATTCGGGTCAGGTCTCTATGGGTATCCACTGGATAGGTTATTCATTGCTATTCCTAAGTGAGTCCACGCCAACGCAAAAATTATTCTATGTGGCCATGTGCCAATCTAATGAGATCATGTTTTTCCTTCACTATTTTTTTCATTTTTAGCATTATGTAAAGTTCCTACTATTGAGTGGGCACACTGCTGCGGTGAAATTTTTGAAAGATAGAATAATTACTCCACACCAACCATGTTGAAAGAAAATTCTAATATGTACCATTTTAAAAGGGTTGTATCATATATGCATTACTAGTTATACTACTCTTTTAATTATAACTAATTTTCTTCTTTATTTATGATATTATTTTAATTATAATTCATAAAATTTTTAATTATGTTTCATATTGTATTTAATTAAAATATGTTTTTTAAAATTATACCTTAAAAACTATAAAATTATACTCTCTTTTTTTCTTTAATTATAAGTCACCTACGCTCTTTCCACATTTTAAATAGTGAATTCATAACGGCTAACCCTCTCAATTCGAACTCAAAAAATCGAAAAATATTCCAGACCAAAACCCCTTGCTTTTGCCCTATCTTCGGACCAAACCCGCTCTCGTCTCTCGTCTCTCGCCTCTCGGCTCGGGCTTGCAGAGTTGGAAATCATCAGATCATTATCACGTAGGGATCTAGGGTTTTGTTTCTGATTTCGTGGGCTCTCTATCCATCGAAGAAGCAAAGAATCACAGTATATTTCTAGGGTTTTGTGGATCAAGAATGGATCTTTCACAAGAAATCGACGATTACATCAAAGAAACAATCGGGTACTCCCTTGGCCTCCCTGTATCTAAACAAACTCTGGAGTTGAAACTTCGAGCGTCTGAAGAAATCTGTAAGCGTCTTCGAGATCAGTACATGAATCTCAAAATTAAATTGAAAGAGAAAGATGAAGTCATCGAGCGTGCTAGGGTTTGTCCTCCACCGTTAGTCTGTCTAAATCAATTTCATTTTTCACTCCTACCTGGCGATTTTAGTTAGGGTTTGTGAGTTTTTCTTGATGATTTTGGTGTTATTATTGTTTATTGAAATTAGGCTGAATCAAGCATTAATGCGCAAGCATTAAAGAAGTTTGTGGAAGAAAATCAGAAATTGGCGATGGAATGTGCAAATCTTCTGAGTCAGTGTTCGAGGTGGGAGAAGGAGTGCTCATTATATGACCATGATAGAGAAGCATTGATGGATTTTGGAAACGAGGCCGATGAACGCGCTAAGGAGGCCGAGATTCAAGTACATGAGTTGGAGGAGGATTTGAGAAGAGTGAGGGAAGAATTGCAGTTCTGCAAACATCACTGTGAGATGCACTCGGTAAATAACTATTTCAATTTTACACTTCCTCGTTTGGGAACAGGCTATTTTAGGAACTTTTTGGCTTTTTACGAAAAGATGTGCGGAAAAGTATAGAGGTGATGTGACTAGTTTTAGTTAGTTTTTTGACTTTTTGGCTAAAATAGTCAGTTCTCAAACGAGGCCAGGTTATTTCTACAGCTATTTTGTGCTTAATTTTTTCAGTAGATTGCTTCATGTTTTAATATAGTTGTGTAATTTGATTGCAATGAGAGGAGAGTAGAGTAAACCTCACCAATTTGTTCATATGAATTAAGAAATGGGTGAAGGATGCTGTAGATGAGGCTTAACTTTCTCATCATGCCCAATTGGAATAATTTTAATTCGTTTTTTGTGGCTTCATCAATATCTATCTTATTCTTCAGTGAATTTCAGTAGTGACATTAATAGAACCCAGAATCAAACTTGTTTTGAGGTTTTGGGATTTATTTGTGTGATGTGTTTATAATTTATTTTGGAGTATGCCACATCATAAAAATGCTCTGGTAATCATCTTTGTTTTGTTGTTTTCTGCTTTTTGCATCCTGAAGTTCTATTTTAAGATGGAACTCATCTGTAGACTGCAACTCCACCTTATTTCAATTTTGCATAACTCCTAGTGGCACAGCAACAAGAAAAAACCAAATCATTCCAACAGCACACCCGAACCATACAAGAAATCATTTCATCAAAGCCTAAACACTCATGGAAGGCCATACTAGAACAAACTTCTAAATCATTCCAACAGTTTCTATACTGATTCTATGCTAATGTGTAAAGTTGCATGTGTGTGGAGCATGGATTTGGATAGGGATTTGGAAAGGGAAAGGGAAAGAGTGTGTGAAATGTTCCCTTTCCCTTTCCAAATCCATGCTCCAAACACATGCTTAATACTTTGGGTGTGTGGGAGTCATGAACTTGATTCTCAAATGAAACAGATGATCCATATTCTGGTTGTGAATCAAATCGCTTCTATTATTATTTCTTTTATTTTCTTTTTGTTGATGCTATGCTAACTTGTGCAAACCTGATGGTTTCATGCAATATCAAGTGGAGGCTGATGATCATTTGAACTTTTTTTTCATCTTAAAAGGTTGATTCATCTGCAGAGGTTTCAGCTATGGAACAACTTCTACTTGAGTCATTGATAACAACTTTGGTTGGTAATGATGAAGTAGCACCAACTGCACATGCCTTTTTAGAGACAAATAGTGGAGTAGAAGTGTGCCAAAGGTTACTCAAAATGTGGAGTAGGTGAGTTTATTTTCTCTATTAATTGGACACTTCATATCATCATGAGAGATATCTACAGCAAACCCTAAATCCTGTTGCTAGTTTCTTCTACTGAATTTTATTTTTCAACTGTGGGTAGTCTGAGGCCTTTTACTCAGAAAGTTCTGGCAGTGGTTGCTGAAGTTAAGACTCTACAGAAAGATAAGGAACATCTGAGGATAAACCTTACGAGAGCCGAAGAGGAGGTAAGCAGAGTAATTGTATTGTACATTTTTGCTTATTTTATTTGATTTTATGGCACATTGGCATTGGCAATAAACAAACCGTTTTATTTATTTATTTATATGAATAGGTGAATGTGTTGTTTGAAGAAAATAAAATACTGGATAAAGAGAATAGAAGGTTGATGAGGCGCCTCAAAGAGGGGTACCATCCTGGTTCTGGTGAAAAACATACTGGTAGTGCTTCAACCAAGGTGAGGAAATGAGTGAGTTACTCATTTGCATGGCTTGTGTGAATGTGTTTGTGTTTGTGTTTGTGTTCGTGTATATGCATAAGATTAACATTGCTGGGCATGCTAGAAATGGTGGTAACGTGATTTACTTGGCCTTTGTGCAGGGGAACAAGCAAAAATCAAGCCCCAAGATGAGTAGTAGCAGCCCGATTGAAAGGAAAATTGAATTCACTGATGTTGATTCACCAAGAAAACCTCTGTCACCCTTGCAATATAACTCGCCCGACTCTAGAATGCATAAGATGTAACATGAGAAATATTTTTGAATTGCTCTAATTTCTTGTATCCAAAGATGTTACTGATCTTTGTAACTTCTAATTCATTGCATTTAAAAGAATTCACATTTCCTTGGAACCACATATTTTGTTGTTTGTAAAAAGTGTGGTTAAAGTTTTTCAACACGTGGAAGTATTTTTTGATTTTCTCCTTTTTTTTCCCTCTTTTTGGCTCTTTTCATGTTTTCAAGGGGGATCATCCCTGATCCTTGAAATTCAGATCTGCTGGAAGGAAAATGTGTCCGTTAATTTCCCATAAGCTCAGGAATGAAATGATCTTCTTGTGTTTGAGACAACATTTGACACAACTTATCGTTTATATGACCCGAAGAGTTTGACCTGGATGAGGCCTGCGACTTGAAAATTTGCTCTCTCAAAGATTTCAGGTTTGATTCCTCTTGCTAACAAAATTGTTGGGACCATGCATCGTAGGGAATTAATTAGCCAATTTCGAAAGGCTTGTTCAGTTTTAAGGAACTAGTTTGGTGCAAGTTGACCCATAATACATTACCTACTAACAAAAAAAAGAAGTCATCCTTTATATAGGATTCATTCACAAAAAATATTGGTACAGAATCTTTTTTCTTTTGGGTTTCATGTCATCTTATCTTTGAGAAAAAAAACAAGCAACTCTGTAACGTAACTCGAAATATCAACAGCTCGAATGGCCCGAAATCCAAAAACGACGTCGTTTTAGGATTTTTTTTTTTTTTTCCTTCCCGTTTGTCTGAAGATCTAAAGATTGAAGAAGAAGAAGAAGAAGAGAGAAGAAGCTGGTTGCTGATGAACATCATCATCATCAACATCTTTATCAACATCATCTTCATCACATCATCATCAGTCAATATATATATATATATATTTTCCCCTTCACCTTCAGATCTGGATCTACAAAAAAAAAAAAAATCAACAACAAAATCTTCATCAACACATCATCATCATCTTCATCTTCAGAGCCAAAAAAAAGAAAGAAAGAGAAAATAGAGTCTGAAATCGCAAGGTCACCGTCGCACCATCGCAAACCCTCCATCACCGTCGCCCTGCCCCGCCCGGTCATCACCATCGCCTCTCTCCCTGTGTTTCCGTCTCTCTTCTCTCCTCCTCTCTCTTTCTCCTTCTCTCTCTCTCTCTCTCTCTCTTGCCTTCCCCCTATGTGTTCAGATATAAACAAGAAAAAAAAAAAAAAGAATTGTCAAAACGACGTCGTTTTGGCATTCGAGCCGTTAAAAATTCGAGCTTTCACGCATTTTTCAAAAATAAGCGCTTAGGAAGGATGGCAACGGGCCGGGGCGGGGATCACACTCCCCATCCCCGATCCCCAACGGTGGAAATTTCTCCGTCCCCGACCCCGATCCCCGACGGGGCACCTATCATTGCCTCTGCCCCCATCCCCTAACGGGGATCGGGTTTCCCCGACCCTGAAAATTTCTCGGCCAAAAAAAAAAAACAATCAACTCCAGATCTGATATTCAACAACACTGAAAGACCGTCTTTTAGTCTCGCCTAATTTCTTGAAGCTCAATGGCATCTTCGTATTACTAGTTGTGGTCTCCGTAGCTTCCATGCCATGATAGCATTTATCTAGAATGTTGTGTACGTTAAGGTCTTGGATGTTCTACATTTAGACATAATAAAAAAGCAAATGAAAAAAATAAACATTAAAAAGCAAATGATACGACTATGCACTAGTTGAGTCCAAGTTCATTTTCATCTATCAATTTGTCTGTTATCTCCTCCTCTCTACGTTTTCCTAACATGACATATGTGCGATGTTAGGATATCCGAATACATATTAATCTAATCTGTATCCTCATCCTCCTCCTCCATATACAAATTTGGATTGAGATTGAGATTGATTTTGTTGAAGAAAATGGGTTCAGTGTCTGCAGACATTCAGTCTGCAGATAAGGCTGCTGCTCAAGACTGCAGCTTGAAGAACACTGAGATAGAGCACAGCAAAGTCGGAATCATGCAAGCCCCTATTCAAAGAGAGAGAGCACGAGCAGAGGCAGCTTTGTGTTTGTGAATGTTCAACCAAACCCTACACACACATATATATTATATATATAAACAGGGGCAAAATAGTAATTTTATGTCAGGGGCAAACGGGGCGGGGATTTGGGTCAGGGTCAGGGTCGGTCTGGGTCCGAGGTTGAAACATGTATCCCTGTTCTCGGCCCAAATATCATCGACGATTCAATTTTTAATACCATCTCCGGCCTGTTAGGAGTATTTTTCGAGGAATAACCACTCAATTTAGGGTCGGGTTCCGATTGCCATCTCTAGTGCTTAGACACTTGACAGCCAAGCTTGTCACTGTTAAACTACGAAAAACAATTTGTCAATGATTTATTTTGGTAGACTCACTTGTAGATTCTATCATAATTGGTAATAATTTTTATTATATATTATTAAAATACATCATTAATTATTAATTTTCAGTGATAGTTTGAAAATTATCACAAAAAATGTTACTAATTATGAATTTTAGCAATAATTTTAAAAAATCGTCACAAAAAATATCACCAATTTTTAATTTTTAGCGATAATTTAAAAATTGTGTCACAAAAAATGTCACTAATAATAAATTTTAGCGACAATTTATAAAAATCATGACAAAAAAAGTTACTAATTGTCAATTTTTAACGACATCTGTAAAAAATTATTACAAAAAATTATTTTTAACGACGATTGTAATAGGACTTGATAAAAATTAAATCAAACTATTAGAATATATTGATAATTGATACAAATGAAATGGTCATGTAAAATTGTAAATGGAACAAATTTGATAATATTGAAAATTTTACTTATTTTAAATTGGAATTCAGTTTTCAAAATTCCTATTCTTTAGCCAATACACTGGCCATGTTTGGTGTAGTTGTTAAAATAAATTATAAATTATATCTTAATAGATTATAAATCATGATTTTAATCAGAAGTTGTTAATCTGTTTGGTGTAACTGTTGGATTATAGATTTAAATTGTTGAGTAGTATTTGTTAAATAAGTTATAAAGTAGCCTTTTCAATTAATTTTTATTTTTTATTATTCACTACTTGTTTACATTTTTCATAAAAGATAATAATAATAATAATAATAATCTATAATCCATTTAAGTCTTTTTCTACTTTTAAAAAAAAAAAAAATTAAAAATATACCCGTAAATTAACATGTTCACAGTAAAAACTAATAATCAGAAGTAAATAGTGAGTAGCGAATCAGTTTTTTTGAATTAAAATAAATTGTTAGAATAAAAAACTTAAAATAAATTTAATCAAACAGTTCAAAATAAAATTTTCAAAACTAAAAATTATAAGTCAGCTTAAAAAAAACTCAAACAAACGCTCCCACTTTAAACCCTAAAATCATATCTGAATATTCTCGTGAAATGATACAAATACAATGAGAAGATTCATTAAACAAAGTAACCAAGTCAGGTGGTAAAAATAACTAAGAAAATATTTACACAGTAGAAACAAATTGAAATCCCTTGGTGGGGGGTGGGTTTTTAAATATGAATGAATCTTCAAATGCTCGAACGCCGTCGTTTTTATGAGGGTTTTGTTTTGCCGAAAAGAAAAATCTCCACAAACTCCCTTATCCAGTCGTGAATCAACCTTCTGTTCTCTCTCTCTCCCTCGACAAGAACACTCGTCGCAGTGGCTTTGCAATCTTCAATCATGGAGTTCTAAACAAACAGATGATTCAGTGAAGATTTTGTGTGTGTGTGTGTTTGGTTCAATTCAATGGCTTTTTCTCGCCTTCTTTGTTTTCCTTTGACCTCTCAATTCTCTACCCAACAACAATTACTATTCTTCTCCCAAACAACCCCTTTATCTTCTTATCCACCAAAACCTCCTCAATTTAGCCCCACTCTCTTCCCTCATCTTTCCTCTCTTTCTCTCTCTTCTTCTTCTTCTCTCTCCCCTCTCTCCCACACACTTTCCATCAAAACCCACAAACCCAACAACTTCCTCTTCATTGCCTCCTCTTCAACCCAACCCCAAGCTACCATTGACACCCCGGAAGTTGAGGAGGACTCAGAGGTTGGTGTTGAACAACAAGTTGCAGAAGAAGAAGAATTTGATGAAGCCTCTCAGACCAGAGTGCTTGCCCAGAATGTCCCATGGGCGAGCACTGCCGATGACATTCGAGCCCTCTTTGAGAAATTCGGGACCGTCGTAGATGTAGAGGTTTGTATTTATTTCTCTCAGTTTTCACTTCCTATGTTGGTTTCTCTTTCTGGGTCTCTATTTTTTTTAAAAAAATTATTTATTTATTTTTTTTCCTGATTTTGGGTCGTTGTTGTTTGTTCTATCGATTGAAAGCTCTCTATGCATAACAAAACTAGAAACAGAGGTCTAGCCTTTGTTACCATGGGTTCACACGAGGAAGCTTTGGCAGCTCTCACCAATCTTGAATCGTCTGTAAGCATATTGTCTTCTGACTTGGGTTCTGTTTGTTCAGTGTAGTGAAAGTATAGCTTTTGCTTTAGAGTACCTATTATCAATTTTGTTTTTTTTGCTTTTAAACCCAACAAAATTCCTTTGAAATGCTAACCTAACGACTATAACAATCAATGGGTTTCAATGCGTATCCTTTATTTATAGCTGAAGTTGGTTTATTGTTATGAGTGTAATGTAGGAATTTGAGGGTCGATCTCTAAAGCTCAATTGGGCCAGGCCAAAGAAGGAAAAACCTTCTCCTGTTATGCGGCAGTCCAAGCCGGGACCAATTCACAACTTGTTTGTTGCCAATTTGCCCTATCAAGCAAGGGCCAAAGACCTTAGGGAGTTTTTCAATTCTGAAAATGGCAATGTTGCCTCCACAGAAATTATATTTCATGATAATCCAAGAAGGTCTGCTGGGTATGGATTTGTTTCCTTCTTTACCAAGGAGGAGGCCGAGGCAGCACTTTCCTCTTTTCAAGGAAAGGTAATCTAGGGTTTATTTCTCTGCTTTTTTCTTTTCTTTTTTTTTTCTTTTTTTTCAAATCATGCTTATTTAGTGTTTGTTGGATTGTCAGTTCAAAACTTGGAAGACTTCACCTGGTGTGGAAAGCTTTTTTTTTAAGTAGTTATTGTTTTGCAGATGTTTATGGAAAGGCCAATTCGAGTGGCTCGTAGTAGAAGATTTTTGAGACAAGGAACAAAAGAAAATCTCCAATCCAAAAATGCATCAACAAAGTCTAGCCCTGATACTGAACAATCAGAAGAAGCTGATGCAGCTTGATGGTGAATCTTTTGTGGGGGGGGGGCAATGAGGTTCCCCATTTTTCTTCTTTTGGTATGATTTACATAAGTTTGTTAACCAAAGGATTATATAAGATTTTGATTTAGCTTGAGTTGACTTTTCCCTTGTTTTCATCCCTTAGCAGGCATCGTGGTCTATACTTTTGCTTGCAAAGTAATAAGTATTAGAGTTTGTCAAGTAGTATTGAAAATTAATGTGTCACAAATCCACTTAATTCTATGATTTTCACCTGGATTGACAGCTTTGGGAAGTTTTGGTTACATCCCAATTTGGCGTTAATCAATCTAAACTGACAACAAATATTCAATTTCACAATCTATATTCTTATTATAACCAATGCTAACAAACAACTGGCTAAACACTTGCCATTATGATAACCGGGTTATTTGGTTCTGTGACTTCTTATATTCATAAGATTAGAGATGCAACCTTACTGTGCATTTTGATCCATTTCTTGATATTTGATCTATATTTTTATTACCATCAATGAAAGGCTCCCTAATCTGCCTTGATGGCATCTGGATGGATAGTCAAATGGCCTGAAAAATGCACGCAGCAAGGATGAAAGTTTCATGATTCCAGCTACTGTAAATTTTACTTTGGTGATACTATGGAAACCACACTACTTTGAGGAGTATAATGAGAAGCCTAGCTATTAACATAGTTGGAAATAATTTTGAATTTACTGCTCTGGAAATCATCAGTTATGTTGTGCACAAATAGAACTTGTCCTTCAATATAGGTTATTCTCTTCATTCCTACTGAACCAGAGGGAATCAAGGCAGAATTGTTAGCAGGTGATATCATGCTTGTTGGATTATGGAGTAGCTGTAATCCGTTTACCAAACATATGAAATATCGAACAAAAATTTTGGGACCTTGAAGTGTATTCAAGTTGTTACTTCTCTGAATGGGTGGGCATTCAAGCTTCATGAAAATGGATATATGCTGTCAATGTTGTGTTTTTAAAGCACATTTACCAACAGATATGGTTCCTTCCATTCACAATATTGGATTTTTAGATGAATCTCTCTCTCTCTCTCTCTCTCTCTCTCTCTCTCTCTCTCTCTCTCTCTCTCTCTCTCTCTCTCTCTCTCTCTCTCTCTCTCTCTCGTGTGTGTTGAGATTTGCATCTTGCAGAGGAGGGGGGAATCATGTTCACTAAATGGCCATTGTTTCTTTTACATAACCCGGACAAAAGTGGATCATAGAGGCAAAGTTACTTGATGTTCTTGTTAAAATCTCTTCTGAGGGAAGTTGACTTGTGTAAGTTGTAGTCATCTTATAGCTGGAACAAAACTCAGGAGTCTGAGCTACATGTTAGATTACCAAGTTTTTGTCTCTTAACTTCTTTGTCTTTTATTTACACTTCATCATTTATTGTATTGCTAGCCTATTGGGCTCATCTTTATTACTATTTCTAAATTGTTTAAGAAGAATTATATTTGGTTTACACTAAGTATACATGCATACGTTACGTGTCTCACTTGGCACTCTCTCTTTTACCAGCTCAAGCACACTAGTTGTCCAATTTTATTGTGGAGTCAAATCCTAAATCAACAAGACTTTCTTATGTTAATTGATATTCCTGAACTCATTAGGGGAGCGAAGCATGAACAAGCGGAGCACCCAAATTATTTTCCTATACTAGAAATGAAAAGCTGTCCGCTTCTCATTTCAGAGTTCATCATTTGTTCTCTCTTATTTTTTTGGACCTGATGAAAAACCAGAACTCCTAAGGCATCGAATGAGAAAAAGATTTACCTCATGTGAGAGGGTTGTGTTTAGGTTTGTGATTGGTTTTTGTGTTCTTCAATTGCAAGTTTGAGATGTCTCCACAAATCCTTGGATAAACCTGCATGGGTAGCCAGCAATTAAGGAGATGCACTTTGAAGCAAGCTATAAGCTCAGGCTTTGGTGTTTTCTAGACTAAATTAATGCATGTGCTTTATTAATACCTGTGATTTATGGGTAATTGTGAATATTTGAAATTTACTTTACAGGGGTAAGCCTAAAGGTCTGGAGGCTCATTGTCAAATTTAAAAATAAAAAATAAAAGTAAAAATCCTTGGATATCCTTCATCCTATTTTGATGTGTGCTAAGCTTGAATTGGCTCCGATGGTCATGACTTATTACAATGGCAACCAACACGACTACATGCATGCTCACCAGTTTTCAACTGTTTTTCATCCATAAAACTAGTTATCAGCAGTGCTTTCTTTCTTAGCTTGATAAATCTTGGTGAATGACCTTATCAGCTTGTGATGGTTTCTGTCTATTTTATATGTTGAAGTTGTGGCATTCACTAGTCATCTGTGTGTGAGTAGGAAGTTATGTAACTATGGGTTTTGTGCCGGGTGAATTCTACATTTGTGATCAACCAGCATGATTTAGGAATCTCTTGTCCTGTGAGACAAAGAGGCTGTTTGATACAGCTTTTGAGGGGTGATTATAGATTATTTTAATTTGAGAGTCTGTGTCAGACTATTTGGTGTAATTTCTGTTTATAAGTTATTGAGTAGAAATAATTTAAATAAGCTAAAAAAAGTTCATTATTTAAAAGTTGGGAAATAGGTATTTTTAGCTTCTATTTTCTGATTATTAACTTTTAACTTAATAAAAGCTACACTAAACAGGGCCAAAGAACATTAGAAACGTTGCCCAATCAGAGAACCCCCTCCGATTTCAAAAACAAGAGTTTAATGCTCTGTTTGGTTAGGAGATTTGAAAAGGAAAAAGAAAAAAAAAAATGTAGGTGAAATGTAAATAAAATATACTTGCATTTCACTTAGTTTCACATTTTTTTTTATTTTCTTTTTTCAAATTCTCTAATCAAACATAGCGTAAGAGTAAAGGAATGCAAAAATTAAAATTTAGAGTGATTGAATGTGTCCTCCAAAGAAAGGGAGGAGAATCCTTTCTTCAACTAACAAAAAATCCTCCCTGATGGAAAATGGGGGAGACCATCAGCACTCCCAATGGGTGTTGATTGGTGCAAAATTATTATTATTATTTTTTTCCTACTCTCTTTGACCCCGACATATATGTGGTGGGGGTCTGCAGCAGTGTTCTAGTGATGTGTACTTCTTCATGAGTATTCCACGGAAAATGAGTGAGAGCACTAATTAGTGCTACCACTAATGATGTGACAGTGGGCTCCACCATGAATGATTTGATGTTTTGATCTTTGTGTTGTATTTTTTTTCTTTTTTTATTGAGTGTCATGTCATTAGTGATCTTTTTAGAGCTCCAAAATTAGTAGTCTCTATTATTGTTGAGTATTCCACACTTAGTCCATGTAGACATTTTTAACTTAGCTCTTGTTTGACAAACAAGTTTGGATTAAAAAAATATAAGAAGATAAAATAGATTAAATAAATTAATAAAATAAAATATTACATTTAAATTATAATAATTTTATTTATTTTTTTTTATAAAAAAATTAAAAAGTCAAAAAATCCTTTTCAAAAGAAATTAAGTCGTGTTAAATTAATCAAAAATTCAAAAAGTCAGGCTTTTTCAAACGAACCCTTAAGCTTCCTCAAATCAGGTACCCTTGTCAGAATTGCCACTCCTTGTGGTAGCGTGGTTCAAATTTGGCCAGCCAGTTTAATCCAGTTATACCCAAAGCTAAACTTGTGTTTATAATTGAGCTTGACCCAACGCACCTTTCTGTGTCATCCTGGCCCCGTTCCGAGCCGTCTTGTCCATTGAGGATCGACCATAGACGCTTGGCTCAAGGCCATGGCATGAGTCCACAGCTCAATCCTTCTTCTACCCGGTCCAAGCCCACTGAGTGATCCGGCCCACGGTCTAATGGGTGCTCACCGCAATCAAGCTTTGCTTTTCCCAGGTCATTTGACCCTCTTCATTCAAGTATATTCTTCATGAGCAAAGGATGACCTATTTATAATCTGATTTGATATTTCTTACAAAAAAGAGCTGTACAGAAAATTTCATCCCATACCCTTGCAGAAAAGTCTGGGATGTTTGGTATACTTTAAATTTTTTATTTGTAAAAACAACTCACATTTTAGAAATTACTAAAAAGTTGTTCTCACATAAAAATAAAAATGATATAAAAATAATAAGTGATTTTTTAAACTTTTCATTGCTTTTTTGTTTTTGAAAATATGAAAAAATAAATAGAGTTAATTATCTAAAAGTCTTATTTATAAATATTATGATAGCTTAGGTCCTATTTAAATTTTTTTGAACCAATAAGTCTTATTTAGTAAAATTGGGAATATTATCAGTTTTTATCAATTTTTAAAATTAAGAACATTATCAATTTTGCATAGTAATGTTTCAGATAATTATTTCACTAACTGATGAAAAAAAAAAAAAGAGTATGAGATTAAACGTTTTTACCTTTCTACTTATTGATTTGATTTAACTATCCAATAAAATTGAGAATATTAACAGTTTTTTTTTTCAATTTTAAAATTGATAATATTATTAATTTTATTTTTTATTTTTTTAGTTTTGCACATCAGTGTTCTATTATCACACTTCTTTATAGACACAAAATTTTTAGTTTTACACAAAAAGATAATTCAATTTTTTCAAAAAAAAATTTAGTTTTTTTTTTCGTACATAATTTTTTTTTTAGTTTTTTCAACTTGAAGGCTGATGTTTTAAAGTTTTGAAAATCAAAATAAATATCAAATTATCATGTTCCTTTATAGATAATCATAAAAGATAAATAATCATTATTTGAAAGTTAATTCCGACTATTAATAATTTAATGGAACTTGAAGGTTCTAAAAATTTTAGCTAGGATTTAATTGAATATAAGTTCATAAATTAGAATTTGTGTGTAAATGCCCCAAATAAATATGATACCAAAGGCAATTGAGACTGGAAAGCCGAAAAATGGTAAGAAAATTGCAAGTGAAAATTGAAATTCTACCCTAGCATTAGGTAAAATCCAAGCCTCCTTATTTGTTTTCACAAACCTAAGCAGTCGAAATTGTGTTAATAGGGAGGACAGTCCCTTTGCAGAAGTTGGATTGTATAGCCTTGTTGGGGACAGCCACCTAATATTTAGGAGAATGAAATGATTCAACATACAAAATCAAATCTCATTTACAAGTTAATTAAAAAGTTGGCTTATTAATTAAAAATAAGCCTATAAATTTTTTTTTTTTTAAAATAATTTGTTTGTCATATTATTATTATTATTATTGACTATTCTAATGATTTTTAAAATGATTAAAGTAGGCTTTTTGACGAAAATTGAATTTTCTAATTTTTTTTTTCTCACAAGTACGGGAATCTTAAACTGGTATTAAACTTCTCTTTATAAGAATTGAACCCACAATCTCACATCACAAAATGATATTATACAATCATTAGGACAAATACTTTAATTCATTTCCTATTTATATATGAATACAAATATATAGTCATACATATGAGTGTTGATATGGACTTGGGTGTCACCATCATCAGTTGGAATGTCATGTTCTTCTTCTTGTAACTTTAATGCATTCGACTCTGCTAAGATGCATCTATTGACAACATTTAAAAATAGCTGTTAGTTTGGTCGACCTATGCCAAAATAACTTGATTTCTAAGTAAAATATATCATCAATCGATGTTTGACTTTATCTATTTAAAAAAAAATTAGTTTGCAAATCACATGATCAAGGTTTGAATTGACGTTAAAACCCATTTCTGTTTTATTTTCACAAGTTAGCATAATAATTTGTGTTAATCATATTATTTAATTTTGATGATGTCTAAAATATATTAGTTAATATACATATTATTTGACACAAATTATTATCTTTTTAAAATATATATATTTGTTAAATATTATTTAAATAAAATAATATTATCTTTTTAAAATATATATGTTAAATATTATTTTAAATATTTTCAAAAACTTTACTATTCACTTTTTGAAAAATAGGGTTAATTACTATTCATCTTTTGACAAATCGATTAATTATATTATTTTGACAAAAATGATTATTTTAAATATTTTCAAAAACTTTACTATTCACTTTTTGAAAAATAGGGTTAATTACTATTCATCTTTTGACAAATCGATTAATTATATTATTTTGACAAAAATGATTGATTGGTTGTATTATTTTGACAAATTTGATATTTATGGGTTGTCTTATTTTGACAAAATTAATATGGAGTGGTAAAATATATTTAGATTAAAATCTCTACAACATATACAATATTTTAAAGATGACATATATTTTCAGATCCATCATAAACATTATTTATAGAGATTTTTCTGTATGCAAAATTTTGATCAGAACTTATATAACATTATATGCAGAATACATCACGTGCGCTATTAAATTTTTTACACTACATTAATTATATCATATTATAATTAAACAAGAAGAACAAGATGGAGTTATGTATATATGTATATATATATATATATTATAAACTAGATGGAGAAAATTATTTGTTTGTTTGAAAGTTGTGAACTTTGTATTAAATTGTCTACAAAAACGGTGGCTCCATGTTTGAAAAAAACAAGAAGAAAAAATCAATCTTATTTTTATCTTTTTAATTCTTATCATTTGCTGACTATTTAAATTTAAGGAGTGTGCTTATGTAAGCAATGACATCAAGAGCCTGCTTATGTAAGCGATGACATCAGGAGCGTGCTTATGTAAGCCATGACGTCAGGAGCGTGCTTATGTAAGCCATGACGTCAGTAAGGAGTGTCCAACGGGTATATTTTTGTGTATAAATAGAGGTGTTGGATGTGGAGAAAAAATCAAGAACTTGAAGAGAAAATATTTCTGTGAGCTCCAAAATTCTGAGTATTCTGCTCTTTCACTTTCAGATCTAAGTCTAGTTTTTGTTCTTACACTTTCATATCTACTCTTTGTGAGAGAATTATTGTAAAAGTGGGTTCAATTACCACTTATTCTTATTCCTTATTTTTGTGAGAGATTTTGTAAGGGTAAGGCATTTATTGTTGAGTGAGGCTCAATAGATAAGAGTAAGTCCTGTGCCAAATCCACAAGCTTAGTGGTGTATTTATTCAATTGATAGTAAAGAAATTCTCAAGGAGGTTCCTTGGGGAGTGGACGTAAGCCTGGCGTGCCGAACCACTATAAATCGCAGTGTTTGATTTTCTCTCTCTATCTCTTCTACTTTTATATTGATAATTATTATTCTGTTTTTTTTATTTATTAAAATTCTGAATATTGTGTTATTTTTAATATTGTAAAATTTTTAATAACCCAATTCACTCCCCCTCTTGGGTTGCCTATCTGGGATAACAATTGGTATCAGAGCCTAGACTCTAGTTTTTGTGACTTAACCGTCTCAGAGTAGATCATGGCAACCCCTAGTTATTCCTTACCCGAGGGACAAGCATCTAATAGGCCACCTCTATTTAGCGGCACAAATTTTAGCTATTGGAAAACTAGGATGACCATACATATTCAATCTAATGATTATGAATGTTGGAAAATTATTTGTAATGGTCCAAAAATTCCTACCAAAACTATAGATGGACTTAGGGTACCAAAACCTGAAGATGAGTGGGATGAATCAGATACTAGAATGGCCCAAATTAATGTCAAAGCTACAAACATGTTGTACTGTGCTTTAGATGCCAACGAGTTCAATAGAATTTCCACATGTAAAACCGCTAAAGAAATTTGGGACAAGCTTATAGTGACTCATGAGGGAACCGAACAAGTTAAAGAATCTAGAGTCAGTTTGCTAGTCCATAATTATGAACTTTTTAAAATGAAGCCTGATGAAACTATTCCTCAAATGTTTACTCGTTTTACTGATATTATTAATGGTTTAACTTCTCTTGGCAAAATATATACTAATGCTTAAATTGTAAGAAAAGTGCTTAGGTCATTGCCAAAAAGTTGGGAGACAAAAGTCATTGCCATTACCGAAGCCAAGGATTTATCAAAGCTAAGTCTAGATGAGTTAATGGGATCTCTCTTAACTCATGAGCTCATAATGCAAGAAGGAAAGGAAGAGGAGGACAACAACAAGAAGAAAGGAATAGCTTTCAAATCCACCTCGAAACATCAAGAGGATAAGGAAGATGATTCAGATGAGGATGAGGAAATGGCATTCATCACTAGAAAGTTCCAAAGGTTTGTGTGAAAGAAACAAGGTGTACGAAATTTTTTCAGAAAAGACTTCAACAACAGGGATTTTCAAAGAGGAGAAAATCACAAAAAATCTGAAGTAACCTGCTATGAATGCAACAAACCTGGACACTACAAATCAGAATGTCCAGAACTTAAGAAAAAATTCAAGAAGGACAAAAAGAAAGCTATGATTGCAGCATGGGGAGAAGATAGTGATGAAAGCGATACAGAAACCGAAGTTTGCAAAAACGAGGTTGCTAACCTATGTTTAATGGCACTTGGAAATGAAAATGAGGTAAATGACGAATCCTTTACATTTGATGAATTACAATTAGCTTTTGATGAATTACATGCAGAATTTAAGAAACTTAGTTTGAAAAATAATTGTCAAAAGAAAGTAATTTCAAGTTTATCAAAAGAAAATGAATCATTGACTTCAAAGATAAATGTTTTAGAAAATGAAGCCATGAAAATGAAAAAGGAAAATGAGATTTTAACTCAAAAAGAGTCTTCAATTTCTGAAAAACATTTAGTTGTATTGCAAAAGGAAAACGAGTCTTTAAAAAATGAGCAAATTATTTTAAAAGAAAATATTGAAGACTTGAAAACTACTCTTTCAAAGTTCACTCAAGGTAGAGAGACTTTAGATAAAATTCTTAAAAATCAAAACCGTACTTTTGGTAGAGCCGGAATTGGATATAAACCTTTTTCAAAAGTAAAAACTGCCAAAAATGGTTTTGTATATGCATCTTCTAATCACTCTCATCTCACATGTCATTTTTGTGGAACAAAAGGTCATATTTCACCTTCATGTCCTATTAAAAGAAATCCTTTTGCTAAAATAAAAAAGATGTGGGTTCCTAAGGATATCTCAAGGGTATCAAATTCTAACTTTTATGGACCCAAGAAAAAATGGGTACCAATAGAGAAATCAAATTTTTGTAGGTATGTTTCAAGACAAAATCCAGTAACGATAGATGGTATCTCGACAGTGCATGTTCGAGACACATGACTGGAAATAAAGCTATGTTCGCCACACTCCAACCAAAGGATGGCGGATATGTGACTTTTAGCGACAATAGCAAGGGTAAAATCATTGGTGTAGGAAGTATTGGTAAAAATCCCTCTCCTATTATTGAAAATGTTTTATTTGTTGAAGGTTTAAAACATAACTTGCTTAGTATTAGTCAATTATGTGATAAAGGTTATAGAGTTATTTTTGAGAAAACTCATTGCACTATTGAAAATACCTTAGAAAACAAAACTTTATTTGTAGGTTATAGACATGAGAATGTATATGTGTTTGATTTACATGATTTATCTTCTCATTTTAACATTAAATGTTTATCTGCTATAAATGATAATGGTTGGCTTTGGCATAGAAGATTAGGACATGCTCATTTTGATTTAATTTCCAAGCTTTCAAAAAATGAGTTAGTCATAGATTTACCAAAAATTGTTTTTGAAAAAGATAAACTTTGTGATGCATGTCAATTTGGAAAACAAACTAGAATTTCTTTTAAATCCAAAAATATCGTTTCAACTACTAGACCGCTTCAACTCTTGCATATTGATCTATTCGGACCATCTAGAACATTAAGTTTAGGAGGAAAATCTTATGCCCTTGTTTGTGTTGATGATTACACTAGATATACATGGGTATTATTTTTAGCACACAAAAATGAAGCTTTTTATAATTTCTCAAAACTTTGTAAAAGAATTCAAAATGAGAAAAATCTTAATATTTGTAGTATTAGAAGTGACCATGGTAGAGAATTTGAAAATGATGATTTTATTAAGTTTTGTGATGACTTAGGAATAGATCATAATTTCTCAGCCCCTAGGACTCCTCAACAAAACGGTGTGGTTGAAAGAAAAAATAGAACTCTTGAAGAAATGGCTCGTACTATGCTTTGTGAAAATAATTTGCCTAAATATTTTTGGGCGGAAGCTGTAAACACTGCATGCTATGTTATAAACCGTGCCATGATTAGACCTATTCTTAAGAAAACTCCTTACGAACTTTGGAAAGGTAGAAAACCTAATATTAGTCACTTGCGTGCTTTTGGTTGTAAATGCTTTGTATTAAATAACAATAAAGATAATTTAGGAAAATTTGATGCTAAATCAGATGAAGCTATATTTCTTGGTTATTCTATGTCTAGTAAAACTTATAGAGTATTTAATAAAAGAACTCTACTTGTTGAAGAATCTGTGCATGTTGTTTTTGATGAATCTAACGATATTATTTCCAAGAATCTTTTAAGTAATGATATTGTAGAAAATCAACAAAGCATGGAGAGCATTTATAAAAAGGAAAATGAAGAAAATCCATTACGCGAACATGACGAAGAAATGACAATGGAGAAACTTCAAGAAATATATGCTCTTCCAGAAAATGACTCAAATCTACCAAAAGAATGGAAGTATGCTCATGGCCACCCCAAAGACCTCATCATAGGTGATGCGGCGGAAGGTATAAAAACCCGTTCCTCTGTTAGAAATATTTGTGGTAACTTGGCATTTGTTTCACAAATTGAACCAAAATCATTTTTAGAAGCTGAAAATGATGAAAACTGGATTTTAGCAATGCAAGAAGAATTAAATCAATTTGAAAGAAATGAAGTTTGGTTTTTGACCCCTCGACCTAAGGATCATCCCGTTATTGGTACAAAATGGGTTTTTCGAAATAAAATGGACGAATCTGGAGTTGTTACTAGAAATAAAGCTAGATTAGTAGCTCAAGGCTATAATCAAGAAGAGGGAATTGATTTTGATGAAACTTTTGCACCAGTTGCTAGACTTGAAGCTATTAGAATGTTACTTGCTTTTGCGCGTTTTAAAGATTTTAAATTATATCAAATGGATGTTAAAAGTGCTTTTTTAAATGGGTACATTTCGGAGGAAGTCTATGTTGAACAACCTCCCGGTTTTGAAAATCATAAATACCCGGATCATGTTTTCAAACTTTCAAAAGCCTTATATGGCTTGAAACAAGCTCCTAGAGCATGGTATGAAAGATTGAGTAATTTTCTACTTGACAAAGGTTTTTGTAGAGGAAAAATTGATACAACACTTTTTATAAAAATCAAAAAGGAAGACATGCTAATCGTTCAAATTTATGTTGATGATATCATTTTTGGTGCTACTAATGAAAATTTGTGCAAAGAGTTTGCTAAAGACATGCAGGGTGAGTTTGAAATGAGTATGATGGGGGAATTAAATTACTTCCTTGGTCTACAAATTAAACAAACTAATGATGGAATCCATTTAAATCAAACGAAATATATCAAAGATCTACTCAAAAGGTTTGAAATGGAATTATCAAAGCCTGCAGCAACTCCAATGAGCACATCGATAAAAATCGGCAAAGATGAGCAAGGTAAACCCGTAGATGAGAAGAAATATCGAGGTATGATTGGTTCTTTACTTTATCTTACTGCAAGTAGGCCCGACATAATGTTTAGTGTTTGTATGTGTGCACGTTTTCAATCCGCACCGAAAGAGTCACACATCATCGCAGTCAAACGCATTTTCAGATATCTTGTCGGCACTCAAAATTTGGGATTATGGTATCCTAAGGGAACCACCTTTGAACTTTTTGGTTACTCAGATGCCGACTTTGCGGGATGTAGACTTGACCGAAAAAGCACTAGTGGCACTTGTCATTTTCTTGGACACTCACTCACCTCTTGGTTTTGCAAAAAACAAAACTCAGTGGCTTTGTCAATTGCTGAAGCAGAATACATTGCCGCCGCTGGGTGTTGTGCACAATTGCTTTGGATGAAACAACAACTTCAAGATTTTGGACTTCACTATAATCATATTCCTATAAAATGTGACAACACAAGTGCCATTAACCTTTCAAAAAATCCTATTCAGCACTCACGCACTAAACACATTGAAATAAGGCATCATTTTCTAAGAGATCATGTACTCAAAGGTGACATTGAACTCGAATTTGTGCCTACAAATTGTCAATTAGCTGACATATTTACCAAGCCTCTAAATGAAGAACAATTTTGTTATATTAGAACAGAACTTGGTATGATGAATACTCCAATATAATGTTTATATTAAAAATAATTTTTTAATAATTAAATAAAATAAATATTGTAATAATAATTATTATTATAAAAAATAATAACCATAATAATAATATACATATATTTGTATATATAATTTTTCTCTCTCTCTCTCTTCCGTTCCGTCTCTATCTCTCACCCACTCTCTCCCTTACTCTCTCTTTTTCTCCTTCTCTTGCTGTCTCGCTCTCCCCTTCTTCCTCTACCCTTAGCCGACTCCATCTCCACCCTCACCATAGCCTACAACCAACTCCACCATCCACAAAATCATCGATCACTTTCATCACTATCACCATCCATCCAAATCCCTCACTAATCTTCCAAACTCCATCACTTCTCCACCCGAAATCTGCATCACCATCTTCACCGATTCATCAAGTTCCATCACCGATCCATCAAGATCCGTGACTAATCCATCAAGATCCATTGCCGATCTACAAAAATTCGTCACCGATCTACCCAATCGTCTCAATTTCTTCCGTTCATCAAGGTTATCACCGATCAACATGTTAAAATTTTTGTTGCACTGTGTTGTATTTTTTTACTTGTTATATGTGCTCCAAATTTTCTTGGATTTAATATTGGTTGCTTCTACCTTGATTGAAGTATTTGTTTTTATTTTTATTTTCTCCTTTTTTGCTAGTGCACTTGGTGTAGTTGTTTATGGCCAGATCTTAAGGGCCTTTGGTGTCATAGATTGGTAATTTATTTCTTCAATTTTATGAAATTTCTAGTGCATTAACTCAGGGGGAGACTCATATTTTGAGATTAACAATCATTATAAAAATATATATATATATAAAAAAAAAGGGCATGTGTATATTCTGTGCATAATTTTAGGGGGAGTATATATATACATTTTTTTTCTTATCTGCCATACTCCTTATCTGCACCAACAAACAATTTTTTTGTGCAAAGTCAAAATTTAAAAAAAATAAAATAATAATAATAATAAATAACTGAAGGAAGAAATGCTCACAATTTTATTTCAGAAAAAGAAAATATTACTCGATTACAGGTAAATTTTCAGAAGGTTTCACAGATTTTTTCTTTTTCACTTCTCTCAACAATTTTTCATGAGCCTCTGTTACATGCCTCTCTCTATTTTCGATTTCTGTGAGTCTTGGCATTATCACCGTTGCATAATATTGCACTGCATTCTCCAACTGTGCATTTTTTCTTTTTAGCTCTTTCTTCTCCTTACACATATTCACTACTTGTTGTTTTAACAAGCACACCTCATCTCTCCATTGCTGATTTTCTTGTACTCTTGCTTGTAATCGTCGCGCCATATTGGAAACTGCAGTCATGGCCTGTGTACTAAGAGCCATAGTGTGATTAATAGCATCGAAATCATTTCGATTGCCAATACCACTAGAACCCTCATTTACAGGCATAGCATGTGCCTGCGTCACTGGTACTCTCTCATTTGCCTGCATTACAGGCACCTCATGCAGGTCCGACTCATTGATAGCCAAGGTAAGGAATGACATGATTACAAAAGAAGCTAAAACAAATTTTTCTCTCAAAACACTTGATGATTTTGTATCTTTGCCTCTGATCTGTGTCACTTTTTATACACTCCATTGCTCCATTCCTCGATGCATATCTGCTATCTCTGCTCAAATCTTTTGTTTGTCCATACTTCCTGCGCTCGAGATGCTCCAAAATCCCCACAATGATTCCGACAAGACAGCCGGCCCCTTATTTTATTTTTGGCCACCCAGATTATTGTATCCATTGTGTTTGTTTTTTATCTTCATCTTTATTTTGATGATGTCAAAGGGGGAGAAAAAATATGATTTTGAAAATTATATGTTGCAGGGTTACCATTATCAAAATTATATGTCGCAGGGTTGTCAAATATTTTGTCAAATTTATTTTGTGTCAAATCCATACAAATATTGCCATCATCAAAAAGGGGGAGATTGTTAATCATATTATTTAATTTTGATGATGTCTAAAATATATTAGTTAATATACATATTATTTGACACAAATTATTATCTTTTTAAAATATATATATTTGTTAAATATTATTTAAATAAAATAATATTATCTTTTTAAAATATATATGTTAAATATTATTTTAAATATTTTCAAAAACTTTACTATTCACTTTTTGAAAAATAGGGTTAATTACTATTCATCTTTTGACAAATCGATTAATT
This sequence comes from Camellia sinensis, assembly GCF_055761805.1. Lineage (NCBI taxonomy): Eukaryota > Viridiplantae > Streptophyta > Magnoliopsida > Ericales > Theaceae > Camellia > Camellia sinensis. The sequence goes on along the minus strand of NC_138963.1, from coordinate 186,767,457 downwards.
ATATTATTTTGACAAAAATGATTGATTGGTTGTATTATTTTGACAAATTTGATATTTATGGGTTGTCTTATTTTGACAAAATTAATATGGAGTGGTAAAATATATTTAGATTAAAATCTCTACAACATATACAATATTTTAAAGATGACATATATTTTCAGATCCATCATAAACATTATTTATAGAGATTTTTCTGTATGCAAAATTTTGATCAGAACTTATATAACATTATATGCAGAATACATCACGTGCGCTATTAAATTTTTTACACTACATTAATTATATCATATTATAATTAAACAAGAAGAACAAGATGGAGTTATGTATATATGTATATATATATATATATATTATAAACTAGATGGAGAAAATTATTTGTTTGTTTGAAAGTTGTGAACTTTGTATTAAATTGTCTACAAAAACGGTGGCTCCATGTTTGAAAAAAACAAGAAGAAAAAATCAATCTTATTTTTATCTTTTTAATTCTTATCATTTGCTGACTATTTAAATTTAAGGAGTGTGCTTATGTAAGCAATGACATCAAGAGCCTGCTTATGTAAGCGATGACATCAGGAGCGTGCTTATGTAAGCCATGACGTCAGGAGCGTGCTTATGTAAGCCATGACGTCAGTAAGGAGTGTCCAACGGGTATATTTTTGTGTATAAATAGAGGTGTTGGATGTGGAGAAAAAATCAAGAACTTGAAGAGAAAATATTTCTGTGAGCTCCAAAATTCTGAGTATTCTGCTCTTTCACTTTCAGATCTAAGTCTAGTTTTTGTTCTTACACTTTCATATCTACTCTTTGTGAGAGAATTATTGTAAAAGTGGGTTCAATTACCACTTATTCTTATTCCTTATTTTTGTGAGAGATTTTGTAAGGGTAAGGCATTTATTGTTGAGTGAGGCTCAATAGATAAGAGTAAGTCCTGTGCCAAATCCACAAGCTTAGTGGTGTATTTATTCAATTGATAGTAAAGAAATTCTCAAGGAGGTTCCTTGGGGAGTGGACGTAAGCCTGGCGTGCCGAACCACTATAAATCGCAGTGTTTGATTTTCTCTCTCTATCTCTTCTACTTTTATATTGATAATTATTATTCTGTTTTTTTTATTTATTAAAATTCTGAATATTGTGTTATTTTTAATATTGTAAAATTTTTAATAACCCAATTCACTCCCCCTCTTGGGTTGCCTATCTGGGATAACAATTGGTATCAGAGCCTAGACTCTAGTTTTTGTGACTTAACCGTCTCAGAGTAGATCATGGCAACCCCTAGTTATTCCTTACCCGAGGGACAAGCATCTAATAGGCCACCTCTATTTAGCGGCACAAATTTTAGCTATTGGAAAACTAGGATGACCATACATATTCAATCTAATGATTATGAATGTTGGAAAATTATTTGTAATGGTCCAAAAATTCCTACCAAAACTATAGATGGACTTAGGGTACCAAAACCTGAAGATGAATGGGATGAATCAGATACTAGAATGGCCCAAATTAATGTCAAAGCTACAAACATGTTGTACTGTGCTTTAGATGCCAACGAGTTCAATAGAATTTCCACATGTAAAACCGCTAAAGAAATTTGGGACAAGCTTATAGTGACTCATGAGGGAACCGAACAAGTTAAAGAATCTAGAGTCAGTTTGCTAGTCCATAATTATGAACTTTTTAAAATGAAGCCTGATGAAACTATTCCTCAAATGTTTACTCGTTTTACTGATATTATTAATGGTTTAACTTCTCTTGGCAAAATATATACTAATGCTTAAATTGTAAGAAAAGTGCTTAGGTCATTGCCAAAAAGTTGGGAGACAAAAGTCATTGCCATTACCGAAGCCAAGGATTTATCAAAGCTAAGTCTAGATGAGTTAATGGGATCTCTCTTAACTCATGAGCTCATAATGCAAGAAGGAAAGGAAGAGGAGGACAACAACAAGAAGAAAGGAATAGCTTTCAAATCCACCTCGAAACATCAAGAGGATAAGGAAGATGATTCAGATGAGGATGAGGAAATGGCATTCATCACTAGAAAGTTCCAAAGGTTTGTGTGAAAGAAACAAGGTGTACGAAATTTTTTCAGAAAAGACTTCAACAACAGGGATTTTCAAAGAGGAGAAAATCACAAAAAATCTGAAGTAACCTGCTATGAATGCAACAAACCTGGACACTACAAATCAGAATGTCCAGAACTTAAGAAAAAATTCAAGAAGGACAAAAAGAAAGCTATGATTGCAGCATGGGGAGAAGATAGTGATGAAAGCGATACAGAAACCGAAGTTTGCAAAAACGAGGTTGCTAACCTATGTTTAATGGCACTTGGAAATGAAAATGAGGTAAATGACGAATCCTTTACATTTGATGAATTACAATTAGCTTTTGATGAATTACATACAGAATTTAAGAAACTTAGTTTGAAAAATAATTGTCAAAAGAAAGTAATTTCAAGTTTATCAAAAGAAAATGAATCATTGACTTCAAAGATAAATGTTTTAGAAAATGAAGCCATGAAAATGAAAAAGGAAAATGAGATTTTAACTCAAAAAGAGTCTTCAATTTCTGAAAAACATTTAGTTGTATTGCAAAAGGAAAACGAGTCTTTAAAAAATGAGCAAATTATTTTAAAAGAAAATATTGAAGACTTGAAAACTACTCTTTCAAAGTTCACTCAAGGTAGAGAGACTTTAGATAAAATTCTTAAAAATCAAAACCGTACTTTTGGTAGAGCCGGAATTGGATATAAACCTTTTTCAAAAGTAAAAACTGCCAAAAATGGTTTTGTATATGCATCTTCTAATCACTCTCATCTCACATGTCATTTTTGTGGAACAAAAGGTCATATTTCACCTTCATGTCCTATTAAAAGAAATCCTTTTGCTAAAATAAAAAAGATGTGGGTTCCTAAGGATATCTCAAGGGTATCAAATTCTAACTTTTATGGACCCAAGAAAAAATGGGTACCAATAGAGAAATCAAATTTTTGTAGGTATGTTTCAAGACAAAATCCAGTAACGATAGATGGTATCTCGACAGTGCATGTTCGAGACACATGACTGGAAATAAAGCTATGTTCGCCACACTCCAACCAAAGGATGGCGGATATGTGACTTTTAGCGACAATAGCAAGGGTAAAATCATTGGTGTAGGAAGTATTGGTAAAAATCCCTCTCCTATTATTGAAAATGTTTTATTTGTTGAAGGTTTAAAACATAACTTGCTTAGTATTAGTCAATTATGTGATAAAGGTTATAGAGTTATTTTTGAGAAAACTCATTGCACTATTGAAAATACCTTAGAAAACAAAACTTTATTTGTAGGTTATAGACATGAGAATGTATATGTGTTTGATTTACATGATTTATCTTCTCATTTTAACATTAAATGTTTATCTGCTATAAATGATAATGGTTGGCTTTGGCATAGAAGATTAGGACATGCTCATTTTGATTTAATTTCCAAGCTTTCAAAAAATGAGTTAGTCATAGATTTACCAAAAATTGTTTTTGAAAAAGATAAACTTTGTGATGCATGTCAATTTGGAAAACAAACTAGAATTTCTTTTAAATCCAAAAATATCGTTTCAACTACTAGACCGCTTCAACTCTTGCATATTGATCTATTCGGACCATCTAGAACATTAAGTTTAGGAGGAAAATCTTATGCCCTTGTTTGTGTTGATGATTACACTAGATATACATGGGTATTATTTTTAGCACACAAAAATGAAGCTTTTTATAATTTCTCAAAACTTTGTAAAAGAATTCAAAATGAGAAAAATCTTAATATTTGTAGTATTAGAAGTGACCATGGTAGAGAATTTGAAAATGATGATTTTATTAAGTTTTGTGATGACTTAGGAATAGATCATAATTTCTCAGCCCCTAGGACTCCTCAACAAAACGGTGTGGTTGAAAGAAAAAATAGAACTCTTGAAGAAATGGCTCGTACTATGCTTTGTGAAAATAATTTGCCTAAATATTTTTGGGCGGAAGCTGTAAACACTGCATGCTATGTTATAAACCGTGCCATGATTAGACCTATTCTTAAGAAAACTCCTTACGAACTTTGGAAAGGTAGAAAACCTAATATTAGTCACTTGCGTGCTTTTGGTTGTAAATGCTTTGTATTAAATAACAATAAAGATAATTTAGGAAAATTTGATGCTAAATCAGATGAAGCTATATTTCTTGGTTATTCTATGTCTAGTAAAACTTATAGAGTATTTAATAAAAGAACTCTACTTGTTGAAGAATCTGTGCATGTTGTTTTTGATGAATCTAACGATATTATTTCCAAGAATCTTTTAAGTAATGATATTGTAGAAAATCAACAAAGCATGGAGAGCATTTATAAAAAGGAAAATGAAGAAAATCCATTACGCGAACATGACGAAGAAATGACAATGGAGAAACTTCAAGAAATATATGCTCTTCCAGAAAATGACTCAAATCTACCAAAAGAATGGAAGTATGCTCATGGCCACCCCAAAGACCTCATCATAGGTGATGCGGCGGAAGGTATAAAAACCCGTTCCTCTGTTAGAAATATTTGTGGTAACTTGGCATTTGTTTCACAAATTGAACCAAAATCATTTTTAGAAGCTGAAAATGATGAAAACTGGATTTTAGCAATGCAAGAAGAATTAAATCAATTTGAAAGAAATGAAGTTTGGTTTTTGACCCCTCGACCTAAGGATCATCCCGTTATTGGTACAAAATGGGTTTTTCGAAATAAAATGGACGAATCTGGAGTTGTTACTAGAAATAAAGCTAGATTAGTAGCTCAAGGCTATAATCAAGAAGAGGGAATTGATTTTGATGAAACTTTTGCACCAGTTGCTAGACTTGAAGCTATTAGAATGTTACTTGCTTTTGCGCGTTTTAAAGATTTTAAATTATATCAAATGGATGTTAAAAGTGCTTTTTTAAATGGGTACATTTCGGAGGAAGTCTATGTTGAACAACCTCCCGGTTTTGAAAATCATAAATACCCGGATCATGTTTTCAAACTTTCAAAAGCCTTATATGGCTTGAAACAAGCTCCTAGAGCATGGTATGAAAGATTGAGTAATTTTCTACTTGACAAAGGTTTTTGTAGAGGAAAAATTGATACAACACTTTTTATAAAAATCAAAAAGGAAGGCATGCTAATCGTTCAAATTTATGTTGATGATATCATTTTTGGTGCTACTAATGAAAATTTGTGCAAAGAGTTTGCTAAAGACATGCAGGGTGAGTTTGAAATGAGTATGATGGGGGAATTAAATTACTTCCTTGGTCTACAAATTAAACAAACTAATGATGGAATCCATTTAAATCAAACGAAATATATCAAAGATCTACTCAAAAGGTTTGAAATGGAATTATCAAAGCCTGCAGCAACTCCAATGAGCACATCGATAAAAATCGGCAAAGATGAGCAAGGTAAACCCGTAGATGAGAAGAAATATCGAGGTATGATTGGTTCTTTACTTTATCTTACTGCAAGTAGGCCCGACATAATGTTTAGTGTTTGTATGTGTGCACGTTTTCAATCCGCACCGAAAGAGTCACACATCATCGCAGTCAAACGCATTTTCAGATATCTTGTCGGCACTCAAAATTTGGGATTATGGTATCCTAAGGGAACCACCTTTGAACTTTTTGGTTACTCAGATGCCGACTTTGCGGGATGTAGACTTGACCGAAAAAGCACTAGTGGCACTTGTCATTTTCTTGGACACTCACTCACCTCTTGGTTTTGCAAAAAACAAAACTCAGTGGCTTTGTCAATTGCTGAAGCAGAATACATTGCCGCCGCTGGGTGTTGTGCACAATTGCTTTGGATGAAACAACAACTTCAAGATTTTGGACTTCACTATAATCATATTCCTATAAAATGTGACAACACAAGTGCCATTAACCTTTCAAAAAATCCTATTCAGCACTCACGCACTAAACACATTGAAATAAGGCATCATTTTCTAAGAGATCATGTACTCAAAGGTGACATTGAACTCGAATTTGTGCCTACAAATTGTCAATTAGCTGACATATTTACCAAGCCTCTAAATGAAGAACAATTTTGTTATATTAGAACAGAACTTGGTATGATGAATACTCCAATATAATGTTTATATTAAAAATAATTTTTTAATAATTAAATAAAATAAATATTGTAATAATAATTATTATTATAAAAAATAATAACCATAATAATAATATACATATATTTGTATATATAATTTTTCTCTCTCTCTCTCTTCCGTTCCGTCTCTATCTCTCACCCACTCTCTCCCTTACTCTCTCTTTTTCTCCTTCTCTTGCTGTCTCGCTCTCCCCTTCTTCCTCTACCCTTAGCCGACTCCGTCTCCACCCTCACCATAGCCTACAACCAACTCCACCATCCACAAAATCATCGATCACTTTCATCACTATCACCATCCATCCAAATCCCTCACTAATCTTCCAAACTCCATCACTTCTCCACCCGAAATCTGCATCACCATCTTCACCGATTCATCAAGTTCCATCACCGATCCATCAAGATCCGTGACTAATCCATCGAGATCCATTGCCGATCTACAAAAATTCGTCACCGATCTACCCAATCGTCTCAATTTCTTCCGTTCATCAAGGTTATCACCGATCAACATGTTAAAATTTTTGTTGCACTGTGTTGTATTTTTTTACTTGTTATATGTGCTCCAAATTTTCTTGGATTTAATATTGGTTGCTTCTACCTTGATTGAAGTATTTGTTTTTATTTTTATTTTCTCCTTTTTTGCTAGTGCACTTGGTGTAGTTGTTTATGGCCAGATCTTAAGGGCCTTTGGTGTCATAGATTGGTAATTTATTTCTTCAATTTTATGAAATTTCTAGTGCATTAACTCAGGGGGAGACTCATATTTTGAGATTAACAATCATTATAAAAATATATATATATATAAAAAAAAAGGGCATGTGTATATTCTGTGCATAATTTTAGGGGGAGTATATATATACATTTTTTTTCTTATCTGCCATACTCCTTATCTGCACCAACAAACAATTTTTTTGTGCAAAGTCAAAATTTAAAAAAAATAAAATAATAATAATAATAAATAACTGAAGGAAGAAATGCTCACAATTTTATTTCAGAAAAAGAAAATATTACTCGATTACAGGTAAATTTTCAGAAGGTTTCACAGATTTTTTCTTTTTCACTTCTCTCAACAATTTTTCATGAGCCTCTGTTACATGCCTCTCTCTATTTTCGATTTCTGTGAGTCTTGGCATTATCACCGTTGCATAATATTGCACTGCATTCTCCAACTGTGCATTTTTTCTTTTTAGCTCTTTCTTCTCCTTACACATATTCACTACTTGTTGTTTTAACAAGCACACCTCATCTCTCCATTGCTGATTTTCTTGTACTCTTGCTTGTAATCGTCGCGCCATATTGGAAACTGCAGTCATGGCCTGTGTACTAAGAGCCATAGTGTGATTAATAGCATCGAAATCATTTCGATTGCCAATACCACTAGAACCCTCATTTACAGGCATAGCATGTGCCTGCGTCACTGGTACTCTCTCATTTGCCTGCATTACAGGCACCTCATGCAGGTCCGACTCATTGATAGCCAAGGTAAGGAATGACATGATTACAAAAGAAGCTAAAACAAATTTTTCTCTCAAAACACTTGATGATTTTGTATCTTTACCTCTGATCTGTGTCACTTTTTATACACTCCATTGCTCCATTCCTCGATGCATATCTGCTATCTCTGCTCAAATCTTTTGTTTGTCCATACTTCCTGCGCTCGAGATGCTCCAAAATCCCCACAATGATTCCGACAAGACAGCCGGCCCCTTATTTTATTTTTGGCCACCCAGATTATTGTATCCATTGTGTTTGTTTTTTATCTTCATCTTTATTTTGATGATGTCAAAGGGGGAGAAAAAATATGATTTTGAAAATTATATGTTGCAGGGTTACCATTATCAAAATTATATGTCGCAGGGTTGTCAAATATTTTGTCAAATTTATTTTGTGTCAAATCCATACAAATATTGCCATCATCAAAAAGGGGGAGATTGTTAATCATATTATTTAATTTTGATGATGTCTAAAATATATTAGTTAATATACATATTATTTGACACAAATTATTATCTTTTTAAAATATATATATTTGTTAAATATTATTTAAATAAAATAATATTATCTTTTTAAAATATATATGTTAAATATTATTTTAAATATTTTCAAAAACTTTACTATTCACTTTTTAAAAAATAGGGTTAATTACTATTCATCTTTTGACAAATCGATTAATTATATTATTTTGACAAAAATGATTGATTGGTTGTATTATTTTGACAAATTTGATATTTATGGGTTGTCTTATTTTGACAAAATTAATATGGAGTGGTAAAATATATTTAGATTAAAATCTCTACAACATATACAATATTTTAAAGATGACATATATTTTCAGATCCATCATAAACATTATTTATAGAGATTTTTCTGTATGCAAAATTTTGATCAGAACTTATATAACATTATATGCAGAATACATCACGTGCGCTATTAAATTTTTTACACTACATTAATTATATCATATTATAATTAAACAAGAAGAACAAGATGGAGTTATGTATATATGTATATATATATATATATTATAAACTAGATGGAGAAAATTATTTGTTTGTTTGAAAGTTGTGAACTTTGTATTAAATTGTCTACAAAAACGGTGGCTCCATGTTTGAAAAAAACAAGAAGAAAAAATCAATCTTATTTTTATCTTTTTAATTCTTATCATTTGCTGACTATTTAAATTTAAGGAGTGTGCTTATGTAAGCAATGACATCAAGAGCCTGCTTATGTAAGCGATGACATCAGGAGCGTGCTTATGTAAGCCATGACGTCAGGAGCGTGCTTATGTAAGCCATGACGTCAGTAAGGAGTGTCCAACGGGTATATTTTTGTGTATAAATAGAGGTGTTGGATGTGGAGAAAAAATCAAGAACTTGAAGAGAAAATATTTCTGTGAGCTCCAAAATTCTGAGTATTCTGCTCTTTCACTTTCAGATCTAAGTCTAGTTTTTGTTCTTACACTTTCATATCTACTCTTTGTGAGAGAATTATTGTAAAAGTGGGTTCAATTACCACTTATTCTTATTCCTTATTTTTGTGAGAGATTTTGTAAGGGTAAGGCATTTATTGTTGAGTGAGGCTCAATAGATAAGAGTAAGTCCTGTGCCAAATCCACAAGCTTAGTGGTGTATTTATTCAATTGATAGTAAAGAAATTCTCAAGGAGGTTCCTTGGGGAGTGGACGTAAGCCTGGCGTGCCGAACCACTATAAATCGCAGTGTTTGATTTTCTCTCTCTATCTCTTCTACTTTTATATTGATAATTATTATTCTGTTTTTTTTATTTATTAAAATTCTGAATATTGTGTTATTTTTAATATTGTAAAATTTTTAATAACCCAATTCACTCCCCCTCTTGGGTTGCCTATCTGGGATAACAATTTGTAATGTTAAGGTTTGATTTCTAATATTAATAATAAATAATCCTAAAGAAAATACTGAAGGTCTAATCTCCTATCACATTGATTAATATCTAAAGAGAGTCCACGGAGCAAAAAATATGGACTAGACATTGAATAATAATAATAATGTGTGATTGAAATCTATTATTTATACAGTGGAGTTAACACATAAAATTAATTTTAATCATTACATATATATTTTTGAGTATTTTCTTAAAATATTTTTGGGAGAGGATAGAATTGTTGAGCCCTAAATTAGCAGCAGAAGAGAATTGGAGTAGGTAGCAAAGTGGGGCAGTTGGCTGAACCCAATGCGTCACCAACAGCCCAATAAAACATAGAAGGCTTACCTTTGGACCTGAGTTAATTAGGGTCTTGTTTTGATAACTTAAAATATTTATTTTATCGAGTATTTTGTATATTTGATTTTTTAAAAAAAAATTAAGCTGTTTCACTAATCTGCATCATAATGACGTCTATCTATTTATTGTGTTCAATAATTCAAAGAGAAAATATTATCTATATATAATTTGTTATTAGAATGATATAACAGTATTATTTTGTTAACTAAATATCATTTTAATAGGTACTGTGTTTTAGGTTGATATATTTTTTTAATTTATATATCAATATTTGATCGGAAATAAACTAACAACAACAACAAAAAAACAAAAAATGACATTAACTTTACTTTGCTTTTCTTCATTCTCAATCTATTATTGGAAGACAATAATTATGGGGGGAAATAATTAGTCATCTCTTTAGCTTAATTTAAAAGCATTGCATTGCATTGCGGTGCACATGCATCTTTTTGAAGCCCTTTTAATGTGCTTTACACAGCTGGTTGAACCTACCCAAAAAAAACTTTCTAAAACATCATAACTACATACTATGGGATAAACCATTTTCAACAACCATGTTCCAATTAAATTAACACACCCACTTTTGTTGGGGCTTCTGAGCAGTAGGTATAGAGTTCAACTCAAGTCATTCCCCAATGGACTTGATCAGGTCCTTTACAACTCTACACTTTAATGGAATTATGTGTACTTACTAACTCACACAGGTAGGTGTAGTCCCAGTATTAAAAGAGTTTATTTTGGAATGAATCATACTTTTTAATATTTTAAATTTGTGTTGCTTCTAATCTTCATTAATCTATTTGGTTTGTTGGTGATTAAGGATGTAGTGAGATTTTTTTTTTTTTTTTTAGTTGGACAACCAAGTGTAGTAGGAAAAAAAAATTAGTTAATTTTTCATAAAACAAATTTGTTATATAAAATGAAAAATTAATTAGAAAGAACTAGTTAATATCAGCTGTTTTCTAATGGTTATTCAATTATTCTGGGTAGTTTTTGAGCTATATAATTAGGATTTTAGATTAGATCATCATTTCAAGGCATTTTTTTGATTGATATAATCTATGCAAACAAATAAAAATTACCTAAGCGATTCATATAATTAGAAAAAATAACAAATGATATTTATATATTCTACAAAATCATATCAATTAAATTGATATTATTGTAATGTACCATATGCATATTTGGTTACGATTTTTGAGTCAATAGTTATGATTTACTTGTTATTAGTTATAATACATTATGATATTAGTTATGATCAAAAAAATTGTTTGACTATATCTCACGTGATTTTAATTATAACTAATTTTTTTCCTTTTTAATTATGTCACTTATAATATTAAATTATTTCATTAATAATACTGAAACATACAAATAATATTACTTGTGCCTCCCATAGTATTGTGAAATAGTTATGGCCGTTGATCATCCGGTACACGTGTGTACATATGGTTCACTCGGCAAGGTGCGTAATCATATGTTTCTAGTCCCCAAAAGAGAATAAATAATATAATTTGTTAAAGTGAGCCAAACAACTGCTTAGAAAATTATTCAGTATCTCAAAATATTATTTAATTATATTTTTTTATCAATCATAATTCATTATATTTCTTATATTTTTCAATTATTTAATATAAATAATTAATATTTTAAATTTTTTACTAATCATATTAAATAAAATACTTAGATAACCGCATTCTTAAATTACTGAATAATCAACCCCCAAGTACTTACCCCCAAACGCCTTTTATACCGCTATTTAAGGAGCACCCTCTTCCCATTTATTATTAAAATCAACTCTCTCTCTCTCTCTCTCTGATACAGAGACACAAATACACAGAATATGGCAAGTTCTTGTGTGGGAATAGTGTGTTTGGTCATAGTATTGTGTTCAGCTGTGCCAAGTTTGGCCACAGTTTACACAGTAGGGGACTCGAGTGGATGGGCTATTGGTGTTGATTACAGCACCTGGACTAGTGGCAAGACCTTCACTGTTGGTGACAGCCTCAGTAAGTTCTTTTATCTCCCTCCCCCCAAACAATGTTATTCTTAATAAACATGTATTAATAATGTCACAAAAACTCAATTCTCCATCTCTAAAATCTCTCTTCCATTCACATGGTCGGATGGAAATTTCAAAATATAAAAATCTTACTATGCGATTGTGTGAAGAGTATACTAGAGACATATTGTTCCAAAATTTTTATACAAAATAATTTACGAAAAGTATGATATTTAAAATGATTTTTATTTTTATTTTTTATTAAAGTGATAATTTCATAATTCTATAACACTATGTCTACAATTTTTGATTGTATATCAGCACTCTAACAAAAAGCATATAATCCTAAGTGGCTTCTTTCCTAACCACAAAACCAGTCGGACTCGTCTAATTAGGGGTGATATACAAGTCAAATGAGCCAAACAATTAATTATTTAAATTTGGTTTGGTAATTTTAATGAGTTTCAAAATTTATTTAAAGTTGGTTCTTTAAACTTTCGAGTTGATCTCAAACAAGTTTTTGTCGAGCCGAGTTCAAGTCGCTTAGGATTTTTATATAGTTTTAGACTTATTGAACCAAGTCGAACGGACAATTGACCATTCAAACTTGAGAATGAGATTTTAACGAGTTAAACATGATGAGTTGAATTTGAGTTGTTTGATTCATTTATCATCTTTACGTCCGAATGTCTTATCGTGAGCTCATTCTAAACTCACTTTGATCTAAACTATTCATTTTATAAATCATGATGAGATGATCATCCGAAATCGCTCATATTTTTTTAGAACTGATCATAAATTTTATAGTTACCAATATGTAATAAATTTTTGTTTTTTGTTTTTTGTTTTTTTTTTGGGTGGTAGTGTTCAATTATGGAAGTGGGCACACCGTAGATGAAGTGAGTGGAAGCGACTACAAGTCTTGCACAGTAGGCAATGCGATCAACACAGACAGTAGTGGGTCCACCAGCATTCCTCTCAAGGCCACCGGGACTCGTTACTTCATATGTGGTGTAGTTGGTCACTGTGGCAGTGGCATGAAGCTATCTGTCACCGTCACTGCCGCCTCCACCACTACACCCTCCGGATCTCCGCCTTCCACCACCACCCCTTCTCCAACAACCACCACTCCGGCAACGCCAACCACCACTACAACACCAACCACCACTACAACACCAACGCGCTCGGCTTCGTCTTCATCGGGAACTCTTCTCCCTCCTTTTGTAGCTGTGGTGATGGTTACTTTGGTTTCATTGTTTAGGTTTATTCTTTCGTAATTTTGGCAAGGGTGGGTTGTTGCTCTAGCCAGGATAGAGGCAGTGCTCTCTCTCTCTCTCTCTCTCTCTCTCTTCACGTTTCTCTTTTTCTCTCTGTTTTCGGTTGTATTGAGATTTTAGTGCTGTTATGATTGAGTAGGTTATTTGTTGTCATGTGGGAATATTGATGATTATGGTGCATGATTAGGCTCATTGCCTCATACCCTACTCTTTCGTTTGTTATGGGAATAATCAAGTTAATTATTGTAATTGGTTAGAAATTAGAATTCATTATTCTAATATAAAAAGTTAGAAGAAATTACCATTAAATGTATTTAAAAAAAAAAAATTCACCTCAATGATAAGTTTTATAAATATTAATAATTAAATCATAATTTTTTTTTCATAGATTTATAATTATTTTTTGAAAAGAATTGCAATTTCTTCAAAATAGTGAAGAAAAACTTAAAGCAGTAGTGGCATTATGTGGGTGAACCAAACCATGCAAATATAATTATCAATGTAACACATTCAGTAATTATCATATTGCATTGTAAGATTCACCCTTCTTATTTAGTGTTTTATTATAATTATACCACATGTTAATGAAGGCACAATATCATTGAAGTTTTTTTTTTTTTCCTTTTAATGATACGAAAAAAAAATAAAAATTAACAAGCCTTATTGAGCAAAACTAAAATAAAAAGTTAATTAATTTGTGTGTCAATTTCTGACCACACTGTCAACTTAGTATTCAACTGGACAACACCGATAGAATACGTTAAGTCCAAACAACCTGCAACAGAAAGAAGAGATTCCGGCGGTGGCTCGTCAACCCAGGGGCACTCCGACGATCAAGTCAATAAAATATCTCTCAAAGATAACCAATAATGCTTAACTTACTAGACAGAGCATAAAAGACATACCTTAGACCCAAAACACAATCCTAGTCCCAATAGAAGTCTAGCTCTAATGGACTTAGGATTACTACTAATCTTGAATTCCTAGTAGAATTAGGATAAACTCTCTAAGAGTCTTATCTTTACCCAAACTGAAGTCTTCTCTCATTCTAGAACTCTTGTCCCTTATCCGCTTATACCGGATTCCTGTTTCTTCGCAGATAACCTCGGCCTAGCTGAGATCATCTCGGCTTCATGACTAGGACACGTGGCACCTCAGCTGGCACTTCGGTGACACCTCGGCCACGTGTTGTCATTCAAAAATTATGTCCCCACAACTACCCCCTAGGTTCTATTACCTTGGCATCTTGAGGTGATGGAACCTATATCATTTATTCCATTTAGCACGTCAGCTAAGCTCGCTTCATCATCTATTGCCGAAGTCAAAACTCGTCGACTCAATATGACCAAGACCTATAGTCTACTTTTATCAATACTTTAGAACCAACGACCAAGTTCGTTCAAGTTTCTCAGCCGATACCGTCCTCCTAGCCGAGGTATTTGCTTCATTTGAATTAAGAACTCCAAGAGTTCCAGCACGCGTCTGAGCTGGCACGCACAGTATTTCAACCGTTTTTACCACGCGTCTTTTCCCTACTGGACCGTACCTGATATACGCTATTAAATCGCATCACTTTTGCGTGCGCCGTCTGACAAGCACGTTGTCCAAGGCACCATAATTTCCATTTTGCCGCCATTTCATGCTTTTGATCAAAATCAACTCTCTCTCCGTCTTTTAACTTCTGCATCTTCGTTCTTGTTCAAACTTTCTCTCTCAAATCCTTCATTGCTGCTTTTGTGAAGCTTTCTGCAACCAGTTTCACACTCTCCATCCGGTGAGGCTTTCGTTGCACTTCTTTGCTTACCACCGTCTGACACCGGCCTTTTTGTAATCTAAACAATCATTCTTCAATGTTAGGCCAAAGTGCCTTCTTTCATTTTCTAAATGCATTCTTTAATTTCTTCTTTCAACGTAGTTGTATGTGTCTTCTTTTTACTCTTGTATGATTCTATACTTAAAATAATTTGCATGTCTTCAAAATACACCTTAACTTTCGTTGCACTTCTTTGCTTACCACCGTCTGACACCGGCCTTTTTGTAATCTAAACAATCATTCTTCAATGTTAAGCCGAAGTGCCTTCTTTCATTTTCTGAATGCATTCTTTAATTTCTTATTTCAACATAGTTGTACGTGTCTTCTTTTTACTCTTGTATGATTCTATACTTAAAATAATTTGCATGTCTTCAAAATACACCTTAACTGTACAATCTCCTCGGGGTGTAATACCTCGGTTGTACCCACTAATCAGTTTATCTCAGCCTCGGCTTAGCACTTGAAAATATTTTTTACAATATTTTCACAAGTGTTATTTACAACTCGATACTTCACTCTTAGCAAGACTTCTGTTTTCAAATTTCTTCCAAGTCTTAGTAACATGGTAATCTCGGCAAGTATGTAGATATTTCTTTCAACATAACCTTGGCTTAACTTGTAAATTTTTCTCAAAATTTCAATAAGTGTTTAAACCAATCTTCTTTTATCATAACATCGGTTAACTTCAACTTGTAAACTTAAATTTCAACAAGCATTAAACGTGACCTCGGTTTAACTTTAACTTGTAAACTTAAATTTCAACAAGTGTTAAACACCTCATCGGTTTAACTTCAACTTATAAATTTGAATTTTAACAAGTGTTAAACACCTCATCGGCTTAACTTCAACTTGTAAATTTCAATTTCAACAAGTGTTAAACACCTCCTCGGTTTAACTTCAACTTGTAAATTTCAATTTCAACAAGTGTTAAACACGACATCGGTTTAACTTCAACTTGTAAATTTCAATTTCAACAAGTGTTAAATACGACCTCGGTTTAACTTCAACTTGTAAATTTCAATTTCAACAAGTGTTAAACACCTCATCGGTTTAACTTCAACTTGTAAATTTCAATTTCAACAAGTGTTAAACACGTCCTCGGTTTAACTTCAACTTGTAAATTTCAATTTCAACAAATGTTATACACGACCTCGGTTTAACTTCAACTTGTAAATTTCAATTTCAACAAGTGTTAAACATGTCCTCGGTTTAACTTCAATTTGTAAATTTAAATTTCAACAAGTGTCTAAACCAATCTTAGCTTGGGAAATTCCAACTTCCAAGCATCATTCTTCAGCCCTTTGCCCCCTAATGTGAACTTAAGTACCACTTGGGTTCTCATTAGTGTAACAACCCCCATACTGTTTACTGATTAATGACTGATTGATTACCGATAATCACCGATTACTGCTAAACGAAACTGATAATGACTGATAACTGACTGATAATCGAACTGAATGAAATACTGAACTGACTGACTGAAATTGAAACTGAATTGACTGAGTATATGTTAGTTAATTGCATTCTATCTGTTTGATTGTCTGATTATCTGTTCATGTTTATATGTTTAAACTGCTAATTGAAGGCCTTATCGGCGGCCGAATTAGAAACCGATTGATGTTCTGTGACCCTCGTAATTTATGTGATTTTATTGTACAATTATCTGAAAATTGATTAGGTATGATTAAATTAGATTAAAATAAGCTAATTAAAGAGTTGGACTTAATTACCGTTTTGCCCTTGAGTGGGCCACTATCTCAATGCACACACTTGAGCCTTATGTACACACTTGAAGAACATTTTGCTCAGCCATTTTCTTGTGCCTAACCGACCTTGAGGAAGAGAGAGTGAGAGTTTGTGTAGTTCTTGAGATTTGGCTTAAACAACTTAGAGAATTGAAGGTTGATTGATGCTTTGTGGTCCTACACTTGTAATTGAGGCTCTAGGTAAGAGAATCCAGCCTTTATTGTTGTGTTTGAGCTCATTCATGTAAGATTCTTGAGCCCCTAGTGCTTCAAGTCTAGAATTGGTTCATTGTTGTTGATTTGGAACTCATTTCATGCATGCATGTTAGTATTGTTGCATTTTGAGGTTGATTACATGGACATTAGTGCATGCATGCTCATATTGTTGTTATAGACCATGTTTCCAACTGGTTTGAAAAGAAATGAGTTCATTTGATCAAGCTTTGGAGCTTTAATTGGGTTTAAAACTCATGCATGACATGTTTGAATGTTGTTCTTGAAAAATGGGTTTGAATGTGGTTTTAATTGACTCACCTTTGGGGCTTGAATTCATAAATTGAGCTTTGAAACTTGTTATACATTGAATTTAATGATGTTTTCCAGAATTTGGGCCCAAGAGGTCGAGTTTGGAGTGGTAGAATGCTTGGTTTGAGCTTGGGAGGCAGATCTGGAAATTCCAGATTTGGCTTCCTCGCTCGAGCGAAGGATTCCCCGCTCGAGCGAGCACCTTTGTCCAGGGCTCCGCTCGAGCGACCATCGAGTGACCATCGCGCGTAAAATCTCAGCATCCAGTACTTTTACTGTTTTGCAGACCGCTCGAGCGAAGGATTCCTCGCTCGAGCGAAGCCTTTGATTTTGGACTTACGCTCGAGCGTAGAAAGTTTCGCTCGAGCGAGGCTCCTATTTTCAGCAAACTTTGCGAAATGTTTTCTAAGTGTATTTTTGCATCCTCATCCCATCCTAGGCATTCTTAGGCCTAGTTTAAGACATCTAGATGAGGATATCGTTGTAGAACACACCAAGGCAAATTAGGGATTAAGTTATAAGATTTCCCAACTGTGTAGCTTAGTGTGTTCAACCTGTGAACTGTGTAGGGTTGGCGACTGGGGAAACACGCTCTAGCATACTGTAGCCCAGAACTCTGTGAGTAACAATTGTGTAAAGATATGTTCAACTGATTATCTTTTGAATACTGAACTGAACTGTTTACTGAACTGGTATTATTTACTGAATGAATGTATGTCCTTTATTTCTGAACTGTACTGTGGCATCCTTAGTACCTACGGTTTACTGTTACTGTTACTATTACTGTTACAGAGATCTCTGTCGGTTCCCTCGTGGAACCACTACTGTTTACTGACTGATGGCCATCATTACTGTTCGGTCTTTTAAGACCTACTGTTACTGTTATGCTAATGGATGTACCACATATGACTGTTTACTGTACTGAACAACTGAATGACTGATTGAAATGAACTGTTTTCATACTGTAAGGACATTCATTCTTAACCCCTTTACATATTGTGTTATTCACTGGGCTTTAGCTCACTGCTCATATATATATGTAGGTGTTCAAGCACCAGACCGCAGCTAGAGGCGTCAGGGTTACTCTAGTTTTGTCAAGCCAGCCTTTGTGCCTCACTGCGAGGTTCCGAGTTGCCATGCTATGGCTTGGGGGTGTTTTGTTTGTTTTTCCCCCTTCTGTACTGTTTTACTGTTCTGTATAGACTGACTGTTTACCGTACTGTTACCAAGGGATTAGGTCCCTGTACTGTATGACTGTAAATTTTGTACAGACGGAATGTTTTCTGTACTGTTATGTAGGGTTGAGTCCCTAGTTTGAATGGATGTAAGTATTGTACATACTGTTCTGTACTGTTTATGTATGAATGCATGGAAAATCTTTTGCATACAGACTGTCACAGCTCATTGGACATTGTTTAATTACCGTATTGGCTTCCGCCAGGCCCTGTACTCTGTTTTACTGTATTACTGTTCTGCAGGCCTTCGGTAATCTCGGATTACTGGCCGGTTACGGTGCTAAACCCATAGGGCCGGGTTTGGGTCGTGACAATTAGGCACGTGGCTTTGACCTCATCGCCGATGTAAGATTCAAACAAAGCCTGGCCGAGGTTATTAACCTTGGTCTCTTTACTAAGGCACTTAGCTCCAATCTGTGTCTGATTTTGCCGATATGACAAGTCCAGGTTAACCCAACTTAGTTCAACTTTATTATATGCAAGTAAAGTTTCTACTATGTCATATAATAAGTCTAAATTATTCGTCATATTTCAATCAGAAACATTGTCATAGGACTGGTTGGTCTTATCGCACAGATTTCAAAAATCAAACTAGCACTTCAGCCGTTATGCCCCATTGCCGACAACCTTTCTCAGGCCGAGGTCCCTAACTTTGAACTCTCTTGGGCTGACCTTCTTGTTGTAAGCCCTAGCAAGTTGTTGCTGGTATACCCCCAGTCGAATTGCTGTTCTGTCGCACGTTGTAGGTGGATTTCAAAGTTTTTTCATGCTTTTTTACATAGGCTTCAGCTTTCTTTTGCATGTAAAGCCAAAAGAATCCCTACGATATTGCTCTATGGGCAAGGGATCTGCCCTCTGCATGGCTTCCACATACTCCTTTGTGGACCTTATATAAAAATTCTTTAATTTAGGCCGAGCTCTTCTCTTTTCGGACTTAATCATCTAGGCCGAGATCTTGTCTTCTGGGATTTGGATCTGGGATCTGTTCACTTGGGCTAAGCTCTTGTCTTCTCGTATCCAGTGTTATCTCGGCTTCGCTTTGGCGAACCATTTCTCTTCTCTTGTTTGGACGCCTTTGTCCCTAGCGTGTCTTCCTTGGCTCTGGCATACTTTTCTATCCTGGCCATCATCTCCTCCATGCTTTTCGGCAATGTCTTTGCCAGTGATTTTTGAAGCAGGCAGTCATCCTTCAAGCCGTTTTTAAACGACACGACCGCCGCCTCTTGGTTGCATCCTGGTATTCGGTTGAATACCTTATAATACCTTTTGGCATAAGCCATAAGGCTTTCATCCTCGCTGATCTTCAGGGCTATTAGGGCATCCACCCTTGATGGTTGTAGCTTGTTTGTCACGAACCTGGCCACAAACAACTCGGCCAGGCCTTCCCAAGTTTTCACAGTTCCTTTCGGCAACTTGTGAAACCAGTCCGATGCAATTTCTCTGAAGGATGAGGGGAACACCTTGCAGAGCAACGGCTCGTTCCCAGTGTACAATACCATCGAGTTCAGGTACAAGCCGACGTAAAGGTTGGGGTCCAACTTATCGTCGTAGATCTAGAATCTCGGTATGCTAAACCTCTTCGGTGCTTCAAATTTGTCCAATTATACCGAGAACGGCGTTCTTGGCTTGACCAGGGAGGTTACCTCGGCATCTTGTTGCTTCCTCTGTAGGTGATCCCCCAAATCTTCTTTGGTCCGTCCAGGAGCTCGGCTATCTCCTGACTTCAGCCTTTTCGGTGCACTACTCCCAGTTTCATTATGGGTCCTTTTGGACTTCCCTCCATTGGTTGCGTCGAAGCACAACTCCTGCCCTTGAACATACCGATGTTCTTTGGGGTCGGCTTCCTTGGTGCGATGCGTCCTCCTCGATTCTTCCCTTCTTGACTTTCCTCGCCCGACCTCCCTTGAAGACCGGTGACCGTGTTTTTTAGTCCTGGTGTGCTACGGGACTGTTTTCTGCCCATCTTTTCGGGCATCCTCCTTTGCCGCTGAAATCGGCGTATGCATGACACTATTCTACATCATGAAATTGACCACTATTTGTCGGTCCGCCAATTTGTTCACCATGGCCTTCATCTCGTCGTCCGTCTGCATGCATCTATCTTTCCATACCTGGAGGTCATCCTCATTATAATACCCGCTCCGGTCTGGTTTCTTTGGCACGTCGCCCTCCTGGCCGACGTCCTTTTCTCCGTGATTCTTATCACGAGTCTCTTCGTTGCAGTTGTCTTTTTCGACGTAAAGGTCTACAGGTTTCCCACTCCCATTAGGAGTGTCGTCCCCAACCTTCTCTTTCTGTCCGTCGTTGGCCATCTATTCTTCTTTCTTTCCCACAGACAGTGCCAAATTGTGTGTGTCAATTTCCGACCACACTGTCAACTTAGTACTCAACTGGAGAACACCGGCAGAATATGTTAAGCCCAAACAACCTGCAACAGAAAGAAAAGATTCTGGCGGTGGCTCGTCCACCTAGGGGCACTCCGACGATCAAGTTAGTAAAATATTTCTCAAAGATAACCAATAGTGCTTAACTTACTAGATAGAGCATAAAAGGCATACCTTAGACCCATGGAGGTGCCTATCTTTTATAGCCAACACAATCCTAGTCCCAATAGAAGCCTAGCTCTAATGGACTTAGGATTACTGTTAATCTTGGACTCCCAGTAGGATTAGGATAAACTCTCTAAGAGTCTTATCTTTACCCAAACTGAAGTCTTCTCCCATTCTAGGACTCTTGTCACTCATCCGCTTATCCCGGATTCTGGTTTCTTCGCAGATAACCTCAGCCTAGCCGAGATCATCTCGGCGTCATGATCAGGACACGTGGCACCTCGGCTGGCACTTCGGTGACACCTCGGCCACGTGTTGTCATTCAAAAATTATATCTCCACATAATTAATTAAACAATTCAACTCAAATGTATGGGTGACGTAGACATAACCCCAAATCGATTTATTTAGTTAGATCAGGCTTATGAGGAATTTTTTTGACGTCAATAGGGTAGATGTCACGTGAAACCTTTTATTATTGTGATTGGATTTGACAATCAAGTCCATTATTTGTTAGGTGTTTGAGGAAAAGTAAGAGATATATATTTGTGATTGGTAAAAAGTAATATCACGTAATACTCTATTAGTATACAAAAATTTCTCTTGATTTGAACAGCCAAACTTGGGATGGTAATCACGCTTAAATCTCAAGTTAGATTTAAACAATCCCTTAATCCTATCCAACTCAGGTAAATTGCACCCCTAATAATGGAGACGTGTCTCACTGAATCCTCCCCACATTAGCGTGTGGATATGTTGCAAAATGTGAAAAGGGCTGCTAAGCCTTATGTGGACATGCCAAACTCATTGAATCAAAACACAATAACATAAAATAATAACAAAATTTGATTTCACAAACAACTGCAACATGAAAAGAAAGTATTTTTGTGGTTGAGAATTGTTAATTCTTTAAGTTTCTATCATCACCATATATTAAGTAACATTTATTAGTTTTATGGAACAACTTTTGACTATTTCTTGAGCAGAGGAAGGTGAGCTTTCATCAAAAAAAAAAAAAAAAAAAGAGAGAAAGAGTTGGGTTGGTGGAAAGCAACAGTGAGTTGTTAAACATCTTTTTCTCATTCTCTCTGCATCCCCAATTCATTGCCCAATTCACATTTAAAATTTCCGAATCAAAGCAAATACTATGTCTATTTGTATGTAATAACAACCAAAATGGGTCCCTTTATTGGCCATGTTTTGTGAGGTGTGTGTCCATCGAATGAAATGTCACTCATGCTGCCCCCCTTAGTTTAAATTTTTTTTTTTGAAAAATTATAAATAAAAAAAATCTCAGAGTTTGACCTTAATAATAAAATAAATCA
Organism: Camellia sinensis; assembly: GCF_055761805.1. Classification (NCBI taxonomy): domain Eukaryota; kingdom Viridiplantae; phylum Streptophyta; class Magnoliopsida; order Ericales; family Theaceae; genus Camellia; species Camellia sinensis. Next base: position 186,745,099 of record NC_138963.1, on the reverse strand, counting down.
TGAATTTTAAATATTTTTAATTTAAATTCTAAACATTTGATTTTTTTCAATCTAAATCATTTGCCTATTTTCGTTAAGTAAAATTAATGAAAAAAATAATATTTCAGTCATTAAACTAAATGAAAAATGTATTTTAAATATTTTATGTATACTTACATTGAGATTGAGTTTAAAGACTATAATACTCTTTTTTGATTGGTTTTATTTAACGAAGATAGAAGAATGATTTAGATTAAAAATAAATAAAAAATTTAGAGTTTAAGTTGACAAGATTAAAAACCTAAACTTTATTCAAACTTCATGATTTTTTTAATAATTGTCCCTTTTTTTTTTTTTTTTTTTTTTAACCAGGTGTTCAAATCAACTTAATCCCAAAACTCCAAAATTAAAAACCTCCAGTAGTCTTCTAAAGTAACTCAAACCTAAGACCTTAATTCTTAAGAGTGGTTTGGAATGTTCTAAATAAGTGTACTTTTTAACTTTTTATGAATTGATCTTCTGTATTGTTTGTGTATATGTGTACGTCTGGGTGAAAGGTACACAACGATTTCTCACGTATTATTGAAAGAAAAAATCAAGAGGGTCGTCACTCATTATGAAAGCTAACCAATGGACCACTGGCTTCTGGGTTCATGATATTATAAGCCCTATTTGATATTAGCAAATTAAGCTCGTTTGTACAAATATAATTTATATACCATTATGTGACGCATTTATATGATATCTGTTTAATGAAAATTAAAATGCCCACTACAGTAGATCAAAATTGTAAAAAAATAATAAATAAATAGATGTATTGCCACATCATTCACTTGTACAAATATTGTGTATGTTTAGCATTTTCTTATGTAATTTTTGGAGTATTGTTGGTACTTGCATTTCTAGTACACACATCTCATACTTGTGTTTGATTTTAAATTTAAATATAAATTTGTAGAGAAAGAAAAGACAAAAAAAAAAAAAAAAAATCATGTTCGTGAGAAAAACACTTGACAAGCACAAGCTGACCATGTCAACCACTGATGTAAGCTGCTTGCTGGAGGACTAGCAGTTTTAACTTTCCAAACATAAACTATGAACGATTTCACAAGAATTTTTTTTTTTTACAAAAATCATAAAAAAAACAATTTTAATTGAAAATAAAATAAAAATAAAAACTATAGTGATTGACTGAAGTGAATCACAAACACTGATCTAAACCCACTTGAAATTAATGGATTTAAAAAGGACAAACAGCCACTGTTGATTGACTGAAGTGATCCGTAGAGTTGGGCCTGGAACACACGTATATTTTAAGCCCAACTTTTCTTCTTTTTATTTATTTATTTATTTATCCACAAAATAAAATAAAATCTTTTCTCAAATTTGAAAAAAAATACAGTAAATTTTACAATTTTTATCATAATTACATTAGGATTTTTAAAAAATTTAATTCATCTAACACTTAGCTCATTTTCATTAATAATTTGTTAGTTATATGAATGAAAAAATAATATATATATATATATTTTTTATATTGAAATGTATAGTTTTTCTTATTTATCCTTATATTTTCATACATCTACATTTACCCATACAAAAAAAGAAGAAGAGAGGAAGTCGGCATAATTATGTCAAAACTGTTGAGTTTGTTATATTTTCTTCTAATTTCAAAAAGATCATTTAATTTATCCAAATAAAATTTATTGATAATGGGTATTGACAATCTTTAAGATCTTATTATAATATTAAGAATAATAAAAGTTTGAAATAAAAATTTCCAAGAAAAATCGAAAGCAGCAATTCTTTAAATTTTGATTATTTTTCCACGCTATTTTAGTAGCGCAGGAATGAGTGCATGGCCAACCCTAAGCCCATAAAGCAGCCCATTCCTTCTCCAACATCGGGTCTGCTGTCTTTGGTCTCAATTCCATAGTTCAATCTAGAAGAAATAATAGAAAGGTCCCCAAAGGTTGTGATAAACTACTTTTGATGAGGCTCAGAGGCAACTCTTAGGTTGCATTTGGCAGCATAAAATCCTGGAATTTAAATTGTTGACCATATCATTGATAATGATTATTGAACTTGTGCCCATTGTAAGTGAAATATATTGAACTTGCTCCGTGCACATGTTCCACTTCCACCAAGCACAAGTCACCAAATTGAATTTCACAACAATGGCAATTGGGGGTTTCGGGTAGCGACACGGAGGGGTTGGAGAGGTCTATGGTAGCAGTGGTGGCTAGTTTTTTGGTGAAGAGGGTTGTTGGATGGGGAGAAGATGGCTGGGATTGGGTGGAGAGTGATGGTAGTAGTGGGAAGGGTGGGGGTAGTGGAAAGAGTGGCCGTATTGGTAGCCATAGCAAGAGTAAATTGAGGTCATGTTTGATTCACAACACTAATAGTAAGGTATTAATAATTCTATTAAATTAGTGTGGTATTAATTATCCCACCCCTACCCCATTATTAATAATCCTACAAATTTGTTGGATTAATTATCTATTGGATTAATAATCCTAAACTAAAATATCAAAACAAACATAGGATAATTGGGCCCACGGATTAATAATCCCAATCCTATACTTTAATCCTTCCAATCAAACATGCCCTGAGGGTGTTCGATTATGTTAGGATATTTTTGTTTTTAGATTTTTGTTTGTTTCGGAAAGTTAGTTAAAAATTGATTTTTTAATTTTTTTTTGAAAAAATATGTAAAAAAATAGAGAGGTGATGTAACTCAAAATTAGTTAAAAGCCAAAAATTAATTTTTAGCCAAATTCCCAAAATAGATATTTGTGTAACTCATTATTATAACTTCCTTGTACAATTTATATGATAATAATAATTTGAATTGATTTTAAAAATTAAAAGATAATTATTTTACAAGTAAAGTGAGATTTTTTTTTATTCTATTTTTAAATTACAAATTTTCACAATAAAAAAAATCTCAATTTTAAAACGCTTCTCTTTCTTTTTAAATACTCATATTATTAATTGTTTCGAAAAATAACTACAAGTAGTTATAATTCAATCCATTCTTTTTTTTGTTTCCATTAAGCAAATCACCCAACAAAAGTCTTTTTTTTTTGAGAAATGAGTTAAAAGTCATTTTTTAATTTTTAATCAATTTTTAGTTACATCTTCTCTTATATTTTTTACATGTTTTTTTTTTAAAAAAAAAATAATAATAATTTTTAATCATCTTCTTAAAACACTCCAAATTAAATATATATTTATAAATATTTCACTCACAGCTAAATTATATTCACAAATATGATTACTCCCTCCGTCCCATAATATTAGTCCCTTATTCCATTTTTCATTGTCTCAAAATATTAGTCCCTCTTCAAAAATCAAGTACAAAAATAATATAAATTTCCCATTTTGCCCTTCTTTTAAATTCATAAATAATATAAAAAGTACAATTATGACATTGATATTCTCAAAAAAGTGTACTATCAAAGGGTAATTTTGGAAAACTAACTTTTTAAAAGTACAATAATTGTACTACCAAAAAAAATTGGATTCCCCAAAAGGGACCATTATTTTGGGACGGAGGGAGTATAAGCTTTGAATTAGCTCTAAAGTGACAGCCTAATCTCACTTTTTCTCATGCAATGCACCATAGACTTCAGCAACAGCTGTGAACCACGCGTCATCTGTCTTATTTTTTTTCAAACCAAACTTTTTTTCATTTTTTTAGATTGGATTTTCAAACCAAACTTGAAGATTGGTTTTTCTTTTTACAAACCAAACTTGAAAGAGGAGTTTATTGCAAAAAACACAGCTGTATTTTTATTTTTTATTTTTTATTTTTTGCAGCTGTCACAGCTGTATTGAGACACCGTACTTCACTACAATAATCTCGCACAATCCGACAAAACCTACCTCTTTCCTTCCCGTTATCTCTCTCTCTCTCTCTCTCTCTCTCTCTCTCTCTCTCTCTCAGCAGTCGCATTCACATGTGATCTCTACCATCACAATCATGCTAATATGTGCTATCACAATCATGTTTGATCACATTGTACTAAATCCATCGTCTTGTATGGCCCCAGCTAGAAAAAAGAAAGTTAGTGTGAGTCAATAATAAATAAATAAATAAATAAAAAACACCCGCTGGCAAAGCTTAAATTGTGATTTTAACGAAGGGTAAAATTAGAGATTTTAAATTTTTTATTAAAAATTTTATGAGTGCCACATTATGTGAGTTTGATATAGATCTTATGTACATATGAAATATTTGATAAAATTTTTAATAAAATTTTTAACATTTTTGTTTATTGAATGATTCAAAACAAAACTCTTAAATCCAAGTAGTTTTAAATTTTCTTACTAAAAAACTATATTAAAGTTTTTCTCAGGTTATTTTAAAAAATAGATTAAAAATTATTTTTTTAATTTTTTTTAAAAAATATGTTAAAAAAATAGAGAATAATGGGATTTTAAGGATGGCACAACAATGACTGTTGTATCTCAATTTAGGTTGTATTATGGGTTTATTTTTATGAGCCGAACCATTTATTTTGTAGAGTTTATTGAGAACTTCATGCCTCCCAAAAATCATACTAATCGGATATCAATAATTATATGATTGATAATCAAAAAAATAAACAATAAGTTTTTTTTTTTGAGAAATAGTATAAAAAAATATACAATTTGATCATATAGTTATTGATATCCGATTAATATAATTTTTGGTAGCTACAAAGTGCTCAGCAAACCCTCCAAAATAAACAATTTTGATCATAAAAATAAGCACATAATACACCTCAAATTGAGACACAACAACAGTGACCCTTAATCGAGAATAATATGCCCCGAAAGAAATTAAAAGCTAAAAAATTACTTTTGAATTATGCTAAGTACTCCAAATAAATTATTAAATTTTCTACAAAACTTTTCACATGGTATGAAATCCAAAAATCACATGTCTATAAATCTCACACCCATATAAAAAATTTGATAAAAATTTTAATAATTTATTTAAAATCATAACATTTTCCATTACTTTTAACCTCCTTCCTCAAAGAGGCCCTCATAGCCAAATAGTAAAAATAAAAATAAAAATAAAAAACAACATTTTAATAGTAATCTATTTTTAACCAAGGTGAATTTTAGTAAAAACCGAACTTTCAATTTTGTCCTTTACATGAGAAGATTGTGCAAGAGTGTTGAACAACGATCACAGATATCAAACCATACACCACAAACATTCAAGAGAATCCAGAATTCATAAGAATAAATAAATAATACGAAAGAATCCATTAATATCAAATAACAAACAGTATCAACCGCCATCGCAAAGTCGAGTGAAAAAAATAAAATTAAACATATAAAATCTACTAAATAAACAATAAATGTTCAACTCTGGCGAAGCGAGGTAACTCCAGATCAGATCTAAATCAACAACGTCGCGGCAAAGAAAACTACCGCAACGGAACCGGCGACAGTGACTCTGTTCAAAGCGGCGGTGTTAGAAGGAGTGGACGAAGGAGATTGGCCAGGGGCAGGGATCGTGGAAGGAGGAACGCCGGAGGGAGCTGCGGTGGGAGGAGCAGGGGGAGAAGCAACTGGAGAAGAGGTCGGTGGTGCGGTGGTAGGGGCGGAAGTAGGAGCGGTGGTTGGTGGCTTCGGGGATGGAGACGGAGTTGGAGAAGGAGTCGCCACCGCCTTCGGAGGCGATGCTACCGGAGACTTCGCCGGTGATGCTCCCGGAGCCTGAGCGAATACAGATCCGACCACCATGGCGAACATCAACACCAACACAGCGCTAGAGTAAGCCATTCTTGTTGTTTTCACTCTCTCTTTCAAAGAACTAGCAGTATTAAGCGAGAAAAGGTTAGAGAGAAACTCAGAGTTTTAGAGAGAGTGAAAGATTGACAATGGGATTTGAAGCAGAGAAGCGCAGTATATATAGCACCCCAGGTCCGAAGGGACGGTGTCGAGGGTTTAAGTCGGTTTGAGGACAACTAATTGGGAAAATAATATTAATTTAACTCTGTCAACTAATCATTGATGGACAACTCAGCCACAGAAATTATCAGTAAATCTAGTCGTTTACGGCTGCTTGGGTTCCTTTCAACAATTTGGACTTTTCCTTTGCGCGTTATACAATCCTCGACGTCCACGCAGCATATGTTTAATCTGAACCGTCCGATCTCTTCTAATTATACGACGAGTTGGGAAAGGTATTTTGACTTCGTCAATCATAGGGCCAGGTCATACCCTGGGAGGAACGTTGGGGGAAGGAAGTGTATTAATGCTGTGTTTGGTTGGTGGATTTGGAAAGGGAAAGGGAAAAGGTGTGTGAAACTATGTGAAATGTAAGTATATTTTATTTACATTTCACCTAACTTTTTCGTTTCCCTTGCCAAATCCCTCCTCAAATCCCCCAACCAAACACAGCGTAAAGGTTTTTCGTAAGGATGTAACTTGCCTCTCGTCCGAGATCAGATTAGACGGTGTTGTTCAGTTCATAAATTTTATTTTAATAATTTAAATTATATAATATGTAAAATTCGTCAATTATTATGTATATATAAAAAATCACATTGATCGGATATCGATAACTATGTGATCAAATCAATTTTGTATAAAAAAATAGACGGTGAATAAATTAACGGTTGATAAAAAACTGATGCAATGAAATAATTATTGATATCCGATCAACTTAATTTTTTATAATATATAGTACTCGACGAGTTCTACACATTGAACGATTCACATTATCAAAATAAAACCCGTAATGAGTCTCCATGAACCGAACAACATCGTCTAATTTGATTTTGAATTAGAGGCAAGCTGCACCCTCTCCTTAATTGATAACAAAAATTCCAGGGTACCGACGTACCGTTATGATTCACACGTTCCAGAATTTTTCTTTTATTTTATTTTTAGGTAAATTTTGCTTTTTATTCTTACATTTTATACCAAATCTCATTTTGGATTTTGTACATAAATCATTATAGTTAACACCTACACTTCTCGCCAAATCTTACTTTAATTTCTACACATGAAATCGTGACAATCAATTCTTATATTTTTCTCACATTGGTCCCTACACAAGTGTTAATCAGTGTGTTTAGTTTCAATTTTTTGAATTCAATTTCTTAAAAATTGAATTTTTTATTTTTCATATTTTTTTTTTGTTTTTAGTGAATATTTTTAAAATTTTAAATATTTTTTTACTTTTTTAAATATATCTTACTTAGATGTGTCTAAAAAATAAATAGTTATGAAAAAATATTTTAAAAAATTAATAAATACACAAAAATACGAAAAATATATTGATTTTTTTATATTTTTTGTATTTTTGGTATTTAATGAATTTTTTAAAGATTTTTTTCACGAAAATTATACTTTTTAAGTGTATTGATGTTAGATGTGTCTAAAAATTTAAAAAAAATTACTTAAAATATTAAAAAAATTTAATAAAAACAAAAATACGAAAAACAAGAAAGTAGAATTTTTTTAAAAAATGTTTTCAAAAAACTGAAAACAAACATGGTGAATGTCTCTCTTCTGTTACTTGATTTTAAATCTTTAACAAAATCTAATCATGAGACAAAAATGTAACTACGAAATGAGAGTAAGAGAGAAAAATCATCAATGTTTTCTACTAATACACTTTGTCCTAGATAAGCATGTGAGAGTTATATGTATATATATATATATATATATACACATATACATATATGTTCGCATGCTAAAAATAAGGACGAAGAGGCAAGAAAATATAACTTTTGAAATTAAAAAAATGCGACATAAAAATCAAAAAGAAAGGAAGATGAATACCGTGAAAAATAAAGTTTCGTGATTCCAATTTATGCAAAACCCTAGTTCATCTTCTTAGTCGTTTACAATTTGCATTTTGTTTTAACCTAATACAGTCATAATTTGATGTAAATTTTGAGACAAAGTGTGTATTGGTGAAAAATGTAGACAATTTTCTCCTCTTACCCTTATGTCGTAGTTACATTCTTATCACATGATTAAATTATGTTAAAGATTTAAATAATTGAGTAACAAAAAGGGGGACATTGACACTTGTACAGGGACCAAAGTTAGATTTGACAAAAAAAATACAAAGGGTTGACTATCAGAATTTCATTTGTAGGGACCAAAGTGGGAGTTGACTAAAAGTGCATAGTGTTGACTATTATGATTTCATATATAGGGGCCAAAGTGAAATTTGGTGCAAATTGTAAGGATGCAAAGTGTAATTTACCCTTTATTTTTTTTAACTATTTTCAATGAATGACTCGCAATTCAAAAATTACACCTTAGAGCAACTCCAATCATACTCTCTACTTTTCACTAGTTAAAGTATGAAAAAAGTACACTCTTTATTTTACCTAATTACTTTACCTATTGTGTTTTCCAACCATACTCTTTATTTTAGCTAATCATTCAAATTAACTTAATTAATTTTTAAAACAAAAAATACTAATTGCTGATATTTTACTAATATAAATTTGTAATAATAATAAATTTGCCCATACAAACATACAAAACTTGTAGAATGAGGAGAAAAAAAATTAAAAAATACAAAATAAGTTATTCCGTAATTCATCAAACAGAATTGAAAGAACATATAAAATTGCTACATACACATATACATATATAAAATCTCAAATCCAAAACATAAATATACAAAAATTTAATATATATACATACATATTTGTTTGGAGAGCCTATTGGGTTCTTCAATTGTAGCCACCAAAAAAGTAGAATGATAAAGTTGCTAACCCAATAACCAACCCATTAGAGCTCAAAATTAGAGTTACATTAACTAAAATACTTAACAAGTTTTTTTTAACCATCCCCTTGAAGATGCTTAAATGCACGGGATGGTTATATGGGACGTGTATAGAGCAAATACAGAGCAGATAAATGGTTATACATAACTAGTTCCATAATTGGAATCCACGTGAAACCCTGGTACTAGGTAACCGATAGCAGATACACATGACGCTAAGGATGCCACGATAAATTTCAGAAATAAGACAATCATTCATCTATACAGAAAATATCATTTCAAAAAACACAGCTTACCATATCAGTCAGAAAATAAAGTTGAACAAAGCTTTACAGAGTTATTACTCATAGTTGGCTCCAGCAACAAAACAGACAAAGTAGACAGTTTAGACGAACTATGGCGCGTGACTTACATAAACACGTAACAGATACACAATGAAACACACGCTCTATTGGTGCTTAAACTTACTATTTTTCTTTCTTGGTGTGTTTCTAATCCTTATCCTCATTAGTATAGCTTAATCATGGCCTAGGAATGCCTTAGATACAATGATGTTGCAAAAATGCACTTTGGAACACTTAGCTAAATTTTTGAAAATAGAACAGTTCGCTAGAGCGAAGATTTCGTCGCTCAAGCAATCTGCAAAGTCTGTAAAAGTATTGGATGCTCGATTTTCATGCTCGACAGTCGCTCAGCCAAGTACTAAGAAAAATGAGAGCGCACAATCGGTCGCTTCAGCCACCCTGTAATTGTTTGCAAAACTACTGGGAACTCTCATTCCATGCTCAAGCCAACGTTTAGTTGCTCGAGCCAAGTTTCAAAACAAAGTATAGTCGTTCGAGCGAAGATGTAAAATCTGAAATTTCTAGATTTCAGTTCAAAGTTCAAAATCCATTTTCAAAGTGTCAAAACACACACTTTTAGGCCAAAACCTGAGAAAACATATGTAAACTCATAATATATCATGCATTGAAAACCATTTCGCAAAATCAAGCCCAAAAGTATTGTTAATTATCCAAAACTCAACTTGAAATGCAATATATGGAACAAATATGAATTGATACAAGTTCTTTTCTTCCAAAACATGATCAGTTGAGGTAAAATGATGTAGAACTTGATAAATTCCTAAACCAAGTTAGAACAATGACATGCATGAGGAGATATCTTAGAAAATAAACTCAATTCATGATGAAATGAGCATTCATGCATGATATGCTCTTCTTTCCTTCTTCCTTATCTCAATTCTCTTGCTTCATCTCTCAAACTTCGGAGCTCCGACGGCATGCAAAAAGAAGTGAAGTAAAGGCATATGAGGGGTGGAATAAAAACTAGGCCATGATGTGAATTTAACGGCGCGAAAATGAGGTGAAACGGAGTTATGGCGAGAGAGATACAAGCGCTTGAATAAGTAGATTTGAATTTGAAAATTTTGCCTAAAGAGAGAAAAATCTTATTTTTGGCCAACTTTTGAAGCTCCAACGGCAAGTAAAAAGATGTGGAATAAGGCGTATGACGAGTGGAATGAAAATTAAGCCATAAAGTGAATCCAACGACGTAAAAATGAAGTAAAACAGAGTTATAACGAGGGAGATACAAGCGTTTGAACGTGTGGTTTTGAATATGAAATTCTACCCAAATTTTCATTTTTTTAATATGACGGAGATGGACGGAGAGGCCAAATTGAAACACGGATGAAACTCTAGGATTTAATTTGTCGAAATTGAAATTCAGGGGTATAAATTGAAAAACACGAGAAACCCTGTGATTTTTTTTTGTAATTAACCCTAGTATGTTTATATATTAGATGACTAGGAATATGTAAAGATCGTCTTGCCGAATATTAATCATTTGATTGAATCTTGCTTTATCCTATTTTTTCAAAACTTTACTTATAGTTTTTTGTTCATTTTTATCAAATTTTCCCTATGTTTGACTCCAAGGTTAAAATTTTTTCCCTATCCTCTCTTACTTGATTTTAGCTTGTTTCTACACAGAGAAGTGTAAGTTTAGAGATCTTGTGAGATGAAATCACTAGTATGCTAGTATTAAATTAGACTCATAAGATAAAGGAAGCTATCGATAACTATTTGATCAGATCATATTTTTGTCACAAATTATTTTTAAAATTATACATGTCGTTGACGAAAATGAGTCCTAATTAAATATCCATCGATAACCGATTAACGTGATTTTTTTGCAGAGATATATAATATACTCTATGAGCTCTACATATTAAACGGTCTTGATTATCGAGATAGGCCCAGATCAGGTCCCACAATGACTGAACAATGTTGTTCAGTCCAATAATGGACTGAAGAGAAGCCAGTTCCATTTTGATTACTGTAAAATGCAAATGAGTGAGTTAGTCTCTTGCTAACCAACTTTTTTGATTTGCATATTTGAAGCACATCCTATTTGAAATAAGAGCATTGTTATTCAAGATAAAAAAGTAGATTCAATTTTTAAGCCCAATGATGTAGTAATTAATCAGGATATTAGGCAACTCTCTCTCTCTCTCTCTCTCTCTTGTATGCTCTCTATTTACCAACTAATTTTATCACTTACACATAATTGAGTTTAAAAAATAAATGTAAATTATGAAGTGGTATATCATTTTCTTTTGAAGTAATTGATGCCTCTTATTCATCTTTTCCTCGCTTTTGATGTGGCATGTTGCCTCTTATTCATGCGTTCCTATTTTGTAATGTTTTGTTTCTTGTGATTGTAGTTGTTCTTGACGAGAGAGGTTAATGTATGTATTTTTTATGTTATTAGTTGATCTATTTATTTTACTTTACTGATGAGAAAGAACATGATTTAGGATTAACAATCGTTAGATATGATTTTCATGTTACAACCTATGCCATAAAATAATAAAACCAAAAATTATAAAGGAGTCGACAAAAATATCTCTCCTTAATAGCTTGTAATTTATTATAAATAATATCAGAATCAAGAAAACATTAATAACAATCAGTATCAACCACCACCGCCAACTCAATCAAAAAATAAATTGAATGAAATTGAACATTATAATATCTACATTAAAAAAAAAAAGCTAAATCTTAAACTCCGGCGAAATGAGTAAACTCCAGATCGGATCTAAATCGATAACGTCGCGGCAAAGAAGACAACCGCAGCGAATCCGATGAGAGTGACTCTGTTCAAAGCGGCGGTGCTAGAAGGAGTAGACGAAGGAGACTGGCCGGGAGCTGAGATCGTGGATGGAGGAACAGCGCTGCCGGAAGGAGCGGAGGCGGGAGCGATGCGAGGAGCAACTGCAGCAGAGGTCGGTGGTGCGGTGGTAGGGGCGGAAGTAGGAGCGGAGGTCGGTGGCTTCATGGAGGGAGACGGAGTTGGAGAAGGAGTCGCCACCGCCTTCGGAGGCGATGCTACTGGAGACTTCGCCGGTGATGCACCCGGAGCCTGAGCGAATACAGCTCCGACCACCATAGCGAACATCAACACCAACACTGCGCTAGAGTATGCCATTCTTGTTGTTGTTGGACAATCTTCACTGTATTTAAAAGATTTAATTCTATCGTGTACACAACAACAATTAGAATTTAAAGAAATAAAGAAAAGGAGAGAATTTGTTTGATTACAAAAATCAAACTCGAAATAAAAATAAATAAATAAAAACAGATTTTATTTTGTTACCAAAACAAAATTAAAATCTGATTTAAATAAACAAATAAAACAGAATAATAAATTAAACAACTTACTTGATTAATTTCTTTGAATAATTATTTGATCAAGTCCAGTGTTTGACACTGTGTCCTTAAGACAGATTCGTCCTCTCCACGGTGCTTTCAGAATGTGGACGTCTATCTCCCAGGATAAAATGATCTACTACAAACAATAGCAGCACTACAAATTGTTTGCCTTACGAACACACTAAGTGTTTATACTCTCTCTGACAAGAAAATAATGCAGCAAAATGAAGAGGAAGTTTGCAGAATTATGAAGGACGAAAATTAGAGTTCCAAAATCCAAATGAGGGTAGTCCTATTTATAGATGTGAAGGTGGCTCTTGGTTTTGAATTGAACAGGTATCATACCTGTTGGGTTTTGAATTCAAACAGATTTGAATTAATTCAAACAGATAGTAAAACGGGAAGGGCACTGTTTGGGTGTGCATTAATTCCAAAACAGTTTATTTCTGTTTGAAAACGGGAAGGGCTCTGTTTGGATGTACAAAAAATCCAAACCAATTTAATTTGAATTCTGGATTTTATTTTAATAAAAAATAAAATTAAATTCAAAAGTTTTTGGCCCAAAAAGATTAGAAGCCCAACCCAACCACACACCCGCGCCCAAGCCCAGGCCCAGCCCGCCCGACCGACCGGACGGACGGCGGCGGCGGCGCGCGCGCGTGTGGTGATTTTTGGGTCCAATGGGTCTAGCCCATTTTGCCCATAACCTCTCCCTCTAAAACACTTGGGTACCCCTTGGGGCACACCCCAAGTATCTCACCCTAAGCCTTATAAACCCTTTCAAAACCTCCCACCAAATCAATGTGGGACAAGCCAATTTACAACCTTAAGGAATTTCCACCAAAACTCCATTTCCATGGAGCACACTTTGGCTTCAATTTCCCATTCACTCGGTAATGGTTTTGAGCAACCAAATATACCACGTGAATCACAACGCGGCATAGAACGCGTTACCACTTTGACCCGAGTAAATTGACACTCGGGGCCCACCTAAAAAATAGACCAAACTTAGGAAAAAATTCTGGTTTTATCCAGAATTTTATAACCATTTCCAACAATCCCCCACATGAATGGAATTTGATGACAACGGAAATGCAACAATATGCAGACTTAACGAAAGAGTATAAGTCGAAAATATCTTGCATCAGGATAGGTAGTTTTCGGCTTTGAACCTTCCCTAGTGATAACCTATCGGACTTACTGGCTAACCAATGGACGCGATGCCTTGAATTGTTCAGCCGTTTGTGTAAGCCAAGACAACAGATTTCACACAAAATATCTTCTAACACATCGTGGTTCTCACTGTTGTGTTCATTTTGGCCTTGAACGCGCCTGGTTTTCATAAGTGTTTCTAGAGAATTTAGCCTTTGCATTCTCAGAGAACCGGCCCCAGTTCAACACTCATATAGGTGATTCTTATTGTGAGTATCTCCTTATACTCGTCTTGATTTTATGTCTTAATCAAGATATAAGTAATCATTAAAAGCAAAGCTTATCCTTATACCCCTGCAGACAACATATGTTGCAGATATCACTCTCACCATAGGAATGGGTAGGAATTTTAATCCCTTGGTGATTTCTGGCGAGCCATACATAACTTAGTTGTCCCTTTGAACTTAGTTCTTGGGATCTCCAGTCATATAAGTAGGGTTACCATTATGACGACTCTTATGTAATAGGCTTTAATCCCATCCCCTTCGATGAACTATACACTAGCTCTTTTGTCAAACCTTTTGTTAACGGATCTGCAATATTCTCTTGATATAATCTATTGAGATTATTCCGTTTGACAACAATTTCCTTACGGTATTATGTCGACGACGTATATGTCGTGACTTACCGTTATACATGTGATTCTGTGCCCTGCCTATTGCAGATTGACTATCACAATGAATGCAAATAGCTGGCATAGGTTTTGGCCACATTGGAATGTCTTCTAAGAAGTGACGAAGCCATTCTGCTTCTTCACCTGCTTTGTCTAAAGCAATGAACTCAGATTCCATTGTGGATCGTGCGATGCACGTTTGTTTCGTGGACTTCCAAGAAACAGCAGCGCCTCCTAGAGTAAAGACATATCCACTAGTGGATTTTGAATCTTTAGTATCCGATATCTAATTGGCATCACAATAACCTTCAAGTACTGCTGGATATCGAGTAAAGTTCAAACCATGATCACGAGTAAATCTTAGATATCTAAGAACTCGAATGATCGTTTTCCAATGGTCTTCTCCAGGGTTACTAGTGTACCTACTCAATTTACTGATAGCATAGAGTACAATTCATTAGGTACATTAGGCTTCCAATGATTTGGGAGTATTTTAACTGAGACACTGCATCACATTTATTTTTCGATAAATAAAGACTGATGTCTACAGGTGTTCTAGCTAAATTCAAATCATCCTTGATAAATTTATCAAGAATTTTCTCAATATAATGAGATTGAGATAATGCATATCCTTCAGATGTTTTAGTAATTTTCATTCCTAAAATAACATCTGCGACCCCCATATCTTTCATATCAAATCTTTTGTTAAGCATCTGCTTAGTTGATTTGATCATGTTTTGACTGCTTCCATTGATAAGCATGTCATCCACATAAAGACAAACTATGACATATCCTTGGTCAGTGTTTTTAACATAGACGCATTTGTCACATTCGTTTATCTTAAACCCATTAGTAAGCATTGCATGATCAAATTTTTCATGCCATTACTTAGGTGCTTGTTTTAATCCATAAAGGGATTTTACAAGTCGACAAACTTTCTTTCCTTGCCCTGATACTACAAACCCTTCGGGTTGTACCATATAGATCTCTTCATTTAGATCACCGTTTAAGAAAGCTGTCTTAACATCCATTTGATGTATTTCTAAATTAAACAACGCTGCTATAGAAATAAGCATGCGAATGGATGTTATTCTTGTCACAGGAGAATATGTGTCAAAATAATCCAGACCTTCCTTTTGTCTGTAACCTTTAACAACAAGTCTTGCTTTATACTTGTCAATTGAACCATCTGCTTTCATTTTTCTCTTGAATATCCAATTATATCCAAGAGGTTTAGAACCTGGTGGAAGATCCACCAATGCCCAAGTATGATTCTGCATAATGGATTCAATTTCATTATTAACAGCCTCTTTCCACAAAGATGCTTCAGGACCTGTCATTGCTGCCTTAAAGCTTTGAGGTTCATTTTTCTAACAAATATGTAAGAAAATCTGGACCAAAGGATTTTGATGTTCTTGCTCTTTTACTTCGTCTAGGTTCATCATTAGTTAAATCCTGTTGGTCAAGACTATTATTAGTCTCTTGTATTTGATTGTCATTAGTCTCTTGACTTTGTGTACAATCATAAGTTCTTTTCTGTGAACTTAATTCCTGTCCTTTCTTGTAAGGAAAGACATGTTCAAAAAACACAGCATTCCTTGACTCTATAATAGTGTTCACATTTATATCAGGTATATCTGATTTATAAGTCAGAAACCGATATGCACTACTATTCTGAGTATAACCAATAAACACACAGTCTATTGTTTTTGGTCCAATCTTAGTCTTTTTAAGAATAGGAACTTCAACTTTTGCCAAACACCCCCACACTTTCAAGTATTTGTAGGAAGGTGATCGACCTTTCCACAATTCATAAGGAATGCTTTTGTTTTTCTTGTGGGGTATTCTATTAAGAACATAATTAGCAGACAATATTGCTTCCCCCCACAAGTTCTGTGGTAAACCTGAACTTAGTAACATGGCATTCATCATTTCTTTTAGGGTTCTATTCTTCCTTTCAGCAATTCCATTTTGCTGTGGAGAATAAGGGCCTGTAGTTTGGTGAATAATGCCATGTTGTGCACAAACTTCAATTGAATGTGCATCATATTCACCACCCTATCACTTCTAATATAAATCAATGAATTTTAAAACAAATTCAAGAAAAAACCAAAATAATTATGACTACTCCAGGCAGAATTAATGTTTTGACAAAATCATATCCTCATAAAAAAAAAAATTTTGCCTAAGAATCAAACAATTCAAAAACCCATTTGATTGTATACATTCTTGCAACTTAATAACAAATAAATGTCACTGTCATAAAAATATTTGTGACAGAAGAAAATTAACTTATCTCAACTAATGCAAGAGATACACCCCCATATTAATAAAATGGTTCATGGTTTAACAAATTCTACTACGCAAGTAAAATAATTATTAATGACATCTTATGTCACATAATTCAATAATCAACATAAAAGATTTTTTAAATTACTTCCCAATTAAACGGACCGATATAATTACATACATCTTCATGTTTAAATTTCTTTGGTATTTAAACACCCATTCAAAATTGATTAGAAATATTTAAATTAACCTGCTTATGTCCAAAGTCGACATAACAATTTATCATTTCAAATCACTTGAAATTATTGTTAAGAAATAACATGAATTGATATCATACATGCATATCAAACGCATCAACTAAAAATAATGAATTTAACAAAATAAATTAATCATGCACGATCCCATCACTTGCATCATGAAATAAAAGGATTTTCAACTCATAAATAAAATCCAACGCATTTATACTTTAAACTTCAAAATTACAAAGCATACCTTCATTTAACAAGTTTGATTTGTACATAAATAAATAAATTAAATATGCATTAAAATGTTCTTGTGAATATATATATATATATATATTTTCCGACTCAAGTGCAGAAACAATTCAAGACTATGAATCCACATTGTAATAAAATAAAATTAGTTTGTAAAACTAATATTTTACTCTAGAAACAAATTCTACCATGAAAAATCACGATGAACTATGATAAAGTCAAAAGAATTAACACTTTTTCACAAAGGGTTCAAAAAATAAGTGGTCTACCAAAAGAAACCATAAGTCACTTATAAAATTAACAGATTGTGACCGAGTCACAAAGTTACATTATTGATTAACAAAATTAATTTTCTAGTTACTAAAACCAGAAAATAAATTACAATACAAAATAATTTTATTTTCCTTGTTACTAAAACTAGTAAAATAAAATACCGAAATAATATCTGATTACAAAAATCAGAAAACCAAACCACAAATTAATTTTCTAGTTGCTTAAACCAGAAAATAAATTATAGCACAAAATCATTTTATTTTTCTTGTTACTGAAACTAGAAAATAAAATACCACAAAACTATCTGATTACAAAAATCAGAACAAACACAAAATAATTTTCTAGTTACCAAAACTAGAAAATAAATTAAAACACAAATTAATTTTCTAGTTACTAAAACCAGAAAATAAATTATAACAACAAAATAATTTTATTTTCCTTGTTACAAAAACTAGAAAAATAAAATACCAAGAATTTTCTGTAATACCAAATAATATTCTGAATTGTTAATGACACCAGTATCATACTACTAGTTATTGTCAAAGAAAAGAGACAGTATATTACTACTATCTGTCAAATAGCATAAATCACTATTTGTTTTTCCAACCAGAATATCAATTTGAAAATACAGAAAATTAAATACAATGAAGATACCCAAAAATGGATCTGTCTTAAGATTGTTGGACAATCTTCACTGTATTTAAAAGATTTAATTCTATCGTGTACACAACAACAATTAGAATTTAAAGAAATAAAGAAAAGGAGAGAATTTGTTTGATTACAAAAATCAAACTCGAAATAAAAATAAATAAATAAAAACAGATTTTATTTTGTTACCAAAACAAAATTAAAATCTGATTTAAATAAACAAATAAAACAGAATAATAAATTAAACAACTTACTTGATTAATTTCTTTGAATAATTATTTGATCAAGTCCAGTGTTTGACACTGTGTCCTTAAGACAGATTCGTCCTCTCCACGGTGCTTTCAGAATGTGGACGTCTATCTCCCAGGATAAAATGATCTACTACAAACAATAGCAGCACTACAAATTGTTTGCCTTACGAACACACTAAGTGTTTATACTCTCTCTGACAAGAAAATAATGCAGCAAAATGAAGAGGAAGTTTGCAGAATTATGAAGGACGAAAATTAGAGTTCCAAAATCCAAATGAGGGTAGTCCTATTTATAGATGTGAAGGTGGCTCTTGGTTTTGAATTGAACAGGTATCATACCTGTTGGGTTTTGAATTCAAACAGATAGTAAAACGGGAAGGGCACTGTTTGGGTGTGCATTAATTCCAAAACAGTTTATTTCTGTTTGAAAACGGGAAGGGCTCTGTTTGGATGTACAAAAAATCCAAACCAATTTAATTTGAATTCTGGATTTTATTTTAATAAAAAATAAAATTAAATTCAAAAGTTTTTGGCCCAAAAAGATTAGAAGCCCAACCCAACCACACACCCGCGCCCAAGCCCAGGCCCAGCCCGCCCGACCGACCGGACGGACGGCGGCGGCGGCGCGCGCGCGTGTGGTGATTTTTGGGTCCAATGGGTCTAGCCCATTTTGCCCATAACCTCTCCCTCTAAAACACTTGGGTACCCCTTGGGGCACACCCCAAGTATCTCACCCTAAGCCTTATAAACCCTTTCAAAACCTCCCACCAAATCAATGTGGGACAAGCCAATTTACAACCTTAAGGAATTTCCACCAAAACTCCATTTCCATGGAGCACACTTTGGCTTCAATTTCCCATTCACTCGGTAATGGTTTTGAGCAACCAAATATACCACGTGAATCACAACGCGGCATAGAACGCGTTACCACTTTGACCCGAGTAAATTGACACTCGGGGCCCACCTAAAAAATAGACCAAACTTAGGAAAAAATTCTGGTTTTATCCAGAATTTTATAACCATTTCCAACAATCCCCCACATGAATGGAATTTGATGACAACGGAAATGCAACAATATGCAGACTTAACGAAAGAGTATAAGTCGAAAATATCTTGCATCAGGATAGGTAGTTTTCGGCTTTGAACCTTCCCTAGTGATAACCTATCGGACTTACTGGCTAACCAATGGACGCGATGCCTTGAATTGTTCAGCCGTTTGTGTAAGCCAAGACAACAGATTTCACACAAAATATCTTCTAACACATCGTGGTTCTCACTGTTGTGTTCATTTTGGCCTTGAACGCGCCTGGTTTTCATAAGTGTTTCTAGAGAATTTAGCCTTTGCATTCTCAGAGAACCGGCCCCAGTTCAACACTCATATAGGTGATTCTTATTGTGAGTATCTCCTTATACTCGTCTTGATTTTATGTCTTAATCAAGATATAAGTAATCATTAAAAGCAAAGCTTATCCTTATACCCCTGCAGACAACATATGTTGCAGATATCACTCTCACCATAGGAATGGGTAGGAATTTTAATCCCTTGGTGATTTCTGGCGAGCCATACATAACTTAGTTGTCCCTTTGAACTTAGTTCTTGGGATCTCCAGTCATATAAGTAGGGTTACCATTATGACGACTCTTATGTAATAGGCTTTAATCCCATCCCCTTCGATGAACTATACACTAGCTCTTTTGTCAAACCTTTTGTTAACGGATCTGCAATATTCTCTTGATATAATCTATTGAGATTATTCCGTTTGACAACAATTTCCTTACGGTATTATGTCGACGACGTATATGTCGTGACTTACCGTTATACATGTGATTCTGTGCCCTGCCTATTGCAGATTGACTATCACAATGAATGCAAATAGCTGGCATAGGTTTTGGCCACATTGGAATGTCTTCTAAGAAGTGACGAAGCCATTCTGCTTCTTCACCTGCTTTGTCTAAAGCAATGAACTCAGATTCCATTGTGGATCGTGCGATGCACGTTTGTTTCGTGGACTTCCAAGAAACAGCAGCGCCTCCTAGAGTAAAGACATATCCACTAGTGGATTTTGAATCTTTAGTATCCGATATCTAATTGGCATCACAATAACCTTCAAGTACTGCTGGATATCGAGTAAAGTTCAAACCATGATCACGAGTAAATCTTAGATATCTAAGAACTCGAATGATCGTTTTCCAATGGTCTTCTCCAGGGTTACTAGTGTACCTACTCAATTTACTGATAGCATAGAGTACAATTCATTAGGTACATTAGGCTTCCAATGATTTGGGAGTATTTTAACTGAGACACTGCATCACATTTATTTTTCGATAAATAAAGACTGATGTCTACAGGTGTTCTAGCTAAATTCAAATCATCCTTGATAAATTTATCAAGAATTTTCTCAATATAATGAGATTGAGATAATGCATATCCTTCAGATGTTTTAGTAATTTTCATTCCTAAAATAACATCTGCGACCCCCATATCTTTCATATCAAATCTTTTGTTAAGCATCTGCTTAGTTGATTTGATCATGTTTTGACTGCTTCCATTGATAAGCATGTCATCCACATAAAGACAAACTATGACATATCCTTGGTCAGTGTTTTTAACATAGACGCATTTGTCACATTCGTTTATCTTAAACCCATTAGTAAGCATTGCATGATCAAATTTTTCATGCCATTACTTAGGTGCTTGTTTTAATCCATAAAGGGATTTTACAAGTCGACAAACTTTCTTTCCTTGCCCTGATACTACAAACCCTTCGGGTTGTACCATATAGATCTCTTCATTTAGATCACCGTTTAAGAAAGCTGTCTTAACATCCATTTGATGTATTTCTAAATTAAACAACGCTGCTATAGAAATAAGCATGCGAATGGATGTTATTCTTGTCACAGGAGAATATGTGTCAAAATAATCCAGACCTTCCTTTTGTCTGTAACCTTTAACAACAAGTCTTGCTTTATACTTGTCAATTGAACCATCTGCTTTCATTTTTCTCTTGAATATCCAATTATATCCAAGAGGTTTAGAACCTGGTGGAAGATCCACCAATGCCCAAGTATGATTCTGCATAATGGATTCAATTTCATTATTAACAGCCTCTTTCCACAAAGATGCTTCAGGACCTGTCATTGCTGCCTTAAAGCTTTGAGGTTCATTTTTCTAACAAATATGTAAGAAAATCTGGACCAAAGGATTTTGATGTTCTTGCTCTTTTACTTCGTCTAGGTTCATCATTAGTTAAATCCTGTTGGTCAAGACTATTATTAGTCTCTTGTATTTGATTGTCATTAGTCTCTTGACTTTGTGTACAATCATAAGTTCTTTTCTGTGAACTTAATTCCTGTCCTTTCTTGTAAGGAAAGACATGTTCAAAAAACACAGCATTCCTTGACTCTATAATAGTGTTCACATTTATATCAGGTATATCTGATTTATAAGTCAGAAACCGATATGCACTACTATTCTGAGTATAACCAATAAACACACAGTCTATTGTTTTTGGTCCAATCTTAGTCTTTTTAAGAATAGGAACTTCAACTTTTGCCAAACACCCCCACACTTTCAAGTATTTGTAGGAAGGTGATCGACCTTTCCACAATTCATAAGGAATGCTTTTGTTTTTCTTGTGGGGTATTCTATTAAGAACATAATTAGCAGACAATATTGCTTCCCCCCACAAGTTCTGTGGTAAACCTGAACTTAGTAACATGGCATTCATCATTTCTTTTAGGGTTCTATTCTTCCTTTCAGCAATTCCATTTTGCTGTGGAGAATAAGGGCCTGTAGTTTGGTGAATAATGCCATGTTGTGCACAAACTTCAATTGAATGTGCATCATATTCACCACCCTATCACTTCTAATATAAATCAATGAATTTTAAAACAAATTCAAGAAAAAACCAAAATAATTATGACTACTCCAGGCAGAATTAATGTTTTGACAAAATCATATCCTCATAAAAAAAAAAATTTTGCCTAAGAATCAAACAATTCAAAAACCCATTTGATTGTATACATTCTTGCAACTTAATAACAAATAAATGTCACTGTCATAAAAATATTTGTGACAGAAGAAAATTAACTTATCTCAACTAATGCAAGAGATACACCCCCATATTAATAAAATGGTTCATGGTTTAACAAATTCTACTACGCAAGTAAAATAATTATTAATGACATCTTATGTCACATAATTCAATAATCAACATAAAAGATTTTTTAAATTACTTCCCAATTAAACGGACCGATATAATTACATACATCTTCATGTTTAAATTTCTTTGGTATTTAAACACCCATTCAAAATTGATTAGAAATATTTAAATTAACCTGCTTATGTCCAAAGTCGACATAACAATTTATCATTTCAAATCACTTGAAATTATTGTTAAGAAATAACATGAATTGATATCATACATGCATATCAAACGCATCAACTAAAAATAATGAATTTAACAAAATAAATTAATCATGCACGATCCCATCACTTGCATCATGAAATAAAAGGATTTTCAACTCATAAATAAAATCCAACGCATTTATACTTTAAACTTCAAAATTACAAAGCATACCTTCATTTAACAAGTTTGATTTGTACATAAATAAATAAATTAAATATGCATTAAAATGTTCTTGTGAATATATATATATATATATATATTTTCCGACTCAAGTGCAGAAACAATTCAAGACTATGAATCCACATTGTAATAAAATAAAATTAGTTTGTAAAACTAATATTTTACTCTAGAAACAAATTCTACCATGAAAAATCACGATGAACTATGATAAAGTCAAAAGAATTAACACTTTTTCACAAAGGGTTCAAAAAATAAGTGGTCTACCAAAAGAAACCATAAGTCACTTATAAAATTAACAGATTGTGACCGAGTCACAAAGTTACATTATTGATTAACAAAATTAATTTTCTAGTTACTAAAACCAGAAAATAAATTACAATACAAAATAATTTTATTTTCCTTGTTACTAAAACTAGTAAAATAAAATACCGAAATAATATCTGATTACAAAAATCAGAAAACCAAACCACAAATTAATTTTCTAGTTGCTTAAACCAGAAAATAAATTATAGCACAAAATCATTTTATTTTTCTTGTTACTGAAACTAGAAAATAAAATACCACAAAACTATCTGATTACAAAAATCAGAACAAACACAAAATAATTTTCTAGTTACCAAAACTAGAAAATAAATTAAAACACAAATTAATTTTCTAGTTACTAAAACCAGAAAATAAATTATAACAACAAAATAATTTTATTTTCCTTGTTACAAAAACTAGAAAAATAAAATACCAAGAATTTTCTGTAATACCAAATAATATTCTGAATTGTTAATGACACCAGTATCATACTACTAGTTATTGTCAAAGAAAAGAGACAGTATATTACTACTATCTGTCAAATAGCATAAATCACTATTTGTTTTTCCAACCAGAATATCAATTTGAAAATACAGAAAATTAAATACAATGAAGATACCCAAAAATGGATCTGTCTTAAGATTGTTGGACAATCTTCACTGTATTTAAAAGATTTAATTCTATCGTGTACACAACAACAATTAGAATTTAAAGAAATAAAGAAAAGGAGAGAATTTGTTTGATTACAAAAATCAAACTCGAAATAAAAATAAATAAATAAAAACAGATTTTATTTTGTTACCAAAACAAAATTAAAATCTGATTTAAATAAACAAATAAAACAGAATAATAAATTAAACAACTTACTTGATTAATTTCTTTGAATAATTATTTGATCAAGTCCAGTGTTTGACACTGTGTCCTTAAGACAGATTCGTCCTCTCCACGGTGCTTTCAGAATGTGGACGTCTATCTCCCAGGATAAAATGATCTACTACAAACAATAGCAGCACTACAAATTGTTTGCCTTACGAACACACTAAGTGTTTATACTCTCTCTGACAAGAAAATAATGCAGCAAAATGAAGAGGAAGTTTGCAGAATTATGAAGGACGAAAATTAGAGTTCCAAAATCCAAATGAGGGTAGTCCTATTTATAGATGTGAAGGTGGCTCTTGGTTTTGAATTGAACAGGTATCATACCTGTTGGGTTTTGAATTCAAACAGATAGTAAAACGGGAAGGGCACTGTTTGGGTGTGCATTAATTCCAAAACAGTTTATTTCTGTTTGAAAACGGGAAGGGCTCTGTTTGGATGTACAAAAAATCCAAACCAATTTAATTTGAATTCTGGATTTTATTTTAATAAAAAATAAAATTAAATTCAAAAGTTTTTGGCCCAAAAAGATTAGAAGCCCAACCCAACCACACACCCGCGCCCAAGCCCAGGCCCAGCCCGCCCGACCGACCGGACGGACGGCGGCGGCGGCGCGCGCGCGTGTGGTGATTTTTGGGTCCAATGGGTCTAGCCCATTTTGCCCATAACCTCTCCCTCTAAAACACTTGGGTACCCCTTGGGGCACACCCCAAGTATCTCACCCTAAGCCTTATAAACCCTTTCAAAACCTCCCACCAAATCAATGTGGGACAAGCCAATTTACAACCTTAAGGAATTTCCACCAAAACTCCATTTCCATGGAGCACACTTTGGCTTCAATTTCCCATTCACTCGGTAATGGTTTTGAGCAACCAAATATACCACGTGAATCACAACGCGGCATAGAACGCGTTACCACTTTGACCCGAGTAAATTGACACTCGGGGCCCACCTAAAAAATAGACCAAACTTAGGAAAAAATTCTGGTTTTATCCAGAATTTTATAACCATTTCCAACAATCCCCCACATGAATGGAATTTGATGACAACGGAAATGCAACAATATGCAGACTTAACGAAAGAGTATAAGTCGAAAATATCTTGCATCAGGATAGGTAGTTTTCGGCTTTGAACCTTCCCTAGTGATAACCTATCGGACTTACTGGCTAACCAATGGACGCGATGCCTTGAATTGTTCAGCCGTTTGTGTAAGCCAAGACAACAGATTTCACACAAAATATCTTCTAACACATCGTGGTTCTCACTGTTGTGTTCATTTTGGCCTTGAACGCGCCTGGTTTTCATAAGTGTTTCTAGAGAATTTAGCCTTTGCATTCTCAGAGAACCGGCCCCAGTTCAACACTCATATAGGTGATTCTTATTGTGAGTATCTCCTTATACTCGTCTTGATTTTATGTCTTAATCAAGATATAAGTAATCATTAAAAGCAAAGCTTATCCTTATACCCCTGCAGACAACATATGTTGCAGATATCACTCTCACCATAGGAATGGGTAGGAATTTTAATCCCTTGGTGATTTCTGGCGAGCCATACATAACTTAGTTGTCCCTTTGAACTTAGTTCTTGGGATCTCCAGTCATATAAGTAGGGTTACCATTATGACGACTCTTATGTAATAGGCTTTAATCCCATCCCCTTCGATGAACTATACACTAGCTCTTTTGTCAAACCTTTTGTTAACGGATCTGCAATATTCTCTTGATATAATCTATTGAGATTATTCCGTTTGACAACAATTTCCTTACGGTATTATGTCGACGACGTATATGTCGTGACTTACCGTTATACATGTGATTCTGTGCCCTGCCTATTGCAGATTGACTATCACAATGAATGCAAATAGCTGGCATAGGTTTTGGCCACATTGGAATGTCTTCTAAGAAGTGACGAAGCCATTCTGCTTCTTCACCTGCTTTGTCTAAAGCAATGAACTCAGATTCCATTGTGGATCGTGCGATGCACGTTTGTTTCGTGGACTTCCAAGAAACAGCAGCGCCTCCTAGAGTAAAGACATATCCACTAGTGGATTTTGAATCTTTAGTATCCGATATCTAATTGGCATCACAATAACCTTCAAGTACTGCTGGATATCGAGTAAAGTTCAAACCATGATCACGAGTAAATCTTAGATATCTAAGAACTCGAATGATCGTTTTCCAATGGTCTTCTCCAGGGTTACTAGTGTACCTACTCAATTTACTGATAGCATAGAGTACAATTCATTAGGTACATTAGGCTTCCAATGATTTGGGAGTATTTTAACTGAGACACTGCATCACATTTATTTTTCGATAAATAAAGACTGATGTCTACAGGTGTTCTAGCTAAATTCAAATCATCCTTGATAAATTTATCAAGAATTTTCTCAATATAATGAGATTGAGATAATGCATATCCTTCAGATGTTTTAGTAATTTTCATTCCTAAAATAACATCTGCGACCCCCATATCTTTCATATCAAATCTTTTGTTAAGCATCTGCTTAGTTGATTTGATCATGTTTTGACTGCTTCCATTGATAAGCATGTCATCCACATAAAGACAAACTATGACATATCCTTGGTCAGTGTTTTTAACATAGACGCATTTGTCACATTCGTTTATCTTAAACCCATTAGTAAGCATTGCATGATCAAATTTTTCATGCCATTACTTAGGTGCTTGTTTTAATCCATAAAGGGATTTTACAAGTCGACAAACTTTCTTTCCTTGCCCTGATACTACAAACCCTTCGGGTTGTACCATATAGATCTCTTCATTTAGATCACCGTTTAAGAAAGCTGTCTTAACATCCATTTGATGTATTTCTAAATTAAACAACGCTGCTATAGAAATAAGCATGCGAATGGATGTTATTCTTGTCACAGGAGAATATGTGTCAAAATAATCCAGACCTTCCTTTTGTCTGTAACCTTTAACAACAAGTCTTGCTTTATACTTGTCAATTGAACCATCTGCTTTCATTTTTCTCTTGAATATCCAATTATATCCAAGAGGTTTAGAACCTGGTGGAAGATCCACCAATGCCCAAGTATGATTCTGCATAATGGATTCAATTTCATTATTAACAGCCTCTTTCCACAAAGATGCTTCAGGACCTGTCATTGCTGCCTTAAAGCTTTGAGGTTCATTTTTCTAACAAATATGTAAGAAAATCTGGACCAAAGGATTTTGATGTTCTTGCTCTTTTACTTCGTCTAGGTTCATCATTAGTTAAATCCTGTTGGTCAAGACTATTATTAGTCTCTTGTATTTGATTGTCATTAGTCTCTTGACTTTGTGTACAATCATAAGTTCTTTTCTGTGAACTTAATTCCTGTCCTTTCTTGTAAGGAAAGACATGTTCAAAAAACACAGCATTCCTTGACTCTATAATAGTGTTCACATTTATATCAGGTATATCTGATTTATAAGTCAGAAACCGATATGCACTACTATTCTGAGTATAACCAATAAACACACAGTCTATTGTTTTTGGTCCAATCTTAGTCTTTTTAAGAATAGGAACTTCAACTTTTGCCAAACACCCCCACACTTTCAAGTATTTGTAGGAAGGTGATCGACCTTTCCACAATTCATAAGGAATGCTTTTGTTTTTCTTGTGGGGTATTCTATTAAGAACATAATTAGCAGACAATATTGCTTCCCCCCACAAGTTCTGTGGTAAACCTGAACTTAGTAACATGGCATTCATCATTTCTTTTAGGGTTCTATTCTTCCTTTCAGCAATTCCATTTTGCTGTGGAGAATAAGGGCCTGTAGTTTGGTGAATAATGCCATGTTGTGCACAAACTTCAATTGAATGTGCATCATATTCACCACCCTATCACTTCTAATATAAATCAATGAATTTTAAAACAAATTCAAGAAAAAACCAAAATAATTATGACTACTCCAGGCAGAATTAATGTTTTGACAAAATCATATCCTCATAAAAAAAAAAATTTTGCCTAAGAATCAAACAATTCAAAAACCCATTTGATTGTATACATTCTTGCAACTTAATAACAAATAAATGTCACTGTCATAAAAATATTTGTGACAGAAGAAAATTAACTTATCTCAACTAATGCAAGAGATACACCCCCATATTAATAAAATGGTTCATGGTTTAACAAATTCTACTACGCAAGTAAAATAATTATTAATGACATCTTATGTCACATAATTCAATAATCAACATAAAAGATTTTTTAAATTACTTCCCAATTAAACGGACCGATATAATTACATACATCTTCATGTTTAAATTTCTTTGGTATTTAAACACCCATTCAAAATTGATTAGAAATATTTAAATTAACCTGCTTATGTCCAAAGTCGACATAACAATTTATCATTTCAAATCACTTGAAATTATTGTTAAGAAATAACATGAATTGATATCATACATGCATATCAAACGCATCAACTAAAAATAATGAATTTAACAAAATAAATTAATCATGCACGATCCCATCACTTGCATCATGAAATAAAAGGATTTTCAACTCATAAATAAAATCCAACGCATTTATACTTTAAACTTCAAAATTACAAAGCATACCTTCATTTAACAAGTTTGATTTGTACATAAATAAATAAATTAAATATGCATTAAAATGTTCTTGTGAATATATATATATATATATATATTTTCCGACTCAAGTGCAGAAACAATTCAAGACTATGAATCCACATTGTAATAAAATAAAATTAGTTTGTAAAACTAATATTTTACTCTAGAAACAAATTCTACCATGAAAAATCACGATGAACTATGATAAAGTCAAAAGAATTAACACTTTTTCACAAAGGGTTCAAAAAATAAGTGGTCTACCAAAAGAAACCATAAGTCACTTATAAAATTAACAGATTGTGACCGAGTCACAAAGTTACATTATTGATTAACAAAATTAATTTTCTAGTTACTAAAACCAGAAAATAAATTACAATACAAAATAATTTTATTTTCCTTGTTACTAAAACTAGTAAAATAAAATACCGAAATAATATCTGATTACAAAAATCAGAAAACCAAACCACAAATTAATTTTCTAGTTGCTTAAACCAGAAAATAAATTATAGCACAAAATCATTTTATTTTTCTTGTTACTGAAACTAGAAAATAAAATACCACAAAACTATCTGATTACAAAAATCAGAACAAACACAAAATAATTTTCTAGTTACCAAAACTAGAAAATAAATTAAAACACAAATTAATTTTCTAGTTACTAAAACCAGAAAATAAATTATAACAACAAAATAATTTTATTTTCCTTGTTACAAAAACTAGAAAAATAAAATACCAAGAATTTTCTGTAATACCAAATAATATTCTGAATTGTTAATGACACCAGTATCATACTACTAGTTATTGTCAAAGAAAAGAGACAGTATATTACTACTATCTGTCAAATAGCATAAATCACTATTTGTTTTTCCAACCAGAATATCAATTTGAAAATACAGAAAATTAAATACAATGAAGATACCCAAAAATGGATCTGTCTTAAGATTGTTGGACAATCTTCACTGTATTTAAAAGATTTAATTCTATCGTGTACACAACAACAATTAGAATTTAAAGAAATAAAGAAAAGGAGAGAATTTGTTTGATTACAAAAATCAAACTCGAAATAAAAATAAATAAATAAAAACAGATTTTATTTTGTTACCAAAACAAAATTAAAATCTGATTTAAATAAACAAATAAAACAGAATAATAAATTAAACAACTTACTTGATTAATTTCTTTGAATAATTATTTGATCAAGTCCAGTGTTTGACACTGTGTCCTTAAGACAGATTCGTCCTCTCCACGGTGCTTTCAGAATGTGGACGTCTATCTCCCAGGATAAAATGATCTACTACAAACAATAGCAGCACTACAAATTGTTTGCCTTACGAACACACTAAGTGTTTATACTCTCTCTGACAAGAAAATAATGCAGCAAAATGAAGAGGAAGTTTGCAGAATTATGAAGGACGAAAATTAGAGTTCCAAAATCCAAATGAGGGTAGTCCTATTTATAGATGTGAAGGTGGCTCTTGGTTTTGAATTGAACAGGTATCATACCTGTTGGGTTTTGAATTCAAACAGATAGTAAAACGGGAAGGGCACTGTTTGGGTGTGCATTAATTCCAAAACAGTTTATTTCTGTTTGAAAACGGGAAGGGCTCTGTTTGGATGTACAAAAAATCCAAACCAATTTAATTTGAATTCTGGATTTTATTTTAATAAAAAATAAAATTAAATTCAAAAGTTTTTGGCCCAAAAAGATTAGAAGCCCAACCCAACCACACACCCGCGCCCAAGCCCAGGCCCAGCCCGCCCGACCGACCGGACGGACGGCGGCGGCGGCGCGCGCGCGTGTGGTGATTTTTGGGTCCAATGGGTCTAGCCCATTTTGCCCATAACCTCTCCCTCTAAAACACTTGGGTACCCCTTGGGGCACACCCCAAGTATCTCACCCTAAGCCTTATAAACCCTTTCAAAACCTCCCACCAAATCAATGTGGGACAAGCCAATTTACAACCTTAAGGAATTTCCACCAAAACTCCATTTCCATGGAGCACACTTTGGCTTCAATTTCCCATTCACTCGGTAATGGTTTTGAGCAACCAAATATACCACGTGAATCACAACGCGGCATAGAACGCGTTACCACTTTGACCCGAGTAAATTGACACTCGGGGCCCACCTAAAAAATAGACCAAACTTAGGAAAAAATTCTGGTTTTATCCAGAATTTTATAACCATTTCCAACAATCCCCCACATGAATGGAATTTGATGACAACGGAAATGCAACAATATGCAGACTTAACGAAAGAGTATAAGTCGAAAATATCTTGCATCAGGATAGGTAGTTTTCGGCTTTGAACCTTCCCTAGTGATAACCTATCGGACTTACTGGCTAACCAATGGACGCGATGCCTTGAATTGTTCAGCCGTTTGTGTAAGCCAAGACAACAGATTTCACACAAAATATCTTCTAACACATCGTGGTTCTCACTGTTGTGTTCATTTTGGCCTTGAACGCGCCTGGTTTTCATAAGTGTTTCTAGAGAATTTAGCCTTTGCATTCTCAGAGAACCGGCCCCAGTTCAACACTCATATAGGTGATTCTTATTGTGAGTATCTCCTTATACTCGTCTTGATTTTATGTCTTAATCAAGATATAAGTAATCATTAAAAGCAAAGCTTATCCTTATACCCCTGCAGACAACATATGTTGCAGATATCACTCTCACCATAGGAATGGGTAGGAATTTTAATCCCTTGGTGATTTCTGGCGAGCCATACATAACTTAGTTGTCCCTTTGAACTTAGTTCTTGGGATCTCCAGTCATATAAGTAGGGTTACCATTATGACGACTCTTATGTAATAGGCTTTAATCCCATCCCCTTCGATGAACTATACACTAGCTCTTTTGTCAAACCTTTTGTTAACGGATCTGCAATATTCTCTTGATATAATCTATTGAGATTATTCCGTTTGACAACAATTTCCTTACGGTATTATGTCGACGACGTATATGTCGTGACTTACCGTTATACATGTGATTCTGTGCCCTGCCTATTGCAGATTGACTATCACAATGAATGCAAATAGCTGGCATAGGTTTTGGCCACATTGGAATGTCTTCTAAGAAGTGACGAAGCCATTCTGCTTCTTCACCTGCTTTGTCTAAAGCAATGAACTCAGATTCCATTGTGGATCGTGCGATGCACGTTTGTTTCGTGGACTTCCAAGAAACAGCAGCGCCTCCTAGAGTAAAGACATATCCACTAGTGGATTTTGAATCTTTAGTATCCGATATCTAATTGGCATCACAATAACCTTCAAGTACTGCTGGATATCGAGTAAAGTTCAAACCATGATCACGAGTAAATCTTAGATATCTAAGAACTCGAATGATCGTTTTCCAATGGTCTTCTCCAGGGTTACTAGTGTACCTACTCAATTTACTGATAGCATAGAGTACAATTCATTAGGTACATTAGGCTTCCAATGATTTGGGAGTATTTTAACTGAGACACTGCATCACATTTATTTTTCGATAAATAAAGACTGATGTCTACAGGTGTTCTAGCTAAATTCAAATCATCCTTGATAAATTTATCAAGAATTTTCTCAATATAATGAGATTGAGATAATGCATATCCTTCAGATGTTTTAGTAATTTTCATTCCTAAAATAACATCTGCGACCCCCATATCTTTCATATCAAATCTTTTGTTAAGCATCTGCTTAGTTGATTTGATCATGTTTTGACTGCTTCCATTGATAAGCATGTCATCCACATAAAGACAAACTATGACATATCCTTGGTCAGTGTTTTTAACATAGACGCATTTGTCACATTCGTTTATCTTAAACCCATTAGTAAGCATTGCATGATCAAATTTTTCATGCCATTACTTAGGTGCTTGTTTTAATCCATAAAGGGATTTTACAAGTCGACAAACTTTCTTTCCTTGCCCTGATACTACAAACCCTTCGGGTTGTACCATATAGATCTCTTCATTTAGATCACCGTTTAAGAAAGCTGTCTTAACATCCATTTGATGTATTTCTAAATTAAACAACGCTGCTATAGAAATAAGCATGCGAATGGATGTTATTCTTGTCACAGGAGAATATGTGTCAAAATAATCCAGACCTTCCTTTTGTCTGTAACCTTTAACAACAAGTCTTGCTTTGTACTTGTCAATTGAACCATCTGCTTTCATTTTTCTCTTGAATATCCAATTATATCCAAGAGGTTTAGAACCTGGTGGAAGATCCACCAATGCCCAAGTATGATTCTGCATAATGGATTCAATTTCATTATTAACAGCCTCTTTCCACAAAGATGCTTCAGGACCTGTCATTGCTGCCTTAAAGCTTTGAGGTTCATTTTTCTAACAAATATGTAAGAAAATCTGGACCAAAGGATTTTGATGTTCTTGCTCTTTTACTTCGTCTAGGTTCATCATTAGTTAAATCCTGTTGGTCAAGACTATTATTAGTCTCTTGTATTTGATTGTCATTAGTCTCTTGACTTTGTGTACAATCATAAGTTCTTTTCTGTGAACTTAATTCCTGTCCTTTCTTGTAAGGAAAGACATGTTCAAAAAACACAGCATTCCTTGACTCTATAATAGTGTTCACATTTATATCAGGTATATCTGATTTATAAGTCAGAAACCGATATGCACTACTATTCTGAGTATAACCAATAAACACACAGTCTATTGTTTTTGGTCCAATCTTAGTCTTTTTAAGAATAGGAACTTCAACTTTTGCCAAACACCCCCACACTTTCAAGTATTTGTAGGAAGGTGATCGACCTTTCCACAATTCATAAGGAATGCTTTTGTTTTTCTTGTGGGGTATTCTATTAAGAACATAATTAGCAGACAATATTGCTTCCCCCCACAAGTTCTGTGGTAAACCTGAACTTAGTAACATGGCATTCATCATTTCTTTTAGGGTTCTATTCTTCCTTTCAGCAATTCCATTTTGCTGTGGAGAATAAGGGCCTGTAGTTTGGTGAATAATGCCATGTTGTGCACAAACTTCAATTGAATGTGCATCATATTCACCACCCTATCACTTCTAATATAAATCAATGAATTTTAAAACAAATTCAAGAAAAAACCAAAATAATTATGACTACTCCAGGCAGAATTAATGTTTTGACAAAATCATATCCTCATAAAAAAAAAAATTTTGCCTAAGAATCAAACAATTCAAAAACCCATTTGATTGTATACATTCTTGCAACTTAATAACAAATAAATGTCACTGTCATAAAAATATTTGTGACAGAAGAAAATTAACTTATCTCAACTAATGCAAGAGATACACCCCCATATTAATAAAATGGTTCATGGTTTAACAAATTCTACTACGCAAGTAAAATAATTATTAATGACATCTTATGTCACATAATTCAATAATCAACATAAAAGATTTTTTAAATTACTTCCCAATTAAACGGACCGATATAATTACATACATCTTCATGTTTAAATTTCTTTGGTATTTAAACACCCATTCAAAATTGATTAGAAATATTTAAATTAACCTGCTTATGTCCAAAGTCGACATAACAATTTATCATTTCAAATCACTTGAAATTATTGTTAAGAAATAACATGAATTGATATCATACATGCATATCAAACGCATCAACTAAAAATAATGAATTTAACAAAATAAATTAATCATGCACGATCCCATCACTTGCATCATGAAATAAAAGGATTTTCAACTCATAAATAAAATCCAACGCATTTATACTTTAAACTTCAAAATTACAAAGCATACCTTCATTTAACAAGTTTGATTTGTACATAAATAAATAAATTAAATATGCATTAAAATGTTCTTGTGAATATATATATATATATATATTTTCCGACTCAAGTGCAGAAACAATTCAAGACTATGAATCCACATTGTAATAAAATAAAATTAGTTTGTAAAACTAATATTTTACTCTAGAAACAAATTCTACCATGAAAAATCACGATGAACTATGATAAAGTCAAAAGAATTAACACTTTTTCACAAAGGGTTCAAAAAATAAGTGGTCTACCAAAAGAAACCATAAGTCACTTATAAAATTAACAGATTGTGACCGAGTCACAAAGTTACATTATTGATTAACAAAATTAATTTTCTAGTTACTAAAACCAGAAAATAAATTACAATACAAAATAATTTTATTTTCCTTGTTACTAAAACTAGTAAAATAAAATACCGAAATAATATCTGATTACAAAAATCAGAAAACCAAACCACAAATTAATTTTCTAGTTGCTTAAACCAGAAAATAAATTATAGCACAAAATCATTTTATTTTTCTTGTTACTGAAACTAGAAAATAAAATACCACAAAACTATCTGATTACAAAAATCAGAACAAACACAAAATAATTTTCTAGTTACCAAAACTAGAAAATAAATTAAAACACAAATTAATTTTCTAGTTACTAAAACCAGAAAATAAATTATAACAACAAAATAATTTTATTTTCCTTGTTACAAAAACTAGAAAAATAAAATACCAAGAATTTTCTGTAATACCAAATAATATTCTGAATTGTTAATGACACCAGTATCATACTACTAGTTATTGTCAAAGAAAAGAGACAGTATATTACTACTATCTGTCAAATAGCATAAATCACTATTTGTTTTTCCAACCAGAATATCAATTTGAAAATACAGAAAATTAAATACAATGAAGATACCCAAAAATGGATCTGTCTTAAGATTGTTGGACAATCTTCACTGTATTTAAAAGATTTAATTCTATCGTGTACACAACAACAATTAGAATTTAAAGAAATAAAGAAAAGGAGAGAATTTGTTTGATTACAAAAATCAAACTCGAAATAAAAATAAATAAATAAAAACAGATTTTATTTTGTTACCAAAACAAAATTAAAATCTGATTTAAATAAACAAATAAAACAGAATAATAAATTAAACAACTTACTTGATTAATTTCTTTGAATAATTATTTGATCAAGTCCAGTGTTTGACACTGTGTCCTTAAGACAGATTCGTCCTCTCCACGGTGCTTTCAGAATGTGGACGTCTATCTCCCAGGATAAAATGATCTACTACAAACAATAGCAGCACTACAAATTGTTTGCCTTACGAACACACTAAGTGTTTATACTCTCTCTGACAAGAAAATAATGCAGCAAAATGAAGAGGAAGTTTGCAGAATTATGAAGGACGAAAATTAGAGTTCCAAAATCCAAATGAGGGTAGTCCTATTTATAGATGTGAAGGTGGCTCTTGGTTTTGAATTGAACAGGTATCATACCTGTTGGGTTTTGAATTCAAACAGATAGTAAAACGGGAAGGGCACTGTTTGGGTGTGCATTAATTCCAAAACAGTTTATTTCTGTTTGAAAACGGGAAGGGCTCTGTTTGGATGTACAAAAAATCCAAACCAATTTAATTTGAATTCTGGATTTTATTTTAATAAAAAATAAAATTAAATTCAAAAGTTTTTGGCCCAAAAAGATTAGAAGCCCAACCCAACCACACACCCGCGCCCAAGCCCAGGCCCAGCCCGCCCGACCGACCGGACGGACGGCAGCGGCGGCGCGCGCGCGTGTGGTGATTTTTGGGTCCAATGGGTCTAGCCCATTTTGCCCATAACCTCTCCCTCTAAAACACTTGGGTACCCCTTGGGGCACACCCCAAGTATCTCACCCTAAGCCTTATAAACCCTTTCAAAACCTCCCACCAAATCAATGTGGGACAAGCCAATTTACAACCTTAAGGAATTTCCACCAAAACTCCATTTCCATGGAGCACACTTTGGCTTCAATTTCCCATTCACTCGGTAATGGTTTTGAGCAACCAAATATACCACGTGAATCACAACGCGGCATAGAACGCGTTACCACTTTGACCCGAGTAAATTGACACTCGGGGCCCACCTAAAAAATAGACCAAACTTAGGAAAAAATTCTGGTTTTATCCAGAATTTTATAACCATTTCCAACAATCCCCCACATGAATGGAATTTGATGACAACGGAAATGCAACAATATGCAGACTTAACGAAAGAGTATAAGTCGAAAATATCTTGCATCAGGATAGGTAGTTTTCGGCTTTGAACCTTCCCTAGTGATAACCTATCGGACTTACTGGCTAACCAATGGACGCGATGCCTTGAATTGTTCAGCCGTTTGTGTAAGCCAAGACAACAGATTTCACACAAAATATCTTCTAACACATCGTGGTTCTCACTGTTGTGTTCATTTTGGCCTTGAACGCGCCTGGTTTTCATAAGTGTTTCTAGAGAATTTAGCCTTTGCATTCTCAGAGAACCGGCCCCAGTTCAACACTCATATAGGTGATTCTTATTGTGAGTATCTCCTTATACTCGTCTTGATTTTATGTCTTAATCAAGATATAAGTAATCATTAAAAGCAAAGCTTATCCTTATACCCCTGCAGACAACATATGTTGCAGATATCACTCTCACCATAGGAATGGGTAGGAATTTTAATCCCTTGGTGATTTCTGGCGAGCCATACATAACTTAGTTGTCCCTTTGAACTTAGTTCTTGGGATCTCCAGTCATATAAGTAGGGTTACCATTATGACGACTCTTATGTAATAGGCTTTAATCCCATCCCCTTCGATGAACTATACACTAGCTCTTTTGTCAAACCTTTTGTTAACGGATCTGCAATATTCTCTTGATATAATCTATTGAGATTATTCCGTTTGACAACAATTTCCTTACGGTATTATGTCGACGACGTATATGTCGTGACTTACCGTTATACATGTGATTCTGTGCCCTGCCTATTGCAGATTGACTATCACAATGAATGCAAATAGCTGGCATAGGTTTTGGCCACATTGGAATGTCTTCTAAGAAGTGACGAAGCCATTCTGCTTCTTCACCTGCTTTGTCTAAAGCAATGAACTCAGATTCCATTGTGGATCGTGCGATGCACGTTTGTTTCGTGGACTTCCAAGAAACAGCAGCGCCTCCTAGAGTAAAGACATATCCACTAGTGGATTTTGAATCTTTAGTATCCGATATCTAATTGGCATCACAATAACCTTCAAGTACTGCTGGATATCGAGTAAAGTTCAAACCATGATCACGAGTAAATCTTAGATATCTAAGAACTCGAATGATCGTTTTCCAATGGTCTTCTCCAGGGTTACTAGTGTACCTACTCAATTTACTGATAGCATAGAGTACAATTCATTAGGTACATTAGGCTTCCAATGATTTGGGAGTATTTTAACTGAGACACTGCATCACATTTATTTTTCGATAAATAAAGACTGATGTCTACAGGTGTTCTAGCTAAATTCAAATCATCCTTGATAAATTTATCAAGAATTTTCTCAATATAATGAGATTGAGATAATGCATATCCTTCAGATGTTTTAGTAATTTTCATTCCTAAAATAACATCTGCGACCCCCATATCTTTCATATCAAATCTTTTGTTAAGCATCTGCTTAGTTGATTTGATCATGTTTTGACTGCTTCCATTGATAAGCATGTCATCCACATAAAGACAAACTATGACATATCCTTGGTCAGTGTTTTTAACATAGACGCATTTGTCACATTCGTTTATCTTAAACCCATTAGTAAGCATTGCATGATCAAATTTTTCATGCCATTACTTAGGTGCTTGTTTTAATCCATAAAGGGATTTTACAAGTCGACAAACTTTCTTTCCTTGCCCTGATACTACAAACCCTTCGGGTTGTACCATATAGATCTCTTCATTTAGATCACCGTTTAAGAAAGCTGTCTTAACATCCATTTGATGTATTTCTAAATTAAACAACGCTGCTATAGAAATAAGCATGCGAATGGATGTTATTCTTGTCACAGGAGAATATGTGTCAAAATAATCCAGACCTTCCTTTTGTCTGTAACCTTTAACAACAAGTCTTGCTTTGTACTTGTCAATTGAACCATCTGCTTTCATTTTTCTCTTGAATATCCAATTATATCCAAGAGGTTTAGAACCTGGTGGAAGATCCACCAATGCCCAAGTATGATTCTGCATAATGGATTCAATTTCATTATTAACAGCCTCTTTCCACAAAGATGCTTCAGGACCTGTCATTGCTGCCTTAAAGCTTTGAGGTTCATTTTTCTAACAAATATGTAAGAAAATCTGGACCAAAGGATTTTGATGTTCTTGCTCTTTTACTTCGTCTAGGTTCATCATTAGTTAAATCCTGTTGGTCAAGACTATTATTAGTCTCTTGTATTTGATTGTCATTAGTCTCTTGACTTTGTGTACAATCATAAGTTCTTTTCTGTGAACTTAATTCCTGTCCTTTCTTGTAAGGAAAGACATGTTCAAAAAACACAGCATTCCTTGACTCTATAATAGTGTTCACATTTATATCAGGTATATCTGATTTATAAGTCAGAAACCGATATGCACTACTATTCTGAGTATAACCAATAAACACACAGTCTATTGTTTTTGGTCCAATCTTAGTCTTTTTAAGAATAGGAACTTCAACTTTTGCCAAACACCCCCACACTTTCAAGTATTTGTAGGAAGGTGATCGACCTTTCCACAATTCATAAGGAATGCTTTTGTTTTTCTTGTGGGGTATTCTATTAAGAACATAATTAGCAGACAATATTGCTTCCCCCCACAAGTTCTGTGGTAAACCTGAACTTAGTAACATGGCATTCATCATTTCTTTTAGGGTTCTATTCTTCCTTTCAGCAATTCCATTTTGCTGTGGAGAATAAGGGCCTGTAGTTTGGTGAATAATGCCATGTTGTGCACAAACTTCAATTGAATGTGCATCATATTCACCACCCTATCACTTCTAATATAAATCAATGAATTTTAAAACAAATTCAAGAAAAAACCAAAATAATTATGACTACTCCAGGCAGAATTAATGTTTTGACAAAATCATATCCTCATAAAAAAAAAAATTTTGCCTAAGAATCAAACAATTCAAAAACCCATTTGATTGTATACATTCTTGCAACTTAATAACAAATAAATGTCACTGTCATAAAAATATTTGTGACAGAAGAAAATTAACTTATCTCAACTAATGCAAGAGATACACCCCCATATTAATAAAATGGTTCATGGTTTAACAAATTCTACTACGCAAGTAAAATAATTATTAATGACATCTTATGTCACATAATTCAATAATCAACATAAAAGATTTTTTAAATTACTTCCCAATTAAACGGACCGATATAATTACATACATCTTCATGTTTAAATTTCTTTGGTATTTAAACACCCATTCAAAATTGATTAGAAATATTTAAATTAACCTGCTTATGTCCAAAGTCGACATAACAATTTATCATTTCAAATCACTTGAAATTATTGTTAAGAAATAACATGAATTGATATCATACATGCATATCAAACGCATCAACTAAAAATAATGAATTTAACAAAATAAATTAATCATGCACGATCCCATCACTTGCATCATGAAATAAAAGGATTTTCAACTCATAAATAAAATCCAACGCATTTATACTTTAAACTTCAAAATTACAAAGCATACCTTCATTTAACAAGTTTGATTTGTACATAAATAAATAAATTAAATATGCATTAAAATGTTCTTGTGAATATATATATATATATATATATATATATATATTTTCCGACTCAAGTGCAGAAACAATTCAAGACTATGAATCCACATTGTAATAAAATAAAATTAGTTTGTAAAACTAATATTTTACTCTAGAAACAAATTCTACCATGAAAAATCACGATGAACTATGATAAAGTCAAAAGAATTAACACTTTTTCACAAAGGGTTCAAAAAATAAGTGGTCTACCAAAAGAAACCATAAGTCACTTATAAAATTAACAGATTGTGACCGAGTCACAAAGTTACATTATTGATTAACAAAATTAATTTTCTAGTTACTAAAACCAGAAAATAAATTACAATACAAAATAATTTTATTTTCCTTGTTACTAAAACTAGTAAAATAAAATACCGAAATAATATCTGATTACAAAAATCAGAAAACCAAACCACAAATTAATTTTCTAGTTGCTTAAACCAGAAAATAAATTATAGCACAAAATCATTTTATTTTTCTTGTTACTGAAACTAGAAAATAAAATACCACAAAACTATCTGATTACAAAAATCAGAACAAACACAAAATAATTTTCTAGTTACCAAAACTAGAAAATAAATTAAAACACAAATTAATTTTCTAGTTACTAAAACCAGAAAATAAATTATAACAACAAAATAATTTTATTTTCCTTGTTACAAAAACTAGAAAAATAAAATACCAAGAATTTTCTGTAATACCAAATAATATTCTGAATTGTTAATGACACCAGTATCATACTACTAGTTATTGTCAAAGAAAAGAGACAGTATATTACTACTATCTGTCAAATAGCATAAATCACTATTTGTTTTTCCAACCAGAATATCAATTTGAAAATACAGAAAATTAAATACAATGAAGATACCCAAAAATGGATCTGTCTTAAGATTGTTGGACAATCTTCACTGTATTTAAAAGATTTAATTCTATCGTGTACACAACAACAATTAGAATTTAAAGAAATAAAGAAAAGGAGAGAATTTGTTTGATTACAAAAATCAAACTCGAAATAAAAATAAATAAATAAAAACAGATTTTATTTTGTTACCAAAACAAAATTAAAATCTGATTTAAATAAACAAATAAAACAGAATAATAAATTAAACAACTTACTTGATTAATTTCTTTGAATAATTATTTGATCAAGTCCAGTGTTTGACACTGTGTCCTTAAGACAGATTCGTCCTCTCCACGGTGCTTTCAGAATGTGGACGTCTATCTCCCAGGATAAAATGATCTACTACAAACAATAGCAGCACTACAAATTGTTTGCCTTACGAACACACTAAGTGTTTATACTCTCTCTGACAAGAAAATAATGCAGCAAAATGAAGAGGAAGTTTGCAGAATTATGAAGGACGAAAATTAGAGTTCCAAAATCCAAATGAGGGTAGTCCTATTTATAGATGTGAAGGTGGCTCTTGGTTTTGAATTGAACAGGTATCATACCTGTTGGGTTTTGAATTCAAACAGATAGTAAAACGGGAAGGGCACTGTTTGGGTGTGCATTAATTCCAAAACAGTTTATTTCTGTTTGAAAACGGGAAGGGCTCTGTTTGGATGTACAAAAAATCCAAACCAATTTAATTTGAATTCTGGATTTTATTTTAATAAAAAATAAAATTAAATTCAAAAGTTTTTGGCCCAAAAAGATTAGAAGCCCAACCCAACCACACACCCGCGCCCAAGCCCAGGCCCAGCCCGCCCGCCCGACCGACCGGACGGACGGACGGCGGCGGCGCGCGCGCGTGTGGTGATTTTTGGGTCCAATGGGTCTAGCCCATTTTGCCCATAACCTCTCCCTCTAAAACACTTGGGTACCCCTTGGGGCACACCCCAAGTATCTCACCCTAAGCCTTATAAACCCTTTCAAAACCTCCCACCAAATCAATGTGGGACAAGCCAATTTACAACCTTAAGGAATTTCCACCAAAACTCCATTTCCATGGAGCACACTTTGGCTTCAATTTCCCATTCACTCGGTAATGGTTTTGAGCAACCAAATATACCACGTGAATCACAACGCGGCATAGAACGCGTTACCACTTTGACCCGAGTAAATTGACACTCGGGGCCCACCTAAAAAATAGACCAAACTTAGGAAAAAATTCTGGTTTTATCCAGAATTTTATAACCATTTCCAACAGTTGTTTCCACTCTCTCTTCCAAAGAACTAGCAAATATAAAGCGAGAAAAGGTTAAGAGTAGAGAGAGAGAGAGAGAGAGAGAGAGAGAATGGGTTTTGAAGATGAGAAGCGAAGTGTATATATATATAGCGGCGTTAAGATCCTCTATGGGACGGTGTTGAGAGTTGAAGTCGGTTTGAGGACAACCAACTAAATTGGGGGAATAATATTAATTTAATTCTGTGGACTAATCATTGATTGACAACACAGCAACACAGATGATCAGTTTGGGTTCCCTTCAATAATTTGGACTTTTCCTTTGCGCGTTATACAATCCTGGACGTCCACGTAGCTTATCTTTAATCTGAAGCGTCCGATCTCTTCAAATTATAAGACGAGTTGGGAAAGGTGTTTTGGATTGTCAATCATACGGCCAGGTCAAAACCTGAGTGGAAAGTAGATTTCACACTGTTTGATCATTATTAATGACGAAACTTCCAGGCTACCGTTATGATTGACACGTTCTAGTTTTTTTTTTCTTTTTCTGTAAGACTACTTTTCAATACTCTCTCAATTCGACAATTACACCTGTAGACTCTCTCAATTCAACAATTACACCTGTAGACAAGTTATTATATTATTCCAAAAAAATTATGGGTATTGCTAAATAGGCTGTTCAAAAACAAAACAAATATCCTAGGGACAAAACAAATTTTTATAATTTTATAATTTTATATTATTTTACTGTGTTTGGTTTTAATTTTTTAAATTTAATTTTTAAAAATTAAGTTTTTTATTTTTTATATTTTTTTATTTTTACTAAATATTTTTAAAATTTTAAGTAATTTTTGTATTTTTTTAAATGCATCTTACTTAAAAGTATCTAAATAGTAAAATATTTTAAAAAATTAATAAATATATAGAAATATGAAAAATATACTGAATTTTTATATTTTTTTTGTATTTTTAGTATTTAGTGAATTTTTTTCAAAAAATCACAAATATTATTTTTTTTAAAGTGTATTTATGTTAAGTCTGTCTAAAAATTAAAGAAATTACTTAAAATATTTAAAAAAAATCAGTGAAAACAAAAAAATACAAAAAATTAAAAAATAGAATTTTTTAAAATGTGAATTTTGAAAATGAAAACCAAACAAAGTATCACCATTTCTAAAAGATTTTTTTATACAAATTTCATCATTAAATGATGTTCATGAAACACTTCTTAACATTTGTCAAAAAATATTAGGAATATGAATGAATCATTGATAATCACACGATTTTGAGGTGTACACAGTGTGAGATCACAATTATCTCTGAATGCTTATGATCTTATTACATTACGTTTATTATTTTTGAGTTGGTAACACTCGTTTTTGCAGATAGGATTGTTCTAAGAATTATAAACAACTCTAAAAGTCTATTTCTAGTTGTAGCCCTCCAATAATATGTGAACTTTGAAAATATTTGATAATGTCTATGAACACAAAATAATGTATATTGATTATATTTCCAATTTTCTCAATTTCATAATGCTTATAAAATTTGGAAAGCATTCTATTTCCTTGGTTTTTAGAATTTATTTTCTGAAAATTTTTGGAAACAAATAATAATAACTCAAAAACACTCATCATTTCATATGCTTTTACTTTTTGGTGTTTAAAATATTTTTTTAGTGTTTATTTTTGTCAAATTAATTTATTCTTGGAAAATAAATAAACACTCATCATTATTTTTGGTGTTTATTTTTGTCAAATAATATCTTTTAGTGTTTATTTTTGTCAAAAAAAAATTTAAATTGATTCTAAAATTGAAACCAAACATAATTTTGTTTTCCACGGTGGTTGAGAGTTTTGATTTTTTTTTTTTTTTGTTTTGCACTGCATTTTTTACAGGGTAGTTGTGGATTAGATTAGAAAGTGATAAGTCTTTTTTGAGAAGTTTTTTTAATTTTCTTCTTTTATCTCCAAGTCCAGTATTTGAATTTTTTGTGTTAATATTTTAAATTAACATTATATTGTTAATGTGGATTAAGAATAATTAATTATGTTTAAGGGCCAATTAAATTGTATAATTACAAAAAAACTCCCTTAATAGCTTTGAGATTTGAATTTTGAAAAAAAAAAATTACAGTTTTTAAAACTTCCACCAATTCTCACAAAAATTAATCACTTGATTGAATCTTTCTGTGGTCTAATTTTGCAAAACTTCACTAGTAATTTTTTTTTTCCTTCTCTCACTAGTAATGGCGTCGCCGGAGGGAGCGGAGGCAGGAGCGGTGCGAGGAGCAACTGGAGTAGAGGTCGGTGGTGCAGTGGTAGGGGCGGAAGTAGGAGCGGTGGTCGGTGCCTTCATTGAGGGAGACGGAGTCGGAGAAGGAGTCGCCACCGTCTTCGGAGGCGATGCTACCGGAGACTTCACCGGTGACGATCCTGGAGCCTGTGCGAAGACAGATCCGGCAACCATAGCGAAC
This sequence comes from Camellia sinensis, assembly GCF_055761805.1. Classification (NCBI taxonomy): domain Eukaryota; kingdom Viridiplantae; phylum Streptophyta; class Magnoliopsida; order Ericales; family Theaceae; genus Camellia; species Camellia sinensis. The sequence goes on along the minus strand of NC_138963.1, from coordinate 186,700,345 downwards.
ATTAACACCAACACTACTGCGCTCAAGTAAGCCATTATTGTCTTTTTCACTCTCTCTCTGTTCGAAAATATAAGAATGAGAAAGGTTAGAATATAGAGAAAAACTGTGTGAGTTTTTATAGAATTTCAGAGAGAAACTAAGAATTGGGATTTGATATGAAGCAACAGAGAATAGCAGTCATATATATAGTGATGGTGGGAGGGAGAGCGTTGAGGGTTTAAGGACTATTAGGTCGGGAAAAAATATTAATTTAAGTTTGCGGACTAAGCATTGCTTAATGAAAAATGCTAGGATATCAAAGTTTTATTAATATTTTTCCTGAGATTTATTTTGGGAAGTAAATTAATTAATTAATTAATTTTTTTGGTTCTTTTTTGAAAGATTGTAAACAATTAGAAATATAATGTGATTAAAAAAAATTAAAAAAATCAAAAAAATTATCTCTTATGGTGTGAGACACACTCATGGACTCATTGAAATATGAGCAATTTTATATCTGTTTAAATTCTTACTAATAATGTTATTAAAAACATATATTATCAAATATCATATAAGTTCTAAATTTTTTATCAAATGAATAACTAAATATTTTATTTAAGTGTAAGTTCATATGAGACCTTTCATCATTTACTTGGTAAAAAATCTAATGTTTTTAACATTATTCTTAATAAAATTGTTAGTAGGTATAAAATTATTACTTTTTAATTAGAAAAGGTGTTTTGATTGGAAATCATATGGCCAGGTCAAATCTGAGTGGAACGTTGAGAGTAGGAACGGTACTAATACTTGTTCGTTAATAATGAAAATTCCAGCCTACCGTTATGATTGACACGTTCTTTTTTTTTTTTTTTTTTTTTTAATAGAACAGTTTTTCAACGAATGATTCTCAATACAAAAATTACACCTTAATTGCCAGATAAGCTATTTTATTACTCTAAAAAAATATTAACAATTTGAGTGAATGATAATCACATAATTATGAGCTCCACACACACAGTATGAAATGCACAGTTGTGTGATTGTTTGCGATTTATTACTTTACGAATTACATTTTGGATTGTATTTCCCTCATGTTCACATTGACACGAAGGGAGTTAAAAGGGTTCGGAAAGTTTATTATTAAGCCAAGTTTGGCATCTCCATAAAAAGTTAAAAAATTATTCAAAAAATTAAAAAGTTATCATTATTTATCAAAAAAAATATTAAAAAATTAATTTTCTACACATCTATATAGCTCAGCAATCATGACAAAATTGGCGCGGGTTTGTTAAGAATAATTGCACAGTTTGGGTGTAATTTTTACACACTGTTGTTCAGCCCATGGAGGCCCATCACGGGTCCCGTTTTGATAATTTGAACCGTTCAATGTGTAGAACCCGTCGAGTAATATATGCTTGTAAAAAATCACGTTGATCGGATATCGTTAACTATATGATCAAATCAGTTTTGTATAAACAAAACAAATGATGTGATGGTTAACTGTTGGAAAAAAAACTAATCCAATCATATAACTATCAATATCCGATCAACGTGATTTTTTATAGGCATATAATAATCGACAAATTGTACATATTGAACGGTTCAGATTATTAAAATGAGACCCATGGTGGCCGCCATGGACCAACCATCACTGTCCAAAAGTTATTTGTCCCGAAGGAGTAAATTATTTTTCTGTGTAGACATGCTGGGGCAGCCGCAAGCAGCTGTACAATCAATCACCTTTCTTCCACTACACATTTTATTTATACATTTTTTTATTACATATCTTTTTATAAAAAGACAAAAAGTTAACCCAAACATCCATATTTTTTTCCTCAACTTCAAAAAGACAAAAAATGCACTTATTTAGGACACTCCAAACAACCTTTTAGTCTCGTTTTGATTGTTTGAATTGTCTATTATAAAAAAAAAAATTCAATTTATTTCATATATAGAAAAAACTAATTTGATTTGATAATCATAACCATTAATTTTTTATTTTACCGTATTTGTATATAAAAAATTAGATGGTTTATTATAAAAAAAAATATATTTGTCATTCATTTTTTGAAAACAAATGTGATAAAATAAAAATGTTACATTATTAGATTAAACTATTTTTTTCAGAAATAATATAAATTGATAACCATACAAAATGAATGATTGATATTATCAAAACGGGACTCGTGGTAACTTCCACGACCCCTCAAATTTCATCATATTAAAATGTAAAAATAAGAAAACCCAATTCATTAAATTTTTATGCAAAAAAGCTAAGGTCTTAAAATTAGTAACTCATAATTTACCCAGAATAGATATGTGTGGTGTAGATTAAATTAATGAAATATAGGGTACATGAGTAAAATTAATTTGGCTACTACCAATAATTTAGTAGCTAAAAAAATTAATTTCCGTCTAAAACTAACCACTTTCGGCGACTAAACTGATTTTTAATCGCCAAAACCGCCACTTTTGCCGACTAAACTCAATTTTAGTCGCCAATTGTCCACTTTTAGCTACTAAAAGTTTTTTAGTAGCCAAAAACCTTTACATTAAGGCTACAACATTTTTTTTTGTCGGTAAAACACCTACAATCAGTGACCAAACCATTTTTTAGTCGCCAAAGCCTATACTTTTGGCTACTAATCTTTTTTAGTCGCCAAAAACCTTCACCTTTGGCTAATAAAATTGTTTGTCGCTAAAACCCATGTAATCAGCGACTAATCTGATTTTTAGTCGCCAATAAGTACACATTTGGCTACTAAACTGTTTTGGTCGCCAAAAGTCTTCACTTTTGGCTACTAATTCAATTTTAGTCGCCAATTGTCCTACTTTCAGCGACAAAATTTACATTTTTGATCGCCAAAACTGCTTTTTGTTGTAGTGTACATAAGTAAAATTAATTTGAACCATTAATTCTTATTTCTGAGTAAATTCTGAATTTATAATCTTGTTGATTTTTATGTTAGTAACACTCTTGTTCTTCGAATATTATTTTTGTTAAACAATTTTCACTGTATTTGAATAATTCAAAAGAGCAGAGAGACTGTTTGATTACAAAAATCAAAACAGTATAAAAGATAAAATAAAACAAAATAAAACAGATTTGACTTTCATTAAGGCCTAATTAATTATATTTAAATTTATCATTTTGAATTAGATTTTTAATCAGACTCTTAGAAGGCTCCAAATATTAAATCAAACTTATTTTCATCCTCAATCACTACAAAAAAAAAAAAAAAATTGCGACGGCAAAACGCCGTCGCAAATAATCCAAGCGCCGTCTCAAAAGCTATTTGCGACGGTATTTTTTCTTTTTGCGACGGCAAGTGGGGGTCGCAACAAGGGGGGTTGCAAAAGACCTTTAGCGACGGCAAGTGCCGTCGCCATTGTTTTTGCGACGGGAATATCTTTTTTTTGCGACGACAAATTTCTGTCGCCGATTATGGATGAAGATCTAGGCTTTTTTGCTATGGCACAAGCTTTCCGTCGCTAGAATAGATATTTGCGACGGCAAAATTCCGTCGCAAAAAATGTCGGCGTTAATGACTATTGGCGACGGCAATTGCACCGTCGCTAAAGCCTTGTTTCTCAAATAAATTCCACCTTTTGCGACGGTATGGCTGCCGTCGCAAAAAGCCTGGCACGTTTTTTTTTTTTGTGACGGGGTGTTCTGCCGTCTCAAAAAAAATTAAAAAAAAAAAACCCCCTGTTTTACAATTATTTAAAATATAAAAATAACCTGTAATGTTGGCAAATGATATAATAATATAAATACATAAATAAAATAACTAATGTTGGCAAGTGAAAAATAGCTTCAAAAAAATCAAAAAATTACATAATAATATAAATCCATACATAAACAACAGTTGGCAAATGATAAAAATTCCTAATGTTGGTCACATAATACATACATAATGTTGGTCACAAATTAAAATAACATAAATCAAAATCAAAACCAAAAATTTTCGTCTTGATTCTTTCGTGAGTTACAAAAACAGAAATTGGTCATAATCTTTACGCGCACACATTCCACACGAAGCAAACTGCTACTCAGGAAATATCTGAAAAAAACAAAATAATTATAATTAATAACAATATAATGGTGTTAATATTTTAATTACAGAAAAATGTAAAAAAATTAACTACCATATAATTAGAAAGATAGTTTAGTAAATAATTTTGACTAGAGGAACTAGTTTGCCCAAAGTGAAATCCGGCTCTAACTCCCAAACCGGGAACCCGATTCGAGCCCGTCTTCTCCCACAAGTCTCTCGTGCCTAGGCGGTCGTGTGTGCCAAGTTTCATGCTAAACCGACGCCGTTTGGTGATTTTGGGGCGTTAACTCCTCGAATTCAAGTTTCTTAAGGAACTAGTTTGCCCAAAGTGAAATCCGGCTCCAACTCCCAAACCGGGAACCCGATTCGAGCCCTGTCTTCTCCCACAAGTCTCTCATGCCTAGGCGGTCGTGTGTGCCAAGTTTCGTGCTAAACCGACGCCGTTTGGTGATTTTGGGGGGTTAACTCCTCGAATTCAAGTTTCTTAAGGAACTAGTTTGCCCAAAGTAAAATCCGGCTCCAACTCCCAAACCGGGAACCCGATTCGAGCCCCGTTTTCTCCCACAAGTCTCTCGTGCCTAGGCGGTCGTGTGTGCCAAGTTTCGTGCTAAACTGACGCCGTTTGGTGATTTTGGGGCGTTAACTCCTCGAATTCATGTTTCTTAAGGAACTATTTTTCCCAAAGTGAAATCCGGCTCCAACTTCCAAACCGGGAAGCCAATTCGAGCCCCGTCTTCTCCCACAAGTCCCTCGTGCCTAGGCGGTCGTGTGTGCCAAGTTTCATGCTAAACCGACGCTGTTTGGTGATTTTGGGGCGTTAACTCCTCGAATTCAAGTTTCTTAAGGAACTAGTTTGCCCAAAGTGAAATTTGGCTCCAACTCCCAAACCGGGAACCCGATTCGAGCCCCGTCTTCTCCCACAAGTCTCTTGTGCCTAGGCGGTCGTGTGTGCCAAGTTTCGTGCTAAACCGACGCCGTTTGGTGATTTTGGGGCGTTAACTCCTCGAATTCATGTTTCTTAAGGAACTAGTTTGCCCAAAGTGAAATCCGGCTCCAACTCCCAAAACGGGAACTCGATTCGAGCCCCGTCTTCTCCCACAAGTCTCCCGTGCCTAGGCGGTCGTGTGTGCCAAGTTTCGTGCTAAACCGACGCCATTTGGTGATTTTGGAATGTTAACTCCTCGAATTCAAGTTTCTTAAGGAACTAGTTTGCCCAAAGTGAAATCCGGCTCTAACTCCAAACTGGGAACCCGATTCGAGCCCCGTCTTCTCCCACAAGTCTCTCGTGCCTAGGCGGTCGTGTGTGCCAAGTTTCGTGCTAAACCGACGCCATTTGGTGATTTTGGGGCGTTAACTCCTCGAATTCATGTTTCTTAAGGAACTAGTTTGCCCAAAGTGAAATCCGGCTCCAACTCCCAAAACGGGAACTCGATTCGAGCCCCGTCTTCTCTGACAAGTCTCCCGTGCCTAGGCGGTCGTGTGTGCCAAGTTTCGTGCTAAACCGACGCGATTTGGTGATTTTGGAACGTTAACTCCTCGAATTCAAGTTTCTTAAGGAACTAGTTTGCCCAAAGTGAAATCCGGCTCCAACTCCCAAACCGGGAACCCGATTCGAGCCCCGTCTTCTCCCACAAGTCTCTCGTGCCTAGGCGGTCGTGTGTGCCAAGTTTCGTGCTAAACCGACGCCGTTTGGTGATTTTGGGACGTTAACTCCTTGAATTCAAGTTTATTAAGGAACTAGTTTGCCCAAAGTGAAATCCGGCTCTAACCCCCAAACCGGGAGCCCGATTCGAGCCCCGTCTTCTCCCACAAGTTTCTCGTGCCTAGGCGGTCGTGTGGGCCAAGTTTCGTGCTAAACCGACGCTGTTTGGTGATTTTGGAGCATTAACTCCTCGAATTCAAGTTTCTTAAGGAACTAGTTTGCCCAAAGTGAAATCCGGCTCCAACTCCCAAACCGGGAACCCGATTCGAGCCCCATCTTCTCCCACAAGTCTCTCGTGCCTAGGCGGTCGTGTGTGCCAAGTTTCTTGCTAAACCAACGCCGTTTGGTGATTTTGGGGCGTTAACTCCTCGAATTCAAGTTTCTTAAGGAACTAGTTTTCCCAAAGTGAAATCCGGCTAAAACTTCCAAACCGGGAAGCCGATTCGAGCCCCGTCTTCTCCCACAAGTCTCTCGTGCCTAGGCGGTCGTGTGTGCCAAGTTTCATGCTAAACCGACGCTGTTTGGTGATTTCGGGGCGTTAACTCCTCGAATTCAAGTTTCTTAAGGAACTAGTTTGCCCAAAGTGAAATCCGGCTCCAACTCCCAAACCGGGAACCCGATTCGAGCCCCGTCTTCTCCCACAAGTCTCTCGTGCTAAACCGATGCCGTTTGGTGATTTTGGGGCGTTAACTCCTCGAATTCATGTTTCTTAAGGAACTAGTTTGCCCAAAGTGAAATCCGGCTCCAACTCCCAAAACGGGAACTCGATTCGAGCCCCGTCTTCTCCCATAAGTCTCCCGTGCCTAGGCGGTCGTGTGTGCCAAGTTTCGTGCTAAACCAACGCCATTGGGTGATTTTGGAACGTTAACTCCTCGAATTCAAGTTTCTTAAGGAACTAGTTTGCCCAAAGTGAAATCCGGTTCTAACTGCAAACCGGGAACCCGATTCGAGCCCCGTCTTCTCCCACAGGTCTCTCGTGCCTAGGCGGTCGTGTGTGCCAAGTTTCGTGCTAAACCGACGCCGTTTGGTGATTTTGGGGCGTTAACTCCTCGAATTCATGTTTCTTAAGGAACTAGTTTGCCCAAAGTGAAATCCGGCTCCAACTCCCAAAACGGGAACTCGATTCGAGCCCCGTCTTCTCCCACAAGTCTCCCGTGCCTAGGCGGTCGTGTGTGCCAAGTTTCGTGCTAAACCGATGCCATTTGGTGATTTTGGAACGTTAACTCCTCGAATTCAAGTTTCTTAAGGAACTAGTTTGCCCAAAGTGAAATCCGGCTCTAACTCCAAACCGGGAACCCGATTCGAGCCCCGTCTTCTCCCACAAGTCTCTCGTGCCTAGGCGGTCGTGTGTGCCAAGTTTCGTGCTAAACTGACGCCGTTTTGTGATTTTGGGGCGTTAACTCCTGGAATTCAAGTTTCTTAAGGAACTAGTTTGCCCAAAGTGAAATCCGGCTCTAACTCCCAAACCGGGAACCCGATTCGAGCCCCGTCTTCTCCAACAAGTTTCTCGTGCCTAGGCGGTCGTGTGGGCCAAGTTTCGTGCTAAACCGACGCCGTTTCGTGATTTTGGAGCGTTAACTCCTCGAATTCAAGTTTCTTAAGGAACTAGTTTGCCCAAAGTGAAATCCGGCTCCAACTCCCAAACCGGGAACCCGATTCGAGCCCCATCTTCTCCCACAAGTCTCTCGTGCCTAGGCGGTCGTGTGTGCCAAGTTTCATGCTAAACCAACGCCGTTTGGTGATTTTGGGGCGTTAACTCCTCGAATTCAAGTTTCTTAAGGAACTAGTTTTCCCAAAGTGAAATCCGGCTCCAACTTCCAAACCGGGAAGCCGATTCGAGCCCCGTCTTCTCCCACAAGTCTCTCGTGCCTAGGCGGTCGTGTGTGCCAAGTTTCTTGCTAAACCGACGCTGTTTGGTGATTTTGGGCGTTAACTCCTCGAATTCAAGTTTCTTAAGGAACTAGTTTGCCCAAATTGAAATCCGGCTCCAACTCCCAAACCGGGAACCCGATTCGAGCCCGGTCTTCTCCCACAAGTCTCTCGTGCCTAGGCGGTCGTGTGTGCCAAGTTTCATGCTAAACCGATGCCGTTTGGTGATTTTGGGGCGTTAACTCCTCGAATTCATGTTTCTTGAGGAACTAGTTTGCCCAAAGTGAAATCCGGCTCCAACTCCCAAAACGGGAACGCGATTCGAGCACCGTCTTCTCCCATAAGTCTCCCGTGCCTAGGCGGTCGTGTGTGCCAAGTTTCGTGCTAAACCAACGCCATTGGGTGATTTTGGAACGTTAACTCCTCGAATTCAAGTTTCTTAAGGAACTAGTTTGCCCAAAGTGAAATCCGGTTTAACTCCCAAACCGGGAACCCGATTCGAGCCCCGTCTTCTCTCACAAGTCTCTCGTGCCTAGGGGGTCGTGTGTGCCAAGTTTCGTGCTAAACCGACGCCGTTTGGTGATTTTGGGGCGTTAACTCCTTGAATTCAAGTTTCTTAAGGAACTAGTTTGCCGAAAGTGAAATCTGGCTCTAACTCCCAAACCGGGAACCCGATTCGGGCCCCTTCTTCTCCCACAAGTCTCTCGTGCCTAGGCGGTCGTGTGTGCCAAATTTTGTGCTAAACCGACGCCGTTTGGTGATTTTGGAGCGTTAACTCCTCGAATTCAAGTTTCTTAAGGAACTAGTTTGCCCAAAGTGAAATCCGGCTCCAACTCTCAAACCGGGAACCCGATTCGAACCCCATATTCTCCCACAAGCCTCTCGTGCCAAGGCGGTCGTGTGTGCCAAGTTTCATGCTAAACCGACGCCGTTTTGTGATTTTGGGGCGTTAACTCCTCGAATTCAAGTTTCTTAAGGAACTAGTTTTCCCAAAATGAAATCCGGCTCCAACATCCAAACCGGGAACCCGATTCGAGCCCCGTCTTCTCCCACAAGTCTCTCGTGCCTAGGTGGTCGTGTGTGCCAAGTTTCGTGCTAAACCGACGCCGTTTGGTGATTTTGGGGCGTTAACTCCTCGAATTCAAGTTTCTTAAGGAACTAGTTTGCCCAAAATGAAATCCGGCTCCAACTCCCAAACCGGGAACCCGATTCGAGCCCCGTCTTCTCCCACAAGTCTCTCGTGCCTAGGCGATCGTGTGTGCCAAGTTTCGTGCTAAACCGACACCGTTTGGTTATTTTGGGGCGTTAACTCCTCGAATTCAAGTTTCTTAAGGAACTAGTTTGCCCAAAGTGAAATCCGGCTCCAACTCCCAAACCGGGAACCCGATTCGAGCCCCGTCTTCTCCCACAAGTCTCTCGTGCCTAGGCGGTCGTGTGTGCCAAGTTTCGTGCTAAACCGAACCCGTTTGGTGATTTTGGGGCGTTAACTCCTTGAATTCAAGTTTCTTAAGGAACTGGTTTGCCCAAAGTGAAATCGGACTCCAACTCACAAACCGGGAACCCGATTCGAGCCCCGTCTTCTCCCACAAGTCTCTCGTGCCTAGGCGGTCGTGTGTGCCAAGTTTCGTGCTAAACCGACGCCGTTAGGTGATTTTGGAGCGTTAACTCCTCGAATTCAAGTCTCTTAAGGAACTAGTTTGCCCAAAGTGAAATCCGGCTCCAACTCCCAAACCGGGAACCCGATTCGAGCTTCGTTTTCTCCCACATGTCTCTCGTGCCTAGGTGGTCGTGTGTGCCAAGTTTCGTGCTAAACCGACGCCGTTTGGTGATTTTGTGGCGTTAACTCCTCGAATTCATGTTTCTTAAGGAACTAGTTTTCCCAAAGTGAAATCCGGCTCCAACTTCCAAACCGGGAAGCCGATTCGAGCCCCGTCTTCTCCCACAAGTCTCTCGTGCCTAGGCGGTCGTGTGTGCCATGTTTCATGCTAAACCGACGCTGTTTGGTGATTTTGGGGCGTTAACTCCTCGAATTCAAGTTTCTTAAGGAACTAGTTTGCCCAAAGTGAAATCCGGCTCCAACTCCCAAACTGGGAACCCGATTCGAGCCCCGTCTTCTCCCACAAGTCTCTCGTGCCTAGGCGGTCGTGTGTGCCTAGTTTCGTGCTAAACCAACGCCGTTTGGTGATTTTGGGGCGTTAACTCCTCGAATTCATGTTTCTTAAGGAACTAGTTTGCCCAAAGTGAAATCCGGCTCCAACTCCCAAAACGGGAACTCGATTCGAGCCCCGTCTTCTCCCACAAGTCTCCCGTGCCTAGGCGGTCGTGTGTGCCAAGTTTCGTGCTAAACCGTCGCCATTTGGTGATTTTGGAACGTTAACTCCTCGAATTCAAGTTTCTTAAGGAACTAGTTTGCTCAAACTGAAATCCGGCTCCAACTTCCAAACCGGGATCCCGATTCGAGTCCCGTCTTCTCCCACAAGTCTCTCGTGCCTAGGCGGTCGTGTGTACCAAGTTTCGTGCTAAACCCACGCCGTTTGGTGATTTTGGGGCGTTAACTCCTCGAATTCAAGTTTCTTAAGGAACTAGTTTGCCCAAAGTGAAATCCGGCTCCAACTCCCAAACTGGGAACCCGATTCGAGCCCCGTCTTCTCCCATAAGTCTCTCGTGCCTAGGCGGTCGTGTGTGCCAAGTTTCTTGCTAAACCGACCCCGTTTCGTGATTTTGGGGCGTCAACTCCTCGAATTCAAGTTTCTTAAGGAACTAGTTTGCCCAAAGTGAAATCCGGCTCCAACTCCCAAACCGGGAACCCGATTCGAGCCCCGTCTTCTCCCACAAGTCTCTCATGCCTAGGCGATCGTGTGTGCCAAGTTTCATGCTAAACCGACGCCATTTGGTGATTTTGGGGCGTTAACTCCTCGAATTCAAGTTTCTTAAGGAACTAGTTTGCCCAAAGTGAAATCCGGCTCCAACTCCCAAACCGGGAACCGGATTCGAGCCCCGCATTCTCCCACAAGTCTCTCGTGCCTAGGCGGTCATGTGTGCCAAGTTTCGTGCTAAACCGACGCCGTTTGGTGATTTTGGAGCGTTAACTCCTCGAATTCAAGTTTCTTAAGGAACTAGTTTGCCCCAAGTGAATTCCGGCTCCAACTCCCAAACCGGGAACCCGATTCGAGCCCCGTTTTCTCCCACAAGTCTCTCGTGCCTAGGCGGTCGTGTGTGCCAAGTTTCGTGCTAAACCGACGCCGTTGGGTGATTTTGGGGCGTTAACTCCTCGAATTCATGTTTCTTAAGGAACTAGTTTTCCCAAAGTGAAATCCGGCTCCAACTTCCAAACCGGGAAGCCGATTCGAGCCCCGTCTTCTCCCACAAGTCTCTCGTGCCTAGGCGGTCGTGTGTGCCATGTTTCATGCTAAACCGACGCTGTTTGGTGATTTTGGGGCGTTAACTCCTCGAATTCAAGTTTCTTAAGGAACTAGTTTGCCCAAAGTGAAATCCGGCTCCAACTCCCAAACCGGGAACCCGATTCGAGCCCCGTCTTCTCCCACAAGTCTCTCGTGCCTAGGCGGTCGTGTGTGCCTAGTTTCGTGCTAAACCGACGCCGTTTGGTGATTTTGGGGCGTTAACTCCTCGAATTCATGTTTCTTAAGGAACTAGTTGCCCAAAGTGAAATCCGGCTCCAACTCCCAAAACGGGAACTCGATTCGAGCCCCGTCTTCTCCCACAAGTCTCCCGTGCCTAGGCGGTCGTGTGTGCCAAGTTTCGTGCTAAACCGACGCCATTTGGTGATTTTGGAACGTTAACTCCTCGAATTCAAGTTTCTTAAGGAACTAGTTTGCCCAAAGTGAAATCCGGCTCCAACTCCCAAACCGGGAACCCGATTCGAGCCCCGTCTTCTCCCACAAGTCTCTCGTGCCTAGGTGGTCGTGTGTGCCAAGTTTCGTGCTAAACCGATGCCGTTTGGTGATTTTGGGGCGTTAACTCCTCGAATTCATGTTTCTTAAGGAACTAGTTTGCCCAAAGTGAAATCCGGCTCCAACTCCCAAAACGGGAACGCGATTCGAGCACCGTCTTCTCCCATAAGTCTCCCGTGCCTAGGCGGTCGTGTGTGCCAAGTTTCGTGCTAAACCAACGCCATTGGGTGATTTTGGAACGTTAACTCCTCGAATTCAAGTTTCTTAAGGAACTAGTTTGCCCAAAGTGAAATCCGGCTCTAACTCCCAAACCGGGAACCCGATTCGAGCCCCGTCTTCTCTCCCAAGTCTCTCGTGCCTAGGGGGTCGTGTGTGCCAAGTTTCGTGCTAAACCGACGCCGTTTGGTGATTTTGGGGCGTTAACTCCTTGAATTCAAGTTTCTTAAGGAACTAGTTTGCCCAAAGTGAAATCCGGCTCTAACTCCCAAACCGGGAACCCGATTCGAGCCCCTTCTTCTCCCACAAGTCTCTCGTGCCTAGGCGGTCGTGTGTGCCAAATTTCGTGCTAAACCGACGCCGTTTGGTGATTTCGGAGCGTTAACTCCTCGAATTCAAGTTTCTTAAGGAACTAGTTTGCCCAAAGTGAAATCCGGCTCCAACTCTCAAACCGGGAACCCGATTCGAACCCCATATTCTCCCACAAGTCTCTCGTGCCAAGGCGGTCGTGTGTGCCAAGTTTCGTGCTAAACCGACGCCGTTTGGTGATTTTGGGGCGTTAACTCCTCAAATTCAAGTTCTTAAGGAACTAGTTTGTCTAAAGTGAAATACGGCTCTAACTCCCAAACCGGGAACCCGATTCGAGCCCCGTCTTCTCCCACAAGTCTCTCGTGCCTAGGCGGTCGTGTGTGCCAATTTTCGTGCTAAACCGACGCCGTTTGGTGATTTTGGAACGTTAACTCCTCGAATTCAAGTTTCTTAAGGAACTAGTTTGCCCAAAGTGAAATCCGGCTCTAACTTCCAAACCGGGAACCCGATTCGAGCCCCGGCTTCTCCCACAAGTCTCTCTTTAACTTGGAATGTCTAAATTATGCAAAGATACATTTTAGCTTAGAATGCAAAGATACATTTTATACCTGATCTTCTGGTGGTGGGGTATATGGATTCTCGTCTTCTGCAGATTCCCTAAATGCTCGGTGGCCACACGATGCATCAGGAACCTATGATAGTCAATACATAATGTGTTAATCATATTCGAATTTTATATATAATCTTGTGTGAAAATTGAACTATCAAACAATTTAATTTATATCTTACCTGTCTGTTGGGATCCACACTCGCCCCCCTGTGACACTAAGGCCATCATCTCTGCTCTCATCTGCTGTAAATGTGTAGAGAACTCTGCTCGCAGCTCCTCCCTCAACTCATCCCTTAGCTCTGCACGAACCTTCTGCGTGATCTGATCAATAGTCGATGGCTGGGGTGTTGACTGTGATGGCCCAGCACCATCTTTATACACTGCTCTCCGAGGCACAATTCTCCCGTATGTGCGACAATATCCATGTCCGTCATGACCTATCAACTCATGAAAATGGCATTCCTAGCCTCCAAAGTCCGACCATCCTCATGTAGCATAGAGAGTTGACGATTAAACTCATCCTGTATTGAATAAGACATACAAGTATATGCCAAATTAAGATGGTTGACGCACGAAAAATAAACTTTAAATACAATCAAAGGTGTTTGGAAACTACCAAGGTCTGAATAACCTCTGGGTCATCTACTCTACGTGTCATAAGCCAAACATTCATCTTATCAGTAGACTCCCCCTTACTGGTCATCTGCATTTTTTTAGAAATATGAAAATTAGAATCTAAATAGTTTGTAAATATACAATGTTTATTTATATACAAAAATAAAACAATAAAATGTAAACCTCATGCCGTATCTGAGAGAAAGTAGTACGCCCTGTGGTATGAGCTATGCCGTGAGCTCGTTGATTTTTAGCGTTCCTACTTGCAATTTTCTATAACAGGTTCGACAAATGTGAGTATGTAAATATGATTTGTATGTTTACATATCATAAATATAACTTATTTGTATACCTCAGCATCGAAAGTACGCCAATACTCCACAAGTTCTTCCCACTGGCTTGGCACAATGTGCATAGGAACATCATCCTTCAGATTAGGATCAGAACTTCTATGCTTGAAATACTTAGCCTCAAGCTTGTTCTTGTGATCCTTCCATATGCTATTGCAGTTTTTCATGCAGATTGGCTTGTACTCCTCTGGACATAATTCAAATTGTCCTATAAAACACAATTTCAAAGTTTAAATAATAATAACACAATTTTGGAATTCGAATTTGTGGACAAAAATATACTTTTACCTTCACATCCTTCCAGATAGCATCAATAATATCATCAGGCACATTGTTCCAGTCAAGAAAAGTAAGAGGAACAATGTTACCATTCCGCACAATAATGCCAAGTTGAGTAGTTAACTTAGCCACGTTATCCCCTATTGGGCAGTAATTTCCATCAAATTGTATGTCTAGCTTTTTACCAGTACCCCACTCTTTAATGCCCTTGGCACATCCTCTACCACGCCTAGTCGAGGTTGATGAAGAACTAACATGACCTGTGAGATACAATAACAATAAACAATATGCAATGGTAATAAACAAATGCAAATTTAAATAATGTGAATACAAATCATATCAAATAAACTTGAGGTGGGCTGTGAAGAAGTCGAAGGGTCTGCAAAATACAATGAGAATAAACAAGTTATATATAATGAGCATAAATAAATGTATGCTTCAATAATTTTCATACAAATCAAAGCAAATTTATATACCTGCGGATGGCTCATAAGCTGATGATGATAGCTGCTGTGGTGCCACTAAAGGCCCCTCCGATAGTGGCCGATGTGATGCCTCCTCTGATGGTGGTGCTACTGATGTCCTGTTATGTAGCACATCAGACATCATGCGCCGGGGATGATCAGGCTTCCTCTTCCTTCCCATAATAATCTGCAAGCAATATAACATTAATTGACATTAGAAACATAGACAATGGTTTGTCGTCAACTATAATATGACATTAATTGAACTAATACAATTACAAAGATAAAGTAAATTAAGAAATTGATGATTAACTACAACCTTGGCCTTAATTGAATTACTAATGTTTCCACCACTATCAGCCTATTTGAACATCAACTGTTTCCCCTTCTGCGGCTTCCCTCACCCAACCTACTTCTTCATCACGAAGCATTATATTTTCTTCCAATTGTTGGCTCATGTATGGCTCGATTTGTGGATCAGTCGAACTCATATCAAATAAACCTCTTTGAGACATCTTCACCACGACTTGCCAGTCTGGTTGTAACGGGTCTGCAACATACCAAACTTGCTCTGCTTGGGACGCCAAGATGAAAGGTTCATTGGTAATTCGATCATCTCGGTACAACAAATGATTGAAGTTCACCAACGTGAAATTGAAGACATCTTCTTTCTTTCCGTGAATGTTGTCAATCCAATCACACTTAAACAACACATGTTTCTTCTCATTGGAATATCGAATCTCAACAATATCTGTCAATTGTCCATAATAGTACACAGACCCCACACGAGGATTCTTGTCTTTTCGACTAGCATAACTTATGGTATCTGCCTTCAAAGCTACACCACAATTTTGTGTGGCTCGACGATCATCCATGGCCTTTACTCGATACCGAAACCCATTCAGTATATACCCGTTGAACCTCCTTGCTAAGTTATAAGGACCATTTGCCAATAGAATAATCTCTTCAGAAAATATGACATCAGTAGTCCTTCGCAAAGTTTGGACCTATTTAACACGAAAATGTAAAATTTAAAATGTAGTTCGACTTAAGTAACTAGAATCTATAGAGTTAAATACATACATGTTCCTTGAACCAAATGTGAAAAGTTTCAAAATGTTCACGCCGAAGCTGATGATCGTCAACACGAGGCATTTTGAGCTTAAGTACTTCAAGGTGTTCGCTGTGTAGATTGAAATTTTAGCAATACAAAAAAATTTGTAGAAAATTCAATAAAACATAATAAAATATTGAGTGAGTGACTTAACCTACTTTATGAATGGTTGAACGGCGCTTGTATTGAATAAGATGTACCGATGAGCTTGTACCCAAGAAGTATTATCAAGATAAAAGCTTGTGTTTTCACCAATAGCATGACCCAAATTATCAGCACCACTATAGTTCCTCACGGGTCGACTAGATTTGGTTTCCACATCATTGAGATATTGTGCACAAAAATTCATGCATTCTTCCATAAGATATCCTTTAGCAATTGATCCTTCAGGATGTGCTCTATTACGCACGTATTGCTTCAAAGGCTTCATCAGCTAGATGTATAGGCAAGTGCTCCATTATATCAAAAAAACTCGGAGGAAATATTTTCTCTAGATGACAAAGTGTTATAGCGATACGATCTTGAATATATTGCAAATCCGTCGCACGATTCACTTTTGAACACAATTGTCTAAAGAAATTGCTCAATTCAATCAAGGGTTCAATTACATTCTTCGGTAACGATCTTCGAATAGCCAATGGAATAAGTTGTTGCATCAGAATATGACTGTCGTGGCTCTTAAGACCCCCAATACTTCTATCATGTGAGCGCACACGACGTGATATATTGGATGAATACCCGTCGGGAACTCTTACTTCCTTCAACACTTTCAAGAACAAATCTTTCTCATCCTTGGTCATCGTGAATTGTGCTGCTGGTAAATAGGCTTTATTCGACCCTCTTAACTGCAAATGTAGGGATTTTCTAATATTCATATCTTGTAAATCACGCCGAGCATTAACACCATCCTTCGATTTTCCTGTAACCCCTAATATTGTCCACAACACATTGTCACAAACATTCTTCTCTATATGCATCACATCGAGGTTGTGTCTTATTAGATTGTGCTCCCAATATGGCAATTCATAAAAGATACTCTTTTTCTTCCAACTGTGGGTGCGATGTCCAGCTTTCTCCTTCTCTACCTGTCTCCTATGCCTCTTCTTAAGGTCATCCCTCTTGTATTGGGTTAAGATACCCTCAGATTCTAATTGTAGCAACATCTCAATTCCAGACAACAATTTGGGTTTGAGTCGGACTTCCCGACTACCATAAAATGATACTTTATCCTTCCGGAATTTATGGCCAGTAAGTAAAAATCTGCGATGACCCAAGTATGATTGTTTCCTACTATGCTTCAACCAACACGATGTAGTTTCCTTATTGCAACAAGGACATGCATATTCGCCTTTAGTGCTCCATCCTGACAAGTTTGCGTATGCAAGAAAATCACTAATTGTCCACAGTAAAGCTGCATGCATTTGAAACATTTGATTTGTTGATGCATCAAATGTTGGCACACCCTCATTCCATAGTTCTTTCAACTCCTCAATCAACGGTTGCATATACACATCAATCTTGTCACCAGGTCCTTTTGGGCCGTCAATAAGCACACCTAAAATTAGAAATGGTTGCTTCATGCACATCCATGGCGGCAAGTTGTATGGAACGAGCACAACAGGCCAAGTGCTATGAACTATGTTCATCGTTCTGAATGGGTTAAAACCATCAGATGCTAAGCCAAGCCTTACACTTTGGCAATCATTACTAAAGTCAATATTCCGACGGTCAAAATCTTTCCATGCAAGGGAGTCAGCAGGATGCCTGAAGACAACATCATCAGTTCGTTCCTCTGCATGCCATCTCATTAACTTGGCTGTCTTGGATGACATAAACAACCTCTGCAACCTTGGCTTTAAAGGAAAATACCTCATCTGTTTTGCAGCTATTCGTTTGCCACCTTTGTTAGGACCATTTGAACCACCATCACCATTTGATTTCCATCTACAACTGTTGCATATGACACATTTATCAAGATTGGCGTCCTCGTTTCGAAACAACATGCAACTGTTGGGACATGCATCCCACGTCTCATACGTGAAGCCCAAATCTGTTGTGACCTTTTGAGCTTTATAATATGAGTCCGGGAGTTTCACACCCAACGGGAACGCCTCATTCAATAACTCAAGCAGCATGTCAACAGACTTGTCTGTCCACTGATTAAGCACCTTCAAATGTAAAAGTCGAACAATGAATGACAAAGATGTGAACTTCTGACAACCCGGATACAATTCACTTTGTGCATCTTGAAGAAGTTTGAAATACTTTGCAGTCTCTGCATTTGGACCGAGCTGGGGTTCAAATGCATGGGGATCAGGCCCCTGTGGTTCATTACCCTCAACACTTGTACCGGCATGTGGATTTCCCATAGCCCCTTGTATCATTCCAATCATATCATCCCCAATGTCTAAATTAGCTAATGTTTCATTCTCTCGACTACCATGCAGAGATACGTAAGATTCCCCATGATTAATCCAATGTTTGTATTTTTTAAAAAAAACCATTCAAAATCAGATGCTCCCGTACACCCTCTCGTACAAAATAGTATCGATTCTCGCACTTCCTACACGGACAACTGATCATCGAACCTTCAACCCTATTGGTGTAGGCAAACAAAAGGAATTCATCAATCCCATTAATGTATTCGCTCGACATCCTATTTGGCAAATCAATCCAACTCTTATCCATCATCTGTACACATCCACAAAAATATCTCATCAAAGTAACTCTAAATATAATACCTACGTATTCATGTACCATGATACCTATTCGTCCAATTTCTCTCAAATAGGTAGGTGGTCTTATCCCAGTTAGTTATTTACCGATTTGATGGGAGAACATAAAAAATGAAATACTTATCCCAGTTAGTTCAATGCAAGGTGAATTACAAGTCCAAGAGAAATTGGAAAAACTAGACATAAAAGTGGAAAATTATAGATGGAGATGTAATAAACAAGCATTGAAAAGAGAATTTTTTAGAGTGATGCAACCGACTTTATTAAGGAAAAGTGACATGCAACCTTGGCACCTATTTTTTGACTTTAGATCCAATGATATGTTAATTTCATGCACGTCAAGACTATTGCCATAAACTTAATGGCATATATAAAACAATGGTCCATAAAGAAATACTCTTACGTAGTATTGTTATACTAAAATTTGTCCATGTCAAATATGCTTTGTTGAGTAGAGAACTATCATTTTGGAGCATATAAATGATTACTTGGCAGATTCAGAGTAACTGTAATCAAAGAATGAGCAGTATGATCTTACATTCCATGACTTTGAAAGGGGGATTGTCTACTTGATGATCTACATTTTGTGCCAGTTCAGAACTTCTAACTTGGGTTATTTGCGTAAGCTAGTGAATTATGTCACAGTGGGTTGAAAACCTTCTCTATTGGAGAGTTTTTTCCACTGCAAATCATTGTCTCCTATGCATGTGATTGCTTATTCTTATTGTGGATGAATGCTCTTCCTCACGGCTAAACTAAATTGATTTGGCTTTGACATTACTAATTAATATTGCAGTTTCGTCTTGCTGATATACAAAGTTTATTTATAAAATGATAAATTAAATGTAGTACAAAAAAATAGTAAATATAGCATTATTGTCAAGCTTCTTGGTATTATCATAGGTTTTTTTAAGAATCCTGCTAACGACCACCTAATAAAAGTTGGTTAGAATAAAATAATATCCAAAAAAGATTAAAATTTTGATACATATAATTTTTACATATTTCAATATAATTTTTATACATATACAAGCATTTTCTCATGCAATGCAAAGTGGTACAGGTGATTCTGGTGCCAGGACTGCTTTCTCAAGAAACAAGACCAGCTAGGATACACAAAAATTTGAAGGATAGAGGACCTCTGGCCTGTCTTCCCCTCCAGCTAAAACAATTAGAAAAAAGAACAAATATATATATATATATATATATTGTAATTCAAAACCAATTAGAAAAAAGTAATGCCTATTCTCTAAATTTTGATTAAACATATTTCATGCCAATTAATGTGGCCACCAAATAATGTAGTGACAGGCAAACCAGCTCATAGAATTAAGACCACAACCCCGTTTTCATCACCATCGTTGCCCGAGGAATGAGAGGGAATACTGTTGCCTAAATGGCCATTGGACAAAATAAGACAAAAAAATAATAATAATAATTATATTGATGGTAAATCACCACTAGTAGTAAATAATGATCTATGTATTAGAAAGTTGAGCTTCAGTCTATAATAGAAGCAAAGAGTAGTAAATAATGATCTATCTTTTCTACTGAAATCTGCACAGCTATATATTATGCACAAGGGAAAACAGAAATTCGATATCACTCTTACTCCTTTCATAGGCCTCCATATTATGTGAGAAGCTGCTTCACGTGATTAGAGGGAGAGAGAGAGAGAGAGAGAGAGAGAGAGAGAAAGTGAGAGAGCATACGCTGTCGTCGCTTGTCCAGAAAAGCTGCTTCACGTGATTACCGGCCCTCGCTGTCGTCGTCGCCGCACCACCGCACCACCGCTACCTTGGTCGCCGTTCGTCGCTTGTCCAGAGGGGGAAAAAGTTCGCCGTTCGTCATTTGGGGATTTCGAACATTTAGGGATTTCGACCCAAATGTGACCGCCAAGATGAAAGGGAAGAGCGGCAAATGTTTTTCACTTTTTGCGACGGTGAATTTTTGCCCCGTCGCAAGTGATAACTTATTAGAGCTAACGACGCCGTTTTAATAAGCTTTTTTGGCGACTGACATTTTTCCGTCGCAAATGAACCACTAATTTGCGACAACCAACTCATGCCGTCTCAACAAAAAAAATTTTTGCAACGGCAACAAACGCCGTCGCTAATACTTCCGTATTTTTATCCCTATCCGTGTAGTTTTATTGCCGACGGTAAAATACCGTCGCTAAAGATCTTATTTGCGACGGTATAAAACGCCGTCGCTAAAAATCATTTTTTGCGACGGTAATCGCGCCGTCGCAAAAACTTCCGTGTTTTTTACTCCCTTTTCTTGTAGTGAATTTTGGTTTCTTAAATCATTAAGTCTTTCAATTTCAGATTAAATTTCAAAATCTTCGTCAATAAATTACATATTTAATTGAATACCTCATAAATAAATCATAAACAACACGTTTTTTTCTTTTTCCTTATTTTTTTCTTTTTTTTTAATGTTTTTAGATAGGATTGTTCTAACAATTATAAACAACTCTAAAAGTCTATTTCTAGTTGTAACCCTCCAAAAATATGTGAACTTTGAAAATATTTGACAATGTCTATGAACACAAAATAATGTATACTGATAATATTTCCAATTTTCTCAATTTCGTAATGCTTATAAAATTTGGAAAGCATTCTATTTCCTTGGTTTTTAGAATTTATTTTTTGAATATTTTTGGAAAAAAATAATAATAACTCAAAAACACTCATCATTTCATATGCTTTTACTTTTTGATGTTTAAAATATTCTTTTTAGTGTTTATTTTTGTCAAATTAGTTTCTCGATTTTCAACCAGAAAAAAAAAATTAAATTGATTCTAAAATTGAAACAAAATATAATTTTCTTTTCCATGATGGTTGAGAGTTTTGCAAATTATTATTTGTTTTTTTTGCATTGCATTTTTTACAGGGTAGTTGTGGATTAGATTAGAAAGTGATAGTCTTTTTTGAGAAGTTTTTTTTAATTTTCTTCTTTTATATCCAAGCCAAGTATTTGAATTTTTTGTGTTAATATTTTAAATTAACATTATATTGTTAATGTGGATTAAGAATGATTAATTATGTTTAAGGGCCCATTAAATTGTATAATTACAGAGATTTGAAGTTTGAAAAAAAATATCACAATTTTTAAAACTTCCACCAATTCTGACATGGCTCATTTTTCCTCTCTTTTATGTCGCGATTACCATTTCTCTTTGAATCATGCCATTAATGAGGTAAAATTAACTTCAATTATTTTGCTAAGTGTTTGGATATATATAATCATGCTTTTATATTTGATGACTAGGAATATACAAAGATTGTCTTGACGAAAATTAATCTCTTGATTGAATCTTTCTTTGACCTAATTTTGCAAACCTTTGCTTCTTTTTTTTTTTCTCTCTCTCTAGGATTTCATGGTTGAGTTTAGAGAGCCTATGAAATGGGATTATGAGATGAGATTATAAGTATGATGATATTAAATTGGACATTTCATAAGGTGAGAAGCTAAATAATCTTTCAATCCCAACCCTCCATTCTCAAGAGATTCATAATATGCTATTTTTATTAATCCAATCTCTCTCCCTTCGTGTTTTCAAGTTGTTCGTGGTGAACTTTATTGAGTCTTTTTTTTTTTTGCAACAAGTACTTATTTTTTGAGCTTGCTTGAAGCTTTCTGTCACTAGTTTTTCCATTTTTTTTCATTTCTAGAGTGTTCGCCGTCTATTTCATGATTAGATCGGTTGATATGTATTTTTTTCATATTATTTGTTTGTTTTACAATATTTATACATGTTGTAGGATTAATTGGTTGATATATATTTATTTTTTTATGATGTTAGTGTTGAAACAATCTTATATGTAAAATAAATAATGTGAAATATATCAAACAAATGAAAATAAATTACTTACAGAATTTATTTACCGAAACGAAAAAGTATAAAAATAATCAAGTCGAGTGTGTGACACTTTGTGCTTAAGATAGATTCGCCCCGTTCCGGTGCTTATGAATAAATGGCGTCTATCTCCCAAGATACAAAGATATACACAGATTGTAGTAGCACTCCAAACAATCTGTACAGCGAACCAGAACCTGTATTCAATACTCTCAGAAATTTCTCTAAAAACTAGAATGAAGAACAATGCAAACAGAGATAAAAAATGGTAAGAGAATTTATTTTTTCTAGATGTGAAAATCTGTTGGAAAAGTCTCCTATTTGTAGGAAAGTTGGTGACGGTTTGGCATATTCGAACAGGTTCAAGTTTGAATTGAACAAGTCTGATCAAGGACCGAACATATGAAATTCAATCTGAACAGATAAAGACTTCAAACTGAATAGGTGCAGGTTTATTTTTTTCAAATCTGTTTGATCTGCTAGAAAATGCGGAAGAAAATTTCAGACCGGAAGATGTTTGGACAGAAAATTTGAATTCAAATTTGGCGCAAAAAGTTGAATTAATCTCGTTTAGAAATTTAAATAATTTTCCCACAACAATTTGAAAAAATTCAAATAAATTTTTTCCAAAAAATTAATATTATAACCAACCCGATCCACACCCGCGCCCGACACGGGTGGGTCGGCCGGTCGAATGGAAAGCGATGGCAGCGCACGTGTACGTGTAATGGTTTAAGCCTAAGCCTACTTTGTCCATAACTCCTCCCTTCTACAAACTTGGGTGCCCTTTGGGCCCAACCCAAGTTTGTCTACCTAGAGCTTATAAACACATACAAGCTCTCTTAAAGTTTCAATGTGAGACAGACATTTCAAGGAAATCCACATTTTACTCTTTAATTGTCTATTCCATGAACCCGAAAAAAAATAACTTCTCATTCATTCATAAATGGTTTTGATGAACCGTTTGTACCATGTGACTTCTCATGTGGTAAGGAACACATCACTTCTTTGGGCCCATCCCAGAAGACGTGTGGGCTCCACTCAAATTTGAGTTTAAAGTTGGCCTAAAATAAGCCTATAAAAAATCATAATCCAACAATTCCCCACATAAATGGAATTTGACGAATAGAAAATGCAACAACATGATCTAATTATAGAGAGTACAAAAATCGGTGATATTCTGAAAAGGATAGGTATCTTTTGACTTTGAACATTCCCTTGTGAGACACTATCGGATTTAGTAGCTAGCTAGTGAACATGATGTCTTGAACTGTTCAGTCATTTGTGTAATCCAAGACAATAGACCTCACACAATATATTACCAAACACAGTTTAGTTCTCACTATTGTGTTCATTTTGGCCCTGAACAACCTAGCCTTTCATGAGTGCTTCAGAAAATTGTAACCCTTCACAAATATCATAGAACCAGCCCAGTTCACACTCATATAGGTGATTCTTATGAAGAGTATTCTACCATACTTCACTAGGTATTCTTAGATATAAGAAGCATTAAAAGAACTACTTAACCTAAAACGCTGCAGACATCACTATTTCATCATAGAAATGGGTAGAAGTTTGACTCCCCAGTGATCCTTATGAGTCATGCACAACTCGGTTGTCCCTTTGAACTTAGATCTTGGGATCTTCAATCAACTAGGTTGGGTTGCCGTTGTGGTAACTCTTATTTAATAGGTTTAAGTCCTATTCCTCTCGATGAATTCTCAACTAACTTTCTTGCTAACCTTTTGGTTAGTGGATCCGCTATGTTGTTGTTAGACTTCATACATTCAATGGAAATAATTCCATTAAAGAGTAGTTGTCTCATGGTGTTATATTGACGACGAATATGTCGCGAATTATCGTTATACATATGACTTTGTGCTTAACGTATTGCTGATTGACTATCACAATATATGCATATAGCAGGCACCGGTTTTGGCCACATTGGAATATCTTCAAGGAAGTGGCGAAGCTATTCTGTTTCTTCCCTAACTTTATCTAAAGATAAAAATTCTGATTCCATAGTAGACCTAGCAATGCAAGTTTGTTTGGAAGATTTCCAAGATACAACTGCACCACCAAGGGTAAAGACATACCCACTAGTGGATTTTGAGTCTCTACGTAACCTAAAAAGTTATTACTATTTATCAAAAAAAATATTAAAAAATTAATTTTCCACACATCTATACAACTCAGCAATCATGACAAAACTAGCGTTGTGCAGCGTTTGTTAAGAACAATTGCACAGTTTGGGTGCAATTTTCACACACTGTTGTTCGGCCCGTGGGGGCCCATTACGGGTCCCGTTTTAATAATTTGAACCGTTGAATGTGTAGAACCCGTCGAGTAATATATGCTTGTAAAAAATCATGTTGATCGGATATCGTTAACTATATGATCAAATCAGTTTTGTATAAACAAAACAGATGATGTGATGGTTAACTGTTGGAAAAAACTAATTCGATCATATAGCTATCAATATCCGATCAACGTAATTTTTTATAGGCATATAGTAATCGACAATTTGTACATATTGAACAGTTCAGATTATTAAAATGAGACCCATGGTGGCCCCCATGGACCGACCATCACTGTCCAAAAGTTATTTGCCCGGGAGGAGTAGATTATTTTTCTGTGTAGACATGTTGGGGCAGCCGCAGGCAGTCGTACAATCAATCACCTTTCTTTCAATACACATTTTATTTATACAATTTTTCATTACACATTTTTTTATAAAAAGACAAAAAGTTAACCCAAACATCCTTTTTTTTTTTCTCAACTTTTTAATTCAAAAATCAAAAAGTGCACTTATTTAGGACACCCCAAACAACCCTTTAGGCTTTGTTTGGGGTATACTAATAAGTACACACTTTTTATCTTTTTATCTTTTTTCCATCACATCACCTCTCTACTTTTCTACACATCTTTTCGTAAAATGTCAAAAAGTGCACTTATTTAGATCATCCCAAACCATCCCTTAGTCTCGTTTTGATTATTTGAATTGTCTATTTTTAAAAAAATTCAATTTATTTCATTTATAGAAAAAACTAATTTGATTTGATAATCATAACCATTAATTTTTTATTTTATCGTATTTGTATATAAAAAATTAGATGGTTTATTATAAAAAAATATATTTGTCATTCATTTTTTGAAAACAAATGTGATAAAATAAAAATGTTATATTATTAGATTAAACTATTTTTTCCAGAAATAATATAAATTGATAACCATACAAAATGAACGATTGATATTATCAAAACGAGACTCGTGATAACTTCCACGACCCCTCAAATTTCATCATATTAAAATGTAAAAATAAGAAAACCCAATTCATTAAATTTTATGCAAAAAAGCTAGAGTCTTAAAATTAGTAACTCATAATTTACCCAGAATAGATATGTGTGGTGCAGATTAAATTAATGAAATATAGGGTACATAAGTAAAATTAATTTGAACTATTAATTCTTATTTCTGAGTAAATTCTGAATTTATAATCTTGTTGATTTTTATGTTAGTAACACTTTTGTTCTTCGAATATTATTTTTGTTGAACAATTTTCACTGTGTTTGAATAATTAAAAAGAGGAGAGAGACTGTTTGATTACAAAAATCAAAACAATATAAAAGATAAAATAAAACAAAATAAAACAGATTTGACTTTCATTAAGGCCCAATAAATTATATTTAAATTTATCATTTTGAATCAGATTTTTAATCAGACTCCTAGAAGGCTCCAAATATTAAATCAAACTTATTTTCATTCTCAATTTTGGTTTCTTAAATCATTAAGGCTTTCAATTTCAGATTAAATTTAAAAATCTTCGTCAATAAATTACATATTTAATTGAATACCTCACAAATAAATTATAAACAACTCGTCTTTTTCTTCTTCTTCTTTTTCTTTTTCTTTTTTTTTAATGCTTTTAGATAGGATTGTTTTAAGAATTATAAACAACTCTAAAAGTCTATTTCTAGTTGTAGCCCTCCAAAAATATGTGAACTTTGAAAATATTTGACAATGTCTATGAACACAAAATAATGTATATTGATAATATTTCCAATTTTCTCAATTTCGTAATGCTTATAAAATTTTCAAAGCATTCTATTTCCTTGGTTTTTAGAATTTATTTTTTGAATATTTTTGGAAAAAAATAATAATAACTCAAAAACACTCATCATTTCATATGCTTTTACTTTTTCATGTTTACCGTTTGGGAAGCTGGGTTGGAAGCTTTTTTGGCTATTTTAGTCACAAAAGATAAAATAGGTTATTTTAGCCACAACAAACAAAATATCACATCCAACCCATAATCATTACACTCTTCTCTCACAAAAAAAGTCAAAAAAGTCAAAAAGCCCTTTCCAAACCAAACTTTTTAGCCCAAGCTAAAATAACCAAAAAAGTCAAAAAGCCAACCCACTTCTCAAACGAAAAATTAGTATATATTTTTGTCAAATTAGTTTCTCAATTTTCAACCAGAAAAAAAAAATTGATTCCAAAATTGAAACAAAATATAATTTTGTTTTCCATGATGGTTGAGAGTTTTGCAAATTATTATTTTATTTTTTGCATTGCATTTTTAACAGGGTAGTTGTGGATTAGATTAGAGAGTGATAGTCTTTTTTGAGAAGTTTTTTTTTAATTTTCTTCTTTTGTATCCAAGCCAAGTATTTGAATTTTTTGTGTTAATATTTTAAATTAACATTAAGTTGTTAATGTGGATTAAAAATGATTAATTATGTTTGAGGGCCCATTAAATTGTATAATTACAGAGATTTGAATTTTGAAAAAAAAAATTACAGTTTTTAAAACTTCCACCAATTCTGACATGGCTCATTTTTCCTCTCTTTTATGTCGCAATTACCATTTCTCTTTGGATCATGCCATAAATAAGGTAAAATTAACTTCAATTATTTTGCTAAGTGTTTTGATATATATAATTGTGTGAGTGATTTTTCGATCACACTGTCTAACTCAGTATTCAGCTGGAGAGAACTGGCAGAATAGATGACACCAGGCTGACCTGCAACAGAAAGAGAAGATTTCGGCGGTGGTTCGTCCACCCGGGGGCACTCCGACGATCAAGTCAGTATATCTCTCAAAAATAATCAATAGTGCTAAATTCACTGTTCAGAACTTAAATTGCATACCTTAGACCCATGGGGGTGCCTCTCTTTTATAAGTAACTCAATCCTTATCCCACTAGAAGCCTAGCTTCAATGGACTCTTGCTCAGTACTTATCATGGACTCTCTAAGAGATAAAGATAAACTCCCTAAGAGCTTTATCCTTATCCATGCCATAGTCCTTCCTTATTCTAGGACTCTTGTCCCTTATCCGCTTATCTCGGATTCCGATATCTTCGGAGATAACCTCGGCTTTGCCGAGATCACCTCGGCGTCATGTCCTGGACACGTGGCACCTCGGCTGACACGTCGGCATCACATTGGCCTCGTGTTAGGATTTAGAAAATATATCTCCACAACTGCCCCCTAGGTTCTATTACCTCGGCATTCTGAGGTGATGGAAACTATATCGGTACTTCCTGCCTGTACATCGGTTTAAGCCGAAATCATCACTTTAGGCCGACATGTCTACTTAAAGATCAAGAATTCCAAGAGCTCTTCTCACACATATGAGCTGTCGTGCACAACAACTCAACCATTTCTAGCCACATACTTTCCTCTTACTGGATTGTGCTTGTGACGCGCTTCAAAATCGTCTCGCGCATGCGTGCGCCGTCTGACACTCACGTTGTTTTAGGCGCATTAATTTTGTCTGCCGCCGTTTCAAGTTTTAACAAAAACTTTTTTTTTTCCCTCTTTTCGTCGTTTCACTTTGTTGTTCAATCCTCTAGCTTTTTCTCTCTCTAGCTCTTTTCCTTAGATCCGCCATTACTCAAGCTTTCTGAGCTCTGCAACTTGCTTCGTTTACCACCTCCGGCGTGATTTTCACCGACCTTCCGCCTCTGCAACCGTCGTCAGACTTTGGTAAATCCCATTCTGGCTTCCTTCTTTCTGGTAAGCCACTGTTTCCTCCTAGTTCTTATTTCTTGTTGCCTTACTGAACTTCACTGTTTTTTCCTGTTGTCTTTGCAGTCTTGTTCATATTTCTGGTATTTCACCTTGCGTCTTGTATATTTGGACATGTTTGTTTCATGATTCTGCTTTTACCCAAATCATCTTCTTGAATGTACACTGTTCACACACCAGTTGATTTCTGCCACTGTTTTTGGCCTAATACCTTTTTTTTCTTTCAATGTTCTTGACAATCCATCTTTGTTCTTGATTCTGAAGCGCATCCCTATTTTTCTATTTTCCAGATCCGTGTATCCAATCTTTGTTTCCATAGATCTAGGTTTGGGATTTGCTTGTAGAACCTTTGATTTTTAGGAAAAACTGAAACTATTTTCACAAATCTTTACCCAGTACATTCTTTAAGTTTTTTGCCGAGGTCTCCAACCCCTTCAGTTAAGCCGATATCATGGGTATATGGAAGCATAGGGTAGACACCCCGACAAAATTAGACTACTTTAGGCAAGAGTTTTCCATCCCTGCCAATGTCCATCTGAGGTTGGCTGCGGATGACGACTCCATCATGCCCACCACTGATTCTATGTCCTTTCCTGTAGTGGCCTTTATCGAGTGTGGACTTAGGTTTCCACTAAACATACTTTTTCATGAAATATTTCATTACTATAAGCTGAACCCTATGTAACTTGCCATCAACTCATACCGAGTTATTAATGGTATCATAGCCTTAGCCAAACAAGAAAACACTAGGATCACCTTAGCCGATATCCAGTACTGCTACACCATGTGTGGCCTCAAAAAAGATACGAGCTATATTTACTACCTTAAGCCGAGGTCCACTGAATACAAAATCGTAGCTGACCTCCCAGACTCCAACAAGGGAGCTCGAAACAATTACTTCATTACCTCGGGGAACTGGGAATTTGCCCCAGACGAGGACCTCCATCTCTATCCTCTTCCTCGATCAGTTTTTGTAGAGGGCAATGGTAAGAGCCCTGCGTCCATACTTGTTTGTTTCAAAGTCTTTGATACTCTTTATTTGTTTCTAATGTCTATTTTTTCTTGCAGCTCTTCCTCAGCCTCTAAAGGGTTTCGGTCAATCTTTCTTTCCTAGCAAAGACTTGAGGAGACTTTTGTATCTACCAGTTCTCAAGCGGAAGGCCCCTCTACTTCTCAACTTCATTCCAACGTATAAGTCGGTTCTTCCCGACGTCCCAAAAAAGAAGAAGAAAAGCCTTTCTCCACCTTCTGCCACAACTCCACAAGTTGCGTCCACATCTCAGACAGACCAAGGATCAACCTCTGATCCTGCTGAGCAGCCGTCAACCTCGGCTCCATATCTGATTCCGATATCCCAACGACAACGCCGGCGACGAACCGTTTTTGCTGTTGAAATGGGCCGCCAGAAAGCTATTGCCAAAGATCTCCTGGCCAACATTTCTTCTGATGCTGACGCTCAGCCTACGCAAACACAGCCTCCACCAAAATATAAAAGAATTAAAAAGGCTCAACCAAAGGCCAAGGTGACTCAGGCTGACACTGAGGACACCTTGCTGATTTCTAAATTGCATGAGAGCGACAAGTCTCAGTCTGCTGCTGGGAAGAGGCGTTCTAAGGCCCAACCATCCGAGTCCCCAAGATCAAAAAAGCCGAGGTCATCCTCTGCAACCACCTCGGGATCCAAAAAACATGATGCCCCCTGGGCCCCCAAAATTACTCTGGAAAAAAAACCAGTTATGGCTAATGATAGCGCTGATGATATCAACATCGGCGTAGCCCTCAGTACTGCTCTGCTTCTTCCCGGCGACCTTGACCGAAACGTCGAGTTGAGCGAGTATGAAAACTACGCTCTGATGCTTCAACGCTCCGTTCAAGTAATTGTCTTTGTCTGGCAACTTTTTCTTTCTTTCTGTTCATTCCATACTTGTAACCTTTTCTAACAACTTCTGTTCTGTTTACTTTCAGGCCATCCAGCATGCCTATTCTTTCTCAATCTAATCTTCTGAGAATCGAGAGAAACTGGCCAAAATGAAGAGAGAGGTCTCCAGTCTTCAAAAGGCCAACAAAAGTTTACAATCAAAAATGAAAAAACTAGAAGACCAGGCCGAGGCTGCAATCAAGGCCCAAAACGATGCCGAAGAAAGGCAGAATCTGTTGAGGCCATCAAGAAGGTTCTTGAGGCCCAGAAGAGAAAAGTCGAAGAAAAGATGGCCCAGGCCTAGATAGAACTGCAAGACGCTATGGCCACCAAAGAGGCCGAAGTCAAGGCAGCCGATGAAAAGGGTTACAACGAAGGGGTTGCCGACGTCACGGCGGATTATGAAAAGCAAGTGAAGCTAGCATACAACAAGGGTTTCACCCTTGGTTGGATGACCTTGCTGAAAAGGCTTGATGTCCCCGAGGACTCCCCCCTCAGGAATACCGATATCCTTTCTCTGCCATTTCCCCCAACTCCAAGCCAAACCGTTGACGATGACTCTGAGTCCGAGGAGAAGGTTTTGGTGAGGAAGCTCAAGGAAGCTGCTGGGGCCAAGTCACCTACTCAAAATGAGCAAGTCCTGGACTTGACTCAAGATGAGGAGGATGAGGAAGTCTCCAAGGATGCCACTCCAGAGAAGGAGTCATCGGGCGTGCCTCCTGCCGACAAAAGCGTAGATGAAACCCTTCAAGAAATTGATGCTGAACTTGCGGCTGAAAAGGTTGCCGAGATGTCTTCTCAGCAGTCTTTCGAGGTCCAAACCCAACCTGCTGCTGAAGACCATTGATTTCATGTTTTTCTCTTTCTTTTGTGTACTTTGTTTCTTCTTTCAAAGTAATGTAAACTCTTTAAGTTGCCGATGTGCCTTTTAATGAATGCAACTTCCTTCTTTCTTGAATGTTTGCATTGTTTGTCTTCCCTTTATTTCTTCTTGTATGACTTTCATACTTAGAATAATTTTGGGTTCTTCAAGATGCGCCATTGTCTTGTGCAATCTTCTCGGGATGAAACACTTTAGTTTACATCGGCAAGTACATAAGTATTTAGCTCAATACTTCCTTGGTTTTAACTTGTAAATTTTTCTCAAATTTCAACAAGTGTTTTAACATTATCTCGGTTTTAACTTTAACTTGTAAACTTTTCTCAACTTTCAAGAAGTGTAAAACATCATATCGGTTTAACTTCAACTTGTAAACTTTTCTCAAGTTTCAACAAGTGTTAAACATCATATCGGTTTAACTTCAACTTGTAAACTTTTCTCAAGTTTCAACGAGTGTTAAACATTATATCGGTTTAACTTCAACTTGTAAACTTTTATCAAGTTTCAACAAGTGTTAAACATCATTTCGGTTTTAACTTGTGAACTTTCTCAAGTTTTAACAAGTGTAAAACATCATATCGGTTTAACTTCAACTAGTAAACTTTTCTCAAGTTTCAACGAGTGTTAAACATCATATCGATTTAACTTCAACTTGTAAACTTTTCTCAAGTTTCAACAAGTGTTAAACATCATTTCGGTTTTAACTTGTAAACTTTTCTCAATTTTCAACAAGTGTAAAACATCATTTCGGTTTAACTTCAACTTGTAAACTTTTCTCAAGTTTCAACAAGTGTAAAACATCATATCGGTTTAACTTCAACTTGTAAACTTTTCTCAAGTTTCAACAAGTGTTAAACATCATATCTCTTTTCTCTGCTCCCTAATGTGAACCTAAGTTCCACTTGGGGTCTCATTATGCATGTCTTCCAGAAACAACGTTATGTATCTTTATCAGTCACAAACATAGAAGAATTCTGTTGAAGTTTTATTCATTATGTCGGCAAACAACAAGAAAAATTCAATGATAGAAAAACTTCAGATTACAAGTATTCCAGGGTCTTGGCAACTCTTTGCCCTCATTATCTTCAAGCCAATATGCCCCATTGCCTAATACCAAAGTGATTCTGTAGGGTCCTTCCCAGTTTGGGCCAAGTTTGCCCTCCTTGGGATCCTTCTTGTTGCCGACGATTTTTTCTCAAGACTAGGTCGCCGACTTGGAATTTCCTTGGGTTGACTCTTTTATGATAAGCTCTGGCGAGCTGCTGTTGGTAGGCTGCGAGCAGAATTGCAGCCTTCTCCCTTCTTTCTTCTAGTAAGTCCAGATCTCGGGCTAAGAGTACATCATTAGTCTCGTTCTCTACTCCTTGGGTTCTGATCCCAGGGATGCCGACTTCAAGCGGAATGACAGCTTCTGTGCCATAGGTCATGGCAAAGGGGGATTCCTCCGTTGACCTTCTCGTCGTAGTCCGATATGCCCAAAGTACATTTGGTAGTTCATCCACCCACTTTCTTATTGCTGCTTGCAACCTCTTCTTTATCCCATCTAGGATAACTTTGTTGGATGTTTCTGCTTGTCCATTGCTTTGAGGAAAGCTTGGGGTTGAAAAGTAGTTCTTGATCTTGAACTTTGCACAGAAGTTCTTGATTAGTTTGCTGTCAAATTGTGTTCCATTGTCAGCAACTATTGCTCTCGAAATCCCAAATCTGGTGATGATGTCCCTTTATAAGAAGTTCTTCACGTCTACATCTCAGATCTTGGCTAGGGGCTCAGCTTCTATCCACTTGGTGAAGTAATCTGTTGCTACCAGCAGGTACTTCCTTTGTCCAGTTGCCTGGGGCAGTTGCCCAACGAGATCCATGCCCCATTGGGCAAATGGCCAAGGACTGGATACTGGGTTAAGGTCTGCTGCTGGCTGGTGTATCAATGGTGCAAACCTTTGGCATTTTTCACATTTTTTCACATAGGCTTCAGCATCTTTCTGCATGTAGGGCCACCAATACCCCTTGGTAATGGCCCTATGGGCAAGTGATTTGCCCCCAGTGTGGCTTCCATAGATTCTTTCATGTATTTCATACAAAAAATCTTTAACTTGTGACGGGTGTACACACCTTAAAAGGGGTCCAGTGAAAGATCTTCTGTAGAGATGTCCTTCTGCTGTCAGACTGAATCTCATCGATTTCAATCTGATCTTGTGTGCCTCCTTGTGGTCGTCTAGCAGCTTTCCTTCTTTCAAGAATGCAACAATTGCATCCATCCAGCTTGGTCTCATGTCTACACACATTGCTTCGTGCTCTATGGTCAGTGGTTCGATGCTCGGGCCCGACAAGTATTCGACCATTATTGTCCTTGCTTTTCTAGGTTGTATTGCACTGGTCAGATTGGCTAGTGCATCGGCGTGACTGTTATCATCTCGGCTAACCTGATGTAGTTGGCAATTATGAAACAAAGCTACTAACCTGTTGACTTCCTTTGCGTAGGCTGACATTCTTTCATCTCAGGCTGCAAACTCGCCCGTTGTCTGGTTGACTATGAGCTGTGAGTCACAGAAGACTATCACTTCATCTGTTTCTGCTGCAACTGCCAACTTTAGTCCTGCAATTAATGCTTCATATTCTGCTTCATTGTTTGAGGCCTTGAACCCCAATCGAATGGACTATTCCAATACTTCTCCATCTGGAGATACCAGTACTACTCCTGCTCTCGCTCCTTGCCGGTTTGAGCTCCCATCGACAAACAGTCGAAAGGAGTCGCCGATGTAAATGCTGCAGGGTCTGAGTTTTTTCTTTTTCCTTTGTTCTGTTGCATTTGGCTGGGCTTCTCCTTGCTTGCTTGGACATCATTCATCTCAGCTCAACGGAGCCCGATGTGTGATGGATTCTGGTGTGAACTCGGCCACGAAGTCGACCAAAACTTGGCCTTTGATTGCTTTTCTGTACTCTAAGTCATACTGGCCCAAAACGACTGCCCATCTGGCTATTCTTCCTGTCAGGTTTCCTTCAAGGGGTGTTCTGTTAGCACCACAATGTTATGGGCCTGGAAGTAATGGTTCAGCTTCTTTGAAGCCATTACTAAAGCTAGTGCCAATTTCTCTAAGGGTAGATACCTTGTTTCTGCATCGGCCACGGTTTTGCTTACATAGTAAACAGCCCTTTGCTCTCCTTTTTCTTCTCGGATTACCACTGCGCTTACTGCGTGTTCTGAAACTGCTAAGTATAGGAACAGCTCCTCCCCAGGTTTTGGATTTGAAAGAACTGGAGTTGTGGTCAAATACTTCTTCAGGTCGGCCAGGGCGGCCTCGTATTCTTCTGTCCATAAGAAATCTGTGGCTTTCTTCACTAAGTTGAAGAAAGGTTTGCACTTGTCTGAGCTTCTGCTTATGAACCTGTTCAGGGTTGTGGCCCTTCCAGTCAACATTTGTACCTGTTTTGCTGACGTCGGGCTCTTCAATTCAATGATGGCCTTAATCTGATCTGGGCTGGCCTCAATGCCTCTTCTAGTCACCAGGCATCCTAAAAACTTACTAGATCCTACTCCAAATGCACACTTCGTTGCATTGAGTTGGAGCCGATATGTTTTAAGGATGTCAAAGACTGCTTTCAGGTTGGCCAGATGACCTTCAGGTTCTTTGGTCTTCACGACCATGTCATCGATGTAAACTTCCACCGTTCTGCCAATCAGGTGATTGAACATCTTGGTTACCAGCCTTTGGTAAGTTGCTCTTGCGTTTTTCAACTCGAAAGGCATTACTCTGTAGCAGTACAACCCTTTGAGAGTGATAAACGCAGTTTTCTCTTCATCTGAGGGGTACATGGCTATCTGATGGTACCCTCTGTATGCATCCAGGAAGCTCATCCTTCCATGCCCCGAAGTGGCGTCTACCAGCTGGTCAATCTTGGGTAGAGGGAAGTTATCTTTGGGACAAGCTTTGTTCAGGTTAGTAAAGTCTACGAAGACCCTCCATTTACTATTCTTTTTCTTTACCACCACTGTGTTTGATAGCCATGTCGGGTAATCTACTTCTCGAATGGCCTTGGCCTCGAGAAGTCTGTCTACTTCCTCCTCCACTGCTTCGACGTGTATCAACATCGGTCTTTTTGCTCGTTGGACTACCAGTTTGGCCGACCTGTCGACGTTCATTTTATAGCAAGTGACCTTGGGGTCAATACCAGACATTTTGTAGGACGTCCACGCGAACACCTCAATATTTGCTCTTAGAAAAGTTTCTATCTCTCTTTCTTCTTCTTCGACTAGGCTCGAGCCGAGAGGAAAGAAGCGTTCCTCATCCCTCTCTTGGACGAGAATTTTCTTCAGTGTTTCTTCACTCTTTTCGACCGGCTCCTTGCCGACATCCTCTAGGACCTCCACGTCCTCGTCTTCAATTTCTGCTTTCTCTGGTTTTCAAATGCTGCAGGTGGATTTCATTGCTGCCATAGAGCAATTCTTTGCCTGCAGCTGATCTCCTCTGACCTCCTCAATCCCAAACTCTGTTAGGAACTGCATGCAAAGTTGAGAGAACAGCCCTCATTGCATGCAACCATGGCCTTCCCAAAATGATGTTGTAAGGAGAGGGTGTATCAATTACGATAAACTCAGTTGTTATTTTCCTGGTGCCTGCCTGCACCTCCAAGCTGGTTGTTTCCAGTGGCCATGTCGGCGTTCCATTGAACCCGATCATTGGGCTATTGGATTGCTCCATGTCGTCTGGTTGAAGGTCGAGCTCCTTGTAACATCGGACGTACATTATGTCACAAGAGCTGCCCTGGTCAATCAGGATGCGCTTTACTTGGCGTTCCCCAACCTAGAGGGATACTACCAAGGCATCATTATGCGGATACTGCACCATCTCAAGGTCAGCATTAGAAAAGGACACTACTGGTCCTTGGTACTCCTCTGCTCGATGTCTCTTCTCCCCGACTTGGTAGACATGCTGCAAATGTTTTACCTTCTGGGTCTCCCCCCGAATCTCATTTTCGTTGACCTTCGAGTGAATTACATTAATTACCCGAGGTCCTCCTGCTTGTGGTTGCTGTGCTGGGGGAGGTGGAGCTGCTGTCGCCTGAGGCAATCTTGCATGTTCTTCCCTTGTTCTGGCTTCGTCGACAAGGTCTCTCAGATGGCCTTGCCTCACCAGGTCTTCCAAGTGTGTTTTCAGGGCTCTGCAGCCCTGAGCCATATACCCATGTTTATTGTGGTAAGCACAATGCCTACCAAGGTTTCTTCCCATGAATTCTCCTGGTGCCTTTGCCGGTGTTTTGAAATAGGGCTGATTCTGAATTTGATCCAGGACTTTGTGAATTGGGATTCGAAACACGGTTGTCACTGCTTGTGTTGCCCTCAGTTCTATCTCCTGCTTGCTGGACCCGTTGTTACCTCGGTCTCGCTTCGGTGAGCCGTTTCCCTTTTCTTGCTTTGCCTCCTTGGTCCCCGATGTATCTTCTTCGACTCTGGCGTACTTCTCGATCCTCGCCATGAGCTTCTCCATGCTTTTTGGCAATGTCTTTGCCAAAGATTTTCGTAGTGGGTAGTTGTCTTTTAGGTTGTTCTTGAAAGATACGACCGCTACCTCTTGATTACACTCTGGTATTCTGTTGAACACCTCATAGTACCTTTTTGCATAGGCCCTAAGGCCTTCTTCCTTACTGATCTTCAGAGCCACTAATGCGTCCACCCTTAATGGCTGCAACTTGTTTGTCACGAACCTGGCCACAAACATCTCGGCCAGGCCTTCCCAAGTCTTAACGCTTTCCTTCGGTAATTTGTGGAACCAATCTGATACAATCTCCCCAAAAGATGAAGGGAACACTTTGCAGAGCAACGACTCGTTCCCACTATATAATGCCATCGAGTTCAAGTATAATCCAACGTGGAAGTTGGGGTCTGACTTACCATCGTAAATTTGGAACCTTGGCACACTGAATCTCTTCGGAGCCTCAAATTTGTCTAGCTCCACCGAGAATGGTGTTCTCGGCTTTTCAGGGGAAGTTACCTCGGCATCGGCATTCTGCTGTTTCCTCTTGATGTAATCTCTCAAGTCTTCTTTGCTCCATCCAAGAGTTCGGCTATCTCCTGACTTCAGTCTTTTCGGCATACTACTCTCAGCTTCATGGTGGGTCCTTTTCGATTTTTCTCCGTGAGTTATGTCGAAGTAGAGCGCCTGCCCCTGAACATGTCGATGTTCTTTGGGGTCTGCCTCCTTGGCGCGATGCGTCCTCCGCGATTCTTCTCTCCTCGACTCTCCTCGTCCGACCTCCCCCGAAGGCCGGTGAGAGTGTCTCTCGCTCCTGGCGTACTGGGGGATTTCTGGGAATGGTTTCTGCCCTCCCTTCTGTGTATTGGCCACTGGGATCGGCGTGCCCTGCAGTGGGAACGGTGGCTGCATGACATTGTTTTGCATTGTAAAATTGATGACCGATTGCAGGTCTGCCAATTTGTTCGCCATCTCCTTTACCTCTTCATCCCTCTGCAGGCATCTCCTTCCATACCTGGAGGTCATCCTCATTGTAGTACCCACTTCGATCTGGCTTCTTTGGTACGTCATCATCCTGGCCGACGTCTTTCTTGCTGTGATTCTGGTCACGAGTTTCTGTGTTGCGGTTGTCTCCTTCGATGTCAAGGTCAATAGGTCTGCCACTCCCAGCAAGAGTGTCGTCCCCAATCTTTTCCTTCTGTCCGTCACTGGCCATCTATTCTTCTTTCTTTCCCACAAACGGCGCCAAATTGTGTGAGTGATTTTCCGATCACACTACCCAACTCAGTATTCAGCTGGAGAGAACTGGCAGAATAGATGACACTAGGCTGACCTGCAACAGAAAGAGAAGATTCCGGCGGTGGTTCGTCCACCCGGGGGCACTCCGACGATCAAGTCAGTATATCTCTCAAAGATAATCAATAGTGCTAAATTCACTGTTTAGAACATAAATTGCATACCTTAGACCCATGGGGGTGCCTCTCTTTTATAATTAACTCAATCCTTGTCCCACTAGAAGCCTAGCTTCAATGGACCCTTGCTCAGTGCTTATCCTGGACTCTCTAAGAGATAAAGATAAACTCCCTAAGAGCTTTATCCTTATCCATGTCATAGTCCTTCCTTATTCAAGGACTCTTGTCCCTTATCCGCTTATCTCGGATTCCGATATCTTCGGAGATAACCTCGGCTTTGTCGAGATCACCTCGGCGTCATGTCCTGGACACGTGGCACCTCGGCTGACACGTCAGCGTCACCTTGGCCTCGTGTTGGGATTTAGAAAATATATCCCCACAATTATCATGCTTTTATATTAGATGACTAGGAATATACAAAGATTGTCTTGACGAAAATTAATCACTTGATTGAATCTTTCTTTGACCTAATTTTGCAAAACTTTGCCAGTATTTTTTTTCTCTCTCTCTAGGACTCCATGGTTGAGTTTAGAGAGCCTATGAAATGGGATTATGAGATGAGATTACAAGTATGATGATATTAAATTGGACATTTCATAAGGTGAGAAGCTAAATAATCTTTCAATCCCAACCCTCCATTCTCAAGAGATTCATAATATGCTATTTTTATTAATCCAATCTCTCTCCCTCTGTGTTTTCAAGTTGTTCGTGGTGAACTTTATTGAGTCTTTTTTTTTTTTTTTGGAACAAGTACTTATTTTTTGAGCTTGCTTGAAGCTTTCTGTCACTAGTTTTTCCAATTTTTTTTTCATTTCTAGAGTGTTCGTCGTCTATTTCATGATTAGATCGGTTGATATATGTATTTTTTTCATATTATTTGTTTGTTTTACAATATTTATACATGTTGTAGGATTAATTGGTTGATATATATTTATTTTTTTATGATGTTAGTGTTGGAACAATCTTATATGTAAAATAAATAATGTGAAATAAATCAAACAAATGAAAATAAATTACTTACAGAATTTATTTACCGAAACGAAAAAGTATAAAAATAATCAAGTCGAGTGTGTGACACTTTGTGCTTAAGATAGATTCACCCCATTCTGGTGCTTATGAATAAATGGCGTCTATCTCCCAAGATACAATGATATACACAGATTGTAGTAGCACTCCAAACAATCTGTACGGCGAACCAGAACCTATATTCTATACTCTCAGAAATTTCTCTATAAACTAGAATGAAGAACAATGCAAACAGAAAGCAAAAACGGTAAGAGAATTTATTTTTTCTAGATGTGAAAATCTGTTGGAAAAGTCTCCTATTTATAGGAAAATGGGTGACTGTTTGGTAGATTCAAACAGGTTCAAGTTTGAATTGAACAAGTCTGATCAAGGACCGAACATATGCAATTCAATCTGAACAGATAAAGACTTCAAACTGAATAGGTGTAGGTTTATTTTTTTCAAATCTGTTTGATCTGCTGGAAAATGTGGAAGAAAATTTTAGACCAGAAGATGTTTGGACAGAAAATTTGAACTCAAGTTTGGCGCAAAAAGTTGAATTAATTTCGTTTAGAAATTTAAATAATTTTCCCGCAACAATTTGAAAATATTCAAGTAAATTTTGTCCAAAAAATTAATATTATAACCGACCCGATCCACACCCGCGCCCGACACGGCTAGGCCGGCCGGTCGAATGGAAAACGATGGCAGCGTACGCGTACTTGTAATGGTTTAAGCCTAAGCCTACTTTGTCCATAAATCCTCCCTTCTACAAACTTGGGTGCCCTTTGGGCCCAACCCAAGTTTGTCTTCCTAGAGCTTATAAACACATACAAGCTCTCTTAAAGTTTCAATGTGAGACAAACATTTCAAGGAAACCCACATTTTACTCTTTAATTGTCTATTCCATGAACCCGAAAAAAAATAACTTCTCATTCACTCATAAATGGTTTTGATGAACCGTTTGTGCCATGTGACTTCTCATATGGTAAGGAACACATCACCTCTTTGGGCCCACCCCAGAAGACGTGTGGGCTCTACTCAAATTTGGGTTCAAAGTTGGCCCACAATAAGCCTATAAAAAATCATAATCCAACAATTCCCCACATAAATGGAATTTGACGAATAGAAAATGTAACAACATGATCTAATTATAGAGAGTACAAAAATCGGTGATATTCTGCAAAGGATAGGTATCTTTTGACTTTGAACCTTCCCTTATGAGACACTATCGGATTTAGTAACTAACTAGTGAACATGATGTCTTGAACTGTTCAACCATTTGTGTAATCTAAGACAATAGAACTCACACAATATATTACCAAACACAGTTTAGTTCTCACTATTGTGTTCATTTTGGCCCTGAACAACCTATTCTTTCATGAGTGCTTCAGAAAATTGTAACCCTTCACAAGTCTCATAGAACCAGCCCAGTGCACACTCATATCCTACCATACTTCACTAGGTATTCCTAGATATAAGAAGCATTAAAAGTACTACTTAACCTAAAACGCTGCAGACATCACTATTTCATCATAGAAATGGGTAGGAGTTTGACTCTCCAGTGATCCTTATGAGTCATGCACAACTCGGTTGTCCCTTTGAACTTAGATCTTGGGATCTTCAATCAACTAGGTTGGGTTGCTGTTGTGGTAACTCTTATCTAATAGGTTTAACTCTTATTCCTCTCGATGAATTCTCGACTAACTCTCTTGCTAACCTTTTGGTTAGTGGATCCGCTATGTTGTTTTTAGACTTCATACATTCAATGGAAATAATTTCATTAGAGAGTAGTTGTCTCACGGTGTTATATCGACGACGAATGTGTCGCGAATTACCGTTATACATATGACTTTGTGCTTAACGTATTACTGATTGACTATCACAATGTATGCATATAGTAGGCACCGGTTTTGGCCACATTGGAATATCTTCAAGGAAGTGACGAAGCTATTCTGTTTCTTCCCTAACTTTACCTAAAGATAAAAATTCTGATTCCATAGTAGACCTAGAAATGCAAGTCTGATTGGAAGATTTCCAAGATACAACCGCACCACCAAGGGTAAAGACATACCCATTAGTGGATTTTGAGTCTATAGTATCCGATATCCAATTTGTGTCACAGTATCCTTCAAGTATTGCTGAATATCTAGTATAATTTTGCCTAATGTTATGAGTAAATCGGAGATATCTTAGAACCCTTATAATAGCTTTTCAGTGTTCTACTCCTAGATTACTCATATATCTACTTAATTTACTTACTGCATATGCTATATTTAGGCAAGTGCAGTTCATCAAGTACATTAAGTTTCCAATAATTTGGGCATACTCTAATTGAGATATATGTTCCTATACATTCTTAGAAAGAAACAAATTATGATCATCATCTTTGCTGAATTTGTCAAATATTTTCTCAATGTAATGTGATTGTGGCAAAGCATATCCTTCAGACGTTTTGATAATTTTCATATCAAGAATTATATCAGCAACCCCCATGTCCTTCATGTCAAAATGTTTATTCCACATTTTCTTGATAGTTTTAATTATGCCATTATTACTACCTATGATGAGCATATCATCTACATAAAGACATACTGTTACATAACCTTTGTTTGTGTTTTTAATATAAACACATTTGTCACATTCATTAATTTTAAATCCATTTGACATCATTGCCTTGTCAAATTTCTCATGCCATTGCTTTTGCGCTTGTTTTAAACCATATAATGATTTAACTAATTTACACACTTTCTTTTATTTTCTTGGAACAGAAAATCCTTCTGGTTGTTCCATGTAAATTGCTCCATCTAACTCACCATTTAAGAAGGATGTTTTAACATCCATTTGATGAATTTCGAGATTATTCAAAAATACAATGGCAATTAGCATTCTAATGGATGTTATTCTAGTAACTGGTGAGTATATGTCAAAGTAATCAAGACCTTCTTTTTGTCTATATCCTTTAACCACAAGTCTTGCCTTATATTTGTCAATTGATCCATCTACTTTAATTTTTCTTTCAACAATCTACTTGAACCCAAGAGGTTTACAACCGGTTGGCAGATCCACCAATTTCCAAGTGTGATTTTGCAAGATGGATTCAACTTCACTATTGACCGCCTCTTTCTATAAAGGAGCCTCAGGATTGGACATAGCTTCTTTGAAAGTTAAAGGCTCGTTTTCTAACAAAAAAGTTAGAAAATCTGAACTAAAAGATTTTGAGGTTCTAGCACGTTTACTACGCGTAGGTTCATCTTCTTCATTTTGATATAACTTTTGCTCTTGTTCTTGATCATGACTAGTAATAGCATCATAAGATCTTTTGTTAGTACTAGTCTTTTGTCCTGCTTTATTAGGAAACGCACATTCAAAAAATGAAGCATTCCAAGATTCAATAATAGTATTTCTATGCATTTCGGAATGTTCTGACTTATGAATCAAAAATCGATATGTACTACTATTCATGGCATAACCAATGAATATACAATCAACAGTTTTAGGACCTATCTTAGTTTTTTTTAGGACTAGGAATAGCCACTTTAGCCAAACACCCCCACGCTTTTAAGTATTTGTAGGATGGTACACTACCATGCCACATTTCATAAGGTGTTTGATTCACTTTCTTTTGGGATACTTTCTTAAGAATATAATTAACAGAAAGTATTGCTTCCCCCTACAAGTTCTGAGGTAATCCAGAACTTAGTAACATGGCATTCATCATTTCTTTTAATGTCTTATTTTTCCTTTCAGCAATTCCATTTTGCTGAGGTGAGTAAGGAGCTGTAGTTTGATGAATTATTCCATGTTCTTTACAAAACTCACCAAAAGATGATTCATATTCACCACCTCTATCACTTCTTAGTTTTTTAATTTTCTTACCAAATTGATTTTCAATTTCATTCTTATATTGAATGAAAGTTTTCAAAGTGTCATCATTGGTTCGAATTAAATAAACATAGCTATATCTAGTATAGTCATCTATGAAAGTGATAAATATTTTTTTCCATCTCCAGTTTGAATTGGTTTAAAATCACAAATGTCACTATGAATTAATTCAAGTAGCTCAGTACTTCGTTCAATTGAATAAAAAAGACTTTAGTTAATTTTGCCTCAATACAAATTTCACATTTATGATTTAAATCAATGCCAAATTTAGGTAAACATTCCATATTAATTAATCTACACAAAGATCTATAATTGTCCTAGTCTACCATGCCACAAATTTGAAGTCTCAAGCAAGTAAAAAGAAGATATATTATTATTAATAATAGAAGGTACAACAATCATTACATTTATTTTGAAAAGGCCATTAGACATGTAACCTTTTCCTACATACATTTCATTTTTGGTAAGTACAAATTTGTCACTTTCAAAAACTAGCATAAACCCATTTTTACTTAACAGAGATCTGGAGACTAGATTCTTGCAAATATTTGGT
This sequence comes from Camellia sinensis, assembly GCF_055761805.1. Taxonomy (NCBI): domain Eukaryota; kingdom Viridiplantae; phylum Streptophyta; class Magnoliopsida; order Ericales; family Theaceae; genus Camellia; species Camellia sinensis. The sequence continues at coordinate 186,657,117 of NC_138963.1, read as the reverse complement.
ACATGCAGTACATTGTTGAGAGTGAGTTCCTTTTCAAATGTCATCTTCAAAATAATCTTTCCTTATCCTTCAACTTTAGAAGTCGAGGAGTTGCCCATAAAAAGTTGTTCGCCGTTGTCCGCCACAGAATAAGATGTGAACATCTTTTTGTCAGCATGGATGTGGCAAGTAGCACCAGTGTCCACCCACCATTCTTTAGGATTTCTGACAAGGTTTGCCTTGGAAACAACTGCAGAAAGATTTATGTCATCTACATAATTGGAAATTTTGTCCACTTCAGTCATGTTAGTTTGAGCAGGTTTCTTGCTTGATCTTCTTTTGCCTTTGCGTTTGCTATGGCAATCTTTGGCCCGATGTCCCTCTTTATCACAGATGTAGCATTTGTCATTGAACTTGTATTTCTTAGTTTCACCTCCTTTAGAGCCTTGTGCAAAACTTTCTCCAAAATACTTTCGTTTATTTGCTTTTAGAGCATGTTCCACCACATTTGCCTTAGAATCCATTGGATGCTTACTAGCCCGCTTTCCAGAATTGCGGTTGTCTTCCTTAATTTTCAAACGCACAATCAATTCTTCCAAAGTCATTTCTTTACGCTTGTGCTTGAGGTAATTCCTTTCAGCCTTGTGGTAATTTTTCAATTAAGGCAGCAACTTGGAATGATTCATTGAGAGACATGCCTTCTACATGATTGTCATGCAGAATAAGTTGGAGATATTGAACTTAGCTGATCACAGTCTTAGAATCAACCATCACAAAGTATAGAAATCTACCAACCACAAATTTCTTTGAGTCAGCATCTTCTGTTTCGTACTTTTTCTCCAAGGACTCCCAAAGTTCCTTTACCGTCTTAATAGGGTTGTACACGTTGTACAATGTATTATTAAGTCCATTCAAGATGTAGTTCCGGTGAAGGAAATCAGCATGTTTCCAGGCATTGACCGCAGCAACTACTTGTCAATTGGTTTAATCCTCTTTCAAAGTAAAAGCATTCTCGTGGAGAAAACGTGCCAAGTTGAGAGTAGTAAGATAAAACAGTATGTTCTGCTATCATCTTTTAAAATCAATTCCTAAGAACTTCTTTAGTTTTTCACCGTAATTGACTGATACAGTCACAACAGAAGAAGGAGTTGGAGCAATTACAGTTACCATACCAATACTGGTTTGAACATTAGTTTGACTAGTTTTAGTAGCTATGAATTCTGAATTATTAAACAAAATTATAATTAGAATTTTATACTACACAGAAAATTTAAACCATAAACACAGAATTTAATTCTTTAAAAATAAAATATTTATTTAAACAAATTAATTCTACACAAAAAAATATTTCTGTAACACTTTAAAGATTAAAATACTGAAAACAGAATTTTAATTAATGAAAACTTAGAAATTGTTTATGAAAACCAAAACTAATTTCTAACCAACTTCACAAATGAATATTCTAAAATTGTTAATGATAACCAGTATATTACTACTAGTTGTCAAAGAAAATAAACAGTATATTACTATTATTTGTCAAACAGTATATTGCTACTATTTGTATTTTTCAACCAGAATATTACTTTGAATAAGCACAGAAAGTAATTTCTGTAAGAAGAAGAAATGAAGAAAATGAAACAAATGAAAAAATTCTATTTAAACAGAACAATTCGAATCTGTCTTAAGATTGTTAGAATAATCTTCTGTATAAAATAAATAATGTGAAACAAATCAAACAAATAAAAATAAATTGCTTATAGAGTTTATTTACCGAAACGAAAAAGTACAAAAATGATCAAGTCAAGTGTATGACACTCTGTCCTTAAAACAGATTCGCCCCGCTCCAGTGATTACGGATAAATGGTCTTTATCTCCTAGGATACAATGATCTACACAGATTGTAGTAGCACTCCAAACAATCTGTACGGCGAACTAGAGCCTGTGTTTTATACTCTCAGAAATTTCTCTAAAAACTGGTACGAAGAACAGTGCAAACAGAGATCAAACGGGAAGAGAATCTATTTTTTCTGGATGTGAAAATCTGTTGAAAAGGTCTCCTGTTTATAGGAAAGTTGGTAACTGTTTGCCAAATCCGAACAAGTTTAAGTTTGAATTGAACAGGTCTGATCAAGGATCGAACATATGCAATTCAATCCAAACAGATACAGACTTCAAACTGAATAGGTGCAGATTTATTTTTTCAAATCTAATTGATCTATTTGATCTGCTGGAAAATGTGGAAGAAAATTTCGGACCGGAAGAAGTTTGGATAGAAAATTTGAATTCAAATTTGGTGTAAAAAGTTGAATTAATTTCGTTCAGAAATTTAAATAATTTTCCTGCAAGAATTTGAAAAAAAATCAAATAAATTTTGTCCAAAAAACCACACCCGTGCACGGCTCAATTAGCCGATCGGACAGACGGCGCCGCGTGTAGTGGTTTGAGCCAAAGCCTCTTGGGGCCCAACCCAAGTTTGTCCAGCTATAACTTATAAACACATACAAGTTCTTTTGAAGTTTCAATGTGGGACAAACATTTCAAAGAAACCCACATCTTACTCTTTAATTGTCCATTGCACAAGCTCAAAAACGACGTCAACTTTCCATTCACTCATAAATGGTTTTAACAAACCGTTTGTACCGTGTAACTTGCCATGCGGTAAAAAACACGTCACCTCTTTGGACCCATTCCAAAAGACGTATAGGCCCCACTCAAATTTGGGTTTAAACTTGGCTCAAAATAAGGCTATAAAAAACAATAATCCAACAGTTAGTTTATTTGTTTGTTTTGCTTTATTTATTAAAAGTTTATTTGTTTGTTTTACTTTATTTATTTATTTATTTATCATAAAAAAAATATTGATGATAATAGAGATGAATACATATAACTATCTATATAATAAAGCATAACGGATTTTGAAAATATATAAAATATATTAGAGATACATATCTTTTGAATGGCTGAGATCAATCCTTAAAATCTATTAACGGTGTAGATCAATGTGATTCCCGCTCAAACATCTCTCTCTCTCTCTCAGCCTTTCACATACCCACGTCTCTCTCTCCCTCTCTATCCTCACCTACATCTTCTTTCCATTCCCTCTTTATCTCTCTCTCTCTCTTTGTTCTTCTTCTTTCCTCTTCATACTGACGCTGCTCGCTTCTCTCCTTACAACCCTCCCTCATCGCTCGGCTTGCAAGGTAAGATGTCCTCAATTTCTATCTCTCCACTTTCCCTCTATTTCGATTTTTACCCCTCTCCTTCTCTCTCTGTTTTGATTTTTTATCTTTCTTTTTGTTTACATCTATTCAACGATTTCGTGCCTCATTTTTTGGGCATCACACACATGATCTGTATTCAAATGTTTCAGTGGCTTCAAGGTTCTGAAAATCGAACTCGCACTCGCAACCTTCCCTCTCGCTGCTCTCAAACTCGACTAGAAAGGTAATCTCGATTTCTGTTTCAATTTTTGATATTTCTTTTTGTTTACATCTGTTTGACGCTTTGGTGCCTCATTTTTTGGGCATCATACACATTTTTATCTCCCTAGATCGTTTGATTCATGGTATAGTGATCTGTAACCCTCTCTCTTGCTGCTCTCAAACTCTCTCTCTATCAGGTGAAGGAGATTCCAAGATTCAAAGTGAAAAACTCTAATCGTGAGTGAACTAAAACTTTAATTTCACTTAATTTTGAAGAATCATTGACTGTTACTAATTGTTTGATTGCTAATGACTAGAGTTTATTGATTCTATCTTATTTTTTGAATCCATAAGTGTATCTCTCTATCTAAGACCAAAAATGGCTTTGATTGGAAACTCCCACAACTTCTGTGATAGATTGGGGTAAATAGGTATTTAATCAGTGGAACATATTTTGAACATAGACTTAATCTCTAACTCCTATTTTTATTAAGAATTTTTTATTTGAAATTTTTTCGTCTGGTTTAACATTATTGTCATTTAATTTCAGAATCAATATATTGAAGCATTTTTTACTTCTTCATCCCCACCCCCTGGCAAAAATGAAAAGATATGCACAGTTTAGTGAGTTGCATATTTCACTAATCACAGAAAATATGATTTGGCTACCATTGTGAATATAGTTTGCATGTGTAATTTGCTTTTTATTATGTTCTTGATTTGTTGAGTTATATGAGTGTCTCACAATTTGCATATATTCTTGGGTGCAACACCCCCTGTACACCTTTGGGATTATTGTTATGTGAATTCCAAGTCTAACGGTCTATAGGGGTGTTTCAACAGATCAATTTGGTTGTTTCCTTTTTCTCAATTTCTTTTTTTAAAGCCTGAAATTTTACTTTCTTGTATGATCCAAAGGTTTAGTCATGGAATTCTTGGCTGATGACTGATGACTGATGGCTGATGGCTGGGTTTGTTATCCATTTTACCAAAGCACTGCTCATACTTTTTTCACTATCCACGCACTACTGGTACTACTTTAACCCACCACTACCACCAACCAATTCACACTATAGCTTTGTCCACAGACTTACATAAAACATTATTTAGCTTGCATAGGCAAATACAATTCCCTCATCTTCTGCCCATCAAGTTTCTACAAATTTCTGCAAATTTACATATGAATGTCTAAACTGTATTCATATTTTTTTTTTTTCGTTTTTTCTGCACTTGCCTTCATCCGTTGTTTTTACTTTTGCCTCTTCCCTTCTCTCTCTGTTTTTCTAGTAGATGGGTGATACCTATTTGAAAATTTTGATGCAGGGCTTCTACCAAAACCACATGGAAGAAGTGATCAAGTTCTTTGAAACCCAACACAAGGTAATGACATCCATTGTTACTACTTATACATACAAAGCTGAGTGTATGGCATTATAATGCTAGGACAAAAATATTGCATCTTCAATTTTATAACAACTGTCATCTCAAAATGTTTGGTGTTCAACTATTTTGGAATATCATAGACTTTTCCAAATATTGCTCTGTAGAGAGTTTCTGGCTCACATTCAAATTTATTATTTTTTTTAGCAGTACATGTTCAAATTTTTCCTCGCGAGGGAAGATTGTCAATTTCCTCTTTCCCTTACAACCCTTCTCGATTTCAGTATTGCAGTTTGAAATTAAACCTATCTTTCCTTAACCTTTTGGTATGATGATATTGAGAGTGGAATGAACAAGAGCCTAATTATAAAGGCATTGCAATTTCTTCATTTTCATTTTGGTTTCAGTTTGAGAGTGGAATTGTTGTCATTGTCCTATGAAGTAATATTTTCCTATCATTGTCCTTTGAATATTGCAAACATATTGATTTCTTGATGTGCTTGAGTTCTGTATGTCTAATTATAAAGGCATTGTTTGAGAGTGGAATGAAGTTGTTGTCATTGTCTTGTGAAGTAATATTTTCATATCCTAGAGGAGATATTATATAAATTTTTCTTTCCTCTCATTGCAATATACAATTGTTACTAACAATTATATATAATTTGTTTCTCAGTGGGTTTGAATCATTAATGTATGAAATTCCTCGCTCTTCTTTCATTTTTGATTTCATTATTTTTACCAGTTACCGAACAAAAATTTCCAACTCTAGAGCAGGAACTGAACTGATTCTCACCAAGGTAATCTCTTTCTTATTCTCTTTCTGCTCTGTTTTGTTACCCACAAAAGGTATTATGGGTTTTAATTCTTGGAACTCTAGAAAATGAAAACCTCAACATCATTTTGATAAGTAAGAAAACCCACCACTTTGATAGCAATTTGTTAGAAACTTTTTTTATTCTTCAAGTCACTACCTCACTTCTTGAGGTTTATTTGGTTGCTCACTTCTAATTCTATATAATCTGAACTGCTAACCCCAAATCTTGGCAAAACTTACCTTTATGAAGCATTCATATATGTGGATATATGCTTAAGTACTTGGTTGTAATCTTTGTTTAAAAAAATAGTACAGTTAATTTTATTTAATGAACCTTGGGTTTAATTTTTGTTAGATTTTTCCATTAACATTGATGTCAAAGAAGCAATTAGAACCTGTTTTTGAGGTTTGAGATATTTAATTACTCTGGTTCTTCTATGTTGTGTGCTTTTGGATGATTCATGTAACATTTTTTTAATCAATGTAGTAGTGTGTTATGTTCACAAGTTAAGGCTCAATTTTACCATCAATTGGTCAACCGACTTGACAAGATCGGATGAAAAAAAAAATCACCCGCTTCTAATCGAATTATGATTTGAAACCCGTTTGGGGATTATGGTTTGAATGAGAGTGGGAAAAAAATGAGTCGACTTGACCCTTTATTTGTGAATATTGATGCTGCTAGTGGAATTGAATGTTTAATTTTCTGTTTTGGGAACATCATAGCTGAGGCAATGTTATAGATCAGATTATTTATTCTCATCAAAGTTCAGATTACCTAATTTCCCTCAAACTTTTGTTTCCCATTGTCACAGGTTTTGGTTCTCGTGGTTTGATGACATTAGTGTTGGTATATTTGCTATGTCAATTTTTGCGTTTGGTAATTTGATTTCTCTTTCTCTCACTTTCTCTCTATCTCTATTTGTTTTTGGCTCTCTTTTTTGGAATAGCTATGTTCACATTTTCTGCAAAAAAAAATGAAGAGTAATTGAGTAATTGAGTAAAAAAAGAAAAGTAATTGAGTAATTGAAGTTCGCATGTATACATTTTTTGCGATAGCTATGTTTTGATGATATGGTTGCTTATGCTCTTAAGAGTGAAGGAGGTTATGTGTGGGCATGTAAGAATTATGATGGAGATGTTCAAAGTGATTTTTTAGCACAAGGTTAGTTAATTTTTTGGTAATGATTATCAAGTAAGCTTTGGTTATTTGTGAATATTGATACTGCTTGTGGAATTGAATGTTTAATTTTCTGTTCTGGGAACATCATAGCTGAGGCAATGTCATAGATCAGATTATTTATTCTCATCAAAGTTCAAATTACCTAATTTCCCTCAAACTCTTGGTTTGATGACATCAGTGCTAGTATATCTATTGTGTCAATTTTTGTGTTTCTTTTCAAATGCATTCTTTTATGTGCTTCCGCATTGAATGTTTGAGGATATGGATGGGCTACAGGTGTGCCCAGATGGAAAGACCATTGAAGCCGAGGTAGCCCATGGCATAGTCACCCACTATTACAGGGTTCATCAGAAAGGAGGTGAAACTAGCACAAATAGCATAGCAAATATTTTTGCTTGGTCAAGAGGACTTGCGCACAAGTGTGAGATTGTTATTGCATGGTTTTAAGTGCTACTGCTGGTTTATGCTATTCTAGATCCTCCTATACTTAAATTTAGTTTGCCTTGCAACCTTGGATTGAAAATAGCCATGTTGATCTTAAACTGTTGGATTTTACTCAAAAATTGAAAGCAGCCTGTGTTGCAAGTGTTGAATTAGAAAAAATGACAAAGGATCTTGCACTCCTAATCCATGGACCCAGTAAGTAGTGTCAAAAAGATGTTTTTCGGATGATTTACTTTCGGTGCATTGTTTGGCTGCTGCGAATTTAAAGAAAAAAAAAAGGGAAAAACAAATAAGAAAAAACAATTTGGGTTTTGGGTGACAGTATATAGAAATTTAATCACCGAAGTTGGGTTTTGTATTTTTAACATTTTGTTAGTAGCTGAATTGATTCTAACTCAATACTATATATGTTTGTTGGCTGTATAAATTGTATAAACCAATCACAATTCAACACGTGGCATGAGAAGAGCAATTTGGGAATGTAATATAAATTGCCAACTACAACCAGACACATATCAACCCATACTGGTAATAATGGGTCTGTGTAGCATTGGAATGATCAAGGGATATAAGGTGAGGTGGCTTAACGGCTATTCACGAGGTTCAAATTCAAAATCAAGAAAGAAGCCTAACTGCAAGCATGGCGTAGTGGAGCTGACTGTGAGAGAGCATGATCAGCGATCATAGAGGGATATTTCGACGGTTAGGAGCCCATTTCAACGGTTATCATTGAGAAGTATAAATAGCAAAGAAGGCCCCAGAAAGGTGGACCCAGACTCAGATCCAGAAGCCAATTTTATATTTACTTTATTTTCCTTCCAGTTTTTTACGATTCTTTACATTTCTGTTCTTCAAATTCTTATATTGCAATATCCTTTATAGATCGGATGAATACCCATCAACCAACTAACACAAGGCATACAGAGGAAATTTCAAATGTCCCTCAGCAAATATTGGCTAGGGATAAATAGCCTATGCAAAGTAATGGACATACTAATGGTCAAACTAGTAAACAAAATTATGAAAGATCATCACTTTAGTCTTGGTATGAGCCTCTTTCGAGGCCTATGGTAAATTAAAATGCCTCATTACTTAACAATGAAGCCATGCAAATTGGTGGATCTGAGCCAACACAAGAAAATGGCATGAGAATATTTCTAAATCCCATGTTCGAAGCCATACCTAGTACAAGGGGGTTCACTAATCCTTTGTTCGAATTTGTACCCGGGGGGTTGGAAGGGTTTCCTACAACTGGAAGAGAAACAACACATGTTCCTCCTATTACAGCACCTTTCGCAGGTTCTTTCGCAGGACAGGCTCAGAGAGGTCAACCATATCCTCAACAACAGCCAGCACCACAGGGACAGCTAGTCCCAAATAGACCTCTATATGGACCAAAAGGACCTCAGGCATAAGGTTTTCTGCCAAATCCTGTGTTTGTTCCTCTAGTAGTGGCCAGCAAGCACAAAATATGGTTCCTAGGTACCAAATTGTTAATATTGTTAGAGAAATGTGTAGACCTATGACTCGAGGGGTTCAAACTCTTGTGTATAAGAATCCATACCCATAATGGGTTAATAGGGTACATGAATACCCAAAAGGGTTTAAAATACCAGATTTTGCTCTTTTTTATGGAAATGGAAACTAGTCAATAGTAGAACATATTGCTAGGTTCACTGCCCAATGTGGTGAATTTACTAATAATGATTACATGAAGTTAAGACTTTTTTCAAATTCTCTAATTGGGGTAACTTTTGTATGGTATATTAACCTTACACCTGGCTCTATCCAAACTTGGCAACAAATTGATGAGGCATTTCATGCCCAATTCTTCCAAACGGAACCAGAAGTTTCTATGGCAGATTTAGCAAGGTTGAGTCAAAGGCTTGATGAGAAGATTGTTCAATTTATTACCAAATTCAAAAGAGCACGAAACAAGTGTAGGATCATTCTACCAGAGCCTGAATTTGTGAGATTGGCTCAAAATGGTTTAGAGTTTAGGCTTCGAAAGAAGTTTGACTCAACTGAGTTTCGAAACTTAGTAGAATTAATCTATAAAGTGTCCAAATACAAACCACTACTTGAGGAAGAATAAGATCGAAGTAATGCATCATACAAGACTTATTATAAAGATCCTAATTATGAGATTGATGCAGCAGAGATCGTAGGGAAAGAGCCTATGATCTGTAAGGTGTTAATTCATAAAGACACTACAATAGATCAGCAATTTAAAAACAAAGACCTTCATAGGAAATATTCTTTCGATTTAACAAAGGCAAATGACATTTTTGATCATTTGCTTGCACCGAATTTCCTAAAGTTACCAAAATGAGTCAAAATTCTTTCTCCAAAAGAACTTAAAGGAAAAATATATTGTAAATGGCACAATTCTTAGTCTCACTCAACTAAAAACTAAATTATTTTTTGGGACAAGATCCAAGAACATATTCGAAATGGGAGTTTAAAATTCCCAGCTAAAGCAGAGAAAGCTATGGGGATTGACACTAATCCATTCCCAGAAATTAGAAAAATTACAGCCAACATTATTATGCTAGACTTCCAGAACTTATCCTTGAGGGAATTGGAAGAGGTTAATGTGCAGATGCATGTTGCCAGTCAAACTACTGTCAAGAAAGATGCCAGAAGTTCACCAGCAAATGGGTAGGGCTTTGCAAACCAAAGGGAGAACTCTAGTGAGGAAGCACTGGATGACAACTCTTTAGAGGCAGTTGTCATGCAAAGGATGTGTCCCAGATGCAGGTTAAGTTACAAAGGGTTGAAAGGGCTCCCGATTGATGGGAAGCAATATTACAAGGATATGCAAAGACGCCCTAAACCAACTAGTGCCTACAACAAAAGGTCATACCCAACTAGTCCTAGACAGCAGCCATTCTTGGCTGGACCAACAGCCACTAGAGTGCATTCCCAGGGCAAGAGACCTCTACATGAGTTCAGACCACCCAACTATTATAGAATAGAGGGCAATCATCCTGAGAGGAGACCTGAAGTGGGCTCAGGTTATGGGATCAGAGCCAGAGATTGGCCTCCTAGACCAGCCTTACGCAAGATGGAAAATAACCACCCTCATGGAAGGCCTGAATTAAGCCCAAGACAGTGAGTCAGGGCAAGCAGTGGCCTCCACAGGCAACTTCAAAACTAGCTTCGAAGGCAGAAAAAGGCAGTTCAACAACTGGGCTAGTGGGTTCATGGGTACCTGGGGGGTTCCAGATTGGTTTGTCATGCAGAACAAGTCTAAGGAAATACCTACCCAGAGAAGTGTTGTTGGAGACCAGGATAGGATGGTTAAACCTCACTTGGTGGCTCCAAATAATTGGGTGTTACTAAAGCATCCAAAAACAAAGGAACCAAATATGGTCCTAGTAATTTCTAGGTCCCAAAGAAGGAAGATCCAGCGAAGGTACACTCAGTACCAAAAGGATTTGAAAGAAAGTGAGAAAAGTTCTTCATTGGCTCAACCAAAAGGTAAGACAGAAGAAAGAGGAAATCCAGAGTTTGATCATAGTCCAAAATCGACTCCTCAGGATAGAAGGAGTTTCAGCAAAGAGCAATTGGCAAAAGTTTACTCTGAACTGAAAGCCAAAGAAAGATCCAGTTTAGCGGGTCTTGAAAAGGCTGAACAGACAGAGAGAAAAGTTGACCTAGGCCAAAGGAAAGAGATGGTTGAGGAGAAGATGTTTGAAGCCTTCATGGCTGATTAGACATTTTTGGTCAAAAAACCAGTAAGGGCAAACCATTCGAAGGAAGTCACTAGTACTGAAGTGCCAGAATGCAGCATGGAAGATGTTTCTAAAGTAATTGAACAAGTTGGCCTGAAAAAAAAGCAAGTACAGCCAATGATTCAATTTGGCTCATTTCCTCCAATGTCAGTGAATATGGTGCATATACTACCACAGGAGTTCCAGGCTGAAGATGGAAACCAAGAAGGTCAAGAGATTGACCCTATTCTAGTTTCTAGTGAAGATTCATAGGTTAGTATGGTTCAAGATGAATCCGAAGTGGCCACAACAATGGAAACTGAGGACGAGAGTGAGGAAGAAATGAGTATTAATCTCTCATATCCTTTTGAGTATCCTACAACATCCATGACACAGCATGTCAAGCCCTTGTATATCAAGGCTTTTGTCAATGAGATACAGATGAATAGGGTATTGGTGGATGATGGAGTAGCGGTGAATCTGCTTCCGAAATCTTCTTTGAAGAAACTAGGGAAAAGAAACCCTAGATTAATCCCAATCAGCACAACCATTGCTAGTTTTGATAGAGATAAATAGATGGCTCAGGGTATTTTGCCTATCAACCTGAGTGTAGGAACCAAAGATTGCATGACGGCATTCTTTGTTATTGATAACAATGTTAAGTATAATGCTCTACTTGGTAGTGATTGGATTCATACCAACAAATGTGTATCTTCCTTTCTACATCAGAAGATAATGATGGCCTTGTGCAATAAAAAGACAGAGAAGATCAATGCAGACCCTCAACCCTTTGTCGCTTGTGCTGATTTTGCGAAAGCCAAGTTGTGTACTGAAGGAGTAACACCACTCAGTATATTGAGAATACCTGATGGTTCAGCCGAAGTGACCGCTGATAAGGAAATAGCACACCTGAAACACTTGGTACAGGAGAGTGCTGATGAAGAATTCGTCGTTAAAGATGATAATGATACCTGGTTGTAGGTAAAAAGATGAAACCCACGAAGCCAGACCTTTGGCTTTAGTTAAGTTCACAGCATTGGACTTAAAAGCAATACTCCAAAAGGTTCAAGAACATGAGAAGGAAGCCATAGTAGTTGGCTGTAAGCATAAACGACAATAGGTCAGACCTTTGACCTTTGATAAATACTGTGCATTGGACATCGAAACAAAAGTCTAGGAAATACAAGAGAAAGAAGCTTTATAAACAAACTTTGTCTATGAGCAGGAGGGCAAAGATGTTGGATCAGAGAAAATGGGAGCAGAACAAAGCAAAGAAATTGCTTCGAACACAGAAGAAATCAAAAAAGAAGCATTAGTGAGTTCTCAGATACAAGACCCCTTGGAAGAGGTTAATTTAGGGGAAGGTTCTACACAACAACCCACCTACATTAGTGCTTGGTTAAGTGCTCTTGATAGGGACCATTTGTTGATGGTTTTAAATAGATATAAAGATTGTTTTGCATAGTCTTACAATGAACCGCCAGGATTGGATAGGTCATTAGTGGAACATAGGCTCCTTATAAAGCCTAATTTCAAGTCATACAAGCAAAAACCAAAAAGGATGAGTCTTGAAGTGATTCAGAAGATCAAGGAGGAAATTCTTAGGCTTTTTAAGGTAGGCTTTATTAGAACAGCCAGATATGTTGAATGGCTATCCAATATTGTGCATATAGTTAAGAAGAATGGTAAAATGAGAGTATGCATCGATTTTAGAAACCTGAATTTAGCAACTCCAAAAGATGAATATCCCATGCCCATAGTAGATTTATTGGTGGATAGTTCAGCAGGGCACAAGATTTTATCAATGATGGATAGGCACTCTAGTTATAACCAAATCTACATTGTAGAAAAGGATGTCCATTAAACAGCATTCAGATGTCCTGGGAACATTGGCACCTTCAAATGGGTTAAGATACTATTTGGCCTAAAGAATGATGGGGCTATATATCAAAGGGCTATGAACATTATCTTTCATGATCTCATTGGAGGATATTTAGAGTGTTACATTGATGACATTGTAATGAAGTCCCAATCCATGGAGGAACATTTGTTTCACTTGGAAGCAGCTTTCAAAAGAATAAGAAAGTTCAAGTTGAAGCATAATCCTCTCAAATATGTTTTCGGCGTATCAGCTGGAAACTTCTTGGGCTATGTAGTACACAAGAAGGGAATACAGATTGATTAAAATAAAGCCAAAGCCATCATTGAAGCCAAGCCTTTGTCAAGTAAGAAAGAAGTACAAAAATTCCTTGGACAGATTAATTTTCTTCGAAGATTTATTTCTAATACTGCAAGGAAAACTAAAGTATTTTCTTCCTTATTAACGTTGAAAGATGAAGAGGAGTTTGTGTGGATAGCAAAGCATCAAACTGCTTTCGAATGAATCAAAGCCTACTTAGCCAAGCCTTTACTATTGATGCCACCAAAGGGTAATAAGCCCTTGAAGTTGTACATTGCTGCAGCAGAAGATTCACTGGGAGTTTTCTTAGCCCAGAACAATGAAGAAAGCAAAGAGTAAGCAGTTTATTATCTTAGTAGGCTTTTAAATTCTTGTTAAAGTAAATACTCAGTTGTAGAAAAGTTGTGCCTTACATTGTATTTTGCTACAATGAAACTAAGATACTATCTTTTGCCTACAACTGTCTTGGTAATTGCAACCACAAATTTAGTTAAGTATCTGTTGTCTAGACCTATATTGAGAGGAAAATTTGGCAAATGAATACTAGCTTTATCAGAATTTCATCTAAAATATGTCCCCCCGAAAGTAGTAAAAGGACAAGTTTTAGCTAATTTCTTGGCAGATCATCCATGTCAGACAAAAAGCCAAGAGATAATGGATCTTGGTGTGGTTAATATTGAACCATGGCAAATGTGGTTTGATAGATCCAAAGTCAACGGTCTGACTGGAATTGGTGTGGTGATTAAGTCACCACAGAGGGTAGAAACCACACATGGTTTCAGAATGGATGAAATTATCTATTCCAATAATCAAGCTAAATATGAAGCTTTAATAATGGGACTGGAAATACTTATTGCGTTACAAGCTCATGCAGTTAATATATTTGGGGATTCTCAATTACTGGTTAACCAAGTGAAAGGAATTTTCAAATGTCAAAGTGCAAGCATGTTGTCATATTATGTTATTGCATTACATTTGCTTTCTCAATTATAGGTATCAAATGTGACTTATGTCCTAAGATTCATGAATAACAAAGCCAATGATGTGGCTTAAAAAGCTTTGAATTTTAGAAGAAGGGATATCACTCAAGTGAATATAAGCCAAACAACATATCAAAAAGTAATACCACCCTTAACTAAAAGGAATGTGGTGTTAGAAGTCAATCATAATGACTTACAAGAACAAGATTGGAGGTATCCAATAATGCGGTATCTAATTGGCCCATCTTTGAAAGCTAGTAGAAAAATTAAATTACAATCTATGCAATACATAGTGTATGGTAATGCTCTTTACAAAAGGGGAGCAGATGGGTTATTATTGGATTGTTTAGGGCCAAATGAGGCATTGACAGCCATGGCTGAGATTCATGAAGGCATCTGTGGTGCTCATCAACCTGGTGTGAAGATAAGATGGCTACTTCGAAGACATTCCTACTATTGGCCCACCATCCTTAAAGATTGTATAGAATATGCTAGAGGTTGTCGGGCATGCCAAAAGTATAACACGATAAAATATGTACCAATAACTGATTTGCATACGGTTGTGAAGCCTTGGCCGTTTAGAGGATAGGCTATGGATATGATAGGAAAAATACATCCACCCTCTTCAAAGCATCATTGTTTCATCTTAGTGGTTACAGATTACTTCACTAAGTGAGTCGAAGCTAAACCATATAAGGCTGTAGACTAGACTGAAGTTATTGGATTCATTAAAGATCTGATCCACAGATTTGGCATCCCACAGACCATAACTGTTGATAATGGGACTGTATTTGATTGGAAGATTGTAAAGTCTTTTGTAGCAGAGCTTGAAATTAGCCTTGTTAATTCTACCCTATTATGCACAAACAAATGGTCAGGCAGAATCATCAAATAAATCCTTAAAAAAAGGAATACAGAGAGTTGTGGAAGACAATCCCAAGGATTGGCATAACTTATTATTGGATGTATTATGGGCTTATAAGACTTCTCCAAAATCAAGTACATGAGTTACTCCTTATGCCTTAGTATATGAGCATGATGCAGTGTTACCTGTAGAAATTAACATCAAGTCCTTGAGGGTGAGATGCCAAGATCAATTAGTTCTTGAGCAGTACCATCAGAGTATGTGCTTGGAATTAGAGAATGTGGATAAAGCTAGAATTTTGGCATTAAATAGCATTCTTTTCTAAAAGAAGAAAGCCTCCAAAAACTATAATAAGAAAGTCAAGCACATTAGCTTTGATGAAGGTGATTTGGTATGGAAGACAATACTCTCAATAAGGATTAAAAGTCATAAGTTTGGCAAATGGTCACCTAATTGGGAAGAACCATATCAAGTTCATAGAGTCTTGCCTTGGGGAGCATCTCATTTGAGAAATTTGAATGGATATGTACACCCTAAGAAAATTAATGACAGATATTTGAAGCCTTATTCTCCAACTGTGTGGGAAACACAAGGAGTATAATAAGTGCTAAACAAAAAAAGCATGAAAACACTCAAATAATAAATACAGATTTTATTTCATATGGAGTTGAATACATACAGCCATAGATTGGCCCAAAAGTCAGTACAATTTTTCAGTTGTTATTTACAATTGACTCTCTACTCTTAAGAGATGGGAACAACTGAATGGTCGTAGACTCTCCTGCTTCCGACAATCCAGTCCTTGGTTGGTAATTTGCAGCTTAGTGACAATTTGATCCAAAGCCAAGTTGACTGCTGATAACTCTTCTTCTAGTTGAGCTTTCTTCTCCAAAAGTTGGGCTCGAAATTGAGAGACAGAGGAATGTTGTTCTTTTAATTCGGACACTTCAGTATGTATCTGGGAAACAAATTTCTAGTCTTTCAACAATTTCTCCTCTGAAGCTTTGGCAACATGGCAGATGTTGATATAAAAGTCAATGTCAGCATAGCTATGTTGGATTGCTCAATAAATGACTTGAAATAGCCATACAGGATTGCTCAATAACCTTGCAGCACTGGAGGAAACCATTCTTGATAATAGGTCTTTGCAAGTCTTCGAATAGGATCCTCGAGAACAATGTCAGTAACTCCAAACAGCTATCCAAATCCAGTGAAGGCGAGGAAGTCCTACTGGTGGTGGAAGAGCCCTCAAAAATTTCCAAGAGAGAATCAACCAGAACCAATGGCTCAGTTTCATTGCTAGCTGTTGGAATGGTAGAAGGCATGTCAAAAAGGCTAGCTAGTCTAGCTTCGAAAATGTCCACATCTTCCGTTGATATGATTGGTGCAGAAAGGACTCTGGTAAAAGGAAGAAATGGCTGCATAAGGATAGGAGAGGAAGATGAAGTATTCCTAGCAGTTTCCATAGTCTTGGCTACAAGTAGGTCAAGAGAAGAGGGACTGGAGCTAGATAGGGATAGTGCTCAAGGAACTGGTGAGCTACTAGTGTCTTCTCTAAGGGAATCAGCTATCACTGGAGATGAAGTAATAATTGGGATTTCCTCAGGAGGGGAAGAAGCAACAAGGTTTAAAGGGAGAATAAATTGGGCTAAGTTAAAGGATAGAAGAGGAAGGTATGGAGTTAAGCCAAAGAATAAGGATACAGGAATGCTTTGCCTCAAAAAAGGTATGAAAAGTGTAGAACCAAGGAGTGTGAGTATTGCTTGAATGGGCTCCACATTTCGAGGCATTGTTTCTAATAGTCTTTCAAGTTCAGATGAAATTGAAGAAGTCCTTATTGAAGGAGAAAACAGAGTAGTTGTTGTTGTAAAAGAAGAAATACGAAGCAATGTTGAGTTTCAGTATCAAGAACTTGAGAAAGAAAATTAAAGACACAAAAGGAAATTACTAGTTTCAGAAGTGATAGCAATGGTTGGAGAGCTGCGAATGGTATAATGTTCAGCAGTTCGTTGTTTCCTTGTAGTTTCTCTTTAGAGTTCATTAGCAATAACAGCTTCATCCCTGCATTTGTTGTTGTCTCCTCTTCTCAGCCCTCTAGAACACAATGATTTCTTTAGAATGTTCCGCTTCTACTACTTTAACAGATGCTTCGTGAATGGGGTCCCTAGTGAAATCAGAGAGAGAGACTGTCATTTTCTTCTTTCTTTTTAATTGTGTCTTTTGCTCTTTTTCTACTTCCTCTTCCTTCATGTGAGCCTCAGGTACCTTTTCTTCAGGATCAAGAAAAAGCTTTCTTTTCCTTTGTTGCTTCTGCGTGCACTTAAGGAGATTTAAAGCTTGAGCTCTTTGAGGAGAGTCTCCCTGTGAGGCGCCTACGCCACCTGCACCAAAGAATGAACTATAAGCAAAAGGAAAAAGTATCATAAAAATGAGAAAAGAAAAGAAGCAGCAGTGCAAACTTTTCTTCGAAGCAGCTCGAGTAACTTTAGGAAGAGGTGAGGCAGCAGAAGTAGACTTTGTAGTAGCCGGGATAGGAATTGGGCTAGCATGAGCAGTGAAGGAAGTAATAACTCTGGTCCGTTTAGACTTGGTTTGAGGCACGTCTAGTACCATTAATAGATCTTGGGGAGAAATGCCTAAGTGCACCTCCATATTGGCCATCCACCAGTTTTGGTACCTTTTCAGTGTATTGCTTTGAGGTGTGAAGAGTAGGCACTCAAAATCAATTATATCTTGGATAAATTTGGAAGTTGCTTCTTCCAATTTGGATCTTGGAACCTTCAAATCTCTGCTGGCAAGGTTTAAATTGGATTAACTGCAGAGAGGGATAGGGACCCCCTGTGAGAGTCCAAATTGCCTAGCAAACTGGGCAGGATAATAGGGCTCAGAGATGCACTTGTAAGCTCTGGGGTTCATAGTACCAATAAATAGTTCCCTGGGGATCAAAATAGAAGCCCACATGTTTTTGTGCTGAGGCGTAGAGCAGGATCTATCACTCAAAAAGGTCCTCAACCAGGCTGGGCCAATATTGGTAGCTTTGAAGGGACAGAAGGTGTGAGAATAAGGGGAAGCTGGGAGTTGGTGAAAGAAAGAAAAGTAGAAGGCAAAGTTGGAAGGATAAAGTGAAACATTGGCTAACTTCATACCATAAGTGATAGGGTTTGGCACCAAGAACTTTAAGCATTTAGACTGCAAATCAGTGAAGTATGCAAAAAATCAGAGTTGGAGTATCCAAAATGGGCCTCCTTGATTGGCATCCATGGGTTTTTCACAAAAGAGGAAACAAGCTCTATAAATATGACCCAAAACATATGGAGCTAAGGCCACATTTCTTTGTAAAACGAAAGGCTTTGGCAAGAGGGGAAAACTCAAGCATGATCCTTTGAGAAGAAGTACAGAAGAGGAATTTGCAAAGCCAATACAATGAAAAAGATAAAAATTCTCTATCAGTCACAGGGCATTCTCTTTTGTTCTCAACCTTGACAAAGCCACTATAGGATGAGTTCAGAAGGGGGAGAGAAAAAAGGGTTTTGAGGTCAGGATAGTCTGGACCAATAGGGGTACCAATAGGGAATAATCCTAACAGATGGCATATGTCAAGAACAGTAAAAACCATCATTTCACATCTAAATTAGAAGAAATTAAAAGCAGAATTCCAAAAACAAAGAGCAGCAGGTATTAAAAATGGGTCTTCTGAGATGGTGAACTTGGACAATTGAAGGGCGTCGAAGAGGCAAAGCTCCTGAAGATCCAGTGTCCTAGTAGGGACGACCTGATCATACCATTCTTCCCACTCTAGTCTTACTGTGGGCCAGCAATGATGGGGTCGATTCATCCTTCAGCTTCCCCAATCAAGACCGCCTTCATAAATGAGGCAATGATCCTCTAAACGAGGATACAGAGCTGGAAGCTCAGTGGGGATCTCCTTAAAAATAGGCCCAAGCATGTATTCTTGTTATTCATGGCGACAAGGAATGAAGATGCGCCCGTCGATAGCACTTTTCTCACCAGCCTTGTATTTCTCACACTCTTCAGCAATGATCCTTTTTAAGGCTACGAATGGACTCACACCCTCCACGACCAGTATTTTCAAGGAGGAAGAAGCCATTGACAAGAGTTTTTCAGAAGACAAAGTTGAGAAAGAAGGTAAGGGAAAGAAGAAGTCAATAGAGATAAAGGGTTTGTATATTGAGCGAACAAGTGAATTAGAAGCACGAAATAAAAAGGTTTTTAAACCTTTCTGCCCGAAAAATACCCAATCATTTTAAATGGGTAGAATTCATAAAGAAGTACTGCAGGTACTGATGCGAAAAATTTCTCTCAATGTTGATAATTTGGGAGGGAAACTTATCTCAAATACTAATATTGGCTTTGAAATCAAGTGTTTGGCTTCGAAGCCAAGCTTTGGCGCCAAAATCAAGTGACAAACATTCAGCTAGAGCTTCGAAAACAAGAAGTTAACTTCGAAGCACATTTCACACCTAAGAGTACAGAAGTGCCTAGGTATTTATTTACTTCAAGAGGATTAAAGACCTGCTTTTAGGTTTCTTGTTGAAAGTAAAATCCTTCAAAGTAAAGTTTGAAACACTCTGTAGTTAGAATTTGTTTGTTCTAGAATTCTAAGTGACATAAAACCAGTATTTAGTTAAGCAGTGAAGAACACAATGGAATCTCTTTTTTTAGAATAAAACAGTGCAATCCTTAAAGGAAGTTTCCATACTTCGGAAAATGTAGACTGTTTGTTCGAAGCAAAAATAGTTGATTCGAAACTGTTGATGGTGTTAACCATATGATTGGGAAAAGAAAACCTAAGGCAAAGGTTGTCAATTACACTCTATATGTTGGTCAAGTTCAAATTAGGTCTCAGTATTCCATTGGATGTGTTTAAATCAGGTTTCAAAGGACAAAATTGGTGAATTCGAAACTCTGATTTTGTTTGTTTTGGATAAATAGAATGAAATTAAACCATGCCGAATAAAGAAAGGAAAGCCAAGCTTTATTAACATAAAAGTAATTACATCAGAAAGCCTTTTTTGCTACATATTCAATTTCATAAAAATAAGAAATAGAGAAAATGACAAGGTCATGGAATTTGTTCCAACTGTGGTCAATGAATCTCTGTTCCTTTTTTATTCTGTCTTCTATCTTCCCCAAGCTAGGTTGCTGAAGTTGATATGCTCTTATTTGATAAAAAAGTTGTTCGGCTTTTATTTCGAACTCTGTTTCCTTCAATCTTTGTTCTATCTCATCCATATCCAAGTCATCCCAGTATGCAAAGTCTTTATTCTTGAAATCATTATGTTCATCGATAAGGTTTTCTGCTTCATACTGGGTGTGAATTCAACGGGCTGAGATTTTGTCCAAAGATTGAGTAGTAGCCAAAGAAGTTTAGTGCCAATGAAGAAGCAGTGGGAATTGATCCAAAAATATTTGAAGCTCTGCTTGGGCAATAGGGTTGAGGACATGACCCCGGGTCATAACGTCACAAGCCCATCGAAACTTCTTAAGAGGAACATCACCCTCAAGAACATTGAAGGGCAAGTGAGAAAAGGCCGCAAGTAGAAGCTGAGCTTAATATCGCTCAAAGATAGTAGGGAGAGTTGGAGGTTCATAGGAAGGAAGAAACTGATTCTTAAAGAGTGTAAGTCTCAATTCTTCCATCCAGTGAGGGTTCTACGGGAGAGGAGGTGCAGGAGGATCCATCTCAAAAAAAGAAGGGTTGTTTACGCAATTAAGCCAGTCAGAAGAGCAAAATTTTGCCTTCTGGGCTAAGAATGACAGGCTGTACCCTTGTGTTTCCTTTGGACGACGAGTGGCTTGCACTATTTTCATAGGCATGGAGGATGTGTACCATGCTATAAGTAAGTTGTCTTCTAAACTGCGTCGGCAATCAATAAATACATATGGGTAAACCACCGAGCTCCAAGCGAAATGGGGAAAAGATAGAGGATCAGCGAATTCGACGAAATGATGATTAATTTGCTCTCAGCTTGGATTCTTCAGGTTTTGGCCAGCTTTCCCAGCCAGAAGCCTTAGAAAAAGAAGAAAAAGAAGCTGCAGTTTCATCCCACGTAGAAGGTTTTGGGTTAGATGAAGAGCTTCCAATATCTATGTTTGCAAAGTTTTGGGCTGAAGAATTATGAACAATAGGTTCGTAATCCAAAGGTCGATAGTTTGCAAAAGTTTCCATGACTTGAATATATGGAAATGGATAGGTATGGCTAATAAATGCATGAAAATGCTTTCGAGAGCGAACATCATTATCTAACAACTTCTCGTATGCTCGATCTATGTCAAAGAAAGCTTGTTTGGCTATGCGAGCTATATCAATCTTTTCAAATGCTCAGATAGTGGGAAATGTTCAAGAATTTAATGTAGTCGGTTGCAGTTCTAAGAAGATGTGAAACCCATGCACGTCCTAGGACGTAGGTGAAGTGTTTTGATCTGCTAATATCACCAAGTATTGGATATATCAGTGCGGAGGGTAATGTTGGCTATATAAATTGTATAAGCCAATCACAATTCAACACGTGGCATGATAAGGGTAATTTGGGAATGTAATATAAATTGCTAACCATAGCCAAACATGTGTCAACCCATATTGGTAAATAATGGGTCTGCGTAATATTAGACTGATCTAGGGATATAAGGTGACGTGGCTTAACGGTTATTGACGAGGTTTAAATTCAAAATCAGGAGGGAAGTCGAACTACAAACATGGCGTAGTGGAGCTGACTGTGAGAGAGTATAATCAGCGATCATGGAGGGATATTTCAGCAGTTAGGAGCCCATTTCGACGGTTATCATTGAGAAATATAAATAGCAGAGAATGCCCAGAAAGGTGAATCCAGAATCAGATCCAGAAATCAGTTTTATATCTACTTTATTTTCCTTCCAGTTTTTACAGTTCTTTACATTTCTGTATTTCAAATTCCTCTATTGCACTTTATTCATATGAGTAGTTTCGAATAGCTTGTTGCAGTAAACCTCTACGAGGTTGGGTCAGATCATTGTAAGTTTTTCATTTTTACTTAATGAAATGCCGCAATTGTTCTTCATTTAATTGTTATTTACTAAATTCTCCTAAACAAGCCACCAGTAAAAGTCTGAAAGAATTGAAACACAATCGTCTGATAATTGGTTGGCAATTAATCTTCTGTAAGGACTGATTGATCCTTGCTGGCATGCTTAAAATTACAATACTAACATTTGAAAGCCAAAAAGCCAACAATGTTAGTTTATTATTTTGATTAAATTCCAGGACCAAAATTACATAGAACGTGAGATTCAATCTTAAACCTGATGTGCTTTATGCTTTATGTTTACAATTTTTTTTACTTGCTTTTATATTTTGATTTGCAATATTGGTGAACATTATAAATCTTATATATTTGTTTCTTAATTTGCATTAAGGCTGGGGGAGTTGTTATTTTATTTGAGTTTTGTAGAGCGTGTAATACAAACAAAATTGATACAAGTTCTCTAAGAAGAAAAATATTTCAATATATTTTTCTCAGTATCTTTATCAAAAAATAACACAAACTTCACAAATTCTAACAAGATACGTATAAATTACAATTACAATTAGATTTTGATCTTAACATCAATTACACCGTGTCTTCAGAAATGAATATACACTAGTACATCAATAAAGGAAGAGACAGAGTAAAAGCAATACAAAAATGCCTACCTACTTTATTTATTAGAAAGAACCTGACTAACAATCTTTAAATATGAGTGTCATGTTAAAAATGCATAATTTGAATTTGTAACATATGGATTAATAATTTTGGCTAATTTTGTATAATGATAAAATACATATATATATATATATATATATATAAAATTGACAAAAATATAATTTATGAATAAATTGTCATTTATTATAAATAATATCAAAGAATCAACAAATAACTGTAAAAAGAAGAATGTGATAATAACTATCAAGCGTCACAGCCACCGTCACCGCCAAGTCAATCGAAATAATTAAATTAAAATAGACATAAGAAAAATATCTACTAAAAAACACAAAATCTTCACGGCAAAACGAGAAAACTTCAGATCAGATCTAAATCAACAAAGCTGCTGCGAAGAATACCACCGCAGCGGATCCAACGACAGTGACTCTGTTCAAAGTGCCAGTGCTAGAAGGAGTAGAGGAAGGAGACTGGCCGGGAGCAGAGATCGTGGATGGAGGAACGGCGCTGCCAGAGAGAGCAGAGGCAGGAGCGGTGCGAGGAGCAACTGGAGTAGAGATTGGTGGTGCGGTGATAGAAGCGGAAGTAGGAGCGGTGATCGGTGCCTTCATGGAGGGAGACGAAGTCGCCACCGTCTTCGGAGGCGATGCAACTGGAGACTTCGCCAGTGACGATCCTGGAGCCTGTGCGAAGACAGATTCAGCAACCATAGAGAACATCAACACCAACACTACTGCGCTCGAGTAAGCCATTATTGTCTTTTTCACTCTCTCTTTGTTTGAAAATATAAAAATGAGAAAGGTTAGAATATGGAGAGACAAACTGTGAGAGTTTTTATAGAATTTCGAGAGAAATTGAGAATTGGGATTTGATATGAAGCAACAGAGAAGAGCAGTTATATATATAGTGATGATAGGAGGGACCACGTTGAGGGTTTAAGGACGATTAGGCCAGGAAATAATATTAATTTAAGTTTGTGGACTAAGCATTGCTTAATGAAAAATGCTAGCATATCAAAGTTTTATTAATATTTTTCCTAAGACTTATTTCGGAAAGTAAGTTAAATTTTTTTTTTCTTGATTTTTTTGAGAAGATTATAAAAAAAATATAAATATAATGTGATTTAAAAAACTTTAAAAAATCAAAAAATTATCTCTTATGGTGTGAGACTCACACTCATGGACTCATTGAAAAATGAGCAATTTTTTATCTATTTAAATTCTTACTAATAATGTTATTAAAAATATACATGATCAAATATCATTAGATGGTTAAATGTCGTTACTTTTTTTACAATCAATTATATTTAATTTTTTATGTTTTTATTAAAAGAAAAAAAAAATGTTATTAGTCTTAAATTTTTTTAACTAAATAAATGATTAAATGTCTCACATAAATGTTGGTTCATACGAGATCTTTAATCATTTGCTTGGTAAAAAAAAATTTCCTAACCTTATTCTTAATAAAATTGTTAGAGCATCTCCAATGCACTAGGCATATAATACTTGTTAGTTAAAATGCCTAGTGTGATTCACTTTTTTCAATTCCAATGCACTAGGCATATGATTAGGCATTTTGGCTCAACTCATATTCACTAGCTACATGTAGTTAGCCTTCAACGCTAGGCAAAATATATTCAATCATTATGATCATTTCCCTCCATCTTTGTTGTTGACGTGGCATTCTATAAAATTAATAGTATTTAGATAAATAGCTAAAATAAAAAGCATGGTTGGAGTAAAAATATAAAACAGTTGATAGGCAAAATAAAATATATACTTTATAGTAATATTCAAATAAGTAAAATGCCTACTACTGTTAAAGATGCTCTTAGTAGGTATAAAATTATTATTTTTTATTTGGAGAAGGTGTTTTGATTGTAAATCATATGGCCAAGTCAAATCTGAGTGGAACGTTGAGGGAAGGAACGGTACTAATACTTGTTCATTAATTAATAATGAAAATTCCAGCCTACCGTTATGATTGACACGTTCTATTTTTTTTTATTTTTTTTAGAACAGTTTTTTAATGAATGATTCTCAATACAAAAATTACATCTTAAATGCCAGACAAGTTATTTTATTAGTCTATAAAAATATTAAGAATTTGAATGAATGATAATCACATAATTATGAGCTCCACATGCAGTATGAAATGCACAGTTGTGTGATTGTTTATAATTTATTACGTGAGTTACATTTTGAATTGTATTTCCCTTATGTTCATATTTTAACATGAAAGGAGTTAAGAGAGTTTATGAAGTTTATTATCCCGTTTTGATTATTTGAATAATTAATTTTGAAGAATTTTTAATGTATTTCATTTGGAAAAAAAAAAAATTAGCTTGATTTGATGACCATAACTATTTCTTTTTCATTTTATCGTATGTGTATAAAAAATTAAATGGTTTATTTTGAAAAATATATTTGTCATTTATTTTTTGAAAACAAATGTGATAAAATAAAAATATTATATTATTGGATTAAATCTTTTTTCCAAAAATAATATAAATTGATAACCATACAAAATGAACGATTGATATTATTAAAATGGGACCCGTGATAGCCACCGCAGAATCTTCAAATTTCATCATATTAAAATGTAAAAAATGAGAAAACCCAATTCATTAATTTTTATGCAAAAAAGCTAGGGTCCTAAAATTAGAAACTCATAATTTACGAATATGTGTGGTGAAAATTAAATTAATGAAATGTAGCTTGGTTATCATTTCTTAAAAACATTTTTCAAAAAATTATACTTTCTTATTTTCCGTGTTTTTTTTGTTTTTACTGAATTTTTTTAATATTTTGAGCAATTTTTTTAATTTTTAGACATACCTAACATAAATATACGTAAAAAGTAAAAAAAAAAAATTGAAAAAAAACCTTTTGAAAATTCACTAAATACCAAAAATATAAAAAAAAAATACGAGAATTCAGTACATTTTTTTTATTTTTATGTATTTATTAATTTTTAAAAATATTTTTTCACAAATTTTTTACTTTTTAGATACATCTAAGTAAGGTTCATCTAAAAAAATAAAATAAAAATGTTTAAAAATTAAAAAATATTCTCTAAAAACAAAAAAAACACGAAAACCAAACAACTCAGTTTTTAAAAAACTTAATTCAAAAACTCAAACCAAACACACTTGTTTCTAAGTAAATTTTGAATTTATAATCTTGTTGATTTTTATATTAGTAACACTCATCTTGTTCCCAGACATTATTCTGACACGTTTTAGAGAAAACCACATCATTGGATACGGGTGCAAAAATGGCCTACGGCCTAGGTTGGGCCCGACCCGGTTAGGCCCTGGCTCTAGCCCAACCTAGGACCCTGGGCCTGGGAGCCCGGCCCGCCTGGCTTGGATCGTGGCTCGGCCCATTAGCCTACTCAAAGTTCACTTAAAACTCGGCCCGAGCCCCGGCCCGCCTAGCCTACCCATGGCTCAGTTTCATTTTTAGTAGAAAAAAATAAAATTTTGCTAGAAAAAATAGAAAAAAATTTTTTTTAATGTCTGGCCCGGCCCAAGCCCGGGCCCAAATCTAGGCCCACCGACTCACCTAAGGCCCGAATATCCCCTAGATCTGGGCATAATTTTTTAACCCGTGGGCCGGTCCAAGCCAGGCTCATGTCGGGGGCCTGAGCTCGAGCCAAATTTACACGGGGTCAATAGAGTCTTGGAAAACAAATTACAAATTATAAATTAATAAAAAGAATTATAATTATTAATTATTTAATTTATAACGAATTTGTAGTTTTTATTACCTGACATCAGTGATGAGTAATAACCTCTTTTCAAATAAACTTTAAGGTCTCGTTTGGGAAGTAACTTTTTAAGTTAAAAAGTCAAAAAATTACTAAAAAAATTAAAATCCCAACAATGTATATCAAAAAGTCAAAGATTTTTTTTTCTTCTACTTTTTACACATCTTTTCGTAAAAAATTAAAAATTCATCCCAAATATACTTATTTTTTTACATCATATTTTAGTAAAAAAACTAAAAAATTACTAAAAAAAATTAGTTCCCAAACTAGAGCTAAGGTGGTTATAAATGACCCTAAGTTTACTTCTAATTGTAGCCCTCTAATAATATGTGACTTACGAAAATATTTGACAATGTTAAACACACAAAAAAAGAAAAAAATTGTAATTGATAATATTTCCAATTTTCTCAATTTTATAATGCTTATAAAATTTGGAAAATATTTTGTTTGGTTTGATTTTTAAAATTTATTTTTAAAAAACTAAATACTAATTAAGTAAAATAAATAATAAATCTTAAGTACTCAATTCTAAATTTGAAATCAAACAAAATTTTGTTTGCCATGGTGATTGAGAGTTTTGCCCAAAAAAATAATAATTTATGAATTAGTTTTTTTTGCATTGCATTGCATTTTTGGGGGGGAATTACACTGATATGAAACTATTTACAAAAAAAAAATATAAATATTAATAATTAATATTATAAAAATTTTCATTAATATGTAATAATTTTTTAAAAATTTTCTTGAATGAAAATGTCTCCCAGTTTTTTTCAAGGTAATTGTGGATTAGATTAGAAAGTAAAATTGTATGTTTTCATTAGTCAATTGTGTGTATAATTTTTTTTTTTTAATTTTCTTCTTTTCTCTTCTAACCTAATATTTGAATTTCATTTTATTTAATATTATATTGTTAAAGTAAATTAAGAATAATTAAGGAAAAGTTATTAATAAGTCCCATTATGAGAACTTATTTAATGTGAAGTCTTGTGTAATTTCTTATAGAGTTTCAAGTCCTATTTAGATAGGAATGTATTCCACAAAGTCTTATGAGTTGTGAATAAATGGTATTAATATACTAGTATACCTTATAATGGCAAAACCATATATAGGAAATTGAATATTACCATAGATTATATTTATATGAATGTGAATTTAAATTTCAAAATACACGAATAAGCAACATTTTCACATTCAATTTAAAAATCAAAAACCTAGTAAGTTTGCGAAATATAACGTGACACGTACGTAAATACTAAATACAACAACGTCACAACACAAATTCAAAGAAAAAATATAACCAAACGTAACACACACAAAACATGGCAACATTACAAATGTGGGTTAACATTACAACCTAAATGTAACGTCATTGGAGGCTAATGAAAGTGTGCCAATGTATGGATGTATCATTTTACAATGCGAATGTGTTTTTTTTTTTTGCATCTGAATGTCGCATTTGATATGGTTACGTTACATTACGTTTATGTAGGTGTTACGTTACGTTTCGCAAACTTAATGAATTTTTAAATTTTTTAATTGAATGTGAAAATGTTGTTAGTTTATGGAAAAATGGTACATCAATACATTGACACACTTTCATTAGTTTCCAATGGCGTTACATTTAGGTTGTGATGTTAACTCACATCTGCAATATTGTCATGTTTTGTGCGTGTTACATTCGGTTGTATTTGTCTTTGAATTTGTGTTGTGACATCGTTGTATTAAGTGTTTATATACGTGTCACGTTACATTTCGCAAACTTAATGGGTTTTTAATTTTTTTTAATTCAATGTGAAAATGTTACTGGTTTATGAAAAGTAGTACATTCATACATTGGCACACTTTCATTAGCCTCCAATGACATTACATTTAGGTTGTAATGTTAACTCACATGTTGTCATGTTTTGTGCGTGTTACATTCGGTTGTATTTTTTTTTTTTTTGAATGTGTTATGACATTATTGTATTCAATGTTTGCGTACGTGTCACGTTACGTTTCGCAAACTTACTAAGTTTTTGATTTTTTAAATTGAATGTGAAAATATTGTTTGTTCGTGTATTTTGAAATTCAAATTCACATTCATATAGATATGATCTATAGTAACATTCAATTTTCTATATATGATTTTGCCATTATTTATGATATTAACAAATAATATTGAGGGTAAATGTGTATTTTGAAATTCAAATTCATATTCAGATAGATATGATCTATGGTAAGATTCAATTTCCTATATATAATTTTGCCATTATTTATGATATTAACAACTAATATTGAGGGTAAATGTGTCAGCAAACTTTTCACGGGACTTATGAGAACATAAGTTTTCTAATAAGATCATATGTAGCATAAGTCTCCCTAATAAGACTTATAAATAATTTTTTCAATAATTAATTGCATTTAGGGACCCATAAATTTGTATAATCGCTGAAAAATTCCTAAATAACTTTGAGACATGGATTTTGACAACCAAAAACAAAAATTGCAAATTTTAGAACTCCTATCAATTCTCACATGGCTGGTTTTTCTCTAACATTACCTTCTCTCTTTGGATCATGGCATAGATGAGGTAAAATTGGCTGCAACTATTGTGACAAGCGTTTTTATATATGACAACTGGTAATAGGTGTCTGAAGGGCATTTGTTAATATTAAGAATATGAGAAAAAGTATTTTAAAATTATAAAATATTAACAAGTGATTTGAAATTTATAAAAAAATATATTTAATTTAGTAATAATTTTTTTTTTTCATTATTTTCTTGCGCTTTAGGAACAACACTTTTATATATATAATTAAAAATTTTAATCATATTTATATATGTAGGCCTCGTTTGCGAACAGGCTATTTTAGTAATTTTTTAGCTTTTTGACTAAAATATTAGTTAAAAAAAAATTAGTATGTTTGATATGACTTTTTGACTTTTTACGAAAAGATATGCAAAAAGTAGAAAGAAAATGAAATTTTTGACTTTTTGATATAAGTTGCTAGCTTTTTAATTTTTTTAGTAACTTTTTGACTTTTAGGCTAAAACAGGCACTTGCCAAACGAGGCCTTAGATGATCAGAAATATGTAAAGATTGGCTTGATGTATATAAGGCCTGGTTTGGAGTCTTTGAAAAAAGATAAAAAGTCAAAAATTACAAAAAAAAAATTAAAAAATTGTCACTATTCACAAAAAAAAAATAGTAAAAAATTAATTTAACACATAATAACATTTCAAACAACTCAGCCGCATAACAGGTGGAGGTGCCTTTTTTGAAAAATTGCATGGTTTTAGGTGTACAAATAACAATGTGTTGTTCGGCCTGTAGGGGCCCATCAAGGGTCCCGTTTTAATAATCTGAACCGTCAATGTGTAGAACTTATTGAGTACTATATACCTGTGAAAAATCACGTTGATCGGATATCGGTAAGTATATGATCAAATCAGTTAAACTTTATAAAATGGATGGTGGTATAGTTAACGGTTGAAAAAAAACTAATTCAATCAGATAGCTATCGATATCCGATCAACGTGATTTTTTATATGTATATAGTACTCGACGAGTTCTACATATTCACGATTTTGATTAGTAAAACGGGACCCGTGGTAGGGCCCCAAAGGCCGAACAACACCTCTAATTCAATACCCAAAAAGTAGGGAATCATATCCCAGGCACACTCTCCACACTGTCCTCAATTATCCCACCGTACCCTATTTCATCTCAATCTTCTCCTATACACTAATTTATACAATTTTTTAATACATATTTTTTCATAAGAAGTCAAAAAATTATCCAAAACAATCACATTTTTTTCCTCAACTTTTTAATATAAAAAATACACTTATTTATGACACCCCAAACAACTCCTAAATTGGACTGAATCTTACTTTGGCACATTTTGCAAAACTTTTAAAAATTGTCTTTCATTTTCATGGCGCTCTTTCTCCCTCTCTATGTAAGAATCCATAATTGAAATCTTTTCTCTATTCTATTACGTAAGTATTAATTGGGTTACATAAAAAAAAAAAAAAAAAAAAAAAAAATATGGAGAACGGGTCATTGTTGTGCAGTATTTCCTGCTGTGCCGTTTCAGTCCCTTTGTTTTTTTTTTGTTTTTTTATGTTCGTATTATATTTTTTGACGTGATAAATTATATTCTTTTTATTTTAGGGTTTAGGATTTAATTTTTAAAATTTATTTTTTTTATTTTAAGATTTAGAGTTTAATTCTTAAAATTTATTTAATTTATTATTTTTATTTTAGGGTTTGGGATTTAATTCTTAAAATTTATTTTTATTTTATTTTAAGATTTAGGATTTAGGGTTTAATTTTTAATTTTTAATTTTTTTTTATTTTAAGATTTATGATTTAATTCTCAAAAAAAAAAAAAAAAAGAGTAAAAGAGCCCCGGTTTATCCAAACCAAAAATAAAAAATAAAAATAAAAACTCATAAACACTGCCGTTTTATTTGCAGGGTAGGGATAACAGTGAAGGAATCACAGCAATGATCCCTCATCCAAAAAAAAATTCCCCATTAGGCACAAGGTTATAAGAAGGCTAAATAGTGATTGAATTAACTATCCCAAATCCTCTATCTTTTCACGAGATTTATAAACACATAAGATTACTAATCATATGCTATTTTCCACAAATTATTATTCTCGGGTGATAGCCATCTATTTGATGACTAGATTGGTTGATATATGTATTTTTTTCATGTTATTAGTTTATTTGTTAATTTTCTTTAATTTATTAGAAGCAACATCTTTTAGGATTAACAATCTTTAAATATGATATTCATGTTAAAAATGCACAATTTAAATTTGTAACCTATTTCTTGATAATCATTTGGTTGCATTGGCTAAATAATAAAAAGAGACAAAAATATAATTGTGGAACAAATTCTCATTTACTATAAATAATATCAAAGAATCAACAAATACGTAGCAGTCAGTATCAACCACCCCCGCCAAGTCAATCAAAAATTAAATAAAAATTAAACATTAAATATCTCCTAAAAAAACACACTTAATCTTAAACTCCGGCGAAGTGAGTAAACTCCAGATCGGATCTAAATCAACAACGTCGCGGCAAAGAAGACTACAGCAGCGGATCCGGCGACGGTGACTCTGTTCAATGCGCCGGTGCTAGAAGGAGTAGAAGAAGGAGATTGTCCGGGGGCTGAGATCGTGGATGGAGGAACGGTGGCGCCGGAGGGAGTGGAGGCGGAAGCGGTACCAGGAGCAACTGGAGCAGAGGTCGGTGGTGCGGTGGTAGGGGCGGAAGTAGGAGCGGTGGTCGGTGGCTTCATGGAGGGAGACGGAGTCGCCACCGCCTTGGGAGGCGATGCTACCGGAGACTTCGCCGGTGATGCTCCCGGAGCTTGAGCGAAGACTGATCCGGCCACCATAGCGAACATCAACACCAACACTAGTGCGCTCGAGTAAGCCATTCTTGTCGATTCACTCTCTCTTCTCAAAAGATAGAAAGGAATAGAAATGTAAATCGATGAAGGTTCGACTATAAAATAGAGAAGCAGAGAGTTTTTAGAGAATTTCAGGGAGAGAAACAGAGATTGGTATTTTGATATGAAGCCTTAGAGAAACGGAGTATATATATAGGGGCGGAAGGGACAGCGTTAGGGTTTAAGAACAATTAATTCGGAGAAATAATACTAAATAGTAGGTGGAACAGCGTTGAGGGTTCTGATTGTCAATCAATCATACGGCCTGGTCAAATAGTAGGTGGAAAGTTGAGTCGAGGGAGAGAAGGAAGGTAGTAAGATTGTTTCATACTGTTTGATTATTAAATAACGAAAGTTCCAGGGTACCGTTATGATTGACACGTTCGAGGTTTTTTTTTTTTTTTTTTTTTTTTTGTTAATTTTGGGTTTGAATCATAAATTTAGAGGTTTAAAAAGAATTAAAAAAAAAATTATGAAATATGATTAAAAATACAGTCTTAAGAACTATTTTTCAATAAATGACTCTCAATTCAAAAATTACACCTCAATTGCCCAACAAGTTATTTTATTATTTCAAAAAAAAAATATCAAAAATATGAATGAATCACTGATAATTACAAGGTTGTGTGGTTTACACAGTGTTTGGCAACTTGTTTTTGAGTTTTTTTTTTTTTTTTTCACTACAAGATGAATATTTTATAAAACTAAAAATAAATAAATTCAAACAAAATATCACATTAAATCTCATAATCATTTCACTTTTTATCTCACAAACATCATATCCAACTATTAAAAAAAAAAATTCCAATAAAATCTTACAATTAAAAAAACTTACAAAAAAATTCACTTTCCAAACACTCACACTATATAAAATGTACAATTATACAACTGTTTGTGATCTAGTATGTTATGTGTTTGATTGTTGTGTTAGAAACACAGCTCACATTGTTCTAACGCCCTTTATGTTTTTAGAAATTGTTATTCTAAGGATGTGTTTGTTTTGAAATATTAGGGAGTGGGATTGGACTATAATCCCACCACCAGACTAATAGTCCATTATTTGTGTCATTTTTTTTGCTCCAGACTATCATATCTCATGGGGGAGGTGGGATAGAAACCATGAGATTAGTATTTCATGGGATTATTTTGTGAAATGTCCATTTTACCCTCCATGCAATTACTTAACAAACAATTAAAAAATGATAAAATAGTCTTTTGAACATTTATAAATTATTTTTTTAGTGTTGTTAATTTAAAATTATATATTAAATAAAAAATTTTAATTATAAATTATAAATTAAATTTAATTATAAATAATAAATTATAAATTATGGCATTATAAATTAAATTTTTTTAGTATTGTTAAAAAATTAAATTTACATATTAAATTAAATTATTTTTTTAGTATTGTTAATTTAAAATTATATATTAAATAAAAATATAAATTATAAATTAAATTTACTTAAAAATAATAAATATAAATTATGGCCTTATAAATTAAATTTTTTTAGTGTCGTTGAAAATTTAATTTATATATTAAATAAATTTATTTTTTATTGTCGTTAATTTAAAATTATATATTAAATAAAAAATATAAATTATAAATTATAAATTTAATTTAATTGAATTGAAAATAATAAATTAAAATAATTAAAATATTGTGCAAAAAATAAAATAAAACAAATTTTTATTTAATCTAGCTAAAAATAATTAAAATATGAAAGCTATGTTTAATATTGCTATTACTTAGTAAATAATTGAAAATGATAAAATAGTCATTTGAGCATAATCTCATGGCTAAACAAAAATAGGATACAAATTTAGTCCAACCAAATAGTCCCGGGACAATGTATCCCAAGACTAATAGTTCGATGGATTATAATTCCCCCTTATCCAGTCCGTCCAAACAAACGCACCCTAAGTCTACTTCCAATTGTAGCCCTCCAATAAGAGCATCTCTAATGCGCTAGCCATATAATACTTGTTAGTTAAAATGCCTAGTGTGATTCACTTTTTTCAATTCCAATGCACTAGGTATAGGATTAGGCATTTTGACTCAACTCATATTCACTAGCTACATGTAACTAGCCTTCAACGCTAGGCAAAATGTATTTAATCATTAGGATCATTTCCCTCCATCTTTGTTGTTGACGTGGCATTCTATAAAATTAATAGTATTTGGATAAATAGCTAAAATAAAGAGCATGGTTGGAGTAAAAATATAAAACAGTTGATAGACAAAATAAAATATATACTTTATAGTAATATTTAGATAGGTAAAATGCCTACTACCGTTGAAGATGCTCTAATATATGGCTTTTGAAAATATTTGACAGTGTCTGTTAATAGAATAATGTATATTGATTATATTTTCAATTTCCTCAAATTTGTAATGCTTATTAAATTTGGAAAGCATTCTGTTTGGTTTGTTTTCAAATTTTGTTTTTGCAATTTTTTTTTAAATTAAATATTAATTTAGTGAAGATATAATAACTCAAAAGCATTCATCATTTTATATGATTTTAGAATTTATTTTTGCCAAACTAATTTCTCTTTTTTCCAAAATAAAAAAAATTAAAATTTTGATTATAAAATTAAAACCAAAAATAATTTTATTTCCATGGTGGTTGAGAGTTTTGCAAATTATTTATTTTATTTCCATTGCATTTTTTACAGGGTAGTTGTGGATTAGACCAGAAAGTGATATTGTCTACTTTGAGAAGTTAATTATATGTATAAACTCTTTTTTTTTAGTTTTCTTTCTTGTCTCCAAGGCTAGTATTTGAATTTTTTTTTGTTAATATTATTAATAATATTATTAAACTTTAATATTATATTGTTCATGTAGATTAAGAATAATTAATTGCATTTACAGGCTCATGAAATTGTATAATTGTAGGAAAGTCCCTAAATAGCTTTGAAATTTGAATTTTAAATAAAATTTGCAATTTTTAAAACTCCCACCAATTCTCACACGGATGATTTTTCCTCTCTTTTATGTCACAATTAAATTTTCTCTTTGGATCATGGCATAAGGTAAAATTGGCTCCAACTATCATGCAAATGCTTTTACACAAATGGTAACAAGTGACCAGAGGACATTTGTTAATATTGAAAATATAAGAAAAGTGTTTTAAAAAAGTATAAGAAGATTAAAATATGTTTTGAAATTTATAAAAGATGTATTGAATTTAGTGATAAGTGTCTTAAAATATATATATATATATATATATATATATATTACCATTTTCTTGTATCCTAATGACACTTTCTTTTTTTTTTGTTTTTTTTTTTGTTTTTTTTTGAGCAGCAAAAGGCCATAGATTAATAAAGAAAATATATGACATGAGAGCACCCAGAGGGTAAGCCAAAGTCAAGCATCACCAAAGGAGATGCCCGAACAAGAGCAGAGCACCTCAGGTTGATAAGAGAACAACCAAAGGAAGCAAGAAGAAAGCAAATACAGAACTAGCCATTGATACAATTTCTAACAGCGGAGATGTTGTATAGAAAGTCATTGATTGAAAAATGGAGCTTCTTGGATGTAGCCTTCAACCAGATTGCAATCCTGGTGACAATGAGCTCTTGCAGCTCCTGCAGATTTGGCGAAGAATCTTGAAAAAGACATTCATTCCTATGTTGCCAGATGGACTAGAGAGTTACTAGAGGAATGGCGCACCAAATTTGACGTTCAGACTTTTTGCAATTACAACCTGTGACAACCCTCACCGCTGATTAGTACTAATCTATGATTAAGCATGTTAACTGACTGATTGACTGAAAATCTGAACTGATTGATTGAATGTGTTAGTTAAATGTATTTCTATCTGTTTGACTGTTAAATGATATGTTCGTGTTTTAAGTTTCAAACTGCAAATTGAAAGCCTTATCAACGGCCAAATCTGAAATTGATTAGTGTTTTGTGCTAGTTAGAATTTATGTAATTTTATGGTATATTTAATTGAAATTTGATTTAGAATGATTAAATTGGATTAAATAGTGTTAAATCACATAAATTAGACTTATTTACCTTAATGCCATTAAGTAGACTTTGCTAGGCAATGTCTAGTCTTGCTTTACATGTGTTGGCCTCACTATTTATCGTCTTTCTTGAGAGACCAAACGTGAGAGAGAGCTAGAGAGTTGGAGAAGAGCTTGAGTTCTTCATTTTTGCTTGGAGACTTGGAGATTTTGAAGTGTGATTGCATATTTGAGCTTCTATTCTTGTAATTGAGGAACCTAGGTAAGGATTTCATCGTTTTAATTGTGAAATCAAGTTGTATTTTGTATGATTCATGGTAGATAGGAGCCTAGGGTCATAAATTGGTTTTAGATGAATTGAAGCTTGAATCATGCATGCATGTGCATATCATGAAGTTTGAGGTTGTTTTCAAAGAATTTATTGCACGCATGTCCACATTTTTGTTATAGTGCATGAATTCATCATGTTTGAGAGTGAATTAACTCATTTGATCATGCTTTGGAAGCTTTGAAGTTGATTAAATTCTTCCATGTTGGATGTTCATCATGTTTTTGATGTTTTATTTGAAAATGGTGTTTAATTGACTCACCCTTGGGCTTTGATTTTACAAATTGATCTTCAAAACATGTTATATTATGAGTTTAAAGTGTTTTTCCAGAAAATGAGCCCAAGAGATTGAGTTTTGATGCTTTAAAGTTGAGTTTTGAGCTTAAGGTTCAAATCTAGAATTTCCAGATTTTAGACCCACGCTCGAGCTAGGAACTCCCCGCTCAAGCGTACACTCTGAATACATGAAGTCCGCTCGAGCGAGGTAAGTGACACTCGAGCGTGAAATTCGTGTATCCAGTACTTTGCATGCGTTTACAGTCCGCTTGAGCGAGAGAGTTCGCGCTCGAACGAGGACTTGTATCTCACGCTCGAGCGTGGATAGAGCGCCCGTCGAGCGTGATTTTTGTGCATCCAGTACTTTTACTGTAGCTTACAGTCCGCTCGAGCGACGGAAGTCACGCTCGAGCGAAGTTCATTTGTCTGTATGCCCGCTCGAGCGTAGAAAGCCACGCTTGAGCAAGACCCCTATTTTCTGAAAATTCTGAAAAGTGTTTAAAGTGCATCTTTACATCCTCATTCCATCCTAGGCATTCCTAGGCCTAGTTTAAGACATCTTAATGAGGATATTGATGTAGAACTACACCGAGGCAAATTAGGGATTTAGTTATTATCTCCCAACTGTGTAGCTTAGTGTGTGTTCATTCTGTAACTGTAGGGTTAGCATCCGAGGACGCTCTAGCTGCTTATAGCCCAGTGCTCTGTGAGTAACTATGTTGTAAAGATATGTTCAATTGAGATTATTTTCTGAACAAATGACTGTACTGCTTTATGAAATGACACTGTTTATTGAATGAATATTTGTCCTATTTGGGAACTGTATTCGTGGCATCTATAGCAATATACTGTTACTGAACTGTTACTGTTACTGTTACAGAGATTTCTGTCGGTTCCCATGTTTGGAACCACTACTGTTTACTGATATGATGGCCATCATTGACTGCTCGGTCTATTAAGACCTACTGTACTGTTTTGCTATTGGATGTACCACATATGACTATTATAGTTTCTGAATGACTGTTATGGCATGAATTATGAGCCACAAACTGAATGATTGATATACTGATAAATGACTGTTTTCAATACTGAAAGGACATTCATTCTTAACCTCTTTACGCATATGTTATTCACTGGGCTTTAGCTTACTGTTTATATATATATGTAGGTGTTCAGGCACCGGACCGAAGTTAGGAGTGTCAGATTAGCTCTTATTTTGTCAAGCCAACCACCGTGCCTCACTGCGAGGTTCCAAGTTCTTCAAGTTAGGGCTTTTTGAGGTGTTTTCGTTTTCTCCCTTTGTATCTGGTTTTGTAACACTGTATAGACTGAATGATATGTATATCTGTACTGTACTGTTATGGTAGGGATTTGGTTCCTAACCCGAATGTTTGTATATGTATGTATAGTACTGTTTGTTCTGAATGTGAATATGTTTTAAAAAAAGCCTTTTTGCATACAGACTGTCACAGCTCATTGGACATCTCTTAATTACTGTTTTGGCTTCCGCCAGCCCCTGTACTCTGTATTACTGTCTTACTGTTAAGCAGGCCTTCGGTAATCTCGGATTATTGACCGGTTACGGTGCTAAACCCATAGGGGCGGGTTTGGGTCGTGACACAACCTGACCACCATACCAGCAGATTTGGGACAGAATCTAGGACAACCCAATTAGGCCCCCACCACTGTAAAAGCCCAGTCCAGACTCTCCACACCAGAGGGCAAGAGATTAGTACATGTTCTACTATTTCCTGCTGTGCTTTATAAAAGATTCATAGAGTAGAGGCAGACCCATCCAAGATACCAATACGCTGAAGGAAGACGAAGATTTTTAACTTATATTTCCATGCAAGCCAACTGAAAAACTGCACTTTGGGCGGGAGATGCTTGTTCCACACCAAACAAATAGAATGATCAAAAGCTCCATGAACATTGCTGGTATGATTATAAAAAACCGAGACAAGAGATTGCCCTACCCTAGCTTCTAACCACACTGCACTGTCTTGGGCTTCTAAATTCAATGTGGGAGTTAGAGATAGGGTAGCAGTGAGTCTATGGAGCTTGCTCTTCTCCCAGTCAAAGAGGGGCCTCCGAAAGGCGAAAACCCAATGCTTAGTAGGGCCAAAGACATCCACAAAATCCTTGAGCAGCCCATCCTTATTAAGAGATAGTCTGAAGATCCGAGGAAACTCATCTTTCAAACAAACATCTCCACTTCAATTATCACTCCAAAACCTGATTCTGCAATCATTACCCATCTTTAATTGTAGGTTATTGGCATAGAATTGAAAGAGGGGCTCATTCAGCTCCACTGTTGATACAATACCATTCCAGATGTTTCAAAACTTGATCCTTGGACTGAGGTTTGGAAATCATCTCCCACCGAGGAATACGTATTTGCTGCAGATGATTTTCTTCCAAAGTAAGTCATTTTCAGATGCAAACCTTCACCACCACTTTAGGAGTAGGCACACATTTACATTTCTAATGACACTTGTTAACAAGACTGTTTACATATTAAATGACTTATTTAGATGACTAGGAATATATAAAGACTTTCCTGATGAATCTTACTATGATCTAATTTTTCAAAATTTTACTCAAAAAAAAATATATAAAAATTCTCCATTTTTTGGTTGGAATCTTTTATCTATTCTCTCAAAGATATATAAAATAAGGCCAAGTTTGGGATGTTCCAAAAAAGCCAAAAAGTCAAAAAGTTACTCAAAAAGTTAAAAAGTTAACACTATTCACCAAAAGTCAACAATTACGGCTGCACAACTCCCAATTCAAAATTTTCCCTACAAATCAATTTTTATAATTTTTTATTACACATTTTCCAATAAAAAGTCAAAAAGTTAACCCAAACATCCATATTTTCAACCTCAATTTTTTAGTCCAAAAAGACAAAAAGTGCACTTATTTAGTCTTCCCAAGTTTGGGATACTCAAAAAAAGTCAAAAAACTAAAAAGTTACTCAAAAAGTTAAAAAGTTAACACTATTCACCAAAAGTCAACAATTACGGCTACACAATTCCCAATTCTAATTTTCCTCTCCAAACCAATTTTTACAATTTTTTATTACAAATTTTTTCATAAAAAGTCAAAAAGTTAACCCAAACATCCATATTTTTTTCCTCAACTTTTTAGTCTAAAAAAGACAAAAAGTACACTTATTTATGACATTCCAAACAATTGACACATCCTTTCAGCATGTGACAACTTTCCGTCCACTGAACCTAACTGTCGTTATTTATTGGACTAATATGACACAATCAGTTAAATTAAGAGGCAAAATC
Organism: Camellia sinensis; assembly: GCF_055761805.1. Taxonomy (NCBI): domain Eukaryota; kingdom Viridiplantae; phylum Streptophyta; class Magnoliopsida; order Ericales; family Theaceae; genus Camellia; species Camellia sinensis. Next base: position 186,617,352 of record NC_138963.1, on the reverse strand, counting down.
GAACAAATTAAAACTAGATGGACCAAATTGACATATCGTGTAAATTACATAGACCATATGCATAATTTACCCCAGTATTAATTGATTGAAATTAAATTACAAAATTATATAAAAAGCCTTATTACATGCAAGGTTCCAATTCATGAGATTGAATTAGCCACTCCTGCCGCTTGATTCATAATTTATGCTATTTTTTCCCCCAAATAATTAATCCACTATACTATTTTTCCCCTAATAATTAATCCATTTTTGAGTTGTTCTTGGTGAACTTATTTTGTGAGCTTACTTGAAGCTCTCTTACTAGTTTACTTAGGTTTTGTGATCTATTTCATGACTAGATTGGTTGATATATGTATTTTTTTCATGCTATTAGCTTGTTTGTTTATTTTACTTTATTTATTGAAAACAACATGTTTTAGGATTAACAATCTTTAAATATGATTTTCACGTTAAAAATGCACAGTTTATGTTGGTAACCTATGTCTTGATATTTGTTTGGAAACTTTGATTTTTAGCCAAAAAGACATAAATTGTCAAATCATTCTCATAATTCTAAATCACGATATCGGGTAACGTAACGGTATCGATCGTGAAGTATCAGTATAAGTAGTATTAGCTGGTATGTATCGGAAATTGAGTGTGACAATCGTGAAATTTCTCAACCATTTTTACAAGAGTATTAGCCGTCACAACTTGTATAACGGCTTGAAAAACAGTTACGGCCCATTAAATAATGAGAATCGGCTGGTTCGCCAGTAATTTTCAATCACACTGCAATATCAGGCGGTATTCGTATCCGTGCCTTGATTTTTCGATATGTATTGGTCGATATTTTAGAACTATGATCATTCTCTATTTTTTTATATGTATTTTTGTAAAAAATTAAAAATTTACAAATATTTCTTGGCAATTTTAGCTAATTTAGATTGAGAAAAGTATAATCCTTCTGTCCAATTTTGAAAAGTTTAAGATTTTTTAAATTTATTGATGTTCAATCAGTTTATTTATTTTTTATACTCGAAGTGAGTCCCACAAATCAGACAATCGTCAAAGTTGGGCATACTGTGGATCTTTTTGGACAACCAAAAATAAAATAATGAACAAATAAAATGAGACGGATGTAATTTTTGAATAACTTTTCATTTATTATAAATAATATCAAAGAATCAACATGTATAACTGTAAAAAGGATAATGTAAAATCAATCCAGTATGAACCACCACCGGCAAGTGAATAAAAAAGAAATTTTAAATTAAACATAAATCTACCTATCTAAAAACAAAAACACTTTTCTCAACTCCAGCGAAGTGAGTAAACTCCATATCAGATCTAAAACAACAATGTCGCTGCGAAGAACACTACCGCAGCGGATCCAGTGACGGTGACTTTGTTCAAAGCGCCGGTGCTAGAAGGAGTAGAGGAAGGAGACTGGCCGGGAGCTGAGATCGTAGAGGGAGGAAGGGCGGCGCCGGAGGGAGGAGCAGAGGTTGTTGGTGCGGTGGTAGGGGCGGAAGTAGGAGCGGTGGTCCGTGGCTTCATGGAGGGAGACGGAGTTGGAGAAGGAGTCGCCACCGCCTTAGGAGGCGATGCTACCGGAGACTTCGCCGGTGATGCTCCCGGAGCCTGAGCGTATACAGATCCGGCAACCATAGCGAACATCAACACCAATACTAGTGCGCTCGAGTATGCCATTCTTGTCGAGTCACTCTCTCTTCTCAAAAAATAGAAAGGAATAGAGATATAAATCGATGAAGGTTTCGACTAGAGAGAGAGAGAGAGAGAGAGAGAGAGAAGAGAGTTTTTAGAGAAGTTGAGAGAGGGAAACAGAGATTGGGATTTGATATGAAGACTTATAGAAACACCGTATATTTATAGTGGCGGAAGGGACAGCGTTGAGGGTATTAAGGACAATTAATTAATTCGTAGAAATAATAATATTAATTTTAAGTGTGTAAACTAATCATTAAGTGACAACTCAGCGATATACACCGTCCGTAAAATCCTAGCCCTTTGTGATTGTAAAAAAATATTAGACAAAATTCTTACTAAATATATTCACCTGGAACTCATTTATATAAGATATTTAATAAAAAATTTATTTAAATTTTTAAAATTTTTACCACTACTCTATGATTCTTGTTTTTGATCTCTTCAATAACTTGTATTTTTTTTTATGCGTAATGTTAGGGATCATGAAAAAAGTGTCACAAAAATAATTATAAAGATTTTTTATCTTTAAATTACACATATAATAAAATATTATACATTAATTAAAAAATAAAAATAAAAAAAATTATAATTATTTTATAATATTTTTTTTCTTAATCCTTAATATTACTCTTTTTGTATTTGCCCGTCATACAATCCTGAACTTCCATGTAACATGTATATTCAATCTGAACTGTCCGATGTCTTCTAATTAAATGACCATTTGGGAAAGGTGTTATGATTGTCAATCACATGGCCAGGTCAAATCCTGATTGGAAAGTTGAGGGAAAGATTCTTTCTTCAACACTGTTTGTTCATTAATTAATGAAAAATATTTGGGAGCATTAATTAGTGTTCCCACTAATTAGGTGACAGTGGGTTCCGTCATTAATGATGTGATGTTTTGATCTTGGAGTTACTTTTTTTTTTTTACTTTTTTAATATATTAATACTATTAGTGATGATGTTTTTAGTGAGATGAATCATTGTTGTTAATTAATAACAAAACTTCCAGGCTACCGTTATGATTGACACGTTCTGGGTTTTCAATTTTTTTCACTTTCTATTATTTTTTTTCAGACTATTTCAATGAAGAGTTCAAGAAAGAAAGAGAGAAAAAATAAAAATAAAAACTTGACTATTTCAATGCATGATTCTTAAATAAAAAATTACAGCTTACGTCTCAATTGTTCCACAAGTTGCTATTGATCTAACACTTCGTTATTTTTTATTATTATGAAAAAATGTTAAAATTAGCGAAGAAGAGTATTGAATAGTTTTTTCTTTAAAAGTGTTTTTAATGTTAAAAATTTATGTAAAAAATATATTAAAATATAAGATAAATTACATTTTATCTCTTTTATGTATGAGTAATTTTTTACTTTTACCTTTTAAAAGTTTACCCTTTATTTTTTTCACCTTGACTTTTTATGTTTTAAGTTTTTTTTTTTCAATTTACTCTTAAAGTTAATTTTTTTTCAAAATTTGACAAAAAATATCACGTTAAACTGTCACATAACATAAAAAATATATTATTATATTATGATTTAGGTTTGTGTAAGATGCAGTTATACATAATAACTATTTTTATGCATAAGATGTAGTTATACATAATAACTATTTTTATGCCACGAGATTGTTAATGTGTTATTTTTTATCTAATTTTGAACCTAAGTTAACTTTTGAAGTAAATTAAAAAAAAAAAAAAAAAAAAAAAAAACTTGATACATGAAAGGCAAAAGTGGGGGAGAAAACACACAAAAAAAAAACTTGAAGAGCCAAAATATAAAAATGGCCAAACATAAAAGAGATAAAGTGTAATTTACTCTAAACTATATTGAAATGTGAAAAACTATATTGGCATATGAAAATGTATTGAAATTATAAATTATAAACTTAAATGCATGTAATGAGAGTGTAACGCCCCAACCCTTCACATATCATCGATTTTGTCCGCTTTGGCCCATACCCATACGGATTTGTTCTTCCCAGTAAGTCACCCATCCTAAAACTATTCCAGCCTAAGCATGCTTAACTGGAGAGTTCTACAAAGGATTTCACCACCGGAGAAAAGGTTTCGATACTATATAAGGGTCTACTTTTATAGCTCAGGAACTCACCCTCCATTCTTGATGTGAGATACCGAGACCTTACAATCCACCCCTCTCAAGGCTGCACGTCCCCTTACAGTAACCTACTAACGCACAAGCCCGCTCACATCACATGCACCGAGAGACGCTAGAGGCCCACACTTGGTACTCCAGAGAGTCAGCTCTGATACCATTTGTAACACCCCAATCCTTCACATCTCATCGATATTGTCTGCTTTGGGCCACGTCCGCACGGATTTGTTCGTCCTAGTGGGTCACCCATCTCAGAACTACTCCAGCCTAAGCACGCTTAACTGAGGAGTTCTGCTAGGGATTTCACCACCCGAGAAAAAGCCTCGATGCTCTATAAGGATCCAGGTTTTTACTTTTATAGTCCAAAAATTCCCTCTCCATTACCGATGTGGGACATTGGGATCTTACAGAGAGTTTTGAGGAATTATTTAAAGGTGGCCGACAAAATACATATAAGAAGAATTTAAGGAAACACTTAAAGGTGGGTAACCTTTCAAATTTTGCTTGTCACATCATTAGAGGAATTGTAGGGGAAAAGAAATTGTGTGAATGAATCATTTTTCTATTATTATAATTTTAATTTTCACAATGTTCTAACACAATGAAAATATTGTTTGCCATGATGGTTGAGAGTTTTGCAACTTATTTTTTTTTTATGAATTTTTTCTTTAAAAAAAAAAATGCAATGCAGTTTTTTTGGGTAGTTGTGGATTAGATTAGAAAGTGTCAATCTCTACTTTGACAAGTTATTTTATATGTATTTAATAGTATAAACTCACTTTTTTTTTCCTTCTAATTTTCTTCTCTTACCAATTATGCAAGTAGGAGAAAATGAGCCATAAAAAATGAACAATGTCCTTGATTCAGTTTATAAGCATAGATTAACACTTTCGGGAGGAGTAGGTTAGGGGGTTGAGAAGTTTTTCCCTTTCTATTTTATTTTATTTTTTTTAAATTGTGGAGTGGTTGAGAAGTTTAAGTGCTTTAATCTTTTAAAACAAACAATCATCAATGATATTTTCCAAATTTTAAAACGACAACCATTTACACTATTAATAACATTAAGAGACTGGTAAACGTGTAACAATATATTAAAAAGAGTAAAAAATGTCATATATGTAAAAATATTTTATGGTACACTATAAAAATTATAGGGTTAATTGGATAATTGGTTATAAATCCAATATAAGAAGAGTATAAGACATTAGGTTTAACGGATATTTTTTTTATGAATGGTCCACACTTTGTGAAATAGCTCGGCAAGAAATCCTGGAGAATATTTTATTTGCAATTTTACCCCTTGACTTTTTTTTATCTGTTTGACTTTTCGTTGACTATATGTTCAAATAGACATCTATCTATTCAAATTTTTTGTTTATCTGTTCAAATTTATATCTATCTATTCAAATTTTCCCCCTGAATTATATATATCTGTTCATTTTTTTTCTCAATTCTATTTATCTGTTCAATTTTTTTTCCTGAATTCTATTTTGTTATTTTTTTATCTGTTGAAATCTTTTCTATTGAAATACACCACGCCACTATCTGTTCAAATTTTGAACAGATCTTTTTTTTTTATATATGTTGCACCACAAATTTTTTTTATTTGTGCAATCATCATCATCATCATCATCATCATCAACAACAACAACAATCTGAATCAAGATTACTCCTAGAAGAGTGAGAAGATAGATAGATAGAGAAACAAAATAAAGCATGCAAAACCTAGAGGAAGAGTGAGTGGCTTGTTTTTGTATTGCAATGCAGAAACATGCTCGCCTTGTTTGATTTGTGTTTCTTAAAAAATTTTAGAAAAAATTCTCTACAAATAAATTTTCAAAAGTAATCAAATCAAACAAATTTTCTCAAAATTTTTTTTCAAAACTTGTTTAGTTTACAAATTTTTCAAATAAATCTCTCTTTCATACACATCAAATCAATCACTTTTTCCAAAACTTTCTCTCAAAATAATTTTTTAAAACATCTTTTAAAAAAAAAACCAAACCAAACAAATTTTCATATTTTTTTACTTTTTTATCTCAAAACATATTTTTCAAATACAAACCAAACAAGTCACTAATGTTTTCTCGCCAAGATAGAAAGCCACTGCTCTACTTAAATAAATGTTCACTGCTGCCGCAGTCGTGCCACCAGATCCACTGAACCACTGCGACCTCTTTCGAAATGTTCTGAAATGTTACGGCGGTTTGAGGCGTACAACATTTGAGCAACCAATCAAATTAAGGCAAGCATTCGTTACACACAGAGAGACAAAATTTTGTAGGAATTGAAACATCTCATCGTTTCCTTGAGTAGACTTCTGGAACAAATTAATGTTCAAGACCTAAAATCAAAAAACACAAAAGAATGAATGAATCAATCAAATCAATCAAGGAGATGAGGAAATGATCGTACAAATAAAGGATCTAGAGAGATAGAGGACCGTGACGTGGGAGCAGAGAGAGGGAGAGTTGAGATTGTCGGAAAGTGAAGACATGGCGTAGATTAAAGCCAGCAATGTGACAACGAAAGTTAGCAAGGTGTTGGCTCTATATCTGATGACGACGACGATTTGAGGCGATGAAGCGGTGACGGTGGAGGCGGAGGGGATGCGTTGATGGCGATAGCAGAAACGACGCACATAAGGCTTAGATCAGGATGTGAGAGAAAGAGAGACGGATGGTAGGTAGGGTTTGATTGGTATATATATAGATGGATATTTTGGTCATTTTGCTTCAACTTATTCCTATGGACAAATTATTTCTGGGGAGCTTCTATATACACACACAACACACTTTCTACACATCCCCCTCTCTACACTTCCCACACACCTCCTTCATTAAGTGTGTGTGGAGAGGGAGTTTAATGTGTGTATATAGAAGCTCCCTTATTTCTGCAGATCTTTGGACAAAAAAAAAATATAATTTTAAACTTTTGCCCCAAGTTCCCAAAATTATATGACCATTTTAATTTTTCTTACATTTTCTTCATCTTATTGACAGTCCAATGAGTTATCTGCATAACTACACGAACATAATTTTTTGAAAAAAATAAAATTTAAATGAAAAATCAAATAATTAATTGTTTTGTTAATCGGAAATAATTACTTTCTATAATATTTTCCTCAAGAGCATAGTTATAGAATTTTTTTATTTATTTTGGCAACAATTAAAACATAGGACTATTTTGAGAAAATAGTTATAATCAATTTTTTTGTTAAAAATTGATTATAATCAACTTTTTATAAAAGAAAAAAGTAAATTATAATCTGAAAAGTGAATTATAATCCACTTCTCAAAACACCTCGTAGCTATTAGAAAGAGGCACTTTTTTATTTTCTTTTGAGAAACATTTTTATTTTCTTCCTTTCCTTTCCCGTCAATCAACGCGTAACAACAGAGAAATTTCTGATTTGGAATAAATTCCAACAAACATGTGCAATCACACCCGTCAAGAGGGAAAGAAATGTCAAAAAAATATGAGACAGGTGTCTTTGTGTTGGGTTGACAATTCCGCGACAACAATATGCCAACCAGGAAAGGTAGTACTAGTTATCAAAAAGCAAAAGGAAACGTAACTGAGGCTTCCTCGTGCGTGCGTGCCTGCGGCCTCACTCTGCTTTCTCACCTTTTGTTTGGAAGAATTTAAACATATAATCCATTCCAACTAATAGTCTATTATTTAATTAAAAATAATCCAAATATTCTGAGTATAATATATCTCAAAACTAATAATCTGATGAATTACAATATCTCCTCATTCAGTCCGTCCAAACAAATTTGTCCTTCAATTCAAAATGCAATAATTAGAAATGAAAATTCCTCCAACTTCTTCAACCAAATTCATTAATGAAAATATAAATAAATAAATAATTTAGAACATTGTCTACTGAATTTGAAATTGAAAGGAGCATTTGTTATAAAGACAGAAGCTTCCCCCAAACAGAATCAAGATTATCTTCTCTTTATTCTCTGTCTCCTTGAATTTAATTGGTTCATAACATCGCTTTTATTAACATGGACAACCCCACAAATGAACAAAATACAAGGAGACAGACAAAGGTGCATAGAAGGGCACAGATAATCTGGATTCCCCCCAAACACAATATGTCTTCCCTTCAAAATTACTATATTTATTGACTGATGATGTAACTTTTAAGATAACAATTTAAATTATTCATCAATCTTTAGTCTGCACAGATTTGCAACTTAATTCTACATTACAGTTCTTCTTATTAGGGAAAGGTGAATACTATATATGTGTAAAACATTATTAACCAACTCCAATCTTAATTAGCAATGTTCTATAGAGATGGAACTTGGACTCTTACCAACTACCTAGTATACCCTAGGATGGAACACATTTTTTAGGATACAATCAACTATAAGCAGACTCGGAAGCGTTCTCATGGCTTTGCCTCAAGAAGAATTGAAGAGTAGGGTGCAACATTGTATCTCTTTCTGATGCCAGGGGCACCTTCGGGTACAAAATCATGAGGAGACTCGAGATTTGTATCTACCTGCAAATTTAAAATTAAACAACATTGGCTCAGAACTTGAATGGAAATTTTCAAGTGACCTGGAACAAACATTCCAGATTCGAAAAATGCAAAGAGAGCAAAAGAACATCCTGGTTAGAAAGGCATTGGCACGGTATATGCTCTAGATTCAATGGGAATCACTCAGTAGTGGCACATACCAAGCAAAACAAAAAACCACTCGACTAATCCTTGTGTGCGTGTGTGTGTGACCAAGATTTCAGTGTCTGACATCAAAAGCATACGTTCACATAAGAAAATGAATATACTACAAACAAATGTTTTGAAATTCAAATACATGACAACTTTAAGATGAAAGGCAAGACTAAATATTTGGCAAAATCCTAAAACAGGATTAGTGGAAGTGAAAAATTCTGGAACGACTAAAAAACAAGCAAGCACTGTTCTGAGATGCATGATATAAGCAGATTATGCAAAGAACAGAAGCACCTATAAACCTGGATCCAATGAGGAAAGAAAACTAACCACTCGGAACCAATGCCTCTTTTGTGGTGGTGACGGCAATGCAACTTCAATAAAATAGCTATGTGCATTGAAAGCCAAATAGATATCTCCTCCATTTTTGTCATGAAATCTACGAAACAAATATTTCAGTATAAGTGATTCCCAAGAGTTGAAACACGGATTTCAAAAATCAACAATGTCAAATGTTTCAGATAGAGGAAACTGTATTTTGTTAGCATTACAGAAATTCATCTGGAATCTACCTTGTCATTACCACAAGCCCAACCATTTAGAAATATTATGTTTAGATGCAAACCATGGCATTATTTAAAAGAAAAAACACCAATGCTAATTTAAGTATTAATTATCATGATGAATAAGCATGCCAAGTTCCTCGAACCTGTGGCTTGTCAAATGCCATGCCAAAGGATTCAACTACAACATGCAACTAATATACAGAGTCTTGAATAGAACCCAACCCCAAAGGCTAGTTCTTGAGGTGAGGGTGCCCTCATGCCTTCATACTTCCCTTTACACCCTCCCTCATGTGTAGTGTGCCTACTCAGTAGCATCTGCAATATGCAGACCAGGTACATGCAGACCCTACCCACCCTGGGTACTCAGGTGATGAGATAAGACCATGTTACATGGTCTTCAGTAGAAAAAAGAGGAGGAGGAGGGGGTGGGGGTGGGGGTGGGGTGGGGATAATAAACACACACTCAAACAAAAGAAAGAAAACAAACTTGGGAATTTTTTCTGGAACTGCATTGCTGATTTGATCTAAGTGAGCCGTGGACGTGAATGTGAATGCCAATGCTAACACAGACTACCAAGATAAAATAAAAACACCATACTGAGCATAAGAGTACTTTTCTTACGTAATTGCAAGAAATTTGCTCTCAGAATTGTCCCACTGGCTCTCATGCCATGTCACCTCATTCTGCATAGTAAAGAATTTCATAAGCCATACAAGAAGCCAACCCTATGGATAGAAGAATAAATGGCTGCAAGGACAACTTCAATAGAAAAATCATGTTGGACACATTAGGCATTGGTAAGGATATGTACACAATAGGTTAGTACATCAAACGGAAGGGATAACATGTACTCACAATATAAGCACAAAAAATATTCACAATAATTTCTGTCAAACCTTAAAGAAACTTTCTTGGTTTGCTTTTTTGTTGCATAGATGTTTATTTGAATGAGGGATATTGCAAAGTAACAAGAACTGAACTCAAGGTTATAGCTCAAGAAGGAACAACATAAGACCGAGCAAACGCAGTGCTTAAATAAACACCTAATTAGTAAACAGGCCCTAAAATGACTGTACATGAAAGAGTATCTGTTAGAATTTACCATCACCTACCACCACTACCACCTCACCTACTCCACTAAACCTAACCCACTACACCACTACCACCTCACCTACTCCACTAAATCTAACCCACTACACCACTATCACCATCCACTACACACCATCCACTACACCTACATCTATATAAGGAACCATTTGTAATAGACAGAAAATGTATCAATTCATCAATCAATAATACAATTCTCTATTTCTCTTTATACATTAAATTTCTACATGGTATCAGAGCCATAAGATTTAGGCCCGTATTTTGTTTTCTCACCGGCCTGCAGCCGACCGGCAACCTTGCCTTCGCTGCCCGCTGGAATTTTGTACACATACCTTCACTTTCCTGCATCTTCCAACTTCCTTACAACTGTTGTCCCATAGATGGGCTTCATATCTACCAGTCCATCTATGCCTTGTGACACCTCTATACTGTGATATCCTCTGTCCAACCTATACTTTTTCTTTGTTCAAGTTTGATATTTCGACAACAACAGAGCTTCCACTCGAGTAACCAGGCTTCCCATCTAATGCAATCTTTCCACTTGATTTGGAAACACCATCATGGGAGCTTGACCCAGAGATGCTAGGAGCCAGAGGACTACTGGGAGAAGCTGACCCACCAGAAGCTGCAGCAATGCTGTTATCGAATAGTGGAACAATGGCCCAGGCAAATGACTCTCTAAGATTGATGATGCTACTGATGATGACATCCCCAGTACCTCGGGGAGGCAATTTGCAGATGCTACCTTCTCTGATTCATCGCATTCAAGAGTTTCAAAGCATCTGGGTGAGTCTCCTCTCCCTGCTTATGAACCTGTGTTTGACTGGGAAAATGAGAGATCGATGATATTTGGGCAACGGAATCCAGAAGCTCATACGGCACAGTATGGCAGTGGATTGAAGATCTCTGTGAAAGTCTTATCCTTATCTTTTCAAGCAGGGCTAGTTGAGAGAGATAAATTATCAGAGGATTTCATCTTCCGTGTGTTACCAGCTGAGATGCGGGATGCTAGTAGTTCTTTTGCACCCACGTTTCCCCTTACTTTACAACCCATGTGCACCTTTTTGACATCCCTGTAGGTCCAGGAGCTATTCCACATACCAACCCATGTGCACCTTTTTTTTTTTATTTTCTTCTATTCTACTTTTTTGACCCATCATTCCACCATACCTATTTTTTTATTCTTATTCTTCTTATTATTATTATTATTATTATTATACAACACCAACACAACCCACAACCACCCGTCCACTTTTCATCTCTTTATTTTATATATATATCTATATATCTCTTTTTATTATATCTCAAAAAAAAAAAAAAAAAAAAACATCCTCCTCTCTCTTCCGTTTGATTTCAAACTCCATTATTTTTATTTATTTTCTCCAAACCACTTTCCTTCTTTCCCCCATCTTTCATTTTTGATTTCAAATATATTTTTATTATTTCTTTCTTTATTTTTCTTTCACATTATTTTTAATCTTTTTCCAATTCCATTCATCCCATCTAGCTTTGCACACCAAACCATATTTTATTCATCTCAGGGATCAACCCCGATCACAATTTTACACACACACACAAAAAAAAAAAAAAAAAAAAAAAAAAATACAAACAAACAACCACATTCACAGGTGGGATTTTTTCTTCTCTACTCTGCCGCCGGTCTTTTCCTCTTGCCTCCGTCCTGGGCGGCCCTTGCCGGTGTTGCCTCCGTGTTTCCCCCTCCACTGGGCATGATCACTACTCCCTGCTCCTCCACTGCAGCATATGGCGGCCCTCCAAATCGGAACATCACGGTGGCCTTCCGTTTCAGCTCCTTATTTTCCGCCTTTAGCACACTTATCTCTGCTCGCGCATCCTTATACATGCGTTGGAGCAGAGCCAACTGGGCGTTTAACTGCTGCACCTCATTTGTCCTACTCTGCAGCCGGTGCGACAGGTTTGTGACCGCCGTCATGGTCTCCACACATGACTTCAAAGTATACTGATTGGCCTCAATATCAGTTTGCACCGCCATTTTTTGCTCCACCGACCGCATCGGAAAGTTCAACGGAGCAAAACCAGAGGCGCTTGGTTGAGGTTCACTGGCCACCGCACCAGTTATCTCTCTTGTTGACTCGTTGAGGTCGGGAAAGAGAGTGAGCAAACCACGGGACGAAGAGGCCATATTCTGGGTAGCTGAACGGGAAGACGAGGCCATGTTTTGGGTTGCTAAGTGTTTCAGAGAAGCAGCGATTACCGATTGGTACTGTCAGATAGGGTTGGTTACAGCGTGTTTCAAGATTTGCAGCTCTTCGAGACAAGCTCTCTGAGAATGCAGAGGTTTCAACTGGTTTGTTATGCTTCCAAGCCTCAGCCTCCGCTTCGGCTTATAAAGACCCTGACGAAGAGGCCGACACGCGTTCTGTCGGTCCCGTGCATCGCCGCGTGTCTGGCGCGCCTTTTGATGGCTCGCCGCTCGATGATTTCTGTCGGGCACATCTTTTGATAAAGTGGGCGCGCCTTTTGAGGGCGCGACTTTTGAGGGCTCGATATATATATATACATGTATATCTTTTGGGCAGCCTATATACACACTCATACAGTGTCTTCTATATGGGTCCGACAAGACTCTGTAAACTGTCCCGACATTGATTCCGGTTAGCTCCTTTATGGGTCCGACAAGACTCTGTAAACTGTCCCGACATTGATTCCGGTTAGTTTCTACAAGGGTCCGACAAGACTCTGTAAACTGTCCCGACATTGATTCCGGTTAGTTTCTATAAGGGTCCAGCAAGACTCTGTAAACTGTCACAACAACTGTCAGAACATTGTCTGCTACAACGGTCCGACATGACCCCATAAACTGTCTTCTACATCGGTCTGACACCACCATACAGTGTCTTCACCAACGGTCTAACACGACCATACAGTGTCTCCTATCCTTTTTTATGTATTTTCTTGTTTTGTTCCTCTCTTCAAACTCAAGTTGGTTAGTTTCTATCCTCCTTGAGTTTGCGGGGGGCTGTTAGAATTTACCATCACTTACCACCACTACCACCTCACCTACTCCACTAAACCTAACCCACTACACCACTACCACCTCACCTACTCCACTAAACCTAACCCACTACACCACTATCACCATCCACTACACACCATCCACTACACCTACATCTATATAAGGAACCATTTGTAATAGACAGAAAATGTATCAATTCATCAATCAATAATACAATTCTCTATTTCTCTTTATACATTAAATTTCTACAGTATCTCTAGAAACAGAGAAGCTAGAAAGATTTACCTGGCCAATAAAATTTTCACGTCGAAATACATTACGCGATTTGCGAAACTTTATCATCTCTGAGAAAAACTTCATGTGATCATTCTTCCTTGCCTCTAACTGTCTTATCAGAAGTTCATGTCCTCAGTCAATTACTTGGATAAATGTTATCGGGATGAAATAGAAGATATCACAAACCTGCCCCCACTGAAAATGGTTCATAGCAGTATCGTGTCCATAACTGTTGTTATTTCCATAGCGAGTATGCCCGTACTCATCTCCCATTAGCATCATTGGTGTTCCCTGATTACATGCAACCACACAACCCATGTAACTCAAGAGGGTGTAATGAACTTCAAAATAATTTTTCTAGTTGAATAGGGTAAACTGTTAAAAGATTTAAAATTGAACAAAAATATAAAACAATTAAAAACTATAAACTATATAGTTTAAAAATGTCTGAGGGGACTACTATATAGTTTAAAAAGTCATTTTTAATCTAGGAGTTTATCTTCCTATAAAGTATAAAATATTAACTGCATAGCGATATCATTTTGCATGATAGCAGAAGGCTGTTGGCCACATCATATTTAGAACTATATTTGGTCAGAAAATACCTAAGATGATATAGCAAGTTAAAAAAGAGGAAATTTATAAACAGAGAAGAACTAACATGAATCCAGTTTATCACAAATGATAAGTGCCAAGCGGTGATACAGTGACTAACAAACCAGTCAAAAATTGATGGAAGAATAAAATCATGTATTTTCTGAATCAAACATGACTGGGTTTTGTGGATTAAATGTCAGTAAAAAGATTCTAAAATAAAATTCTTTTGTGACATTAGAAGAAAGGACCAATAGTACTTGCAGAATGAGCTGCATGTTTTTTGCTTGTACAGAAAAAAGTTGTAGGAGAGATTTTCAGATCACTATGAATCAAAATACATTATTAATAATACTTCAAGTAACTGGGAACAAAAGAATTGCATGAATGTGTACACACTTCATAACAAAGCTCACAAACATCCATTTGGGATAGATGTTGATAGGTTAATGTTTAATATCAATGGTAATTCACATCTTCAAATGCAAAACCTAATAAATCAGACTCAGTGTTCCCTGCAACTAAATCCACAAATTAAAGTCATGAATCTGCTAGATATGAGAGGATGAAAGGACGAGTTGTTAAAACTTCATACGCATGATGAAGATTTCTTCCCAAGGACAGGTTTCCTTGAGGATAAAAGAAAAAAATTAAAGCAGTTTCTCCTAAGCAAACTAAATCCATGAGATAAATTTTCAAGCTTTATGCCTAAAACAACTAATTTAGATAAAAGTATGCTTCAGACAACAAAAAGGAGATAACAAATGATAATGTTGCATATGAAATGCATAAAAATGGGTTGTCTAATAAATATACCTGGGATATCATTAGTGCCAAATGGAAGTTTTTCATTTGCCGGAAGCGTAGAGCTATAATATTGGTATCGGTAGTTTTGCCTGTCCAATAAATACATACAGAAGAAATGACTCACCTTGCTGATAAGTATAACTTAGAAAATATGAGGAAGAAGAACTCCGAAAATATGAGGAAGAAGGAATATATTTCTGTTATATTCAAAACTTCTTATTTTACAAGACCAAATGACACTCCTTATATAGGAGATATTACAAACATCATTATAACCCATTATATGCCACTTACATATTATATATTACCACTATCTACCACTATCATATTATATACATGCCACTATCTACCACCAACACCACTATCATATTCTATACATGCCACTATCTACCACCAACACCACTATCATATGCCACTATCTTATTATATGCATTAACACAAATTTCCAGCAGTATAACAGAAACTAAACAGATCAGAGACCAATGCTACATCACCAAATAGACTCTCCACAAGAAGTAATCCAAATTAGAGAGACTTCAGTTGCAAATTCAGGATGTAAGTTTGACATCACTTAATAGGCCTCAGAAACTATTCTTACCAACTTTGAACCATAAACTCACTCTCTTCAACACACACACAGACACACACAAAAAGAGGATGAAGTAAGAAAAAATTCAGACTGGACAGGTGGCGTGGGGATTAAATTGTGATTTCCTCAAGTAGGCATCTTGCTATTGACTAAACCAAGCATGTAATGCAATGCTTAAAACTAATACAAATAAACCGGTAGTAATATGTTTAATATAGTATCATATAATAGCATGAAGTAGAAAATTTTGATCCTACCTTCACAACCACAATTCCAGCTAAAATTATCATTGCTTCCATCGTTACCACCTTCTCCATTAGCATCATTATGCTACAATACCAACAACTGAGATAATAACAACACAATCCAAAGTTCTAAAAACAAGTTTAGATGGTTTTATCTGAATTTGTGAACACCTTAAAATTGTATGAAACAAGGTCGTACAGTGTAAACCCATCATGTGCAATAACAAAATTGATACTGTGATATGGCTTGCGCTTATTCACCTGCATAGAGTAATCAGTTAATATCAAGGTGACAAAACAGAAAACAAGAATTCCAGAAGCTAAATAAATATAAATAAAAAGACAGAGAGAGCCAGATCTGTACATTGAGGATTGTTCAGACACAAGCGATAAAGTAGATGTACTGGCTCAGGGAACTTTTGGTTCCAGCAAAATGAATGAAAACATATGATGGATATATATGTAGAAATTTAATGTATAAAGAGAAATGATTGTATTATTGATTGTTGTATTGATATCTATTACAATGATTCATGATTCCTATATATAGAAGAGGGTGAGTGTGTAGTAGGTAAGGAGTAGGTGAAGTGGAGGTGGTAGTGGTGTAGTGGGTTAGGTTTAGTGGAGTAGGTGAGGTAGTAGTGGTGTAGTGGGTTAGGTTTAGTGGAGTAGGTTTAAGTGGGTGAAGTAGGTGGAGAGTAGGTGGATTTTAACAGCCCCCCGCAAACTCAAGGGGATAGGAACTAACCAACTTGAGTTTGGAGAGAGTAACAAAACAAGAAAATACATAAAAATAAAAGAGGATAAGAGACACTGTATGGTCGTGTCAGACCATTGGTGAAGACACTGGATGGTGGTGTCATAACGTTGTAGAGGACACTGTATGGCGGTGTCAGACCGATGTAGAAGACAGTTTATAGGGTCATGTCGGACCGATGTAGAAGACAGTTTACGGGGTCATGTCAGACCGTTGTAACAGACACTGTTGTGACAGTTGTTGTGACAGTTTACGGAGTCTTGCTGGACCTTTGTAGAAACTAACCGGAATCAATGTCGGGACAGTTTACAGAGTCTTGTCGGACCCATAAAGGAGCTAACCGGAATCAATGTCGGGACAGTTTACAGAGTCTTGTCGGACCCTTGTAGAAACTAACCGGAATCTATGTCGGGACAGTTTACAGAGTCTTGTCGGACCCTTGTAGAAACTAACCGGAATCTATGTCGGGACAGTTTACAGAGTCTTGTCGGACCCATAAAGGAGCTAACCGGAATTAATGTCGGGACAGTTTATAGGGTCATGTCGGACCGTTGTAGAAAGCTGCACCCTCAAAAGGTGTGCCCGCACCCTTAAAAGGCGTGCCATCAAAAGGCGTGCCCGAGTCATCAAAAGGCGTGCCATGAAAAGGCGTGCCAGGTTGTCGGCGAGCGTCGAGTGGCGCGCGATGCGCGTGGCTGCCTCTGTGTCATGGTCTTTATAAACCGAAGCGGAGGAGGCAGAAACTGAGACAGAAGAACTGAGAGAAACCTCTGAAAAATTCTTCGTTTTGCTGAGAAAGATAGTCTGTAACACTCTGTTGTGAGAGATATTCTGTAACACTCTGTTGCCCAGAAAATGGCCTCGTCTTCCCGTGGGCTGCTCACTCTCTTTCCCGATCTCAACGAGGCCACAGGAGAGAGAACTGGTGCGGTGTCCCGTGAACCTCAACCAAACACCACTGGGTTTGCTCCGTTGAACTTTCCGATGCAGTCGGTGGAGCAAAAAATGGCAGTGCAAACGGATGTGGAGGCTAATCAGTATACTTTGAAGGCATGTGTGGAGTCCATGACGGCGGTCACAAACTTGTCGCACCGGCTGCAGAGTAGGACAAATGAGGTGCAGCAATTAAACTCCCAGCTGGCTCTGCTCCAACGCATGTATAAGGATGCGCGAGCAGAGATAAGCGTGCTAAGGGCAGAAAACAAGGAGCTGAAGCGGAAGGCCACCGTGATGTTCCGATTTGGAGGGCCGCCATATGCTGCAGTGGAGGAGCAGGGAGTAGGCAACTTGCTTGGTGGTCTAGGAAGTACAGAGGGAGCACCGTCAAGAGCCGCCCAGGACGGAGGCAAGAAAAAGAGACCAGCGGTAGAGTAGAGAAGAAAAAAAAAATCCCGCCGGTGGATGTGGTTGTTTTGTTTGTTTGGTTTTTTTTTTTTTTTTTTTTTTTTTTTTTGTGTGTGTGTGTGTAAAAGTGTGATCGGGGTTGTTCCCTGAGATAAATAAAATATGATTGGTTGTGCAAATTTGTAAATAGTTTGCAATGGTGTTTGGTGTTTTTTTTTTTTTTTTTTTTTTTGTTTTAATAAGAATAATAATAATAATAATAATAAATAGGTATCATGGAGTGGGCGGTGATAAAAATATGATTTAGAAAAAAAGAGGAAGGTGGTGGAATGATGGGTCAAAAAGTAGAATAAAAGAGAAAAAAAAAAAAAAGTGCACATGAGTTGGTATGTCAAAAAGTAGAATAAAAACAAAAGTGCACATGGGTTGGAAAGTAACATGACCTCGTCAATTATTTGTCCATAACTAGTTCCTTTCTCCTTAAACCAGTATGGGATTTTTCTCTTGGAAAATATGATGTTATCATCGGGGAGACCCGGCAAAGCAAATGTCTCTGTAACATAGAACAAGAACCTGGGAATGCCGAGGCGAGCACCAAGGTCGGCAGTCCAGGGATGGAACATGTCGCTGACGATGCAATCAGGGCGGCGTCGTTTGAAATGATCGCCGATGACCTGCGATTTTGGACGCCGATCACGAGGTTGAGATTTTCCGGCGAGGAAAAGAAGCAGAAGCTTCCGAGATCGCAGGATTCGCCTCTGATGGTGACGACGTAGGCGAATCGGATGGCGATGATGAGAACACCGAAGACAAAGAGTCGAACCAGAATGTTCCTCAGTAAGCTTGGCTTAGACTCCATAGCTCTCTGTATATACTAAATCTAGAGAGAGGGAGAGAGAGCCGTGGGTCTCCTTGGTTTGATGCCAGGAGAGTGTAAAAGAAATTGAGAGAGAGATGTGGAATTTGTGGCAGCGGAGTGAAGGAATGTGGAGGTCCGGCGGGCGGCCAAGGCGAGGCTGCCGCCCGCCGGTGAAGCAGAATTACTAGCTTCTTAACCTTGCTCTGATACCATGTAGAAATTTAATGTATAAAGAGAAATGATTGTATTATTGATTGTTGTATTGATATCTATTACAATGATTCATGATTCCTATATATAGAAGAGGGTGAGTGTGTAGTAGGTAAGGAGTAGGTGAAGTGGAGGTGGTAGTGGTGTAGTGGGTTAGGTTTAGTGGAGTAGGTGAGGTAGTAGTGGTGTAGTGGGTTAGGTTTAGTGGAGTAGGTTTAAGTGGGTGAAGTAGGTGGAGAGTAGGTGGATTTTAACAATATATACTCCTGGTGGTGAAAGTGGTCTAGTCTCAAATAACTTCTTGAACCAGCCGAAACAATAAAAAATGATGAGCCAATCCACATCCACCCCTTCAGAAAGCTATATCACACTAAGGGGAGAAATCCCAAAACGATGGTAAAATTTGTAATAACCAGCAGGCCTCCTAATAATGATGTCATGTTTGTCTTCAGCATCCACCAATTTCACCATCAACACTTTGTTTTTTGAACCCATCATGTTCAATCCATGCCTTCCCTTTTTTTGGCCTACTATTGACAGGCGATCATTCAATACATTTATGGGGCTCTTCTGCCTCCTTTTGGAAACAGACTAATTTAGTACCTTTTTGGCTATTTGGCTAAAGTATGAGCTAAAAAAAACTAGTATGTTTGGGATGACTTTTTGACTTTTTACGAAAAGATGTGCAAAAAGTAGAGAGAAAATAGAATCTTTGACTTTTTTGTATGAGTTGTTGGCTTTTTGATTTTTTTAGTGACTTTTTGGCTTTTTGGCTAAAAAAGCCACTTGCCAAACGAGGCCTTATTCTCTCTTATGTGAAACCTAGTAATTCTTTACGGCAGTCTTTTGTTTCTTAAGAGATTGAAGTTCATAATGTCAGATTCTGATAGCACAACAAAGATCACTAGAGGGATATGAAATCTCCTTAAACTAATCGACTATGAAGCACAGACACGGATACAGACACAGACATTGACACGGGACACAGTGATTTCAAACAAATGGGGACACAGACATGGCGTGTCACACGGCAATTTTTTTTTTTTTTTAATATATATTTGCTATGTAAATTAATATTGTTACCAAACAATTAAAATTAATAAAAACTAATATTAATTCAATATATATATATATATATATAAGCCAATACATTTAAACAAATTAATAGATCATTCATATTTGTACATGCATGTCCCGTGCAAAAAATTAAGTAAAATTTGCATGTCCCTATCGTGTTCTTAGCATGTCGTGTCCCTTGATGTGTCCAGATTTGGACACACGTGTCCCTGGCATGCCCTACCATGTCCCGTGCAAAAATAATAATAATAATAATAAAATTAAAGGATACATGTCCCCATGTCTGACACTGCTACGGCACCTATTTTGAAGTGTCTGTGCTTCATAGCTAATCGACCTCAGTTTAATGTGACATTGAATTCCAGTACATAGGGATAGGAGGAATTAAAGACCAATGCTCACTATGGCCTCAAACCATTATAAACATACTGAGAAGGTATGCACAGAGACCCAGCTTCCTAACAATAAGCCCCCATCTCATTAACCAATCTAATCCATGGACACCTTAAATTCTGGAACAATATGCTTAATTTCGTGAATGGAGTACCTAGCCAAGTGTGTATATATCATTTTCTTACAAGTTCAATAACTTAGTTGATTAACAAAAAGATGAGACAAGAAAAAAAGAACAAGGACATGATATATAAGATTTAAGTTATTTATTGCACTTACTCTATATAAGTCAGCAGAACCAGCAACTCGAGTTGCAAAACTCCCCTTCATACCAGCATCACCCTATATTTTGAACGATGTTAAAAAAAAAAAAAAAAAAAAAAAAAAAAAAAAAAAAAAAGGGGGGGGGGGGGGTGTTAAATGCAAGATTATTAGCATGCAATTATTTTTATTATTTTTCCTTCTTCGGTAATTTTGTGGCTATTTGATTGGTTTCTATGGGGCATATCCACTAAGAATGAAATAATGTGAATGATCTTCTAATAAATCTGTAATAACTTGGAAAGTTTTTCCAGTTAATATCACCTTTATAAATTTTCTTATGTCATCACGATATTTCCCATTCCATTCAGCCCACCTGCAAAATAAATAGTAAAGATAAGGTGCGTATCTTGCAATAGCCCATGAAGCTGAACAAATAATCCACACTTTGCTCGTCAAAGATGTTTTCCTTTCCAATCATATAAATGAAAAGACAACTGACTTTAGACCAAAATGATATTTCCTCTGCTTTGATTATGCATCATGCATGCTTCTAAAAGCAATCTCTCTCAAACTGTTTTAGAAAGTGGTTGGGCATAAATCTTCACTCTGTAAACAAAATTCTTCAATTCTTCTACCACACTTTGTTCACAGGATTTGCCATGCCATTTCGGGGAGATAAAATCACCAAATGTGCCTTAACTTTGGCATATGCTTCTTGCCCATCAGAGATGGGGCCATGATTCCATCACTTAGAAAATGTATGTTCTTGACCCATACACATTGAGTTCCCATTCCATTTTAACCCACAAAAATGATACCTATCATAAACAAGTTTTATTATCGATATCATTAATTTGAAAAGAGTGCATCTAATTTCATCTCAACAAGTGAATTACATGGATTGAAAGGGAGGTTTCTTAGATAAAGTTCCACCAATTTTCATATGATCCAAAAGTGTGACACCATGTGATTTGTGCACTCTATCTTCCATAGCTGAAATCAACAACTGAATTGAAGTCCATTGAAGAAGGGGCATGGTAGTAAACCTAATCTAGCAGTTCACCTACCTTTCCAACTATATAGTTTATGTGGCCAGATGAAGTGACATGGGACCTACAGAATTTTCTAGATATAGATCAACGAAATTTTTTTCCTGACGCATAGCATTAATGCAAGAATCAATATTCTCTGCACTGCTGCATGATTCATGTCAAATGTACTCTAAAAAAATGGAAACTGTTAAACAGGAGTTACCGATCCCAATTTGGAAATCTTCCAACAAGATAAAGGCCTCCACAGTCCCAAGGTTCTGCAATAATTTTACACCTTGATAGAATGGGATCCTTGGCAATTGCCTGCTCCACAAAGCAATAATAATCCACATATTAAAGATACTTCAACCAGAATTCATTCTCTCACAAATTTCACAAGAAAAAGCAAAACCATCTTACATACAGACACACCAAGATGCATAAATATCTAAGGTGTGACAATTCCTCTATTTCATTTACCAAAGTCTAATTTGTTATAGGAGAATATTTCTTTGATTTAATTTGATCAACCTGGGGTTACAACACCCACCTCCGTTAGATTGAATCGTGATTATGTATTGATTAGCATTCTTTTAAGATCTCCATTTCTTTCAAAAGGATGCTGTGTGCATTAATCCCTGTAGAACATATATAGATAAATGTATGCAAAAATGACTCACCCGAATAATTGGGGGAGCACTAAGTGGAGAACCATCTGTTCCTCGACAAAGAACACTGGCAAGGTCAAAGCGGAAACCATCCACATGATAGTCGACAACCCTTCAGTAGGTTAAAAGAAGATAATAACATAGCTAGGGGAAAAATACAGGTAATCAATGATAACAAAAATAAACAGAAAGAAACAACACATGCAATGATTTCAAAATGAACTGTATCCATTTATGACATGGTTAAAGCAGTGGCACCGTCAACTGGATATTACCTATTGCACAAAAAATATATATGAATAGTATATATAAATATATATATATATATATATATGTATATATGTATAAAACACACACACACACACACAAACAACTGCAGCATAGTGTACAGATGTTCATATAAAAGAACTGGTAAATACCAATTATTCAGCCACATTTGGCAAGGCTTTTGTTGGATCACATTTATGCAATAATAAATCTCTCAAGGTTGATGTCTGAATCATAAAACAAGAATATGCAAACTAAAATGTTGTCCAAAGAATTCAAGGAATTTTATCCATACCAATGCCTTAAGCTGTCAAGTATAAGCTCCATGACCACAGGATGGTTACAGTTCAATGTGTTCCCTGCATATCAACAGAAAACTTCATCTGAAATCACTTTCGAGGCTCAACATAATTACTCATGACACTAATTACATTCAAAAGGTAGGCTTATGATAATTGCTAGTTCTGATTTGTTGCTCTGCTGTGCTCATGCAGGAGCAGAATTTGGATATTCAATTTTCGGATGAGGTATCTAATTAAGAAGTTTAGATTTGACGTTTGTTTTTTTTATATACACTGGGATCAATGTCGACTAACAATTTGATGTTTGTATTTATCTGTAATTGATTTTTTGTAGGTCACAGATCCTAGGCCTGATTTGTTGATTATTACAATGGTCATTGAGGGGGGCTATCTTGCAAATTGTGCACTCTGCCATTTGCTAAGGGTGATAGTACAGAAGTATTGCCCTATAGAGAGAATAACAGTCAACATAGAAGATGCAATTCTCTATGTATGTCTATTCACATCTCTATGTGCAAGACAGGGTTGCATGTGAGGAAAGCCATTGGATGGCTTGATATGCATTGTTGGACACATTTCCAAACAGTTTAAGCTTTTGAGACAATTGGTGTACTAACAGTTTGTCATTGCGTATATCCTCAAGAACATAGTCTTTGATCTGCTTTTCTCTTTCTGAACTCATTCATAAAGGGAAAAAAAACTTTAGTCAAACAAAAGTAAGGAAACAAATCTGTACATAACATTTCAGAAACAGTTCCTAGATTACCATATCAAACACAAAAGCAAAGTTATTCTTATATAATGATGAGAGGATCTAAAATTCAGTAAATATGTCTGAAGAGAGATATACAGCAAACAAAAGGCAATAAAAGTCAAGAAAGGTTTATCGAAATTACCACAGCCTGCGAAGTTCAGCAACTGGCCATTGTTATTTAGATCCACCATGTAATAAACCTGGAGACGGGGTTTAGTGGCATTATAATTTGAAAAAATGAAAAAAGGAGTAACAGAAACATTACTAGTTGAAAGAATAAAACTAGGATGTATATACATCTTATTGAACTCCCTATGACTGCAATAGATATAACTTGCAAATGAAATACACCGGAATGTTAGGGTCATCACTAACTCATGATGGGATGTAAGACTCCAGGATTATTAACGATCAGTCCAGGATTTTCATTTTCTGAGCGTAAACTTTTTCTGCATTTAGTACCAGTTGATAACTAGTACTATACAATTTGTAAGAAAGGAGAGGGGTCCAAACTGAGATATGAATTGAAAACTTATTTTGAATTCCCAATACCATAAGAAAAAATAAAAAGGTATATTATTTTTTAAATTACTGCAAATACTTGGTGGAGTAGAATGTCTTTTTCACTATGCACATATTGGAAATTTTATTCACAATCAAATAATTCATAGTATATCCCTGAAAGCCAATCCAAAAGAGTACTTCTCCAGAGGAAAAATTTAGGATCCTGACATTTCTGCCTGAAGGTATCTTGGTAAACGGTAATTGTATAAATTTATGTCCACAAAGACCTAAGAAAACAATGTAAGAAGAAGTTCCCAATTCATCCTAAAATACAGGCCTTCAACCATCAAGAACTCCACTATGGAAACAAACTTTTAGTGATAGATTTAATGTAGAACCCAGCAGATGATATGATTTCAGCGGTTTAAGCAACATCAGGAATTTTAATAAAATAGATGAATTGTTCCACTTCTGCATGTTTTGGGGGTCCTACAAGGCCCATTCAAGTTCTAATACATCAGGCCTAGAAATAGACTTTACCTATTATCGAACCTTTTAGATGAATAAATAGAAGTTTCTCGGAAATACTTGGGGTATTAAATCTCATAGATAAATGGTATTAAATCTGTAAGAATTTATGTATTTATTGATTGATTGATATGTGTTGTTTTTATTACAATTACAAGGATTCCTATTATATAGGAGTGTGTTTGGGAGTAGGTGGAGAGTAGGTGAAGTGGAGGTGGTAGTGGTTGGAGAGTAGGTGAAGTGGAGGTGGTAGTGGTGTAGTGGGTTAGGTTTAGTGGAGTAGGTGAGGTGGTAGTGGTGGTAGGTTTATGGTAAATTCTAACAGCCCCCCGCAAACTCAAGGAGGATAGAAACTAACCAACTTGAGTTTGGAGAGAGTAACAAAACAAGAAAATACATAAAAATAAAAGAGGATAGGAGACACTATATGGTCGTGTCAGACCATTGGTGAAGACACTGGATGGTGGTGTCATAACGTTGTAGAGGACACTGTATGGGGGTGTCATAACGTTGTAGAGGACACTGTATGGTGGTGTCAGACCGATGTAGAAGACAGTGTATGGGGTCATGTCGGACCGTTGTAGCAGACAATGTTGTGACAGTTTACGGAGTCTTGCTGGACCCTTGTAGAAACTAACCGGAATCAATGTCGGGACAGTTTACAGAGTCTTGTCGGACCCGTGTAGAAACTAACCGGAATCTATGTCGGGACAGTTTACAGAGTCTTGTCGGACCCGTAAAGGAGCTAACCGGAATCAATGTCGGGACAGTTTACAGAGTCTTGTCGGACCCATAAAGGAACTAACCGAAATTAATGTCGGGACAGTTTACAGAGTCTTGTCGGACCCTTAAAAAATGCACCCTCAAAAGGTGTGCCCAATTTTTCAAAAGGCGTGCCATCAAAAGGCGTGCCCAATCCATAAAAAGGTGTGCCAGACATAATGATGGCGAGGCACATGGGCGCCTTGGCTTGCGCGCCCGTTTGTCGTCTGTCGGTAAGAGGCGCGTGATGCGCGTGGCTGCCTCGGCTATAAGACGGAGGCTGAGGCTGAGGAAAAAAACCTGCGAGAGATATTCGGAGAGAGATTTCTGAGAGAGATTCTGTAACACTCTGTTTTCTGAGAGAGATTGCTGAGAGAGATACTGTGTAACACGCTGTTGCCTAGAAAATGGCTGCATCGTCTTCCCGCGGGCTGCTCACCCTCTTTCCCGACCTCAACGAGTCAACAAGAGAGAGAACTGGTGCGGTGGCACTGGAAACTCAACCAAGCGCCCCGGAGTTTGCTCCGTTGAACTTTCCGATGCGGTCTGTGGAGCAAAGAATGGCAGTGCAGTCAGATGTGGAAGCCAATCAGTATACTTTGAAGGTATGTGTGGAAAGCATGACGGCGGTCACAAACTTGTCGAACCGGCTGCAGAGTAGGACAAATGAGGTGCAGCAGTTAACCGCCCAGCTGGCTCTGCTCCAACGCATGTATAAGGATGCGCGAGCAGAGATAAGTGTGCTGAAAGCAGAAAATAAGGAGCTGAAGCGGAAGGCCACCGTGATGTTCCGATTTGGAGGGCCGCCATATACTGCAGTGGAGGAGCAGGGAGTAGTGATCGTGCCCAGTGGAGTGGGAAACACGGAGGCAACACCGGCAAGGACTGCCCAGGACGGAGGCAAAAAGAAGAGACCGGCGGCAGAATAGAGAAGAAAAATCCCACTGTGGGTGGGTGTTTGTGGGTGATGGTTGTTTGGTTGTTTGTTTTTTTTTTTTTTTTTTTTTTTGGAAAATTGTGATCGGGGTTGATCCCGGAGATGAATAAAATAAGGGTGTTGTGTAAATTTGTAAATTGGTTGGTTTTGTTTTGTTTGTTTTTTTTTTTTTTTTTTGTTTTTTTTTGTTTTTAAAAAAAAGAGGGGCAACACGCCCATGTGATAATAATAAAAATAATGAGAATGACCAGCAAAGTGATGATGAAAATAAAATAAATCTGGTGGGGGTTTTCGAAACCGGTGGGCGAGGATAGTGATGTTAATATATTAAAATGGGTTGCAAGGGTGTGTGTGTGCAAAGCCTGTGATGCGGTTTCTTTTAAAAAAAAAAAGGAGCAGTGCCCTGCAAAAGAGAGTGCAGAGTGGGGTTATTAAAAAAAAAAAAAAAAAACAAACAAATGTGTGCATCATTAAGTGCACGTGGGAGACCACGGCAAGTGAAAGAGAGATGAAGAGATCAGGCAACGCTCGGACTTTCTGATTTCTTTGAATTTGTTATTTTGGGGAGCGATTGTGAGCATGCACAACCGTACCCGGATCCATACTTGAAGGCTCTTGAACTACTCAAGGTGTCAAAAGATCACACTTTCATATTTGAGGATTCTGTTTCTGGAATTAAAGCTGGTGTGGCAGCTGGGATGCCGGTTGTTGATCTGTTGACTGGAAACCCGGAGCATTTTTTTAATGGAAGCAAAGCCTTCATTTCTTATAAAGAATTTTGAAGATCCAAAGTTGTGGGCTGCTCTGGCTGCGAAGGAGCTAGACGGAGTCTGGTGCGTGGGGGTCATGGAAGGTGCTTGCCGCCGAAGCTGCACATGAAGCGTACACGTGGCTGGGTGATGTGGATAAGGATGGACATTTGGATTACGGGGAGTTTGTTGCTATTTCTGTTCATCTCAGAAAGATGGGTAATGATGATCACCTTCTCGAAGCCTTCAAATTCTTTGATCAAAACCAAAGTGGTTATATAGAGATTGAAGAACTAAGGGATACCTTGGCTGATGAAGTCGAGACCAACAATGAAGAAGTCATTAATGCCATCATGCAGGATGTGGACACCGACAAGGATGGACGTATAAGTCATGAAGAGTTTGCATCAATGATGAAGGCCGGGACGGATTGGAGAAAAGCATCAAGGCAGTATTCAAGAGAGACGGTTAGTGTGTAGAGGTCCGGCGGGTGGCCAAGGCGAGGCTGCCGCCCGCCGGGGAAGCAGAATTACTAGCTTCTTTAACCTTGCTCTGATACCATGTAAGAATTTATGTATTTATTGATTGATTGATATGTGTTGTTTTTATTACAATTACAAGGATTCCTATTATATAGGAGTGTGTTTGGGAGTAGGTGGAGAGTAGGTGAAGTGGAGGTGGTAGTGGTTGGAGAGTAGGTGAAGTGGAGGTGGTAGTGGTGTAGTGGGTTAGGTTTAGTGGAGTAGGTGAGGTGGTAGTGGTGGTAGGTTTATGGTAAATTCTAACAAAATCATATAGATAAATAAAAGCTTCACAAAGAAAATATTTTGATGGGTTTGAGCGCACACTCTCTCTCTCTCTCTCTCTCTCTCTCCATTTTCCATCTTCTAGTCTCTTATCTATCTTTGTCGAATCTCTACTTATAAATTTGGGAGGCATGGCAGTCGATGTTGTGATATACCTCTCCAATTTATTTCCTCTTTCTCTTTTCTCCTCTCTTCCTTTCTCTATAAAGAAAATCGTCACAGCTTATCAGTCTACTACATGTTTGGCGAAACTTGTGTTAGAGCCAAGTTGCATGAGTCCCAATATCCATCTGACCTATAAAATGAAGCTCAAATATGGTTCTGTTTTTCAAGAAATGTCACGAACAAAAACCAAAAGAGAACAAGCTGCATTTCTTTTGGGTGGTAAATGAGAACAAGCTGCCTTTAAGTAATACAAATCCTTGTTTGATAATCTTCAAGATACTTGTTTACTGTGCCAGGTAAATTAGTTAAAACCATGCAGATAGCATTGTTCCAGCCCAAGCCCAGGAGTTCTGAATGCATTACATGGCCAATAAGACAAATACCAATATCAAAGAAGCTCCCGTAATCATTTCTTCCGCAAAGAATTTACTGCTTTAGAAGTCACCTATCTAGCTTACAAACTTGGGGCAAATATAAGGCAGCAAGCAAATCATCATTGATTAGCTCACTACAATCATATCCTCCATAACATATTTTACCCAAAAGCTTTCTATCAATGCCAAACAAAAAGAGAACAAGTGTTCTAATTGCATGCAACCCTAAAATTGATGACCTTTGCAGCTTCATAGATATTCTATCTTCAGGCAATTCCAGAATGTTACAAAATGACAGCTCTGATTATGCAGTTATTCAATTTTAGCAATTTCTAACTGTTCCAAAAGGGCAGTGCTCATTAACTAGTTATTAATTTGAGGTGACAGCAATCTATATCCAGAAAAGATAATTTTATATACTTCAATTAATCCGCCCCAATCTCATCTAACTAAAAGATAAAGATAACAATCCCCAAGTAGTGTCACCAAATACTTTGAAGAGAGAGAGAGAGAGAGCATTGCATTTAACTTGAAAAAATTTATTGCAAATCACCTTGTTATCTATGCCACGAAAGGAAGTCGTATAAGGGTTGTCATCATCAGCCTCATTAGTATGGTTATAGACAACATCCAAAATGACCTGTTAAAAAGAGTAGCATCGCCATATTGAAACAACAAAAGCTTCAACCTTTTGGTAGAGAAACAAGAAAAAGAAAATCATTGGAAGTGCAAAAAATGCATTTAATACCTCTATTTCAGCACCGTGCAAGGCTTTAACCATTTCTTTAAACTCCCTGGAAGCATTAGCAGGACCTCCACCAGCACTTGCATAGCGACTCATAGGAGCAAAGAAATTAATTGTTGAATAGCCCCAGGTGTTGATCTTGGTGGTTAGATGTCCCCAAGCATAATACATATTTGGATTTTCCAAATAAGGCCATGTCAATAATTAAGGCATGAAATAATGCTAAACTGCTAGCGCATATGAAAAGTAAAATTCAAAATATTTCTATTCCAACCTATAAAGTAGATTGCAAAGAGCAGATGAAAAAGATTTTTGTCAAGAAACTTATGTAGTGAAAGCACATGATCATATCTCCTTTATTCATGCGAGCATCAAACTCTCAGATTGTCGTAAAAGTGCTTTCCTCACAGTTTGCATGCAGACATTTCTTAGTTGGATTCTTCATGCATCATCTTTGGTGCAGGAAAGGTTGCTTTAGTAATAATATAAGACAAGACACATTACAGACTTAGAGATTGCTCACAAACACTTTTTTCCTTAAGGGTAAAGCCTGAACAAGTGAAGTTTACCAGGATTATCAATTTTTTTTACAAGTTGTAACCACCACTAAGGCAACCATTAGTACATTAGTTTCAATAACGCAACCAAACATAAAAAAACATTTTCTATGGAAAATATTTTTCTAAAAAAATGTTTTCCGCTGAAAAAAACGGAACGTAAAGGGAAAATATCCCCAAAGTTACAAGGCTTCTGTTAAAATATACCAAAACCTACCACTACACCTACTCCACCCACTTCACCTACTCTCCACCTACTCCTCACCTACTCCTCACCTACTACACACTCACCATCTCCTATATATAGGAATCAATGTAAACACAACAATATCAATCAATAATACAATCATTTCTCTTTATATATTAAATTTCTACATGGTATCAGAGCTGGTTTAGAACCTAGTATTTTCGCTTCACCGGCGGGCGGCAACCTCACCTTGGCCGCCTGCCGGACCTCAACCTAATCCGCTAGAATTTTCTACACATACCTTGACATTTATTCAAGTCCACCACCACTGCCCCTCCTCTCACTATTGTCCTCCCCTACACCACCGTCTCGGTCGTCTTCATCTACCACCACTGTTGACCTTAACCCGTCGCTGCAGTCCCTTCACTCTGATCACCGGCCGTCACACCGACCTCACCCATCGCCTTCACCGCCTTCCGCGCCCTTTAATCCCAATCCATGAGCCGCTACGACAGCCGCTCCGCCGACCCCGGCTCCTACCGCGACCGCCGAACTGATTCAGGGTTTGGTGGTGTTTCGAGTTACGGTGGAGCTCGTTCATCGTCGAGCAAGAAGGACTACGATGGTTCAGAGTCACCGCGCAAGTTGGATTTGGATGGGTTGACTCCGTTCGAGAAGAATTTCTACACAGAGTCGCCTGCTGTGGCAGCAATGTCGAAGAGTGAAGCTGAGGAGTATCGGCATCGAAGGGAAATCACCGTTGAAGGCCGGGATGTGCCCAAGCCTGTCAAGGCTTTCAGGGACATTGGGTTTCCAGAATACATCATTCAAGAAATTGTAAAAGCTGGCTTTACTGAACCCACACCTATTCAAGCTCAAGGATGGCCAATGGCTTTAAAGGGCCGTGATCTAGTTGGACTTGCTGACACAGGTTCAGGAAAGGCACTTGCCTACCTATTGCCTGCAATTGTCCATGTCAATGCTCAGCTAATAGAGAGAATCTGGTTCCGTGAAGAGAGAGGCAGCCCATGTGAAGAGAGAGAAAGACCATTCATTAGGCAGGTCACTTTTCACAAATCCACCACTAGCACTCTTTCACACCATTAGCACACTTTTTCTTTTATTTATTTATTTTACTTTTTTATTCTCTTTATCCCATACCCTCCCGTCCATGTTCCCCACTCCCACTCTCTCTTTTTTTTTTCAAAATCATTGTCTTTTCCTTCCCATCAACTCTCTTTTTAAAATAAATGATTCATCCTCCACCCACCACACCACATTATCCTCATCATTCCCTCACTACTAATATATATATATATATATATTTTATTATAATATCTTACCCACGGCACAAGGACGATTTAACCAAAAAAACAAAAAACAAAAAAAAAAAAAAAAAAAAACAAAACACAAAAAAAAAAAAAAAAACCTAACTCGTTTTAATTTCACAAACTTATCCATCAAATCCGATCACACTTTTACACACAAGAAAAAAAAAAAAAAAAAAAAAAAACCACAAACAAACACCCAAAGATTTGTTTTCTGTTCTGCAGACGGCCACCCACCGACCTACTCTGCCGCCAGTCTTTTCTTCTTGCCTCCGTCCTGGGCGGCCCTTGCCGGTGTTGCCTCCGTATTTCCCACTCCACTGGGCATGATCACTACTCCCTGCTCCTCCACTGCAGAATATGGCGGACCTCCAAAACGGAACATCACGGTGGCCTTCCGCTTCAGCTCCTTGTTTTCTGTCTTTAGCACACTTATCTCTGCTCGCGCATCCTTATACATGCGTTGGAGCAGAGCCAGCTGGGAGTTTAACTGTTGCACCTCATTTGTCCTGCTCTGCAGCCGGTGCGACAAGTTTGTGACCGCAGTCATGGTTTCCACACATGACTTCAGAGTATACTGATTGGCCTCAATATCAGTTTGCACCGCCATTTTTTGCTCCACCGACCGCATCGGAAAGTTCAACGGAGCAAAACCAGAGGTGTTTGGTTGAGGTTCACTGGCCACCGCACCAGTTATTTCTCTTGTGGACTCGTTCAGTTCTGGAAAGAGCGTGAGCAGCCCACGGGACGAGGAGGCCATGTTCTGGGTAGCTGGACGGGAAGAAGAGGCCATGTTGCTGAGTGTTTCAGAGACGGGTTGGTTACAGAGAATTACAGAGTTTCTCTCTCAGCAAAGGAAGAGTTTTTTCAGAGGATTTTCAGAAGTTTTTTGTCTGCCTCAGCCTCAGCATCAACCTTGGTTAAATAGCCAAGGCAGCCACGCGCATCATGCGCCGCTCGGCGCTCAACGCCAACCTGGACACACCTTTTTGATGGCACGCCTTTTTATGGATTGGGCACGCCTTTTGATGGCACGCCTTTTGAAAGATTGGGCACACCTTTTGAGGGTGCGACTTTTTAGGGGTCCGACAAGACTCTGTAAACTGTCCCGACATTGATTCCGGTTAGCTCCTTCATGGGTCCGACAAGACTCAGTAAACTGTCCCGACATTGATTCCGGTTAGTTCCTTCATGGGTCCGACAAGACTCTGTAAACTGTCCCGACATTGATTCCGG
This sequence comes from Camellia sinensis, assembly GCF_055761805.1. NCBI lineage: Eukaryota > Viridiplantae > Streptophyta > Magnoliopsida > Ericales > Theaceae > Camellia > Camellia sinensis. Next base: position 186,584,842 of record NC_138963.1, on the reverse strand, counting down.
TTAGTTTCTACAAGGGTCCAGCAAGACTCCGTAAACTGTCACAACAACTGTCACAACATTGTCTGCTACAACGGTCCGACATGACCCCATAAACTGTCTTCTACATCGGTCTGCCATAACCATACAGTCTTCTACAACGGTCTGACACGACCATACAGTGTCTCCTATCCATTTTTTATTTTTCAGATTATTTTCTTGGTTTGTTAGTCTCTCCAAACTCAAGTTGGTTAGTTCCTATCCCCCTTGAGTTTGCGGGGGGATGTTAAAATGTACCAAAACCTACCACTACACCTACTCCACACACTTCACCTACTCTCCACCTACTCCTCACCTACTCCTCACCTACTACACACTCACCATCTCCTATATATAGAAATCAATGTAAACACAACAATATCAATCAATAATACAATCATTTCTCTTTATATATTAAATTTCTACAGCTTCATTCCAAGTCAATAAACCAAACTCCTTCTAAGAGAGATCAAAAAAGAGGGAAGATATATTTAAATAGGATGAGATGATAAAAAATGTTTCAAGAAGGCAAACTGACGGAAAGAAAAATATTGTAATCTTCATAAAGAAAATATCATAACATAAATCCAACTAACACTATACAAGACGACAAAACAAAAAAACAAAAAAGGTAAAGAATTACCATGTGATCTCTAGGGTTTGGACGCCTCTGGAACTCAAACTCATCAAACTCAAAGACAGGCAGCAACTCCACAGCATTGATACCAAGCTCAAGAAGATGTGGTATCTTAAAATGGAAATAAATGTTATAAAAACCATGATATATAAAAACGATTACATCCATGGTCAATTCTGACTTAAAATTATATAACATACATAAATCTCATCACAAGTGCATAATAGAAAACCTGAGCAAAAAATTTTTCAAGTGAAATTAGTTCAAACAACTAAGCAATTTGCAAATTTATTATTAAAAAAATTATGATTCCAGTAGTACAATCATTCTTTGTTTCCTCACCACAACCACACATTAAAGGGAAAAACTTAAGTATTCAAAAACTTGATAAAACATAGCCAATGTTGGACAAACAAATATATATACATATATAAACAGAAGTGAATGCAAGATAAAACATAAGGCACCAGAGCAGAATCAGAATCTGAATCTGGTGATTGACCAAAAAAAGAACAAAGCAGTTCTTTGATAACATTGGAATATCCAGAAAGGCATATTGGGAATCGGTCAATTTCTAATTAAAGGCATATCGGGAATCGGTCAGTTTCTATCTCTGTTCATTCTGTTTGAAGAAAGGAAGGATCCCCAAGAATCTAGAATTTCTATTTGATTGATCAATGTGTGGTATTCCAAATCCTCAAAAAAATCAGGTGGTACCACCCTGATAGTTGATATGCACCCATGTTAAATATTACACCACCTTTAAAAAATTTCAGCTGACCCATATTCATGGTACTAAACTTTATTTTGCAGGAAATTTTATTGATCAATGAATGTAGTTTAGTGATTTCATTTGGGTTTATGCCTATAGGAGTTACAAAAATCAAGTCAAAATTCTATAAGTCCAGAATTTGTATATTAACTTACAGCTGTAGGAAATTCAGATCTAGAAAAATTCACCGATCTGGCAAAACAAGTCAATAAAGGCACATTGTATTTGTGATTCAAAGAACAAAAATCAATAAAAAGAATGTGGCAAAGCACATCAGGTATCCAAACCAATGACCCACAGATAGCCTCAGAACTGAAACAAGAAGCTACATGGTTTCCCAATCTTGCATGTGGCTTAAAGTGGTCAATGTTTACTTCAAACCAAGTGTTGTTAACCAAGATTGTAATAAGAAATGTTTCTAGTAGGGATAGCTTAACAAGAAAGGAGAGTTAGAACCAAAAATTTTAAACAGTATATAAAATTAATATGTAACAATTCTATGATCAAAACCTATACAACTTAAGAAACATCCTCAATTCGCTAATATTACCAAAGTGATAGATTAAAACTGTCATTCCAATCATCATAACAACAATTAACCAACTATAATAGAGATTGCTCTCTTCAATTTGGATTTCCTACTACAATTTCCATATTCTTCCCTACCAAATACAATTATTATTAGGATTAATCATGCTAACTATTTTTCTTTTGATCTCCAACCACAAATGTGTATATGCTGATTCTCTATTTTGATCACCAAAATAACAGTGCTCAACTGAAAGTAAGCACAAACATGTCCTAGAAACTCTTACGGTGATCCTATCCTAAAAATGATTTTGGTGCCCATTCAGCCAACCTCTGAAAGAGTAGATCCCTATGGTTTCCCAAGCACTCATCTAGAATTGGACAATGCTGGCCAAACGTGGATTCAGTTTCAGGAACAAGACTACTTGTCTATATAAGCAAATCATCCAAGAAGAGAATTATAGCGATCCCGGGTTTACCCTTGTTGTATAGTGATCCGGACATGTGTCCGTGGATGTTGGTAGTTGTTTATTATCTTGTTTGCATCCTTTCTTACTTTGTATTTGAGTTATAGGATGTGTTGAGCGGGTTTGTTACAGGTTGGTTGAGTTTAGAAATCAAAACTAGTTGCCCAGATTTTTGGCCTGTCCGCTCGAGCGGAGGTGTTGGCGCTCGAGCGGGGAATACATCCATCCAGTATCTTGTTGTGCAGTGTTGTGAGCTCGAGCGTAGGGTTGGGAGCTCGAGCGTAGGCCTGGTTCTGCAAAAGTGCTGGGCGAGTGCATTCTGCGCTCGAGCGGGAGGTTGGCCGCTCGAGCGGAAGTCTGTGAGTGTACGCTCGAGCGGGGTGTTTTACGCTCGAGCGGAGACCTGGGTTAAAGTCCCGAATTTGTGACTCTTCAAATCACTTTTTCACTTTATCTTCTCTCTCTTACTTTTCCAAAAACACCATTGTTGAGTCTTTCTCTCTAGATACTACCTTCTCTCTAGGTTTTGATCTAGTAGGAGTGATTTACTCACCTTTGGCCTTTACAAAAAAGTTGTTGATCGTCGAGGGCTTCATTTTAATCTGAAAATCTCGGGTTTTGGAGCACGTTGAGTTTTGTCTTCTTCTCCCTTGGAGCTCCGAATTTGAGGTAGGGATATCCTACTCCTCTCTATGGGTTTTGTCTTTAAATTTTGGTATTTTGAGATGTTGGGCTTGGTTGGGTGATTTTGTGAAAGTTTGGGGCTTTTGTGTAATTTTACAAAGGTTGGGGTTTCATTCATAATAAACCTAGATGCATGTTTGGCATGAAGAAAATGGAATGATTGTTGAGTCATTGATGAAAATGGGACCTAAGGGTTGAAATGGTAATTATGGAAAATGGCCTAATTACATTGTTTAATTAATTGGGATAATTAATTGGTGAGAAATGAGGAGATGAAATGTTGATTGAATATCCATTTGCGCATTTAATTTCTGTTTTAGAAATAACTGCTTGGGGCTATCGGTGGAGGATAGTCGTGATTGTTGTAGACAATGTATGTTGATTAGGCAAACTGAAACTAATCAATGGAATGTGTTATGGAACTTGACAGTTGCTAGAATACATTAATTGTTTGTGTTGTGTGATTGTATTAGAACCAATGTGTTTATATACGTTATGTGTAGAGGAGGAGATAGGGGATGTACTCCGCGGTTTAGGGGAAGATAGGGGATGTACCTCTAAACCGGATAGGTATTTGGAGGAGATAGGGGATGTACTCCGTAGACAGAGCTCATATGCTTGTCTAGAGAAGTGAAGATAGAGCTCATATGCTTATCTTTGTGAAGTGAAGTGTGGATACAGCTTGTATGCTTATCTGTGGATATTGTTGATATACATATCTGTTGTAGAGTGTGGATACAGCTTGTATGCTTATCTGTGGATATTGTTGATATACATATCTGTTGAGAATGTGGATATAGCTTTTATGCTTATCTGAATGTGAGATATAGTTTTTATACATATCTGTGGAAATGATGATAGAGCTAGCATGCTTATCTGTTGAAAAAGGGAAAATGAAAAGTAATTGGGACTTGTAAGTCGTTGGCATAAATATGTAATTTATGTGATTGTATCAGTGTTGACCAACTATCAATTGCTAATGTTTTAGTCATTGTCCATGGTTGGTTTAGTGTATTTCTACTGGGCTGTGGCTCACCCTATATGGGAATATCATTTTCAGGTACAGGAAGCATGCCACCTCCAAGGACATAGCTGGGAGGCTAGTGGCGGACATAGTTATGTCGTTTTACTGTTGATGTATTACATGTAATTTCAAGCCAAGGGCTTAATGTGTAAACGAGTTAGAACTCTTTGTTGTAACCAAGTGTTAACTTGGAAAGCTGTAAGCCCGTAGGGCATTTTGTTATGAGGTTAACATGTAATACTTATGTAATGGAACTCTAATGAATGAAAGAATGTGGTTAGTTTATATGTAAATGTATGTCTTATTAGATGGGTTTATCGTTGTTTTTTTTGAGGGCGTTACAAGAATTACACCATATTAATTTAAGCATCTATTAGGAATTCAATAATCAGTTACCAATGTTAAAAGGAACAATTGCTAGAACCTTTCTCAAGATAATAACTTGAAACTGTAAACTGTTATAAGAGTGGGTGCTCGTAGCATTTTTTAGAATGTATTCAGTTCAATAAATAAGTAATTACCTTCTCAATAACACCAAGGTAGCTGCCACGTATGCTTGGATTCAGCCCACTGGATTCATCAGCTGTAAAAGCACGAACATTCATTTCATATATAACAAGATCTTTCTGCAAGAAGAATAGCAAAAAAGGCAAAGATTACAAAGAAGCACTTAGGTAATAGGTAAAAATAATTAAGACACCCAACACAAAAATATTCAATCATGCAACTTAGAACCAACAATAGAATGGAATGAAATAAGAGAACATATGGAGAAGAGGGGCTAGCAATTTGAAGATGGGACAACCTTTTCGGCAATTAATCGTTCTCTTTTTATAAGTCAAAACTGATGCAAGTTAAGTAACTCACTATATTTACCTCAGGTATATTTGGAAGCTTGTAATTCTCTCCCCAACTGAATGGCAAGCTGTTGAAATCATAAGTTCCAAAGAATTTAGCCATCTTATGACTTGCATCACCAAAAAACCGGCGGCCTTCAATTAGTTTTGCATAAGGATCAATTAGAATAATGTTGTCATCATATCGATGCCCTTGATGCCAGCCTCGAGGACCATCCATACGATAACTATACAGGACATCACTCCGAGGCAGATCCTGGATTCATAAGAGCACCTTCAATTGTACTCAACAATAAACACTTCTAATAAATAAAATAATTGTATCTCCAATTACTTGAAAAGAAGTATTGCTTTTGCTGATAGAATTTTAGATCTGCCACAAACACTAATAATAAAAAATACACTAATAAACATTCCAGTAGAACAAGCCCAAAATAAGATATACTGTCTAATGACTGCTTAGAAATAAGAATTTTCCCAAGATACAGGAGTAGACTTAGAAATTCAGATTGAACCGAAAAGGTTCTCTGAAATATAAAACAAGAAAATAGCAATTTATTGAGTACCTAATAGATCTAGATCATTTTAAAAATGACTTCAGATGATGCTCTTGCACAATGTGGTTGAAGGAGTCCCCCAGATGAATGGTTTCAACTTTCAAGTACTAAAAAATGGAGCATATATTTGCCTTTTTTATTTAAACATGAAACAAATTATTACAAATCCAGAGTAACATAATATTTGTCAACAGAACTACATAATTCAGAAAATTCTCCTTTTTGTCTTCCTCTGATAAATGATAGGATTCAAACCCTTACACGTATTGCTTAGATGCCACACCAGCAACTTTGCCACTATGGTTCTATAGATTTGGGCCATTTCATGCATACATATTTTTCATAAATTAAAAATACTCAATTCATGGCAATGCTATGCACATGGAAAGTAATGATGAATTAATGAAAGTACAGAGTCAATAGTAGGTTAAAAAATGCTACAATAAATGAAGCCTGAATATGACTTTGAACTAGAATGACATAGATTTAACATGGGGATAGGAACTAGCCAACTTGAGTTTGGAGAGAGTTACAAAACAAGAAAATACATAAAAATAAAAAAGGATAGGAGACACTGTATGGTCGTGTCAGACCATTGGTGAAGACACTGGATGGTGGTGTCATAACGTTGTAGAGGACACTGTATGGTGGTGTCATAACGTTGTAGAGGACACTGTATGGGGGTGTCAGACCGATGTAGAAGACAGTTTATGGGGTCATGTCGGACCGTTGTAGAAGACAGTTTATGGGGTCATGTCGGACCGTTGTAGCAGACAATGTTGTGACAGTTGTTGTGACAGTTTACGGAGTCTTGCTGGACCCTTGTAGAAACTAACCGGAATCAATGTCGGGACAGTTTACAAAGTCTTGTCGGACCCATGAAGGAGCTAACCGGAATCAATGTCGGGACAGTTTACAGAGTCTTGTCGGACCCTTGTAGAAACTAACCGGAATCTATGTCGGGACAGTTTACAGAGTCTTGTCGGACCCTTGTAGAAACTAACCGGAATCTATGTCGGGACAGTTTACAGAGTCTTGTTGGACCCATAAAGGAGCTAACCGGAATCAATGTCGGGACAGTTTATGGGGTCGTGTCGGACCGTTGAAAAAGTTGCACCCTCAAAAGGTGTGCCCAATTTTGTCAAAAGGCGTGCCATCAAAAGGCGTGCCCACTGCATCAAACGACGAGCCATCAAAAGGCGCGCCAGACACGCGGCGATGCACGTGATCGACAGTGCGCGTGTCGGCCTCTTCGTCATGGTCTTTATAAACCGAAGCGGAGGCGGAGGCTGGGAAGCATAACAAACCAGTCTGAAACCTCTGAAAATTTTCATTCTGAAACATCTGAATATTTGCATTCTGAAACATCTGAACAATGGCCTCTTCTTCCCGTTCAGCTACCCAGAATATGGCCTCTGCGTCTCGTGGTCTACTCACTCTCTTTCCCGACCTCAACGAGTCAACAAGAGAGATAACCGGTGCGGTGGCCAATGATCCCCAACCAAACGCCTCTGGTTTTGCTCCGTTGAACTTTCCGATGCGGTCGGTGGAGCAAAAAATGGCGGGGCAAACAGATATTGAGGCCAATCAGTATACTTTGAAGTCATGTGTGGAAACCATGACTGCGGTCACAAACCTGTCGCACCGGCTGCAGAGCAGGACAAATGAGGTGCAGCAGTTAAACTCCCAGCTGGCTCTGCTCCAACGCATGTATAAGGATGCGCGAGCAGAGATAAGTGTGCTAAAGGCGGAAAATAAGGAGCTGAAGCGGAAGGCCACCGTGATGTTCCGATTTGGAGGGCCGCCATATGCTGCAGTGGAGGAGTATGGGGGAGTGATCGTGCCCAGTGGAGTGGGAAACACGGAGGCAACACCGTCAAGGACCGCCCAGGACGGAGGCAAGAAGAAAAGACCGGCGGAATAGGCGAGAAGAAAAATCCCACTGTTCCGATTTGTGTTGGTTGTGTTTTGTTTTGTTTTGTGTTTTGTGTTTTTTTTTTTTTTTCATTTTTATTTTTATTTTTATTTTTTTTATTTTTTATGGTGTAAAATGCTGATCGGGATTGATCCCTGGCATGAAGAAATGACAAGTTTGTAAAATGTTGTTTTTTTTTTTTTTTTTTTTTTTTGTTTTGGGAGTGTTTTGTTGAAAAAATAAAAATAAAATGAAAGAAAACAAGGGAGAAAGAAAATAGATAAAAAATATTTATAGATGGATTATATGAAAAACATCAGTGCGATTGTTTCAAAATAAAGTGGGGTATTTAAAAAAGAGGAAAAGTGATTTGGAAAAAATAAATAAAAATAAGTGATATTTGAAATCAAATGGAGGAGAGAGAGGGACAAACCCATGTGATAAAGTGGAGAGAGAGTCGGTGAGTGGGGTGCAAAAGGTGAAGGAGAAATGATGGATTGAAAATGGTTTGGGTCAAAAGTGGACACTGTTAATGGGGAACATGAGTGCATTGATTATTTGATATAATAATAATAATAATAAAAATAAAAAGTTAGAACAGTTGGAGAGAATGAGTGGAGTATGGTAAGGGTTTCATCCAAAGCCAAAATTCCTGCAGCGAATCACTTCGCAAATCCTAGCATGAGCTTTTTCTCTTTCCAGGCTTATTCATGAATTTCCTGGTGATTTCAAGAGCCTCTGGTGGCATTGTGGCAGAGAACACCCCAACCTGGATTATGGGTGGCAGCAACTGGAAAATATCATAGATCTGATTTTTAAAAACCTCGTGACAGCATTTCATCAGCTTCATCCAAGACAAACATTTTGATGCAAACAGGGCGAAGTAATTGTCTCCGCAACATGTCAAACACACGACCAGGAGTACCAACAACAACATGAACCCCACTGGAGAGAATGCGCTGATCTTCGCGCACACTAGTCCCTCCAACACAAGCATGAACCTTCACACTTTGCTGGGCAAGTTCAAGAGTGGGTGGAAGAACCAAAGCTTGGCACTCAACCAAGCTATAATCTAGCTGCTGCAGAATTCCAGAGCAGAATGTTGCAGTGTTTCCAGTTCCAGACTGTCTCGTCATATGAGGTGAAGAATTCTTCTCCATCAGCCTCACACATGACTACAGTTGCACAAATCTTTGTTGATTTTATCAGCGGAATAGGTTGAGTCCTGGCGGGCGGCTAAGGTGAGGTTGCCGCCCGCCGGGGAAGCGAAAAATACTAGGTTTTAAACCAGCTCTGATACCATGTAAGAAATAATGTATAGAGAAAGAGAGAGAATAAATTGTATGTATTATTATTGATTGATATAATGTTATATTTATTACAATGATTCATGATTCCTATATATAGAAGAGGGTGAGTGTGTAGTAGGTAAGGAGTAGGTGAAGTGGAGGTGGTAGTGGTGTAGTGGGTTAGGTTTAGTGGAGTAGGTGAGGTGGTAGTGGTGTAGTGGGTTAGGTTTAGTGGAGTAGGTGAGGTGGTAGTGGTGTAGTGGGTTAGGTTTAGTGGAGTAGGTTTAAGTGGGTGTAGTGGGTTAGGTTTAGTGGAGTAGGTTTAAGTGGGTGAAGTAGGTGATAAATTTTAACATATTTGCTTTAACAAAATAAAACACACCCTAAACCTAACTGATTTTTTATCTTTTTCCAGTTTAAAGTTAATGCAAATATGAAGTTTTAACCTAATACAAGTACATATAGGAAACAGTTTGCTGAACAATCAGGAATGCCATCCATGTTAATCAAAGTTATCACAAAAAGAGGTGGCTTTAATAGAATCTGAATAGCAAAGATTACCTCGACACATATATGCCATATATCTCCAGTTTTATTCATGTGAGGATCCAGTCTCAGCTCTACCATTCCACCGTCTGGCTTGTCGTGTTCTTCCCTAAATAATGAATCATTTACATCATAGAAAAACTAACTACAGTAGACTACAAGAAAAAGAACAAGTGAAAAGAAGAAAAAAATAATTCATATCACTTCCAAATTCAATTCAGAAAGAAAAATCATAACAGTCTAATCCCAACTTCAAATAGCATCATGCATTCTATTTCAGTTCTGCAGTCATTTGTAAATTGTAACGAAAAAGTTATGTTACAATAGATTTACAGTATAAAACTAGAAATTATTGTTCATGCAACTAGAAGAAATCCTTCACACTACCATACCAGCAAACAGTTACAGGGTTTTTGTTTATTCTTGGGTTTCTATAACTCTGATGAGTAAATTGATGGCTGGTATTATTATGATTCTAGGTCCAAAACTGATTCTTATGTTCAGGGAAATGATAGAAGAACCCAATCATCTCTAGTACGAGGAATAATGATCGAATTAATGTTTTGCAATTTCGAAGATTTCTTAATAGGTATGAAAAATAAGGTTTGTCTCATCTTCCTCCTCCTCCTCATAACTAGGCCATTGCAACAATTCCTTTGTAATACAGTTATGCTGCTTTTGGGACCAAACCTTACTGGGTCTTACAATATGCAGTGTGTGTTTGCAATTCAGTGTGACAAAAACTTGGGCTCCATTGTATTGACCTTTGAATTTGTTGTAATGGTTTCCACGTGTTGTGTGTCAGAAGTTGGCTCGAGTACACGCTCATACTTTCATGTTTTCTCAAACATTAAGAGAGCACAGTTTTGAGGTTTTTCATTTTCTCTAGTGTTAAAATCCACCTACTCTCCACCTACTTCACCCACTTAAACCTACTCCACTAAACCTAACCCACTACACCACTACCACCTTACCTACTCCACTAAACCTAACCCACTACACCACTACCACCTCCACTTCACCTACTCCTTACCTACTACACACTCACCCTCTTCTATATATAGGAATCATGAATCATTGTAATAGAAATCAACATTATATCAATCAATAATACATCATTCATTCTCTATACAATTCTCTTTATACATTGATTTTTACATGGTATCAGAGCAAAGTTAAGCACTTAGTATTTTTCGCTTTACCGGCGGGCGGCAACCTCACCTTAGCCGCCCGCCGGACCTCAACCTAGTCCGCTAAAATTTTCTACACATACCTTCATCCATCTTCACCACCACCACAAATGCCCACAACATCACAGCTCTCCTCTCCTCTTGTTTCTCTTTGGTTTTGGAGGCTGTAGAACCACCTTGATTGCAACATCAAAGACAGCCTTCACATTCTGCTGGGTCTTGGAGCTGCACTCTACATATGCCACGGCTCCTATTTGCTTCTTTAGTTCTTCACCCTGTGCTGTAGAAATTGTACATGCACCGGGATAATCAATCTGGAACTGCTTGTCTTCTCTCAAATCAAGTTTAGTCCCCACTTCTCTTAATTATTTTAATCTGAGTTGTGGGTGGTTTCGTAGTAAACCGTGGGCTGGTTTTGAGGTTTGGTTGAGTGTACCATTCAAGTCTTTGTAGAGCTGGCTACTGCAGGAGGGGTTGTTTGGTACTTGTGCAGTTTTTTTTTTTTTGGGTTCGGCACATGCTAGTAGCATGGAGGGGAACTCAAAATTTGGGTTAAGTTTTGATATGATTGACAGCGTGGTTCAAAGTTTATGCACATGGGCTGGTTTGTTTTATATATATATATATATGAGTTTCTTATATTTATGCACATGGGCTGGTTTGTTTTATATATATATATATATATATGAGTTTCTTATATTTATATATTATGTATGCATTTTCAAACACATGGGCCCACAGTTGCTAGTGCCTCCAAGAGGTTATTTATTGTTTTGGTTTTAAACTTGAACCGATTAGCACGTGGGGTAGATTAATATGGTGGCTGGTTTTCTAAATTGGTGGACTGAATTTCAGTTTTGTCTCTAAAAAAAAAAAAAAAAAAAAAAAAAAAAAGGACTGCCATACACACACAGCTGTATGATTCTTTTCTTTATTCTCCACCCACATAACCCAACACTCTCTCTCCTCACTTTGCATCCACCGCCCAAACTTTTTTTTTTTTATTATAAAGCTTATTGGTGCACTTCTTGTTCCCCACTTTCGTTATTTTATATATATATATATATATATATATCTCTTTTTATTATATTATATTAAAAAAAAAAAAAAAAAAACATCATCATCTCTCCTCCGTTTGATTTCCAACTCCATTATTTTTATTTATTTTCTCCAAACCACTTTCCTTATTTTTCCCATCTTTCTTTTTTGCTTTCAAATATATTTTTATTATTTCTTTCTTTATTTTTCTTTCACATTATTTTTCATCTTTTTCCAATTCCATTCATACCCATATAGCTTTGCACACCAAACCATCTTTTATTCATCTCAACGATCAACCCCAATCACAATTTTACATCATATATATAAAAAAAAAAAAACAACAACAACAAAAACCCACACCCACAGTGGGATTTTTTCTCTACTCTGCCGCCGGTCTTTTCTTCTTGCCTCCATCCTGGGCGGCCCTTGCCGGTGTTGCCTCCGTGTTTCCCACTCCACTGGGCATGATCACTACTCCCTGCTCCTCCACTGCAGCATATGGCGGACTTCCAAAACGGAACATCACGGTGGCCTTCCGCTTCAGCTCCTTGTTTTCTGCCTTTAGCACACTTATCTCTGCTCGCGCATCCTTATACATGCGTTGGAGCAGAGCCAGCTGGGAGTTTAACTGTTGCACCTCATTTGTCCTGCTCTGCAGCCGGTGCGACAAGTTTGTGACCGCAGTCATGGTTTCCACACATGACTTCAGAGTATACTGATTGGCCTCAATATCAGTTTGCACCGCCATTTTTTGCTCCACTGACCGCATCGGAAAGTTCAACGGAGCAAACACAGAGGTGTTTGGTTGAGGTTCACTGGCCACCGCACCAGTTCTCTCTCTTGTTGACTCATTGAGGTCGGGAAAGAGAGTGAGCAGCCCACGGGAAGACGAAGTCATTTTCTGGGTAACAGAGTGTTACAGCGTATTACAGAATTTCTCTCTCAGCAAAGGAAGAATTTTTCAGAGGTTTCTCTCAGTTTTTCTGTCTCAGCTTCTGCCTCAGCCTCAGCCTCCGTCTTGGTTAAATAGCCGAGGCAGCCACGCGTATCGCGCGCCACTTGACGCCAGACGACAAACGGGCGCGCCAGCCAAGGCACTCACGTGCCTCGCCATCATATCTGGCACGCCTTTTTATGGATTGGGCACGCCTTTTGATGGCACGCCTTTTGAAAGATTGGGCACACCTTTTGAGGGTGCGACTTTTTAAGGGTCCGACAAGACTCTGTAAACTGTCCCGACATTGATTCCAGTTAGCTCCTTCATGGGTCCGACAAGACTCTGTAAACTGTCCCGACATTGATTCCGGTTAGTTTCTACAAGGGTCCAGCAAGACTCCGTAAACTGTCACCACAACTGTCACAACATTGTCTGCTACAACGGTCCGACATGACCCCATAAACTGTCTTCTACATCGGTCTGACACCGCCATCCAGTGTCCTCTACACTGTTATGACACCACCATACAGTGTCCTCTACATGGTTATGACACCCCCATACAGTGTCCTCTACAACGTTATGACACCACCATCCAGTGTCTTCACCAATGGTCTGACACGACCATACAGTGTCTCTTATCCTCTTTTATTTTTATGTATTTTCTTGTTTTGTTACTCTCTCCAAACTCAAGTTGGTTAGTTCCTATCCCCCATTGAGTTTGCGGGGGCTGTTAAAATCCACCTACTCTCCACCTACTTCACCCACTTAAACCTACTCCACTAAACCTAACCCACTACACCACTACCACCTCACCTACTCCACTAAACCTAACCCACTACACCACTACCACCTCCACTTCACCTACTCCTTACCTACTACACACTCACCCTCTTCTATATATAGGAATCATGAATCATTGTAATAGAAATCAACATTATATCGATCAATAATACATCATTCATTCTCTATACAATTCTCTTTATACATTGATTTTTACATCTAGAAACCCGAACTTCTCATTCCATGAATTTTTACTTTTCATGATCAAAACTGAGAGTTCAATTCAAGAGGTTTTTAAAGAGGGGAGGGGGGGGGGGGGTTGTGGGGAACACATGGTAGTTGGCATTGCATACCCATCCACTAGTCATTGCTTGAGTGTAATGGAGCTGCGAGGAGGGGAGATTACAGTGAGGATTTCCACCCTCTAGGCACAAACTGGTCCATGTCCACCATTTCATTAAGTCATATTCTTAAATCTTAGGTTTGAATTTCATTTACTTCAGTTTTCCTGTAATAATCACATGTCAGACTGACTAGGAACAAAAAGCAAAGTAAGGTTTGAAGAGAAAAGTTATGGCAATGAAATTACAATACCCAAAGACTAACGAGAGTAGAAAACTGTAAGAATTTATGTATTATTGATTGATGTCTTGATTGATAGATTACAAGATTCATGAATTACAATTCCTATACAATCTATATATAGAAGAAAATGTGGTAGTAGGTGTAGTGGAGGTGATAGTGGGTTAGGTGAAGTGGAGTGTGTAGTGGAGTAGAGGTAGGTGAAGTGGAGTGTGTAGTGGAGTAGGTGAAGGTAATGTGGTAGTAGGTGTAGTGGAGGTGATAGTGGGTTAGGTGAAGTGGAGTGTGTAGTGGAGTAGAGGTAGGTGAAGTGGAGTGTGTAGTGGAGTAGGTAGTGGAGTAGAGGTAGGTGAAGTGGAGTGTGTAGTGGAGTAGGTGAAGGTAATGTGGTAGTAGGTGTAGTGGAGGTGATAGTGGGTTAGGTGAAGTGGAGTGTGTAGTGGAGTAGAGGTAGGTGAAGTGGAGTGTGTAGTGGAGTAGGTGAAGGTAAAGATGGGAAATTCTAACAGCCCCCCGCAAACTCAAGGAGGAGAGAAACTAACCAACTTGAGTTTGGAGAGAGTAACAAAACAAGAAAAATACATAAAAATAAAAAAGGATAGGAGACACTGTATGGTCGTGTCAGACCGTTGGTGAAGACACTGTATGGGGTGTCATAACGTTGTAGAGGACACTGTATGGTGGTGTCAGACCGATGTAGAAGACAGTTTATGGGGTCATGTCGGACCGTTGTAGAAGACAGTTTATGGGGTCATGTCGGACCGTTGTAGAAGACAGTTTATGGGGTCATGTCGGACCGTTGTAGCAGACAGTTTACGGAGTCTTGTCGGACCCTTGTAGAAACTAACCGGAATCAATGTCGGGACAGTTTACAGAGTCTTGTCGGACCCTTGTAGAAACTAACCGGAATCTATGTCGGGACAGTTTACAGAGTCTTGTCGGACCCATAAAGGAGCTAACCGGAATCAATGTCGGGACAGTTTACAGAGTCTTGTCGGACCCTTAAAAAGTCGCACCCTCAAAAGGTGTGCCCAATCTTTCAAAAAGCGTGCCATCAAAAGGCGTGCCCAATCCATAAAAAGGCGTGCCATCAAAAGGCGTGCCATCAAAAGGCGTGTCCACTTTGTCAAAAGATGTGCCATGAAAAGGCGTGCCAGTTTGTCGGGCGGCAAGAGGCGCGCGATACGCGTGGCTGCCTCGGCTATTTAACCAAGACGAAGGCTGAGGCTGAGGCATACCATTCTGAAACCTCTGAAACCAACCCTTCGCTGAAAAAACTCTGCCTCTGCGGAGAGAGAAACTGTGGAACACTTTGTTGCCATTCTGTCACCAACCCTTCCGAACATTACCAGTCTGAAATTGCTATTTCGCTGAAACACTTAGCAACCCAAAAACATGGCCTCTTCTTCCCGTCCAGCTACCCAGAACCTGCTCACGCTCTTTCCAGAGCTGAACGAGCCCACAAGAGAAATAACTGGTGCGGTGGCCAGTGAACCTCAACCAAACACCTCTGGTTTTGCTCCATTGAACTTTCCGATGCGGTCGGTGGAGCAAAAAATGGCGGTGCAAACTGATATTGAGGCTAATCAGTATACTCTGAAGTCATGCGTGGAAACCATGACGGCGGTCACAAATTTGTCGAACCGGCTGCAGAGTAGGACAAATGAGGTGCAGCATTTAAATTCCCAGCTGGCTCTGCTCCAACGCATGTATAAGGATGCGCGAGCAGAGATAAGTGTGCTGAAAGCAGAAAATAAGGAGCTGAAGCGGAAGGCCACTGTGATGTTCCGATTTGGAGGTCCGCCGTATGCTGCAGTGGAGGAGTATGGAGGAGTGAACGTGCTCGGCGGCGTAGGAAACACGGAGGCAGCACCGTCAAGGGCCGCCCAGGACGGAGGAAAGAAGAAGAGATCTGCAGCAGAGTAGAGAAGAAAAATCCCACTGTGGGTGTTGGGTGTGTTATTTTTTTTTTTTTTTTTTTTTTTTCTCGTGTAAAATTATGATCGGGGTTGATCCTGACATGAATAAAATAAGTGTGTTTGGCAAACTCGAATGGTAGGTGTGGTAAGGCAGAAAAATCAACTGGAATGAATTTTTTTTTTTTTTTTTTTTTTGTGAAAATAATAATAATAATAATAATAATAATAATAATAATATTAATATGGAAATCATGGAGTGGGCGGTGGTACAAAAATATTGTGTAGAAAAAGAGGGAGATGGTGGAAAAGAGAGGCCACTCATGTTATTAAAATAAATTAAGGAATTAAAAAAAGTGATATTGGTTTTGTTTTCAAAAAGATGGATTAAAATAAATATAAAAAAAGAAAAAGAAAGTGGAGACCATGATGAAAGGTGGGAACAAGTGTGCTGGTGCTGTGTTGTAATGGTCAGAAAGAGAGATAAGAAAATAAAATAAAATAAATTTCAAGGTGCTGTGTTGTAATGGCATTGAAATATCCACCATCATAAAGAGTATCAGTGGTGCTGCATATGTTTATGAGCATTATTTGAGGCCTTTCTTTCTTAACCCACAGCAGACTGTTAACGTCTAGTATGTCCCAAGGAAGAAGGACATCTTCAGTAAGCCAGATGACATTCTAACTGCTGCTGAGAAGTACATAGAAGAACATGGCCCGGAAGCATTTGAGAAGCTTGTTAGCAAGGATAGGGAAACCAAGTTCAGGAGTAGCAATTACACGTATTTTGATGAGGACCACAGCTATTGAGCCTTGTTTGGCTGAGGGAAACACCTTTTTTCCGCTGCTGTTAGGAGTATCTTTCCGGTGGAGAAGCTGCTATGGACTATTTGGGGAGAGTGATGTCGAAAGCCGGAGCCTTGGATCTCGCCACCGGCGTCGGCGGAAAGATCGAGAAAGACGATGTTCTCTCCGCTGTCCAGAAGTATGAGCAGTATCACGGCTACTATGATGCCGAGAGAGAATGAGATGTTATGAAGATATGATGAGGAGGTAGGTATGTAGTAGACAATTCTAGCGGACTAGGTTGAGGTCCGGCGGGCGGCCAAGGCGAGGTTGCCGCCCGCCGGTGAAGCGAAAAAATATTAAATTCTTAACCTTGCTCTGATACCATGTAAGAATTTATGTATTATTGATTGATGTCTTGATTGATAGATTACAAGATTCATGAATTACAATTCCTATACAATCTATATATAGAAGAAAATGTGGTAGTAGGTGTAGTGGAGGTGATAGTGGGTTAGGTGAAGTGGAGTGTGTAGTGGAGTAGAGGTAGGTGAAGTGGAGTGTGTAGTGGAGTAGGTGAAGGTAATGTGGTAGTAGGTGTAGTGGAGGTGATAGTGGGTTAGGTGAAGTGGAGTGTGTAGTGGAGTAGAGGTAGGTGAAGTGGAGTGTGTAGTGGAGTAGGTGAAGGTAAAGATGGGAAATTCTAACAAAAACTAAATAGAAGTCAGGTTTCTCTTACATTTTCGATGTAATGCATAAATCATGATTAGACTTTAACTTGATGACATAAGAGAAATAGCATTCTAACCTGTCTGGAAGTGACAAGCAAAGTGTGACTGCAGTTGCATGCTGTGAAAAAATAGCAAAATTGATTCCACTTTCAAGTTCTGAGACTCCAAGTGGATATGCCTGACCTGGAAATACTCTGAATAACGGCCCGCTCTCTAACATTTCAGGAGCTTCTTCCTAAAATTAATAAATTCCATACATAAAGAAGCGGAAAACGTGAATGTCTATTTGTGCATGTCACAAAATTTTACTATAATTGAAGCTAAAACCCAGTTGATAATGGCAGTACACACAATGAAGGAATGATAGATATAAAAAGCCATGAAAGAATCAGATTCATCTTATGGACAAATTGCATTGTACTATGGGATATCCATATTAGTGGAAATTAAGAGAACAATAATTTGTAATGTTATTCAAAATTCACATAAATGGTTTTCCATTTTCCCTCTTTGTCTTGGGTATGATAATTGGTACTTGGTATAGTTTTTTATCAATGCCAACTAAAATTTACATCAACATTGACCAGCCATGCAGTAAATTGAGTAACGTCGGACGAGAGTGAGGTTAATTACAATGAAGGATCGAAGAACCAACTTCCTCTCAACAAGGGATACATTAAATTGCACGCAAACCTAAAAAGAGAATTCCATTAATGTCAAAATATAAATATATATATATATGTGTGTGTGTGTGTGTGTGTGTGTGTGTTTTTGTTGTGTTTTCAAGGGACTTAAAAATGTTAATTCCCTCACAAAACTTTTCTCTCCTTTTAAGTAAGAGTAATGATTCATCCCCCTTTTCCCCCCACCCCCTTTGACCCCCTCTCTCTCTCATTGGTTATTTTTTCTTTTTCTTTTTCTTTTTCTTTTTTTTCCTGCTCCTCCAATCGCCCCCTGCCACATGGCAAAGGGGTGAGGGGGTGACCCCAAAAAAGGGGTCCCAAGCATTATTCTTTAAGTAATCAAACATGAGAATGAAGAAGGTGCCAAGGGGCACCACCCAAGTACAAGCAATGGAGAAGGGGAGAAAAAAGGACTCTGATTAAAACATAGGCCTAACAAAGACCCTAACCAAACCAGGGCAGCCAACATCAAGCACCTCCACTCCAGACTCTGACCCTAAAGGGACTATTTTCTGCATTAGCAATTAAAACTTGAAAGGTACTTGTATACACTCTTCCTATCCTCCACTGACAATTCTCTTCCTATACACTCTTCCTAAACATTTCTCTTACCTCCAATGACAAGATATATTGACAAAGATAAATAAGCATTAAAGGTACTTGTGTGTGTGTGTATGTGTGTGTGATTCCCCTTCTAGCCTATAACTAGAAGACCTTGAGCAGCCACTAGAAATATTTGAAACCAAGTTGTCAAATGCAAAACTAGAGCTTTTTTAAAGCTGAAAGAATCCCTCCTCAACTTCCAAATAATCAACACCTTTTCAGCTTATTTAAGTTATTTCTGACTAATAACTATAATTAGAAGCTACGTCAAACAATCTGACACACTGATTTTAAGCCATAACAACCAGCCCCATAAACATATATACAAACAAAATGTACCTCAAGCATACGTTCTTCTGTACGGCGACCATATACATTAGCAGTCTTATGTTTGCCACGGCCCCCTTGTCTAACCTAAGCCAAGCCAATAGTCAAGGGGTTAAATGGGGAATTATTAATAACCTTATAAAATATATATATATATACATACATATAGCATACCGTACTGAAAACTCTTTGCTCAGTGTTATTACTCTGCCTTCTTCTACTTAACTTCAACCTGATACAACATTAACATTTGAGTCATCAAATTGCTGAAACCATTTCCTTCAAGCCAAATTCTAATGAAAATCAGAGAGTTCAATAATGTTTTGAAGTTGTTGAATTGTTACCCCATGAGGGAGGTACGATATGATGTAATGAAAGAACGATGAACATTCCTAGAAACAGCTAAAGCAAACGAACTAGACTTTATAGAAGAATCACAGAGAGGTGAGTGGGGCATCTTCGTGCCCTGCTGTGGTGAAAGCAGAGCATCCATGGCACATGTATGTATATTTAGAGAGAGAGAAGAAGAGGGACCTTTGGCGGAGATTTTATGAGCGACTTTTGTGAAAAGAAACACTTTTTGCAATCCGATTCGAGCCTTTCTGGAATTCGAGAGTGCGGCATAGAAGCCTTGTGTCTGCCACGTGAACGGGTACGGGAGATTGGGCTCAATGAACGGACACGTGTTGCTTCCGATATTTTATGCGTTTGGCCCGACTGTACAAAATATCACGCATATCTTTGATGAGCATTGATGAATAAAAAATATTTCTACCAAAATTTTATTAAATATCTATAAATAAAAAATATTTCTATCAAAATTTTATTAAATATCTTATATAGATGATATAAAAATCATATAATATAGATTTTACACAGATGTTTAATAAAAATTTTAATAAAATTTTCGACATTTCTAATATTATTTTGAAATTTTATTAAATATCTATAAATAAAAAATATTTCTATCAAAATTTTATTAAATATCTTATATAGATGATATAAAAATCATATAATATAGATTTTACACAGATGTTTAATAAAAATTTTAATAAAATTTTCGACATTTCTAATATTATTTTGATGAATCTAGCCTGTCTTCCAGCAATTTGGTGATTGAAGGGGAGCTGAATTTTTTTTACGGGGAGAACCCCAATGGAATTACAGCGAAACGGTAAAGAGCCAATTAAAAAATAAGAAGAAGAAAACAAGCAACCTACGGCGGTGGCCCAACCCGATTCCTATCAATTTCATTTTTATTTTTTAAAAAAACAAATATGAAAATATTTTTGAAAAAAATTGCAATATATATAAACTTGAAAAAAATTATTATAAAATTTATCTTGAAATGACAAAAATATCCTTCCCTTTTCTCTCTTCTCTCTCTCCTTCTAAATCCCTTTTGGGATGAACCAAAGGTGTTGTTTGGAATGAACTTTTTGAAACTAAATTAGTCAATTAAAATAATATAAGTTATTTTAATCAATAAAATAAAATATCATATCTAAATTATAATTATTTTATTTTTTCTCTCATAACCATCAAATCAGTTACAAAAAAAAAATTATTTACTTGGCTTGTTTTTTATTTTTCAAAAGAATAATGCTTGGGACCCCCTTTTGGGGTCACCCCCTCACCCCCCTTTTGCCACGTGGCAGGTGGTGATTGGAGGAGCAGGAAAAAAAAGAAAAAGAAAAAGAAAATGTAACCAATGAGAGAGAGAGGGGGTCAAAGGGGTGGGGGAAAAGGGGGGATGAATCATTGTTGTTTTCAAAAATACTTTTCAAAAAACTCTACTTTCTTGTTTTTTTTATTTTTTTATTTTTACTGAATCTTTTTAATATTTTAAGCAATTTTTTAAATTTTTAGACACACCTAACATAAATACACATAAAAAGTATAATTTTTGTGAATTTTTTTTTTAAAAATTCACTAAATATCAAAAATATAAAACAAAATACGAGAATTCAGTGGATTTTTCATATTTTTATATATTTATTAATTTTTTAAAATATTTTTTCACAATTTTTTTACTTTTTAGATACATTTAAGTGAGGTGTATCTAAAAAAGTTAAAAAAATACTTAAAATTTTAAAAATATTCACTAAAAACAAAAAACAAAAAAACATAAAAAACAAAAAAAAAAAAAAAAAAAACTCAGTCTTAAAAAAACTCAGTTTTCAAAAAGTTTAATCTATAAAATTGAAACTAAACACACATATTATCATCCCAAACACAACTTTTTAATCCTACTAAAATAGTCAAAAAAATTCAAGTTAGAAAAATTCATCCCAAACGAAGGTTAAAAAAGCCAATTTATTAACTTATTGACTTATTTGAATCACGTATTTACCCCAAAAAAGACTTATTTGAACCACATCATATTTTTACTTTTCTATACATCTTTTTATAATAAGCAAAAAAATAACTTATAAGCCATACCCAAAATATAATATGTCCTTCTCAACCCTCCATACCCTCCCTCAATGCCACTCATTCCTCTTTCACATTCCTTACCCAACCTTTCCTTACAACGAGCATCCCTTCATTCCACTTGCAATCACATACCTTGCTATCTTTTTTCTTCAGCTCATTTGTTGCCTTCTTAATAAACACTAAGATCACAATCAACAAAAATGAGGGAGAGATATGTATGATTTTGCTATGAGTGATAGAAGAGGGGGTTGCAATATGGGAAAAGTAAGTGAAAAGGTTGGACATTGGTGATGAGGTTAGCAAAATACTAAAAGGTGTTGTGGGTTGGTAGATGTGGGGCTGAAGGTGGTGAAGAGGATAGCAATGGTGGTTATAATAGCGAGGAGAGCTGGAGTGACAATGGTGATGGCTGATGATGGTTGGTGATTGAGAGTTGCATAGGAAAATAAAAAATAAGAGGAAAGAGTAAAATCGAAAAATGGAGAAAGTTTGTTGACTTTACATTTCTATTGTAATTATTTTTTATCGCCAATATTTTATAATTATTTTCATTCTCATTGTCATTTTATTGTGACCTTGGAGCATGTTCACTCAAACCTTCAAAATTTGGTATATCAAATTTTTTTGATAGTTTGGATGGCAAATTAACATATGTCAACTTGACATGAATGTTCTCTACCCGATATATTAAATATATTATTCTATTATTTTAAAATTTTAACCTCTTTTGTGTACCTTTAGTCTTTTTCTATTTGAAAAAAAGAAAAAAAAGGCATGAAGTGGTCTTCATGGCCAAAAGTCATATCAACTTTTGGTACACTAGATGGAGTTCATTTGATATGTCAAAATAAAGCTCTTGAATTACCACAAATTTGACATATCAAATTAAGGTACTCTTATTCTATTAGTGTATCCATATTCTTTTTAGTTTTCAATTAATATTTTCTTCTTTTTTTTTTTCAAAATCAGAGGAGTAGCTAAAGGAACACCTACATATTCGCATATAAAAAACGGTATAGTCAAACGGGGGTTTGGACTGCCTCTAGTTCAGGTTTGAGACAGTCCAATCTAGTTTGGTCCATTGGGCCTACTTTTGAGCCCATTTTCGATAATCTGAACTGTTCATATTTTAGGATTTGTTAAGTACATTATCCCTATAAAAAATCGCGTTGATCAGATAACGGATATTATGTATTCGGATCACTTTTGTTTAAAAAAATAGATGGTCAAAAAATTAACTGTTCATAAAAAAGTGATCCAAATACATAGTATCTGTTATCCGATCAACATAATGTTTTACAGAAATAATGTACTCAATAAACCCTAAAATGTGAACTGTTCAAATTATTGAAAAAAAACCAAAAAAATGAGCCCAATAGACCATACTCTACACTCCAATTTAAATGGTGAACTGGAGGCAAGCCATTACCATCAAATGGTATAGTCATCTCATCTTACCTTCCCTTACTTTTGGGTTAGGAAAAAAACTCACCTTTTTTCTGTTTTTCTTGTGGTAGGGTTTTCAATAACACATTATGCCTTAATTTGGGATGTGGATTAATTTTTTAGCTTTTTAATCTTTTGGCTATTTTAGCCTGGGACTAAAAAGTCTTGTTTGGGATGAATTTTTTGAATTTTTTTATTTTTGTGAGAAAAAAAATAAAATAATTATGGTTTGAATGTGACATTTTATCTTATTAACTTTTTAACTTATTTTATTTTTTTGACTAAAATAGTCACACACAAAAAAAAAAAAGCACACACCAAACATAGTGAGTGTTTGGGAAATGGCTATCTTTTAGGCTTTTTGGCTATTAGTAAACCATTTTAGTTTTTGTGTTTGGAAATATGAGATAGATTTTTATTTGAATTGTTGTATTAAAAAATGTGTTTGAAATGATATTTGAGACTGAAATGACAAATTTGTCTCTAATCTCACTTTTTTCAAAATTGGTGTAAAGAGGCAAAAGTGTCATTTACTACCGGTGGGACAGCCTGCTAAGTGACAGTGGTAGGCTGTTAGTGCACTGTCAAGTGGCAATGTAGGCTGCCGAGCTGTTTTTTTTTTTTTAAATATAAATCATTGGTTCAGCTACAGTAAAGGCTACTTGACTTTTTTCAAATTTAAGACTAAAATAACCCACCCCACATCCTCCCAAACACCGCCATAACCTATATAAGTCAAAGATTGACACTTCAAACTTTGGTGCTAATACCTCCTCTCCAATTATGATAAGCATTCGTCAATATATTCTCAAGTTAGTAGTCCCCAAATTAAAATGATCTACCTATTCTTGAATTATCCAAAGCAAAACATTTAATAAGCTCTCTTTGGTGCAAACCAACTTATACAAAATAATAAGCTTGTAGTGCAATTGCACAAGAGCTTTGTCGCCAAACTTCAACTTCAAATTTTCCACAAATAAAAAATAAATAAATAATCGATTATAATTTATAATAGAAAAGAAAAGAGTAAAGGGTCACTTCACTTTATGCTGGTCATGACTCGTGATTTCAAAACGTTGTTGTCCCTCAACTGTTCCCATCCTTTCACCTGAAAAGTATCCGGGTTTGTCCACTCTCTTGGATCATCATGGCTGCCTCTTTGTGAGCGTCCTGTGTGTATGGATCCATGTTCATGCATGGACATTAATGTCTCAAGCTTTAATACTTTCGTGAAATTTATTGGACTTTATAGTTGTATAATTTTAAAAATTTGCGTAAGAGTTAGGTAGCTTTTATTATAGTGGGGTTACGCTTTTTTATTTTTTATTTTTCATTTTTAAAAATTGAAAAAAATAAATAAATTATTGTTGGCACCATAAATTATAATTATTATTATTATTTATTATTTGTACAATTGCAGAACATGTGGCACTCTCCTCCTCATTTAGAGGTTATGAGAGGTTATGAAATGTAAAAAGATGATGGAGAACATGAAGAGTATAGAATATGAAGTGGAGGTTGAAAGAAATTATGGAAGATCATGGAGATTGAAATGGAGGAGATGGAAGAATAAGAAAGTTCTTAGGTAGTTTTTTTTTAACAAATGTTTGCCTATAAATAGCCATTTATGACTACATTGTAGGGAGATTTAGAACTCAAATCAAAGACAATTAATTTATATTTTTCTTATCATTTATATTTTTCTGCATTTTATTTTGCGCACTTCCTTTTCAAAGCATTTTATGCACTTCTTTTTCAAAGCATATGAGTAGAGATAAGTAATTGTTACTTTGATTGTTCACTCAATCATCTTTCTCTGTCTCCATCTTTCTTCTGCTAATTTTTCTTTTCTTTACACTTGGCAATTTTGAAGTCCTCTTCATTGAGGCAAAAGAATCGTCAACATAATCGCTTGATAATTGGCTTAAATTTAATCTGTAAGAATTTTTAAATCCTTGCTGGCACGCTCGCATTTATGATATTTTCCTTCATAAGAAAAATAAGCCAACAATTACATTTTGTAGTTCTACTCGATTACATGGATCTTTTTTTTTTTTCCTTTACACAATTGACCAAAAAAAAAAAAAACTACAAATAGTGGGTTTGTTGGGTTTCTTTTTTGAAAAACTGATGATAAATCCAATTTGAGTATTCCTTGAGGCGTTAGACCCACAGGATAGTTTTTCTTAGTGAGAAGTACATACTTTGTAAAATATTGTGGTGAGAAATACATTGTGTTATTTTGGATGACATTTTGTTTTCAATTTTACATTTTTATGTTAGTTTTTTTTAATCTACTTGTTCAAATTATTCAAAAAATCTAGCTGTTGAAATTATCTATTCAAAAATCTGTATGCTAAAATTATCTGTTGAAATTTTTCTAGCTTATTTTTTCCCATCTGTTGAAATTTACCAAGTATATTTTTCCTATCTATTGAAATTCAACAAGCTTGTTTTTTCTATCTGTTTAAATTTGTATTCTATCTGTTCAAATTATCTTTCTCTTTCTACAAACTCACTATTTGTTCAAATTTCTCTCTTTCTCCATAAACCCACTATCTGTTTTGAAATTTTCCAAGATTATTTTTTCCTATTTATTGAAATTCAACAAGCTTGTTTTTTCTATCTGTTACAATTTATATTCTATTTGTTCAAATTATCTTTCTCTCTCTACAAACTCACTATTTGTTCAAATTTTTCTCTTTCTCCATAAACCCACTATCTGTTCAAATCTTTTTCTCTCTCTCACTTTCCACAAACCAATTATTTGTTCAAATCTCTATATTTTTCTCTCCACAAAACACCTATTTTTTTCTTATCTTGTGACACCCCAAATTTTTTAAACATCAAGGGCAATAAAATAAACAAAATGACATAATAAATTAAAAACTAGACATCATAATAGGAAATTCCAACTCTCGTACATAACCAAAGGTTCAAACAATATTAAATAAAAACTTAAAATTATCCAAATACAACATTTAATGAAATTATAAAGTCCTTAATAGCTAATACATAAGATAATAAAATTTATTCAACTCCAGTCATGGCTTCAAGTCAGCTAAGGCTCTATGTTAGCGTTAACTCCATCTTCAGCTTCTATTCCTTCATCGTCAAAATCTAGCATAAAACGCTAGGGTAACAAAACATATGCCATGAGTTTCGTAAGAAAAAAACAACAAACCTATCTTTCTTTTTAAGAGGAAAATAACGAGATTGTAAACATGATATAACAATATATTCACAAATATAAATTACAACCATTAAAATAATTTTAACTATTTTAATAAATTAGGTGGCACTCAAAATCTCACCAAAGAGAGTTAACTTATCAACCACTAAGTCATGACCATGGTTAATTTGAAAACCCCCCTTGGTCAAATATTCAAGTGTTACCAACCGTAACTACCAAGAATGCCCACGCCCAGAGTTACATACCCAAGTAGTGGCATACGTGGTCTGCCCCAAGGGAAACAATCTGTCAGGGGTATGTAACCTCCCTATGTGCCACCACCCTTATTCCAAAACTGAATATTGAAAATTATTCAAATAAGTCATGTGCCATCTTAGGGTTTCATGACACAACTCATGTAAGAATTCTCAAAACCCTGACTCACCCTGAACCAATATCAACTGTCAACCATTAATTTTTTAAACTATTTAAAACTAGGACTCACCCTGAACAACCGGTATTAACCATCTACCGTTAATTTCGTACACTTCGTTGATCATTTTAATTAACTTCCATAATAGACACTAATAATTACAAAAATTAATACCATTTTCAACAGAAAATATTAACATATACATTCTACAATAATTCATCAATGTTTACAAATTATTGTAAACAGTTAAATCAAGCTATGGTGTGAAATAATAATTTTAAATACTAAAATAAATCACAACAACACACATGCATGAATTACTAATTTACAATATCTAATTAAATAGATTAGCACAACACTTATTTTTTTGTTCTAATAAATAATTGAATTGATAATCTTAATTCTTTGATATTCTGTCTAGAATTTTCAGAACACAATCTTCGTGGTAAAAATTACAATTAAATTATTTAGACAATTTTAAAATTCATGTAATTATCTGAAATGTTTAATAAACATGTTATGGTCATTTTTCAGAAAGAATTTCCTAAAAATAAGTTATAAATAATACTATAAAATTACATGATACACAGGTTCGTCATATTTTCTTAAAATAATTCCACATTGAAATCTATAAATCAAATCCATAATCTAAAAATTGAGGATGAACCTAGACTTCTAAAATTTTATTTTTAACTTAGAAAATATCAGATTTGATTTAATATAGAATTTTTAGTAATTTTTCAAACATGAAACAGAATCTGTCTAAAAATTTAGATTTAATCAAAATTTCATATAAATTCATACAAAGCTAGAATAATTGATACAAAAGTTTCTGAATGAATTAGACATCATTATTAACAACTTTGTAGAAAAAAAACCATCTCGAAATTTTGAGTATAAAATTTTCTAAAATTTATGCAATATTTTGGCATAGTTAAGAACCACATGATCAGACTAAGAACCACATAATTTTACTACTACTACTAATGTATAAATAACCTTCAAGCATCTAATATATATAACACCAAATTCATATGCAATTACAAACAAAACTCTATCAAGATTTTTAGCCTCATAGGCATTTGAATAAAATTTGATTTTGAAGGGAGAAAAAAAAAGAAAAAAAGAGAGAGAGAAGGTTTTGAGAGTTTTCTTACTTAGCAATGAGATTGAAATGAGATAGTGAAATGATAGGAAAATACTAGTTTGCTTTGTAGAAATCGAGATGAGCTGCTCCTTCCTTTGCTTTGTAGAAAAGACAAATGCTAAGACGTCGGTGATCTCTCTCGACCATGGTTGGTCGGGAAGGACACTCTAACGATCAAGTTAGAATATAGTTCAGACATATTGTTTGTTTCTTTGAAAGAAAATATCTTTTTTTTGTACCTCTCTTTAAACGATTTTCTTCTTCCCTTTTATAGTGTGGACACTTGGTATCTTGACCGTTGGATATTTGTCCCGATCTAATGGTGTTTTATGTCTTCAGGCACTAGTCGGGCAAGTGGACCAGTTGTCTTGATCTGTTATTGTCAGAGCTGCTGTATTTTAGATGACCTAGATTTAGTTCGGATATGGGTTCACATTCTTAATCGTTGGATTTTCTTTATTAGATGCTCAGTTTGTCAGAGTCGGTTGATCTCATATCCTTTGTTTTGTCATTTTTGATCTCTATCGTTGATTTCTATTTGATCCAAAGGTTTTCCTTCATATCACGGCTCTCTTTTTAGAAAACAATCTTGTTTAAATCTCCTATCATGTGACTTTGTTTTCTTTGCAACTAGATTTTTTACGGATTTGGGCCTGGCCTTTATTTGGAACTTTCCTTGGCCGAATAAAAATGCTTTGGGCCGTATCTTAATTTGATTGGGCTTTGGGCTTGAGTTTTTATCTTCCACAATTGGCCCCCTTTCGACGTTTCTTTTCTAAAGGATTGCCGAAAGTGTCCTAGCCGACTTTCGTAGGCTCCTAGGAAAACAGCGCCATCTGTGACACGCATCCGTTAAATATCCTTATTTAAATAATGACACCCGTCATTTCCTTCTTCAATGCACCATTTCGCGTCGGACGTATTTAATCGAAGGTTTTGGCCCTTTTCTCTTTCGTCTCCCATCGCATCACGTCCTCACCTCTTATATTCATTTCCATATCCTTCAGCAAAAGTTATTTGTAAGTTCATCTCCTTTCTTCTTATGATTTTGCATTTTTGTTAGCTTTTGTTTGACTAAAATGAATCGATTGAGGTCCTCTTTCGAATCCAAAAAAAGTATTGCTGAATTCAGGGCTTTGTATAATATCCCTGAGTTCCCACCTCCGATGATAGTTTGTCGGAGGGTTCTGAAGAACGAATCCCTCTCCTCTTGATAGATATAGTAGAGGAAGGAGTTAGATTCCCTTTGCATCCCCTCCTTCGAAAGGTGCTTCACTTTTATGGGGTACCCCCTTCCCAGCTATCCCCTAATTTCTTTAGGATAGTGATAGGAGTAGTGGCCCTGAACGATATTCTTAGAATCAACTTAGGTCTATTTGAGATTAGGTACTGTTACAATTTTGTTCCCACCACCAAAGAAAGAACAAAGTTTTACTTCAAACCCAGGTCGGTGAAGCGCCAACTTGTTCAAATGCTTCATGATTCTGGTAAAGGCGTGTGTTTGTTATAATAGAGGGAATTTGGGAATTTCCTCGTGGCATTGATTGGATCTGACCTGTTCCTAAGGTCACTAGGCGTCTAGGTTGTAAGTAACCTTTATTTGTTTTGTCCTTGTATCTGTCTTTCCATCTAATTTTACTAATAATTGTGTTCATTTACCACAGCTCCCGAAGTCTTTACCCATCCCAGTGAGTGGGAAGATCAAGTAAACCTCTCCCTTTTGCAGCTAGCTTAGTCGTACAGAGGGCCACCAGAACAACAAGGGCAAGGTTGGGCTGCTCGTGTCTTGCTCACATACGTTTCTCATTGCGGAATAGTAATAACCACAGATGGCATAGATCTTGGTGCTGACGGTGGTTTTGATTTTTTTATCCTTCTTCATTTACGTGAGAACGTTGAAGAAGTTGCTCTTGAAGAAGGATCCCAAGAAGAATCATCTAGTTCGGAGGCCACTATATCTAGCATCATGCCGCCGAAGAACTTTTTGAAGATTATCGCGGCCAGGAAGCGTGAATGAACTACGGCGATGACATCTGCTTCGCAAACGTTTTCTAACCCTACAACTGCCGATTGGCCCCAGCATTCGCCGATTGTCATAGTAAGCGATTCTCCTAATCCTGTAGTGGTCTATGATGACCCTATTTCTCCTGTCCAATGATTGGGCAAAAAACTATCCGATCAATCGACCGAAGTTCTGAAAAAGAGCTGCGCTGATCCTTCGGCGGTTGCCACGATATCATCTCCAGCCTCTGCTTCTGAACCAGTGGTCGTTATTTGTCCGATCACTTTGGTGCCTGCCCTTAAGGATTAGTAGTTGACGAATGCATATTCGGCTATGGGTAGCGCTGAAGTTGCTACTGCGATTGGTCGCAGTTCAATTTTACTGGTTGACGTCCCACACCTTGCCGAACAGTCAAATATTGCTATTTTCTCACAAACTCTACATTCTTCTTTGATAGTAAGTGGTTGTGTCTCCTTTTTATTGCTTAATTGTACGTTTATTTTTGGTTGGTTAGTTGGCTATGCTTTGTTTGAATTGAATGGTTACATGTAGGGTTTGTTTTCCATGTATGAAGCCATGGTGCGCCATAACAAACTGGTCAGGGCGGTAGATAAGTTGAAGTCGTCGAATGACTTACTAGTTGAGAAGACCAAAGAGCTTAAGCTGCGAGTAGCAAGTGTGGAGGGCAAAGTTGCAGAGTCCGATGCAAAGCTTCAAGCTATGGACTTAAAGTTAATATCTATAGAACAAGAGATCAATGCTTTGAAGATGGAGAAGGAACAACTTTCCGAAACACTTGTTGCGTCGAAGAAGAATCTGGCTAATGCGGTAAAGGTAGCGAAAGAGGAATGATACAATGAGGCTACCGCTGTATGCGAGATGCAGTTTGTCAAGCTTGAGAACACGTTATTTGAGGATGGCTAGACATCGGCACTGGAGGCCACGAATGTTCCAACAGACTCTGAGCTAAGCAAAAATGTTTCTTACCCACGCCCCAAAGTCGCCAATCAGAATACTGCTGAGAGAGTAGAGATTGGTAATACTTGGGATAAGGTTAGGAGAAACATTTGTGTGTGTGTGTGTGTGTGTGTTTATTTTTATTTATATATAGAGAGAGAGAGAGATGATGAATCGAATTTTTTCTTTTTGAGTTAATAGATCTGTGTTTGATGAAACAATCGCACTACTTGAGTTATATGCATTTAAATTTAAATTTATGCCAAAGCCTTATTCTTTGAGCAGACTCCAAGAGATCGGCTAATTTGTTTCAGCTATTTACACTATCTGTTGGATAAATCTTGAAAAAGAATTTCCATAAACTTGTTTTTGCGTAAAGCAAGAGATCGGCATATCGTACAACTGATGTACTGTTCTTCGGATATATTTTAAGAGAGGATCCGTATGGACCCGCTCCTTCGGCCAAAGAGAGCGACATAGCTTATGGCCGATGTACTATCCCTCAGATAGGTTTTAAGAGAGGATCTCCATGGACCCGTTCCTTGCACAAAGCAAGAGATCAGCATAGCGTATGGCCGAAGTACTATCCCTCAGATAGGTTTTAAGAGAAGATCCTCATGGATTCGTCCCCTGTACAAAGCAAGAGATCAGCATAGCATATGACCGAAGTACTATCCCTCAGATAGGTTTTGAGAGAGGATCCTCATGGATCCGTTCCTTGCGCAAAACAAGAGATCGGCATAGCGTACAGCCGAAGTACTATCCCTCGGATAGGTTTTAAGAGAGGATTCTCATGGATCAGTTCCCTGCGCAAAGCAAGAGATCGGCATATCGTATAGCCGAAGTACTATCCCTCAAATAGGTTTTAAGAGAGGATCCTCATGGATCTATTCCTTGCGCAAAGCAAGAGATCAGCATATCGTATAGCCTAAGTACTATCCCTTGGATAGATTTTAAGAGAGGATCCTCATGGATCCATTCCTTGCGCAAAGCAAGAGATCGGCATAGCGTATAGCCGAAGTACTATCCCTCTGATAAGTTTTAAGAGAGGATCTTCATGGATTCGTTCTTTGCGCAAAGCAAGAGATCGGCATAACGAATAGCCAAAGTACTATCCCTCGGATAGGTTTTAAGAGAGAATCCTCATAGACCCGTTCCTTGCGCAAAACAAGAGATCGACATAATATTTTTGCCAAATACGGCTAGGGTTAGGGTTTTTAGGGTTTTCACTTTTAGGTTCTCAATATGTTGACGTCACGTGGACATGTGTTGACAGTCCGACATGTCCATCACTATTTCACATTAAATGCGATGGCACATTTATCTAAAGAAGGCAATAGTCGTGTTAGAAGGGAGTGCTGGTTACTCTCATTTTACTTAAATCATTAGCATTAATAGTCGGGATTCTGCGCCTCCACCGCTTTATCAATCGAAGATTTTTCTGGTGGTGACACATGTCCTCTACTTCTGCAATTCAAATCATCATCCAAATTATAAGTGTTTGTGTATCCTTTTTATATGGTGTTAGTTTTACCAGGAGTTTGTATCCAGATGGGGAAGTATGCGTATCTACTTAGTAGTTTTGATGGTATATCCCATTTTCGATCTACTTGCGATATATTTGTTAGCGTGAATTGCCACGTCCAGATGATATTTTCTTATTCCCCAACGACGAGAGGGTTCCATGGTTAGTATCCTTGATAGTGGATGGTGGAGTTAGGTTTCCCCTCTACCCCTGACTTTGTGAAATCCTCTCCCATTACAGAGTCCCACCCTTTTTCCTGACAACAAACGCTTTTAAGATTATAAATGCAATGCTTGCACTGAATAATATGTTGGGCTTGGATTTGGGTTTGAGAGAGTTACAATATTGCTATAGTCTATATCAAGCTCCCTCAGGGACGTTCTATTTTGCATCAAAGCACCATGATCGGACAGATCACTTATTCGGGTGCTCCGAAAGTCCTTTGACGTAGAATTAGAAGATATGGTCATGGTCTCTAGGAGTTAGCAGTTTGCCTCCTCTCTTTTTGCTGAAGGTGCTGCAACTGTACCCCGAAAGCTGGGTGCTAGTGAGCCGCAATAATTTCCATGACTATATAGCTGTCATTCATTTGTTTGTTTTTGTGGATCGTCATTGTGTTGTGTTTGTTTTTTTATCTCTTGTTTTTATTTTGTTTTTATAGATCATCACGTGATAAATACAGATCGGCAAAACGAGTCCTTGGATGTAAATTTGCAAGCATTACAAGTAGTTTGGAGGTGTTCTGCCACTGCCTCACGATCGGTCGAGGTGTTGATTGATCAATTTCTGCCACGAGTAGTCTTGTCCCTTGTGTTCGATTGTGCTCCGGAAGCTCAAGAGGTAGGATTGTCGCATGCGTTGTTATTAGGAGAAGCAGACCGAGGAAGTCGTTTACCGGAGGTAATTCTATTATCGACTGGTTTGTCAGAGTCTTCGGATGACCAGGCAATCTAAGGCGGCTCAGAGGGCTAATCAGGATGCCAGTGATCGTAGTTTACGCAAAGCGGCCGATCATCCACCTAAAATGGCAGAACTGTCGTCAAGTCGTTAATGTGTTCAGGTAAGCAAAGAGCATGCGAAGAACGTTGTGGAGGTCCCGATTAAACATATTTTCCAACCAATGATCGGGAGTCGATCTTTAAATACGCTTGACTCTGTATTTTCTTATGCTAGGGTTGCCTTTGCGATGGCGCGAGGTATGCATATTCCAAAGGATATCTGACATCTGGAAGGACAATCGAACTAGCAAATTCTGGGCCAAGGAATCCAGAATCTGGTAATGGTAAGCTTATCATGGTATATGTCTAATTTCGGTTGCCTTTTATAATTTTAACGAGTATGATGATATAGGCTGTCAACCAATTTATAGAGGCTGAGGTTCGGTTAACCGAAGAGAAGGATTGACATGATAAAGAGAAACGCAAGATCGAAGAAAAAAAAAGATCTATCGCCGAGGAAAAGAAATGATTGTTGACGGAGAGGGAACATTCGAAGGAGGAGTTGACACGTGCTGAGAATAGAATTGCAATAGTCGAACTAGGCTAGATGTCGGCCGAAGAAAATGTTGAAGCGGCCACCCGTTAGCTTGATAAATTAAGATCGAATTATGAGGCTTTGAGGGTCGACGAGGAGACAATGAAGGGCCAACTTGAGATAGAGCTGAAGGCGAGTATTGAGGCCACCTAGAATGACGCAAATGCTGTGTATGCCAACCAGATGAAGAAACTGTAAAACTTCTTTTTCCAAGAAAGCTGAAGATCGGAAATGAAATGAATTGGGGTTGGAGTAGGGGTGTCCACGGTTCGGTTTGGGACGGTTTGCGGTTCGGTTTGGACCCGTCCGCATGTATATGGTTTGAGGAAAAGTCAACCCACAACCGTCCGCAATGCGGTTTGCGGTTTGTGCGGATAGGATTCGCAGTTGCGCGGGCGGTTGCGGGCGGTTTGCGGATTGAATTTGTTTTCAAAATTTTTTTGTTAAACCCTTTTTTTTTCCCCATTTTTTATCAATATGTCTTTTAGACTTTTTTTCTCCCATTTTCTAAAATGCTCTAACATTAATAATTAATGAATTAAAATTTATAAAAAAAACTTATAAAATAAAAAAACACAACAAAATCAATTCGTAACCTAAACAAATCATTCAAAGTCTACCTTCATCATTAACCTGCATTCATCTCAATTCGTAACCTAAACAAATCATTCAAAATCTACATTCATCATTAACTTGCATTCATCCTACATTCATCATTCCTAACCCAAATTAAAAAATCCTACATTCATCATTCCTAACCCAAATACAAAAAAAAAGAAGTAATTCTTCATTAACTTACCTTCATCCAAAATGCAAAAAATAAAAATAAAAATAAAAATTCATTATCTTACATTCATCCAAAACCAAAATGCAATTAAAAAAAAATTGTTGCCAAACTTTTTTGAACAGTCAGATTTTAAAAAAAATAAAAATAAAAATTATGCGGGCAGGTTGGGCGGGTGCGGGTCAAACCTGCAACCCGCCCACAACCCGAAAATTAGATCAAATCCAAACCGCACCCTACCCTAATGTGTTTGCGAAACTACCAATACATGCGCGGTTCGGATCTGGTAGGGTGGTTTGGGCGGGTCGGGTGACCCTATGCCCAGCCCTAGGTTGGAGAGTCATCCGAGCTATATTCCCAAGTTCCTTTGTCGAATCCCAAGGTTCCTATCCCTTCCGAGCTGGATAATTTGTAAAGATGTTGTTCGGGGGCCATTTTGTCTCTATCTTGTGTTACTTTTGTGTTTTTTTTTTTTTTTGTGTGTTTTTTTTTGTTTTAATCTGTACATTCGTATATGTTGTAAAATAGTTTTGATACATGAAAGGTATGCATAATATCATTCCTACCTTTGCATTTGTTAAACTTTTGGTTACACTACCTGAGCAGACGAAGGGTTGAATTCCTAGCCTTTTTGTCTCCCTTTTTCTTTTGTGAGAGCATTCCCTTGAGATTTCTACTCAACATGTTCACGTTAGCAAAGAACCCTACCAAATCTTGCTTGTACAACATCAACAACCGCCTCCAATCTCTCTCTTGCGCCACCATCACTCCTCTTCCAGCCATTGTCGACTTCACTCTTCCGGCGACTTTTACTTCTATTGCTCTCTCGAAGGCCTTCTTATTGTTCTTCTTCTTCTTCGAATTGGCATTCGAAGGAGCGAGAAAGACGAAGGTGTCCTTGTCGTCGATGTTGCTCCCATAGAGAAGATTGCGAAACTTTCACCGCTTTGATGATCCTGTCGAGCTGCTCTTCTTACATCTCTCTGGCGACTTCGCTACCTCAGACGTATCAAATTTTGGTTTCCAGATACAGTAGGTTCCTGCTAGAACTCCATTGAGCTCGTCGGCTTCGGAAGAGGACCATGACGGAGGATCGTGGTCCTTGAGAATTCGAATCGGTGGCGGAGTGGGAGGCTTATAAGAATTCACTTCACCTTTACAATTTTCAACATCAGAAAACAACAAATCTCTACTGAAAATAGGGAAAACAGGCCTGACCTAGCCGTTGTAGAAGATCTCATCGACAAAGGTGGGGTCTTCACACACACAAGGGAACTCAAAATCATCATCATCATCATCTTCATAGCTCTTCGTTTCTCCTTCTTCTTGGACCCCTAGTTGTTCCTCGATCAGGATTTCATAAACACAGTAGTCTTCCTCCAATCCAGAAATTTGATCTTGCAACCTCTTTTTTTTGCTAGCATCTGATCAGTCTCGTGTTTTTTACTTCTTAGTTCCTCTTCCAAATCACTATTCTGGTTCCGTAGAGAGTCCACCTCCCGTTCTAGGTCCTTCACCTGTACCATAAGACCCTTTTTTTCTTCGAGCATCTTCCGTTGATCAGCAATATTTTTTTCTGACTCCTCTTCCAGTGTTCCTATCCGAACAAAGTATTCTGACATTTCTAGAATTTTTTTCTCCAGTTGAGATTCAAATTCAATTTTCTAGCTATTTAGGTTTCCTAGCTCCTGTTGCTTTTCATTGACCTTGTCTAACAGGTCCTTGACTTGACCCGATGCTTCATTGCTATCACGTACCAATTGTTCTTCCAATTTGGTTTTTTGGGTCTGTAAGGTTTCCACTTCCAATTGCAGATTGTTAATCCATGTTGTCATATCCTCAATTTAAGACAACAAATCTTTCTTCTTCTCCTCAAGTTTCTTCAAAAGACTGGAAAGCTTATCAGCTTTCTATTTTCAATCTCTTCTTTCTGGGTACGCAGATTGTTAACTTGCGTCGTTAAGGCCATAATTTGAGCGGACCCTTAATTCCCGACATCCTCAACTTGCTTTTGGAGAGTAAATGACTCCTCCGCTTGCTTAACTAATGTTTTCTCCACCGACTTAAACTCCAGAGAAATCTCGTCGCTGCTACCACTCTCCGGCACTTCTAAAATGGTCGAAAGCGGGCCCGACCTGTCGAAAATAGCAAGAAATGGGTTTTACGATCTTGCTTTCGCTTGTTTGGGGCTAAAAATGGGTCGAAGAAGTTTGTGAAACGACCGAGAAAATTTTGAGGATTTTTTGGAGATGGGTTGTGGTGATTGTTACGGTGGCAGAAGTGGTGGCGGGTGGTGGTGATCGGATAAGCGATGCATAGAGAGGGTTCTAAAAGAAATGGTGAAGTGAAGTTGGCGTTCAAAGGATTTAAGCTCAAAAGAGTCGTATAGTGAGCTTCCACAATCCATTATTTGTTTGTTTATTGGGAAAAAAAGAGAGAGATGTAGAGATGGTTACACAACTTTAGAGAAGGAGAGAGGAAAAGTTTATTTACTTTTATCCTGAAAGGTAGGTTCATTTTTTCCATATTCTTTGCTTTTATCTTGAAAGGTAGGTTCATTTTTTCCATATAAAGTTGGGGTATCAATGTGGAAAGTTTTAACATTTCCATTTCAACTTCATTTCCTTCACTAGTAACTCTGTGTGTGTGTGTGTTTGTGTGTGTGAAAGTGTGAGTGTATGTGGAAACTTTCCATATTCTTGGCTTTTATCCTAAAAGGTAGGTTCATTTTTTCCATATAAAGTTGGGGTATCAATGTGGAAAGTTTTGACATTTCCATTTCAACTTCATTTCCTTCACTAGTAACTCTATCTCTCTCTCTCTCTCTAAGTTAGGGTATTAATGTGGAAAGTTTTGACATTTCCATTTCAACTTCATTTCCTTCACTAGTAACTCTCTCTCTCTCTCTCTCTCTCTCTCTCTCTCTCTTTAAGAGTGTGCGTGTATGTGTGTGTGTGTCTTCAACACTTCTTAAGCTACAAGTTCTCTATTGCAGTAGGGGAAATAGATAGTCAGCCTTGAAATAATACCTCCTCATTAAGTAGTCTTATTTGCTTTCCTCCATTTATACAAGTTGTGGAACAAGTTGTGGAAGTCATGATAGAATTCAAACCTTGCTTCGAACAACATTTGCTTGTATGGATCTTGGAGGTTCTTCTTCCTCTTCTGAAATGTCGACGTGTGGTAAAGCAGTCCATGCTCCTGCTGTTACTGGCTAGGATACTTGGCCAGAACCATCCTATCCCCAAACAATGGAGTGAATTTACCACAGATTTGTGAAGTTTGATGATCCGACCTTGGTTCATCCATCTCATCAAAGCTCGGTGGTATATCCTTACGTACCATTCGACCGAATTCGTTGTTTGGAAGACAATCTTCTTTCGGCGTGGTACACTTTGATCCTTCCGAGCAAAATAATACGGAAGGTCCCGAATTCAACTGAGGGTTTGGGATTTAGTCCATCATGTTCGACCAAAAAGGCAAAGCTCTCCTCATCTGACTGGCGTAATTTTGTAAATGAACCACATTATTCTCTATTTTTTAGTTTGGACCCTACGGTACGTGCTTTGCCTTCGAATTCAAACTGGATCGAGGAATTAAAACTCACACTTTTTGAAAGACAACACTTTCTCGCCTACCGAGCCCCTATTTCCCCTTTGGATTACCAATGGTATAAGGCCCAAACCGTTATTGTAACCTTTTTCCATTTATGCTTCGAAGTTCTTCATAATGACATTCCCTTGAAGAATCTTCAATGGGCTTGTGATATTGTTTCGGGATGCCATGTTCTTAATCCAATTATCAGGCAGAACTTTACACCTTTCTGGATCAGCTCCCACTTTTGCTTCACTGGCATAAGAATAATATGACCACCTGTCAAGCTTTGGATGAGATTTATGCTACTTACATCCATACTCAGTATGAATCAGAGAATCTTCTTGAAAACTATGCAGATTTCAAGAATAAAGACTCGACCTATTGGGACTATGCAGATATGGATGAAGTGGAGATGGCCCTGAAACAAACAGAGTTTGAAATGAGGCCGAACAACTCTTTTTCTGAATAAGGGCCCAACAGCTGGAAAAGCCTCAATTGGATAGGATAGAGGATAGATCGGAGAAGGAATATGTATTCATTGAATATTGTTGGAATAAGTTTCGCGATCTTGTAATTTTGTCGATTCCTTACTTTTACGAAATTGAGAATGTAATTGTAATGACCCCGACCTCCGATTAATGCTAATTCATGATTAATTATGCTTAACAGTAATTTAGGAAGGATTTGGAATTAATATGCATGTGTATTGCATTATTTACGTGTTTCTATCTGTTTGCGATAAAATGATATGTTCATGTCTTTGACTTTAAATTGCGAATTGAAAGCCTTATCGGCGTCCGAATCAGAAATTGACTTGATATATGTGCTAGTTAAGATTTATAGAATTTTATGGTAGGTTTAATTAAAATTTGGTTCGGAGCGATTAAATTATATTAAATAACGTTAAATTACATTAGTCTAATTATTTACGAAATTTCCCTTGAGTGGGCCACTACCTGAGACTATGTTGAAGCCTTATTGCACTTGATCATACAACATTTCCTCAGCCACTTTGAAGACAAAACCGATTGAGAGAGAGAGAGTAGGAGTATAGACTTGTGTTCATCAAACTTAACTTGGAGACTTGGAGAAATTGAGGGTTGATTTCGTATTTGAGCTTCTAGGCTTGGAATTCAAGACTTAAGGTAGGAGATTTCCCTTTCAATTGTGTATTTAAGTTTAATTCTTGCATGGTTCATGGAAGATTAGAGTTTAAAGTCAAGAATTGGTTTTAAGTGTTAAATTGAGGCTTAATTCATGCATGCATGTTCATATCTTGGCATTTTGAAGTGTTTTCATGGTAGTTCTTGCATGCAAGCCCATATTCTAGCCTTAGTCCATGAATTCATCATGATTTTGAGCTCAATCTTACATTTGGTCATGTTTTAGAGCATTAGATTTAAAATGAACACTTGCATGTAAGCTCTTGTTTTGTTCTTGAAGTTTTATTTAAAATTGTGTTTAATTGAACTACCTTTGGGCTTTGATTTAGCAAATTGATCTTCAAAACATGTCATACTATGAGTTTACAAGAGTTTTCCAGAAAATTAGTCCAAGAGGATCGAAATTGATGCATTTAAGTTGAGTTTTGAGCTTGAGGTTCAAATCTGGAAATTCCAGATTTTGGACTCACGCTCGAGCGGGGAACTCCACGCTCGAGCATACACACTGAGTTCATGCAGTCCGCTCGAATGGGGAAAGTGACGCTCGAGTGGGATATGCGTGTATCTAGTACTTTGCATGTGTTTACAATCCGCTTGAGCAGGGTAATGCACGCTCAAGCGAGGACTTGTGTCTCACGCTCGAGCGGGTATCGAGTGCCCATCGAGCGCGAATTTCATGCATCTAGTACTTTTACTGTAGCTTGCAGTCCGCTCGAGCGGAGTAATCCACGCTCGAGCAGATTCCTTTGTCTGCATGTCTGCTCGAGCATAGAAGGCCACGCTCGAGTAGGACCCCTGTTTCAGCAAAATTTTGAAAAGTGTTTTAAAGCACATCTTTGCATCCTCATTCCATCCTAGGCATTCCTAGGCCATGTTTAAGACTCTATAGTGAGGGTAAGAGATTAGAAACACACTAAGAGCCAATGAAATAAGTTTTGTACAATTAGAACGTGTGTTTCATGTGTGCATCTGCTATGTGTTGTGTATGTCACGTACCACGTACCGTTTGACCAAGTTTACTCCGTCTGTTTGACGTAGGGCTGCAAATGAACCGAGCTGTTCATGAACAAGCTCGGCTCGGCTCGGCTCGGCTCGGCTCATTTACTAAACGAGCCGAGCTCGAGCTCGAGCTCGAATATTAGGCTCGTTTAGTAAACGAGCCGAGCATGAGCTCGCATAAGCTCGGCTAATCTTTATTTAAATTATATAATAAAAATATATTTATATATTAAATAATATATAAATATATATAAATACATTATTTATATATTAAAAAAATATAAATATATATATAAATAATAATATAAATACATTTTTTATATATTAAATAATATAAATAATATTTTTTATTTAAATATTTATATTTAAATAATATAAATAATATTAAAAAAAATTATCGAGCCGAGCCGAGCTCGAGTTTCATTAAAATTAACGAGCCGAGCCGAGCTCGAGCCCAGTTCTTTATCGGGCCGAGCTTGAGCTCAATAAACGAGCTCGATAAGTAAACGAGCCAAGCTCGAGCTCAGCAAAGCTCGGCTCGGCTCGGTTCGTTTACAGCCCTACTAAACGAGCCGAGCTCGAGCAGGTATCGAGCGCCCATCGAGCGTGAATTTCATGCATCCAGTACTTTTACTGTAGCTTGTAGTCCGCTCGAACGGAGTAATTCACGCTCGAGCGGATTCCTTTTGTCTGTATGTCCACTCGAGCGTAGAAGGCCACACTCGAGCGAGACTCCTGTTTCAGCAAAATTTTGAAAGTGTTTTAAAGCGCATCTTTGCATCCTTATTCCATCCTAGGCATTCCTAGGCCATGTTTAAGACTCTATAGTGAGGGTAAGAGATTAGAAACACACCAAGAGCCAATGAAATAAGTTTTGTACAATTAGAACGTGTGTTTCATTTGTGCATCTGCTATGTGTTGTGTAGGTCACGTACCACGTACCGTTTGACCAAGTTTACTCCGTCTGTCTGACTCAAGGCCCACTGTGAGTAATAACTCTATAAAGTTATGTTTAACCTAAGTATTTTCTGACTGGTATGGTATAGTCTGTTTTCTGAAATGCTATCTTACTAATGATGAATGAATGTCCAATTTTCTGAAAAGTATTTGTGGCACCCTTAGTTCACGTGGCCCTCGCCCGAGGGTAACAATACCGCGGCCAATCTACATGTGGCCCTCGCCCAGGGGTAACAATACCGCGGCCAATCTGCACGTGGCCCTTGCCTAGGAGTAATAATACCATGGCTACTTGCGTGCAAGTTATGGACCTTTATGGTCGTTGGTGCCAACTATGTATGTGGGTCTCTGGACCAATCTGTTCTGATAGCTAATGGGTGTACCACGTGTGATCTAATGCAAAATCTGAATATGAACATGAGTGTATATCTGAATCCATATCTGTTTTGAAATCTGAATATGTTCTGATTTAAATACTGGATTCTAACTTATGATGGACATCATTCATATAACCCATTTACTTTATTATTATTCACTAGGTTTTCGCTCACAGTTTATATTATGTATGTAGGTGAGCCAGCACATAACCAGGGCCAGAGTTGACGGCCTTCTGTACTGTTTTTGTCAGCTAACCGTTGTGCCTCCTGTGGAGGTTCCGATCGAAGTTTAATGCCATGACTGTTTTTGCTTTCATGCTAGTCTCTGTAACTGTTTGTAAAGTCAGATCTTGGGAAGTTCACTTCTGTAAATATTTTGTAAATATTATGTATCTAGACTGGCATGTTTATGTATATATAAATAAGTTTTAAAATCTTCTGTCCCATGTACGTTGTCACAGCTCATTGGACCTTGTCTATTTTGTATTATTGCTTCCGCAGCCCCTTATTACTTGATAATCTGTTCAGAGGCCTTTGGTAATCCACGGATTACTGGTCGGTTACGGTGCTAAACCTACAGGGGTGGGTTTGGGTCGTGACAGAGTGGTATCAGAGCACGTTTTCTACCGCACACACAGGTCCGTATGAGCTTAGGATGTCCTAGTAAGAGTTAGGGGCATTCCATCTGCATGTGTGAGTGTGTGGTAATTCAACTGAATATGAAAACTGAATGTACATTTACATCAAATGAATTGAAAGAAATGAATAAGATTATGCCTGTGTTTATTATCATTTGATGTCTGTATAGGAAGATGGACAATGCAAGGGGAAGTGGTGAAAGTGTATCTTCAGAGGCTCGCATGGGCCGAATGGAACAGATGTTAGCAGCGTTGACTGAAGCCTGGACACAACAACAGAGACAACAACCTTTGCCCCCTCCGCCTCCACCAGCATAAGCCGAGGCAGATAATAATGACATCATCAATCTGACACAAAAATTCATGAAAATGAAACAGCCAACGTTCTATGGTGGAATTGAACCTTTGAAAGCAGAGACGTGGCTGCTTGAAATGGAGAAGTTGTATGAAGTGTTCCCTTGTACCGAAACTCAGAAAGTCCTCCTAGCCACATACACTCTGAAAGATGAAGCTCGCAGGTGGTGGTTACTGA
Source organism: Camellia sinensis (assembly GCF_055761805.1). Classification (NCBI taxonomy): domain Eukaryota; kingdom Viridiplantae; phylum Streptophyta; class Magnoliopsida; order Ericales; family Theaceae; genus Camellia; species Camellia sinensis. Next base: position 186,542,277 of record NC_138963.1, on the reverse strand, counting down.
TCCGAAATGGCAATGGGAATATGACATGGGCACAGTTTAATGTTATCTTCTACGACAAGTACTTTCCCCAATGTTTCAGGGATCGAAAAGTGTCAGAATTCCAAGAACTTAAATAGGGAAGAATGGCTGTAGCAGAGTATGAAGCTAAATTCACCGAGTTGGCACGTTTTGCTCCACATATAGTGGATATTGATTACAAGAAAGCACGGAAGTTTGAGGGAGGGCTGGACCTGGAAATATTTGACCAAGTGGGTGTCCTAAAGTTACCTACTTACGTGGAGGTACTTGACAGGGCATTGATGACAGAAGCCACAATAGTAGCTAAGAAACAAACTACAACACCAACAACAGAATGGAGAGGAAAGAGGATCGGATTCAGTTTCAAGAAAGGCCAGTCAGTTTCGAAGAGGCAATATACAGGATCCTCCGGCAGCTCTAGCCCAAGTAGCTGATCTACTCCGAACTGTCCCGACTGCAGAAAGAAGCACAGAGGTGCTTGTTATCGGGCATTAGGTGCGTGTTTTCGCTGTAGCAAGACTGGCCACATGGTGAAGGATTGCCCGATGAGATCCAACGAGGTTAACCGTCCTATGACAAGTTCCACCGGGTCTGTTTCCACAACAAGACCAAATGCAAGGACCGATGTTAGAGGGAATGCAAACAATGAAACATTGAGGCAAGGAAGAGTGTTCGCCTTAGTGCCTGGTGACGTACCCAACACCTATACTGTGGTGTCAGGTATACTCTCTGTATCTTCTCAAAATGCATGTGTACTGATAGATTCTGGTTCTCAAAAGAGTGGCTTGGGCTCAGTGGTTCAACTCAGTGGTTCAGGATTAAAGGGCTGAGCTTAAAGTCAGAAGTTCGAGCCCCCATAGCAACAAGTGTTTCTTTTGTTTTGTTTTGGTTTTATGTACATATGTCTCGTATACCTATATATATATATATATATTTGAATATTTTGTCACAAAAGTGGTTTGGCTCAGTGGTTGAGGACTCGAAGAAGCCTAAGTTAGAGGCTCGAACCCCCGTATCTATGCATTTGTGTTTTTCCTTTCTTTTTGCGTGTTTTGCGTACGCACGTTGACGTCAACAAACGGAATATGCCTTCTCAGTAACGACATCTTCCCACTAACGACCACAAACAGAATATTCAAGCAAACAGAATATTTCCTGAATATGTATATGTATACCATATGTATATATCTATGTGTTTTTTGTATACGGTATTTGGTATTTATAAAAAAAAAAATCTTTTTTTTTTTGAAAAAAAAAAATCATTCTATTATACCTTTTGGAGTTCGAATTCACCTTTGTTCTTTTCATGTGAAATGTGTTAGGATTTGATATTTACCCGATTAAAATATTTCTCTCTCTGTATGAGATGCGATTAGGTATGCTTGTTGGTTATATCACCTTTGTTCCTTTCACGTGAAACGTGTTAGGATTTAATGTTTACCTAGTTAAAACCCCTCATCTCTCTGTATAAGATACGGTTAGGTACGTCTGTTGGTTTTGTTGTAACCAAACGATATTGTATGTACGGTTCATTCAGAGGAGTTTCGGATAAGTTATTTGTGTCTCGTGTCTTGGTAGGAGAACCTGCACGGCTTTGTAGTTAAGATCACTTTGTACATCTATTGCACTCGATCACTTTGTGCATCTATCGCACTCATTCACTTTGTGCATCTATCGTACTTGTTCACTTTGTGCATCTATCGTACTCGATCACTTTTTACATCTATCGCACTCGTTCACTTTGTGCATCTATCGCACCCGATCACTTTGTGCATCTATTACACTCTTGTACTTTGTGCATCTATCGCACTCGATCACTTTGTATATTTATTGCACACCTTCACGTTGTCCATCTATCGCACTCGATCACTTTGTGCATCTATCGCACTTGATCACTTTGTGCATCTATTGCACTTGATCACTTTGTGCATCTATCGCACTCGTTCACTTTGTGCATCTATCGCACTTGATTACTTTGGGCATCTATCGTACTCGTTCACTTTGTGCATCTATCGCACTCGTTCATTTTGTGCATTTATTGCCCTCGATCACTTTGTGTATCTATCACACACCTCTTTATTGTTTCTCAAGGTGCGTGAAACGCGGCCCTGGGTGGGTTTTATCTCGGGACGTGTGAAACATGACCCCGAGCGATTTTTATTTCTCAAGATACGTGAAATGCGGCCCTGAGCAGGTTTTATCTCGGAACGTGTGAAACACAACCCCAAGCAATTTTTATTCCTCAAGACGTGTGAAACGTGGCCCTAAGTAGGTTTTACCTCGGGATGTGTGAAACATGATCCCGATCGGTTCTTCTTCTATCTCAAGATGCGTGAAACGCGACCTTAGGTGTGTTTGCTCTTGGGATACGTGAAACGCTATCCCAAACGGTTTTGTTTCTATCGTAGGACGCGCAAAGTGCGGCCCTAAGCTGTTTTGCTTTCACATCGGGACGTGTGAAACACGATCCCGAGCGATTTTCGTCTTCTTATTTCTCAGGGTGCGGGAAATGTATCCCTAAGCGATGTTTTCTTTCCTCGTCCTGTGTTTTGGGACAGGTAGAGTGTTGTTAGTTCATATGCTGTTCTCTATCTTGCGTATTGTATTCATTATTGCTTCTTGCATCATCTTGTATGATCATTTGCATTATGCATATCATTTGCATCTTGCCCCCGAACTACGCAAGTTTGATTCCTTGCAAAAAAATACGTAGGCAACCCTCGGGTTCAACAAATTGTTTGCACATTTATTTGTTTGCCCAAGTCTTCCGACCTTGTCAAAAAGGTCGTCTTCGAGTTTTGACATTCACTCACGTCATGAAATGACTTCGAACTCTGTCAAAGAGGGACAACTGTAGACACCCCATTTTGACCGACCCTAAGACTTGGACGTTTTCTTTTGATTACCCAATGATGATAAGTAGAATGTGTTTCTCACAGAATCCTCAATAAGAGTGATGGAATTTGAACTTTAAACCCAACATTCACTGTTATGGCTAAATTGTTTTAAAATACTAAATATTTTCATTAGTTTAGTATTTTTGTAATTTTGCATAATTTTATGTGTTTGTTCATATTTTTGGTGTTTTTATATAAATTGGTATAAATTATATATTTTATATATATAAAAGAAAATAATAAAAAAGTTATATTATTATATTTTATGTTTAATATTATTATATTATATGTTTAGTATTTTATATATAGCTATATTATTATATTATATGTTTAGCATTTTAGTATAAATTATATAATTTATATATGTTATATATTATATTATAAAAATCTTTTAATGCCAGTCAGCCCTCGGCTCCCGACATCCAAATCAAACAACATAAGGTATATATATATTATATTATATGCATATAACTATATATTATTATATTATTATATTATTATATTATATGTTGTTGTGTTACTTATATAAAGCAATGGAGGCTCAACAAAGGAGGGGGGGTTAATCTGAAGAGAATTGAAGAGCGTTAGAGAGAAAAGAAAAAAAACATTTTAACTTGGGCCAATGCATACCATAAACTCCATAATTTCGAATTGAGAATTTGAGAACACACTTCCTACACTTAAGGGTGATCAAGAGGAAATTTGTGAACTAAGGAGTTCATCATTTCCTTGAAAGGTGAATTTTACAAACCTTTCATTTTCTTACATTTCTTACTTATTTTGCTCTTTTGTTTACTTTTATTGTTGCTTACATACACTGGCAGTTAAGCAGTAGAATACCTATATTGTTGCTTACTCCATAATTTTGTTGCTTATATATTGTTGTAGTTTGAAAGTGATGAATTGATGTCCCATATATGTTATTTTTAGTATGAGAAAAAGATCTTCCATGCTAAATGGTTTAATCTCTTCGGCGGTTCATTACCAGGGCATTACATCTCTCTCATACCAAGAACAACGCCTTGTTTGACGCTTCTTTCCATTTAGAAGACTTAAACTCACCATTGGATGTAAATTTAAAATTGAGTAACTAAAATTGAGGCTAAATGGTGCAAGATAATAATTTGGTTGTGTTCAATCGGACGTTAATTGAACACATGGAAACTTGAGGCAGTTTATACACATTAGTGATAAAATGATTCAAGTTTCCAAGGTCACCACTTCCTTTGATCAATTCATGAAAGGGAAGAGGTTAGAGTCATATTTTGTTGCATTTATTGAACTTGCACACTTTGATTCACAAGCCATCATGTAATGAAATTGTTTGAGTTAGTGGTTTGTGGCTTAAGTTTACTTCTCCTTTGATTCATTCATGAAAAAGAAGGGTGAGTTGAGCAGACTACCCTAGAGAATACCCTGTGCATGCTCTATTTGTCCTCTGTTGCAACAAGGTGAACTGGGCAGCAGTGGCCGGCAAGCCACTTCCCATGGCCAACAGTGGCCGGCATCCCTCACCAGTGGCCGACCGGCCACTAATGCAAAATTCAGCAATGTGTTTTTTTGGCAGAGTAGAGCCATTCTAGAAGTGGGGCAATAGTGTATGTGTTCCATTGTGCAACAGAGGCTCTCTAGAAGCAAAACAGTGGCTTTTCAGGTGGAAATCGAGCATATGCATAAACATTCCTCACTTCTCGAGGTGGAGTAATTAGTTGTTTAGTTTTCTTACTTCTTTTAATGATACTTGTGTTGTAATTATTTAATTAGCTAAAGTAGTTAATTAGTTATGAGTTAATTTATTTCATTTGATTTGTAATAGTTAATTAATTAGCTTAGCTTAAATAGTTCGCTAGTTAGTTTATTCATTCGGACTCTTCTTTGTGAGAGCATAATGTTGTAATAATGTGTATGTCTTCCAACCCCACGTCTTTCTCCCTTTTATTTAATTGTTTATGGTGGTTAGTATAGGGACATCACGTTTAAATTAACATTCTTCATGTTTGCATCCACTTGTATTGCATGCACCGAGACTCGGTTCATCATTCCAACTGCGTTGTTAGTTTAATACTTATTTGAATACGTGCTTAAATCACATGCTATCAATTGATTCATTTACCATGTTAAGTAGCTGAGCTTATTTTAGATTGCATATCACATGTGTTGCATTAGTCATATTGCATAGTTAGGAATTATGTATCTTTTTTAATTCTCTTATGTCTTTTTGGCTTGGAGTACGAGGTGAGCCTTTACTTGCTTTAGCATATTGCAATAGTGTAATTGTTGCCATGTCTAGCATTCTTACCATGAGGCTAAATGCTTAATTAGTATACTTGCTTGTATGCTTGTGAATGAAGGCAAATTGCTTGAATTGGAATAATTTGAGTCATGCACATTTAAGTCCACTTTTCAAGTGGTAAATTCAAACTCTTTTTAGAAAACAAACATGACTCAAGTGTTCCAATTTTTGCAAGTTAGTCTATACTTGTATGTGTGCATCACATAGTAATGCTAGATTAATAACCGAAACAAGAACATATAATGCAAAGTAAGATTCATATCATGATTAGTAGAGGCCGATCTTTGATCGGGTGAGCGGGGGTGCTCAATTTATGACCTTCCTCTCTCGTACTTAAGTTCCCGGGCCTAGACAATTTTGGTGATAACGGGCACGTGGCCTTTGGCACAAGTCACGGGGTTTCCTAATTTTTCCAAAATAAATATTAGGTGGCAACTCTGAGATCTGATGACGCAGTCAATTTTTGACAAAATTGCAATAAAATGGATTTTTAATAAAAATTGTCAAATCTGAACTCTCATCTATGTTTCACATTGCACTAGTGAGACTAGATCACAGAAATCGAGGGTCCGAACTGTTTAAAATGAACGAGTACCCCTCAGGCATGTTACAAGAACCACGCATATTTTTCTAACTCATATATTCTTAGCTTGGAGTACTATGTAAGTTTTTAGTGCTTTAATATACTTACATGAGTGTAAGTGATTGCCATGACTAGCATGCTTGCCATGAGACTATGTGCTTAAATACTAAGCTGCTTGAATGCCTGTGGATGAAGGCTTGTTGTTTGAATTGGAACGATTCAACAAATGCATGTTTTAAGCCCACTTTGTTGAGTGGCAAACTATGTTTTAAGCCCACTATGTTTGGTGGCAAATCCGCAATCTTTAAGCATACTTTAGGTGGTAAATTCAAACCATTTTCTCAAAGAAACATGAGTTGAATTGTTCCAACTTGAGCAAACTAGTCTATACTTGCTTGTGCGCATCACATAGTAATGTTAGTTTAATAAACCAGAATAAGAGCACATAATATTTATAAAATATCATATCATGATTAGTAGAGGAAGATCTTTGATCGGGCAAGTGAGGGTGCTCAATTCATGACCTTCCCCTCTTGTACCCAAGTTCCCGAGCCAAGGTAACTTTAGTGATGACAGACACGTGGCCTTTGGCACGAGTCATGGGTTTTCTAAATTTCTCCAAAATAAAATATTTAGGTGGTGACTCTGTATCTGGCAAAGCTGTCCAATTTTGGCATTTTTTATCCTAAAATCAATTTTTCAAAAGATTTGTCAGATTTGGACTCTTTGGTGTTTATCAGTTTCATATTGCACTTGTGAAATTAGATTCAGAACCACGGGAGTCCAACTGTGAGACCTTGCTTTCAAACATTCTGAAAGGGGGAGCAAAAAAGGCGAGCCACAGCAGATCCGCACCTCTATTGCTCGAGAAAAAGGGGATGCTAAATCATTTGTAAAGAGCTTTCGTCTGAAGGATTCTAGATGGCCCTTGGTTCGACCATTAAGCCAGCTTCTCAGGTCATTCTCCGGGTTATTCGAAGAATCCCTTTGGGTGACCTGACGTTTTTTCTGCATTCGATCGGGGTTGTTGCTGGAGGTCTGGCTCGTGGCCCGATGGTGATTTGGTCATTTCTGTCGATCAGTAGTTCCGACTTGCTTGACGGGCCTTCTTCAAGTCGTGCGTAGTTTCTTCCTTAAGTGCTTCCACTTCTGCCATTAATTGTTCAACAAGTTGGCCTTGTTGGGTTTCGAGATCTGGCTGAGCTACTAGCACTGAATTTTTAGGTGTATTATTGGGATCGTGGCCGAAATTTTCACTAGCCATATTTTTGATCGGAAAATTTTATGGGTGAGTTGGTATTTTGTTCAGAGCAGGATGGGCACTCATCTTTTCTTGAGTTTCCCATAGACCGCACCAATTGTGGAATGGTGAAATTTATTCTTCACAGGGAAATCGAGATGAGATGTTCCTTTCTTTGCTCTGTAGAAAAGACAAATACTAAAACGTCAGTGATCTCTCTCAACCATGGTTGGTCAGTAGGAGTCTCCGATAATCAAGTTAGAATACAATTCAGACATATTGTTTGTTTCTTTGAAAGAAAATATTTTTTTTGTACCTCTCTTTAAACGACTTTCTTCTTTCCTTTTATACCTGGTTGTAACATGCCCGCGGGGGGGGACCTTATGCTACAGTTCGGACTCGATTTGTGTCACGGTTCTTAACTTGAACCAAAGAGTCCAAATCTGGCAAATCGTTTTGAGAAACAGATTTTTGAAAAAGTAGTGCCAAACATGGACTGCTTTGCCAGATATAGAGTCGCCACCTAAATATTTTTTATGGGAGAATTTAGGAAACCCTGACTCGGTGCCGAAGGCCACATGTCCGTCATCACCGGAGTTGTCTCGGCTCGGGAGCTTGGGTACGATCGGGAAAGGTCAGCTATGAGCACCCTATTTCGCCCGGTCCGAAGACCGGCCTCTACTAACCGTGATATCCGTTTTTGAAAACTTTATGTGTTCTTATTCCATTTATTAGCCTAGAATTACTATGTTATGCGCACAGCAAACAAGTATAGACTAGATTGCCTAATTTGGAAAGGAAACATTGCATATCCGTTTGTTTTGAAAATGCTTTGGAATTTGCTACTCGCAAGTAGGCTAAAACACGGATTTCAATGAGTTTTTCCAACTCAAACAATCCAACCTCCACCACAGGCATCCAAGCAGTTTATAACACATAAGCATCTAGCCACATGTTAAGCATGCTGTCATGGCAACATTCACACTCATGCGATATGCTAAAGCGGAAATACTTACATCGTACTCCGTGCCAAAACAAAGAACTCGTTAGCAAACATGCGTGATCCAAGTCCATGTTAAGTGCCTAATGCATCGCATACAAAGTGTTGCTAGAATAGGCTCGGCTATCCTAAACATGGCATGTGAGAAATGCACAACTATCACATATTCAGTTTAGAATTTGAAGTACAAATGCAGTTAGCATGATGTACCGAGCCTAATGTATGTAATACAAATGCATGAATGCACGCATGCGTAGCATAAGGTATGCTAATTTAAACGTGCCCTAATACTAACCATCAAAGCAGGTAAGTAAAAGAGAAGAAAGAAGTGGGGATTGGAAGACATACACACCACCTACGCACACTTATTACAGATTTGCCCTCGCTCGGAAGGACCAAATAAATATTACAAATTAATTAACTACGCAAGCTAATTAATATTACAAATTAATTAATTTAATTAACAAATTAAATAAATTAATTAAAACAGGAAAATTGTCTCGGGAAACGTGCCGCCATGCGCAAGCTGCCTCTGTTTTCTTTCCTCTGCTCCTCTGGAGGCTGTCAAAACCTCAGGACTGTATCCCTGGACACTGGGGAGTGCCACCGGCTGAGTGGAATTACCACCGGCACTGGTGTGTGGCCATCGACACATAATGGAGTTGTCGGCAGAGAAAAGATTGCCGGCCGGCACCTTACACTGCCGGTCGGCAAAGAAGGCCTGCAGAACCTGCAACTCACAGCAACAGAGGGCAAGGCAAAGCATGGCAGCACAATTCAAGGCATGTATGCAATAATCATGTCCCTTATCATGATAATGACTCAAAGGGGCATGTGCCTCGATTTTCGGACCACCAATCACGCATTTCCATGCATGATGGCCCAAAGAACCAAGTATGCAACTTTGATTTCAAATGTATGCAAACCAATCAAACAAAACTCCCAATCCCTATCACCTAAGTCAAGGGACAAGGAATGCATGCAAGATGCAATGCAACCTAGGCATACAAGCTAAGGATGCGACATGGCATAGCAATGAACTTATGCAAGCATACGTATGGCAATGCAAACTAATGCTAAGGTGGTCTTATACATGAATTAGGCAGCTCTAATAAGGCCTAAAACAGTGGCCATTAATGCCCAAAATGGATGCTAAGCACACATGCACACACACATGTTAAGACCCAACACTTAGGCCCAAAGCAAGCAACATTCAAGAACACTTGAAAGAGACATTCATGGACTAAAAGCATGCAACATAAGCTCTGAAAATCATGCTAATACATGGTGCCAAACCAAACAACAAATCAAGCTAAACATGCAACAAATAGTCTAAGTGTTCAAAGCAAATCCAAGGAGCATTGAAATACACTTGCAAGACTAAACATGGTATGAGCTTATTGACCCAAAACAGAGTTTTATGGCATTAATACAAAGCCTAAGGACCACTTAGATGGCATCTAAATGGCTCGAAAACAAAGGCATGCATAATGGTCAAAACATGGAGCATTGCTACACAAGCTTCCAAAGCATTAAAGAGGCATGCAAGGCAATCAAACAAGCATGGAAATGGGACTGAAATGGCATATAGGATGATCCCAAATCACCAAAACAATGCAAAGATGGCATGCTACACATGCACACTCTCAAGGCTAACAAGCCCAAATACAAAGGAGCTATATCAAGCACGCCAAAATCAACCCAAACACTTATGGACAGACCTAAAACATGGCAAAATAAGCACATAATCTTCACAAGACTAAGCCTAAAACATGCTCCCGCAAAGGCTAACAACCTAAGGCACATTAAGGCATAAACAAGGCATTACATGGCAACTATGCTAAGCATGCATGGAGCACCAAAACCAACTTGAAATCATGTTATATTATGGATATATAAGCATGAAAAACAGACCAAACATGCTCAACACACACTCAAGCATAGGCTTCCTTAAGAGGCCAAAATATGTCCTTTTCAAGGACAACAAGGAGAGGGGGTGGCCCTCTCCTTCTTGGGACTTCAAGGCATCATCTTCACCACTGAAATCCCTCAAGATTTCAGTGGTGAAGAGACCCCAACACCAAAATCCCGGAGCTAGCACAAAATGGTCCAAAATGAGGCCTTTCAAGGCCTAAGGGTGGTCAACAACCCTCAAACAACAAAACACTCTTAATAAACAACAAAGAGGGTCTAAAAACAGAACTTTTTTATGTTATACAATAAGCACAAAAACAGCTCTAAGATAGGTATAAAATCAATGCAAAAATGGGAGAAAATGGGACTAGATTCTCACCCTTGATGACCCCTTTACAAATGGTGTTCCAAAGGCCTCCTTTAGCTTGAATCCAACACCAAAATTTCAAAACAAACCCTTTAGAACCTCAGCTCCAAGAGGAAGGTGAAACACTAGGTGTTTGTGTGCAATAGTAAGACACAAAGCACCTAGTGAACAAATGAGAGGGAAAGAGAGATAGAAAATGTATCTAACTCAAACCCTAGAACAAGAGCTCAACAATGGCTGTTTTTTGCTCCCAAAATATCTCTCTCTCTAACCTAAGTCCTCTCTTTTCTTTTTTGTCAAGAGAGAGCCTCTCTATATCTCTTGTAAAGCTTACAAGACAAGCTTTACAAGAGGGAGATCCCTCCATACACGTGTATGGAGGGGAGCCAAAGCAAGACAGCTGTCTAAAAATATCTGCAAAAGCAAATGAACAGCAATCGGCCGGCCAAAAATGCCATCTTGGCCAAAAAAAGTGCCGACCGGCACAACAAAGTGCTGACCGGCAACAAATAGTGCCGGCCGGCAAACTACGTTGCCGGTGGCAGCAAACACCAGCCGGTGGCCTCTAGCCATTGCCGGTGGTGGGTAGGGATGGTCTACAAGCCCTACCCTGCCTCTCAAAGGCAAGATACAAGTGTTTGGTGCAAAACCAGACACCAAACGGTCAAGTTCAGAGATTTTGAGGCAAGGCGCGCGAGCCGAGGCCTCCGGGAACTCCAAACGAACACAAACATGGATAATCACCGAGTGTTCAAACGGTGACGTCCAAGTCTTGAGGACGGTCAAAAATGGGGTGTCTACAGTTGCCCCTCTTTGACAGAACTCGAAAGTCATAACAATGACGGGAGTGAATGTCAAAGCCCAGAGACGACCCATTTTTGGCAAGGCCGAAGACTTAGACAAACATGCAAGATAAACAAGATATGCGCCCGAAGGCAGGGGCGGAATGCAAGACAATGCACAGAGCCGGACATAACTTATGATCATGCAAAGGAAGCTGTAACGAAGCAAACAAGCGACAGTTTTAAGCTAGCATACCAAACTACACTACAATGCAGAAAGGATGTAAGAGAATTATGGAATTCTCAATACGTCTCACTCGGGAGATACAATACCTGTGCGGCTCGTCTGGTTGCACCAGCCTCAAATGAACCGTACATACAATATCGTGCCTGAAAAGAAAACAAACTTAACAGGTACAATATGGTTAGCAACATGCATGACAATGCAAATGTGGATGCAAAACGAAATGCAATATATACAAAACAATGTATAAACAATGCAAATGAAGATGCAATGTAATTGAAACAATGCAAGCTACATGCAAAGCATTTGAATCGCGATCCAATCACGAGCGATTCGAAACCACACCTATGTCAAATAGATTGATGGAGATAACAAGTCTGTCTACCATAGAACGGTCAACTGAACTATGAGCATTGTAGACAGACGCAAGAACAAGTATTGGGTGGAATTGACATAAGTGGGGAAACGACCCGCTGGAGAAAGGACTACAATCCTAATGCCGAATGCAAAAATTACACTACAATGTAATATATATGGATATGCTAGGAAGATGGCGATGGATATGGCACGCAGGCCAAACCAAATCTTGCCTAGGAAAGGTATGTACGCATACAAGCCATGTGTAACACAGAAAAGGTGCCGCAACCCTCAACCAACATATCAGCGTGGAATCGGCGCGATACACATGTAGAACTGTGTTTTAACATGAACAGTAAGGGTACATACCGGACCAAGCTCAACCTGGAAAGGCGCAAGCCATAGACGGAAGGTGATGCAGCGAATGCATGCAAACTACAATGCAATATCTACAAATATGCAATGGAGTGGATATGGATACAATGGATATGGCGCGCAAGCCAAACCAAATTTTGCCTAGGAAAGGCATGTACACGTACGAGCCATGTGTAACACAGAAAAGGTGCCGCAACCCTCAACCAACATATCAGCGTGGAATCGGCGCGATACACATGCAGAACTGTGTTTTAACATGAAAAGTAAGGACACATACCAAACCAAGCTCAACCTGGAAAGGCGCAAGCCATAGGCGGAAGGCGATGCAATGGATGCATGCAATCTACAATGCAATATCTACAAATATGCAATGGAGTGGATATTTACAAATATGCATGACAATGCAGTGCAATGCGACCTACTGGGGAAAATGTAATGGATGCATGCAAGCTACGATGGAAATGCATGACAATGCACTATGATGCAATGACTATGATTGTAACTTTCCCTATCTTACCAACAGGGTGATATACTAGGTTGGTTCAGTATCCAGAACTGAGGCGTAGACATGCCGCCTCAACCTATGGGGCTTCCATACAGATTTCAAGCCGAGGGTAAACCTCTGGGTATTTAAACCAGACTTTAGTCTCGGAACTCCCGAACCTTTGCGTTCTAGGCATAAGCCGTTCAAACTCTAGTTTCCACCGTCCCAGTTGGTCTTCTAGGAACTTATCGCAAACACAGGCAGGTGGCTTTACCAGACCACCGAAAGTCGTTCGGGCACGACAAACACCAAAGGAATTGCACCTTTAGAGGATTTAAGGTCTCCTAGACCGTGCGTGTTTAAGGTCTCGCCAGACCGCTAAATACCTGTCCGGTTCGTCTGGTCGCTCCAGCCTCAAATGAACTGTACATACGATACCGTTCCTGAAAAGAAAACAAACTTAACAGGTACAATATTGTTAGCAATATGCATGACAATGCAAGAATGAGGCATGCATGCCGTATGGAATGTAAGTTGATGCAAATGGACTTATATGCCAAATAAAAAAAAACGTGCACATCAATGCACCGGAGGTTTCGCACCTCCCAAGGATTTAAGGTCTCCTAGACCGTACGTGTTTAAGGTCTCGCCAGACCATGAGCAAAATGTAAGTGTGGTGAGCAAAATGTAAGTGTGGTGCACAAAACAGTGCGATGCGCAAAACAACGCGATTGAAATACAATGCACAAAACAGTGCGACAATTTGAAATGCACAGAACAGTGCAATGCGCAGAACAGCGCGAGTGAAATACAATGCACAAAACAGTGCGGCAATAAGTGTGACACGCATGCCACACGGAATGTAAATGGGCTTAAATGCGCAACAACGCACGTATTCCAGAATGCATGACAATGCATGGAATGGAAATGCAATGATGATGCACGAGAAATGTGCACGACAATGCAAAGGGGTGCGTGTTGCAATGCATGTAACACGTGCATAACAATGCAAATGTGTGGCGCATGACAGCGCGATGTAATGCACCGAAGTAGTGTGATGAACTCGTGCAACACACATGGGGCAACTTTTGAATTTAAAAGGATACAAAAAGGATACACCTTGCACTAATTCGAGTGCCACGCACGGGAGACACGGCCTGCGGTCAGAACGGAGGCCGGTTGAGCGTCGGAGATGCACTTTCTTGAGCTATGAAGACCAAAAACAACTCAAATGGCCTAAACAAGGCTGTGGGAACCCCACCGGCCCAAAGAGGAGGCCACCGGCTGGCCACCGGCATAAAAACAATTCTATCGGCACAAAAAAGTGCCGGCCGGCACAAAACATTGCCGACCGGCAAACAGTTACTGATGCGGGGCAGTTTTGACTTTTCACCTTGGGTGTTATAAAATAGGGTTTCAAAACCCTATTCCTCACTTTCCTACCGCCGAAATCCCTTGCTCTCTCTCTCTAGAGTGTTTCTCTCTCGTTTTTCGCCCGTTTCTTCGCGTTCTACGCTCGTTTCATCATCGGATTCGCGATTCTCTTCGCGTTTCGGACATTTTCCACCGATCACATTTTCGTTTCGGTGCCTCGTTTGGCGTTCTCGCTTTTTCGGGGTTTGTTCTCCTCACTTTCCTCTTCATTTCCGTGCCTTTTCACATTCCGGCCTTCCCGGCCATTTCCGACCCTCTCGGGAGTTGACTTTTTGGTTGACTCTTCGTATTCCGACCCGGTTTTCCTTTTCCGGGCCATTTTCACATCATCCTTTACATGGCGGATAACATTCCACGTGGCGGGACTCCCCCGAACCACGAGATGGATCCCGGGGTCGAGCTCTTACCACTGAACGAGCGCCCGTTCGACCCGGCGACCTACCGGCCGGCGATCCATGTTCTGCCCCCCGACGGCCTGCGTCAGTTCCGGAGCTTCGAGAGGCACGTGGCGCCTGAGCTACTGCTGCGTGAGCCTACCTCCCACCTTTCATTCGGCACTTCCGAGGTAACTCTCTGTCTTCTGCTTTACTTTTCGCAATGTAGGATACAAAAACTGTCATAGTTAGTTATATTCTTTAACTGCTAAAAACTGATATGCCGTAGACCGTAGTTGACTGTAAACATACATACAACTGATATCTGTTTGAGACTGACACATGCACACACACTGTACTAGCCCTGAATCACTCAAACACACTGCACTCACTGTTTTTCACTGCATACACACTGGCACCCAGTATTTGTCTGAATCTGTCAAACCTGCATGCATGCTATATCTGTTCTGAAACACCCAAACACGCTGACACATCACATGTATTTCACTGTAAGCACACTGGCACCCGGTATTTGCCTGAATCCGACAAACTTGCATACATGCTATATCTGTCCTTTCAAAACTGCATTTTGAATGTTGTCTTGCCACCGTTATTTTCTGTTTACAGGAGGGTTCCCATACCATTCGCGGGTATAGGAATACTGGTGCACGGGAGTGGTATGATGAGCTCCCCGACGCAGTCCGACGCATCGTGGACCGGGCGGGCTTCGGCACCTTCTGCCGAGGGCTCTCCAGATTGTCCACATGCAGACCTCTCCTCGCCGCTCTGGCGGAGAGGTGGTGGGACACCACCGATTCTTTTCATTTCTCTGCTGCAGGGGATATGACGATGACCCCTCATGACTTCTCGATGCTCACAGGCATCGGGGTAGGGGGGATCCGATCCCTTTTGACATAAACATGGATGAGTGGACCGCCACTCAGGTCCATCTACTGGGGGAGGCGCCACCCCTAGCTCGCCCAGGTTTCGTCCGATACCCCTGGTTCGAGGTCCAGTTTTGAGTCCAGCCCGTGTTGGAGGAGGAGGTGCAGATGACCCCGGAGGACGAGGAGAGGTATGCTCGCGGCTTCCTCATGTTCCTGTTCGGGACTACCATCTTCGCCGACCGGGCGAACACCGTGCCTCTCTGTCTTCTCAGCGCACTGGTGGACGTCCGGGACATTCTGCACTATGACTGGGGCGGTGCTGCTCTGGCCACCCTTTACAGGTACATGAGCTCGGCTTCGCGCGGCAGCGGCCAGCTACTTGGAGGTTACTGGCGGGCTTGGGAGGTACACTTCTTCTCCGCTTTTTCATTTCTGTCTCGTACTTTCTGTACTCTGTACACTGCACACACTGTAGTCTGCTTTACACTTGCTGTATACTGTACACACGGCACACACATACATTCTGCTTTACACTGACTGTACACTGCTCACACTGTACACTGCACACAATACACTGCACAACACACGGCTCTGCCCTTTCTGCTTTATTCTGTCGGTCATACTGACATCTGTTTTGCAGTTGTGGGTTTACGCCTACTTCCCTAGGCTTGCCCCCGTGCCAGTTGCGGAGACTCCCCTGGCCGTCCCCTTTTCGAGTCGCTTCGACGGGAGATGCACCCGGCGACCACGAGAGACTTTCGGCTTCTTCCGCCGATACTTCGATACCATTACCCCTGCCGAGGTATGTTTTACTTACAGTTCATTTAAGCTTCGCTTTTCCACTGTATATTTCCAAAACAGTAGATAACAAACTGTCTGCCATTTTCAGATCACATGGCGGCCGTGGGCTCCTATGCCGGCGGCGATGCGGGGTCGGTTCCCTGGTGCGGAGGAGACCTTGCGTTTCTGGATTTTGCTTGAGGGCCCGGTCTGTCGGGCTTGGTACCTGGGGGAGCGTTTTCTACGCTAGACCCTAGGGTTACCTGAGCAGATAGTCCCGGTTCCCCCTCCTGCAGACATGAGGGAGACCGAGGGGCTCACCACTGAGCAGCTGGATGATTACTCCATCGGCTGGGAGGAGGCCGGCTTTCGAGGCACTGGAGACTATCAGGAGTACGTGCGGACGTACCTGATGCGCCCCCTGAGCGGCCGTCGAGTAGAGGGGGCCAGGCCTGTGGCATCGGCGGCTGGGGCCGGAGCGAGAGCAGGGGCTGGATCTTCGAGGAGGGCCCGGGTCCGTGGTAGGGACGGAGTGCAGGGAGGACGGGGAGCTGGCTGGCCTGCCCTGCCCGCTGTACTGACTTTCCAGGGGCAGGGTGGGTCGACCTATCAGATCCCCTTCGCCCCTCCACCAGCTGGTCACGAGTTCATTGATGTCCCCGACTTACCTCCGGTACGTATTACTGTATTTTTGTACAGTTATTCATCTCAGTTTACTTGATATTCCACAGAATATTGATGCATCTGATGCTTTTGCAGGCTTCTTCTGGGTACACCCGTCAGTCGTTGGCGATGAATGCCTCGATGATGGGGATGCTCCAGCGGACATTTGATCTCCTAGCCCTCTACAGCATACCGGCATGTCCTTCTGACCTTGGCCTCAAGCCACTCATACACTGCTTTGCATAATCTGATGCACGGCACAACACCTGATACACCGATCTCACAGCATCTGACACACTGCATACACTGCATTCTGCACTGTTAAACTGCCCACGGCATTCATACACTGTACTCACACGCTGCATTCTGCACTGATAGACTGCTCACGGCATTCACACTGTACTCATATACTGCATTCTGCACTGTTAAACTGCTCACGGCATTCATACACTATACTCGGCATTGCATTCTGCACCTTTAAACTGTTCACAGTATACTGATGCATTTTCCTTTTATGTACTTTTTCAGCCTCCTTTCCAGATTCCCATGGCAGGAGGTGCTCCAGCGGGACCTTCTGTCCCTGCCCGGGGGAGAGATGAGGGGGGCAGGATATTTCCCCGTACTAGGGGAGGGCGTATTCATGTCGGGAGTAGCTCGCGAGCTCCAGTCCCGGACGATGATGATGACGAGGAGTCAGAGGCGGAGTCCGAGTCATCGGAGGAGGAGACCGGAGACGGTTCTAGCTCGGGCTCTGATGACGACGCTGATGATGCTCCTGGACCCTCGTCCAGGAAGAGGACTAGGACGGACTGACGGCCCCCCGGAGTGCTCGACATGGATGCAGATTTTTGCTATCTTCTTCTTTCTTGTACTTTTCTTTTTGTTGGTAGATAGATTACCTTGTACTGCCGCAGGCAGATTTTTGTTTCCAAAACTTGTACATTTGAAAAGATAATGAAATGAAACGGACTTTTTACTTAAAAAGTGTTACATTTACATATCTCATGTATTGCATTGCATCTCATCATGTTACACCTCAATGTAAATGGAACTGATTGGTTGTCTGAAAATTAAACACTTGCACTGTAATAATCAGATAACTTAAACAGCCAACAGCCAAAATAACCCAAGCAACCCGCTGCCTGATCCTTAGACACACAGCCCTAACTCTGTTAGGGATTAATCTGCATACAGTCCATAACACAGCATTCGGTTCATTCTGCACACGGCGAATTCTGAACAAACGGCCCAATCTAACAGGACGGACCTCAAAGGTGGAACCAGTTGGAGTCGGAACACGCTCAAGTGTAGAGAATGGCACAGCAATCTTAGGCATAAATGATTTTTGAAATCGAATGAGGGTTTTTCAAACCGGGATATCGAGCCTACAACTGAACACAGCGGGGAGGACTGAAATATAGGTGCACGACCTAAACACAACGAGACACGCTCGGAAAAGACTAAAAACAAAAGACGAGAGCGTCAAATCAAAGAAACACGACACACAGACGCGTGAACGAAGATGGGGGACCTTAGATCACGAGGGGCCAGTTTCTCTAGGCATTGTTTCCCACCCTTTCTGATTTGTGATTCTCACATCACTCAACTCTCAAGCTCGGATTTTCTCTCGAAACCCTTTTCCTCACTTTTCTCTCAACTTACACCTCTCTATTCTTCATTCTCTCATTTTCCATCCCTCCCCGGGGTGACTGATGAATGAACAGGGAGTTGCGGGTTCACGCCCGATGCCGTTAGCTCACAGCTATTTCTTCTGGCGGGCAGAGCGACCTTCTGGTAAGTACGTCGATGACGGGGGAAAGACAGAACGCCTGACTCAACTGTGCCCCTAGTTCATCATTTTAACCATTTTTTGTTTTTGCTTTCTACTAAAACAGTTTTGATCAAAATGAGAGTCGAATTAACGTACTTGTTCGATTTTTGATTTGAAAAGCATGCAAGTCAGGCCGTAAGCACTGAAAATTTTCCTTTTTGGGTCCAAGACAATGGTCCAGTTTTGGAAAGTGGAACAATTTTCGAGAAAATAGTCAACCTCAGTAAAAATTTTCAAAAACTATTTTTCAAACAGCTGATGCTCAACAGGCATGGAACTTACTCTTCGAGATGCACAACCTCGGATCGGAGGCAATGGAAAATTGCCCCTGGTTTGAAGGGGGTGGGAGGCAACGGAAAGTTGCCCCTGGTTTGAATGGCGGCTCGCGGCAACGGAAAGTTGCCCCTTGTTTGGGTGGTGCCGCAGCAATCCGCAGACAGTCTTCATTGGCGGTGGTCGAGCTCTTGGACACAGCGATAACGAAGACGGTCACAACAAATATATGGACACAGTCGCCTTTGGAGGGTGTTGGCGGCTGGACTTTTGGGTGAAATCGAAACCATTGCATGGACTGAGACGCTATGAAAGCGTTGGGGGCTGGACTTCATGATGAAGTTGCCTACGTATCCCAAACATGGGAATCAAGCCTCACGTAGTTCCGGCTAAGGTACACTCGGGTATTTTAACCTTCACTTTGTTTGGCTCTCATTTTTGCCAAGGCGCCCAATGCGGGTTTTCGACCTTGCGAGCTTCTTTCCATTTTCTATTTCTTCTTTTATTCATTTCTTTTTTCTTTTTTGCATTTTTTTTTCTTTCCTTTTTTTGTTCTTTTCTTTGCATTTTTCTTCTTTCTTTTTGTATTTTTCTCTTGCTCTAACTTTTGCCTAGGTCGCCCTTCCGGGTTTTCGGCCCAGCGAGCCTCTCAAAGGGTAAAAGTGTAGCAAGTCCATGCCAAATGGTTTTAGGGTTTTGAAGCCATCCGTATCCAGGAGAGTGGCTGTTGTATTGATTTTCTGAAGGATCCATCTTTGGCTCTTCGAGCATATCTGACATTTTTGCCCCTAGTTTGAGGGGGGCTTCTGATCTAGCTTTACAAGCTTCCTTTGATCTGATCTTCTTGATCTGACTTTGGTGCCTCTTGTTCGAGGATTGCTTCAAAATGGCCACATAGGCCTCACGTTGTGGTTGACCGTTGAACGTTCTGAACTCAGGTTCAAGGTTTGAAAGTGAGGGGTCGAATCTCGAGGCTGAGAGCGATCCTAAGCTGCACAATCTCAAGAGTGATCCCACACAAGTCTTCGAAGGACTGCGCAAAATATTTGTTTTTGAAAGTTTTTAAGAAAGCGACAAATCGCTCGCGCCGAAGATAGTGTGGAACCAATCTGGATCAGGCCAGGATCCTTCTCATTACTCACGCCGACAAGCATGATTTCATTCATTAAAAGGCTTAGCACGCCTCTCTTTCTCTCAAAACGATCAAAATTTTGCAAAACCCGAGGAATTCCTTCCTCTTCGTTTTCATCACCGCAGTGTTCAAAAAGTTTGTTTTTGGAAAACTTAGGTTAATGCAATGAGTTTGGCGCGCAGGAGAGCAGGCGAGATGTACTGTCAGCCCAATCAAATTCTCTGGCACTTATGCTGAAAGCAAGGATGAAGTTTGAGATAGCAATAGTTGCTTCAATCGGCTCTGTTGGTGCAACTGGCCCCTTGGCAGAAACAGACTCAAAACAAAAACAGATAATAATAAAATGGCGTTCGGGACAACAACCCCAGAATCACCTGGTATTATATACAACGGGGACTGACTCGATACAACCAGACAGACCCTTAAGCAAAAAAGACTGACTCAAGACAAAGAGACAGACCCAAAACAAAAGATTGACTCGACATCCAAGCCAGGATTTACAAAACTCGGTTTCACCGATGCTCAAAAATGCGTGCCAGACGCTTCAAAAATACACCAAATGTTGCCCGCAGGCGGTCCACTTCACATACTCGCAGTATCTGAGCCCTCGAAATCCAACAACTGAGTGGTGACGGGCTTGCCTGAGGTGGGTGGTAGGATAACCTTGTCATCAATCAAATCCTGCACTTCATGACGAAGGCGGAAACATCCATCGGTACTGTGATCGGACTGTTGATGGTACGCGCAGTACAAGGTAGCATCATGAGTGGCGGGGAGATTCTTCGGGAGTGGCCGGGGCTCCAAAGGCTTAAGATGCCCATTCTTCGCCAGTATTAGCAATGCCCTAGACAAAGGCATGTGGAGGTTGTGAAAGACCATGCGCCCTCGGGGCAGGTACTTTGCAGTTTGAGGATTCTTGCCAGATGCGCTGGCGAAAGGATCGGCTGGCGCTGCCTTGGCTTTTTGAACCTTTCCCGGTGCAGGGTTGGGAACTATAGGAATTGTCTGGGCATGACGGGGCCCATCCCGGCTTTCTGTCTGGCTTGAACTGCCTTTGATCGGAGCGGGGAAAGCATCATCCACAGCTTTGATCACGATCGTAGATGTTTGTTGCTTGTTCATTCCTCTGACTTTCAGAGCCTCGACTGCCCACAGCAGTTGCTCAATGGGGTCGGCATCTACCTTTGCCTTATCCTTTCCTCTGGCCTCAGCCTGATCAAGGGTCTGGGTTGGTGCTGGCATGTCGTGGCTATAGCCGGAAGCCACCTCTGGCTGGCTGAGCTCTATCACAATCCGCCCCAGTAGCGGGGGCTCCTGTGGTACGAAATTCCCGGCATACGGCGCCGCTGGCGGTGAAGCCGACATTCCATAAGCTAGATCGGCCACGGTCCTCTGGAGGTCCCCTATCATTCCCATCAATTCGAAGGTGGTGGGCTCACGAGCCTGATATAACTGGGGAGCCCAAACTGGGTGCACAACGGGCGACCTGGGCGGGTATGACATACTGATGCTGGCCTCACTCTGCGGAGCGGTCCCCTGCTCCAATGCAACCGTCATAACCACAACTTCTTCTAAATTTTGTGCCGCCATAAATCCTGCCTCAGCAAGGGGGAGACACTGGCTATTCTGTATCAACTCTGCGACTCTCTGAACTGAAATGAGAAATAAACAGCATTTCAGCCTCAAACTGATCGGATACGGGCGTAGCCAAACAACTGTACCCTACTGCTGATCACTGTTCCCAGATTTCTGTTCCCAAAATACTGAATCTGATACCCGCGGATAACTGATTCCTAATAACTGATTCTCAACAATACTGATTCTGGTGCCCTCGGGCCCAATACTCAAGCTTGCAAACTGACATATGCGTTCCTGTAGAGATACACTCTAAAAGCACATAGCAAGTAAGAAGAGCCAAAACACCCCTATATTAGGGTAGGGTTTCCCTGTCCTATTTTGTCAGGAGCTAGGGTTTCACTACGCACGCAGCGGTTTTCAAACAACCTAACGTGGGGTAAGCAACCTGTCCTATTCTTGGAATGGTCACTATGGATCCGAACATGTACTAGGTCGAATGGTCAGAAGGGGTGCCCCGGTAAAACCGGGGTTTGTGTTCCCATACTGTCAGAGCCCATAGCCGGTCAGCCTTATGGACATGCCTTGACAAGACAAGCCTCCAGCAAACCGTTCAGGAATGGCAGATGGCAAACACTGTGTTCCTAGGCGCACCAATGCACATGCAATGCAAAGAAACACATAAATGAGATCAAAACAGGATATCACGAGTTCGAGTCAAGCTCTCTAAAATCCCCAGCAAAGTCGCCAGAAACTGTAACATGCCCGCGGGGGGGGGACCTTATGCTACAGTTCGGACTCGATTTGTGTCACGGTTCTTAATCTGAACCAAAGAGTCCAAATCTGGCAAATCGTTTTGAGAAACAGATTTTTGAAAAAGTAGTGCCAAACATGGACTGCTTTGCCAGATACAGAGTCGCCACCTAAATATTTTTTATAGGAGAATTTAGGAAACCCTGACTCGGTGCCGAAGGCCACATGTCCGTCATCACCGGAGTTGTCTCGGCTCGGGAGCTTGGGTACGATCGGGGAAGGTCAGCTATGAGCACCCCCTTTCGCCCGGTCCGAAGACCGGCCTCTACTAACCATGATATCCGTTTTTGAAAACTTTATGTGTTCTTATTCCATTTATTAGCCTAGAATTACTATGTTATGCGCACAGCAAACAAGTATAGACTAGATTGCCTAATTTGGAAAGGAAACATTGCATATCCGTTTGTTTTGAAAATGCTTTGGAATTTGCTACTCGCAAGTAGGCTAAAACACGGATTTCAATGAGTTTTTCCAACTCAAACAATCCAACCTCCACCCACAGGCATCCAAGCAGTTTATAACACATAAGCATCTAGCCACATGTTAAGCATGCTGTCATGGCAACATTCACACTCATGCGATATGCTAAAGCGGAAATACCTACATCGTACTCCGTGCCAAAACAAAGAACTCGTTAGCAAACATGCGTGATCCAAGTCCATGTTAAGTGCCTAATGCATCGCATACAAAGTGTTGCTAGAATAGGCTCGGCTATCCTAAACATGGCATGTGAGAAATGCACAACTATCACATATTCAGTTTAGAATTTGAAGTACAAATGCAGTTAGCATGATGTACCGAGCCTAATATATGTAATACAAATGCATGAATGCACGCATGCGTAGCATAAGGTATGCTAATTTAAGCGTGCCCTAATACTAACCATCAAAGCAGGTAAGTAAAAGGGAAGAAAGAAGTGGGGATTGGAAGACATACACACCACCCACGCACACTTATTACAGATTTGCCCTCGCTCGGAAGGACCAAATAAATATTACAAATTAATTAACTACGCAAGCTAATTAATATTACAAATTAATTAATTTAATTAACAAATTAAATAAATTAATTAAAACAGGAAAATCGTCTCGGGAAACGTGCCGCCATGCGCAAGCTGCCTCTGTTTTCTTTCCTCTGCTCCTCTGGAGGCTGTCAAAACCTCAGGACTGCATCCCTGGACACTAGGGAGTGCCACCGGCTGAGTGGAATTACCACCGGCACATAATGGATTTGTCGGCAGAGAAAAGATTGCCGGCCAGCACCTTACACTGCCGGTCGGCAAAGAAGGCCTGCAGAACCTGCAACTCACAGCAACAGAGGGCAAGGCAAAGCATGGCAGCACAATTCAAGGCATGTATGCAATAATCATGTCCCTTATCATGATAATGACTCAAAGGGGCATGTGCCTCGATTTTCGGACCACCAATCACGCATTTCCATGCATGATGGCCCAAAGAACCAAGTATGCAACTTTGATTTCAAATGTATGCAAACCAATCAAACAAAACTCCCAATCCCTATCACCTAAGTCAAGGGACAAGGAATGCATGCAAGATGCAATGCAACCTAGGCATACAAGCTAAGGATGCGACATGGCATAGCAATGAACTTATGCAAGCATACGTATGGCAATGCAAACTAATGCTAAGGTGGTCTTATACATGAATTAGGCAGCTCTAATAAGGCCTAAAACAGTGGCCATTAATGCCCAAAATGGATACTAAGCACACATGCACACACACATGTTAAGACCCAACACTTAGGCCCAAAGCAAGCAACATTCAAGCACACTTGAAAGAGACATTCATGGACTAAAAGCATGCAACATAAGCTCTGAAAATCATGCTAATACATGGTGCCAAACCAAGCAACAAATCAAGCTAAACATGCAACAAATAGTCTAAGTGTTCAAAGCAAATCCAAGGAGCATTGAAATACACTTGCAAGACTAAACATGGTATGAGCTTATTGACCCAAAACAGAGTTTTATGGAATTAATACAAAGCCTAAGGACCACTTAGATGGCATCTAAATGGCTCGAAAACAAAGGCATGCATAATGGTCAAAACATGGAGCATTGCTACACAAGCTTCCAAAGCATTAAAGAGGCATGCAAGGCAATCAAACAAGCATGGAAATGGGACTGAAATGGCATATAGGATGATCCCAAATCACCAAAACAATGCAAAGATGGCATGCTACACATGCACACTCTCAAGGCTAACAAGCCCAAATACAAAGGAGCTATATCAAGCATGCCAAAATCAACCCAAACACTTATGGACAGACCTAAAACATGGCAAAATAAGCACATAATCTTCACAAGACTAAGCCTAAAACATGCTCCCGCAAAGGCTAACAACCTAAGGCACATTAAGGCATAAACAAGGCATTACATGGCAACTATGCTAAGCATGCATGGAGCACCAAAACCAACTTGAAATCATGTTATATTATGGATATATAAGCATGAAAAACAGACCAAACATGCTCAACACACACTCAAGCATAGGCTTCCTTAAGAGGCCAAAATATGTCCTTTTCAAGGACAACAAGGAGAGGGGGTGGCCCTCTCCTTCTTGGGACTTCAAGGCATCATCTTCACCACTGAAATCCCTCAAGATTTCAGTGGTGAAGAGACCCCAACACCAAAATCCCGGAGCTAGCACAAAATGGTCCAAAATGAGGCCTTTCAAGGCCTAAGGGTGGTCAACAACCCTCAAACAACAAAACACTCTTAATAAACAACAAAGAGGGTCTAAAAACAGAACTTTTTTATGTTATACAATAAGCACAAAAACAGCTCTAAGATAGGTATAAAATCAATGCAAAAATGGGAGAAAATGGGACTAGATTCTCACCCTTGATGACCCCTTTACAAATGGTGTTCCAAAGGCCTCCTTTAGCTTGAATCCAACACCAAAATTTCAAAACAAACCCTTTAGAACCTCAGCTCCAAGAGGAAGGTGAAACACTAGGTGTTTGTGTGCAATAGTAAGACACAAAGCACCTAGTGAACAAATGAGAGGGAAAGAGAGATAGAAAATGTATCTAACTCAAACCCTAGAACAAGAGCTCAACAATGGCTGTTTTTTGCTCCCAAAATATCTCTCTCTCTAACCTAAGTCCTCTCTTTTCTTTTTTGTCAAGAGAGAGCCTCTCTATATCTCTTGTAAAGCTTACAAGACAAGCTTTACAAGAGGGAGATCCCTCCATACACGTGTATGGAGGGGAGCCAAAGCAAGACAGCTGTCTAAAAATATCTGCAAAAGCAAATGAACAGCAATCGGCCGGCCAAAAATGCCATCTTGGCCAAAAAAAGTGCCGACCGGCACAACAAAGTGCTGACCGGCAACAAATAGTGCCGGCCGGCAAACTACGTTGCCGGTGGCAGCAAACACCAGCCGGTGGCCTCTAGCCATTGCCGGTGGTGGGTAGGGATGGTCTACAAGCCCTACCCTGCCTCTCAAAGGCAAGATGCAAGTGTTTGGTGCAAAACCAGACACCAAACGGTCAAGTTCGGAGATTCTGAGGCAAGGCGCGCGAGCCGAGGCCTCCGGGAACTCCAAACGAACACAAACATGGATAATCACCGAGTGTTCAAACGGTGACGTCCAAGTCTTGAGGACGGTCAAAAATGGGGTGTCTACACTGGTATCTTGACTGTTGGATATCTGTCCCGATCTAATGGCGTTTTATGTCTTCAAGCACTAGTTGGGCAAGTGGACCAGTTGTCTTGATCTGCTATTGTCAGAGATGCTATATTTTGGATGGCCTAGATTTAGTTCAGATATGTGTTCACATTCTTGATCGTTGAATTTTCTTTATTGGATGTTTAGTTTGTTAGAGTCGGTTGATCTCGTATCATTACTTCTGTCAGTTTTGATCGCTATCATTGATTTCTATTTTATCCAAAGGTTTTCCTTCATATCACTGATCTCTTTTCAGAAAGCGATCTTGTTTAAATCTCCTATCACATGACTTTACTTTCTTTGCAACTAGATTTTCTCAGGACCTGGGCCTGGCCTTTATTTGGAACTTTGCCTTGGTCGAATAAAAATGCTTTGGGCCATATCTTAATTTGCTTGGGCTTTAGTTTTTATCCTCCACAGTATGCATATATAGATAAATCTTCATTATGATGTATGAAGACAAATCTTTCAAAATCCAATGTTTTAATCATAACCAGCTGTACGGGGGTGAAATATCTACCATGCAAAGTCACAAGTGGTGGGGTGACTTAACCCTACCAGCCACCTATGCCCCCCATCTTTTTTTTTTTTTTTTTGAATTGGATGATAAATTTATATAAAGATGTATTTGTGTCGGTTTTTTAAAATGAATTAATTAAGGTTTTTCAACTAAGGTATTTTTTTTTTGTTACAGGGAAATCCTCCCAGTCTCCCGCAGGTCCAAGGTAGCGCCCCATGAGGAGATCACCAGGGTGTCCTGTTGTCCGTTCCGAGTAAGAGACTATAACCTGGAAGCTTGTCCCGACCTCCCAAGGCAAGCTTCGATTAAGTCAGGACTTGCACAGCGGAGGAGCATTAAACCCACACCAAGTAGCTGATTAGGCATCCTTGAGGTCCAACCTCCTAACCAACAGTGCTTTGCCCAGGAGATTGGCCCAAGGAGGAAATTGAACTTGTGACCTTGGGGCTTACCCAAGGCCTTACTACAATGCCACAACCCCTTGGGTTCAACTAAGGTATTTAATAAGAGTAATTATTAGGTTGAATCATTGTTAAAAATAATTACAAATAATAAATATTAAATACCCCTAAAATTATTATTCTTATTAATATTTTTGTTAGTATTTTAAATTGGAATAGTTTTTACCTAATTTACTCAATATTGATTTTATTAATTAGTTCATATAAGATTTAACTTATTATTCACATCATATAA
The DNA here is from genome assembly GCF_055761805.1 of Camellia sinensis. Taxonomy (NCBI): domain Eukaryota; kingdom Viridiplantae; phylum Streptophyta; class Magnoliopsida; order Ericales; family Theaceae; genus Camellia; species Camellia sinensis. The sequence continues at coordinate 186,515,053 of NC_138963.1, read as the reverse complement.
TACATTTATAAGAATAATTAAATACAGATTCTCACATATTTGTCAAGATGAGGAACATCAAAATGAAGAATCCAATAAGACAATGGCACAAAACAAAAAAACAATTGTTTACCGAAGATCTGCCAAAAAAAAATTGCTAAAAAACAATTGTTCAAGCATTCAATTGAGTCCATAACAGACAAGTCCGGATCCTCTCCTTGAGGTCCCTCCTCCATTCCCTACTTACAATGGTTCAGATGAGCCGTTGGACATCCAACGGCTAAGATTAAAAATAAAAAAATAAAAAAATTGAAATTTCATTTTCATTTTCATCTTCCCGCCCAAAGACACAGAACAGAGCCTATACAGATTTTGGTTATACAAATTTCAAACCCTTGTCTCTTTTTCTCTCTCTATCTCTCTCTGGAATCTATATCTATCTATCTATCTATCTATCTATCTATCTGTATCTATAGATTTAGATCAAATTCAACGAGAAGGTCAGCTTTGATTCTTCAGATTTTATCACCACTGAACCCGTCTCACCGACGAGCCTCTCAACGGAGACCCACTCCCCAAACCTAACCCATTACTTTGCCCTCATTCTCTCTGCCCTCACTTCGAGAACCAGAGTTCCCCTGTGAGCAAACCAGTCTCTATAGCTTCAACAATAGCAACTCATAAATGAAAGCTTTCGAAAAGTGTTGCTGAAACTGATGCTGTTCAAGTTGCTGAAACTGTTGTTGTTCATTTGCAGAATATCGTTCGTTAATTTGAAAGTCATTGACAAGATTTCACCAAAAAATATGAGTCAATCTGAAAACTGAAGATTGTTGAAGAAATAGAAATTTGTATTTTAATTTTTTTTTTCTTCTTATTTTTATAATGATTTGTAAGACTGTGAATTTGCAGTTGCTTAGAGAAATAGAAATTTGCATTTTAGGGTTTTTTTTTTCTTATTTTTATAATGATTTGTAAGTCTGTGGATTTGCAGTGGCTATTGATTTGTAGAATTTTGGGTTGAGTTGTTTGTGAATTTGAGATGTTTGTTTAAATGCCTTAATGAAATGTTGATTTAGTTACATGTTCAAAAGTGTTAAAGAATTACAATTTCTGAATCCATTGCAACAGATACGATTATGATTTTATGAGATGATGCCAATATATATATTTTTATTGATAATTTGGTTTTTTTTTTTTGTGTGGTAATTTACATTCTCTAAATAGACAAGCTATTCATTTTCATTCTGCTTTCTATCATAACGAGTTTAACAGATTGGCTAATTGAACTAATACAACTAATTGTGAAGCAGAAACAGAAGTAGAAACAGAAGCAAACTGATGGTGAAATTGGGCTGGAAAGTGAAGTCATGCCCTCTGATGTTCATGTTTATTTAACTTGGTGTCCATGTTGGTTGCTTGAATATAACAGAATTCTGATTCTGCATGTATTCTGATTCTAATTCTGCATGTATTCTGGTTCTGTATTGAACATACATGAATTCTGGTTCTGCTGGTATGCTTCTGATTTGGTATGAATTCTAGTAAATTTTACAGTTTATCATTATTGTCCATGTCGGTTGTGGTTCTGGTTCTGTAGATGGACATGGTTTTGCAATGGTTCTGCAATGGTTACAGTTTGTCTATATTTTGCAATGGTTTTGCAATGGTTACAGATTATGTCCAGTTTTGTGATCAAATTTTGTACCCATAGAGAATTGGAATTCAAAATTTGGAAACTTGGTTGCTATATGTGTTATTCAGATGCTGCTAACCATTCACAAATTAAACCAGAAAGCAAGCAAAAGGCCATTTTCATTAATAATAATAAAAATAAAAAATAAAAAAAAAAGTAATTACAAGAGTAACTCACATTCTCATACTCTCTGTATTCAACAACATATAATCCAAAAAATGGCTTCAAATCAAAGCAAATGAATCAATGAACTCTCTTAACATAAATTAAAAATACCCATTACACCCTCTTTCAAAAGAACACAACCAGCCCACTAGCAATTGCCAAAACCAGCCGACTTCAAACACCCAAGTTCACAATCCTTCTTCGGTGTTGTTGGCTTGGTTTTGGAAAGTTTCAATGGTTTTGGTGGACTCGAGGTAACTGAGGAAGGGTTGGAAAGGGCCTGTGACGGAGAGTAAGTTAGTGAGGTTCACGAACTCCGGTGCTGATGCAGGCGCCGGAGTCGGGGCTAGTCATGCAGGTGCAGCAGTCTAGGCATGTGTTGATGGAGAACACAGAAGGGCCAGTGTGGTGCTAACCATAAAAATCACGATGAAATCCATTTTTTTCCCCAAATTTTTTGGATTTATGTTTTTCTGGTGGACTCAAGGCTGTGTGAGCTGTGTTTTGTTTGGACGTTGAGAGGTGTGTTTTGTTTGGGCGGGAGATCCACGAAATTTCAATTTTTTTTTTTTTTTTAATCTCAGCCGTTGGATGTCCAACGGCTCATCTGAACCGTTGCAAGTAGGGAATGGAGGAGGGGTCTCACGGAGAGGATCCGGACTCATAACAGACAGGTCCATGACTCTTCTACCAAGGCTTATGCTTGGTACACTAATGGATCACCCTAGAGACCTACTCCGCAGCTATTGGCTCTCTCGGAGGACTCGTTGGAGCTTAATCGGAAACCTAATAAATCCAACAGCAAGAGAGAATCATCTCACGAGGGTTATTTAACCTTTAATCTTGTAGCGTATTGATTTGGATGAGCTTATAGATCTAGAGTCGAATTGACAACCACTGTGCCATAGATTACAGATCTGGATATCATGGAGACAGCAAAGACATCATATCCATGGTTCTATGGCCGTCACTACTTCAGCTGGATTCTGTAATGGTGTCCCCTTTTGCTACCGGTTCGAAGGAAAAATTGATCCCTAAGGCAAATCAGTTTTCAATCGGTGGCTGATTTTGCTACCAACAAAAACAAGAATGTTTCATGGCAGAAACATGTGTTTCCATTCTTATGTAGTAGAGATCTGAAACGACATATAGCAATGGATTTGTATATGGATAAGCTGGTGATGAGTATGACGAAAAGATGCAGACAATTCTTGGGCAAATTAATGAAGTACAAGCATGGTTGGGTGTTCAATACACCTGTTGATTTGGTTAGTTTAGTGTTTCACGATTACCACCAAATCATCAAGCAACCGATGGATCTGTGTGTGGTGAAGTCAAGGCTTAATAAGAAAGAGTATAGATTATCGTTGGATTTTGCTTCTGACATGAGATTGACATTCAACATTGCCAAGGCCTACAATCCAAAAGGTCAAGATGAGAGAGATGAGCTTGGCTTTTAGAGAGAGAGAGAGAGAGAAAGACATAGAGAGATAAAAAGATCACATGAGAAGAAAGTATGGGTTTGGGGTGGTGGTGGAGAGTGATAGACAAGAGAAGGAGTGTGTAAGAGAGAACGAGAGACAAAGACAGAGACATAGAAAGATAAAGAGAGAAAAAAAGAATAAAATTCCAAATAGGTTAAACAGATAGATACTCCTTGTTCTATGCGTATATGTATAAGAAGGGGTATATTGGGGTAGGTTTACTCCACATCTAAAGCATGCTCCTGTGAGTCGATAACATAATTGTTTATGACGTTTGAGACATATTAGGTATGTTGGGGTAGGTTTACTTCTTTTACGACCTTGCTTAAGATTGCTCGTCTCTCTTATCACAAACTCTCAAACATATTCTTTGGTCCCTTCATTGATTTCACACTTAGCTTTTTCTTTTGATCTTGTATTTTCTCATGACATGTTTGCATAGCTTTCATCATATTCTCTAACACTTTTTCTACTTTGTCTAGGCGCTTCGATAAGGATTCAACTCCTACTTCCTTCACACTTTTCACCATATTTTCCTAATGACAGAAGAAAATGGTTAAACACAAGATGATGGTTGAAAACACTTGGGTTAATTTAGCCAACTTAGATTATAACACAAAGCACATATCATATACAAGTAGACATACACATATAGGCATATAAGGACACTGGTAGGGTAACCTATTCATTCCCATAGAATTTACCAAGAATTTTCGATTTGAAGCTACGCTGGCCAAACGTGATTTTAATCGGACTTTCAAGGTTGTTCAACAAAGGCATGAGACTCTACGGTTTAACATTTCACATGATAGGTTCCTGCCAAAATATGTCATCTAACATATCAAATAACTTTCTCATCCTCGGTTACCATAGTTTCACATACTTTATTGGTCATCAAATTCCTTAATTCCCAAATATTCTCATAGTCCAATTTGACATATAACCCATATAGCTTTCATGACTTTCATTAAAGATTCTAATTCTGCATAATACTATGCTTCCACAAATCAACATACTTATTCTCACTAACATACTAGTCAAATATTCTGATTTTCTTATAACAGTAGAAATTTCAGAAATTTCACCATAATTCTTAACTTTTAGCCTCAATGCTAAACTGATTCAACACATTCCAGTTTCCTTATAATTATCAAAAGTCCACAATAGCCCTTAATTCTTAGTTTCAATACTTAAACGTATTACACAAACATATATACATATTTATGGATGCACAAAACTTAAATTCATTCTAGACATTCTAATGCTCAATGGATAGGTGTGTGAGGTATTAACTTGTACTCTGATACCACTCTGTCACAACCCAAATCGGCCCCTATAGGTTTAGCGTCGTAACCGGCCAGTAAACCGTGGATTACCTGAAGGCCTTTTAAGCAGAAATCAAAATATTAGGGGCTAGTGGAAGCAAATAACAAATATACAACGTCCATTGAGTTGTGCAGACTTATATGAGACATAATTTTTTTTTAAACTTTTACATACATATATACACATCATTCTTACGTCATCATATATATACAGATTAGACAAAAATGGACTTAGTCCAATTTACAAAATACACAAAGACTTGTTTAACCAAACAAGAAGACAAAACTTAAACTTCAAATCACGTAGCCATTACCACTTGATATATTTGGAACCTCCACGGGAAGCACATAGGTTGGCTGACAAAAACTGATTCTAGGAAGACGCCTCTAAGCCTAGTCACGCGCCTGATCACCTATATATATATAAACAGTGAGCTGGAGCTCAGTGAATAATAATAGAATAAAGGGTTTAATGAATGTTGTCCATAACAGTTACAAAAAACAAAATTCAGTAGTTATCAGAAATGGATTCATAATCATGTTCAGAAATCATAGTTCATAACAGATACAAATTCAGAATCATATTCATAATTAGAATTTGCAGGTAATCATACGTGGTACATTCATTAGCACTAGCAGAAACAGTTGACCCATAGAGGGACGGCCATAAAGACATACAGTTGACTCTCGTGCACGAAGACGGTACAATTGGCTCATGAGACGTACAATTGGCCCATAAATGGGACGTACACATAAGGATCCGTATCAGTTGGCTTATGAGATGTACAGTTGACCCATAATTAGGACGTAACAGAACAGATAACAGATATCATCTGAAGCTAAGAATGCCACGAATACATTTCAAAAACATTGGACAACCATTCATTCATACAGAAACTAATATTTCAGAAACAGATCATCTATTATCATTCAGAAAATACTTATGATTGAACATAACTTTATAAAGTTATTACTCACAGATAACAGCAGAAGCAGATCAGACAGATCAGGCAGATAATAACGCGTGACCTACACAAACGCATAATATATACACATTGAAGCACAATATTACTTTCTTGATCAAACTTGACTTTCTTGTTTTCTGTCTAAATAATCCGAAGGTCTACCATGCTTATCCTTTCTTCAGTTAAATGAATCGGGTTCTCATTTCACAAACCCTTTTTATTACTAAATCATTCTTTTCTGAATAAACCAATTTCTTACTTGGTTTCTTAATCAAGTATTACTAAGTTAATGATTTATTCCTTAATCAACTAATTAATGTTGATTGTTAGCTTATTAATCCTTATTGAGCTATAAATCATGTCTAGAATGCTTTGAATAGAGATGAAAATAAAAAAATGCGAATTAAATGCAATTTTTCAAAATATGCTGAAAATTGCAAAGCTTATAAAAATACTGGTTGGCCTTAATGTTCGCTCAAGCGGCGGCTTTTCCGCTCGTGCAGCCAGCAAATTTCCTGTGTTGTTAAAATCAACAAATAATTTCTAAACACATTTTCAAAACTTAAACTCTTGTAGGAACCAATTCAAACATGTAATTTTATTAATAAAGATGAACCTATGACAAAAGTCAATTTCTAATACAAAAATATCTTTGATCATTAAGATTAAAACTAATAATTTCATGAGTATAACAATTCCAACATTCTTCTTTGTTTTATAAAACATAAATTAAAGCTATAAAGCCCTTTCAAAATATTTACATGTAAGAGATTTAAATCAAAATCAAACTAATTTTTGATTCTCTAATATAAATTATAATTTATTTCTAAATTTGTTCAAATTTAGATTTAATTTATGTTCTGCATATCAACCCAATTTCAAACTCACAAATTTTAAAATATGAATTAAACTTTCAAAACTCTTGAAAAAATCATAATGAATGTACAATTAAAACTCGTTTTCATATTAAGACAATTAAATTCAAATCCAAAGTAATTAATTTCTAATTTAATTTCCATAAATTTGAACATAGCTCCAATTTCTCATTTTCTTTTTAATTACATAAAATTGACTTCAAGCTCTTTTTATTTTCCTTTAAATCATGAAATTGAAGTAATGAAACTTTGCATGTATGAAATTAAGATCAAAACTAAATAATTTTAATTAGAATAGCTCTAATTTGGATTATTATTAATTTTGTTCATATTAGACCCAAATTCAAATCCATAAACCTTTTAGACATGAATTAAAATCTCAAAACCTTGAAATTCTACAATGCATGTTTAATTGAAGTATTAATCTTGCAGAGTTTTCCCATGCATGTAACAATGAGGCTTAATTTATCCAGGACTACATCAACAAATCCAAAATAATTAATTTTCATAACCATGAACCTACCTTAATTTCTTCATCTTTGTTTTCTAATTTTTTTTTTCAAATTATATGAAATTGAACCCAAACTCATCTTTAATTCAAGTGTAATATAAGGATTCTACAAAATTCAAGCTTGAATCCTTACCTTTAATCTTTAATTTGATAAACTTCTCGATGTTCTTCCATTTTTCCATCTTATTCTTCTTCCTTTCTTTAACCTTTCCCAGGTTTGCTCGAGCTATTTTTTTTTTTTTGTTACAGGAAAATCCTCCCACTCTCCCGCAGGTCCAAGGCAGGAAGCTTGTCCCGACCTCCCAAGGCAAGCTCCACTTAAGTCAGGACTCGCACAGCGGGGGAGAATTAAACCCACACCAAGTAGCTGATAAGGCATTCTTGAGGTCAACCTCCTAACCAACTGTGCTACGCCCAAAAGATTGGCCCAGAAGGGAGTTGAACCCAAGACCTAGGGACTTAAACCTCAGACCCTTACTAAGTTGCCACTCACCCCTGGGTTGCTCGAGCTAATTTAACCACAATGTATGGATATATATAGATAATGAAGCGCTCTCTCTCTCTCTTTTCTGTCCGTACGGTTCACCAACTCTGTTTAGAGTTCTCAACTCAATGCTCCAGCCACAAATAAATTGAGTACTTCCTCTCTCTCTCTTCTCACATATAAGTAAACATTGCCCCAGCAAACTGAATTCTTCATCCCTCTCAATTGTTCTCAACTCTTCTTTTTTTATAATTAATTAGAATTAACCTAACTTACTAATTGCACATCATTTTAATTGAATAGGATTAGTTTGGCACACCAATTACACATTAATTTACTTAATCATCACTTAATCCCAACCAATTGTAATTAACACTTGAATAGCACTTAATTTAATTAATCATAACTAATTACACGTCTAACATAATTTAATTAGTCTAATTGATTACAATTAAGGCCCAATTAATTATATTTAATTTTTACCATTCTAAATCAGATTTTAATCAAACTCTCTCGAAGGCTCCAAATATTAAATTAAACTTTTGCCATCATCAATTTTGGTTTCCCAAATCATTAGGTCCTTCAATTTCAGCTTAAATTTCAAAATCTTCATCAATAAATTACATAATCAATTGAACGCCTCATAATTAAATTTAATTCATAATAATCTTAATTCCTAATTCGTATAACTTAATTAACTCCAATTCGGACCCAATTAATCAAATTTTAGTTTTATAGATCTGAATTGAATATTTAATTAAACTCCCATATGCTCCGATACTCGAAGTTTAAATAATTCAATTCACTATTTGTATTTTCTTGAGCCATTTAGGTTTTCAATTTCTAATTCCAAAATAAATCCTTAATAGAACCATATATGAATCAATCTCCATAATCTTCGTAAATCTCAGATTAAATTAGAATAATTGGCAATTAAATTTCAAATCTCTTTAATTAATTAAATGCTAATCATTATACGTGATGGGATCGTTACAGCTATTTTGGTCATTTTGCAAAAGTTTGTCTTTATGTCTTAATATTTTAACGCTTAGACTTTTAGATAAAAAAAATCTAAATTTAAATTTATGACTTCGGTGCCCTTCTTCTTTTGTGTTAATTTTTTAAATTTTATTTTATTTTTTAAATTTGTCTACGCAACACAGACTTGAATGTAAAGTCTTGGCATAACTTAAAAAAAAAAAATCACTAACAAGATACAAATGGCCACCTCTATTGGCTAGCCCAATCATTTCCTCTCTACTATCGTGTTTTTAACCTTTCCAATTACCCACCCTTCCCCGGTCAATCCTTTCCTCGTTTATTGTCGCTCTTCATCACACCTCACTTCATTTCATTCTTCTTCTTCTTATTTCTCACACTTCAGATATTTTAGTTCAGAAAAATGCTAGAGCTCCTGATTTTTTTATCAAAAATTTTATTAAATGTCTCACATAAATATGAATCTTACGTTCATAAAAACATTTGATAAATATATTTGATAAAAAATTTGATATGTCTAACATTACTCTTTAATTTTATAATGATAGAGTACCTACGAAGGAGCATGGATTCCCTCCTTGCATTCCCTCCTTCACTTCCTCCTTGTAATGCTTAAGATTCATCCTAAAAGAATTTAATGACTTGGATTACTTTATTAAAAATTAAAAAATAATTTTTTTAGAATGATCTACACCATTAAATTCTCTTAAAATAAATCTTGACCATTGTAAGGAGAAAGTGAAGTAAGTGAAGTAGGAAAGATAAGGAGAAGATCCTTGCTCCCTGTGAAGGGGCCAAGATAGTAGGGTTGAGAGAAGGTGACAATTGTCGACAGTGGGTTGGGAGGGAAGGTGTCAATGCTAATTTCCTTATAAGCACAATAATAATTCAATAAAATTTTAAGAATAAAGCTTTGGACCCCCAGTGGGGGTACTGGGGTCACCTCCCATTGGTCCAAAAAAAAATAGTTTTTTTTTTTTTTTTTTGAGTTTTCAGCCAACCCCAGGCCGACACGTGGCACTGGGGGGTCACTGGGGGTCATCCCCAGTGGGGGTCTGTAGCATTGCTGAAATTTTAAAAGGATAATTTGAGTGAAGGAGATTGGTTGTATGTAAATAGAAGTTTCCCTAATTTTTATATTTTGACGAGAAACATTTTTATAATTTGACGGGAAACAAAACATGAATTTCAAGAGTTATAAATTTTTTGGTCTCATTATTTTCTAAATTTTTTTTATTATTTATTATATTTTAAAAACAAGGGATATGAAAGTAAAAGCATATTTCTTACCATTTATTTTATTTTGAGAAAATGTCAAATCAGTGTATATTTTCAAAAACAATTTCAAATTAATGTTAAATTTTACCAACTTTAACAATTAAAATTATAAACTTTTCCATAATAAATTTGGGGTAAATTACATTGACACCTCCTGAGGTTTCTGTTTAATATAGATCGTTCCTCACATTTGAAAAATTACATTTCCCTCCTTAAGGTTTGCAACCTCATTATAAATTACCTTCTGAATTGTTAATGTCATACCTTAAAATTTTTTAAATGACCATCTTGCTCTCTTTTTTACCATTTATTCTTTCCATCATCATGACTGCATTCTAAAATTTTTTATTATTAAATTCTACATTAACATATTTTTATTGAGTGATGATATATAAACATAAATTTTTATAGAATTTTCAAACACAATAATATAACTTAATAGTGGTCTTTTACTTTAAAACAAAACAATCATAAATATGATTTATATTTACAACAACATCACTATCACAACATTTTTATACTTTTTATATATGAATATAATTTTTCATTTTTACTTCCACTATTTTATCTAAATTAAATCAATTTAATCTAGATATATTTAAAAAGTATAAAATTTGTACAACAAAATTGAAAAAAATCCATTGAATACAACAAAATAAGATGATGCCCGCGTTTGGCATAAGCTAAAGGAGGATTTTTTGGCTAAAACAGTCACAAAAAGACAAAATGAGCTTTTTAGTCAAATAAAACAAAATGCCACATCCAAACCATAATCATTTCATTTTTTCTCTCACAAAAGTCAAAAAAGTCAAAAAACTTATTCCAAACAAGGCTTTTTAGCCCCAAACTAAAATAGTCAAAAAGTCAACCCACATCCCAAAGAACCTACGCATTGAATTTTTGTATTTTTTTTTAGGAAAATGTTTGGTAGCTCAAATTTTTGTGGCTCAAATGGCTCAAATCTGTCAAAACGACGTCGTTTTGACAGATTTGAGCCATTTGAGCCACAAAAATTTGAGCTACCTAGCATTGTCGTTTTTTTTATTTCTTTTTATATTTGGTGAATTTAAAAAAAAAAACCACAAAATATTATACTTCTTAAATATATCTACATTAGGTGTATCTAAAAAAAAAAAATTGTTTAAGATATTAAAAAAAATTAGTAAAAATAAAAATAAAAAAACTTGATTTTTTTTGTGAGTTAAAGCAAAGAAGATGATTGTTATTTCCTTTGAAATGACACGAACAAAATATCTATATTACTTTATTTTTTATATGTATAAAGGGTAATGGGTAAATATGTTATTTTAATCTGATAGGGGGTAAATATAATTTTTCAAATATGAGGAAAATTTTGTATTAAACTTAAATCATAAGGGGTGTCAGTGTAATTTACCCATAAATTTATAATATTTTATAAAATTAGTAAGGGGTTGTTTGGAGTGTCTTAAATAAGTGCATTTTTTGTCTTTTTGGACTAAAAAATTGAGGAAGAAAATATGGATGTTTGGGTTAACTTTTTGACTTTTTATAAAAAATGTGTAATAAAAAATTGTAGAAATTGATTTGTAGGGAAAAATTAGGATTGGGAGTTGTGCAACCGTAATTGTTGACTTTTAGTGAATAGTGTTAACTTTTTAACTTTTTGAGTAATTTTTTGACTTTTTGACTTTTTTTCAATATGCCAAACTTGACCTAAGTTATCTCGTTTAGTTTCACTTTTTTGAATTAATTTTTAGAATTTGATTTTAAAAAGTATTTTTAGAAAAGTGACCATTGTTTGATTGTTGGAGTTAAATTTTGTAAGTAAATTCAAAGGGTCTGGCTTTGGTCCAGTTCGCTATCGGATTGGACCGTACTGTTGGATCGGTAGGGGTCCATTACGGGTCCCGTTTTGAAAATCTGAACAGTTTAATATGTAGAACTCGTCGAGTACTATATGCCTGTGAAAAATCACGTTGATCGGATATCGATAGCTATGCGATCAAATTAGTTTTGTATAAAAAAATAGACGGTGAATAAATTAACGGTTGATAAAAAACTATTTTGATCACATAGCTATCGATATCCGATCAACGTGATTTTTCACAGAGATATAGTACTCGAAGAGTTCTATACATTGAACGGTTCATATTTTCAAAACGGGACCCGTGATGGACCCCCACGGGTCCAACAGCACGGTCCAGTCCGATGGTGGATTGGACCAAAGCCAAGCCCAATTCAATGGGTCTCTCCAGAAAATATCTAATCATTTAATATAAAGGACACATAGTGGGTGTTTGGAGAGTTGTTATTTTAGAAGACTATTTTAGTAAGTTAAAATTTTTGTGTTTAGGAAGATACTTGGATTTTTTTTAGTTAGATGTGATATTCGTGAGAGAAAAAGTAAAATGATTATGGATTTGATATGATATTTTGTCTTATTAGCTATTTTAGTCTATTTTATCATTTTGTAAATTTTATCCAAAAAAGGCTAAAATCCAACTTGCTAAACCACCCCATAATTTCTTTTTCCCAAATTGTTAATAAAATTTTGGAACATTTTTTGAATTTTTAGACTTAAAGGCTAAATTTTTGTAAAATTGAGTTCAAAATGTGAAACCAAACATGGCATCGTTTAGGAAGTTAGTTATTTTAATAGGTTATTTTAGTTTTTAACTATTTTAGTAGGTTAAAATTTTTATATTTACGACGATAGGTAGATTTTTTTTATAGTTGGATGTGATATTTGTGAAAAAAAAATGATTAGTGATGTGACATTTTATTTTATTGATTATTTTAATTTATTTTGTCTGTTTATAAATAAATATATATATATATATATATATATTATATAAAGAAAATGGATTTTTTTAGTGAGAAGCCTTTTAAAAGTTCTAAATCCTCATTCTAATTTTCCTGATTTTCTTAATTTTAAATAATTAAGAAAATCTCCATTGGTTAACTTTTATTTGATAATCTCACATCGGAAAAAGAAGGAAAAAAATGAGTTGTTTTACTCATATAAAGTAAATCTTATACTTTCATCCCATTTAATGAGGAGCCTTGTAAGAGTTTCAATATCTCATATTAATTTTATTGATTTTCTTAATTTTAAACAATTAAAAAATTCTCCATTGGCTAGTTTTTATTTGATAATCCCACATTGGGAAAATAAAGAAAAATTGAGTTGTTTAACTCATACAAAGTGAATCTTATAGTCTCATCCCATTTAATATTATAGTGTTGTACATATTTCAATTCAATATAGTTTAAATTTTAAAAGTTTTAATTAATTAATTATAATTATCATAATTGATTAATTAATAAAAATGACAATTTTAAAATAATTAAATAATAAAGTTTTAACTAAATTTTTTCACCTCACATTGTAATTAAAAAGTCAAAAAATTATTAAAAAAATACTTCTCAAACAACTTCTTAAAAGTCTAAACAAATTTATCAAATATTTTACACAATAATCATATGAATAGAATTGATACTATATGAGACTCACACACCATATGAATATTGTGTAGAAATTTTGATTTTTTTTTTTTTTGAGTATTTAACATATATATATATATATAATATAAGAAAAATGAACTTTTTAGTGAGAAGCCTTTTAAGAGTTTCAAATCCTTATTCTAATTTTCTTGATTTTTTTAATTTTTAAACAATTAAAAAAATCTCTATTGGCTAACTTTTATTTGATAATTCCATATCAAGAAAAGAAGGAAAAAAATGAGTTGTTTTACTTATATAAAGTAAATCTTATACTCTCATCCCATTTAGTGAGTAGTCTTGTGAGAATTTCAATATATCATATTATTTTTCTCGATTTTCTTAATTTTAAGCAATTAAGAAAATCTCTATTGGCTAACTTTTATTTGAAAATCCCACATCGGAAAAATAAGGGGAAAAATGAGTTGTTTTACTTATATAAAGTGAGTCTTGTTTGGTATAACTTAAAAGCAGCTTATTTGAGCTTTTGACTTAATTTAAGCTATAATGTTGTGTTTGGTACAACTTATATTAACAGATTATAGCTTTAAAAAAGCTATTTTCAGCTCAAATTTATAAGCAACTCGAGGCATGTTTATGAATTATAGCTTAAGCGCGCAGTTGATTCATGGGTGATGACATGACTAAAATGCCCCTCCAAAACTTCAACAATTACAGAATTGCCACTATATAAACCCTCTTGTTGCCCTAGCCCGCTCATCTCCTCACACTCCTCTTCTCATTTCCTCTCTTGCCGACTGAAGACGATCCTCCACAGCAGTCGATCAAACTCCTCCACATCTCCAAGATCAACCGATCGAACTCCTTTCCTCCCTGTTTTCCGTTGATCTGCACCAAAAAGGTTAGAGTTCATGCCTTTTTGTTTGTGATATATATATATATATATATATATATGTATACACACATCGAGTTAGGGTTTACACAGACAGAGACCAGATCACACTCCATGTTCCTTTCTTTGTTTTCTTCTTCTTCTCCGATTTTCATCATCTTTTTGTTTATTTTTTTTCCCAGCCACCATTTGCAGCCGTTGGACGAGTTCGACACCTGAGTACTCAAGTAAGATTCTTCTGCTCAATTTTCAGTGTTCTTGTTAAATTTTGCTCAATTTCTGCTCAATTTCTATTCAATTTCTACTCAATTTTTGTTCAATCTCTGCTCAATTCTTGTTCACTTGTTTGTTGTAGTGTTAAAATCAAAATCATTTTTGGTTCAATTTTTTTTTTAAATTATATATATTATATATATTTAAAGATTGGCCTAATCAGTTTTAATGTTGACAAAATCTTGAATCAGCATTTAGTTTTCTGCTAGTTTTTGTATTATAATAGAAGGAAATGAATTGAATTGATAATGCCATAGATTTTCTTAAACACATCTTGCAATAATCCTCTGATCCTTATGAAAATTGGGTTTGTGGAGAAAATGGAAATTCATAATAGGTATTTGATTGATCTGTTAATCTAATAATTATTTCATTGAAGTTGGTATAAACAAATGTCATTCTCTAGTAACTATTATAGTTGGAAGGAAAGGGCAGTTTAAATGCTTTCCCTGGTGTAGTGCCGACCTCACATCCATGGCAGAAAATATTTCTTGTATGGTTTATGTGCTTGCTTGACAAAATTTTTTTGTGAAATACATGATATTTGTTACCCTTCTTTTGATGAGTTCAAATAATGGCAATTACTAATAGAGAATTTTCCTTAATCAATTCATGGTCACAAATAGAAGATAAATAAACAAGACAAAAATATAAAGAGGTCAGTTTGGTTTTTCACTTTTTGATATTGATACGGCCATTTATAGTATAGTGGTTCAGGAAGGATTCAAAGTTTGGTTTCAATTCATTATTGCATTGCTCAAGTAAGCTTCCTAGCACACAAGCACATGCACTGTTGAGTGTAAGGATTGTTTTGATAAGAAAAAAGTTTGTAACTATTGTTACCACTTTCCACGAGGCCAAACTGAAATAAATATATAAGTGGTGAAGTTTTAATAATTTATGCAAAAAAGTGGACCATCTTTGTGACATTTTGTGGTTTCTTTTTGGGCTTCCATCTTGTTTGATTTGGTATGTCTTGTTAATACCCTTTTCCTTAGCCACTGATTTAGTTTGTCTGTCTTTATTTCTTTTGTGCTTTGATTAGAGCCTCCACTATTTAAAAGAATGACCACTACATTTTTTTGGCTATGAATCCCATATGTATAGCAAATGGTTGGTATAAACAAATACTTATTGTGACAGATAATTATTTCATTGAAGTTGGTATAGCAAGTGACCACACCTCTTTGAAAATATCCTTTACCTAAGGGCCAGCTTAGAATCTGCAACAACAAACAATTAGAAAAACAATATGAGACTCCTATCTCTCAACTCTCTAAGCTTACATCTTTCACTCATCAAACCTGCATAGACCTTTCATTACTCAACTCTCCTCCTTACAGTTAGACCAACTTAACACTCTGCAGAAAAATATGTTAGAAAGCTAGTAGCACATAAACATTATATCCAAAACCACAAATCAGGGCTTCTTTAATCATATTGACTAAAGGCACATATTTGTTTTTTCATTCTCTGTAACTGTAAAACAACAAAGTAGGAAGCTGATTTATTAAATTGAGAGAAACAAGCCAATTCTTTACACTATTTAGGACTTTGATTTCCCTATCACCAAACATGCTCTCCATTATATGCTAGTTATCTGTTTGTTTGATTGTGTTGATGGGAATTTAGGACCAAAGTGCACAATAGTGTTAAGAATTAAAGACAATGGCCATTTATAACATCTTTAAATTCCCAATCAATTTTAGAGGATTTGGATTCAATTCTTCCTAATTAATGACTATATTCTGTTTTTTTTTTTTTTTATGTTTAAACAGACCAAATTTGTTACTTGAAATTGTTAAATTTTCCTTTGTAATTGTTGCAGAGGTATCCTGATGCTGCTAAATTTCGACATATCCCGTTGCAATTCAGTGAAGACTTAGACATCCTATTCTTAGATGCAGCTGCTACAGGGGAATGGGCATACATCCCTAGCTCAAGGGTTATGCCTCACACTGATGAGATTGTGGAGGACTTTCATACCCCACATGATGCTGAATTTCATGATGACGATGATTTAGAGGTGGTTCATTCTTCCGAGTTAAACAAAAAGCGTTCATCAAACACTGATGGTTCATCAACCAACAGCAAGACAAAGAAGAAATTTACTAGTGCAGCTCTGCTTATCAAGACACTTGATCGTATAGTCAATGTGGTTGAGTCATCTTCAGCAACTTCAACACAAACCTCATCAAGATATCCTTCAATTGCAGAATTTTTGGCGAAGTTGGAAAGCATCCCTGGTGTGTCCCCGGATGATGAGCTGTATGTATGGGCTGCCAGATTGTTCTTACGAGACAAGCGTCATAGGTGCTTCATAACTTTTCCTACGGATGAAGTTCGCCTGAGGTTTCTAAAGTTGGAGATTGAGATGGAGAAGACCACCATAGGTTATCGCGGCTAATTGTTTCTGAAGTTGGATGTTTTTGAATTTCCTAATTAGTTCATATTTAATACCTTTATTAAAACTTTTATTATTAATTGTGGGCTGTTGTGTTGGACTTATTATTATTTTTCTTTTTTTAATATTGACTATGTTGGACTTTTATGTTGGACTCATTATTATTTGGATTTTTATTAATATTTTGTTGGAGTTTGATTATGTTGGACTTTGTTAGTTGAATGGTTGGTGGGTAGGTGGCATTTTCTCAATTGAATGGTAGATAAATGGTTGACTTGTTGAATGTTAGTTGAATGATTGAATGTTAGTTGAATTCAATCTTGAATATGAATAGTAGGTGAATAATGAAGACTTTTATATATATGTAGATGTTCTCCAGCTGGTTATGAGAAAGGTTGAATTACCTTATGTTTGTTGTGCTGTATTTATTTTTTGTGCTGAATTTCCATCTGTTGCTATGTTGAATTTCCATTTGTTGCTATTGTTGTGCTGAATTTGGATATGTTTCTGGTTTGAATTTCAATCTGTTGCTGTTGTATAACAGAGAGGTAAACTCTTAAAAACACAGCCTATACACTTTTTGGTAATTGTAAGGTTATCATTATTGTTGCTCTTCTTAATTCCCAAATAATAGGTTGCACAGGAGTTAGGGAAAGCAAAGTTTTTTTCTATGTGGGTAAATTATATGTATTAATAAGGCACAAATTTGCTCCAGCAGATTCGTTTACATGGGCAGTGTGCGGGAAATGGCATATGCAAAGTAAGAGGAGCCAGTCTGCTTAAAAGGTAGGAAAGTAGTCCCTCACAGACCGATGTGGGATTTCCCGCACAGGCAGCGTTATCAAAATAATGAAAAAAAAATATTATATATAATGATCATCGTCATAATGCAATTAAAAAATATTATACAAAAAAGAGTGAGGTCAGATTTTATACAAAATCATTTGCATCTAACATGCAATTAAAAAAAGAGTGAGGTCAGATTTTCATTAGTGTATTATATGTGGTAAACAAACAACAGATATGAGAAAGTATTTTTAGAAAAAATGCTTCATCCTTTAAAAAATATACATTTATTTTTTAAGAAATACCTTTAGAAGTTTTTTTTTTTTTTAGTAGAAAATAAAATGATGTGAAACAATAGGTAGGGGTGATTGAACTTATCAGTGTTTCTATTTTCGAAAACAAAAGGAAAACATTGAAAATAAAGATGATAGGAGTTAATTCATAATCACAATTCTTTTCTCTCTTTATTAATTTGATGGGTGGAATGGAGTATCTTCAGATGACCTTTTTAAGTTAATTATAAATTGGATGGTGTGTATCAAAACTTAGTGAGGCCTTCTGTGGTTTCACATTTGGATAACAAAGAAAAAAAATCTAATTTTCCATTTATACATTTTGAGCCAAATTGAACGAAATAACCTAATTAAAATTGGAGTAAAATTGTATGGACTAAATTATTAAAATTAAAAATGAAATTTGAGTTAAACTATAAGAATAAAAGTTTAATTTATTCTTTAAAAATTTGATGTTTCTTAATTTTGCGTGAAGTCATGATGATTTATAATGCTTAATTTGAACTAAAATCTAATTACAATAAAGTAAGGTCATTCTTGTAATAGTAACTAAGCCTCTAAATGGGTAGGTATTTTGGAAATGAGTAACAGTGATGACGAATGGAATGATGATCACCATGATGAAGATACTGAAGATGAATGCAGCACATTGCAAACCCAACAACATAGTAATATGCTCTTAGCTACGGCGGCAATGGCTGCAGTGACATATGCGACAAATTATTTGATAAAAGAATTATGTAGGACATCTAGTTTAACAAGGAGGAAGTAGATGGTAGAATTACAAGAAGGGAATCGGACAAGAATATTTGAAAATTTTTGAATGGAAAGAGAGGTATGTTATCAATTGTGTGATTTGTTACAGACAAAGCATGGCCTTGAAACTAGACAAAAAGTCTCGATTCAGGAGCAGGTTAAAATATTTTTGTATATTGTTGGCGGTGACATTCGAAACAGAAATGCCCAAGAAAGATTTCAACATTCCGACGAGACTATTTCAAAATACTTCAAGAAGGTGTTAAAAGCTGTTACAATGATGTCTATTGATTGGGTAAAGCCTCAATCGAGAAATGGTGTGCATCTATATATTCGAAGCAAGCGCAAATATTATTCTCATTTCAAGGTAAAAAAATAATTACAAGTGGAACTTGGGTGTTGCATATAATAATGTTGGTCGGATATTTCTAATAATCTGTGACTAAAAATAATTTTATGAACTATTTTATAATAGGATTGTATTGGAGCAATTGACGGAACACACATCAAAGCATATATATCTCCAGATAAGCAACCTCATTTAATAAGTAGAAAAGGATATGCAACTCAAAACATAATGGCTGCATGTGACTTTGATATGTGTTTCACATTTTGCTTACCAGAATGGGAAGGAAGTGCACACGATACTCAAATTTTCTTGGATACAATTAGGAATCCTAATTATAATTTTCCAAAACCATAAGGAGGTAACTGTTTTATATTTGATTGCTACAATAGATGCACCACACTCACATCTCTATATTTATTTTTACATTTATAATTACTTTTTTTAATTTTATTTTGTAATTTTAAAATAGATGAGTTTTACTTAGTGGATGCTGGGTATCCAAACATGAAAGGATATCTTGCACCTTACAAAAGAGCGAGATACAATATAGCTTAATTTGAACATGGTCAACCCCCTCAAAATGCATAAGAAAAATTCAACCAAGCACATTCATCACTTAGAAGTGTAATAGAAAGAACGTTTGGGGTTTGGAAAGCAAGATGACCGATGATAAAGAATATCCTACCAAACTACAACTGGGCGACCCAAGTGAAACTTGTTTGTGCAACAATGACAATTCATAATTTCATCCGACGAAGTGAGTTCCGCAATATTGCATTTGACTCTTATGATATATTCACGAATTATGTGCCTAACGAAGATGAAGGATCTTTGTCTCAACAAGTACGCTATGGAAATGATGTTGATTGTGATGACAACGAGATGGAAGTGAGGAGACATAATATTTGTATGTCAATTTGCAGACGAAATTAAGAGATCTTTAAATATGTAGGAAGTTTTATTTTTATTGCTTTAATAGTAATTTATTGTAACGACATTTTTTTGTTCCCTTTTCAACTCAATATTATTAAAAAAAAATTTAAAAATAAAAAAATAAATTTGAGGTAATGAAATGTACCAACTAATTAATTAACTTCCATTAATGAAATAATTTTTTCAAAATTTAAAGAGAAGAAAATGACAAAATTGCAAATTTTCTGTTCATAAGGGCAAAAATGACAATTACACAGCAAAAAACTATTTTACAGCTTACTTACCAAACACTACTCTGCTACTTAAATCTATAATCTCATAGGTACAGCAAACACGTTACCAACTTATACTCACAGCTATAAGCTATAATTTGTAAAGCTATAATATATAATCATTTTCCCACAGCTCTACCAAACAGAGCCATACTTTCATCCCATTTAATATTATAGTGTTGTGCATGTTTTAATTCAATATAATTTAAATTTAAAAAAATTTAATTAATTAATTATGATCTAGCCGATTAAGCTAAATCATTTTTGATTTGATTGATTCGTTGGTTTAACTGCGATTTTAGCGATTTTATACTTTTATTTGATAATCCTATATCGGGAAAATAAGGAAAAAAATAAGTTGTTTTACTCATATGAAGTAAATCTTATACTCTCATCCTATTTAGTGAGGAGCCTTGTGAGAGTTTCAATATCTCATATTAATTTTCTTGATTTTCTTAATTTTAAACAATTAAGAAAATCTCCATTGACTAACTTTTATTTGATAATCTTACATCATGAAAATAAGGAAAAAATGGATTATTTTACTCACATAAAGTGAATTTTATACTCTGATCCCATTTAATATTGTAGTGTTGTGCATGTTTCAATTTAAAAAGTTTTAATTAATTAAATACGAGATCATTATAATGAATTAATTAATAAAAATGATCATTTTAAATTAATTAATTACTAAAGTTTTAATTAATTAATTAATTATGAGATAATTATGATAATTGTAGAGTTGTGCATGTTTCAATTCAATATGTTTCAATGTCACTCTTACTGCTTCTTAATATAAAAATTATGAGATAATTATGATAATTTTAAATTTGTATTTAAAACTTATAAATTATGAGATAGATTATTATAATTTTAAATTTATATTGTGTCAATTTTAAATTTAAATTAATAGATTGTTTTTCATATTTAGTAACAGATTAAATTTAAAAGTTTTAATTAATTAATTTTTGTGTAAACTGGTTGGTCTTTTAATCTAACTGATTAAGTTAAATCGTTTTTAATTTGAATGATTTGCTAGTTTAATAATGATTTTAGTGATTTTACATGTTACGATGATTCTTTCTTATTCATTAAGTTTTTAAAATTTATTTAATTGTTTTCCTTTCAAAAACCAATATAATAATTTTTTGAAATTCATATATTTTTATTCTAAAATAGTAAAGTATTAGAACTACGTCATTTTTTTTTATAAAAAAAACATAGTTTTAATTATTAATTATCAATACAATAATTTTAATCTATGTATATTATATATCATAATAAAGGAACATTTGAAACAAAACCTTTAAATTTATATATAAAATTTTATTTACGAGAGACAAAATATAAAAAAATTAAATATAATTATCTTATTTTTAATAAATAATATATTATTTTATCCTGTATAGCACGGTGATAATTAAAAAAACAGAAAAAAAAGGGGTCAAAAATCAACGTCCCAAAGAGGTAATAGTGACTGATTTGCAATTTTCGCGTATATTTTTCTCACTAAAGCTTCCAAATGATCCAAGTCCAAAATCCAACCAATCCATTACCCAGTAACGGTTTCCGTATCTTTAGCAGTGCCCAATACAATACAATGCGTACTTTGTATATATTGCAAAGTGAAAGAACGCGTGGCCGGCACGCTTTCTACACACCCCATTAGGGCACCTCTGTTCGTCGCCGCCGCTGCTCTGTGTTTCTTCACCGCCGCTATCTCTATATCCCCTGTAATGTAAACTTCTCAATCATTCTTTTCTCTTTCTTCTACTCCCTCTTTGTTTCCATATACATTCATTTAACATGACTTACCTCATATGCTATATGTTTTCCCGCATTTTTTTGTTTGTTTGTTTGCTTGTGCCTTTTTTTTTTTTTTTGAGATTTGGGAAAGAATTTTGAAAGAAAAAGAGTAAATGAACGTGAAATGTGAATAAAATATAACTATATTTCATATTATTACACACGACTTTTTTTCCTTTTCATTTCTGAATCCTTTATAAATATGTTTTGATATCATGGGATTGAAGGGCAAAACTATGTGGTTGAAGTGGTTGTATTATCTTATTTTTAGTAATTGTTATGGTTTTGTGTTTTTGTTTTTTTGAAATTGGTGACAGTTTTTATACATAGGCTGCTGGAAGAGGTGCAATTATTATTTGATGGCTCTTCGATTTGAGGTGTGGCTTTGAATTTGATCCACATTATGTGGAATGCCTTTTATTTATTTTGGAGTAATATTTAGGCCTTGTTTTGTGTCATTTGCAATTTTTTTATTTATATTTTTTTGGAACAAAAACAATGGAAGGCTTGGAAACACCATAGTTTTCATATTGATTTCATTTTTATGGGAAAATAGGTTTTGAAAATCTAGAAAACCTTTGCAGTGTTTCCTAAAAAAGGGTGTTTATGCTAAAAATGTTTTCCGTATCACTTTTCTATTTTTTTTGGGGGAAAATAATACTTGGATCTCGTTTGGGAACATGCTATTTTAGTAACTTTTTCTATTTTTGGTTAAAATATAAGGTAAAAAAATTAGTAGTATGTTTAGAATGATTTTTTGATTTTTTATGAAAAGATGTGCAAAAAGTAGACAGAAAAAGGAATCTTTGACTTTTTGATATAGGTTGTTGGCTTTTTAATTTTTTTTAGTGACTTTTTGACTTTTAGGCAAAAACAGTGAGTTGTCAAACGAGAAATGTGCTTTACAATTTAGAGATGTATAAAATAAGGTTTGATAGACAGTTTCGGTTCTCCTTCTGTGGGTGATGGAAGGTGGATTCTTATGATATATATAACTTCGGCCTTATTTGCATTAAATGGCTGTTATCAGACTTGAGCCCACATTTTCATGCCTGGCAACTCCAGCTTTTACCATTGTACTGAGTAATAGCCCTTTATATTGAAATGCATAATTGTATACTCTGTGAATTACTAACAGTGGTCTATGTTTCTGAAAATGGTTTTGAAAATCTGAGGAACAACTCCTGTCTGAGGTCTGAGGTCTGAGGTTTTTTTCTCCTTTTTTCTCTTTTGATAAATTAAGGCTTGAGAGTTTATTTTTCTTTTGAAAGATATTAAAATATTTTAAGAAGCAACATTCCTTTCAAATGGTTCCTTGGTTGTTGAAAATTGAAATGCATTATTAATGTCATTCAAAATTGAAATGCATTCCTTTCAAGTGAACCCTTGCTTCATTTGATCACTAATTGAATCAGGTATTCAGAAACAAGAAAAGCTAGAGTATATACACAATAAAGTATTGTTTTTAAAAGAAGGGAATCATGTTAATGAGTGTCACCATGTACTAGGCTTAAGATGATGTGGATCTTTTTACCAAAGGGCACATGTATATGTAAATTAGAGTCTTGGATAAACTTTATGTGCATCCACTCTCTGATGAACACCCCTCTTGATGGTCCACCCCCTTTTGGGCAGGCCACAACTAAGACCAACCCCTATTTGGTTGTATGGTGGTTGTTTACTTATTGGAAGCTATGTTTTTTGTTTATTACATCAGATTCTTGGGAGATTCAATCGTGCTCGTGCTGCTCAATTGACACTCCCTCACTTTGTTTGCCAGACACCTTTGTTTATGCCAGTGGGTACACAAGGTTAGAGCTTTCATTATCACATTATTACAAAGAGTGTTTAACTACTTTCGACACACACACACATGCAAGTATCTTCATGGTGTTTAGCTCCTTGGCCAGGTTTTCTATCAACTCATTTTTCTTAGATTATAATAGTTTTTTTGTTTTATTGAACCAAGGAAGCTATTTCATTATTCTCATTCATAGAATAGGCATTAGATTTTGATTCAATTGATGAGTTAAATGTTTTTGTGGGTATTGAATATTATTTTTTTCTGCCGGCATTTGCAATGAGCATCTCTGGGCCTAGTCCATGCAGGTATAAATGGGATGATTAGTTGACCATTGACCATGGTGGTTGGGGGAGATACTTTGCATTTTACATATTTCAATGAAGCAATTTAATTCAGAAAACAATGTTCATAATCTACATGAACTCATGCATATTTCACTCATGTTTGACTGAAGAATTGTAAAGATATTGGATTAAGTATCTTGATAGTGCATAGCCAGGTTTTATGTCAACTCATATTCTTTTATAGTCTTATCATCCATTTTCATGGAGATTATAATAGTTAATTGCTTTATTCAAAAAAGGAAATTATTGGAGTATTCCATTCATTTAATAACCACTAGATTTTGATTCAATTGATCAGTTAAATGTTTTTGTGGGCACTGAATATTCTATTTCTGCTGGCATTTGCAATGAGCATCTCTGGGCCTAGTCCATACTGGTAAATTGGATGGTTAGTTGACTATTAACTATGGTTATTGGTAGAGATACTTTGTAATTTTGTATTCATATATTTCATTGAAGTAGTTTATAATTTATTTTACAAAATGATCTTCATAATTCGCATAAAGTTATGCATATTTCATTTGTATTTACATGCACTCAAGGTTTCAAAAAGCGGTTGTGATGGTGCGGTTGCAGTTCCAGGGTGTAAATGTTGTATCGTAACGGTTGCCGTAATTGGAACCGTGATTTTTTTTTTTTTTTTTCACACAATTTGAAAAAAACTTACCCAACACGCATATTTTTTTTTTTAAAAACCATAATTTAGTTTTTAATTATGATCCATTATATTTCATATTTTTAAATCACTATAAAAGTGCTTTTTACATTTTATTTCAATAATTAATGACTTTATATGTCATAAATCCATATTGTACCTCTTCTTTTTATTTATTTTTTAAGAATAATTGATTTTAAATATCTACAAAATTATTTTTGACTAATACCTGAGCTAACTAAATAAAAAATGTTTACAATTATTAAATGAAATGATTATAAAAATAAAAATTGAGACATAAAAAAAAATTATTTTTGAGCTACTGAATATTGCACAATGTGTATAATGTACATTTTGTAGATTTTTTTTTTGAAAGGAAGCTTTTCAGAATATTGTAAATGTGTGTAACGGGCCGTTACGGTACCGCTACAGCCGTTACGTAACACTGAAACGGCCGTTACACGTGTGAATTTCCATCACACCGCACAAGCGGGTGTAACGGGTAGTGCCTATCACCGCAACCGTTACGTAACACCACTTTTTGAAACCTTGCATGCACTATTCTGGCCTCGTTTGGGAAGTGGCTATTTTAATAGGCTATTTTAGTTTTTGGCTATTTTAGTAGGCTAAAATTTTTGTGTTTGGGAAGATGATTGGATTTTTTTGTGGTTGGATGTGATGTTTGTGAGAGAAAAAGTGAAATGATTATGAGTTTGATGTGATATTTTGTTTTATTAACTATTTTAGCCTATTTTGTCTTTTTGTGAATTTTAGCCTAAATTGGGCTATTTTTTTTCTTCCCAAACACCCCCTCTAATTCATTGACTTAAAGAAGGTGGATTCTCATGGTTACAGGGACAATAAAAGGTTTGACAACTAGCCAGCTTGAGGAAATTGGTTGCCAAATAATACTTGGGAATACATATCACTTGGCACTTCGACCTACTTCTGAACTGATCGACGAGTTGGGAGGCCTGCACAAATTTATGAACTGGCCAAGGGCTCTGCTTACTGATTCTGGTGGCTTTCAAATGGTTGTTTTTTATGATGATGTAGTGTTATATTCATGTGAATTGTTGTAGTTATTCTTGTTCTTCACAGTTTTGTGATTCTTTGTGTTCTAGAACTTGGTGGACATGAGGTCTCAGTTTTATATTAGAAAGAATTTGACACATTGTGTCATGTCCCTGCTTTGACTCTTGATCTGTTTTGTTTGGTTTACATGATGCTAAATGTTGAATTTTACGTTTTCACAGCATGCATTCTGGGCTACATACATGCTGCATTGCTTCATGTGTATCATGTCCCTTCCTTGTCTTCTGAACCTTGTTATTTGGTGTACAAGATGCCAAATGTTTGAATTAAAGTCCTGTTACTATGCCTTATGGATCATGTGCGTGCTGCACTGCCTCACCACTGTATTATTGTAAATGTATATGAAATTACCTTAGAAAGCTGTCATGTTTTCTTCATCAAGGGGACCTTGGGGAAAAAAGAAAAAAAAAAATCAATGAGATTATTGCCCTTACATCTTCATGTGACATACTGGATGGAGTAGAAATTTTAGATGTAGATGATGACTCAAAATTGGAAATGTATGCAGCTTCGAGCTTGAATTGTTAGTATTGCAAGTTTGCAACAAAGAAAACCACGTGAATGGACCCATTTTATAATATTTATTTATAGTTGTTTTGAGTGATAGATATTATAGTTATAAGATGCAGTGCCACAAGTTGCAGCAAGTGTTTCGTACTTCCATGATTAGTTGTCAGGATTAAAAAGTATGGCGGTTTTTGGTAAACTCAAAATGTTTAAACATTGCTTGTGATCGTTTCATGCTATAAAGTTCGTTGCCTTGGTGATTCAATCTTTATGGATTTTATTCTGCCAATAGGTTTGAGAAATGATAATAAATGCAATAAGCATATTTTTTGTTGATGATTCCAGGTCTCATTACTGCATTTGGCTGACATTACTGAAAAAGGTGTCACATTTCAGGTACTTTTTCTTTGCATTTACTGGTGTAGCCACTATTTATTATGATATTAATGTTGATGTACTTGTATTATGTTAACCAAGCTTGTGGATAATTTTTTTCTTATAGATAAATATCTTTATCTGTTTGTACATACATACATGCAAATCTGCATATACATATATACGATTCATGCTGCTTTAAACTTCTAATGTTGACTAATGTATATTAGTAAATTTAGTTATACTCCTTTTTATTTTATTTTATTTGAACAGCTACTTACATGTAAATCTGTACATACATATATATGACTTCATGCTGCTCCAAACTTCTTATGCTGACAAATCTATTAGTAAATTTAGTTATACTAGAGCATCACAACCATTCAGGTCTTGTTTGAGAACATGCTATTTTTAGTAACTTTTTGGCTAAAATATGAGGTAAAAAAACTAGTATGCTTAGGATGACTTGCTTTTTATGAAAAAAATGTGCAAATAGAGAGAAAGGGGAATCTTTTACTTTTTTGTATAGTTTGTTGGCTTTTTGGCTTTTTAGTGACTTCACACCTTCACATCCTAGGATGGGTGGGTCGCTTAGGGTAAAATCTTTTATGTTTGTGCAAGCAACTAACCGATGTAGTTAGAGTATTGTTCCAAGGGTAAAAGCTCAAGTTCTCTAGTTTGAGTATGTGATTTGAGTCATGGTGGGACCAATACCATATATATATATATATATTAAAGAGATGAGACTAATGTTGGGTTCTAGCCATTTTCTGTTTACACGATTTTGTGAAATGTTCTTTTCCAATTGTTAGTCTTGTAGTCAACTACATGATTGCCTGCAAACAAATGCATCATGAGCTTGCATGTATGTATTCTTTGTCTTCCTTTGCATGAGCTTTTGAGCGAACTGGGAACCAGATCAATGAGTTAAGGGATGGATATTGTAAAAATTTATGTATTATTGATTGATGTTTATTGATTTATTACAATGATTCATGATTCCTATATATAGAAGAGGGTGAGTGTGTAGTAGGTAAGGAGTAGGTGAAGTGGAGGTGGTAGTTGTGTAGTGGGTTAGGTTTAGTGGAGTAGGTGAGGTGGTAGTGGTGTAGTGGGTTAGGTTTAGTGGAGTAGGTTTAAGTAGGTGAAGTAGGTGATAGGTTTTAACAGCCCCCCTCAAACTCAAGGGGGATAGGAACTAACCAACTTGAGTTTGGAGAGAGTTACAAAACAAGAAAATACATAAAAATAAAAGAGGATAGGTGACACTGTATGATCGTGTCAGACCATTGGTGAAGACACTGGATGGTGGTGTCATAACGTTGTAGAGGACACGGTATGGGGGTGTCATAACGTTGTAGAGGACACTGTATGGGGGTGTCATAACGTTGTAGAGGACACTGTATGGTGGTGTCAGACCGATGTAGAAGACAGTTTATAGGGTCATGTCGGACCGTTGGAGCAGACAATGTTGTGACAGTTGTTGTGACAGTTTACAGAGTCTTGCTGGACCCTTGTAGAAACTAACCGGAATCAATGTCGGGACAGTTTACAGAGTCTTGTCGGACCCATAAAGGAGCTAACCGGAATCAATGTCGGGACAGTTTACAGAGTCTTGTCGGACCCATAAAGGAGCTAACCGGAATCAATGTCGAGACAGTTTACAGAGTCTTGTCGGACCCATGAAGGAGCTAACCGGAATCAATGTCGGGACAGTTTACAGAGTCTTGTCGGACCCCTAAAAAGTCGCACCCTCAAAAGGTGTGCCCAATCTTTCAAAAGGCGTGCCATCAAAAGGCGTGCCCAATCCATAAAAAGACGTGCCATCAAAATGCGTGCCCAATCCATAAAAAGACGTGCCATCAAAAGTTGCGCCCTCAAAAGGCGCGCCCACTTCATCAAAAGTCGTGCCCGACAAAAAGCGTCGAGCCATCAAAAGGTGAGCCGGAGACGCGGCGAGGCACGTGAGCGACAGAGTGGCGTGTCGGCCGCGTCGTCAGTGTCGATATAAACCAATGCGGAGGCTGTGCTTGAGGCAGAAGCGAAGACAAAAAAACCTGAGAAAAAACTTCTGAAAAACTCTTCATTTTCTGAGAGAGATATTCGTTTTTCTGAGAGATTGCCTCTAAGAGCTGCAAATCGTGAAACACTCCCCTTCCGAACATTATCAGTCTGAAATTGCTATTTCGCTGAAACACTCAGCAACCCAAAAAACATGGCCTCTTCTTCCCGTTCAGCTACCCAGAATATGGCCTCTTCATCCCGTGGTCTACTCACTCTCTTTCCCGACCTCAACGAGTCAACAAGAGAGATAACTGGTGCGGAGGCCCGTGAACCTCAACCAAACACCTCTGGTTTTGCTCCGTTGAACTTTCCGATGCGGTCGGTGGAGCAAAGAATGGCAGTGCAGTCGGATGTGGAGGCCAATCAGTATACATTGAAGTCATGTGTGGAAACCATGACTGCGGTTACAAATTTGTCGAACCGGCTGCAGAGTAGGACAAATGAGGTGCAACAGTTAAACGCCCAACTGGCTCGGCTCCAACGCATGTATAAGGATGCGCGAGCAGAGTTAAGTGTGCTAAAGGCGGAAAATAAGGAGCTGAAGCGGAAGGCCACCGTGATGTTCCGATTTGGAGGTCCACCGTATGCTGTAGTGGAGGAGCAGGGAGGAGGCAACTTGCTTGGTGGTCTAGGAAGCACAGAGGCAACACCGGCAAGGACCACCCAGGACGGAGGCAAGAAGAAAAGACCGGCGGCTGAGTAGAGAAGAAAAATCCCACTGTGGGTGTGGTAGTTTTGTTTTTGTTTGTGTGGTTTTTTTTTTTTTTTTTTTTTTTGATGTAAAAGTGTGATCGGGGTTGATCCCCTGATATGAATAAAATGACAAGGTTGTGGAATGTTGTTGGTGTTATTTTGTGGTGTTGTTTTGTTTAATAAGAAAAATAAAATAAAAGAAAATAATGGATAAAGAAAATAGAGAAAAATATTTGTGGATGGGTGATAAGAAAAACAGCAGTGTGATTTTTTTTTTGGTGGAATATAAAATAAATAATAATAAGAGAATGGAAAACGGGTGATGCTTACTAACAAGGGATAGGGAAAATATATTATAATAAAATATATATATATATATATTAAAATAAAAGAAAAGGGTGAAAGAACGTGGATGAAATAAATTAAGAGAAAGGAGAGATATGATTAAAGTGGGTTTGAAAGTGGGAAAAGATGAGAGAGAGGGAGATAGAGTGGGTGCATGATGATGATGTTGGGTCCATGGAGAGAGAGAGAGAGGGATGTCCAAGAAGCTTGTGCTTTTGATAGTTACACATTACCCAAGCTGTATGTGAAGATGCATGTTACTGTCTTACACTTCTGCAGGCTTGGTATTCTTTGTGGGGCACTTGCAACACGTGACATTGAAAATTGTATTCGAAAATGATGACATCTCCAACATGAAACGTCTTGGAAGCAGCCCAGGCCTTGTAATCAATATTCCCAATGATGGTTCAACCAGCGGAGTCCCCAACCTTGTACACTGCTGCCATTGAAACCTTCAAGCCAGCAAACATGGCTACCAACAACAGAGCCACAGCTCTACACCCCACACCCAAATCCATGGCTAAGAGAGAGAGAGCAAATCGGGGAAAAAAAAAACAGCAGTGACGAGCAGAAAAGCAGCGCCAGAAACGCCAACGACGACGACGAGTAAGAGTACAACCACGGATATGTGAGAGGCGAGGTGAACGGCGATAGAGGCTAGACGATGATGCGGGTGCCGCCGCCGACATAGCGGAGGAGGGGTGTAAGAAAATGTTGAAGAAGTCAAGGTATGTGTAGAAAATAAGCGGAATAGGTTGAGGTCCGGCGGGCGGCCAAGGCGAGGTTGCCGCCCGCCGGTGAAGCGAGAAATACTAAGGTCTTAACCTTGCTCTGATACCATGTAAAAGTGGAGTAGGTTTAAGTAGGTGAAGTAGGTGATAGGTTTTAACAGATATACCCTAACTATGTTTTGATTAATGAAACACATTGAAAGGTTATTTTCCTCGAGATACTTCTGGTTATTTTAGGATTCAGGAAAGTTGAAAGTTGTCTTGTGGTTATGATTTTTTTCGTCATTATGTGTTGTACGTTGTGCTAGCAAATAATGCATTTGTTATAGTAGAAAACATTCTCATCAATGCTCAATTACTTAGCTATTGTTGTATTAATTACAACTTTTATGAGTTTTTTTTTTCCCCCTGTTTTATTAGTTTTCACTCTTAAACTTACCAAGTATGGGAATTCACATCTGTTTTTGATGTTGCTAGTAACTGAGGCTTAATTATCTTATTGCAGTCACCGGTTGATGGAAAGCCAATGCTCTTAACACCTGAAGAATCAATTCAGATCCAAGTGGGTACATTTTGCTTGTTTTTGCCAAACTGGAGAATCAATTTTTATTTACAGACTCATAATTTTTATAGTAATATTTTCTTGCCAATAAAATTTTAGTATGGTTTGTTATGTTAACAAAGGCGCCATATTGTGGCCATGACTTTTCTTTGTATGTGCATGGATTTAATTCTCTCTTTGTGCCACTTCCTCTTAAATTTTCCCTCTTTCTTTTTCTTTCGAAGTTTTGTACTTTTCGAACCATTCAAGCAGCATTGCTTAGTTCAATGGTGAAATCCCTGGCTTGGCAATCATGGGAATACAAGTTTGTGTGAGAGTAGCCATTGCATGCAAATAATGCCAAAGGTTATGTTTGTATCAGGTTCACCCCTCCTAACTCTGTCGATTAACTGGCCAAAACTAGCATGTGTCTTTTTTGTTTTTTAAACCACCCCTTTTTGTTATTACTTGAAACATCTTCCTATTCAAATTTATACACCTCACATTGAACAGTCAGCTAGCAATTCTTAGTTATCTGTAATCTCATCCCAGGATTCTTAATTTGCTGGGAGGGTGATGGATACTCTCTTAATCCATTGATTGATGGATAAACCCTCCTTAACGTGCTACTTTGATGTATCAACTCACAGATTGGACTGTAGATTAGATTTCTGTATTACATTGATTCATCTTTTTTTCTTAAATGTGTAACTGTACCAGTTGGGGGACTATAATACATGAGTCATGACTTATGCCATTAAAAATAAGCTTTCCAATTTTTTGTGAATTAAGCACCTTAAAAAATAATTATGTTCATTATATAAATTTCGCATACATCAATGTTTTTACAAAATGGCTGCTGTTTTTAATCAATCACGTCATCTGTGGGATTTGCATTAAGCAGTGATTATCATAAGCACTGTGTGAGAATTTTATGGGTTCATTGTTATTTTATATCTGTTCAGCTTTTCTTTTTAAGGTGCTTCACTCTTCAACATCTCATCTGTTTGTGTTTTTTGTCTATAACTTTTGTGGAATGGAATTGGATCATCAGCATCTCATCTGTTTGTGTTTTTTGTCTATAACTTTTGTAGAATAGAATTGGAGCAGATATTATCATGGCTCTTGATGATGTTGTGAGAACCACCATTACTGGTCCACGAATTGAAGAGGCTATGTATCGCACTCTTCGTTGGATAGATAGGTGTATAGAAGGTAATTCTATTTAATATTAAATTATTAAACAAGTTCCTCTCACATGCTTTCAAAATCCAAACCAAACATGCATGTGCATATCTAGAGATTGGACCCATGTCTTGCTTTGGTTCTCTTTCTTTGTTTCAATTATAAAAGTTTTCTGTTTATTTGATTTTAACAGCTCACAAGAGACCAAATGAGCAGAATTTATTTGGTATTGTACAAGGGGGTTTAGATCCTGTATTAAGGTGAATTTCAATTCAGCATGTAATCTTCAGTTTCTTAACGGGCAACATATATGTTTCATTTGAATTGTAAGACTGTAAGTTCTCATATCTTAATTTATTGTTATCAGGGATATATGTGTCAGAGGTTTGGTGGACCGAAATTTACCTGGGTAAGTTTATAGCCCCTCAACTGTTTTTTTTATTTATTTCATCTTCATTTGAAATTGTGCATATTTTAAGTCCATTTTCAATTTGGTACTTCTGTCCAAATTGGATGTTAAAACTCGCTATTTTATAACAATTGTCCGTCACAGAGAATTACACACTGAAAAATTTAACGGCAATTGGGAAAAAAGGACCAAGTTGAAATTGGATTTGACTTTGGCCAACATTGTTCAAATAGAAATATTAAGAACCAAAGTGAAATTTAGGTCAAACTTCAGTGGTGAAAAGTGTAATTTACCCATATTATTATTTAGAAATTTTATCATAATACTGTGGCATTTTGTTCCTTGCCCCAGTCTTTTGTTTCTATGAGTTTGGTTATATAGTTGGTTTTCATTTATGGTTCTTATTTGATCTTAGATAGGTTTTCCATTATTGATCCTATTGTTATTTTTTTAATTTATTTTATCACATAAGGTAATTTTGTGTGCAAATGTGTCCCTTAAAGTTTTTGGGAGGTCTATATTTTATAAGAAACTTAATACTAATGATATGGTTCAGATCAGAGAAGGAGACATAATTACTTTTTTATTCCCCACAGTAGTGTGTGATGTGTAGGAGGGGTGAGAAGACTTATCGATGACCTCACCACCTCAAAGAGCATCAACTTTATTGTTTTGCACTTTTACATAGAAATACTGTAAAAGTACCATGGCCATGGGCTTGTGGTGGAAATTATTTCAGAGATGTGGTTCGTTGATTCCATGTTCCTTTGATCAATTGTTTCCTATTGACTTTATTGGCTTTGGTTTAAATATGTCACAGGCCCAATGGAGTTGTGCAATTTTGTGCAGTGTTGTGGCTATTATGGTTAGGAAGAAATGCAAGGGTATCTGAAGATAAATATGATGATAATTTTAGTTTATGGGATAAGATTTGTTAGTTGACTTTCTTTTGGGTATCAGTTTCGACACCTTTTAAAGGAATTTCCTTTTTAATTTTTAATTTTTATTTTTATATTAGTAGTAAATAGTAATTGAAGGGCAGTAAATATCATACACTCTATTTTTATTAGTAGTAAATCTCGTCCTCCTTGCTCTCTCCTCGTATGCTCTATTTCTTTCTTTATTATTAATAAATCTTTATTGCTAATAAAAGAAGTGTTCTGGGGTACTGTTCATAGGGCAGGAATAACCCTATAACAGTCCCCAATATCTCATATTTTTGTTCTCAAAACCCTACCCCTTTGTTGTACCTTTTGAAACCCTGTATTTCCAATAATTCTATGAACTTTTCTGCCAAGCTTTTCCGTACTTTGCCTGAAAAAATGCATAAAAATGGGAATAAAAGGCAACTATAAGGAACATTTGTGGCAGCATGACTGAATAGACCGTTATATAGGTGTCTTACAATATCCAGAACCCGCTTTGGTGGTATATCATGAGCTTGTTGCTGCCATTTCATGATAAATTCATTGCTGGAGGAAAGGAGCTACAAAGAATCTTGTTTTTAACCAATTCTGCCAAGTTAAGGAATAGTATGCTGAAACTGAAGCTAGATTGAGTGTTGTTGGTAAAAGTTTGGACGTTCTTAGTCATGTAATTGTATGCCATAGGTTGTTTTGTCCTGTATCAATGGTCTAAAGGGAAACGGGGTCATGTTTTATTTTGATAATCTAATAGGTTATTTTTATTTTTATTTTTCTCTCTTGTTGTACATTAACTTTTAAGTGTTCATAGCAACTAGGTAACAAATGCCTGCCTATAAGATATTGGGCCAAGTGGCATTGAACTTAAAAATTTTCTGGGAAAACTTGAACTTATTACCCTATCAATATACTGTAGACAAGTGGCATTAGGCTGGTGGTGGTGTTTGTTGGTCATGCTTTGCTTCTTTTTTTTTTTAAATGTTTTTTTTATGCCCTTCATCTTCAATGGCTAAATTGTTCAGTCAGAGACTTTTACGCGTGCTAGTGAATTACAACTCTATTTGTTGAACTTTCTTGCACGTGTTGCTGGGAATTGATTGCTTGGTAATAATTTTTTTTTAGTTCAGAACTATGTTGGCAGTACTGTGGTCAGTGATCAAGGGATTGAAATAACTGAGTTTACTTGTGAGACAGCTATGCTATTGGTGGTCTTTCAGGAGGTGAAGATAAAGATTCATTTTGGCGTGTTGTTGCTCAGTGTACTGCTTCATTGCCTGAGGATAAACCACGATATGTTATGGTATGAAACAGTAATATAGTTTCAGCTTCTACTTCTCATTTTCTTGATATATTGTTATTTTCTCAGGGCGTTGGCTATCCACTGGATATTGTAGTTTGCAGTGCTTTGGGTGCTGACATGTATGACTGTGTCTATCCTACCCGTACTGCTCGCTTTGGCACAGCTCTTATACCTGAGGTTTGTGGCTTCTTGTTTAATATACGTTGAACTTAATTGAATTGTACTTTAACACCAACATAGATGCAAAAGAAGTGCTTGCTTGCCACATCTGATCAATAAATATCTCACTAATTTGGTTCCTTGTCTACTAAAAACTCAAAAGGAGTGAATATATATATATAAATTAATGCTAGTTTATTCACGCCTAGGAACTCCCTTTTTTTAATACTTTACGTTATGGGTGAGAGGAGTATTTTACACAGACCAACAATTATTACTTGTTTCAAAAACAATTATTACTTGTTTGGAAGACTCTTTAACTGTCCATGTTACCATTTTTTTGTATACGCTACACCCTCAGAGGAACGTCATATCTTTCTTTTAAGCATGTTGTTATCTTGGTTTTGATATTTTTAATGCGAATAACTTATTTGAAGCTTCCGGTAGATTTTTTGGAGGGGACCAATCCTACACAAGAAAATCAACAAGAAACTAATGGACAAATACTAGAGAGTATTGTAGGTTGAGGAGAAAAGTAAAGATAAGGTCTACTAGGTTTATTTTTCTGAACACAGCAAATTACACCAAAAAAACCAGTAAGACAATGTTTATGTTTAAATGAGGAGCACATTGTTTGCCCGGGGGCAAAGACTTTATTAACCCTACGAAGTGGTTAATGTAATGGGGCATGACTATTAGCTTAAAGAGCGACTTTCCTACTGCTTCCACTAATACAAAGTTGTTCATGTAGGGAGTTCTAAAGCTGAAGCACAGAGCAATGGCTGATGATACCCGCCCCATTGATCCTACATGCATGTGCATGGTATGCTGTATTTGGAAGGCTTATTGCCTCAGATTGTAAATTGGTTTATGGCATATCTCCAACTTGTTTTATTGATCTTGCTTTAGGTCTGCAAAAACTATACAAGAGCTTACATTCATTGCCTTGTTACAAAAGATGCTATGGGATCTCAGCTTCTGTCATATCACAACTTGTATTACATGATGAAGGTACTGACCTAAAAACTTTGTACTGAATAAATTTTTGATTGATTGTTTATATATATTTGAATGTAAAATTATTCCCAAAATTGCAGCTTAGCAATGATCTACACTCGTCGATTATTGGAGGACAGTTTCCCGAGTATGTGTGCCTTTTGTTTTGTTTAGTTATCAACTTTTATTTTTTCTTTGTTCTCATTTTTATCTCTACCGGTTAGTTGTTTACAGTGGAGAACTTTATGCATATATGTATCCTCTTCAGTCAATTTCTGAAGTTATATTTATTTGGTTAACACTACATTTTCCCCTTCCTGCAGGTTTGTTTGTGGCTTCTTACAGAAAATGGTATGCTGAGAGTGGCCCTTATATTAATCTCTTTGTGTGATTTTACTTTTCCTCTAGCACATTGACAAGATGTTATTGTGCACAATGCTGATTGACTCTCTCTGTCTCTCTCAACCGAGGTAAAGTTTTCTGTGTTACTAACAACTGCAGTCTCTTCGTTGTGTTGTGGGCATTTGATGCAGTCTGGTACTCTTTCTGGCACTTGCATGTTTATGAATTATCAAATGATAATATTAGATTATGTGATGAAGATGGTGCTCGAGTTCCTATACATGACTTGAACCCAGGTCTAGGGTATTAACACCACTGGAGTTTACCTGTGGAATCCATTGGCTTCTTGTTATGATATTTACCTTCTAATATGGTATATCTGGAGTTTTGAAGCCTTGATATGAACTGTAAGAACATATATTGCCATGTGCCAATTTACTGAAATGTAGAATCTCATATACACTTTTATTTTTTAACATGGAGTCTACTGTGTGGGTTTTCTCTAGGGTGCTTGTCAAATAAACAGTAAGATCATAGATTATGTAGTTTTTGGTATCTTTCAACTCTTATCTCCATTTACAGTTTCCTTCCTTTCTATTTACTTTTTCATAGTATCATAAAGTGTGTCAATAGGAAAATTAAAAAGGTACCTTGGATGAACCATGCTGTAATGTCCAACGTCTGTGCATGCGTGTATATATATACATGCAGAGATTTGATATATGGTTCTGTATTTTTCTTTTATTCTTTTTAGACAGCAGAGAGAAAATGGGGTTACTAATTCTTTGCTTTGTAAATTATTTTTGATAATGATTGCTATAATTTGTCATTGATTTGCTTTTCCTTCTCTACATGTGTCATTCCACATTATGTCCTGATTTACCTAGAATTATCTAAATCTGGCTACTGGATAGTTGATATAGTGCTCACAGAATAATCCTAGAGTTTTGTTTATATAACTATTCAATTGGGCAAGGAGGCTTTTCATCTTCTTGTGCTACTTGCAACGAGTTCTTAAGAATTCTGCTGTTGATATTATTTTGCAGTTCCCAAAGGGTGATGTTCCCGAGTGGGTCTGCAATGCCATGGAGGTCGCTGGAATCGATATCTCTTCCTGCTGTTCTCCATTCGCATCATCCCAATATTGAATAGTAAAAAGTACATGAAGACAGAAGTTAATCAACTGGAATTTTTACAGGTTTTACGTGAAAGAAAGTGACATAGAAGTAGTTTGATACACGGCAGCATATATTTTGTAGTTCAATATGCTGCATTACCCGGAACTATACTGAACTAGAGGAATTTGTCCTTGGAGGACAATTTTGTTATCAATTAAAAGTTTCACTTTGGACATGATGTTCTTCTCTCCCTTTACCACCAAGGCTTCAGAGTGACATTGTCTTCATGGACTCTTATCTGTTGTTTTCTCAATTACAGGTAACCTACTTTTTCTTTTCTTTTCTTTTCTGGGCGAGTCAACAACTGTACCCTTTTGCGTGCAGAAGTGGGAGTTAGTTGAACGAACGGCTTTCATTGAATGAATGAATGAATTAGGAGGGAAGGGCAATGTGGGTTTGCCCTGCCAGCTTGTTTCAGTGTGTTGATATTTGACCCAGTAGTAGTCATTTTCGTTCCCAGTCAGAGGTCTCGTTTACACTACTACGAACAATTTTTTGAGATCTGTTTTGTTTTCTTAATATTATCATTGAATAGATTACTTAATTATAATAATAGTAAAATAATAAGATTATACTACTGGGACTGACCACATATTACATTTAGATATCATCAATCCAGTAGGCCACTTAACATTACTCGTAATGAATCTTGTGCATAGGATTAGTGAGAAACATTTTTCTTGTGCTTGAAATCAAGTGTTTCCAAATTGAAATTAAAAAAATGTAAAAAAAAAAAAAGGGTTGTCTTATTTCCAGCAATTGTAGAAATTGCTTTCGTTGAGCAATTCAACATACGCCGACTTTACCCACCCACCTATGTATCATTTTTCATTTTTATTTTATTTTGGGATAAATTACAAAAACACCTTTGAGATTTTTACTTAAACTATGAATTATCTTTTATAGTTTTAAAAATTATAACTATTCCATTGTCAACAAATTTCATTTAACAGGATTAATTAAAAAAATGAAATTATGAATTATTCTGCTCTACAATGATAAAATTATTTAAATTATTAATTGAAATCAATTTTTGATATCAGTAAAATTATTAATTGATTTAATAATTTATTAATTAAAAAATTATTTGTTATGAAATTAGAAATTTCAGGCGACATGATGTAATTTTTAAAATTACAGAGGATAAATTATTTTTTAAGTGAAATATATTTATAATTACCCTTTATTTTTTATTATTTTTAAACAACAGCACTGCCCACCCAAATTGAGAAGACAACGCATCAACGATTGGATGGCGTGGGCAATGCTATACAAATATTCAATTGAAAATAATAAGAGATCTCTATCAAATTTTTATTAATTTTTATTTTATCAATTATACATATGAGATGTGAGATTTGCATTCATGTTGAGGGTTCATATTCATGTGTTTAGTTTATAGAAAATTTGTCAATTTAATAGAAAATGTTACAAAGTTGATATTAGGGTTGCACCCACCTGAATTTTCATTTTTTTTTTTGTTTTTAATTTTTAAAATAAAAATTTAAAACTCAACCACAGGATTGCTATGATTCAAATAAAACAAATTTAGAAGGAAGGGATTATCTTTAAAATATGAAGAGAAAAAAAAATTGTAGGCATTTCTTCTGCTCTATTGGGGTGGGCAACATTAATAGATGTGTTCCATTCTAAAAATTGACCAGCTTGCTCCCAGCTCATTTCCAACACAATCCAACATCAAGTTGGGTAACAGATCAAGTTCATCATATCATGGTCTGGTAAGGACTTCACCCAAAGGAACCAATTAGGAATGGCTCTCTTGCGTCGTGCAGAGTCAGTTTAATTATCTATTTCTGTGTACTTCTTATTTAAGTTAGAAAATTAATTCTTGTTAAAGGCAATTTGATTTTTTTTTTCATCATGAAATTTGTATTGAATTATTT
The DNA here is from genome assembly GCF_055761805.1 of Camellia sinensis. Taxonomy (NCBI): domain Eukaryota; kingdom Viridiplantae; phylum Streptophyta; class Magnoliopsida; order Ericales; family Theaceae; genus Camellia; species Camellia sinensis. The sequence continues at coordinate 186,475,534 of NC_138963.1, read as the reverse complement.
TTGTGGTGGTTGATTGTTGAGCTATAATTATCTAATTTAATATAATTATTCTTATATTTATAATTAATTTCTTATTGATTTAAAAAAAAAAATCACTTCTTCAAAGGGCTCACTATATATAGTCAACACATTGATGGATGAGCCATTGATTGTTTAAAAATCATGTGAATTTCCTCTTAATTGGATAGAGCGGGATTCCAATTGTGAGAATTAAAATAATATTAATTTAGAAAGAAAAATACATTCTGTCATGATGTTTAAGTCTTTGAATCTTGTTCTTGAATGGTCAAATTTTAAATGTATAAACAAAATCTACTCACTGAACACTTTTACACAACCATATAGGAAAAGTGGAATGAATTCTATTCACAAAACGTCTGTGTTTGATGGCTATTACAGGCATATATATAGATAAGCTTGGACCTATATTCAAGTGTAACTCCTTACAACTTTCCACCGCCTGAATACTCTAAGATGTTAGTAAGATTAGACAAATGCTAAGTAGTGTCTTTGGGATATCATTTAATTTTAGGATTGGCATGAAATGTGTCTTAAAAATAAGTAAAAATATCAAAAAGTGTATTAAATTTAATAAAAAAAATACATTGAATTTAGTGAGAAGCGTCTTATGTTTTTCAATTTATCTATGTATTTATTAATCTTTTTTCTTATGTTCTAGAAACACTTTTAGTTAAATCATAAGATTATTATTTTATTTCTTTTTCAAGAGAAAGAGAGCTGGTAAGTAATAGTGATAAAATTCTATGAAATAAAGAAGACTTTATTTTGTCAATTTTTAGTCAGGATCTTTAACTTTTGTTTTCAATAAACTTTCAATCACACGATACATGATTATACAACCGAGAATGTATTGAGTTAGAGAATTCCATGCTATAAATTTCATCTTAGCTGTAACTGCTATTCCATGTAGACATGCATACATTAAATAATTATCAATTAAAAGAAACTTTGAATCAAAGAAACTTCTCATTTTGAAAAAATTGGCAAAACATTAAAAAACGAAAAAGAAAAGAAGAAGACAATTTTAATTTGAAGAGTCTTCTAAGATCTAAGTAGAGAAGCAAAATAAATAAATAAATAAAATCTAAGCAGCGAACATTGCGCTTTTTACGCAACGATACACATATTTTCCAAATGAAGAATGCTACGTACCTCGAAATATTAAAGGCGCGAATGGCTCGAAATCTCAAAACGACGTCGTTTTAAGGGTTTTTTTTATTCTCTTACCGGTAAGATAATATTTTCCGTACTATTCGCGCCATTCGCGCTCCACACATTCGAGGCCTCAATCTTTAATGTTTCCAAATATTGACTCTATGAATATTCTTCTTATTTTTAAATCTCACACAATTAATTAATGTTATGATAAACACATTTAAATGTCATTTGAGCATGATGACTCACATGACACTAAATCAGTACCTATACATGCACAGAAACTAAACATAGAATGGGATACAATTCTCTCATAATCCCATTCTGTGTTTGATTTCTATATTCATAACATTACTGCTTGATTGGCCTTATTTTTTGATTCCACCGCCTAAAATAAGAGTGTGTTATTTTGTGCATAAAATTTGTTGCATCATATTTGGTAGTTACAAAATTTCTAGAAAGAATTAAAAGGGAATTTTTATATCTGTATAGATTCTAAAAATAATTAGAAATTTTATTGATATTAATGTCTTAAATTTTTTCATCAATTTATAATAATTTTGTGCAAGTACCACTGAGTGGTAATTTTTCCAAGAATAAATGCTAACAGTCTACATATTCTTATGGGAAAAAAAAAAAAAAAAACTTGAGATTTGATTTCTAAATTGGGGAAACTATATGCAGGTGAAAGAAAAGGAAAAAAAAATTACTAACACATGGAGGGGTACAAGTGACACTTACACCCTCACGGCCTTTTATTTGCATTCTATCACAGACACTTACTTTCCATATATTTGTAAATTTTTTCTCTTCTGCCACCTGCATGTAATTTTTCCTTTTAAATTTACCTACAATAATAAGGACCACTTTACATCAGTTATTGATTAGTTCCAAAAATATCCACTTAAAACCTAATTCGCTACCACATCAATGCGGACAAGTCTAGGTATCAAATTTTAATTAACATTTCCCTTTATATATATCGTAACGCATCTACTATCATAAGGATGACTGTTGTACTGATTTAAAAGGTCCACAATTCCTGTTTGTTAATACAGTGATGGCACACATCAAATAATAATTACTTGAAATTAGTTATATATAATTTATATTTATCCCAGTTTTACATTACCAAAATACTTGGCAAGTCATAATTTATTTTTATTAATTCTTTAATAATTATTTCTAAGCAAGAGAATTAATCATAAATATCTATACTAACTGTAATAAATAAAATAAAATAAAAAAATACATTTGATAGATCCTTATCGTTCTAAGAATGCACTTCTCATCAATATTCAAATATAATCTTGCATTAGTCTTTGTTTTATATTATAACAGTATTATATTCACACAATTTCTTTCTTTTACAATATTTTTAATGAGGTGATAGAACAAAATACATATAAGGAGCGTTTTAAAGAAATATTTGAATCAACCATGCTGTATCCTCTAATATGGTACCCCATTTTGATCCCTAATGAGTTGAAAGAGAGAGAACAGAGAGAAGAATGTGGATCCACCGCTTCATATGGTTCATTTCATATCATTAAAGGTGAATTAAAATGTTCAATTAATGCTTCCAAATATTTTTTTATTTAAATATGAGGCAACTTAAAACTGACTCACTAGGTCATTTAAGAAAGTTAGAATTTTCTTTTTTATATAGATGAATCATTTTTCTATACCTGATTTACATTCGCTCTACTTTTTATTTTATTTTATTTTATTTTTCCTGATTTCTAATGTGGATATGCACTTTTCCACGCACCCCCCACGCAGACGCTTGGTGCTTTCCACACAAACACATCTCAACCACCGACTCAGTCCTTCTCATTACATCTCAACCGTCCAAACTCAGTCCAACCGACTTTTCAAACCGTCAAAAAAGCCATATTTCATGAAACTCACAACGAAGCTCTCATGAACCCTCATCGAAAAACACCTTCCCTACACATTTATAAAACCACTGATTTCACATTCCAAGCAAGCCCCCAAAAAATGGAAAACAGAAGACCCAGACGATCAACAAAGCCCGGTATAGGGTGCAAAAAGCACCCGAAACACCAGCAATCACCGGGCGTCTGCTCGGTTTGCCTGAGAGAAAAACTCTCTCAACTATCAACAACTTCACGTATCAATACTACAACTAAGGATTCTTCTTGTTCTTCTTTATCGTCTCTATCTTCTTTGTCTTCTCATTACTCTTCTTCCGAGTCATCTCCGGTTCATGACCGGTTTAGTTTGGGTTCGGAGGCAAAAGGGTTGAGGAATGCACTCAGAAAGAGTAGATCAATGGCGGTTGTGAATCGAACGAGAGATGGAGAGGGAAGAGATCATGGGAAGAAGAAAGATGGGTTTTGGTCGAAGTTTCTTCGGCCGAGGAGGAAGAAGATCGATGGGGGTTTGATGCACTCAAGGACTATGAGGGAGAGGGTGATCACTACTACTAGTACAAGGGTCCATTAATGGAGATTTCTTGATTATCTTTTTTAATCTTTTATACTTTTTCTCTCTTATTTTTGTTTTGTGTAAAAAAAAATTGTAATTAGGGTTTTTTGTTTTTACAAGAAACAGAAAAAAGAATTGAGTGAATGGATTCAGCTACAAAATATATTTATTTAGCATGTACACTTTTGCATGGATTTGTGAATGTAAGAGCTAGGTTTCCATGGGATTGTGAAGAAAATAAAGAATTCTTTGTTGTTCTCATATACATGTAATTAATTTTTGAGGTGTTCATTCAATACATGTTTGTTTTTAGCAGATAATAAAAAATTATTAGATTGGACATTGAATAATGTTAAAAGGATGAACTGCATAAAATCACGAACACAAATTTTGTTTTAAAATGCTTCTAACGGAGGTGTTTCAATTTTGTCTCCTGTGCTAATAGGAAAAAGTTGGAGAGCCACAAATAGTAGCACAAAAAGTTAAGAGAAAATAAAATATGTATTGGAGATTTAAATTTGTAATGTGAATCTTGTTTACAATGAATTTGATTTATATTTTTTATTTTTTTGATAATTGTTCAAAAAATATTTGGTAGTCCAAGAATATTACTTATTAGAAATGTAAGAAAAATCGAAAAAATCAAGCAAACTTATTGAATCGGACCAATCCGGTTATATTTGATTTATCTTTTAACAAGAATCGGTTTGTGCTATTTTTTAATTTGATTTTTTTCAATTTTCGATTTGGTTTCGATTTGTATCTGTTCAAGTACCTTGTGCATTGAATTAAACCAAAACAGTTTACATTTATAATATAATTATACAATGATATTAATAAGTATAATAAATTATGGGAGCTTTTTTGATAAATTCATTTTCTAAGAGCTTTATTCCATCCAACCCATATTCTTTTTGACTATTCCATTAGGTCCAATTTGAGAAAAGAAGACCAAAATACCCTTTTCATCTACTTATGTTCCATTTAGTTCACATTATTTTCTTATGTTTCAATAAGTCCTATGGGTGACATAATTATCAAAATACCCTTAATGTGAATGTTCACACCGTCAATATAAATGTTTATATCGTCAATGTGTAAGGGCCCGGCTCATGTCAATCCTCGTGGGTGCCCGGAAAAATTCGAGTCGGGCCGAGCCGGCCCACAAGCCAAAAAAATAGGCCCGATCTGGCTCGTTGATAATATGAATATTCACATTGACAAGTTAACATTCACATTGATAGGAGTGTAAAATTGGCCTGCGGCCCGTGGGCGGCCCAAAACCAGCCAGTCGCCCGGGGCAGGCTCGGGCAGGCCCGTTCACAATATGAATATTCACATTGACATATTAACATTAATATTAACATTAACATTGACAAGAGTATAAAATTGGCCCATGACCCATGGGCAGCACGAAGCCCGGGCCCCGGTCGGGACGGGCCCGGCCCGTTGACAATGTGAATATTCACATTGATAAGAGTGTAAAATTAGCCCGCAGCCTATGGCCGGCCCGAAACCCGCCTGCGGCTCGTGGGCTGCCCTGAGCGGGCCCGGCCCGACCCGTTGATAATGCAAATATTCACACTGACATGTTAACATTCACATTGATAAGAGTATAAAATTAGCTTGCGCCTCATGGCTGCCCGAAACTAGCCCACGGCCCGTGGGCGGCCCGGGGCGGGCCCGACTCGGCCTGTTGACAATGTGAATATTCACATTGACATATTAACATTCACATTGATAAGAGTGTAAAATTGACTCGCATCCCATGGGCGGCTCGGGGCGAGCTCGATCCGGCCCGTTGACAATGTGAATATTCACATTGACATATTAACATTCACATTGATAGGAGTGTAAAATTGACCCATGGCCCGTGAGCGGCCCGAAGCCCGCCCGCTGCCCAGGGCGGGCCCGGCCCGACTCGTTGATACTGTGAATATTCACATTGACATATTAACATTAACATTGATAAGAGTGTAAAATTAGCCCGTGACCCGTGGGCAGCCTGAAGCCCGGCCCCGGGCCGACGCGGGCCCGGCCCGTTGACAACGTGAATATTCACATTAACATGTTAACATTCACATTGATAAGAGTGTAACATTAGCCCGTGCCCCGTGGCTGCCCGAAACACGCCCACGGCCCGTGGGCGGCCCGGCCCGGCCTATTGACAATGTGAATATTCACATTGACATGTTAACATTTACATTGATAAGAGTGTAAAATTGACTCGCGTCCCGTGTGCGGCTCGAAGCCCGTGGGCGGCCCGGGTTTGGGTCTGGGCCTACCCCAGGCCGTGGGCGAGCTTCAGGCAGCGGACAAGTTTTACACTCCTATCAATGTTAATGTTAACATGTCAATGTGAATATTCACATTGTCACGGGTCGGGCCAAGCCCGCCTCAGGCTGCGATCGGGCTTCGGGCCGCCCACGGGCTGCGGGCCAATTTTACACTCCTATCAATGTGAATGTTAACATGTCAATGTGAATATTCACATTGCCAACGGGCCGGGCCCGTCCTGGCCCGAGGTCGGGCTTCGGGCTGCCCACGGGTCACGGGCTAATTGTTCACTCTTGTCAATGTGAATGTTAACATGTCAATGTGAATATTCACATTGTCAACAGGCCGGGCCGGGCCCGTCCCGGGCAACCTACGGGCAATGGACGGGTTTCGGGCAGCCACGGGGCGCGGGCTAATTTTATACTCCTATCAATGTGCATGTTAACATGTCAATGTGAATATTCACATTGTCACGGGTTGGGCCAAACCCGCCTCAGGCTGCGGTCGGGTTTCGGGCCGCCCACGGGCTGCGGGCCAATTTTACACTCTTATCAATGTGAATGTTAACATGTCAATGTGAATATTCACATTGTCAACGGGCCGGCCCGGGCCCGCCCCGGGCAGCGGGCGGGCTTTTGGCGGTCCATGGGCCGCAGGCCAATTTTATACTCTTATCAATGTGAATGTTAACATGTCAATGTGAATATTCACATTGTCAACGGGCCGGACCGGCCCCGCCCCGGGCCGCCCATGGGTCGCGGGCGGGTTTCGCGCCGCCACGGGACGGGGGCCAATTTTACACTCCTATTAATGTGAATGTTAATATGTCAATGTGAATATTCACATTGCCAATGAGCCGGGCCGGGCCGAGTCGGGCCCGCCCTGGGCTGCTGTCTAGTTTTATACTCTTATCAATGTGAATGTTAACATGTCAATGTGAACATTCACATGGTCAACAGGCCGGGCCGGGCCCACCCACGGGCCGTGGGCGGGTTTCGGGCAGCTACGAGGCGCGGGCTAATTTTACACTCCTATCAATGTGAATGTTAACATGTCAATGTGAATATTCACATTATCAACGGGCCGGGCCGGGCCCGCCCCGAGCTGCGGGCGGGCTTTTGGCCGCCCATGGGCCGCGGCCCAATTTTATACTCTTATCAATGTGAATGTTAGCATGTCAATGTGAATATTCACATTGTCAACGGGCCGGATCGGGCCCGTCCCGGGCCACCCATGGGCCGCGGGCGGGTTTCGCGCCGCCACGGGACGGGGCCCAATTTTACACTCTTATTAATGTGAATTTTAACATGTCAATGTGAATATTCACATTGTCAACGGGCCGGGCCCGCCCTGGCTCGCAGGCGGGTTTCGAGCCGCCCACGGGCCAATTTACATTCCTACAAATGTGAATTTTAAAATATGAATGTTTACATCATTAAATTGCCAATCATTGAAAAAATATTTATAAGGGTATCAAAATTAAATATAAGGGCATAAGTGTCCAAGAAAATAGTGTAAATCAAGAAAATGGACTTTATGGAATAAAACTATACATACATGGGACTAAATGGGTTAAAAAATTCCTTCATGGACTTCTTGGGTTAAAACACTTCTAAATTGGACTTATCAATAAAAATCCCATAAATATTAACCTTAATTAATTAATCTTATCATCTCTATAACTTTTTGTAAACTCATGTTATATATTATTTTAACTCTAACTCATTATAATTGAAGTATTTTTTTTTAACTTTTTTGGTTGTAGGAATTGAAAAGTATTTATTAAATGTATGGATTAGATATGTTCAAAATAGTAGACAAATAATTAATTCAATGTTTTTATATAGATTTGTCACTATATTAAAAAGTTGTTTAAGTTTGAAAAATCCTAAACTGATTAAACCGCACCAAACCAAATCGTTTCAATCAGTTCGATTTGGTATGATTTGATGAGAGAAGCGGTCTGTATCTGTATTTAAAATAATAAAATGACATTATTGATTTGGTGAAACATTTTACCTAAATACCGACCGTCCCAAACTGATTACATCTCTACTTACTCCATTCCAAATTTTTATTCAGTACAAAAAATAAAAACTTAAAAATAATGTATTATTGTGTTAAAATTTGTATTTTTTTTTCTCTTTTTAAACAAATTAAGAATACTAAATGAGATCTTTTAAATGGTGGAAATTTTTTTTTTCAAAAGTTCTAGTATGAAAACACATTATTTTTAAATTGTTATTTTTTGTGCCAGACAAACAAAGTGACCGAAGGAGTATGTGACATTACCTATGTGATGTTCTCTACAAAAGACGAATTGCAAACTATGTTAAGTAACTCATCTAATATCTCTTAACTATCTAACAAAAGTAAATTAATATTATTTTACATGTAATTTTTTTGATCCATCATTGATATGGAGCATTCGTGAATAATGTCTCACGATATTTTAAGATTATTGAATAATTATTTTAATTTTTCAAATAATATGTTTGAGCTTCATAATATTACTGATAATAACAAGACTTACGAGGATGTTATTGTTGGTGTTGGATGGCTAATTAAAAAGTTTAAAAACACACAAATTAATTACAAAATCAAATATAATAGCCTAATTAGTACAAGAGATGGGTCATAACTTTTTATGAACTCCACATCTATATAAAAAAAGAAAAAGAAACATAATGTACAAACTCACTTTTTAAATCTATTTTTTAGATTTAATAAAGTGTTAGTAATATGATTGATTGATAATTACAAAAACATATGAGAAAGAGTATTATTTTTAATTGATTGTCGCATCACTGAATTCAAAAATTGAATTAAATTTTTAGTCTTAAATAATAATATTCATATTAAAATTATATTTAATTTTATAATTAATTTATAGAAAGAACTACAGTTGCATTCAAGCATGGCCAGACCTACAGTTACATTCAAGATTGGCCAGTCCGGAAACTTCTCGGTCATGTGGAAGAGGGTTGGTTATGTGATCCAACGGTATAATGTTTTCTTTAATGGATATTTGGAAACAAATGTGATTGAGACCCTCACTTTTTCCCACCTCACACATAGGGATTGGTTATTGGAAAAAGAAAAAATAAAAAAAAAATTCAGGCTAATCAGATCCCAATGAAGGTCTAAAACATTATGCATTTGGAAAATGGAAAAAAATCCGAAGTGACCCTCACGACTAGGGGTGTGTGCGGTGCGGGTCGGTGCGATTTGAGAGAAAAATAGAAACCGTATGGTGGGTGGCGGATTGATAAAAGTGTCACTAGAATTTGTCATTTTCCTTATCAAAAACCGGCGGTTCGGTTGGCAAATAATGACGGATTTGCCTTGACGGTTCGGGCGGATTGGCGGTTTATAAAAAATATAATTCAAATTACAAAACTTAAATCAAAGAGTAAAAAAAAGACGAGAGATACCGTGATGTTAAGCATCTTGCGAAGCTTTTTTCTGATGCAGCACATGTAGCAACAACATGATAATATCAACGACTATGCCATCAATTCATTATAAGCATCTGTGGAGGCTACAATGATCAAATACAATACATAAAATTAATATCATTCAGGGTTTACAATATATTGAAAATGTTTACTGTTGAAAAGTATTTAGATTGAAAAGTGAGCAGATGCAAGTTTGCAACATTGCTAGAAAAAAAAAAGATTGAAAAGTGAATTGGAGTATAACTTTATTTTGGATTACTGGCATCTTGAATTCCCCTCGAACAGTAATGTAATAGTATATTCTAAGGTATAGAACAACAAGCAAACTTAAGTAAAAAAGAATTTTTAGAATATTATAAAACATGATTTAATAGCGGTGCGGATCGGTGCGGTTTGGAAGAAAAATAGAAACCGGCGGATTGATAAAAGTGTCACTAGAATTTGTCATTTTTCTTACCAAAAACCGGCGGTTCGATTGGCAAATAATAACGAATTTGCCTTGGCGGTGCGGTTCGGTGCGGTTTTGGCGGTTTCAGCGGTTTCGGCGGTATTATGCACACCCCTACTCACGACCCCTCTACGACGTGGTTGGGTAATTTTTTTTTTTCTTCTCTCCCAATCAACCCCGTGTGTGGGGGGGGGTTGGGTATCACCAAGGATCCTCTAGAGTATTTTTTTTCTGAATAATGCTTGGGACCCCCTTTTGGGGGTCACCCCCTCACCCCCCCCTTTGCCACGTGGCAGGGGGTGATTGGTGGAGCAGGAAAAAAAAGAAAAAGAAAAAGAAAAGGTAACCAATGAGAGAGAAAAGGGGTCAAAGGGGGTGGGGGGAAAAGGGGGATGAATCATTACTCTTTTTTTCTAAAGTTTCTTAAAGTGGTGTATTGTGTGGTTGAGATTTAATATTAAAAAATTAATGTGACTTATCATTAAATCTCGACCACATAATACACCACTTTAAAAAAATTTTAAAAAAAAATACTCTAGAAAAACCTTGCTTGCGGGTATGCTTTTGTTTTTGGAAAGAATCAACAAAGAATCAACATTCAAGAAAAAAGCCTCATTGAACAGCTGGCAAAATTCTTTTGCCCAAATATTCCAGGCAGTTTCCTATTGATGGGGATTATTATTATTATTTTTGAATTTGGAAAGAGAAAAGTTGGATGTATAAAATTTAATTATAAAAAAATAGTACTATTCAGGTTAAAAAATTAGATTTATTTTTTAGATAATTAGTTGATAATTAAATATTACTATTCCAACCAGTTTCAAAAAAATAATTGACTGATAATTAAATATTCTCTAATTATCAATTAATTATCTTCTTAACATTTCACTAGATCTAAAAAGTGTATATAAAAATTAAACTTTTATATCATTTTTCAATTATAAAAATTACATCAATAATGATATGATATGGTGATTAAATTTTACATATCATTTAAAATGTCACTAGTGATTAGGGTTGTTTAAATATTCGTTCAAACTGATAATCCAGATCGAACTAGGCTGAACCGTACAGTTTGGTTTGATTATATTAAGAACTAGTTCGGTTTCGGTTCAAAAAATATCGAGAATTGTAAAACGATTCGGTTAATAGATTTTATAAAAAAATCACGGTTCGAATCGTACTGAACCGAATTTTAAAAAATATATATAGATATAATATTTAATAAATCTTGAACCATGCATAAATGTTATTTAATAAGATATATATATATATATATAATATTTAATATTATCATATCAAGTTTTATTTTTGTTAATTGATTTTTTGTAATTTTAATGGTATTAGGATGATATAGATATGTAATGTTGAATAATGCCTTAATATTATTAGTTTTATCATGAGTTAAATGAAATCAGTTTGAGTAATTATTTTGTTAATATTAACAATTTATTCTTGTAAATATAAATTTTTGGAACCGTGAACCAAACCGCAACCGAACCGTTATTTCGGTTTGGTTCTGGTTCGATTTTACAAGTGTAATTGTTTGGTCTGGTTATCAAAATTACAAAACCGTTAGGATTGATTTGGTTCTTGAATTTTCTCAGAATTGAACCAATCCGAACTGTGTACACCTCTACTAGTGATGGCTTTATAGATTCTAATTGGCATTATGAATACAATAATGATTAAGACCCCTTTTTTTTTGAAGACCCCCACAACTCCGTTTAGATCTCAACCATTGATGTATGTGTGGGACTCATTGGCCCACACATACATCAATGATTGAGATCTAAAGGGGATTGTGGGAGTCCCAAAAACAAAGGGTCCCAAGCATTTTTGTTATGAATATATTAGTGACACAACATTTAGAAAATGAAACTACCTTGTAGTCTTGTCTTTCATACATCGAGTTCAATAATATTAGACATCATAAAAGAAATATAATAAAAGTTTTCATGAAAATTTTCTATTATTGAATTAGTTTATAGTGTTTTTATTGTATGTATGCAATCATTCTTGGAATAGTTTTATGAATGCTTTTCATAATATTTTTTCATAATATTTTTATTCAAACTCAATATAATAATGTTATGAAAAAATAAAAACATTGTAATTTTTTCTATAATCTTATTTGAATGAATAATAAATAAAAGAAGCTACATGTATATCATTTTATATTATTCACTTTGAATTTAGAGTTGTAAGCCAGGTATTGTAAATTTTTTATAAATAGAAATTTTAATTTTCATCAAATCTCAGTATTTTTTATGAGTAACAAAACTTAAATTGTAAACAATTTCTCTTTGTTATTATTTTTTATCTTCTTAATCATCCAATAAGTGATGAAAAATCTCACTCTATTTTTTTTTCCCACCAAACTCTCAATCCAAGCAGGCATTAAAGTACCTATTTTCACCTTCCGAATAATCAACTTTTTTAATTTTATATCATAAATTATAAATAAAAATTACATCAAACAGCCACATATATAATTTTAAAATATATATTTTTTTAAAAGTACATAAAACTAAAGGGAAAATTAAAAATACAAGCAATTGCATGAGAAGATAACTTTAAAAAAAGAAAGAAAGGACGTAATAGAGCTTTCTATCAATTTTTTTTTTATCAACAAAAATTAATTATTTATTATTAGATTATTACTTATAAGAGCTAATCTCCTATTACATCTTCACACAAGAATTCTAACCCCGCATCCAAAAAGGATGGGCTATCTATTTAGAAAAAAACGAAATTATGGGATTAAAATTTTGTGGAAGCTTAAAAGTTGATTTTGTACTCTTTCTTGTTTTCCAATTTTTTTTTTTTTTTCCTTCCGCGTGCTTGCAATAGATTGAGTATTTGACCAAACTCTTGAGAGTAGTCTCTAACGTCTCAATTGGGATGATGAGACCATAGACTTGTTCAAATTTTATCTTTTGGATAAAACCACTAAAGAAATCCCACATGTGTGGTGGTGTTTGGGGATTTAGGTTGGGAGTTTTTTTTTTTTTTTTTTTTTTTTTGTTAAAATTGTTAATAAATTAAAATAATTAATAAAATAAAATATTATATTATATTTTACACATTAATTAATAACTTTTTATTTCAAAAAAAATTCACAAATCATCTCATACGTAACTTTTTTTATCTCATAAAATAGTCAAAAATTAACTAAAATAGTCAAATTTCTAAAAGAGACCTATTTTTTCATCATTTATCTCACGTCTATAATTGTTTTAATGTATCAAATTTCATGTTTTTAGTACTACTCTTTACCTTTTCAACTTTTTTGTTAAATATGTCCTATTTTGGGCACTTGGCTAAAAGTTCATTTTTAGTTTTTAGTCTATTTTAAATCATATTATTTCTTTACTTTTTTCACACGTTTTTTCAAAAAAAAAAAAAAAAAACTAAAAAACCAACTTTCCAATTTACTTTTAGACCATGTTTGATTCACAAGACTAATAGTGAACGTATTAATAATTTCATTAAATTAGTGTGGTATTTATTATCCAATTGAACTAGTAGGATAAATTTTCCCATTATCCATTGTTTGATTTGCATTGGATAAGAAAACATATGAATGTAGAATTACAATTATATTTATCTTCTTTTCTAATCTTACCCTCTCCACCAATGTTTCTTCACAATTTTTACTTTATCAAAATTTCTTCACATATATGGTTTTGAAAAAAATTATAAATAAATAAATAAAAGCAAAATAAAAATATAAAGGCCATGTTTGGTTTTTTTAATTTTTTTAAAAATATAAACTAATTTGATAAAATAAATATCAAAAAAAAAATTTAAAATTATTTTTAGCCTTCTAAAATATAAAATTATATAAAAATAATAAGTGTTTTAATTTTTAGTCAGTGCAAAAGAGTCTTTTTATTTATAATCTCACTCCTACCCCATTACTAATAATCCTACAAATTTGTTGGATTAATTATCCATTGGATTAATAATCATAAAATAAAATTCAAAACAAACACATAATTATTAGACTCACGGATTAATAATTCAAATCTCATACTTTAATCATATCAATCAAACATGCCTTAAGAGCTAATGTATATAGATATGACCCAATTCCAAAGGTAGTGGAAAGGCCTAGCCCGAGCAACGCACATAGCCCAAGGGGGCCAAGCTGGGCCAAGGCCCATGAGATGATCGGTCCAATGAAAGGCCAGACTTAGTGATGTGGGCGGGCCCCAACCTATGCAATGGGGTCCATTCTTGACATGACCACAAGACCATTGTGGTCGGTTGGTCAAGAAGAATCAACTCAACCTAAGACAAAGCTTACGGTCTATGCTTACAGCAAGAAGGAAACATGGCGTGATATAGGATGGTTTCCTCTACTTTCAACTGTCACTAGCTAGTGAAGAGTGTGTCTCATAGTTTTGATTTCTTGAAATGCTAGCAAAGCTAATAGAGAATTGTTCCACTCATATGAAAGATAAGTGTGAGAGATAAACTTTATATATAATGGCGCTGTTTGGGAACATGAGTTTCAGGCTATTATAGCCTAATTTTGAAAATCAGCCTAAAAGCTTACACTGTAGCAACTTTTTTCTTGATTTTCCAAAAAAAAAAATAAAAAATAAAAAAATAGGCTGAGCGCTGGATAGTGTAGGCTGTCACAGCCGAAAATGGTTACATCAACAGCTCAATTACCATTTTGCCCCTCAGTCGGAAATTAAAAAAAATATAATTGTAGGGACAAAATGGTCATTTTAATTACAAACATCTTTTCAACACATTTTTTAATACACTAACTCAAATAAAAATTTAACCCAACTTCCCAAACACAAAACTAAAATAGCCTATTAAAATAGTCAAAAAGCCAAATAACTTACTAAAATAGCCACTTTCCAAACGAGGCCAATATAAACTTTAGGTTACAATCCACCAACAGCTCTTGTTAATCCACGTGAAATGTTAGATATATCCAACAATCATTTTCTCTTGTATAGTTGAATTTTTATTAGAGTTTAAATATGTGAATAAAACACATATTTTTGTTGGTCTAAAATAATAAGATTCATAATTTTAAGTGGGTCGAACATTTTTGGATATGAATTTGTTATTTTGAATCAATCAAATATTTTTTGTTCTTATTTATATATATAAATAAATTTATTTTTATAGTTATGCGGAGTTAAAAATTTTATGTTTGTAAAGAGATTGTGATAAAAAATTATCTCAACAAATATTGATTTAAAATTTAAAATCAGATGAGATGAGGAAAGTTAATGACAAAGTAGTTCTAGCGTGGATCCCTGTCAATCAAGTGTACTAAAAATGAACAATAAATAAAAAATTATCAGTAAAATTGGTGACTCTATTAATATCAGAAGCTTTGATGGGCTTCATAAGAAGCATTTACTATCGGCCTCATTGCGCAAGAAAAAATGTGGGCTTGGTTTTCAAGCCCATGTTTACAAACAAAGGACCAAATAGACATCCTAAGATACCAAACACAACATAAGATGGGTTTCTACATATATAAACTTCTTCTTCTTCTTCTTCTTTCTTTATTTTTTAATTACGTTTATTACAAGTTATTTAAATTTTTTACCTTAATGCTGTGTTTGGTTGGAAGATTTGGGGAGAGATTTAGAAAGGGAAAGGGAAAAGGTGTGTGAAACTATGTGAAATGTAGGTATTTTTTTTTCATATTTCACATACCTTTTTCATTTCCCTTTTCAAATCCCTTCTCAAATCCCTCCTCAAATCCCTCAACCAAACACAACATAAGAAAAAATACATGTACATATGAGTGTAAAAATTAAAAAACTATACAAACCACAAGCTAACCCACCTCACATTCACTGGCCAATTAATAGGCTCAATACAATTGACTGAGTTTCATGAAAAAAAATTTCAAGAAAGGGCTTTATTTTGCATTGTGTTTTACAATATCAACACAAAAGTAACGAACGCTATTGATTAGACCAATGCTTTGTGATTATCTCCATTACAAGTTTATAATGAAAATGTTTCAATTTTCATTATATCATTCAATGCTAAATACAATGATATGTTTTTAATTTAAAATAATTATAAATTTACATTCATAGTTATAATATTAAATATGTAATAAAAATCTTCATTATAAACATGTAATGAAGAATGATACAAGCCAGTCTATGGCCATTTTTTAAATTAATTTTAAATTTTTATTTCTTGCTCTTTTCCACGTTAGGTAAGGTAATTTATGAGGTCACCCTTAGAATTAGTCCCACCATAAAATGATTTCCATTAAGAAATGACCCTTAGAATTAGTCCCACCATAAAATGATTTCCATTAAGAAATGAAGTCGTGCGAATCGATATCGTATGGAATAATATTCATGTTTTGCCTAAAACACAGCCGTTATTGTTTTGCTTTTTGTGAGTGGTCATCTTGAGTATTTTTTGATAATTTGAACCGTTCATATTATAGAGTTCGTCAAGTAGATCATTCATACAAAAAATCAAATTGATTGAATATCTGTATCCCTATAACCAAAGCACATTTGTTTTTATAAAATTAACAGTTAACATAACTTTCATAAATTTTTAAAAACAATTAGGACTTAATCATGAGGTTATAAATATTCGATTAACTTAATTTTTTACATGAATAATATTCTTAATGAACTTTACAATATAAACTATTCAAATTATCAAAAACAACACTTAAAATGACATCTCATAAAAAACACAACAGTAACTACCATGTCTCAAGCACAACAGTATCCCGTTTCCATGCAAAACCCAACTTTACTTCCAACCCCAAAGTCTCCTTCAACGTGCTTTGTCTTTTAGCTTACGAGTCATCTTAATTACTTGAAAGTCATACGAAAACAAGTAAATTTCACTGATTTCCATGCTACCAAGATTTGTGGATTTCTTGTTTTTAAAGTGCACAACCCAAGAAGAAGCAGCGCACTGCGATGTCAAATTGTCAACCCACATGTTCTAAGAATAATTTAGGAATACAAAAATGTTAGATTTTAAAAGTTGTTTCAAAATTTTTACTCAATATTTCACCTGAGTGAGATTCACATAAGACTTACATAGTATAAATTCTTCATTTATATGAGATATTTAATAAAATTTTTAAGATTTTTAACATTACTCTTAAGAATATAAGCACTAGTTATAAAATCGGATACAAAACTTATTTGAATTGATAATTTTTTTAAAAAAAAAAAAAGTTGATTCTATCAGTAAATTTTATAAAATTTAATTTATTCATATATATTTTGTATTCCATTATATATTTGATTTATTTGCTCATAAAAATTGGCCAAAAACGTTATTTAAAAAGTTTAAATCGCTAGTAATAGATGAGCACAATAACGTGTATGCTAGTCCAAGTTGTGTGGGTTTGGAGAAAACAAATGGGTTTACATATGCTAAATTACACACATACAAAATAAATAAATAAATAAAATAAAATAAAATAAAAAGGGGAAGAAGAAGAAGAAGAAGAAGAAGAAGCTATTCTTTTACATATTTACCAAAGGGGTTGAAGGATGATAGTGGGTTTTCTTTTTCTTCTTTGCTCTGTAAGACAGTACGTAGAGGTTAATCGGTTCCTGTAAATAATTTTTTGATTTCAGATTTGGAGAGGAAACAATTTAGAAGCTAGTATCACCATTTGATTATATCATTGTTAAAATAAAATAAAATAAAAAGGAGAAATTTAAAAGATGTAATATAATATAATATAATATAATAAAGAAAAGAGAACGTAATAAAGGAAGTGATGAGGATGATGGAGGAAAAAAAAAGGAAAGAAGGAAGGAAAGAAAGAAGATTTGGGTAATGCACTGCACTTTCCAATGATGCAAATCTTTAATTTTGCCTTTTAATTGATGCAACTATTATGTACTCCATATCCTTTAATTTATATCAATAAACTTTAATTTTTTTTTTAATACAAAAATAGGTATCAGGATAATTCTAGTTATGAATTATAAAATCTTGATGATTTTCTCTATCTTGATTTAAGACTATCCGTCATACACACTCTCTCTCTCTCTCTTTCTCTAGTATATCCTTCACCATGAATCATACAAAAATATATTAGAAAATTTCACGTAATTTTGTTCATTTTAAGTCAAAACAATCATCATCGTAGTTTAAAATTCTAAAAATATTATGAAACATTATTTTTATATAAAAATGATTTATAAATTATTTATTAAAAGATTTGGAAGATAGTACGGCACCATTGTTGGTCCCAACACATGCAAATTATTTTCTTTGCCAATCAGATAATTCCAAGGCTTTCGTATTATAGATAATATGTTGAGTGACTGGGTCATACTCATAGCATTATTTGTATTCATATTCATAGGTTTTTTAATCAATAGTCAGTACCAGGTTTCACTCTAACCATATACGCCTTGTTTGGCGAGGGCTATTTTAATCTATTTTAAGTTAAAATTTATAAAAAGATAAAATAAATTAAAATAGTTAACAAGACAAAATATCACATCAAACCTATAATCATTTCACTTTTTCTCTCACCAACATCACATCTAACTAAAAAAAATCTAACAACCTTTTCAAATACAAAAATTTCAACCTACTAAAATAGTCAAAAATTAAAATAGCTAACTTCCCAAGGCTATAGTCTAAGCACATGTGAATAGAGATTATACTATGTGTTATTTATATACAACTGGATTACTTCGTCCACATTAGGTCATTCATACCTAGGCTAGACTCAACTTTTTCTAATAAGGCTTTAATATATGTTTCTTTTCTTGTGTTTAATTAATGAGTTTGATTTGATACCAGAAAAATTATATGGCTTTGTTGACACATCAAGTCATCGTCAACAACAATAAACGCACTAATTAAAGTTATTAACAAAAAGTCAAATAAATAAATAAATAAATGAACAGCTATATGCTATTTCACAAAGAAAGAAACAAAAAGAAAATGAAAAAAGAAAAAGAAAAAGAAAAATATGAGACTTTAAATGATGAATAATTATCATATGTTTCAGGAATTCTTAATTTTTTTTTCCCTTGAAAAAAACTCATCACTAAGATTAAACAATTAATAAAATTCATGAGAAGTTAAATGAGTGTGGAAAATTTTCCATAAAATATCACCAAATACAGGTCTAACAATTAAAAGCAAAAAATCTCTTAGCTATTACATGCTACGTTAATTTTTAAAGTAAGTTCGTACAATATTTTATATTATATTTTTTGAATAAGATGTTTTTTAAGGGTAAACTATTAGCGAGTTCTAATAGTTAGATTTTATTTTCATCAACTCATATTGAACATAAATTTTGATAAAATTATCGTTAAAAATAATTTTTTTGTGACAATTTTTTATATATGTTGCTAAAAATTGACAATTAGTGACTTTTTTTTGTCATAATTTTTATAAATTGTCACTAAAACTTACAATTAGTGACTTTTTCATGACAAATTTTTCTCATAAGACTTAGGAGTTGTTTGGGATGTCCTAATACTTTTTGTCTTTTTGGACTAAAAAGTTGAAGAAAAAAATATGGATGTTTGGGTTAACTTTTGACTTTTTATGAAAAAATGTGTATTAAAAAATTATATAAAGAAGTGTGTAGGAGAAGATTGGAGATGAGTGAATGACAACCGGACAATCTCGCAGCCAAATTCTTGGTAAGAAATTATTGGATACTTTTCGGGCATTGTAGTGGACTGTTTTGTTTGGCCTGTGGGGGCCATTACGGGTCCCATTTTGATAATCTGAACCGTTCAATGTGTAAAACTCGTCGAGCACTATATGTTTATAAAAAATCACGTTAATCAGATATCGATAGCTACCTGATCAGATTTATTTTTTTCAATCGTTAATTATAACACCATCCATTTTTTCATACAAAACTGTTTTGATCATGTAGCTATTGATATCCGATCAATGTGATTTTTTACAGATATATAGTACTCGACGATTTATACACATTCAACGGTTCAGATTATCAAAACAGGACCCGTGATAGACCCCCACGGGCCGAACAACAATGTGTGAAAAATTGCCCCAAATTGTCTAATACTTGGGACAAATGCTGCACCCCTTTGACTTTTCATGATGGCTGAGTTGTATGATGTGTGTGAAATTATTTTTTTAATATTTTTTTTTGATGAATAGTGATAATTTTTTAATTTTTTGAGTAACTTTTTAACTTTTTGGCTTTTTTCAGAGTTGTCAAACTTGGCCTTATTACACAATAAGTTCACTTGTTAGAGAGGTGATGTGATTTAAATAAGATGATATGACTTAAATAAGATAGTAATTTTTTGACTTTTTTTATTATTTAGTAGATGTCAAACTTGACCTAAAATATTTTTTAACTTATTTATTTATTTGTGTATAAATCGTCAATATTAATTTTGATCATAAGTATTACAAAAAATGAAATTAATATATTTATGTCAAATTTATAAGGTTCATTGCATAATTCACTCACTGATTTCCTATAGTTTATAAATATATATATAAATTTTTTTAAAAATTAACTTCGTAATACAGAGCATAGATCCACGGGCCAAGGGATGCTGCGGTTACTAAGTCACAGCGGCACATTGTGATATTTCGGTGGGAGATTTTTCATACTCTTTTTCAATAATTTAAATTATTCACATTATAAGACTTGTTAAATAAAAGGGTTTTTTTTTAAGGTCCCTAGTATTAACATTTTCTAGCATAAAGGACACCAAATATTTTCATAATGTCTAAGGTCCCTCATGTTGATCCAGAGAAAATTGGTCCAGAGAAAATTGATCCAGAGAAATTTCATCCAGAGAAATTCTGAATTTCTCTGGATTCAACCCAGAGAAAATTCAAATTTCTCTGGGAATTGTGAATATATATATATATATATATATAACTATGGCTGCCAATTAGGTGGAAGGGGAGAAAAGGGAAGAAAAGGGAGAAGGTATGGAGGAAGCTGCTGTGATGAGGGGGGAAAGAAAAGGGATTCTGTTTCTCTGGACTCCCCAAACCCAAAGAAATTCTCAGACATACATTTTCAGAGATTCTCCCACCCAGAGAATTTCTCTGGACTCCACAATCCAGAGAAAATTCTCTCAACCCAAAGAATTTCTCTGGGCATGACCAGATGCATCATAGAAAATTCAATCGAAATCAGAGAATTTCTCAGGTTCAAATCAGAGAAAATTCAATCCAATTATGAGAATTTCTCTGGTCCAAACCAGAGAAATTCAATCAAAATCATAGAAAATTCAATCTAAATTAGAAAATTTCAAGTCTAAACCAGAGAAAATTCAATCCAAATCAAATCAGAGAAATTTGATCAATTTCACTGAGTGTACCACGAAAACAAAACAAACAAACAAATTTCACTGGGAGTGCCCATCTGGGTTTTCTTCAAAAACTACATATAACAATACCCATCAATTTCTTCTCATCAAAGAGAAGATCAACAAGACCAACAACGAAGTGTGAAATCAAAAAGCAACAGTGTTTTATGGTGTCTTACCTCATATACTCATGTGGGTTATCTCCAGAAATTGTCAACTCTAGAAATTAATATGATATTTTCCCAAATTCACAAAATATTATAATAACTATCTCTGTAACACAGTCCAACCATTTCTATGTGAACTTCAACCCCAATCTCTATATATATATATATATATATCACACATGTACTTAGCAGAGAAGCCTTGACCGATTGGTTTCTACAAAGAGGAGGTTGAAAAAGAGAAGATGATGAAGATGGCTGAGACTTCCACCTCACCACCATCAAGCGGCCGTGCTCGGCGACGACAACAACAGCGGCGACGGTGACGATGAAGACAGCCACGACATCAAGGCAACTCGACCGTCAGCGCTAATTTCAGCTTAGATCGCAGTGGTCAGACTGAGATCGTGATGGTTCGTGGCTCAGATCGCGGCATTCCGACCATTGCCGACCAGCTCCACACCATTAACACTAACATTAATGCCGCCGCCACACCTAATAACTTGTTGCCTCATACCATTTTGTTGTTGCTGTTATTGATAATAATATATAGTTATAGCAGGAGGGAATGGAATGGAATCGAGAGCTTTCAAAGGGTCTTCCACCTCAAAGGGTGTACTGGTTCTTCCAAAATGGGAGTTGTTGAAAAGAGAGAAGCGATGAGAAGGTCTGGATATGGAAGAGAGGAGGGAGAGAGTTTCTGTATCATCATCTCGGATGTACTCTCTCTCTCTCCTCTCTTTCTCTCTCTATCTATGCATTTGATCTCAAAGTATGTGTATAATTGTTGAGAATGAATTGATCTCAAAGTCTGTGTATAATGTTGGGGCGGTGGTGAAGCTCCTAAGAATGTTGAGGACGAAGAGGAGAGAGAGAGAGGGGTTGTTTGGTGCAAAAAGAGAGAGGAGAGAGAATGAGAGAGTGAATGTTATATATGGGTATGGGTGAGGGAGGACCTTAGACTACAAAAGAATAGATTGTGGACCTAATCTATTACTAAAAGTTGGATAGGGACCTTAGACCGATTTTTCCTTAAATAAATCATTCATATAAAAAATTAAATTAATTGAACATTTACAACTCCGTAACAAAAGGATATTTATTTTTAAAAAATAAATAATTAACATCTTAACAATTGTTTTGATATAATTATAACCTGATTATAGAGTTATAAATTTTTAATTATCTTAATTTTTTACATAAATAATATATTTGACGAAATTTATAATATGAAAGGTCGGAATTACAACTTAAAAAAAAAAAAAAAAAAAAAATCATGAAAAGAGCCCCTATCAGGCACCACAGCACCCTGATCCCCCAATCCGTCGATCCACTAGTCAATGGCATTGATGAGGCCTTTTTGATCTTTATTACTGGCATGTGATCATATAAGTGGGACCTTTTGATTCATCAGAGCTCGAGAGACTTCCATGTGGTTAGAGACACATACCAATTTGCATGCGCCTTTTGTTCCCTGACAAAACTGGTCGGTGTATGAGAGCTAGCTATGTGTGGGGGACAATGGGACCCACTTAGCCTCTGTTTGGCAAGTTAGTTTTCAGGCTTTTTTGATTATTTTAGTCACAAAAAACAAAATAGGCTATTTTAGCCATAACAAACAAAACATCACATCCAACCTATAATCATTACATTATTCTCTCACAAAAAAAGTCAAAAAAGCCAAAAAGTCAAAAAACTCTTCCCAAACCAAGTTTTTTAGCCCAGACTAAAATAGTCAAAAAAGCCAAAAAGCCAAAAAGCCAACCTACTTCCCAAACCAAGCCTTAGTCTTTTTTAATCCATCTTTATTGTAACATCCAAACATTTTTTGCCACGTGTTCAACCATATTAAATTGGAGAATTTTCAATCCAGTATAAATTTTTAATTTTTTAAAATAAATAATAAATTTTATGTACATTAATAATTAAAATTATAATTTTTTTATGATTTTATAATAATTTTTTAATTTTCTCACTATTAAGTAATTCTTCTTATTAAATTGCCGCTCCACATGATTTTGTTGTTTGACGTAAT
Organism: Camellia sinensis; assembly: GCF_055761805.1. Taxonomy (NCBI): domain Eukaryota; kingdom Viridiplantae; phylum Streptophyta; class Magnoliopsida; order Ericales; family Theaceae; genus Camellia; species Camellia sinensis. The sequence goes on along the minus strand of NC_138963.1, from coordinate 186,452,198 downwards.
AAATTTTTTAAAATTATTAAGTAATTTTATGGTATTATATTTGGAAGGTAATTTCTCACTGCCTACTCTGCCAAGCAAGTTGATCGGCTAGAGAGCGGGATATAGTAAAAACACTTGTTCATATGAGTAATTTTATTTTATTTTTTTAATTTTATGTTAAAAGTATGCCTAATTAATAAAAACAATCTAATAAATAAGATTTTAGTCAAGTATCCATCAATCTCGTAAGTCAAATAACCAAGCCACCAAAATAGTTTACAAATAGTGAAATTATGTTCATTGTTCAAAAAAAATCATTTAATAAAGAACATGATCTCGTTAAAGTTAGAACATTGTGAATAAATTGTTACACAAAACTCTCAATCATCGGTTGAGGTAGTGCAAAAAAATTTATTAGCCTTCAATTCTTGCATGATGACAGGAGATTCATGGATCCTTCAATGTTGGAAAATTATATTTTTATATTTAAACTATTCATTTGTGTGAGCCTTATGTAGATCCCGCACAAATAATGACTTATATATATTTAGAACACGACCATGTCAGTGTTATTAAATAAATGTTCCATACAAAAAAAACTTTTGAACTAGAATAAAATTCTAAATAAGAAAGAATGTTTAATACCGAATAATAGGAAGTCCCCGCTTCAGGAAGGAGAAGTATCAAATTTTATTAAGAACTAACCCGTGACTTTCTATTAAAAATTGTTATAAATAGTTGGAAAAATTTTGGGTAAAATCAGAATTTTTTTCTAAGTTTGGTCTATTTTTTAGGTGGGTCCCGTGCGTCCATTTTCGCGGGTCAAAGTGGTAACGCGTTCTATATCGCGTTGTGATTTACGTGATATATTTGGTTGCTCAAAACCATTATCAAGTGAATGAGAAATTGAAGCCAAAGTGTGTTGCATGGAAATGGAGTTTTGGTGAAAATTTCTTAAGGTTGGAAAATGGCTTGTCTCACATTAATTTGGTGGGAAGTTTTGAATGGGTTTATAAGGCTTGAGATTGAAACCTGGGGTGTGTCCTAAGGGGTACCCAAGCTTTGTAGAGAGAGAGGTTATGGGCAAAATGGACTTGACCCATTAGACCCAAAAATCACCGCGCGCCAGCTCCGCCGCCCGTCCGGGCGGGCTAGCTTGGGCGCGTGGTATGTGGTTGGGTTGAGCTTGTTCGGCCTAATACTAAACTTTTTGGGCCAGAAACATTTGGATATAATTTTATTTTTTGAAATAAAATCTCTCCAACTGTCCAGAATTAAAATTAATTCCAGAATTAATTTGTTCCGATTTTTCTCTACACCCAAACAGGTCCCTTCCATTTTTATCTGTTTGAATTTTGAACCCAACAGATTTAAATCTATTTAAATCAAAACTAAACAGGTTTCATACCTGTTCAAAACAAGTTAGCACCTGTTTAATTCAAAATCAATAGCCACCACTACATCTATAAATAGACAGCCCTCATTTGATGTTTTAAATTCAGAAATTTCGTACTTCTGCTCTACAAATTTATTTTTCATTTTGCTGCATTTAATTTTTGTGAGAAAGAGTGTAAACACTTAGTGTGTTCGTTGAACAAATAAATTGTAGTGGTGCATTTATTTGTAGTTGATCATTTCATCCTGTGAGATAGACGTCCATATTCTGAAAGCACCGTGGAGATGACGAATTTGTCTTAAGGAGACAGTGTCGAACACTGGACTTGATCAGAATAATATTCAAGATATTAATCAAGTAAGTTATTTATTTATTTAAATCAGATTTTAATTTTGTTTTTGTAATCAAACTTTTTCTCTCATTTCCTATTTTTCTTTTATATTCCGTTTGTCGTTTAGTACCCAAACAGAATTAATTAATTTAATTGCAGTGAAGATTGTCCAACAATCTTAAGACATATTCGTTTTGGGATCTTCATTGTATATAATTTTCTGTAATTTCATAAAGGCATATTCTGATTAGAAAAACAAATAGTGGTTTATGTTATTTGACAGATAGTAGTAATATACTGTCTATTTTCTTTGACAACTAGTAGTAATATACTGGTGTCATTAACAATTGCAGAATATTAATTTGTGTTACAGAAAATTATTGTGGTATTTTATTTTTCTAGTTTTAGTAACAAGGAAAATAAAATTATTTTTTGTTATAATTTATTTTCTAATTTTAGTAACTAGAAAATTAATTTGTGTTTTAATTTTTTCTGATTTTGTTAATCAGAGATTATGGTTACTGCTACTGAAACTGCAACTGGAAGTAATACTCCAATTGTTACACTAACATCGGTCCCTATCCAGAACCATGTTCAAGTACCAATCAATCATGGAGAAAAACTGGAAAAATTTAACGGTACTAAGTTTAAGAGATGGCAGCAGAAGATGCTGTTCTATCTTACAACTCTTAATTTGGCCCGGTTTCTCCATGAAGAGGCTCCAGCACTTAAAGAGAGTGAAAGTGATCGGCAAGTTGTTACCGCTGTAAATGCTTGGAAACATTCAGATTTCCTGTGCAGAAACTACATCCTTAATGGCCTTGACAATATACTGTATAATGTTTACAGTCCTTTGAAGTCAGCAAAAGAATTATGGAATTCTTTGGAAATGAAATACAAGACAGAGGATGCCGGCACGGATAAATTTGTTGTCGGTAAATTTATGGACTTCGTTATGGTAGACTCCCAAATGATAATTTCTCAAGTTCAAAGTTTTCAATTAATTTTACATGATGTTCATTCTGAGGGTATGTCTCTGAGCGAGTCTTTCCAAATCGCTGCTTTAATGGAAAAGTTACCACCAGTTTAGAAAGATTTCAAAAATTATTTAAAACATAAACGCAAAGAGATGACCATAGATGAACTTATTGTAAGACTGAGAATTGAACAAGATAACTGAAAGGCTGAAAAGAAGAATGAGAAAAATCTCATTGAGTCCAAGGCTAATGTGGTTGAACAAGTTCACAAACCACATAACAAAAAGAGGAAATTTACTGGAGATGGTCCTAAACAAGGCAACAAAAAGTTTAAAGAAAAATGCTATAACTGTGGCAAAACTGGACATCGAGCTTCTGACTGCCACTGCCCTAAGAAGGATCATGGAAATACAAGTAAGAAGATCACCAATCAGGCCAATGTGACAGAATTAGATTACATCTCTGACGGGGTGAATGACATCAACCTCTCTGCTGTGGTGTCTGAGGCTAATTTGGTTGGAAATCCCAAGGAATTGTGGGTTGACACTGGGGCAACTCGTCATATTTGTGCGGATAAGAAGATGTTCACTACTTACAATGAGGCTGCAAATAGTGAACAACTTTTCATGGAAAATTCTTCTACTTCTACTGCGGCTGGACAAGGAAAATTGATCTTGAAGATGACATCAGGAAAAGAACTGACTCTCAATAACATACTGCATGTACCTGACATCCGGAAGAATTTAGTTTATGGTTCTTTGTTAAGTAAAAATGGTTTTAGGCTTGTCTTTGAGTCTGATAAATTTGTATTAACAAAGAGTGGCATGTATGTTGGTAAGGGATACATGAGTGATGGTCTCTTCAAACTAAATGTAATGATAATTGTACCAAAAGTTGCTATGAATGAGAATAACACATCTTTTGCTTATATTCTTGAGTCGAATTTATGGAATGGTAGATTAGGACATGTGAATTTTGATGCTTTGCGTAGATTAATTGGTTTAGATTATATACCAAAGTTTGAAATTAATCCTAATCATAAATGTGAAATTTGTGTAGAAGCAAAATTAACTAAGGCTCCATTTAAATCGGTTGAAAGGAAAACCGAACCTCTAGAATTAATTCAAACTGATGTATGTGATCTAAAATTTGTTCAAACTAGAGGAGGTAAAAAGTATTTCATAACATTTATCGATGATTGCACAAGATATTGTTATGTTTATTTACTTAAAAGTAAAGATGAAGTCTTAGAAATGTTTAAACTCTACAAAACAGAAGTTGAAAATCAACTTGGTAAAACAATTAAAATGGTTAGAAGTGACAGGGTGGTGAATATGATGCACCATTAAATGAATTTTGTACACAACATAGTATTATTTACCAAACTATAGCACCCTATTCTCCTCAGCAAAATGGAATTGCTGAAAGAGAGAATACAATCCTAAAAGAAATGATGAATGCCATGTTACTAAGTTCAGGCTTACCATAGAACTTATGGGGGGAAGCAATATTGTCTGCTAATTATGTTCTTAATAGAATACCCCACAAGAAAACCAACAGCATTTTTTATGAATTGTGGAAAGGTCGACCGCCTTCCTACAAATACTTAAAAGTGTGGGGGTGTTTGGCAAAAGTTGAAGTTCACGTTTTTAAAAAGACTAAGATTGGACCAAAAACAGTAGATTGTGTGTTTATTGATTATGCTCAGAATAGTAGTGCATATCGGTTTCTGACTTATAAATCAGAAATATATGATATAAATGTAAACACTATTATAGAGTCAAGGAATGCTGTGTTTTTTGAACATGTCTTTCCTTACAAGAAAAGACAGGAATTAAGTTCACAGAAAAGAACTTATGATTGTACACAAAGTCAAGAGACTAATGACAATCAAACACAAGAGACTAGTGATGGTCTCGACCTACAGGATTTAACTGATGATTAGAACACCTGTAGACGTCAATCTTTATTTATCAAAAAATAAAGGTGATGCAGTGTCTCAGTTAAAATACTCCCAAATCATTGGAAGTCTAATATACCTAAAGAATTGTATTCGTCCTGATATAGCTTATGCTATTAGTAAATTGAGTAGGTACACTAGTAGCCCCGGAGAAGACCATTGGAAGACGATCATTCGGGTTCTTAGATATCTAAGATTCACCCGTGATCATGGTTTGAACTTTACTCGATATCCAGCAGTACTTGAAGGTTATTGTGATGCAAATTGTGTATCGGATACTAAAGATTCAAAATCCACAAGTGGATATATCTTTACTTTGGGAGGCGTTGCTATTTCTTGGAAATCCATGAACAAACATGCATTGTGCGATCTACAATGGAATACGAGTTTATTACTTTAGAAAAAGCAGGAGAAGAAGCAGAATGACTTCGTTACTTCTTAGAAGACATTCCAATGTGGCCAAAACCTGTGCCAGCTATTTGCATTCATTGTGATAGTCAATCTGCAATAGGCAGGGCACAGAATCATATGTATAACGGTAAGTCACGACATATTCGTCGTCGACATAATACCCTAAGGCAATTGTTGTCAAATGGAATAATCTCAATAGATTATATAAAATCTAAAGAGAATATTGCGGATCTGTTAACAAAAGGTTTGACAAAAGAGCTAGTGTATAGTTCATCGAAGAGGATGAGATTAAAGCCTATTACATAAGAGTCATCATAATGGTAACCCTACTTATATGACTGGAGATCCCAAGAACTAAGTTCAAAGGGACAACTAAGTTATGTGTGGCTCGATAGAAATCACCAAGGGATTAAAATTCTCTACCCATTCCTATGGTAAGAGTGATATCTGCAACATGTGTTGTCTGCAGGGGTATAAGGATAAACTTTTCTTTTAATTATTACTTATATCTTGATTTAGGCATAAAAATCAAGACAAGTATAAAGAGATACTTACAATAAGAATCACCTATATGAGTGTCGAACTGGGGCCGGTTCTATGAGAATGAAGAGGCTAAATTCTCTAAAAACACTCATGAAAACCAGGAGTGTTCAAGGCCAAAACAAACACAACAATGAGAATCACGATGTGTTAGAAAATATTTTGTGCTATTGTTTTGGCTTACACAAACGGCTGAACAATTCAAGGCATTGCGTCCATTGGTTAGCTAGTAAGTCCGATAGGTTATCACTAGGGAAGATTCAAGGCCGAAAGCTACCTATCCTGATGCAAGATATTTTCGACTTATACTCTTTCGATAAAGTCTGCATATTGTGCATTTTCGTTGTCATCAAATTCCATTCAAGTAGGGGATTGTTAGAAATGGTTGGGAAAATTCTGGGTAAAACCAGAATTTTTTCCTAAGTTTGGTCTATTTTTTAGGTGGGTCCCATGCGTCGATTTTCACGGGTCAAAGTGGTAACGCGTTCTATGCCGTGTTGTGATTCACGTGGTATATTTGGTTGCTCAAAACCATTATCGAGTGAATAGGAAATTGAAGCCAAAGTGTGCTCCATGGAAATGGAGTTTTGGTGGAAATTTCTTAAGGTTGGAAAATGGCTTGTTCCACATTGATTTGGTGGGAAGTTTTGAATGGGTTTATAAGGCATGGGATTGGAACTTGGGGTGTGCCCCAAGGAGTACCCAAGTTTTGTAGAGAGAGAGGTTATGGGCAAAATGGGCTTGACCCATTGGACCCAAAATCACCACATGCACGCGCGCGCCGCAGTCGCCGTCCGTCTAGGCTGGGCCTGCGCTTGGGTGCGTGTGCGTGGTGTGTGGTTGGATTGGGCTTGTTCGGCCCAATACTAATCTTTTTGGGCCAGAAACATCTGGATATAATTTTATTTTTTCAAATAAAATTTGTCTAACTGTCCAGAATTCAAATTAATTTCGGAATTAATTTGTTCCGATTTTTCTCTACACCAAAATAGGTCCCTTCCGTTTTTATCTGTTTGAATTTTGAACCCAACAGATTTAAATCTGTTTAAATCAAAACCAAACAGGTTTCATACCTGTTCAAAGCAGGTTAGCACATGTTTAATTCAAAATCAATAACCACCACTACATTTATAAATAGGCAGCCCTCATTTGATGTTTTAAATTCAGAAATTTCGTACTTTTCCTCTGCAAATTTATTCTTCATTTTACTGCATTTAATTTTTGTGAGAAAGAGTGTAAACACTTAGTGTGTTCGTTGAACAAATAAATTGTAGTGCTGCATTTATTTGTAGTTGATCATTTCATCCTGGGAGATAGACGTTCATATTCTGAAAGCACCATAGAGAGGACGAATCTGTCCTAAGGAGACAGTGTCGAACACTGGACTTGATCAGAATAATATTCAAGATATTAATCAAGTAAGCTATTTATTTATTTTCTGTTTTATTATTTATTTAAATCAGATTTTAATTTTGTTTTTGTAACAAAATAAAATCTGTTTTTATTTATTTAATTCTATTTCTAGTTTGATTTTTGTAATCAAACTTTCTCTCTCCTTTCCTATTTTTCTTTTATATTCCGTTTGTCGTTTAGTACCCAAACAGAATTAATTAATTTAATTACAGTGAAAATTGTCCAACAAAAATGTTTAGAGTGGTCAAATGTAACAACTTAATTAGTTGAGGAATGAAGTATATCATTTTCTTTTTCTTTCTATTTTATTTCTTATCAAAAAGAAAAAAAATATATCCCATTCCTTCCTTTTCCCTCCCCCATTCTTCCGAATTCATCTTCCAATAATCCAAATGGACAATGGCCAAGGACCCACTTCAATCACGGGAGTACAATGTGTATTGTCATTTTCATGGTTATAAGTTTAAGATCCAAATTTGTAGTCACTCTAATTGTTTCCCATCACTGTCTGCTGTACTCTTATTTATTTTATTTTTTTTGAAATTTTGTAGGGTCTTTAACAATGATATTATTCCTCAATAATAAATTTAAAAAAATAAAAATAAAAACAACAATTATACGAGATGAAATGGAGATCTGTGTTTGTTTGGAGATTAGGTCATGAATTTGACTTATGTATCTTGATCAATTCTGAATTTATTGTTTAACTATAAAAGTAAATATAGATTGACATACATCACATCTCTCATTTGAGATATTATTGAATCCTATAAAAAGGTTTGAGTTACAAAATAGGGGATTAAAAAGGGTTTGAATTAGGAGTTACATATTTAGGGCATGTTTGTTTGGGTGGACATGAGCTTGGGATTGAACTAATAGTCTAATAAAATTATTAATCCAATGTTTGGTTAAACAATTGAAGTAGGGACTAATTATTTTAAACTTGACTATTAGTTAAGATAGGATACATAATCCAACGGATTCATAATCCTAGGATTATTAGTCATGGGAATGCTAATCCAGTCCGCCCAAACAAACATGGACTTAGTGTTTCCAAACAAATATGGGACAAAATAGAATTTTATCCATCTCTCTACTAATTGAGGAACATTCCAAATGTGGGATATAATACATAATCCTAAGGGTTGATAATCACAAGACAATTAGTTCTAAGATTGATAATTTCATGATCCAATCCAATAACACAAACATAGTGAAAGTCTAAACTATGCCTCCTATTCTTACATTGCCTGCAATTTCACAAGAAACAAAGAGAGATGGACATCCATGGTAGGTAAATTTCTAGAGAATTTTCTTGCCAGCCAAACATGAGTTCAAATTTTAAAATGTATTTATGTTTCTGTACTAATTGGTCATATGTTTTCTAGTTCAGGCAAAGCATAGCACCCTGAGATAAATAATTTAATTACCATATATTTGGAAATATTAAAAACTATCATTAATTACATCAGTACTACACAAATGATGGATATGATTAGGGCATGTTGAAATTAAGAGCTACATGAAACCATTACCCATGCTGTTAGGCTCAATTTTACTCTCTCATTGGTCAATTCAGTAGATGGCTATCACAAGACTATTAGGGAGAAATCAGCAATTTTTACATTTAACTAAATTTAGCTTAATCCTGATATCCAGACATTCCAGATGGGATGAGATTTTTATTTTTTGGATCAGAGATGGGATGAGATTGTAATTTTAGATGAATACTTAGGCCTCGTTTATTAATTGTACATTTTAGCTAAAAATTTAAAAGGTCACTATAAATTGTTACATCACTCTCTCTACTTTTCTGCATATCTTTTTGTAAAAAGTCAAAAAATTACTAAAATAGCATGTTCCCAAACGAAACCTTAAACTTGTCTGCTAAATTATTTTTGAGATTATTATTATTTATTTAAAAACATCATTTTTAAACAAACTTTTAAATTGTTCTCTCACTTATCAAAAACTATTTTACACAAAAAAAAAAAAAAAAAAATTGTTATATGAAAACGATGGACTCATTGCTCTTCAGATAGAATTTAAAAGCAGACGGGTAGAACATACAATGATGCCGCTTGGTGCAACTTAATTGAACTACTTACAGTGTGTTTGGTAACGTTTACGTTTTCAGTTTATATTTATAAAAATTTTATAAACTGATTTTTGTTTATTTTTAGAAAAACATAAACTACAAACGCGTTTGGTAATTGACAAAATGTGTAAAAAAATTTAAAAATATAAAAAAAAGTGAGAAATGACAAGTGGTGGCAATTGGCGGCGAAAGACGATGGTGGAAAGTGGTGACGGTGGGTGGTGGATAACTGGTGGTGGGTGGGTGGGTGGTGGTGGCGGGTGGGTGGGTGACAGTGGCGGGTGGTAGCGAGTGGGTGGTGGTGGTGGTGGTGGTGGTGACAAGTGGGTGGCGGTGGTGGCAGTGGGGTGGCGGATGGCGGGTGGTGGTGGCGGGTAGGTGACGAGTGGTGGTGGTGGTGGTGGTGGGTGGGTGACGGTGGCGGCTGGTAGCGAGTAGGTGGTGGTGGCGGGTGGTGGGTGGTGGCAGATGACGGGTGGCGGGTGGGTGGTGGTGGCGGGTGGGTGGTGATGGTGGGTAGGTGGGTGACTGTGGCGGATGGTTGGTGGTAGCGAGTGAGTGGTGGTGGTGGTGGTGGTGGATGGTGGTGGCGGCGGCGGGTGGTGGTGGGTAGGTGGCGAGTGGTAGTGGTGGTGGTGGGTGGTGGGTGGTGGTGGCAGATGTGTGGCGGGTGGGTGATGGTGGTGGTGGTGGCGGGTGGGTGGCCGGTGGCTGGTGGTGGCAGGTGGTGGATGGTGGTGGCAGGTGGCTGGTGAGTGGTGGTGGCGGTGGCAAGTAGGTGACGGGTGGTGGTGGCCAGCGATGGATGGTAGTGGCTGGTGGTGGGTGGTGGATGGCAGGTGGGTGGTGGATGGCAGGTGAGTGGTGGGTGGTGGATGACAGGTGGGTGGTGGTGGTGGTAGTGGTGGTGGTGGCAGGTGGGTGGTGGTGGCAGGTGGGTGGTGAGTGGTGGTGGCAGGTGGTGGTGGGGGGTGGGTGGTGGTGGCAGAGGACGGTGGTAGAAAATAGTGGTGGGTGGTGGCTAGTGTTGGGTGGTAAAAAAAAAAAAAACTGAAAACTCAAAATGGAAACACATTTTTTGTGTTTTCATTTTTTAGCCAAATTTATAAACTGAGACCACTGATTTATAAATCAAAAATTTTACCAAATAAGTTTTTATTTGAGTTTTCTAAATTTTTGAAAATATAAACAGAAAACTGAAAACGTAAGTGTTACCAAACAGCAGTGTTACCAAACAGCACCTTATAATTTTTTATGAATTTGTGTTAAGTTTTTTTTTTTTTTTTTTTTTTCCTTATAGATTATGAGTAAAAAATAACATACATAAGTTGGGGGAAAATTTAGATTGTCAAAAAATTAAGAAAAATATATATTTTTATTTTCTTATTATCAGTTTTAAGATTATAAAAATCTTGTAAAAAATTTACACCAAACGAAACCAAACCAATGTAGTGAGTGCATGAACTAAAGTTTCACGACAATTGTAATTCATGGCATAGGGTGTCCTTTCTTGATCACCTACCACAAGAAGTAACGAAACCAAACCAATGTAGTGAGTGAATGAACTAAAGTTTCATTTCCGATGTACCAAAAAAAAAGAATGAACTAAAGTTTCACGACAATTGTAATTCATGGCACAGGGTGTCCTTTCTTGATCACCCACCACAAGAAGTAATTCTAACAATTTACCTGCACAACACGCATATATAATAATAACAATACAAGAAATAAGTGATTGCAAAATTTGGATGAATTTCTTTTCATTTGCCTAGAGAAAGAAACAACTCATTCTTCAAGATAATCATGAAATTAATCAAGTTTTTGCTTATTTAACACATGCTTGATTTTGAAAGAGAGAAGAACTATAAACTAGTCAAGTTGAGTGAGTTGATTTGAAATAAGTTATTAATAAATTGAACACGAGTCAATCTTGAGTTATAGTGCATATAAGCTTATCGAACTGAGTAGTGAATTGTTCAAACTTAATATGAAAATTTAGGGGTAAATTACAAATACACTCACTGAGGTTTGCTTAAAATACGAATTGCTCTCATGGTGTGGAAAATTAAAAATACCTCTCTGTTAGAATTTTTTATTTAACAGAATTAATTAAAAAAATAAAATTTCTAACTGTTAACCTATACAATAATAAAATTATCTGAATTATTAATTGAAATAAAATTTTAACATTATTAAAAACTATTAATTAACTTGATGATTTATTAATAAAATGACTTATTTTTTATGAAATTAGAAACTTTAGGAAACATAATGTAATTTTTAGAATCACATGAGGTAATTTGTAATTTAAGTAAACTTCAGGAGTGTGTTTGTAATTTATTTAAAATTTAACATGTTTTAAAATATGTTTTAAGTTTGGTTTGTTCATAAGCAAATCGTTCTTAATTAAATTTTTAACGAGCCAGATATGAATCGAATTCGAATACCTTAATCCGTTTAAGAGAAAGAGGGACAAGATGAAGTAAAACTATGAAATTAACAAAGTTTTTGCCAATTTAACACCAAATCAAAAGCATTACTATTTGAGAGAGAGAGAGAGAGAGAGAGAACAACCTTCTTCTCACAATTATTCTTCTTTTGTCATATGATGTGAAATTGTGACATTGGGTTTGGGAAATTCTTGCATAGCGGTGTGAGAGCGTTGGAAGCAAGCAAAAGCATTACATTACACAACAAAGTGGGAAAAAAACAGAAAAAAAAAAAAAGAAAAAAAAGTTGAGATTGGGGATCACGAGAACCCCAGAGGTCTGTAGCTCAAGCAAGGAATACTTCAATCCCTACTTTTCATTCCATCTTTTGTGGCCTTAACTATTCTTTCACGAAAAATTTTATGGTGTGCGCCCTTATAAAAATGTGTAACTTTATTTTATATATCTTCTTATAGAAATGTGTTATTTTATCATAAAATTTTATTAAATTAATAATAAAATGCGTAATCTCGTTATAAATTGACCGTAACAAAATATTCAAAATTTTATTGTCAATGTTACAAAAGTATGTGGCTTGATTAAGATATTTTTTGTTATATCAATTTATGACGAAATCACATTTTATAATAAGATGCATATTGTGTGCATCTCCTTACATTTTCCTTCTTTCACTGCCCACTTGTTTTTTTCTTCTATCAAACCCAACACATCAAGTGACAATTGCTTGTATTCTTCTATCATCCTTTCTCATTCTATATTGTACTTTATTTTGATCTCACCTGCTTCTTCTGCCTTCTTTTTTTTCCGGGTTCAATCACGTGAAACAACACCCCACATTTCCCTTATCTCTATGTGTGGCACACATAGTTTAGTACAATGTTTTCTTAATTAATTAAGGTTTAAAAAAATAAAGTAAAGAAGTTATTTGTTTTCAACGTCCCTCCAATGTTACGGTAAATTAACTGAGTAAAAAGTTGTTTAACTTAAAATCTTAACGATTTTAAAAAAAAATGTTTTAGTTGTTTTGTATATTAAGTCGATTTTAATTTCTTTTATACATTTCCTTAGTCCATATAAGTTTATAGAGATGAGTTTGATCAAATAAATTTATAAATGTGTTGAACTTTAACTTATTTATAACTTTTAAAGAGTTAAACATAAACTGAGCTCTAGTAGTTTTGCTTGTTTTACATCATTTGTTGTCTAACTATCCGGCAGATAGAGACTTCTATGATCATACACTTTGGGTGACCACTTTTTTTAGAGATTTCTATGATCATTTGGTGACCACTTTTTTTAGAGACTTCTCTATCCGCTTAGACAGTGGTCCAACTATCCAGTGGATAGAGACTTATATGATCATTTTTTATCACACTAAAAAATGAGTTTTACGTATTGGTTACTACCTTCGACTAGTATCAGTCTATAGTAAATAAAAAATGAAAAATTCTTGTGGTACTTACTAAAATTTTATTTATGGACTTTCTTCTATTGAATCGTTTTAATCATGAATGGGTGAAAAAAAATCCTTTGTTTATTCACTTCTAATCATACAAATTTGACATAAATCATATCTGGTGGTGCTTGATGTTCGAATCTTGTGAACTAAGATGAATCTCAAGTGATTTTTATAAAAAAAAATTTAAGTTGGGCTTGATCATAAGCTCATTTTAATCACTAATGTGCATATTCACTAAAGTAACGATTGCTAACTTTAACTTTTGATTTTGATACATAAGGTAAATTAGATTGTCTGCTTGTTTTCACTAAGTTGTATTATTTTGTGTTGAAAAGGTTCCCTTTTGTTAAGGATTTGCATTAGGTGTGAAAGCAACTTCTTGTCGAGGAATATTAAACAATGATCTGTCATTTGACACAACTTAAATATAATAAAGCATTTAACATTACGACTTTATGATTAATTACTTATTCTTCTTTTTCAATGGAACAGCTTTATTTTATTGTTATTATTTTCTTTTTCTTTTTTCTTTTTTGAGGGGGGGTTTGGTTGGATGTGGCAGTACTATTTAATTTATGTTGGTCATGCCATATAGATGCTAAAACGAATATTCATGTTTAGGGACGGTTGCATTATTTTAACTTCAAGTAACAAATGTATATGTAGCAAAAAAAAAATTGTACAATTTACAATATTACTATAATTATATAAATAAATAAATAAATAAACTAAGCTGGCATATATGAAGTTTTCTAAAAAATGGTAAGAGGCGAACTTATATAATTTGAAAATATTCTTAACTAAAACTACTATAATAAGAGAATTTCAAAATTTTAGGGTGGTCACGCGGGCTACCTCCATCCAAGACCATACTAAAATCCATCATTGAGATTAGACATTAAGTTTTCAAAGTAACGAGTCGCAATTTTTATCACTAAGAAAATTCGTTCATTTTCTTAGAAGCTAGTAATTACCACCAAAAAAAAAAAAAAAAAAGAAGAAGTTAAAGAGATATCCAAGTTCGGATTAATATTCTCATTGAAGCAAATATACAGTTAGGTCTATTGATAGCTTTGTACAAACCATCTTAATCCATCTAAGGCAATTATTACAAAAAAAAAGAAAAAAGAACAAAAGGAAAACTTGAATAATCTTTTTTTTTTCCTTGATGTCTTTTTTTTCTTCTTTTTTTTTTCTTTTTCTATAAGGACGTCATTTGTGAAAAAGTTATGATTCTCATATAGCCATTTTTGGTGCATGACGACCATGTTTGCATTTATTTTTAACAAAAAGTATGTACACATTACAAAAAAAAAAATATCGAGAATACTCACCAAACATTATGATATTCGAAAATAAATAAATAAAAAGTATAAAATGAAAGAAGAGGTGTGTGTGCATGCATGCTGTTGTTAGAAGTCTCTTGCACATGCAAGCCATCAATAATAATCAATGCAACTTATCTTGACTCATCTTGAGATCTGCACTCTCTATTACAGCCCACACCTGTATGACTTTGTTAGATCTCTTTATTAAACACTCTCTTTTGAGAAATTGGCAAAAAGTTTTTGACTTTTTTAGTCAAAAAAGTTAGCTTTTTGAGTAGTGACTTGAGTAAAAAAATTAATTTTTTTGGCAAAAAAAATTAAAAATTAATTTTTTGCTAACTTGCCAAAGCAATATATATACATGAAAAAAATTGAGTCAAAGTTAGACTCAACCATCCCATTTTAATGCTCGGACATTGAACTAATTACAAAAAATACAAGTGAAATAATCTAAGTGAAATAATTTTTTTAATAATGGCTCGTAGAAAAATGAGAGTATAATTATTTGAATGCAAAACAATAAAAGTAAAACAATCTTTTTAATGTGGCTTTATATCTTATGTATGGTTAGATTTTTATTTTTATTTTTATTTTTTAATCGATTTTGTATTTATCAACTTATTGGTAAAGGAAATTAAGACCTCGTTTGGCAAGTGGGTTTTTCAGTCAAAAAATTAAAAAGTTACTAGAAAAATTAAAAAGTCAACAACTTATATCAAAAAGTCAAAGATTATTTTTTTTCTCTACTTTTTGCACATCTTTTCGTAAAAAATCAATAAATCATCCTAAACATACTAGTTTTTTTACATCATATTTTAGTCAAAAAATTACAAAAAAAAATCTATTCCCAAACAAGACCTAAATTCTTTTGAAATCTAAAATTGATACCATATAAAAACTATGTGTGGCACGATACTCAACCCTCTTTTGCTTCATCCTTTTCATGCCCTAAAATATGGACTAGATGTATTTTAAAATGTATTGTCCTGTAACTGAATTATTATTATTATTATTATTATTATTATTATTATTATTATTATTGTGATAATCACTGTTATATCATATTAGATTAATTTTTTTTTATAAAAAAATTATTTTATTTATATCATTTTCCGTTTATTTTCATTGAAATAAGTAAGGCTAAGTAATCACATGTTATGGGTTCGAACGCATCCACCAGTTTATTTTTATGTATAACTTGTAGATTATAATTATGAAATATTAATTTTTCAACCATTTTAATAGGTAATTCTATTTTCATACACTAATTTCTCTCAATGTATACATTTAATAAACATCTTTTCAATATACATATCAAAAATTAAAAAAATCTCATAACACATCTCTTTATTTCAATAATACCATCATCTTCCGTTTTAAAACTCTAATTTTTTTTTTCTATCCACTCACCCTCATTCACTGTCGTTGTTGCCACTCTCATCTTTCTATTACTACTACCACCGTTACTCAAGCTCATCTCATTCTATTATAAACCTCTACAGTCAATCTCAAAAGTACATGATTTGCCACAAGGAGCTTGTGGGAGTTTACGGTTTATGGTGAAGAGTGATCGCAAGTGGAGGAGAAAAGAGGCATGAAGGGGATGGTGAGGGAAAGAGTTGGCACCGGCTATAGAGGATGGTTGTGGTGTTTTAAAAATGGGGTTTGTCAAAAAGAATATAAAGGTATTATGGTAATTTTATTTTAGGACAAAATTATATTAAGAAAAATTTTCGTTAAATATGTAAACCGTGAAAAATTAGTGTGTGAGAATAGAATTATCTCATTTTGACCCAATGTGTACCCTTCCTCGTAAGTAATTATTCGTAATTAAATGCTTAATTTTATATAAAAATTGCTTGAATAAGTAACAAAGTAAAATGTAAGTTATTATGGCCCCATTTGGAATGAGTGTTTAGGCTAAAATAGCTATATATATATATATATGATAAAATAGGTTATTTTGGTCAAATAGGACAAAATGTCATATTCAACCCGTAATTATTTCATTTTTTTTCTCATAAAAGTAAAAAAAAAAACCAAAAAAACTTATTCTAAATAAGACTTTTTAGCCCCAAACTAGCCTTGTTTGGGAACAGACTATTTTAGCCTCTGTTTGGGAAGAAGCTTTTAGGGCTTTTTTGGCTAAAATAGCCACAAAAAACAAAATAAGTTTTTTAGTCCAATAAAACAAAACAGTACTTCCAACCCATAATCATTACATTCTTTCTCTTACAAAAAATTTTAAAAAGTAAAAAAAATAAAAAATCCTTCCCAAACCAAGCTTTTTAGTCCAAAGTTAAAATAATCAAAAAAGTCAAAAAGCTAACCCACTTCCCAAACGACACCTTAGTAACTTTTTGTCTTTTTATGAAAAAATGTGTAAAAAAGTAGAGAGAGTGATGTGACAATTTGTAGTGACTTTTAACTTTTTAAGTAAAATACTTAGTTCTCAAATGAGGCCTAAATAGTCAAAAAGTCAAAAAAAAAAAAAAAAAAAATTATAAAGTGTATATATATGCCACACATAGAAAAGTTTTAAAAGCAACCTCTTTATTTTTTTCCATCTCCCTCTCAAATCTCACCCAATTGGTATATTTTTCTTTCATGCATTTATTATTTTTTGATTTTAAAATTATAAACGAGTTGACTAGTAAGGTATTCAATATATTTAACTTCTTAAACGAGTTTTAATTGAATAAATTATAAACCAAATTCGTATAACTTAACTATTTTACATGCACATAAATTTGTTGCCATGCACATAAATTTGTTGTATCAAATTTCAATTGGGCTCGTTTGAAAATATGTTATTTTAGTAATTTTTTACGAAAAGATATATAGAAAAGCAGAGTGAGTGATACGACAATTTATAATGACTTTTTAACTATTTAACTAAAATATTTACTCCCCAAACGATTTTAAAAAAAAAAATTAGAATTTTTTTTTGAACTTATTATTTCGTCAATAAATTGATCTTTAGCCAATTTGCTTGAAGAAATCTTTTCGTGTAATTTTTTATTTGTTACAAATTTAAATACTATGATTCACGCATTTGTCGTTTGGTAATTGGTTTTTTTAGTTAGTTTTTAAACTTTTTGATTATTTTAGCCTCGAACTAAGGCCTCTTTTAGGAAGTGGGATAAAAGTCACTTCTCAACTTTTAATTCATTTTGAGTCACATTATCTCTTACATTTTCTACACGTTTTTTCAAAAAAAAATTAAAAAAAAAAAACTTTTAACCATCTTCTCAAAACATCCTTAAAAGTTTGTTTAGTTTGACTTTTTTGGCTTGTTTGACTTTTGTAAGAGAAAAAAATAAAATAATGGAGAGACTTGGTGATAGACCTCTCAGTGTCTAACTTGTCCTTCAAAAGGACAAAATTATACAAATCCTTTCAAAATTTCTTAATATTTTAAAACTTATTTATTTTTTATTATAATACCCTCATATATATATATATATATGTGTGTGTGTATGTGTATTAACTTGTAATCACTCTTTTTCATCTCAATCTCTCTTCTCTCTGTCTCGCACTTATCACTATTCTCTTCATCGGTGTCATCGCTGCTCTCCATTGGCACCACCACTGCTCACCATGGAACTCTTTCTCTACCGTCTTCATCATCACCATCATTTGTTGCATCCATAACTTCAAATATGAGATCATTCACAATTGTCGTCACCAGAAAATGACGATTTGTGACGGTTCACAAACCTCAAATCTGAGATCCTTCACGCTCACTCACTCACTCTCTCTCTCTCTCTCTCCCCTTCTTCTTCTCTTGATAATCTATTTTCAAATTCTGTCTTTCTATCTCTCTTTCTTCTTTTCATGCTGCTTTGTTTTTTCAATAGTAAAATTTTACTCTAGTTCATGAAACAAAACTCTTTTGTAAAGCCATCATCGTAGCTTGTTTCAAAGTAAAATTTTACTTTGAATTATAATAAACTTTACTCTGATTCAAAGTAAAATTTTACTCTGTAATTAAGATATAAAAAAAAGAGTAAAATTTTACTTTGAATCAGAGTAAAATTTACTATGATTCAAAGTAAAATTTTACTGTCATTAAGCAGATCAGTATTGTCACGACCCGAACCCGTCCCTATGGGTTTAGCATCTTAACCGCCCAGTAATCCTTGGATTACCAAAGGCCTCCTGACAGATTAACATATTTTAAGGGGCTGTAGAAGCAAATATACAAAATGTACAAAGTCTATTGAGTTGTGAAGACGTACATGAGACAGATAATTTAAATACCTTTTTTTAGACGTGTGAGTGACGACAAAAGATACAATATTTACACATTACTCTATCCATATGTTATCAGAAATCTTGTCCAAATATCACATAGTATAACATAGCTTAACATGTTTACAAAAACAGCCATAAAAACTTGACTTCATCCGGAACCTCCTCGAGAGGCGCAAGAGTTGGCTGACAAAAACAGAACTTAGGCCGTCAACTCTGGGCCTGGTCGTGGGCCTGTTCACCTATATACATAACATAAATAGTGAGCTAAAGCCTAGTGAATAATAACAGAGTAAAGACTTTAATGAATAATGTCCCATGACTATGGTTGAAACTGAAATTCATATTCATATTCTTATTCTAAGCATACATAGAATTCAGAGTTCCTGCTTAGTCTTACATAATACATCCATCAGCGCTGATAGATCACACATAGAATATCTTAAATCATACTTGTCAGCTCTATATAAGAACCTTCGGCTGGGTAAGAATAACTTGTCAATCCCATAAAGGGACCTCCGGATTGAGAACTTGTAAACTTGTCAGTTTCATCAAGGAACCTCTAGCCGGGCATAGATGGCTTGTTAGTCCCATAAGGGACCTCCGGACCGGGAACTTGCATGTACTTGAATCATAGCATTATGTCATAATTGCTTGTTAGACTTGGGCAATCATTCATGGCATAAAACATAACATTTCATAAAACAGTTCTTAATCAGTGGGCAGAAAATAATTTACTTGAACATAACTTTACTAAGTTATTACTCACAGATAATAGGTGTCGCAAGTAGGCAATTCAGCTTCCTTGTGCCGCTTGACCTACATGGTTACAAAACGAACATATCCCGAATTACACACCCGTAAATGATAACTTGGTCCTTTCTTGTTCTAGTGTGTACCTACATCATTATCCTTATCATGGGGTCTTAATCATGACTTAGGAATGTCTAGCATGGAATGAGGATGCAAAAATACACTTGAAAACATTTCTCAAATTTTGTTGAAAATAGGGTCTACGCTCGAGCGTAGATTTCCTCGCTCGAGCGGTCATGCAAGATGTGAAGGTTCGCTCAAGCGTGACTTGTCCCGCTCGAGCGGACTATAAACTTAGAAAAAAAAGTACTGGTTGTATGTTTTTCATGCTTGACGGACGCTCGATCCCCGCTCAAACGTGAGACTCAGACCTACGCTCGAGCGTAAATTACCTTGCTCGAGCGGACTGTAAAACATATGAAGTTCTGGGTATATGCATTTCACGCTCGAGCGGAAGTGCATGTACTCAAAGTGTCCGCTTGAGCGTGAAGTCCCCCGCTCGAGCGTGGATCAAATTTCTAGAATTTCCAGATTTGATCTTCAAGCTCAAACTCAACCTTTAAAGCATCAAACCTCATTTTTCCGGGCCAAAACTTGAGAAAATACGTGAAAACCCTTAAAACAAGATGAATTAAGGACTATATCAAGAAATCATGGTCCAATTGGCTTGCCAATTATGCAAAATTCAACTCAAAATTCACGAATAATCCATGAACATGACATGCATGCATCTCTTTGAACTCAAGTGTCTCAAAACATGATCAAGTGCTACAAAATGACATAAAACTCAATGTTTTCTCAAAATCAAAGTGACTTCAAAACATGCATGAGGGAATTCTTGAAGATTGAACTCAAAACATGGGGATTTGTGCATGCATGTATGGAATGACTTAATTCTCTACATTTCTAACTCAATTCTCGCATTATACATCTTGCCCTTCATGTGTTCATGCATTAGAGTCTAAACTTCAAGGCTTAAAGACAAAATTCTTACCTAGAGGCTTGAATTCACGAGTGTTGAGGTTGTAGCTCTCAAATTTTCTTTAGTTCACCTACAACCCTAGCAATCCTCCATTCTTCTTGTTTTTTATTTCAATTCTCCTTCCCTCTCTCTCACTCTCATGTTTTTTTTTGTAGAGCAGACTCAAAAGTGTATGCAAGTGTATGAGAAGAGATGAGTGGGCTCATAAAAGAAATGGTATTTAATTAGATAAGGTCATAGGCAACTAAGTGAGATTAAATTAATCTTATTTAATCGTTCTGAAACAAATTTTAATTGAACCTGCCATGAAATCCTAAAAATTTTAATCAACACATAAATCAAATCAATTTATGTATCGGATGCCGATAAGGCTTTCAATTCGCAATCGAAATTAAAACATGAACAAATCTTTCTACACTGAACAGATAGAGACACATCAATAATGCAATGCACATGTAATTAACTCATGATTTCTTCTTAGTTATTTGTTAGGCACACTTAAGCATGAATTAATGTTAATTAAGGGTTGGGGTTGTTACAAGTATGTTGTTAACCAGAGTAAAATTTTACTGTTATGAAAACATAGTACATATCAAATGAACGAATTAGAGTCAAATTTTACTCTTAGATCTATGAACAAACAAACAAACAAAAAACTCTTAATTTTTCATGGCAATATCTCAATTTTTTATTTTTCTGTCAAATCTAAATTTTTTTATATATCTGATATGAAATTATTGATCTCAAATATGAGTGAGTGCTGTAAAATAAATAGAAGAAAAAGAGGGTATAATGATCAAATAAAATATTCAAAAACAAATTTTGTCCTTTATACAGAATTTTATAATTAGATGGGGGTTTTGAAATTACTAAATCTTTTTTTGTCATTTTAATAAGAAAAGGAAGCTAAGAAGGATTTATGGCCAAATTTTTCTAAAATAATTATGATTTAGATGTGACATTTTGTATTATTAACTTATTTAACCTATTTTATCTTTTGCTATTTTTTTAGCCAAAAAGTCATAACCAAATGTGGGTGTTGATTTCCGACCATATAACCAAAAGAGGGGACTTAGTTGGAGAGCACTGACAGAATAGATTAAGCCCGAACAACCTGTCACAGAAATATAAGAATCTTGCGGTGGTTCGTCTACCCAGAGGCACTCCGACGATCAAGTCAGTAAAATATCTCTCAGAGATAACTAATAGTGCTTAACTTACTAAACAGAGCATAAAAAGCATACCTTAACTCATAAGGGTGCCTCCCTTTTATAACCAACACAAACCTAATCCCAATAGAATCCTAGCTTCAATGGAATCTGGATTAGTACTAATCTTGGACTTCCAGCAAGATTGGGATTAACTCTCTGAGAGTCTTATCTTTATCCAAACTGAAATCCTCTCCCAATCTAGGACTCTAGCCCTTTATCCAAATAGATAGTTTGATGTCATCTAGGACTCTAGTCCTCTATCCAAATATCTCAAATTACGATATTATCGCATCATATCTCGGCATCATGGTCCGTCCACGTGGCACCTCAACTAACAAGCTCGGCCACGTAGACTACCCAAAAATATGTCCCACACCAAACAAATGGATATGAAAAACATGATATTTATAACATTGTAAAAAATAATTATATAAATAGTAGAATCCAGTATATCTTTAAGAAAATGTTATAAATTTTAAATAATCTTTTAATTTTTTTATCAAATTTTTTGCATAAGTGTAAGATTTACACAATTCTACATGTGTGGATCCTAAACCTATGGATAGATCTTGCCCCATATAAAAAAGATTTAATAAAAAATTTAATAATTTTTTTAAATTTTTTAACACAACTCATATCTTTATCCACCTACTATTGTTTATGCTTATTTTATATGTTTTTGAAACCTAGTAGAAAACAAATTTATTATTTTTTCACAGTCCGTATTGCTAATCAAAATATACATAAGAGCAGAGACGAGAAGAAACGATCAAAAATAGCCGACTACTACTGCCTCCTCCTCCACCCTCAAATATAGAGAGAGAAAGAAAGACATATACAGACATATATATATATAGAGAGAGAGAGAGAGAGAGAGAGAGAAACAGAGTCGCAGAAATGGCGCTCTGCTATCGCTCTGCACATTGTTTTTGGTGAGAGAGAGAGAGAGAGAGTGGTGTTTTTTCTAGAGAGAGAGAGAGAGGGAGGAGATGCAGAAGCGGAGGTGGAGGTGGAGGACGTTGGGAATACTGAGGAAGTTGCTATCGTGCGCCATAGGTTCAATAGGTCTACTGGCTCTGCTCTATGCTCATGTACGACCATTCTTTTCTTCCCAAGTGACCAAGTTACCTGACCTTTACAAGCCTCTCATGGTGACCTTTTCTCTCCCTCTCCCCCCCACCCTCCCTCAATTCCTCTTCCTCCTACTCTTTCATACACTTTCTCACTCTAGGGTTTCAAGTTCTTCAACCCCCTCAATTTCATTTTAATTCATCATCCCCTGTTTTCCCTACACTTCCGTCAAGCTTTTACAGTCTATTTGATTCAGTTTTTGATCCATTTTTGTAATATCACTATTTAAAGAAATACTACTGTTTTTTCTAATCTAAGAAATAAAGGGTAATTATATATATTCACACATACACTACACATACATGTGGCTTTTGAATACGTCACAAATTCCTCTTATGTTATGCTATGTTATTATATTTTTTTGGATTTGGGATATTGTAAAATGAGATTATTATAATTCAATTTTTTGCAGCAACAAGAAATTGGAATGGTGGGAGGAGAGCAAAGCTGGATTGTAGAATTGGTGCCTCCCCATTTGCCAAGAGCTCCTCTACCTCCTAGCAAGGTGTTATGCTTCTCTTGGTGTGATTTCATTAGTTTTGTGTTCATTTTAACCTATTTAAACAATTTGATTCTTAAGTTTCTAGTCCTGCTGAAAGGTATCAAGAAAAATGCTATTTTAGTTATGGTATATGTGTGTTTTGATGGCATCTATATCATATTATGTATCATATACTATAATAGTATAAACGTGTATGCATATTGATACAAAATAGTCATGCATCTTTCATGTTTTCACTCCTTTAGACTTGACAGTTGGATGTTGCAAGTGGGATTTTGGATTTCGACAAGCTATGGAAGCCGCCCTCAAATCGAGATTTTGTGCCCTGTGTCGAGCCAAGTTCAAACTACACAAGTAAGGAAGTTGTAGTTTTGGTTTGAGTTTGCACTTATGAAACTCATCTGTAGTTGTTATTGTCTGTTCATTTGTTCATTCATTCATTGTTGTTTCATCAGCTTCTGGAGGGTCTCAAGGTTACCTTCTTGTTCATACAAATGGTGGATTAAATCAGATGCGAGCTGGGGTCTGCATCCTCTCTCTCTCTCTCTCTCTCTCTCTCTCTCTATACATATATATATATATATATAAGCTTTATTAAGTCAGTCTTATTTTACCTTTTGTTAAGACCCCTATCATCCTGATCATTGCTTCTGCAATTAGGGATTTTTTTTTTTATTTTTATTTTTAATTTTATTCTGTGCTGGATTGAATTGTTGATAAGTTGGGTGATAATTGGTAAACCTGAAACAGCATAATAGCCACTCCAGCCATAACCTGTTATGAGATTTTAAGGTTTGAAAGCCATTATGCTTTGCCAATACCTGCCAGTCTCCAGATTATGATCATGGTGAAAAAGCTTTAATGTAGTTCATATTCAAAAGCGTTATTACTGGTTTTCCTTTTTAAATGGAATTTTTTTTAAAATTTGGTGACAAATTAATTACATAATGGAACAATTTCCTTCTCATTTATGAAATGGAGGAATAAAAAAAAATTCATGAGTTACTGCTTAAATTATTTAATTGTATTCAAGATACAAAAATACACCTTTATGCATGACTTCCTTGTGGAAAAGATTGGAAGTAAGTAATTGAGGGTGCTCTGTACTAAACTCCAATAAAATAATATTGTAACGGTTCTGTGATAGTTGGTTTGTGAATTGGGTGTAATCCAGATTTGCTTCCTTTTCCCATAGTTGAGTGGGAAATAGTCCCTCAAACTGTTCTATAATCATTGGAATTGAGCATCCTTCTTTCATGTGAACAATAAGATATCTAATTGCATCAATGACTTCATTTTGCACATTCATAGAGCTTCCATGAATGTTCAGTATGCTATTTAACAAACTCTGGAGCTTTAGGGGTGGAAATTTTTACTTAAACCAAACATGCATAACTTTTTGTGAGTGACCACTCTAATCCCACTATTGCTTAGTAGTCAATCAAATTAGACTCACATGGTTTCGGATGGTTTTGGACTATTCCATACCAAATTTGCCAGAGCGTATTTATGGTAATCATGACATCTAATTAAGTTGGCTATTTTGATGTGTGGTGAATGAGTTTTCTATTTGGCAGATATGCATGCAATATATTAATTTTACTTGTTATTTTGGCACTGTACCTCTTTCTATCAGTTGTTCATTATATATCTTGGCAATTGATAAATAACTAATTGTACGGCTGTTGTTTTCCATAATTACATTATATGACACAAGAGCGATGCATAAGTAAAGCTGCCAAGTCATCAATATACATTTCATCACTATCATAATAGTGTTGAGTATTGATACATCTATTACATGAAGCTGAAGAACTGTATTTTTCTCGACTTGCAGATATGTGACATGGTTGCTGTTGCCCGAATTATAAATGCTACTCTTGTAATTCCAGAACTTGATAAACGGTCATTTTGGCAGGACACTAGGTACCATTTTTCAGATTTATATTTTGCATTTGTGTCTAAAATCTGCATGCTCGATGCTATTGTTAATATTACATGTTCAAACTGCAGCAATTTTTCTGATGTATTCGATCAAGATCATTTTATTAGTTCCTTGGCTAATGATGTAAAGGTCATTAGAAAACTTCCGAAGGAACTGGCAAATGCAACTAGAGCAGTTAAGCACTTTAGAAGCTGGTCCGGTATTGATTATTACCAGGATGAGATTGCTAGCATGTGGGCAGATTATCAGGTATGTTGACTGGAAGCATTCATCCAGAAAGTAATTCAATATTTCAATGCAACATTTTGAATTTTCACAACTTTCTATAGGTTATTCGAGCAGCTAAGTCTGATTCTCGCTTGGCAAACAATAATCTGCCTCCCAACATTCAGAAGCTGCGCTGTCGTGCTTGTTATGAAGCCCTACGTTTTTCACCACGCATTGAAGCAATGGGAAAAGTAACATCTTAAAATTAATCTTTTTCAGGGTGGCTTTATCTGTATTGGGTTGGGCTTAGGGAGTGTCATCTTTCTGTTGATTTTGTAGTTGTTGGTGGATCGGATGAGGTCTTATGGTCCATATATTGCTTTGCATTTACGATATGAAAAGGACATGCTTGCCTTCAGTGGATGCACACATGATTTATCACCAGAGGAGGCTGATGAATTGAAGATTATCAGGTGGGACATGTCTCTATAATTTTGCTGATAATAATCAATATTGTGTTTCTGCTTTGTGGACTTATTTGACTGAACATCCTTTAATGGATATGTATGCTGTCTGACATTGACTTTCTGTGTCATGTTTTCGTTTTGAGCTTGTAGGGAGAACACTGTGTATTGGAAAGTAAAGGATATCAATTCTACCGAACAGAGAGCCAAAGGATATTGCCCCTTGACTCCAAAGGAGGTTGGAATATTCCTTGCTGCTTTGGGATTCCCATCAAGCACCCCCATATATATCGCTGCTGGAGAGATATATGGGGGTGATTCTCGTATGGCTGATCTGCAATTGCGCTATCCCTTAATAATGAACAAGGTATGCCATGGAGGCATCCATTTGTTTGATAATTCTTTTATTTCCCAAGCAGAGATATAAAATGTTTTGCTGTCAATAAGAATGGCTTACACTCCAACAGCATCCTTTAAACTGGATATGAGGACCTCATGCATGTCTGAATTTACGAGAAACTCATATTGTGAAAACTATAATGTACTGTTAATGATAATGCTACACTACAGTGACAACCACCAGTGCAAGTGAGTAGTGCCATGTGCATTGCATGTGCTTAATGTGCCATACTTGTATACTAATTAGAGGAAGTAGTCATTAGTAACGAAAAGGGGACCATATGCCAACCTAAAGTTGTTATTATTGAGACTGTTGGCTCTGGCCGAGGGGTATCTTGTTACATTTTTTCCCTAGATTGCAGGATCAAGGGAGGTTGTTCATTAGATGTGTGTTGTGCCTTTCAGCTAGTGTGTTAATAGACGGGGTCTTAACTTTGGATGTAGGAGCATCGTCTATGATCAGATCTGGATGTAGGAGCATTAACTAATCCGGTTTATCCTATAGAACCTGTATCTGGTTTCTAGTTTGCTTAGGAAATTAATGTCTTATTCATTGTGATTAGAAACTACTGCATCTTATAAGTTGCTGAAGTACATATATGTTGCTATCTAAAAGTACAATAGTATGAGGTAATCCTAAGATAACTGTAGAACATTATTATTAACACATAAGTACTATATATCGTAGATATATCATATAGGTAGGTTTGGAATATATCCATATTGAATTTACCTGTATTTTATTTCCATCTGATTGTGTTTGATTTTCATAACACAAGAACTATCTGTCAATTTGTAAACATGCTTAAATAATAAACATGCTTCATAATTAAATATATTTATAATATATATATATGTATTTATAACAAGTGGGAAGTTATTCACAAGTAAGAAAATTAAATAAATCCAATAAAAAGAAAAATTGCCATAGTGACTTGAAACTAATGTAAAAATTAATCTATATATTGGATCATGTTTAAAAACTAAGCAAAACCAAGAAAACCACTTTTAAGAAAATATATAGGAAAATTTTTGGGATTGCTTTGAATAGCCAAATTCTCCATTTTGGAATAAAAATTTATCATGTTTGAACGAATGTGTATTTCAAAACATAAATTGCTAGGGTATTAGTTTTTCAGGTAACATTGGGAGAACGTTTTAAATCAGATAATTTATATCCTAATATGATTTTTTTTTTTTTTTCTCTTGCTTTTACCTTACTTTTTCATGATGTGCTTGGGTTTCTATTTGTAGTTTTTTGTGACTACTTTACAAAGTAAAATGAAGTGTTGTTTAAGGTAGGGAAAAAAAAAAAAACTGGCGGCAGTAGCATGTACAAGAGTGCAAGTAATTTGTCATGGCATGCACTTTCTAGTCACTAAATGCATTGGTGATGAATCTATGCTCATGAAGAGAATCAATTTCTACTCCGAAAAAAACCTTGGAGTAAGAAAGTGGCTGCAGTGATAGCTAGAGATCATGTCCCTTATTTTTTGTAACTACCAAACATAAAAAGCCAAAATAGAATAGTTGGGAAGAAAATTAAAGAAATGACAAAAATCAACATGTGAAGTTTGCTTTCTAAAAGCATGATCCTATGTTGGCAACAAGGTTGCCATACCCTTTGTAAAACTTGAAAAAATAGTGAGAGTTTTTCTTTTTCTTTGTATAGGATTAGATGTTTATTTTGGGAATGTGAACTTCTACTGAAGCATGAAGGCAGGAGGAGGAATTGGAAATGGAGATGAACTGACATGAAGTGATATTCTTCCAACCATGACACCATGATTCTATCTCGTCCGTTTCATGCAGAATCTAACATTCTGGTCTTTGAGATTTTTCGTGGGCTGATTGTAACAAGTTTATGTCACTGAAACATATATAGTGAGCTGTGGGAACAAAGCTTGATGGTTACTTTAGAGTGTTTTGATGTATTTCAGGCATTGAGATGCTCGACATGTCAAAATGATCTATGGGAT
Organism: Camellia sinensis; assembly: GCF_055761805.1. Classification (NCBI taxonomy): domain Eukaryota; kingdom Viridiplantae; phylum Streptophyta; class Magnoliopsida; order Ericales; family Theaceae; genus Camellia; species Camellia sinensis. The sequence continues at coordinate 186,423,969 of NC_138963.1, read as the reverse complement.
TGTTACCTGTGCTTCACTCTTTATTGGACTATCTATTGCTCCCATGGGCATGGAGTAGAAGACTCCTACAAAGACTAATCTGACAGGCAGATAAAAGGTGATAAAGGAGAAAATAACCTAGCAACAGAATCTTTGTCTGGTGTTGAGCTTCAGTATGAGTAAAGAGTCAGCCTTTAGAAGTTCAGTTAGACAGTAACTGAAATGTGTTTTTAGTTTTTTTCTTGTCATTTCTTTGCTTTGAATTCAAATGTGGGTCGAACTTGAGTAATGAGGAGGTTTAAAACCCACAAATTGATTTCTCATTTTAATGATAGATGAAGTTCATAAACAATGCAAAGTGCCTCTAATTACAGGATGGATTTTAAATCGCAACCGCCTTACGTATAGGGGTGATGGACAAAATCCCAATTATGAACCCTTCAAGTTACACTTTTGGGCACTCAATTCTTGAAATGAACTTGCAGTTTGAAGACAAAAGCCATGTTTTTTGCTTTAAGTACTATCAGTTCTCTCTATCTCTCTTGCACATGCACACGTGCGACCATTGGAAAGATTTATCAGTTAATTGTTTTCTTGTCTGAGATTTGAGAAACGAGGTTATAGATGTTGTTTGATGGCTAGCAGATAAGTCTAAGTTTTTTTTTTTTTAAATTTTGCAGGAAAAACTGGCATCAGCAGACGAGCTGGAGCCTTTTATCAACCATGCATCTCAAATGGCTGCTCTGGACTACATTGTATCAGTTCAGAGTGATATATTTATTCCCTCCTACTCTGGAAACATGGCAAGGGCAGTTGAAGGTCATCGTCGTTTCCTGGGACATAGGAAAACTATTTCTCCTGACAGGCAAGAGAACTAATATTTCAGAGCACATCCAGGTTTCAATAATTTCTATGTACTGTTAATTCTCTCAAAATTCTGAAAGTGTTTCTCGCTTTATTTTTGTTATCTTCAGGAAAGCCCTTGTCCACCTTTTTCGCAAAATAGAGCAGGGAAGACTGAAAGAAGGCAAAAAGCTTTCCACTCGTGTTATTGAAATCCACAAAAGACGGTACGTGAATGTGAAGATTCCTTATCTGCACCCGTTTTGTTAGAAATATGATGATGCTATCCATATATTCTACTTTGTGGCATAATCAATTAAATTAGAAGTGGTTTTTCAATGTGTGATGTCCAAATTGTCATTCCTTGAGAAAATTTTTTGGTCGAAGTAACTTGTTTTTCTCTTCTGTTTTTATTTTCTGGAACATAGGCCTTAATATTTCATGAGCACCCTACAGAACCTCCAGTGATGATTTATTTTATTGGTAATTTTCCATACAAGACCCGTGTTTTCTGGGGGTCTTGTGTCATTGTTTATGGTACTTGTAAATATAGGCCTGTAGTCATTTCTCTTACACTTCTGTTGATAGTTGAGGGGAAAGCGAATAAATTTTGACTTGTTATGTTTTTAGCTGAATGAATGGCTTGGAGGAATCAGTATCCTCTCTCTCTCCCCAGATGATACCTTAGCATGCTGCACACCTGGGATAGAGGAACACGATGTAGCATTTGAACATTTTCTGGAGTTTCTCTTAAGTTCCAACTTAATATGACAAATCACCTGGTGACCATTATTACTAAGTTTGCTTTGCTTGTTTCTTTTTTATTGGTGGCACAGGCAAGGGTCCCCCAGGAAGAGAAAAGGCCCCATTTCAGGGACAAAGGGCATGGATAGGTTTCGCTCAGAAGAAGCATTCTATGTGAACCCCTTACCAGATTGTTTATGTCAAAAGGAATCTTTATCAAGTATGAATGCCTCTTTTATTATCAGGTAGATAAGAGTAGCTGAACAAATTCCTTTGTAACAAAATCACACCCCCCCCCCCCCCCCCCCCCCCCCCCGGCCAGTGGATTGGTGGCCGTTCAATTCTTATAAGTGCACAGAATGTTCATATCCCAAGAGTAAGGTTTCTGGGTGAATACCTCTGGGTGAGAAATATGATGCATTTAGGCTGGGGAAGGAGGATGACTGTTTTACTGAAAGCAAGGATTGTCCTTCCATTATGAAGGCAGATAGATTATTAGAGTGCAAAGTCGATGAAGTTGCAAGAGTAGTTGGCACATACGATACTATATTAGTGCTATTGTTAGAATGACAGTGTGCTCTGTTGATGTAATCAATTACATTATTCATGGGCATTCAATGCAATAAAAGGGAGGGAGAATTGATTCTTTTCCCTTCATTTTTTGGGGACACTGATTCGCTTCCCTGATTTGCTTCTGGAAATGAAACTGGTGCCACTACTAGAAAAAGAGTGAGTTTGTTTGTTTTTTTGTTTTTTTTTGCGTTCATTTTTTGTGTTGGCTCTTTTGCCAGTGGTAAAACGTATATATATATATATATTAAATGCTACTGAATTCTGCTTGGCTTATATGGGTTTCGTTTTCCAGAGGTAAAAGAGTTATTTTTTATTTTTATTTTTTTTGGGAGAAAACAGCAAACATATAATACTAACATTAAGTGGAAAAATTATTTACAGACCGGGCCAAGTCAAGAACTGGCTTACCGTTCGTCCTATTGACCTTTGAGGCACTAATATAACTAAAATACTTACAAGGTGACCAAATATCCACCACTAAAGTTGCGCAGGTCCAAAAAGGTTGGACTCATTTACACAAAACATAAACCAAAATCTGTGAGTCCGGCCATATGTGAATGTTTAGAAGTCTCTGTTCCTTTGCCCATTGAATAGCTCGTTGGCAAGCAGTGACCTCCGCTGCAAAAGCTGAAGGAAGATTAAGTTGAGCAGCTCTTTGAGCTATGGGTTCCTCATTAGCATCATAACAGACACAAGCTATGCCTGCACTTCTGTTGTCTTTCCTCCATGATCCATCAATAATCAATCTGTGTTCCTGCAAATCAACATCATGAGGTGCATCGTTCACAAGTACATGTGGCATGTAAAACCCCTGGAGAATATGTTTCATTTTCCTCATTATCCAGCATACCCTCATTCTGCCTCTGTGCCCTGTTTCCAAAGGCTGAGGAACAAAATAACTCTTGGGCTAGAGCAATAGTTTGTTGACAAGTTAACAGGTTCCCTTGAAAAAACACACTATTTCTTTGTTTCTGGATTGCCCACAACAGTGTAATAAGCCTTTGGTCATCATCCGAATCGTGGATCTCATTCCTCCAATGAGTTAACCAAGAGAAAAAGGGGACAGCATCTCCCATTGAAAATGATGACATAGAAGAAACTTGTATATTGATTACCTAAATGAATCAAGAACTGAGTACAAATATATAATCCATAGGATAAAACCCTAATAACTTAAAGGACTAAACTATCCTTAATGAATGATATAAACTACTACAATAATAATTCACACCCCCCCTCAAACTGAGGATGCGAGCGCAGAAAGTATTAAAAGTTTGCCAAGAAGAAAACGAAAATGAGCAACAATGTGAGTTTTCGTAAAAAAATTGGCCAGTTGAAGAGAGGAGGGAACAAAAGGGAGAGTAATAGTGCCAATCTGAAGATGTTGTTTGACAAAGTGATAATCTAATTCAACATGCTTGGTCCACTCATGGAAGACTAAATTTATGGGCAATCTGGACAGCACTTTGATTATCACTATATAACGGAGTCGAATTAGAAAGAGAGACACCTATATCAGAAAGAAGCCATCGAAGCCAAACGATCTTGGAAGTAGCATGAGCCATGACACGAAACGCAGCCTCAACAGTGGAACGAGCAATAACAGACTGTTTCTTACTTTGCCAGGATATGAGAGAATTGCTGAGGAAAACACAAAGACTAGAAGTGGATTTACGATCAGAAATGTCACCTGCCCAATCAGCATCAGCATAGGCACGAAGAGTCCAATCTAAAGAGGGAAATAACAGCAGACATTGCAACAAAGTGCCACGAAGGTAGCGCAGAGTACGGAGTAAAGCAGCCCAGTGTGTGGAACGAGGAGTAGAAACAAACTGACTAAGAATGTGCACAGCATAGGAGATATTCGGACGCGTAATAGTGAGACAAACAAGGCACCCAACCAACTAGCGATACAAAGTGGGATCCTCAAGTGGAACGCTATTAGAAGCAAAAAACTTAGCATGTAACTCAAGAGAAGTGTCGACAATTTTGTCATCAATGAGATTGGCACGAGAAAGAATATCACGGGCATATTTAGTCTAAGAGAGAAGATACCCAGTAGGAGAAGTAGCAACCTCAATACCAAGAAAATGCCAAAGAGACCCTAAATCCTTCATCTCGAACTCCTAAAACAACTGATGCTTAACCGCCTCAATAGTACTAGAATCAGAGCCAATGATGATCATATCATCCACATATAAGAGAAGCAGAATAAGGCCAACAGAAGTGCGCCGAACAAAGAGAGCACAATTATGATGACTAGGGCGAAAACCAAGCTGAAGTGCAACAGAGTGAAATCGCTCATACCAAGCACGAAGAGACTACTTTAGACCATATAGAGCACGACAAAAAAGACAAACAACACCAGGAGGATGAGAGAGACTCAATGGAGGGCGCATATACACTTCTTCAGCAAGATGCACATTCAGAAAAGCATTTTTGACATCTAGTTGAAACAAAGGCCAGTGATGGGCAGCAGCAATAGAGAGAAGAGTGCGAACAATAGTCATCTTGGCAACGGAGGCAAAAGTCTCATCGTAATCAATCCCATACTCTTGAGAAAAGCCTTGGGCAACCAAACGAGCTTTGTACCGTTCCAAAGAACCATCATAAAGGGTTTTGACCTTATAGACTCATTTACAGCCTACAACATTCTTGCCAGCAGGTAATAGAACCAAATCCCAAGTTTGAGTGTTAGCCAAAGCAGTTAACTTGCCATTCATGGCAGCAATCCAATTGGGATCATGACAAGCTTCCTTGTAGGACCTGGGCTCAAAATAAGTAAGAAGACAAGAAAGAAAAGAATGATAGGAAAGGGAAAAACATGTATTACCAAAACCATACCAATTCGGAGGATGATGGTCTCGCTTTGGAAAGCGATGTGCAGAAGGAGCGAGATCCAAGGAAACAGCTTGAGGGACAGTAGAGCTAGAGACAAGCGAGCTCAAAAGTGTGTTTGCGACGTTGATAAGCAAGAAGAGGAGCAGGGGAAATAGTAGCTGGAGAAGGAGCAGGAGCAGGGGAGGGAGTAGCTAGCGAGATATCAGAAGTGCTAGTAAGAGGCAAGGTAAAGACCTCAAGATCATAAACAAACTCATCGAGAGAAACATCAGAAGGAAATGGGTCAACGTGAACCAATTCATCCTTGGTAATAGGGACAATGGTGGAAAGTATAGTATAATAGGGTAATTTTTCTAAAAAGGTGACATGCCTAGACACATATAGCTTTTTGGTGGCAGGATCATAGCATCGATAACCTTTCTGATTAATGCCATACCCTAAAAAGACATAAAGGACACAACGAGAACTAAGCTTAGAGTACTCCCGTTTAGGAAGAAGCACAAAGCATGCAGAACCGAAAACACAAAGAAGAGAATAATTAGGAGTAACACCAAAAAGACGCTCATACAAAGAGGAGTAGGCATCCGATTGAGAAGATATGTAGTAGTGAGCATAACCTCTTCCCAGAAAATAGAAGGGACAAAAGATAAGCAATAAAGAGCGACTTGTATCAAGGAGATGGTGATGCTTGCGCTGAGCTCTACCATTTTGGATAGGAGTGTCAGAACACGAAGATTGATGAATAGTGCCATGAGTAGCTAAAAACTCCTCAAACTTAGACAAGTAATACTCACCCCCCAAATCACAACGAAGAACGTTAATGGTGGTGGAAAACTGAGTGCTAATCATGAAGTGAAAATTAGAATATATTTTGTAAAAATCAGATTTTTGAGTCATCAAATAAACCCAAGTAAACTGACTGTAATCATCCACAAAAGACATATGATATCGTGAACCACCCTTGATAACTATAGGGGAAAAACCTTAAACATTTATATGAACCAATTGAAAATGAAAAGATAAAATAAAACTACTTTTATTAAAAGGAAGAGCAGACATTTTAGCCAGTTTATAACCACGACACTCAGAAATATCATCAATAGGAAAATTGCCTAAATTTCCAAACCGAACTAATATCCTCAAATGATCACTCGATAGATGACCTAACCTAGAATGCCAAATATAAAATAAAGAATACTTATTGTTTAAACAAAAAGAAGACAATGCAGTAGAAGACACTTCTGGAGGAACATGCAAGCTGTCCAAGATATATAGTTCTCCAACTCTATGCCCAGTCCCAATATGTCTCTTGGATACCTGATCCTACACAACACAATGAGAAGAAGAGAAAACAACATCAAAACCGGAATCAGGTAATTGACTAATAGAAATAAGACTGAGTGAGAGGTGAGGCACATAAAATACATGAGAAAGAGACAAATGGAAAGAGAAAATAGAACCAATAGAGTGTATAGGCATAGAAGAACCATTAGTGGTAGCAATAGTGATAGAAGAAAAAGGGGAGACACAATTACTGAGGATAGATGCAACATGGGTATATGATGTGAACAGCTAGAACAAAAAATCCACGAAGTGTGGATATTACCTGAATAGGATAAACCAGACAAACCTAACTGAGTGGTAGTCATAGTGGAGGCCTAGGACGAAAGATTTGGATTGGCCACCATAAAAGACTTGAACTGCTCAAACATAGACTGCATATTGAAAGACAGACCATTCTCATAAATTGGTGCAAAAAAGACGACAAATGAGCGAGATCCTGAAGATGTCGGCGTAGAGGATGGTGGACTAGATGAATGACCCTTGGGTTGCAAAAGTTTAGGACAAGCATGTTTCCAATGGCCTTTTTGATGACAGAAGCTGCACTTATCCATGGAAACCCGAGGCTTAGGCTTACTGGTAACCTAAAATAAAGGAGAAGGTAGAGGGGGGAGGGGGGGCAAGAGTAGAGGAGTGGCAAAAACTAATTGGGAAGCAGGAGCACCATAAGCCACCTTAAACAGAGTTTCTTCTGCAATAAGCTCACAAACAACACCATCCATAGAAGACAAGAGAGACCGATGAAGAACAACTCCTCGAAGTGGCTCAAATTAATCACGAAGAGCCATAAAAATTGAGCAAGACATTGCTTCTCCCGATACTTGGTATAATTGTCAAGTGCTTGCAAATCTGATGGTTCCATCAAAGCAAGCTAATCCCAATAAGTAGTTATCTCATTGTAGAACTCCTGAATGGACTTATCTTTCTAACTAGCACTGTAAATAAACATCTCAAGTTCATACTGATTTGCAAAGTTAGACTAAGGTACATAGTTTTCAAATAGTCCCAAACTTGTTTAGAAGTAGAATATTTGGAAAAAATCATAGCAATGGTAGTTTGAACTGAATTATGAAACCAAGTAAGAATTTGTGCATTTTCCTTATCCCATTTAGCAACATCGGCCTTAGTTTCTTGGGATTTCGTAACACTAATAGTCACACTAGTAACATAGTTCTACATGCCTTTACCCATTATAAATTTTTTCATTACATGAGACCAATAAGAGTAATTGGTACCATCTAACTTAGTGGTGATAGTTTGCAATTTATCATCAGCCATAGTGCTATAGTTAAGCAACACAGTAAAATCAAAATAGAGTGACTATTAAATAACCAGAGTTGTTATTGCTATAATTAAAGAACTAGTTAGGTGTAATAACCTCGACCTCTGATTAATGTTAATCCGCACTTATTTATGCCTAACAGTAATTTAGAAGGAATTAGGGATTAATTTGCATATATATTGCATTAATTCTTTGTTTCTATCTGTTTGCTATAAAGTGATCTGTTTATGTGTTGACTTTGAACTGCGGATTGAAAGCCTTATCGGCGTCCGAATCGGGAATTGACTTGATTTATGTGCTAATTAGGATTTATGAAATTTTATGGTAAGTTTAATTAAAATTCGGTTCGGAATGATTAAATTTGATTAAAATAATGCTAGATTTAACATAGATTAAGTGAGTGCAAGTTAATTACATCATTGCCCTTGAGTGGGCCACTTTCTCATACATTGTTTAGAATTAGGTCATACACCATTTTCAGCCTCTTTCCTTGCCAAAATCGTGAGAGAGAGGGAGTGAGGGAGGAAATTGAATTCATCTAGAGATTAGCTTGAAGAGTTAGAGAAATTGAAGGAGGATTGCATGTTTAAGCTTCCATACTTGGAATTGAAGACCTAAAGGTAGAGAATTCATCATTTTTATTATGAATGTGAGTTGTTCTTGCTAGGTTCATGGTGAAATTGGTATTTAAAGTCAAGATTTAGTTCAAAGTGCGATTTTGAGAGTCCATCCATGCATGCATGCATAAATTTCCATGTTTTGAGTTTGAATTCTAAGATTTCTTCCATGCATGCGTTAATTTCACTCACATTATAGTTATTCATTTTGTCCATCAAATTATCAAGTTTGATCATGTTTTGGAGGGTTTGGATTCAATGAGATTCTTGCATGTTGTATTAAGGGCATGTTCATAGAGTTCATGTTGATTTTGCACAAATTGGGTTGCTCTTGGGCCATGATTTCTTGAAATGATTTTTAATACATGTTGTTTTATGAGTTATTTTATGTTTTCTCAAATATCCAGAAAAATGAGTTTTGAAGGCTTAAAGGTTGAGTTTCATGCTTGGAGGTCAATCTGGATTTTCCAGAAATTTGACCCACGCTTGAGCGGGTACTTTCACGCTCGAGTGTGAATCCTGAGTACATGCACTTCCGCTCGAGCGTCTATAGTTACGCTTGAGTGTGAAATGAGTATACCCAGAAGTTTGTGTGTTTTGCAGTCCGCTCGAGTGGGGGAAACCACGCTCGAGCGAGACTCTGAGTCTTACGCTCAAGCGGGGGTCGAACGCCCGTCGAGCGTGAAAATTTTGCATCCAGTACTTTTGTCGATTTTACAGTCTGCTCGAGCGATGAAGTTCACGCTCGAGTGGAGCTTCAACATCTGCATGTCCGCTCAAGCGAGGTAATCCACGCTCGAGCGTGGACCTTATCTTCAGCAAAATTTAGGAAATGGTTTTCAAGGCATGTTTGCATCCCCATTCCATCCTAGGTATTCCTAGGCCATATTTAAGGCCCTTTAATGAGGATTAAAGGTTAGAAACACACTAAGAGCCATCGACGTAAGTTTTATACAATTAGAACGTGTGTTTCAAGTGTGTATCTGTTATGTGTTATGTAGGTCACGTGCTGCGTTTTGTCTGACTAATCTGCTCCGTCTGTTTGCCTCAAGGCCAACTGTGAGTAATAACTTAGTAAAGGTAAATAGGATCTATTTTCTGTGCGATAAAATAAGATCTGTTTTCCGAAATGATATGTTCTGTACAATGAATGATTGTTCAATTTCTGATATGTATTCGTGACATCCTTAGCATCTTGTAATATTTATTGGCTGTTACCCGGTATCGGAGGTTCCTTTATGGAACTTATATCCGTCTGCACTTTGTTACTCGTACCGGAGGCCTTGTCATGGGGGCTCAGCTTCTGTTTTGTTACCCGGATCCGGAGGTTCCTTTAAGGAACTGGTTACTTGTAACCCTCACGTGTCTGCCTCTGTTCTGTATCTGCTCTGTTATTGCTAATGGATGTATCACGTAAACTCAAGCATGACTTATGATTTTTGTATATGATCTGGACCAATTATGGATTTGATACAAAACTAAATTATGAATTCTGAATCTGTACGGACTCGTTCATTGAAACCCTTTTACTCTATTATTATTCACGGGGCTTTCGCTCACAGTTTATATTATGTATGTAGGTGATCCGGCGTGTGACTAGGGCCAGAGTTGACGGCCTTCTGTTTTGTTTTTGTCAGCCAACCGTTGTGCCTCCTAAGGAGGTTCCGATCGAAGTCTAATGCCATGGCTATTTTTGTATTCATGCTAGTCTCTGTGACTGTTTTGTAAAGTCAGGTCTTAGGATGTACACTTCTGTAAATACCTTGTAAATATTGGCGTCCTTTGACTGGCATGCTCATGTATATATATCTAAGTTTTGAAATCTACTGTCTCATGTACGTTATCACAGCTTATTGGACCTTGTCTATTTTATATATTTGTTTCCTCAGCCCCTTATTATATGCTTATCTGTTCAGAGGCCTTTAGTAATCCATGGATTACTGGTCGGTTACGATGCCTAACCTACAGGGGCAGGTTTGGGTCGTGACATTAGGTCAAACTTATAATGACCAGAATTGTGACCCAATCACCCACAAATATTAATCAGAGAGAGAACCAAGGCAACGAAGACAGAGAAAGAGAGAGAGAGAGAGAGAGAGAGAGAGAGAGAGAGAGAACCTAACACCAGAAGTCGAAGTCGATTTCAGAGTCTGGAGCAAGAATGAGCGTCAAGGTCAAACCTTACGTTGATCGTGTGCACTAGAGAGCGAGACAAAGAGATCACCAATCAGAGTCACATAGAGCGATCGATCAAACCAACCTAGAGACCAGAACCAACAGATGACCAGCGACGAACAGGATAGAGAACCCAGCGAAGGCCTTGCGAAGAGAGAAAAAAGGGATGCGATGGTTGATGATGACTTGCGAAAGGTATGCTAGCGTTTGGAACCATGCTTTGATACCATGATAACATAGAAGAAACTTGTATATTGATTACCTAAATGAATTAAAAGCTAAGTACAAATATATAATCTAATAGGATAAAACCCTAATAATCTAAAGGACTAAACTATCTTTAATGAATAATATAAACTACTACAATAATAATTCACAGAAAAATCAAGACCTAATGGACTACCCCTCCAATCCCTAAGGGACTTTGGGCAATTAAAAAACAAATGCTCTAAAGTTTCCTCCTCCCGCAAACACCTCAGACAGATTGCATCATTCAATACATTCCTGATTTTCAAATTATATCTGACCGGAAGTATGTTGTGAAGACATTTCCATATAAACCCGGACCATTTAAGTGGAACTTTTAGCTTCCAAAGCCATATCCAAATAGGATTATTTTGAGAAAGCACAATATGTTTGTGTGCAACAAACCTTTCTAAAGCTTGCCAATAACCAGATTTAACATAATAATCCCCAGATTTGGTATGACCCCAAAGATGGTTTATCAATCATAAGAATTGAAGGCAGATGAATACCTTGGATGTTGTTGATACAATTTTCCGAAAAAAAGTCTCAAAAGATTCAAACGCCAACAATTATTTTGTTTATCAATGAAGTGAGAGACAGTTACTGAAAAAAAATGTCTACATAAGCTATGCCCTCTCAATGGGTTCTCTATGGAAGGAATCCATTGGTCCTCTAAAGGATTTATCAACTCTCCATTCTCCACTAGCCACCTTACTCTCGAAAAAAATAGATCTCTTCCCATAAAATGCGCCGCCACCCCAGGATGCATTTTGACTACGTTTGATAGTTTGAAAATTATGTTTTGTGCAATACTTACCCATGAGAACTCGTACAAGAAGAGTCTCAAGATTTGAAAAAAATTTCCAAGCTAGCTTAACTAAAAAGGCTTGATTTGAACAACCAAGATCCTGAAAACCCAGTCCTTCCCAACACTTAGGCAAGTGCAAGCATATTCTATCCCAACTCTGCCAACACAATCCCTTCTCTTTGGATGAAGACCAAAAAAAATTTCGTATGACTGCAGTGATTTGAACCAAAACATTTTGTGGAATTTTAAAGAAAGAAAGCGTACATATGGGGATTGTTTAAAGGACATATTTTATCAAAGTACTTTGCCCTGCAATGTTTAAAGTTAAACTTGCAATTTTGAAATTTATTTTGAATTTTCTCCACAAATATCCGAAAGACCTCAGATTTTTTTGACATGAGAAATCAAGGGCCTTCCCAAATAAATACCCGGTTTACCAACACAGCGAATTTTAAAAACGTTGTCCAGAAGTTAGTTTTTGATCAGGTTTAACATTGGGACTGACAAACAACTCAGACTTGTGGTAGTTAATCTTCAAACCAGAAGCATTGCAAAAGGATTGTAGAAACCAAACCAGTGAAGAGGCCACACTTCTGCCGGGCACAAATTTGTAAAAATAAAAATGTCATCCACAAACAGTAAGTGGGAAACTGGAGGCGAATTCTTACTCATTGAAATATCCCTGAAGATAATATTTATTGGTTGCTAAGTGAGAAAAACCTTCAGAAAGCACTTGCATAGCAAAAAAAGAAGAAAAGGATAAGGTGATAATTATTTGAGGGGGATTCAATGACAGTGGTGAAGGCCATTCAGCAAGCAGAGCCGTCTCTGGCTATGATATGGTAGGGAAGAGGGGTGTTCCTTTAGGCGTTTTAGTGCAATTCATGTCTTGAGGAATGGCTATGAGGCTGCTCATGGGCTAACCGTGTGGATGGAATGGAACAAGTCCTAGCATCTTTGTCTTTGTTGGTGGCTTCTGATGCTGGTTTTTCTGTGGTTTAATGTTTGGCATTTACCAATTTAAAATAATAATAATAATAATTTGAAATATTTCACAGAAATGATTTTAGTTGAACAGAGATTTTGATGCCTTCTCTCCAGCTTCATGAATAAAATTCAATTATAAAAAGATAAAATAAAAAAATAAAAAAAGCAATCTATCTATCTATAATAATCAACACTTAAATTTTAATTTCAAATATTTTTATTTTAAATTTTATCTTTCTAACAAAGCCTAAGAATCGGAAGAATTAACGTGTTTAACATGATATCTAAACTTGTTCCAAAAAAAAAAAAAAAAAATGATGCCTAAACAATGTGACAACATTATACAAACTAGCGGATCGTATACGTAATGTGTATGTAATTTAAAAATATATAATAGTCTAAGAATAATGATACACAAAAATGCACATATAATATTTATTGCTCATGTGGTAAGGTTGCCAAACTCATGATATTGGTTTCAAGTCTTGTCCTCTTCTTTTTTAAATAAACATCAGCTACAGGGTATTTTGGAAAAATTCAAAATATGTGACACAAAAGTATAACACCATCGTAGGCCTTCCCTTTATATAAAAAAATAGATTACTTAAAAATAAAAATGTTATGAATCCACCATTATCAACTTACAATTTATTTCGAATGTGTTTGTTTGATGAAAATATTTATTCCGAATGTATTTGTGTGATGAAAATTAAATTGATAAAGTATGGGATTCATGAATAGAATGAATCTAAATTATAAAAAAAAAATTCTAAATAAATTCTGAGTTATTAAGTCCTAATTTGTAGTGTTGTTGGGTTAAAAAACCTAAAAGGCTGAATTGAGTCCCAAAAAAAAAAAATCTATAGACCAAGTGCCCTTTCCCTTTTTATTTTTGTGTGTAAACGAATCATTGAGTCGGGTCGGATAGAAACTCAACAGCAAAGAAGTCTCAGGAATCAAACCCATGGGACCCAGTACATACCAACTGAAATTGGATAAACTCACTCGCACTCTCCACAAACACAAAATTGCCTGCAAAGACACAAACAAACACCATTGAAGAAAGAAAGGAAGAGAGAGAAGAGTCGGGAAATGGGGATTGTCTCTTTTATCTCAACCGTTCCTTCTCTGCCTACACTCCCTCTAGTTCCATCTCCTCCCACCATTACCACATCTGCTGTACCCAGCTACCCTATTCATGCTGTAAGTCCATTCATTTTCTTCACCTATATATATATATATATATATATATGGGTGTTATGTAACTTAGTAACCACTCTTTATATCCATGTTTAATTTCTCAAAGTGCTTGAGGTTCTTATTCAAGCATTGTTTGAATGTTGTGCAACCAGGATAGAACTATGAGAAGCCTATGGGGCCAATGGCCCTATTTGTGTGAAAAATTCTGTTTGTCATAGCACTTTTTAAAATATATATCTTATTTCATAAATGACATGGATAGGCCCATAAGGCTTACAGCCCACAGCAAACAACCCCAAACCCATCGCTTGGGACCCATAGCATAACCCGGCTGGCAAAGCCCAGGACAGCTGGAGGCCATCTGGGCATGGAGGGCCAATGACATTCGGGCACATGGCAGGTGAAACACTGGCCACATCAGCAGACAAAGATCTGCAGAGTTATTGCCACAACACATCACCATTAATGCGGCCCATCACAGCATTTAATACGACAACACCTCTCCATCGGAACAGAGCCCCCTCACCCTGAACAAGGTAAGCTACGGTACAGGCTTTCGGCGGAAGGGGGCACATCGCAAGGGACAGTGAAATGATTACCAAAGGATATAAGCAAGAATCGAAGACAAGAGGAAGGTAAAGCTTTTCTATCTCTCTCTCTCTCTCTATATTTCCTTCTTCCTCTACTGATTTGCTCGCCGGAGGGTTCACTGGGGGACTACCCCGTTCCCTTTTGGACTTGTTTGCAGGTCATCTGGTGGAATCATCCACCTGGATCAGAACTTGAAGAGCTTGGACCAGCCCGACCCATCCACCCAGGACGAACTGCATCATCAGTTGGCGCCGTCTGTGGGAACTTGTGGTTTATTCGTGCGCTAGTTGTGTTCACTATCGCCGGAGCCCCCCTTTCTCCCCGTTATCTTTTCCTCTCACCCGTCCAGGTGTATGGTCACGACTAGATCCATGGCTTCTCACCATAATACCGCCGATCATCAAACAGACCCTCCCCATCCAAACAACCCACCACAGTACATCATCGAACTTACCAACAGCATTAACCACATGGCCGAGCAAAACCAGGCCCTGATCAGTGCTTTACTCCAAAGAAACCTCCCCGCTCCACCTCCAGATATTCCACCTAACCAAGAAAGAACCCCAGTCCACACTGCTCCACAACCCCCTCCGCTCAACCCAGAAGGTTTACAACCTCCTCCTCCTCCACATATGAGCCTACTACCTCCACCCCCATGCCCGTCAGTCGTGGCACTAGCCCCTGAGGGGGAAGCCAGCAGCGTCCATCCTCCATTGACCGACCATGGCGACAACATTCCCCTCTGGGACGCTGAACTCCGAGTTATGAAGCTCCAACTACAAGGGGTCATGCAGAACATTCAGCACAAGCCCTCAGTCACCGCCAACTTGCCTTTTGTTGCCTTCATCAGGGACAAACCATTGCCCGTCAAGTTCAAAATGCCCACCATTGACTCTTTCGATGGCACGACGGACCCAGTCGACCATCTGGAAACCTACCGCACCCTCATGATCCTCCATGCTTTTCCTGATGAGATCATGTGCCGAGCTTTCCCCGTGACACTGAAGGGATCAGCTCGGTTGTGGTTTAGCCAGTTACCGGCGGACTCCGTCTCCACCTTTCAACACCTCAGTGACTCTTTCTTGAGCCATTTTATCGGAGCCCAGCGTCAGAGACGCCCAGCCACCCCAACTCCTTAACATTCGTCAGACCGAGGGGGAGTCGCTCCACAGTTTCGTCACCCGCTTCAACACCGAAGCCCTTCAAGTAGCGGAGAACGACGACAAGGTCATCCTCACGGCTTTCATGGCCGGCCTACGGTCGTCCGATTTTCTTTTCTCCCTCTCCAAAAACCCTCCAACCACCATGGCAGCCCTACTATCCAAAGCCCAGAAGTACATGAATGCTGAAGATTCCCTGGCCGCTCGGCAGGAGCCAATCACTAAAAATCCGACCCCCAGAGACAAGAGGAAAGACTCAGAACCCAGGACCGCCCAGTATAATAGCCAAACACCCCACTATAATGACCGACCCCACCGAGCCGACCGGTCGGCTCCGACCCCACCGCCTAGTCGGTTCGAGCGGTACACACCACTCAACTCTCCCATGGAACACGTCCTCAATCAGATCCAGCGGGACTACCCCCTCAAGTGGCCCCTGCCTTCACGAAACCCTTCCAATCGGAAAGATCAGTCCAAATACTGCCGTTTCCACCAAGACCATGGCCATACCACCGACAAGTGTATTAACCTCAAAGATCAGATCGAGACCTTCATACGTCAGGGCCGCCTCAGCCGATTCACAGACACCCGCCCTCAGCAGAGGTAAAGAATCGACCTTCCCAGGAACAATCGCCGGCATACACCACCCCGAAACCAAGCCGCACCTAACCAAGGCCATGATCGCCCACCGCCACAGCCTCGACCTCCAGGCAATCCCCCTCTACCAGTCGGAGAAATCAGAGTCATTTCAGGTGGCCTTGCTTGCGGGGGACCATCCCACTCGGCTCAGAAGGCAGAGCTCAGAAAAATAAGGCTGGGCTCAGACAAAGCAGTGGCGACGGTGGACCGACCTTCCAAACAGTCAAAACAATGGGCATCACCTTCACAGACATCGACTGTGCAGGAGTCCGTTACCCACATGATGACCCCCTTGTCATTTCCGCCATCTTCTCCAACTACAAAGTCAGACGAGTCCTCATAGACAACGACAGCTCTTCAGACATCATCTTCCTCAATTGCTTCTGCCAGCTCAAGATTGGAGAAGAAAGCTTGTCTCCTTTCCAAACCCCTCTGGTCGGTTTCACCGGCGACCGTATGACCTCCATTGGCTCCATCGATCTACCTATAACCATTGGCGAACACCCGAGGCAGACCACTAAGTTGCTCACCTTCCTTGTGGTCGACTGCCCCTCTGCTTACAACATCATCCTTGGCTGCACAGCCCTAAACGCCTTCCAAGCCATCACATCCACCTATCGCCTTGCCATTAAGTTTCCTACCGATCTCGGCGTCGGAACTGTCAAAGGAGAACAGACCGTGGCCAGGGAGTGTTACGTCGCCTCACTCAAAGAAGTCAAGCTGAAAGAGGCCATGATCATCGAAGGGCTTGACGTCCGAGACGAGGACGAGCTGGTCAGAGGAGAACCTGTGGAGGAACTTGTTGAAGTTAACATTGATCCCACCAACCCAATAAAAACTGCCAAAATCGGCAGCCAACTACCTTCCCAAGCCAAGGCCGACCTTACCGCTCTCCTGACCGAGCACAGAGATGTATTCGCCTGGACCCATTTAGACATGGCAGGCATTGACCCCTTCTTCATAACCCATCGCCTCAGCATCAAACCCCACTTTCGACCCCACCGCTAGAAACAACGCATTTTCCATCCGGAGCGCAACACTCTTATAGCCGCAGAAGTTGACAAGCTCCTCGAGGCCCAATTCATCAAAAATGTGGACTACCCTAGATGGTTGTCCAATGTGGTCCTCGTCCGCAAACACAATGGCAAATGGCGACTCTGTGTCGATTACTCTGACTTGAACCGAGCTTGCCCCAAAGACAGCTACCCCCTTCCCCGCATAGATCTGCTGGTCGACGCCACGGCCGGTCATCAAATGTTCAGCTTCATGGATGCCTTCTTTGGGTACAACCAAATCCTGATGCACACATCTGATCGGGAACACACATCATTCATTACCGACCGAGGTACCTACCACTATTGTGTAATGCCATTCGGGTTGAAGAATGCTGGGGCCACCTATCAATAGCTGGTTAATACCGTTTTCCATCACCAAATAGGCCGGAATATGGAAGTCTACGTCAACGACATGCTAGTCAAAAGCAAATTTTCCTCCGATCATGTCACTGACTTACGAGAGACCTTCGCCACCTTGCGCAAGTACCAGATGAAGCTCAATCTAGAGAAGTGCGCCTTCGGCGTAGGATTTGGAAAGTTTTTGGGTTTTATGGTCAGTCAGCGCGGCATTGAAGCTAACCCTGAGAAGATCAAGGCCTTAGTTGAGATGCAGTCACCTAGGACGGTCAAAGAAGTTCAAAGACTCATCGGCTGAGTGGCGGCTCTCAACCGCTTCATTTCCCGTGCAACAGATAAGTGCCTACCATTCTTCAAAATTCTTCGGCAGACTTTTGAATGGACAGCTGAATCCGAAGAGGCCTTCCAACAGTTAAAGCAATGCATGGCCAATCCTCCCCTTCTTTCACAGGCAATCACAGGCGAGCCCCTCTTTCTCTACTTAGCAGTGTCGAGCACCGCAGTCAGTGCAGCTCTCCTCAGAGAAGATGGCTCAATCCAATGGCCGGTCTATTACATCAGTCGGGCTCTCAGGAGAGCGGAGCAGAACTACCCCTTATTAGAAAAACTGTCCCTGGCCTTGGTCATTGCCTCCAGACGACTTCGCCCATACTTCCAAGCCCACTCCATAGTGGTCCTGACCAACCTGCCCCTGAAAAAGGTCATGCAGCAACCAGAACTCTCAGGCAGACTAATGCAGTGGTCAGTAGAACTCAGCCAGTTCGACATCTCCTACCGCCCTCGGACAGCAATTAAGGGGCAAGTTGTAGCAGACTTCATCCTGGAGTTCACCAATCCGGCCCCGACCACTACCCCTCCACTCCCACCAACTCCAACAGAGCTAGAAGATCCTCATTCTTGGACTCTCAATGTCAACGGTTCGTCTCACAGAGAAGGAAGTGGGGCCGGCCTCATCCTCACCTCCCCCGAGGGCGGCTATTTCAAATGTGCCCTCCGTTTCTTGTTTGAAGCAAGCAACAATGAGGCCGAGTATGAGGCATTGATAGCAGGACTCCGCCTTGCCAAGGACATTGGTGTCAGCCACCTCCGAGTATTCAGCGACTCCCAGCTCGTCGTCGGTCAGATGACGGGGGACTTTGATGCCAAGGAAGACACAATGCGAGCTTACAGGGATATGACACTCCCCCTTGTTCGCCTCTTCAATACCTTCCACATCAGGCATATACCTCGGGCGGAAAACTCCAAAGCAGATGAGATAGCTCAGCTGGCCTCTGCTGACCATCCTAATCTCAGCCATGATGTCTGTCTCGAATACCTACACCACCCGGCCATTTCACTTGACCTACAAGCTATACAGTTCATCCAAAACGAACCCATCCCTTGGGCATCCGACATTCTCCTATTCTTGACCACAGGGGCACTCCCAGATGACCAACAGCAGGCAGCCAAAGTCCCATCCCGAGCATCCAATTACATCATTGTCGATGGTATATTGTACAAGCGCGGTTTTTCCCGACTATATCTACGGTGCCTCAATCCAGCTCAAGCAACTTATGTAATGCAGGAGATCTATGAGGGAATTTGTGGTAATCATTCAGGCGGCAGGTCCCTTACCCACAAGATACTCCGTACTGGGTATTTTTGGCCAACTCTTAATCAGGATGCAACCGATTTCGTGCTCAAATGCGATAAATGTCAACGTTTCGCCAACATCCCCCATGCTCCTCCTACAGAGTTAATCACACTCTGCAGCCCTTATCCGTTTGCCAAATGGGGGATCGACTTGGTTGGTTCACTTCCCACCGGTCGAGGCCAGACCAAGTTCGCAATTGTCGCCATTGATTACTTCACCAAGTGGGTCGAGGCCGAACCCCTTGCCACAATCATCGAGCGGAACACCACCAGGTTTATCTGGCAATCGATCGTTTGCCAATTTGGCATCCCTCAAGCCATCATCTCCGACAACGGCAAACAATTCGATAACGCGAAGTACAGAAAATTTTGTGCAAATCTCCAGATTCAACCATGCTTCTCTTCCCCCGGTCATCCCCAAGCAAATGGCCAAGTCGAGGTCACCAACCGTTCTCTTCTGAAAATCATCAAAACTAAGCTCGAAGCTGCTAAAGGCCTTTGGGCTGAGGAACTACCAAATGTACTGTGGGCTTACCGAACCACTGCTCGCACTCCTACTGGGGAAACCCCTTTTCGCTTAACATATGGCGCTGAGGCGGTTATTCCGGTAGAAGTCGGTCTGTCCACCCCCAGGGTTTTACATCCGGATCTCGCCTCAACCGAAGAGCTCCATCGAACAGACCTGGACCTCATCGAAGAGCTCAGAGAGACTGCTGCTGTCAGATTGGCTTCGTACCAGCAGAAAATGAGAACACACTACAACCGCAGAGTTCGACCACGAGAGTTCTCTGTGGGGGACCTTGTCTTGAGAGAAGCGACTCTTGCCACAAAGAATCTAACCAAGGGCAAACTGGCAGCCAAATGGAAGGGTCCCTACTTTGTGAAAGCCCGACCACGACTAGGCACTTACCGACTTCGAGACATGGAAGGCCGAGACCTCCCCCATCCCTGGAATGCCGAATATTTGAAGCGTTACTATCAATGAGTTCATACTTTTGTATTGTCAACATTGTTGTATTTTCCTCTTTAATACATAATGCAAATTCCGACCGAAGTTCTCAGCTTTTATAATTCAACTGTCTGTATGTCGCTCCCATGACACTTTCACTTGCAGCACTCAAAGCCTCGGCCAGACCGAGCACTCAAAGCCTCGGCCAGACCGAGCACTCAAAGCCTCAGCCAGACTGAGCACCCAAAGCCTCAACCAGACCGAGCACTCAAAGCCTCAGCCAGACTAAGCACTCAAAGCCTCAGCCAGATTGAGCACTCAAAGCCTCAGCCAGACTGAGCACCCAAAGCCTCAGCCAGACGGAGCACTCAAAGCCTCAGCCAGACGGAGCACCCAAAGCCTCAGCCAGACCGAGCACTCAAAGCCTCAGCCAGACCGAGCACTCAAAGCCTCAGCCAGACTAAGCACCCAAAGCCTCAGCCAGACCGAGCACTCAAAGCCTCATCCAGATTGAGCACTCAAAGCCTCGGTCAGACCGAGCACTCAAAGCCTCAGCCAGACCGAGCACTCAAAGCCTCAGCCAGACCGAGCACTCAAAGCCTCAGCCAGACTGAGCACTCAAAGCCTCAGCCAGACTAAGTACTCAAAGCCTCAGCCAGACCGAGCACTCAAAGCCTCGGCTAGACCGAGCACTCAAAGCCTCGGCCAGACCGAGCACTCATAGCCTCGGCCAGACCGCGCACTCAAAGCCTCGGCCAGACCGAGCACTCAAAGCCTCGGCCAGACTGAGCATTGAAAGCCTCAGCCAGACTGAGCACTCAAAGCCTCGGCCAGACCGAGCACTCAAAGCCTCAGCCAGACTAAGCACCCAAAGTCTCATCCAGACCGAGCACTCAAGGCCTCGGCCAGACTGAGCACTTGAAAGCCTCAACCAGACTGAGCACTTCAAAGCCTTAGCCAGACTGAGCACCCAAAGCCTCAGCCAGACCGAGCACTCAAGGCCTCGGCCAGACTGAGCACTTCAAAGCCTCAACCAGACTGAGCACTTCAAAGCCTTAGCCAGAACTGAGCACTCTATGCTGAGATCATCCTATCCACGAAATTTCGTAAAGCAGGACCACGTTTTTAACACTCAGTCACATTTTGAAACTTATTCACAATTCCAGGACCACGTTTTTACTTAGTTAGATTCCAAAGGTGTTCTCACGTATTTCATTTACTACTCAGATTATCTCCCACCCCACCCAGCTTGTTTCTCCAATCTCTTCTCTACAAGTTTACAATTAACCGTTTAGTTACGATTTGCAACCTACTTTTCTGTCCTCATCCATGGATTCTTCATCCGTACTTATTAAACTGGAAGTACTAACCCCATTCGAATATTATGTTCTATAATTTCATAATCCAATTTTTCAATAAACCACTATCATCCTTTCAATTTTCATACAAATCCAATCTCACTCTGCAGGGAGGAACTTTTAACTTAACTTTGCACGAAATTTTTATTGCACAATTTTTATGACCAGTTTTTATGACAAGACTTCATTCATTTTAGACAATACAGGCCAACACAGTCAACTGACAACATAAATGAAATTTTATTCATTTATAATGTGTACACAAGTTCATTACAATGAAACAAAAAAAAAAAAAAAAAACAAACACAGAGAGGGGGCTCTTCATCTCCCTTGGTTATTCCTCCTTACTGGATACAAGTTCTTCTTCTTCAATGCCCTTGTCCAGGGGGGTTTGGGCCACATCATCTTCACCAATCGTTACACTACTCAGGTCCCAGTCTGGGAAGAGCTCTTCAGCTCTGCGTTTGAACATCTTCCAACCGCTGTCCCAGAACTCAGCCATTTCGTGCTTGTAGAAGTCTGACTGCTGGAAGCTCTCAATAACTTCTGCCTCCGTCCTACCTCCAGCAGTCGTCCTTGATGGGCCCACCCCCCCAGATTCTTGCCCAGCCAGGTTCCTGGCGACTGCGGCATCTACTGCCATCTGAAATTCGGGAGACCCTTTGTATTGCTCCACTGCTGCGACGCACAGATCGGGGTAGGCCGCCCTCTCAGAAGCTGCCTTCGCCCTCTCTTCGTCCAGCTCTCTCTGTAGGGCCCCCTTTTAGCAGTCGCCGTTGCCCTCTCCTCTTCCATTCCCTTCTTCAGACTCTCCATCTCCGCCATCGCCTTCGCCTTCTCTGCTTCCAACTCCCTCACAAGCCTCCCATTCTCCTCCTTTGCTTTAGCGCGCTCATCCTCCAACTCCTTCAACAGATCTCCAATTCTGGCATCTGCCTCATCTTTTTGCCTGACCAGCTCTTCATTGCTGCTCATGGCCTCTTCATGCTGCTCGACCGCAACGGCGCAGGCTCTTTCAGACTCCTCCAACTTTTTCTGTTCGCCAGCCAGTTGGAACTCGAGCGACACGACCTTACGGCGTGTGTCCTCCAGCTCTAACTTGACTGCTTGCAGCTCAGCATGGGCAGCCTTCCAGTCGGCACGCTCCTTCTTCAACTTGGCCAACTGGGCCTTGGCCTCTTCAGCTTTTAGCTTGGCAGCCCCTGCTTTCCTTAGAAGGGCCCCTGCCAAGGTGGTTACCTCCATTTGGGCGGAGCATAACCCCCTCAGCAGGTCAGCCTCATTGAATTCGGATGCCGAGTGCAGGGTTGTCTCCTCCACAATCTTCACCAAGCGGTCTGCCCCCGCCCTGGCTGGGCCTTCTTCTCCCTCCAACCTTCCAGTTACTGCGCGAGCGTGATAGATTGCCGTGGCCAGACGGACCCCTCCTTCTTGGGGTGCAGGGCCCCTTTGGGTCTGCTCCCTCCCGCTCGGCTCAGCCTCAGTCAACCCAACTCCTACTTGCATTGTTGGGGCAGTCTCCACAACCTTCAGTGTTGGGGTGACCCCCACCACCTCTGGGGTATCCTTGGCCACAGGGGCCTTCACCTCAGCTAGGGCCACCTTAGCCCTCTTGGCCCCAAACTCATCTGTAGCTCCCTCTGGGGCACTCCTCTTCTTTTTCTTATTTTTCTTCAGAGCCTCCCCCTCCTTTCTGGCCTGTTCTTTTACAGGATCTACTGGGGGCGGTCTTGGCTCAAAACTGCTTAAGTCCTTCCCCCCTAGCGGCCTTGGGCGCGGTCGGATCCTCTCCCGCGCGATCGGTTGAAGCGGTCGGTCTCCTCGCGTTTCCTTCAACTTCGTGGCTTTGGCAAGTATGGCCTGATCCTCTACTTCCTGAACTTCTCTTCTCGCCTCCAATTCTGCTCGGTCGAGGTCCCCACCCCTCGGCTGCGGTCCCAATCCTGCCTCAAACAATGTGGACGGCTGAACAAGCTCGTCCCATTTGGCCTTCTCTCTCCCCCTCCACTCCTTCACCCTCTTTACCCTCTCTTCCGCCGCTGCCCCCGGTCTTGGCTCCATCGACCTAATGGGCACCTTCCAGATGGTGCGCACTCCCAGTCCCCCATTGGCAGATACGTAGAACCACCGTGGCCGCCATCCCTTGATCGATGTCGGCAGCCCCGCCACTAACCCCTTCCCCATCACTGCCTGTAGGGTGACCCACGTCTCTTGCTGCCCCGAAGCCTTATAACAGGAAAAGAACTCGTCTACCGCCATGGCTTCCCCTCCATTCGCCTTGGGCCACGCGCTAGCGCAGGCCAGCAGAATCTTCCATGCATTGGGCATCAATTGCCCCGGTGCTACCTCCAGACGGTTCAGTACGTCAACCACCACTTGGGGCAGTGGCAACCTCAGCCCACCTTTTAGCTCCTCCTCGTAAAGGGAAAACTCCCCTGGCCTGGCACCAGACAGCCTTTCCCTTGATGTTGGCAGCAATAACTCCACCTCAGCCGGAATCTGGTATTTTTCCCTGATAGCCTCCAAATCCGCCGCAGTAATTGTGGATTTGTCAGCCTTAGTGTGCCACTGATCCGGCTCTACCTGGCTTATTGGCCTTGGAGCCACTATCAGGGCCGACGCCTGCGATTGTCTCACCGGTTCCCCCACCCCCACCATTCGTGTCTCCGTCCTATATCGCGCTGCTAGCTCCTCTGCATCATCGTCTCCCAGGGGGTCCACCCTCACATTCCCCACTTCTTCTTGTGCCATTTTCTAGGGTTTGCTTACGAATCACTTCTGACGCAGGAGCAAGGAAGTTGAGAAAATGTTGCAAAGGTGTGTCGTGCGCAATGAAGGAATTAACACTTGGGTATTTTGAGTTTTTGTAAAAAGGTAGGTGAAACGAATTATACCAAAAACCCACGGTTTACCCGTATTCCATGGATCCAAATTAATTTTCGCTCGTTTAAAAACCTTTCAAATCAACCGCCAAAACCGCCTTTTCAAAACCCCCCCTCGTGACCTATCGTTTCATTTATGCTCCAACGCTTCACTTCCCCCATGATATTGCCACGTGTATGGCCACGATGCACTGTCCCCTCCCATTACCCTGTCCTTTCCATTTCACATCATCACATGGCACGCCCCTCTTTTTTTTGAGCCCCGCGCCGTCCTAGTCGGCAGGCCCCACGCTCGGGCCCCCCCCGCTCGGCCACCCTTGCGGTCGGCACGCCTCACGGTCGACCCCTCTCGCTCGGCCACCCTCACGGTCAGCTCCCCCCGCTCGGCCACCCTTGCGGTCGGCACGCCTCGCGGTCGGCACGCCTCGCGGTCGGCACGCCTAACGGTCGACCTCTCTGCTCGGTTCGCACTTCTCTTCCTTATTACTATTCCCTTCATTGGACTAAAGCTGCACTCGGAAATGGGGGACTACTGACATGGATAGGCCCATAAGGCTTACAGTCCACAGCAAACAACCCCAAACCCATCGCTTGGGACCCATAGCATAACCCGGCTGGCAAAGCCCAGGACAGCTGGAGGCCATCTGGGCATGGAGGGCCAATGACATTCGGGCACATGGCAGGTGAAACACAGGCCACATTAGCAGACAAAGATCTGCAGAGTTATTGCCACAACACATCACCATTAATGCGGCCCATCACATCATTTATTACGACAACACCTCCCCATCGGAACAGAGCCCCCTCACCCTGAACAAGGTAAGCTACGGCACAGGCTTTCGGTGGAAGGGGGCACGTCGTAAGGGACAGTGAAATGATTACCAAAGGATATAAGCAAGAATCGAAGACAAGAGGAAGGTAAAGCTTTTCTATCTCTCTCTCTCTATATATATTTCCTTCTTCCTTTACTGATTTGCTCGCCGGATGGTTCACTGGGGGACTACCCTGTTCCCCTTTGGACTTGCTTGCAGGTCATCTGGTGGAATCATCCGCCTGGATCGGAACTTGAAGAGCTTGGACCAGCCCGACCCATCCACCCAGGACGAACTGCATCATCAATAAATAAAATGGATAAGACATATATCTCATTAGTCTCTGATCTTCCATTCTCTTTTTATTTTCTACCAAATAAATTTATTCATCAGAGATTGTTTCTATGGTATTTGAATTTTTTTTAGGTGTATATATAATTTATATATTGTATTGTACATACATATACATATGTGTTTGTACATATGGTGAAAAAATATTATTCGTTTTCTGGCCCTCTAGTGATTGAAATCTTTGTTCCGTCCCTGTGTGCAACCAATTTTGTTGGGTTTTGAACATTTCCTGTGTGTTTGTATGTGTGACCAGAGTACAATTAGCTGTAAGATTGAAGCTGATAATGCTAGTGAGACTCAATTTGGTCGAAGAGATGTTCTTAAATGTTTTGGGGCTACCATTGGCATGGTATGACTAATCCATTATGTTCTTTTGTGTTTTGCAACCTCCCTGTTTGATATATAATGCCTACAAAAATAGCTGTTACCTTTTGTTAGCTTGAGACTTGTTTGTTTGTTTGTTTGTTTAAGTTTGAGAGAAGGATGGTTATGTTTGAGTAATTATGAATCGGCGAAATGGGTAATGAAAAAACTCAAACATTAATTGAGTTGCTAGGGTCCAATAAAATTCATAAACTTGTTTTTGAATAGATACATTTTCCAAATGTTGCCACTTGCAATGAGAGAGAAGTTATGTGAATTTAATTGAGCACAGATGATGAATAGCTAAATGCATAGGAGGGGAGGAGAAATAAATAGCTGAGGTAAATGCAACAATAATCTTAACAAACAGTGCAATTTCTCTGAAACAACACCAAATTTACTAATAGTCCTAGATGGCATTAAATGCATGTGTGGCCCAAATGAACAGGTGAATTACATCCCACTAAGTTTAACTAAATTGCAATCTTGGAATATCTGTACAGATTTTAAATCCAATTTCAGTGTAAGAGTTACATGCCGTGCCATGAAAATAATTTGTGGTTTTCCGCAAGTACGTTGGATTTACTTTGCTAATTGTTGTAGCTTTTGGGCTTAGTTCCCATTTTATGTGCCAATCTATTTTCTTTGATGGTTACCAAATGCATACCCAGGATAAGGGCCTAAAATCACAACATTTACTTCGTTATTGAGATTCCAAGTATGTGTTGGCAAAAAGATTCATGGGAAGAAAGTAATTATTTTGATTAGCTTTTTTAACAATCTAACAATAATATGCACTTTTCACTCATTCAAACCATGTAGTAAAGATATTTCTTGATTCATCTATCTAAATAAATATACAATTCCATGAGTTGGAGTGATGTGATAATGATTTTTTGTCAGTTGTCTCTCCATAGGAAATAATAGCAAGCTCTGGCTCATTTGTTGAAGAGGCTTATGCTGCTGATCTGATACAACGTAGGCAGCGTTCTGAGTTTCAGTGTAAACTTTCCAACCATTTAATTTCCTTCATATACATGAAACATTGCCGATGTCTACTGAATTGAATTAACATGTTTTCTTTGACAGCAAATGTCAAGGTGACCCTTTCTGCAGCTATAAAGGTAAATCCTACCATGATTCTTAATGATAGTACTGATCTTTATGTATTGCATATTTAGACCCATTTTTACAGATTTACATTAAGTTTACTAGACTTTTAACCTGCAATGCCGTTAATTGTTATTCCTGTGTCTGTTTCAGGGAAACCCAGATCTCATTCCATATGGAGATCTTGGATCATGGATCAAGTTGGTTTAGGATTCAAAATTTCCACCCTTTTTTGTTTTTTTTGGGTGCATCTTTGGCTTAACTGATTCAACTCCTTGCTGAAATGTTACCTCGATTTTCTTCTTGTCCGTGATCTTTTCTTGTTTGAAGCTTAGAGATTAGAAGACCAGAGAATAAGGGGCTCTCTGCTGCTTTGAATTTACTAGAGGAAGCAAAGAAGGAGATAGATTTATATTCCAAGTGCGGTCCTATTTCATTTGCAGATCTCATCCAGTACGCAGGTTAGCATATCAAATTTATCACGTTTTCCCAATAATTCTTTTACCAATATATTCATTATGGTAATTTAGTGAGAGCAAATCTGTGGCAGATGAATAGACCATAGCATGCGCGCAATTGCACATGGGTGTGTGCTCATAAAATTAACAATGTAAGGTTGGGGAGTGTATTAGAAGGAAATAAGTGACTGTATATGGAATATACAATAATAGCTTATCAAAGAGGTGGTTCATCATTATCTCATTACTGATGATTTTATTTTATTTTCAAGTCAACACATAATATCAAGGCCAAACTATAAGCAAACTTCTGTCACCACTTAGTGAAACAATATTCTGAAACAATTTGTTTCAATATTATTCACATCCCTTTTCTATTTTACTTGGCTTTACTGTAGTCAACTATTTCAAAGGACTTACCAAATGCTGATGGGTAATGCAGACTTGGTCATGTGTAGAATTTTTAATACATATGTTCTCCACGTAATTTCTCAAAAAAATTGAACACAAAATAAAACTGCGCACAAGGTATCGTATTAAAATACTATGGTAAACTCATTTCAATTGCCATGAGGAAAAATAAATTCATCTGAGAATCTATCAAAGACAATGAATTCATTTGTTTGAATTTGGTGATTGAAAGCTCCTGACCCAAATTTTTTTTTTATTCAATGCAGGACAAAGTGCCATAAAGTCTACCTTTCTGGCTTCTGCCATCCGTAAATGTGGTGGGAATGAAGAGAAAGGAAGCTTATTATACACTGCTTATGGTTCCAATGGACAGGTTAGTTTCTTGTATTGTGTTATGTTATATGCTCGCTCACAACTTTAGTCTTGTTTTATAGACTAGTACGTTCAAGTGGCAGTTTTTTTTTTTTTTTTGTCATATAAGCTCACCAGATATAGATATACATAAGCTCCCCCTTCCCCCACCATCAGCTTTATGTTATCAATTGATCCAATTTCCGCATGCAATTCTATCAGGTTATGCCTTTAAGTTATAGACGAGTACAAATTCTCAAATTATGTGGCTGTTTTCTATATGCTAATAATTTTTGGGATGTATAAAGTGCTACAGACAGTTAGACACCATGAAAAGACTAGAGAATAGGATGTTTATGGTTCAACTCAGCTTTGAATGCTTATGAGAGTCAAGCCAAGGGATTGGATAACTGTCAAACTATTGTATTGTATGTCAGTTGCATAGAGAACTGATGAATACATCTTTTTACTTGGGATGCAAAGGATTTTACATGATCATGTTCCTATGTTGCAAACAGTGATGCAAACAGCCAATATGGCAAAATGAGAACAAGGAAGTCATGCGTAGGTCAATCATTTATTTCACAAGACTGCATCAACACAAAGTATATCATCTTTTAAGTTGCAAGCCTGTGCTGCTCCAATTGCTTTGTGTAGCCTTTGATAATACAGATGTCTCTGTCAGACATTAAAAGGATGTGTTTTCTTGAGTGCATTACTTCACAGTAATGTGCAGTGTCGTATATCATCAGTTTGTATACAAGTTAACTTGTTTTGTAATTCCGTTTCATTTTTGGTGAAGAAACTCATGTTTCATAAATAATGTTGACCTAGCTGTTTAGCTGGTCCTTTACATCAAATTAGCTTCCCAAGACAGTTTTCAGAGTTGAATCTGTGCAAAGTAGCATTTAGTCTATATGCCTCTGTTTATACACACTTTGTATCTGTTTTCCGTAATGCTTTACCTCTCATGCAATATTATGAAGGGAGCTGTGGATGTAATGCATACGATTGTCTTCATGCTTGCAGTGGGGCTTGTTTGATAGGCAATTTGGGAGGTTCGATGCCCAAGAGCCAGATCCAGAGGGGAGGGTTCCCCAGTGGGAGAAAGCAAGTGTTCAGGAAATGAAAGATAAGTTCTCAGCTATCGGATTGGGTCCCCGCCAGGTAATTCCTTCTAGGAAAATGTTATTTTTGCAATTAAAATGATAATGTTATGTGGCAGTGATAGTTTTGTAATTAAATATCATCTTGATGGGGTTTTTATTTTAAAATAATAGGCCTAAGTAAAACCACAACATTATGTTTTTTCCTATTTGTATATCAGTAAGCTTTCCTCAACAAGTTGTTGCAACTTCAACTGGCTCAGCTTGTCTTTGTTATCATATTCATTTATGCCAAATCCATGTTACTTGGAACTTCTTCTGATTAATTCATTAAAAATGTTCACTAACCCAATTCTTCTTCCTCTTTTTTTTTTTTTTTTGGCTGGCCAGTTAGCTGTTATGTCTGCATTCTTGGGTCCTGATCAAATGGCCACTGAGACCTTATTGGCCACAGATCGAGATGTTGCACCATGGGTTGAGAAATACCAACGAAGCCGAGAAACAATCTCCCAAACTGACTATGAGGTTAACACCATTATTTCTTTTTTCTTATTTCATGAATTACAGAAGGTATGGAAACAAAATGGTTAGGGAAGTAAAAGATATCAACTTTTTTGCTCAAGGAAGAAAATTATGAAGTATTTTTTTTGGTTTGTGATGATATTTCAATCCAATATGTTTTGAAATCAACCGTCTTACAGCAAAAAACTAATCTACTAGGAAAAATTGATCATTTTGATCCGTAATATGACGTTGAGTTCATGATTTGTGTGTTCTTTGAAACTGCTTTATTGACATTTCATCTTTATAACTTTGCTGTGTGATTTGATTCTTTTCGTTTCAGGTTGACCTAATAACTACCTTTACAAAATTAAGTTCCTTGGGCCAACAAATCAATTATGAGGCATATACATATCCTGTTCAAAAAGTTGATTTGAGCAAGCTGAAACTATAGGATGGAAAAGCACATGGTTTTGTCTGGTAAGATGCCAACTCCAACCAGCATATCATCAGTTTTCACAACAAAAAGATCACTCTTGGAGATTTCAAGGTTGAGCTGGGGTCAAATCCAAGAATCAGTAGCAGACTATTTATTTAAATTTTTTCATGGCATAGGTGGTTAACGTTGCCTGAGTGAAATAATTGTTTTATTTTGTAATCAGGACAGTTTGAGATGTATTGAATTGAAAGGGGGTTTAAAAAAAAAAACTACCATACCCATTTAGTGTACCTGTGGAGCACATCATTTTGGAGAATCTCTACCCTCCAATTAAAGGTTCTGCCAAAACTCAAGTAATTATTAGCTTTCATATATTGAGAAATATAGTCTCATTTGAATCGTGTTTCTATCATTCCAGGCAAGGGTAAATGTAACCACTTTAGTATGGCAGAGATGATAAACTAAAAAATTGAAAGTCCACAAAAACCTAAAATTTACCTGTTATTGATATATTGGATCAATTATGCATAAACATTGAGAGATTGACGAGGATACGACCCATAAAATTAGGAATGAATGAAATGGCGAAGTGCATTATGATTGTTGCGTGTTCATAGGATTCCAATAATTTGAATTTTTTTTACTAATTTTTTAATAATTTTATAGGATTATTATAAGACCTCGGATTCCCTTTAACTTAAATATTTTATTATTATTTTTTTCATAGTTTTATAGCTACAAGACCTATGACGATATGTGGGAATGTTGGTTGATTGAGAAAACATGTTCATAAAAATGAGTGTAATTGAAATAAATAAATAATTAATTAATCACCTGGATTTTGAAAAATTAATGTAATATTTAGTTTTCCTATCTGGATTTTGAAGTAATCACCTAAAGGCCACCCGTAAAGGGTCTTAATGGCTCAGGGATAACAATAGAACCATCTTCTTGTTGGTAATTCTCAAGTAAACATATGATCATCCGTGGAACAGCACAGGCAGTGGCATTTAATGTGTGCACAAACTGTGCTGCAGCAACATTGCCTTTTACCCTTTCTGGGATTTATTGATGATGCTTCAGGATGGTACCGAATTCCCAGCCGATGACTTTGATAGTCAGTACAATTTGATGCACTTGATATCTGTTCAAAAAATAATCAGTGAACGATACACACACGCACATGTATATACACGTTTACACAACACATTACTAACATACCTCACCAAATCGACCTAAGCCTGGCATCCATGCCTCCACATCAAATTTACGATAGGCAGGTGCACCTAAATCCTCTGAAGCCATATCTAGGGTTCTGCAAAGAAGCTCAACGTTTGAAGCACACATTGATACAAAAACAAAACCACACAAGTGAATATACATGTATTTATATATGTACACAAATGTATGTCAATACTTACTTAAAATGAAAGCCTAGAGACGAGAAGAGGCCCTCTTCAATTCCAATCAATTCCGCATGGTAAGAGTCACTTTCCTCTGGTCGGCAAAGGATGAACATCTCCAACTTGCTGAACTGGTGGACTCGATAAAGGTCTCTGCTCCAGAATACTCACCAATACATCAAATATGATACAGAACTAAGTATCAACAAAATCTGATATATGTAATAGTAGGATTATGAGCTCCCTTTATGTTCTTCCCCTTTTTGGTCAAGTGAAGCAAAAGAAAACAAAGCAAGGATACTTAACCACCACGAGTGGCATCTGCTCAGCAATGTGTGAAAGGTCCTATAAAGTAGATGATTAATGCCCAAATCATGGTTGACCAAGTTATATTTACATATTATGGAAAGAAGTCCTCGTCAAGCATAGTTATTCAGATCTAGCTAAAATAAAGCAGAATTTGATATCCTAAGATTAAGGCAAAAAATATTCATCATTTAAAACATCTAAAATTCTTCCAGGATGCTGTATTGGAAATGTGCATAATAGCACCTGTTAGACATATCCTCCATGATGAATTCCTGATCAATACAGGAGCACAAAACACATGCAGTCATTGCAATGGGGCTATCACATCAATCCCCAGAAATGGGGGAAATTTATATATACAAGCAAGAAAAGAAAGAGGAAGGGCTCCAACAAAAACAAAAACAAAAAAAAGTTTAATGCTAATTTCTATCCATCCATGAAAAAATGAACATTGATGATAAATTAATATTAGTTTAAGTGCACAGAATACAGAGACACCCACATAAATTGAATTGATGAGTTACAAGTATATTCCCTTGACAGAGTTACTTGCAGGTGATTTACCTTGTTGCAGCACCAGCATCAGTACGAAAACAATGGGAGAAAGCTACATACTTCAAAGGTAATGATGATTCAGCAAGAATAGAATCCATATGAATTCCCCCAACTGGAATCTCTGCAGTGCCAATAAGGCATTGATCACTACCCTCTATAGAATAAACCTGCAGCAGTTGGCAAATATATGAGCAAAATATTTGTCTACGGCTTTTGAAAGATCAAATATCTTCCCTTAAGTATTAGTCACAAAGCCCAACCCCCACCTCCCACCCCCCACCCAAAAGAAAAGGCCCAAACAACACAAGCTTTAAAAAAAATTCTCATGTCCTGGTTCAACATGTTGGAACTCTAATTCTGCAAAACAAAAACTTGAAAACGAAAGGATAGAAGGCATTATCTACCCTCATAACAGCCACTCACAAAAATCAAACGTCTATGATTTGTTAAAAGCATAAACAATATATGAAAATCTACACAAAAAAAAAATTAAGAGCATTTTTTTGGGTTCATGTCCATGTTAACAACCAGAGTGAAGGCTAGACTAATGAGGGGAACAGAAGGATGTGCAACGGATGAAAATCCAAAATAAATTTTTAAAACAGTTGGTTAAACTACTGGTCACACCAGTTCAATTCAATGAAGGATCTAACCAGTTCTTAATAGTTATATATTCCAACCCAGGATAAATATGAAAGTGAAAGTGGAGTGAAAGCCAGCCCTTAGCAGGATCCAAAGACGTTCGATCTGGATATAAAAGTGAAGTTCAATCGTCGAAAGTGACCTCTCGTTTAGTCTAGTCTTCTTTTCTCTTTTGAGTCAGGTTCTTAAGACAGAATAGGAAATCGGGTTTTCTAAGTATATCCCTTCCGGCCTATCCTATTAAGTAAGTTAGTTCGAGATCGAAACTGAACCTGAGAGAGACTAGACTTCTAGTAACAGTAGGAGAGGTGAAACCGTTCCTTTTGAAACTTTCTTAAAACCCTATAATATGAGGCTCCCTTTTGCCCAGCTCGACACCTTGACACTGGATATGAAGCAATCTAGGAAGCACGGATACGGATACGGGATACAGATATGGATACGGATACGGATACGATACGTTACGGCGATACGACACGATACGGCGATATGACAAAATTTGAAAAACTAGGATACGGGTACGGCGGGGATACGTTCGTAAAAAATATTATTTTAACAATTTTTAGTAATGCAGTATGCATAAAAATAAAACTTAAAGCAAAAGACAACTTGATAAAGAAGAAAGATTCCTACAAAACTAAGAGTCTTCAAGGTCAATAGTTTCAACTTGTTCCCCTTCATCAGTGAATATCACAAGACCTTAGCTAAAGCCAAAGCCAAAAAACCATTCTTAAATAAAAATTTCAGCAAATATACTTTTTTAAGTCATCAATGATAGCCTAGGAAGCACGGATACGAATATGGTGATATGGGGATGTGGATATGGCGATATGTCAAAATTTGAAAAAGTATGATACGAGTACAGCGGGGATACATTCATAATTTTTTTTTTTTTTTTTTGTGATTTTAATAATGTAATATGCATGAAAATAAAACTTAAAGTAAATTAATAAATAAAGAGAGGGATTCCTATTAACCTAAAATTGCTTAAACATTCATAAAACATTCAAAAATAAAAGCAAAAGCAAATACAAATTAAACATCATCCTTACATGCCAACACCAAAAAAAGAATGAGAGCAGAGAGAAGAAACGTGAGAGAGTGAGAAAGCGAGAGAGAAGTGAGAGAGACAACAAGGATACATCAATTTGACAAATTCTATTACTTAAGCTCTCACTATATTCCTCTTATGAAAGAACTAAACAAAATATTATAAGTAATATGTAACTTCGAGTATCCGATACTTCAAAATTAAGTATCCGATACTTCAAAATTAATAAAAAATTAATTAAGAAGTATCCGATACTAAGTAGTATCTGATACGTATCCGCGAGTATCCGAGGAGTATCGGTATCCGATAAGTATCCGATACGGATACGTCACCCTTTTTGAAGTATCCGTGCTTCATAGGAAGCAATATATTGAATATACTTCAGTCACTAGCATTTGAGATAAATGAAAAATTCTTATGGTTTATTATATGAAATCAGGGTTACTTAGAAGAAGCGGGTCTTCTTATGAGTCGAAAACTAGAGGGTGTGAATCTAGAAGAATGGAGTTGTCAATGATATCACTGGTGTGAAGAATGGAGTTGTGGGTTTTTTTTCCTAGCAATTGGAGCCCTCCCTTCACCACCCCATGGAGATGGTCTACAGGGTTCATAACTACTCTTACTACAGAACGCTTACCTAGCCAACACTTAGATCCGGCTCTACCCAAACTTTTCTGATTCACCCCAACATTCCCCACTTGTTGCGGAGCAGTTTTTGGATATCAAACGGATCTCCCCTGAAGGTAATTTTAATGTAGCTGATTTCCCGAATTTATAAAGCTTTTAAACATCACCCCTCTTGCATATTGAACAAGAATACTCATTAATGTTTAAGCACAAGCCAAAGGATTTCTCTATGAGAAAGTAGAAGTAGACACAGTTAAATTGATGGGTTAACATACGACCGAGCCCCAATAGCACAAGGTTGTCTTCTAGTGTAGGCTTGACAACCATATAGTAATCCAAATCACCTTGGATAGTAAATGTGAGGTCGCATTTAGGATCGACATCTCTGGTGAAGGTTTCAACTAAAAATGCTTGCGGATCGAACTCTCAGTCAAGAAGGGGAGTTCCATCAGCCCTTTTCCCTTCTATTTTGACTCAGTGACACACCGAATTCATGGTTACTATGGTCCAAATGGAAAATTAGCAACAATTTAATATTTGATGACCCATGCTAGATGAAGTATATTCATAAGAGACAGTTAGTATTCATAACAATATACCTACAAACCTGCATATTTTCTACACGAGGTTGGAAGGCACATTTTTCAACAACAGAAGATCTCATGATTTCCGAGGTTGCAAGAGGTGTAAAGCCCCTTCTCATGACTTGCGAGATTGTCCAATTTATAAAAGCCGTCTCTAGTAAAACTGCTTCAGTCTTCAGGTAGTAGAATTTTGATCCACTGACCTACACAACCATGAACAAGTAAGATAAACTATTTATTAAAGCCAAATTCTTTTACTTCTCATTTCCTTCTTGTTGCATGGAAGCCAAATATTCCACACTGACATAGTAGAAAATCAAGCTCTGCACTGAGTCAAACATAGCCAAGGTTGTGAACTAGAATCATTAGATTTCAACAGCTATACAAAAAGTGGTCCAACATCCTTTTTTTTCCCTTCTTTTGACAAGTGAAAAGTGTTCAGAGACATATGAGAGTCAATAATTCAGTAGATAAAAATGTTTGGGCCAACACAACGTGTAATGGAATTCAGCGTGAAGCTAATGAAAAGCAGATAAGTAAATTCTTTTGCAGTGCATTCAAAGTTCTATTTCAGGGAAATGAAAGCGAACACTCAAGGAATATACACCAACATTACTAATCAATTTGAGCTTGTCATTGACTTGTTCAATAGCCTGCAGCTTCCAGTCAGCATTATAAGTTGCAAGAGAATACTACCAACAATTCATCTAGGGATGTAAATAGATGATGGGAAATTTTGGCGAGCTTTTGAGATTTTTACAGAATATAAATTGGACATACAAGTTTTAAAAACTATCAGATTGAACAAATAAAATAGAAAGCTCAATGTGTTCAAATTCGAGTTGATATACTTTCCTCTCTGTTTGACTTCTAAAAAACACTTAGGCCTTGTTTGGTTTGGTTTTGAGAAACAAATTTTGAAGAAAATTTTCTAAAATTTTGTTTGGTTTAGTGATTTTGGAAAAAAAATTCCAAAATCACTTTGTATCTCCTACACATCAATCAACTACTTTTTCTCTCTCTTCTCTCCTTCTCAATCACTTTTTCTCTCACACATATCTACTCAACTACAACAAAATCTCAAATCATCCCATACTCCAAAAAATATACAACCAAACAAACTAAAAAAATTTCTAAACTCTTTCTCCAAAATTTTTTTAAAAAATTTATCTTCCAAAACCAAACCAAACAAGGCCTTAATCTCGGAAGTATTTACCCCATAAATAATTCATATTAAAAAACACTGCATAACAACTCTAAATCCTCCATATAAATGAGCTAGATATGCTAATACCTTAGTTGAACAGCAGAAATACCTCTGAAGCAGCATCAAAATCAATGAGATCTAGATCTCTCCCAAGTTGAAAATGATCTTTAATAGGGAAGCCAAACTCCCTAGGGCTACCAACCTATCAAAATGCAAGTAAAATGAAAAAGAAATCAGCAAGAAGAAACTAATAATTGCAAGGGAAAGAGTGATAGGGAGAAGGATCATGTGAAACAAAATACCATTTTTGTTGAAACAGAGCAATCTTCCCCTCCTACTGGAACATCCGGATGGGTCATATTTGTTATACGTTGTGCTTATTAGGGAAAATATGTGATTGCCATAAGTAAACTAATCAATGGGAATAAAAATTAATACAAAAAAATTAAATCAAAGATAATACAAGAATTTTTACGTGGTTCCCTTAATGTGAGGTACGTCCACGGAATTGAAATCCGATTCCATTATCAACCAAATAAGTTTCTAAACGATTACAAACGAGACATGAATAGTCTTACAAACCACCCTTAGGTAAATTCTAAATAATCACAAATAAACAAAAAGGAAAGACCTCACCAAATAGATGAATAAAAATTTTCAAAATCAGAGTTGAAGAAAACCCAAAATAATTAACCCAAAGCAAGTCGACCAAACAACCGAATAAGTACACTGATAATGCTTCAAAGAACCAACAAACCGAAGCAAAGGGAACTTCTGAAGATCAGCCGAACAACAGCACTAACTCACCCAATTTAATTCCACCAAATATGATGCACCAAGTGCTATCTCACCGAATTAATTGATCAAACTCTTAATTGTTTCCAAATTGAATTGGGTCTCCACAAATTAAATATAATATATAAAAATATATTATAATTAATACTAAACCAAATTAAACTCTTTTTCCAAAACTAATTGGGTCCCAGAGGTATACCCAACAGTGCTTCGTGCTGAAGCTCATCTGCAAGTATAAGCAAGTCTTCTTCCAAAGTAATAAGTCCTTCCTTTAGATTCTTTCCTAAAGAAAGATTATAAAAGGGCAGAATAAGATGACCTAAAGCAAAAGATTGAAAGAGTGATGTCAACTCCAAATTCTATACCTTCTTCTATTAGCTTTTGACGCTCAGAGGGTTACAGTTTTCCTTTCATCTTGTTTGCAACCACATTCCTTTCAGCACGAAGCCTTTCAACTTCCTGCTATCTGTGAATGACAATTAGCTAAAGTTGAGAATAAATATGCAGCATTTTAGACCAGCAAAAGAGAAGTGTGCTTTAAACCAACATGATTTGTCTAAGCATAAAACTTCATTTAGATGTTTCCTATTTTATAATGGGAAATGCCACAAACATTTGTAAGGCTCAGTTCCATTCTAGTTCAGTAAACAAGTCTGTAGCATGTTTTTTTTCTCCTACAGAGAGACAGAACAAACTGGTTTTTTCATTGATCAAAATTAGTCATGTGTGTCCACTGTTGAGTGCCTGTAACACAACTTTAAGACCCGTGGCTCAACTTAGGCTGAATCTTCTTAAAATGTATCAACCAATTGCAGGGTTAAGAAAGGTAGATTCACCCAAGGTGTAAGGCTTACAGAGGCTCCGAAATCTGTCAGTTATACATCACGCACAAATGTGAACAAGTCTCAACATGATTAAAGCAATGATGACCCATCAATAGAACAAATTTGGAACTTGCACATGTTAGCATACAATTGGTATATAATTCCATATGATGCACTTTCTTATCATGTGATAACAAAGATTGGCCACAAGACACAAATAATGCATCATGTAAGTAGATTAATTAGCACTTTCAACAACTCCCGTGAAAGTTGTACATTTTTATATATAAATAAACTTAATAGCGATGAGTCTTCTGGTT
The DNA here is from genome assembly GCF_055761805.1 of Camellia sinensis. Lineage (NCBI taxonomy): Eukaryota > Viridiplantae > Streptophyta > Magnoliopsida > Ericales > Theaceae > Camellia > Camellia sinensis. The sequence continues at coordinate 186,385,491 of NC_138963.1, read as the reverse complement.
AATTCAGTGCCTATCTGATATCAACTCATGCAGAGAATTGGGGCTTTTTCTTAAGTTTACAGAGTAAAAATTAAGTCTTACTTTATTTTTTATTTTTTTCTTGTTTCCACCAAATTCTTCATTTGTTGGTAAGACAATAATTTTCTTGGAAGGTTTTTGTTGATTCTACCTAATTTCAATATTTTTCTTCTTGTTACAAATGTCCTTGATGGTAAAAGGAATTGACATGTTGTGATAACCCTGTTCCGTCTTGTGCTAATTGGTCCGTAATATGAATATGATAATGTGTTTAATGTGAGTTTGTATGCCATTATGTGAAAATATGTGACTTTGAATTTCTATCTGTTCACCGTAGGAATATCTGTTTGATTATCTGCTTTGGAAATTAAATTGAAGGCCCTATCGCCACAGAAACTGAAATCGATTGCGCCTTTGTGATTAGTGTAATTTTTAGAGCCTACGGTGAAATTTAATTGGAAATTGATTCGGATCAAATTAATTAGATTAAATTAACGAATTAAGTGCCCAATTATTTTATATTAATAAATTGGAATTAGTGGGACTTATGTAAGGAAAGGCACTACACCCAATTCACTTACTTGAGCTCAAAAATCAAAATTTGTGTCTTAGAAAGAGAGAGAGAGCCGACCTTGAGAGGGAAAGGAGGCATCTTGGTGTATTTTGGCTTGTAATTTGTAAATTGGGAAAGCTAGGTGCAAGACTTGGCCACAATTGTGAGAATCAAGGCTCCTAGGTGAGTAACCAACCATTGACTCATGGATTTTTGTTTGTAAATTGTGAATTCAAGTTTGATTAATGGTCAAGAACATGAGTTAGCTTGATCATAAGGAAATTGGGTTGATTTTGTTGTATTTGAAGTCATGGAATGCATGCATGTGCATAATAACCATGAATTTGCATAATTGAGCATGAAAAATATGATCCATGTAATATTGTGGCTAGAATCCATGCTTGTGACCACCATTTGTACAATTTGAGTTGAAATGGAAGTTATATCTCACATGCATGTACCATTCATAAGAGGTATGAGCTTGAATGCATGAAATTGTTATGTTGAAAGTGAATTTGGTGTAGATTGGGACATGCATGTGATTAATTTGTGAAATTGAGCTCCATTGTGTTGTAATTTAGTGTTTGTACCATGTTAGTACATATATATATGAAGTTTGAGCCAAAATTATGAGTTTGGAACCTTTGGAGGTCGAATTGAGCTCAAGAACAAATTCTGGAAAACCCAGAATTCTTGATGTCCGCTCGAGCGGGGAAATCGCCGCTCGAGCGTGAAATACGAGCTCCCAACATATTTTGCAGACATGGCGTCCGCTCTAGTGGGAAAGTTCACGCTTGAGCGGGGAGTTATGTAGATAGATCTTCAGCTGGAGCGGCCGAGTTGGCGTTCGAGCGTGAAATGGATGTAACTAGTACTTTTGCAGACCTCATGGGTCCGCTCGAGCGGGGACCCTGTTTTCTGAAATTTTGAAAAGGGCTTCTGTGTTTCGTTTTCTGTTCTCTTTCACTCCTAAGTGCTCTTAGGCATACATTGAGCCTTGTAATTGAGTTAAAGAGATAAGAATGAAGCCTAATGAGGAATATGTGAATTAAAGAATGGATTGAATCGTTTGTGACTCATATGTGCTATATGATGTGTAGGGTCAAGTTCCAGGGCAAATCCACAAGCCGATCACTGTGAGTAATGTCTTAACAAGATATTTGAGATATGTTATTGTCCCATTGTTTACTTCTATGTAAGTTTTGTAAGTTCATTAATTTGAATGGTGGACAATGATTGACATAAATGATTGGGCTAAAGGCCGATTGACATGAATGATTGGGCCAAAGGCCGATTGACATAAATGATTGGGCCAAAGGCCGATTGACATGAATGATTGGGCCAAAGGCCGATTGACATGAATGATTGGGCCGAAGGCCGATTGACATAAACGATTGGGCCGAAGGCCGATTGACATAAACGATTGGGCCGAAGGTCGATTGATACAAGTGATTGGGCCAAAGGCCGTCTGCTGTAACTGTTTCAAAGATTACTTATGTATCTTCCTTATTGATATTATTCACTAGGTTTTCCTTACGCTTATTCATGTACATGTAGGTGAGCCAAGGGACGTCCAGAACCAGCCTCGGTGAAATTGTGAGAAACAGTCAGAGTTTTGAGGAGTCAGCCCAAACGTCTCATGCACGAGACTGTCTTCGCCTTTGTCCTTTGTTCGTAGTTTTGTTATGTTGGCAAAAGCATTGGACTACTTTTGTATATAAGTCTTGGGTTCGACTAACTTAAACTTGTATGATCCTGTATGTACAGTGTTCCGTGTTAGTACACATTTCGATGTGAGTTATTAATATATGAATGTTTGGAATGTTATGGTGTGCATATAAATACAGCTCTATGGACAAAGTTTTAAATTTGCTTCCGTTTGGCCCCTTTACTCTGATGAGTTTTGTTTATTTGGTTTGAGGCCGTAGGTAATCTCGTGATTACTGGCCGGTTATGGCCTTAACCCATAGGGGCGGGTTCAGGTCGTGACAGAGTGGTATCAGAGCACGAGTTAATAACTCACACACTTATTCAAAAGAGCAATAAGCGTCTAGAAAAGATCTAGGATGCATTCATATGGTAAGTATGAATTTGAAAGCATCAAGAATATGCTTAACTGTTAAATGTGAACAACTATGTGCTATAAGTTTGTGAACTACTTGCATTTCAAATTATTTGATTATGTATGCTCTTTCGTACATGCATACCTGTGTATCTTTTGTATAAAGTATAATGCAAGTTTAATTAGATGGTGAGAACAAGAGGTGATGAGATAGAGGAATCTTCTACTGCCAGACTGGATAGAATGAAAAGACTGATTCAGGAAATGGCAGAGACATTGAGGCAACAACAGGAATGGCAACAATAGTGGCAGCAGCCACATCCCTCACCTCCGCCTCCGGCACCTCCTGTGCTAGATAATCAGAATGATGACCGAATCATAGCTCTCACCAAAGAGTTCAAGAAAATGAAACCACCATAGTTCGATGGTGGATTAGATCCTTTGAAAGCTGAAGCTTGGGTCCTCGGCATTGAAAAACTGTTTGAAGTGTTCCCGTGTTCGGAGACACAGAAAATGTTCTAGCCACCTTTATGCTAGAAGATGAAGCAAGAAGATCGTGGATGTTAATGCGTGAGAATTACAAAGATGCTGATTGGGCAAAATTTCTGGAAATTTTCTATGACAAGTACTTCCCGCAGTGTGTCCGGGATAGGAAGGTGGCAGAATTCATGGAACTGAGGCAAGTCTGTATGACTGTAGCTGAGTATGAGGCCAAATTCACTGAATTGGCCAGGTTTGCGCCACATGTGATTGATACAAACTATAAGAAGGCGAGACATTTTGAAGGCGGGCTTCAAAGCGACATTCTAGAGAGGGTGAATGTCTTGAAGCTGGAAACCTACATTGGGGTACCAGACAGGGCCATAATATCAGAAGCTAATATAGCTAGACAAACTAAACCGACAACTGACTGGAAGGGTAGTAAAAGGTAGGGTTTATTTTCAAAGAAGAAGTTTTCAAAGAAGCAAAATACGGGCTCCTCAAATACTTCTAATTCTTCCCGAGATATAACCCCGTTGTGTACTACTTGTGGTAACAGGCATCGTGGGGTTTGTTACCGTGTGTCAGGAGCTTGTTTTAATTGTGGTAAACAGGGACATGGCCAGAGATTGCAAATAGAATAGTAGAAAATTTGCTGCTAGTTCAACAGCATCAGTCCCAAAACCAGGAAATGCTACGAGATCTATCCCCACCGGAGATGCCGTGAGACAAGGGAGATTTTTTGCGCTTATTCCGGGCGATATTCGGAATGCCAACGTAGTTGTCTCAGGTACCATTTCTATATGTAATCAGGATGCTTTTGTGTTAATTGACTCTGGATCAACACACTCATTTGTAACATGTGCGTTTGCATCTAGACTGAGTAGACCTTTAGAATTATTGCCATATCTACTATGTGTGTCTACTCTATTTGGGGAATCGGTATTGTGTGAATCTGTCTATCGTTTTTGTGACATGCGAATTGGAAATGCCATTCTATATGTGGACTTGTTATCTTTGAACTTTAGGCACTTTGACATAATTCTAGGCATGGACTGGTTAACTAAATATTGTGCCACCATTGACTGTGTGACAAAACGAGTTTGTTTAGACCACCAGAACAAGAAGAAATTGTGTTTGTGGGTAACGGGGTAGTGCCTCCACCTTATTTGATATCTGCAATGAAAGCATGTAAATTGATCAGGAAAGGGTGTTAGGATTATTTGTGCTATGTGTTGTCTGAACAATCTATAAATGCTGAATTGAATAATATCCTTATTGTTAGAGAATTTCCAGATGTGTTTCCAAATGAACTACCAGGGGAATTGGTGGACAGGGAGATAGAATTCACTATTGAAACTGTATCAGGCACCCAGTCTATTTCTAAAACTCCCTACAGAATGGCTACAGCTGAAATGAAAGAATTGAAAGAACAGTTACAAGACCTGCTTGACAAAGGATTTATTAGACCTAACACTTTACCATGGGGTGCACCGGTGTTATTTGTGAAAAAGAAAGATGGAACCCTATGCTTGTGTATCAACTATCGGGAATTGAACAAGGTAACAATAAAAAATAAATATCCCTTACTCCGTATTGATGACCTGTTTGACCAGTTGCAGGGATCACAACTGTTTTCCAAGATTGATTTGAGATTCGGGTATCATCAGTTTAAGGTAAAGGCGGAAGATGTTGAGAAAATCGCATTCAAAACGAGGTGTGGACATTTTGAGTTTCTTGTTATGCCGTTTGGAGTGACTAATGCTCCGGCAGTATTTATGGACCTAATGAACCGAAATTTTAAAACCTACCTTGACGAATTTGTTGTGATTTTTATTGATGACATTTTGATATACTCTAAAGATAGACTTGAACATGAACAACATTTGAGAACTGTCTTGCAAATACTTATGGAAAGGAAATTGTTTGCTAAACTAAAGAAATGTGAGTTTTGGTTGGATGGAGTTGTTTTCTTAGGGCATGTGATCAACAAGGAAGGGATTTCAGTGGACCCACAGAAAATAGAGGCAATCGTGAATTGGCCTACACCGACCAATGTAACAGAAGTCCGCAGTTTTATGGGTTTAGCTGGGTACTACAGGAGGTTTGTGAAAGATTTTTCGAAAATAGCTGTGCCTCTTACCCAACTGAAACGCAAGGGGCAACCTTTTGAGTGGAACGATGAAAGAGAATCAGCCTTTCATGAATTGAAAACAAGATTGACCACTGCACCGATTTTGACACTACCATCAGGTACGGAGAATTTTGTAATTTTTAGTGATGCGTCTTATAAAGGTTTGGGTTGTGTGCTAATGCAGAACGGAAAGGTTATTGCTTATGCCTCCCGATAGTTGAGATTGCACAAGAAAAACTACCCAACACATGACTTAGAATTGGCCGCATTTGTTTTTGCTTTGAAAATCTGGCGACATTATTTGTATGGGGAAAAGTGTGAAGTCTACACGGATCACAAAAGTTTGAAATACTTTTTCACACAGAAAGAGTTGAATATGCGGCAGAGAAGATGGCTGGAATTGATAAAGGATTATGATTTAGAGATTCAGTATCACCCCGGGAAAGCTAACACAGTGGCTAATGCCTTGAGCAGAAAATCAACAAGGAGTATGGCTTGTTTGCTTACTGAACAGAAGGAGATCTTGCAAGATTTTGAGAAGTCTGAAATTGAAGTGGTAATATGTGAACAGGGCAGATTGATAGCCGTTATTACAGCTGAGCCGGCAATCATTGATGAAATCAAGCAGAAATAGAAAGAGGATGAATTTCTCAAGAAAGTGATTGATGAATTTGAGACAAGTCCGAAGGTAGAGTTCAGTATTGAAAATGAAGTGTTGAAATTTCGAAACAAAATGTGTGTCCCAGATATTTCGGAACTAAAGAAGAAGGTTTTGGATGAAGCCCACAGATCCATATTTGCTATGCATCTGGGTAATAATAAAATGTATCGGGATTTGAAACAAACTTATTGGTGGCCTAAAATGAAGAAAGAGATTGCAGAATATGTGTCCAAATGTCTTTAATGTCAGCAAGTCAAAGCTGAACATCAGAAACCAGGCGGTCTACTTCAACCTCTCCTCATTCCTGAATGGAAGTGGGAGCATGTGACTATGGATTTTGTTGTTGGCCTACCTCGGACTTCTCGAGGTATAGATTCTATTTGGGTTGTAGTTGATAGACTGACTAAATCTACACATTTTCTACCAGTTAGAACCGCGTTTAATGCTTATAGACTGGCTGCCATTTATGTTGATGAGATTGTCTGTTTACACGGAGTTCCGGTATCTATTGTGTTGGATAGAGATCCGAAATTCGTATCTAGATTGTGGAAGAGTTTGCAGGAAGCTATGGGGACAGAACTAAGATTCAGTACTACATTCCACCCACAGACCGATGGGCAATCAGAACGAACAATACAGACTTTGGAAGATATGCTTCGGATGTGTGCTTTGGATTTTCAGGGGAGTTGGGAAGATTATTTGCCACTCGTAGAGTTTGCATACAATAACAGCTTCCACTCCAGCGTCGGTATGGCACCATACGAGGCTTTGTATGATAGAAGGTGTAGATCACTAATTTGTTGGACAGAGGTCGGGGATAGAGCTTTACTTGGGACTGAAATTGTGCAAGATACTTCTGAGAAAATCAGAACTATTCGGCAAAGGCTCAAAACAGCTCAGGACCGACAAAAGAACTATGCAGACGTTCGAAGAAGACCTCTTGAGTACGAGGTCAGTGACCACGTGTTTATCCGTGTGTCCCCAATGAAAGGCCAAGTCAGGTTTGGAAAGAAGGGCAAGTTGTCATCTCGTTACATTGGGTCGTTTCAGATTCTATAAAGGCTTAGTCCAGTTGCTTATAAAGTTGCTTTGCCACCAGGATTTGAACAAATTCATAATGTGTTTCATGTGTCGATGTTGAGGGGCTACCTTCGAGACCCGTTTCATGTGATTGATTATCACCAGGTAGCTATTGATGAAAATATGGAGTACGCCGAATAGCCGGAGCGAATCGTCGACCGGCAAGTGAAACAGTTGAGAAGCAACTCCATTCCAATGGTGAAAGTGGAATGGAAAGAACACTATGGAACGGATGCTACATGGGAAAAAGAGGAGGAAATGCGACTACACTATCCACATTTGTTTGCCGACGAAGGTAAAATAAGTTTGAGGGACCAAACTTCCTAAAGGGGGGAAGACTGTGATAACCCTGTTCCGTCTTGTGCTAATTGGTCCTTAATATGAATATGATTATGTGTTTAATGTAAGTTGTGTGCCATTATGTGAAAATATGTGACTTTGAATTTCTATCTGTTCACCGTAGGAATATCTGTTTGATTATCTGCTTTGGAAATTAAATTGAAGGCCCTATCGGTCACAGAAACTGAAATCAATTGCGCCTTTATGATTAGCGTAATTTTTAGAGCCTACGGTGAAATTTAATTGGAAATTGATTCGGATCAAATTAATTAGATTAAATTAACGAATTAAGTGCCCAATTATTTTATATTAATAAATTGGAATTAGTGGGACTTATGTAAGGAAAGACACTACACCCAATTCACTTACTTGAGCTCAAAAATCAGAATTTGTGTCTTAGAAAGCGAGAGAGAGCCGACCTTGAGAGGGAAATGAGGCATATTGGTGTATTTTGGCTTATAATTTGTGAATTGGGAAAGCTAGGTGCAAGACTTGGCCACAATTGTGAGAATCAAGGCTCCTAGGTGAGTAACCAACCATTGACTCATGGATTTTTGTTTGTAAATTGTGAATTCAAGTTTGATTAATGGTCAAGAACATGAGTTAGCTTGATCATAAGGAAATTGGGTTGATTTTGTTGTATTTGAAGTCATGGAATGCATGCATGTACATAATAACCATGAATTTGCATAATTCACTACAACAAAAAGCATTTTTGGCGACGTTTTTTAGCAACCAAATTGAATTTAGTTGCCAATTGTATGTTTTTGGTGACAATATATGTGTTGGTCGCCAAAAAATACACTATTAGCAACAAATATCTTAATTGGTCGCCAAATGGTTGGCGCCAATTTAATTTTTTGCGCGGGAGTGCTACAAAAGTTTTGGCGACCAAATTAATATATGGCGACGAAACTATTTGTCGCTAATTGTGACTTTTTGGCGACGGAATTAAAATAGTCGCTGAAAGATGAATGATATTTATGGCAACATAATGATTTTCGTCGCCAATAAATATCTTGTCAAAACGACGTCGTTTTGAATCTGTCTTTTTTTTTTTTTTTTTAAATAACCTTTAGGTGAATAAACAAGATTGACCTAATAATATTCATCTCATTCCATAACCTGAAGCGGCACAACAGAAGACAAAGAGGTATGTCTTTTCTCTCTCTTCTTCGTCTCTCTTTCCCTCTCTCTCTCCCTCTCCTTCTCCTTCTCCTTCTCCTTCTCCCTCTCACTCTCTCACAGTGTCTCATCTTCCTCTCTTTCTTCTTTATCATCAATTTCATTCTCTTGTTCGGTATGACAGAACACAACACAACATTGATATTGGGACTGATTTTTCCCTCACTCTCTCACACTCTCTCATTTTCCTGTTTTTCTTCTTTGTCATCAATCTAATTTTTCGGACTGATATTCTGATTTTTCGGACTAATATTGTGATTTTCGGGACTGATATATTTTGATTTTGGAACTGATTTTTGGGACTGGTATATTTTGAATTTCTGACTGATTTTGGAACTGATTTTTTGGATTTTGGGACTGATATTCTGATTTTGTATTTTTTGGGGACTGATATTATAATTTTGGGACTCATTTTGGGGCTGATATTTTGATTTTGGGACTGATTTTGGAACACAGGACAACACTTCGTTGTTTGTTTGTTGTTGTTGTTCATTATCAAAGGCTCATAGACAACACTTCGTTGTTCATTTTGATTTTGGGACTGATTTGGGTTCAAAATTATGTTTTTTTCTTTATAGATTTATTGTCCTAAAATAATATTCACTAATCAAAAATTTGTTATGAATGTGGTATTTGAGTATTTTCTTTCTCTCATCAGACATGCTATATTTGCTTTTCATAGTAAACTTGGATTAAGTGTTCAACGTGCTTTATTGATGCTGTGGTTTTGGCACTTTTATGAAGAAGCTAATTTCTTTAGTTCAAAATATAATACATGTGGAATCTGGACAACAATGTTTAATTCATTGTAGTGATTGATGCATAATGTCCATGTAGGGTCTTCATGGCACTTTTGGTTATTTATTTACTTTTTTGAATTTTGTACAGCTTAAAAAAATTGAAGTTATTTGACTATAAACACAACATGACAGAATGATTCACTATTGAAAAGTGTTTTTTGGTTCGTGAATTCTTTGAAATATGATTTGTTTATTGCATCATTATTTTGTAAGGCTATGAAATTTATATTGAGTTGAAGACTGAAAACAGGCCGTTTGATGCTAAATTCACAAAATTGCTACATCATCATGACACATTACCTAACCAAACTACTAAATTCACAAAACTACTATTGGCAATAAGGCTGCGTGTTTTTTTTTTTTTTTTTTTTTGAATTGGGGCAATAAGGCTATGTGATTGTTGGTTTTGGGAGTGGAATTGGATCCATAGTAAATTTAATACACATTTTTTACAAAATAAAATAGAAATGTAAGTAAAAATATTATTATTAATAATAACACTTTCTTCATTTATTGTACTAATTCCATACATGGCACGTCCATGTTTCAATCTGAATTTTAGAGATCTATTGAACATACACTGGCTTTTCCTCTTCTTTCTTGGAGTTTGGTCTAATGTCATTTATTTACTTGCTGATAAATTTGTGAGCTAGGATATATTAGGATCCATGTATTAAGCCGAATTAACTTATTTTGTCACTGTAGCAATTGGTAACAACTCTCTCTATCTCTCTCTACTTGATATATGAAAATTGTTAATAATATCAACATTTTTTAATATTATGCTTGTAATCTTCTCTCTCTCTCTCTCTCTGTGAAAGTGCATATTAATTCAAGTTTAATTGTTTTTCAAAGCTCTAGTTTGTCCTTGACCTCAACACCTTTAGGTAATTGAGTTGAATTTGAATTTCTCAGACTTTAACCTCAGCTTGTTTATGTATAATCTCTTTTTTTGTTAGTGATCATAATGTGCAATGTCAAACAAATCAATGCTCTTTATTCTATTAACTCATTGCTTTTGAACAGGTTACTGCATTAATTTTTGTTTTAATGATCGCATCCACTATCCTTATTTGGATTGGGATGGGAAGGAATCCTATTGACTCAGAAGTGGTGGCCCGGGTATGGACTTACTTCTGATTAGTTTTATTGTTGACGCATTAATATTCTCAAGGAGTTCATACTGACTTTGTTTTCATGCACTAGTTAGCCAATATTGTTACAATCTGATTGCACACAGCTATTAAATGTTAGATTGGTAAAAAATGATTCCAATGGTAAGAAGTGGGTTTTGAATGGTTTCAAAATGATTTTCAAGTTTTCACCTTGCAAGAAATGCACTTTCCAAGGTTTTTTTTATTTTAATTTTAATTTCTTTTGTAAATTTTAATTTAATAATTAGTTACACAATGGTACAATGGTTGTAATCATGTAGGTATATGTAGATTTTTCTGCCATAGTGATGTGACAACCCTCACCACTGTTTACTGATAAACCACTGATTACTGTTAAACTGAGACTGATTATGATAATTGACTGAATTGACTGAAATTCTGAACTGATTAATTGTCTGTATCTGTTTAAGTGCATTTCTATCTGTTCACGTTTTATGTTTAAACTGCAAATTGAAGGCCTTATCGGCAGCCGAATCTGAAATTGATTAGTGATATGTGTTAATCATAATTTATGTGATTTTATGGCATATTTATTTGAAATGTAATTTGGTATGATTAAATAGATTAAAATAAGTTAAATTACACAAGTTGCATTATTTACAACTTTGCCACTTAGTGGCCCACTTCATGCCATATGTTGAGACTTGAATTATACATTGTTTAGCATCATTTTCTCAGCCATTCCTTGAGTCTTTAGCCGACTAGAGATAGAGAGAGTGAGGAAACTTGAGTTCAACAATTCTAGCTTGGTGATTTGAGGAAATTGAGGGTTGATTGCATGTTTGGACTCCTACACCTAGAATTGGAGACTTAAGGTAGAGATTATACCTTCTTGTTCATGTATTCAAGTTATATGTTGCATGGTTTATGGAAGTCTAGAGATTAAGGTCATGAATTAGCTTAATTTGTTGAATCAAAGCTTAATCTTTGCATGCATGGGTATATTCTTACATTTTGAAGTTGTTCTTCACAAATTTGCCACATGCATGTTCATATTTTGAGTATAGTTCATGATTTTACCATGTTTTTGGAAGAATTAGCTCATTAGAGCATGTAATTGAAGCTTTGAATTGGTTTAAACTCATGCATGTCATGTTTAAGTTATGTTCTTGGAAATTGGTTTGAAACTGAGTTTAATTGAACTACCTTTGGGTTTTGATTTCTCAAATTGATCTTTGAAACATGTTATATTATGAGTTTTGAAGTATTTTTCAGAAAATTAGCCCAAAAGGATCGAATTTGGTATATTGAAACTTGTTTTTGAGCTTGAAGTTCAAATATGGAAATTCCAGATTTTGGACTCACGCTCGAGCGGAGTGACTGGCGCTCGAGCATGAAATTTGTGAATCCAGCACTTTACGATGTTTTACAGCCCGCTCGAGTGGGGTATTGGACACTCGAGCGAGGACTTGTGTCACACGCTCGAGCGGGTATCGAGCGCCCAATCGAGCATGATTTTCACATATCCAATACTTTTGGCATGTTTTACAGTTCGCTCGAGCGGTGTAACTCGCACTCGAGCGGAGTATTTTGTTTGCCTTTACACTCGAGCGGGTAAACCCACGCTCGAGCGGGACCTCTGTTTTTCTGAAAATTTTGAAAATGTTTTTAAAGTACATCTTTGCATCCTCATTCCATCCTAGGCATTCCTAGGCCTAGTTTAAGGCATCTTAATGAGGATATTGATGTAGAACCACACCGAGTCAAGATAGGGATTAAGTTATTATTTTCCCAACTGTGTAGCTTAGTGTGTGTTCACTCTGTAACTGTGTAGGGTTGGCATCCGAGGACGCGTACTAGCTTATCTGTAGCCCAGAACTCTGTGAGTAATAATGTTGTAAAGATATGTTCGAAAATGAATATTTTTTGAATGATCAACTGAACTGTTTTCTGAACTGTTTACTGTTAATTAAATGAATGTTTGTCCTCTATTTTGAATTGTATTGTGGCATCCTTAGCAACTACTGTTACTGTTGCAGAGATTTCTGTCAGTTCCTATATTGGAACTTCTGTTTACTGTTACGATGGCCATTATTGACTTTTCGGTCGTTTAAGACCTACTGTTTACTGTACTGTTCTGCTAATGGATGTACCACATATGACTGTTATGACTGAATGACTGATATATTGATTCAATAAACTGTTTTCGTTACTGTAAGGACATTAATTCTTAACCTCTTTATACATTATGTTATTCATTGGGCTTTAGCTCACTGCTCATATATATATGTAGGTGTACAGGCACCGGACCGTTGCTAGAAGCGTCAGAGTAAACTCCAGTTTTGTCAAGCCAACCACTGTGCCTCATGCGAGGTTCTAAGTCCTTCAAGCTAGGGTTTTTGGGGTGTTTTAGTTTCTCTTTTTTTTTGTATCTGCTTTGTACTTACTGTATAGACTGAATGATACCGTACTGTACTGTTATGGTAGGGATCCGGTCCCTAACCTGAATATCTGTATATGATGTATGTGTGTACTCTTTTGTTCTGAATGTGTATACATATGAAAAGTCTTTTTGCATACAGACTGTCACAGCTTATTGGACATCTTTTAATTACTGTTTTGGCTTCCTCTAGCCCCTGTACTCTGTATTACTGTATTACTGTTAAGTAGACCTTCGGTAATCTCGGATTACTCTCCGGTTACGGTGCTAAACCCATAGGGACAGGTTTGGGTCGTGACAAGTGACCCTTTTATTAGGAGGAGCATTAGCATGTTATGGTGAGCATTTATTATTGTATCATAATTTTTAGGTGTCTTGTCTATTGCATTTATCATCTAATGCAAAAGTAGTACGAACCTTGTTCACATAAAAGAAAGAGCATGATAGTAGCTTCAATGAACTAGAATTGTGTTTAATTATTGATTGTTTTCTAAGGTACTATGGTTGGTTGAATGGAATTTTTTCTTTGATATTTGGTGTTTTCCTGCTTTTTGATTAGATGTGCTCCCATTGAGATTGACTCAATACCTATTTTTTCTGTGATGAAAATAATTTCATCGTTGGATGATCAAGTCCTATAGAAATTGTTTTAGGGGTAAATTCAAACCAATCCGTAAGTCCCTTTTCCCCTGTTATATTAAGTTTTTAGTTCATTATCTAGGTACTTTTTCAGCCTTCCAAATATCCCCCCTCTCCCTCTCTGGTCTGGCTCTGTGAGGCTCTCTATGCATTCTAAAACCACCTTTTTCTTTGTTGTTGCTGTTGCTTTTGTGCAGTTCTACGGCTTTTATTATTCGACTCTCGAAAATGGAGAGCAACGACTCAGTTCTTTTTAATTATGTTCCTATTCATTTATTTGATTCTATAGTCAATTATGTTTAATCTATAGCTGGTGTCTCATAGTGGATTACGGGGATAGGAAATCATCAAGGATGAAAAGGCTTTTACTCAATAAGGCTGGTTGTCCTAAACAATCAATGGGGTATGGCTTTTGGGACAATCAAGGGGCTAAATCCCTATATTACTTTGTGCAATACTCTTTGACAATGCTTGCAATTGATTCCTAGTGCGGCCTTCTAGCATTTTCCTTTTTAATAAGCCACATAGAGATTGTTTTCCTTGATTAGATGACATCATATCCATCATTCTTGACAATGTCACCTCCCAACAAAATTTTACACTTTGACCACATCAGATTCTCACGGGGGAGCTATGTTGTTTAAGATGACTTGCGAACTCTTTAACTATTTTTGAAAGTTCAATTGGGGAAGGATGTGGAAGAACTATCTTTTTCCTAGTTTTAAACTTGAAAAATACATCATTTGTAGCATGGAGATAATTGGTAATGGAGGCTTAAAATTCTCTTGACTCAGCAGAAGATGAAAGTTATATTCTCTCTATTTGTTTTTCTCATGAGAAAAATGAACAGACCTTCCCCCTCTTTAATCCTGGACTTAGATTCTTCACCTGATGACTAAGATTTCTCCCATTTTACTGCTAAAGTTAGAGCCCTAAATTCAGTGAATCATGGTTTAAATGGTAGGGCTGTGGAATAGAACTTTTGCTCATATTTTGTACCCTTTCAATTGTTAAAAAACCTGTATACTATGTATGAAGGTTTCTTGAGTTACTGTTCTCCTTATCTCTTTGAATTGCATGTTTTCTATTAGTTCTTATTCAATGATTTTTATATTCAGGACTCGTATTATTCTTGAAAATGAGGAAAGTAAGATCTGAAAGAGCTTCTTCTGAAATGCGGAAGGTATTGAGTTTATTGTTTTTCTATAAGTTTTCTTTGCTAATGATTTTTAATTATGTAGTTGTTTGTACTAATGACATAACTTTACCTTTTTGTAACTGTGCTGTGTAGTCTATTACAGTCATCCCTCAAAAATATATTATATAAATTTAAGTTATACTGAAGCTCCTTGGTTACTAATGCATTAATGTTTACAAAAACTTTATATATTATGCATATATACATGTATAAATATATATTGCTATAATTGCTACTGTAGAGGGCAAAAATCCATTCTAAGAATATGAACAAGATGAATGTTTGAGGTTCTGTGCAGCAGTGATCCTGCAAAACAAATAAGCGGAAAACACCTTGGGTCGGTTGTGGCATAGCCAGCAGCAGTCGGTCCGATAGATTTCTTGGGAAAGAATTCACAGTAGAGAGCTCAGAGTGCCTTACTAATAGATTTCTCATATCTCTCCCCGTTAAAGTCGGGTAATACTTATACATTGTGTGACTTATCCTCTAAGCTCTATAACTACCTCAAGAGAACATGGTGGCACCACTCCTAAAGCATAGTCAACTCATGTTCCAACTTCCAACATCTTTCTACAAGCTGCCCACTTTCTTAGTTATTAGGGGGTGATCCCCTAACTGTAGGCATGATCTTCCAACAACCATTATGAGTACCTTTACTCACTATAAGCCACATCTGTCAGATATCTGTTAATGCCAACCACATGCAATCTCATCAAGTAGCCTCAGAGTTTGTGGGGCTTGTCCCCGGCATACACGTGTCTGGTGCTTAAAATTTCATCTCCTACTGCTACCATTCAAGGATTTTTTTTCTCTCAATTTTTTTTGTCTGTCAAGTAATGGAATTTTTGATGTTCCACTATCAAACGAAGTTGGTTAGTTAAAGAATTTGCAAATAATAGAATTACAAACACTAATTATTAACAGGTTATGTGTTATGTTTCCTAAATATGTGGGGTCTTGATTTATATTGGGTTTGGGGATATTTCTTTTGTTGTATTGGTATTTTTCAATGATTCTTTTTTAGTCCCTAAACTCCAGAATCCTTAACCTTTAGTGAAGTATTGTTTTCTGTGCAGGTTGCAGGCTTGGCAATTGTGTCTGTTCTATGTTTTACTTCAAGTGCTTTGGTTGCTCTTTTTACTGATATACCCGTATGTACTTGTCTGCTGGTCCTTTAATTATCATTTTCAATTCTCCAACTCTCGTTGCGTTGCTTATTACATTTTTCCCCCCTTTAAAAACTTACACGCTTAATCATGCAGATGCTTTATGACTGGAATCATGAGCATGTTGACGGTGTCTATACCTCTCTTCTGCTGATTTTGTATTACTTCATAGGTATTTGTTTTAACTTCTCTCTTCGTGTTTCACATTACTAAGCATTTCGGCCCGTTCGGGGGTCGAAATTGCGAAATGACCACCAGAATCACCGAAACTTGGCATGGACAGCTTGTTCATGCCTAAACAGACTTGTAGGAACAAACGGGACCTCGATTGGATTTCCAGTTAAAAAATTAGAAGGAAAAATATAAAACACAAGACTTAAATGGCCCGTTCGGGGGTCGAAATTTCGAAATGACCATCGAAACCACCGAAACTTGGCACGGACAGCTTGTTCAAGCCTAAATAGACTTGTAGGAACAAACGGGACCTCAATTGGATCTTCGGTTAGAAAATTAAAAGGAAAATTGTAAAATATAAGACTTAAAAGGCCCGTTCGGGGGCTGAAATTTCGAAATGACCATCGAAACTTGGCACTGACAGCTTGTTCAAGCCTAAATAGACTTATAGGAACAAACGGGACCTCAATTGGATCTCCGGTTAGAAAATTATAAGGAAAATTGTAAAACATAAGACTTAAAAGGCTCATTCGGGGGCTGAAATTGCGAAATGACCACCGAAACCACCGAAACTTGGCATGGACAGCTTGTTCAAGCCTAAATAGACTTGTAGGAACAAACGGGACCTCGATTGGATTACTGGTTAAAAAATTAGAAGGAAAAATATAAAACACAAGACTTAAAAATCCCGTTCGGGGGCTGAAATTTCAAAATGACCACCGAAACAACCGAAACTTGGCACGGATAGCCTTTTCAAGCCTAAATAGACTTGTAAGAATAAATGGGACCTCTATTGGATCTCCGGTTAGAAAATTAGAAGGAAAATTATAATACACAAGACTTAAAAAGCTCGTTCAAGAGCCGAAATTGCGAAATGACAACCGAAACCACCAAAACTTGGCACGGACAGCTTGTTCAAACCTAAATAGACTTGTAGGAACAAACGGGACTTCAATTAGATTTCCGGTTAGAAAATTACAAGAAAAATTGTAAAACACAAGACTTAAAAGGCCCGTTCGGGGGCCGAAATTGTAAAATGGCCACTGAAACCACCGAAACTTGGCACGGGCAACTTGTTCAAGCCTAAATAGACTTGTATGAGCAAACAGCATTCGATTGGACTTCCCGTTAAAAAATTAAAATCAAAATTATGAAGTTCATATTGAGAATTTTTTTTTTTTTTGTCAATCTAATATTATTTTTTCTTTTTTCATGTGACAGATTGGCAATGGTGGAAAATAGTTTGGGCTACATCAAAAGATTTGATTTTGTGTTTTTAGAAATATTTTGACATAGGATTTTGGTAAATGATTTATGGATTAAATGTTTAGCATCAAAATATTTGGTGTTGTATTTTTGCAAATATTTTGACATAAGATTTTAGTAAATGACTTGTTGGTTAGATGTTTAGCATCAAAACATTTGGTTGTGTTTTTGAAAATATTTTGACATAGGATTTGGTAATGTATTTATAGGTTTGATGTTAATAGTTTGTAAGTACTTTGGTATGCATGTTTTAGATTGCCAGAGAATTGTAATTATGTTTATTGAGATTTTTTATAGCTATTAATTTTGAATTATTATGAATGTCTTGAACAGGTGTATTATTATTTACATTACATTTATGTATATATTGTGCACAGGAAAACAGGTATTTTGGATTATTTTGAACATGAAAATTATTGAAATCAAAATTTGTGTAGTGAATTTTTAGTGATAAGTGGTATTTTGGTCGCTGTTAATATATTTGGCGACAACATATTGTTTTTGTCGCTAAAAGTTAGTGGTTATTCCAAGAACTTTTAGCAACCAAAACTTACTCGTCGCTAAAAACGTGATTTTTAGCGACCAAATTAATTTCGTCGTTAAATAGTACTTTTGGCGACGCATTTATTTGTCGCTAAAACTATATAGCCTATCCAAATTTTAACCTTTTAGCGACAAACTGTAATTTTATAGCAACAAAATATATGATTTTTGGCGACCAATTTTGCTTGTCGCTAACTGTCTACATACGGTGACAATTTCTGATTTCGTCGCCAATACTTTTAGTGACAGGCCTTTGGCGACCAATTTTTGGGTCGCCAAATGTGTTTTTTGTTGTAGTGATTGAGCATGAAAAATATGATCCATGTAAAATTGTGGCTAGAATCCATGCTTGTGACCATCATTTGTACAATTTGAGTTGAAATGGAAGTTATATCTCACATGCATGTACCATTCATAAGAGGTATGAGCTTGAATGCATGAAATTGTTATGTTGAAAGTGAATTTGGTATAGATTGGGACATGCATGTGATTAATTTGTGAAATTAAGCTCCATTGTGTTGTAATTTAGTGTTTGTACCATGTTAGTACATATATATATGAAGTTTGAGCCAAAATTATGAGTTTGGAACCTTTGGAGGTCGAATTAAGCTCAAGAACAAATTCTGGAAAACCCAGAATTCTTGATGTCCACTCGAGCGGGGAAACCGCCGCTCGAGCGTGAATTACGAGCTCCCAGCATATTTTGCAGACATAGTGTCCGCTCGAGTGAGGAAGTTCACGCTCGAGTGGGGAGCTATGTAGATAGATCTTTAGCTCGAGCGGCTGGGTTGGCACTTGAGCGTGAAATGGATGTAACTAGTACTTTTGTAGACCTTATGGGTCCGCTCGAGCGGGGACCCTGTTTTCTAAAATTTTGAAAAGGGCTTCTGTGTTTCGTTTTCTGTTCTCTTTCACTCCTAAGTACTCTTAGGCATACATTGAGCATTGTAATTGAGTTAAAGAGATAAGAATGAAGCCTAATGAGGAATATGTGAATTAAAGAATGGATTGAATCGTTTGTGACTCATATGTGCTATATGATGTGTAGGGTCAAGCTCCAGGGCAAATCCACAAGCCGATCACTGTGAGTAATGTCTTAACAAGATATATGAGATATGTTATTGTCCAATTGTTTACTTCTATGTAAGTTTTGTAAGTTCATTAATTTGAATGGTGGATAACGATTGACATAAATGATTGGGCTAAAGGCCGATTGACATGAATGATTGGGCCAAAGGCCGATTCACATAAATGATTGGGCCAAAGGCCAATTGACATGAATGATTGGGCCAAAGGCCGATTGACATGAATGATTGGGCCGAAGGCTGATTGACATAAACGATTAGGCCGAAGGCCGATTGACATAAACGATTGGGCCGAAGGCCGATTGATATAAACGATTGGGCCGAAGGCCGATTGAAATAAATGATTGGGCCGAAGGCTAATTGATACAAGTGATTGGGCCAAAGGCTGTCTGTTGTAACTGTTTCAAAGATTACTTATGTATCTTCCTTATTGATATTATTCACTGGGCTTTCGCTCACGCTCATTCATGTACATGTAGGTGAGCCAAGGGACGTCCAGAACTAGTCTCGGTGAAATTGTGAGAAACAGTCAGAGTTTTGAGGAGTCAGCCCAAACGTCTCACACACGAGACTGTCTTCGCATTTTTGAGGAGTCAGCCCAAACGTCTCACACACGAGACTGTCTTCGCATTTGTCCTTTGTTCATAGTTTTGTTATGTTGGCGAAAGCAATGGACTACTTTTGTATATAAGTCTTGGGTTTGACTAACTTAAACTTGTATGATCCTGTATGTACAGTGTTCTGTGTTAGTACACATTTCGATGTGAGTTATTAACATATGAATGTTTGGAATGTTATGGTGTGCATATAAGCACAGCTCTATGGATAAAGTTTTAAATTTGCTTCCGTTTGGCCCCTTTACTCTGATGAGTTTTGTTTATTTGGTTTGAGGCCGTAGGTAATCTCGTGATTATTGGCCGGTTATGGCCTTAACCCATAGGGGCGGGTTCGGATCGTGACACATGTAGTAGCTTCTTCTCCAATTTTTTTTTCCTATTATTCCAATCAAACCATTCCAAATTCCCAATTAGCAATTTATTAAGAATAATAAATGAACAAGTAAGGTATATTTAAAACAATTGCAGACATAGAAGAACCAGTTCCAAGTTACCATTGGAATTCCGTTTCTTAATGTTAACCACAACAGCAGCTCTATTGTCCCAAATCCACTTGAAATCTACGGCTGCTTTCCATTGAGGTTTCACAACTGAACCCAAAATAACAAAAACAAAGTTAAACACCAAACAAAGAAGAAACACTCTGCTTGGTTAGATGCTAATAGAAGCAAAAAATTCTTCAATGCCACTACCTTTTTCATTGGGGATTAAAGAGGGATTGGTTTGGATGGTCGTCTTCCCGCCCAAGCCCAAGCAGCATTGCAAGTGCAATCCCATCGCTTCAGCCTGTGACACTGTTTTTGTACTTAGAGACTGCTCTTCTTCCACCGATTTTATCATGTTTTTGTTTTTGTTTTAAATTTTTTGAAAAAGGAATGCTACATCCGCCTAATTTGATGTGGCCCGAATTGTTTGAATTTGTTCATATCGGTCATTTGGATGATACGATAACGAGCAAAGAAGACAAGAGTGATGAGCGCGATAGACAATGGTGAAGCTGGTCATCTAAGCAATCGTCTATGAGAGGGAGATTTCTGTAATCTCGGCTTGGGTCGCGGTTCTGGCCGGGCTGAAAGTGGTCCAAGCGTATTTCGACCGAGCTGGGCTAAGTCGTGCCGAGAGGAAGCTTGATCGACCGAAGTCCAGACCAGAGTTGGTCGAGATGAACCTCTACCAGCTTGTCTTCTCTTGTTTGCTCGTTTTAGCTCGGTGATCGTGATCTGCCGTAGACTGGCCTAACTTGGCTGGAGCACAGTTGCACCGGAGTGCTGCTGAGCTCGGTAGTGATGGTGCTCGGCGAGGAGTATTGTTGGGCTCGTTAGGCAGCACGGTCGAAGGAGGCCGGGATGGTGCTACCGGGCTGTTCGTTCCCGCTAATGTTGTCTGGCGGTTTGATTAGGTGGTGTTTAGCTGGATTTGCGCTGACAGATGAGAGAGCAGCTCCACGTGTCAATAGACGAATAGGTGCAGAGGTGAACGCAGAAAGTATACAAGCATGACTGCGGCCCCCATGCTGTGGATGGAACATCATTTGGTGAGAAACACTCATTGTGATATATCTCTCTCTTTCTCTCTCTCTTCCTGAGTGTGTGTGCTAACTTGACCGTCAGAGGGGTTTTCTGGTCACACATCGCCGAGTAGCTCACCGCCGTTGTGCTCGCAGGTCGATCGGATAGACAAGGAGCTAGGATGAAAGGAGTACAGGCTCTGCGGAATATTTGCTCCCCGTACAATCTAGTTAGGACAAACTCAGGCAATTTGAATAACACCAAATTCAGAAAATAAATCATTTAGGTTACGTTTGGTAGAGTTTTCTAAATATGATTTGAGAATATGAGTTATATTTTGAGTTTATGAGTTTTGGAATTATTATTTGAGTGTAGAAAATTTGTTTGGTAAAAGAGTTTTGAAAAGAGTAGGAAATTTTTTATGTGAGATATGGTATCTGATACAAAAATTTACAACTTAAAAATCTATTAAAACCTCATAAAAAATTCCAAAAATATTGTTTTATTAAAAATATAAAAAAAACACACAAGTGCAAAAAAAAAAAAAAATGGCATTGTAGAGGTCAACTGGCCGGACATCCGGTAAGCCAAATTTCAAAATTTAAAAGTCCGCCTGGAATGAGTTTTTCAAAACAAGAGGTGGAATTAACTTTCCAAAACTCAAACCAAACGTTATACTAGAGTATAAAGGTGGAACTATAATTTCAAAACACTTCCAAACACAGCCTTAATTTTTGTAAATTACTCTATACCTTAAAGTTTTTTTAAAAAATATAATAAATTTCATAATTTCGAATAATTATGTTGAGCTGTCCAAAATTTTAGGATTGGATTTTCCTCATATTTATATTTCAACTTCAGTGAATTTGAGTGGCTTGTGAAGCCTTCCAGGAGTTCTGCATTAATGATCTGAACCATTCAATTTATAAGATTCTCAATGTACATCTTTTATGAAAAAATTATATTAATTCTATAATGATAACCTTTTCATTTTATCATACAGGCCAAGTTTGACATCTCTCAAAAAAGACAAAAAGTCAAAAAGTTACTCAAAAAGTTAAAAAATTATCACTATTCACCAAAAAAACATATTAAAAAATTAATTTTATACCAAAAATACAACTCATCAATCACAATAAGTCAGATCTGTGCTGCGGTTCAAAAGAAAAATTGCATAGTGTAATTTTAACACACTGTTGTTCGGCCCGTGGGGGCCCATCACGGGTCCCGTTTTGATAATCTGAACCGTTTAATGTGTAGAACTCGTCGAGTACTATACGTCTATAAAAAATCACGTTGATTGGATATTGATAACTACATGATCAAATCAGTTTTGTATAAAAAAAGATGGTGTTATAGTTAACGGTTGGAAAAAAAAAAATCTGATCAGATAGCTATCGATATCCGATCAACGTGATTTTTTACATACGTATAGTACTCGATGCGTGCTACATATTGAACGGTTTAGATTATAAAAACGGGACCCGTGATGGCCCCCACTAGCTGAAAAGCACCGTCCAGTGAAATGCCTGAAAAGTAGACAATTATTTCTTACCATCTATTCAACCTGCACATGAAGGGCAATCGTACAACCCAAAAAACAAATATTCTTCTATACGCTAATTTATACAATTTTTTAATACACATTTTTCCATAAAAAGTCAAAAAATTAACCCAAACAATCATATTTTTTTCTTCAACTTTTTAGTTTAAAAAGTTAAAAAGTACATTTATTTAAGACACCCCAAACAATTCCTAAATCTTTCGTAATTTTTTAATTTTTAATTTTTTTAATAGTAGAAAACAACCGTTGAATAAGGGTTTACTAATGTTGAACATCTTAACTTGACATGTGAAGTTGGCTTATTGTCTATATATATGAGCAGTACATCTCGTGTGATAAGTTAGAAAAATTGTGTATGTAAAAAAATTTGAGTGATCAAACATAAATAATTAGGGGCTGGCTTCTCCAGTCTGTGATCGAATTGGAAGGTATTGTTAGGTCTGTAGAGATCTATCACGAATCCTGTATCGATAATCCGAGTTGTTCAATATGTAAAATTTGTCAAGTATGTCTATAAAAAAAATCATGTTGATCAGATATCGATAGATATTTCATCGGATCAGATTTTTATCAACCGTTTATTTTTTTACCATATATTTTTTTATACAAAACTAATTTGATCACATAACTATTGATATCCGATCAACGTAATTTTTATAAACAAATAGTACTCGACAAGTTTTACACATTGAATGGTTCAGATTATCAAAACGGGACCTGAGCCCCCACGTGCCCAACAGCACCCTCCAATCCGACACGGACTGGAGGTAAGCCAAACCTATATAATTATATGATCAAATCATATATAAATATATTATATTGAATTGATAATTTATTCTTAAAAACATATAGGTCGTAATAGATAAAAAAGATTTGATAGTATAACAATTAATATTTGATCAATTTAAATTTTTGCATAAATAATTTTAGAGGAATTACTTATCAATTGGGCAGAAAAAAAAATAAAAAATAAATAAAAAATTTACACAAATATGGACTTACACCCCTATAGCTTTTCACTTGCACCCCACTACAAAATCACTTGCACCCTCTATATTTTTGTAATTTTTTTTCTCTGTTTCACTGTTAAGTAATTCTCCCAATAATTTTTTAAAAAAAATTATATAAAATAAATGATTTAAATCATTGAAATAAGTTTATAGAATATAATAACGGATCAATTTCATTATAAAATTGAGATTTTAAAATTTAGACATATTCGTACAGACACTTGTTATTAAGATTATTTAAAAACATTAATATTAGCATTCATTTTTAAATTACACATATTTTATTCAATAAGTTTAGAAACATAATTATCAAATATAAAATGGGACACATGCTTCTTACATGAGGTGAGTCCCACATGTAAGCTCTATACTATGTGAACTCCAGCCTATGTGAGAGTTAGGGGTGTGCGCGGTGCGGGTCGGTGCGGTTTGAGAGAAAAATAGAAACCGTATGGCGGGTGGCGGATTGATAAAAGTGTCACTAGAATTTGCCATTTTTCTTATCAAAAATCGGCGGTTCGATTGGCAAATAATGACGGATTTGCCTTGGCGGTTCGGGCGGATTGGCGGTTTATAAAAAATATAATTCAAATTTCAAATCTTAAATCAATGAGTAAAAAAAAGACGAGCGATACCGTGATGTTAAGCATCTTGCGAAGCTTTCTTCTGATGCAGCAAGTGTAGCAACAACATGATAATATCAACGACTATGCCATCAATTCATTACAAGCATTTGTGGAAGCTACAATGATCAAATACAATATATAAAATTAATATCATTAAGGGTT
Source organism: Camellia sinensis (assembly GCF_055761805.1). Taxonomy (NCBI): domain Eukaryota; kingdom Viridiplantae; phylum Streptophyta; class Magnoliopsida; order Ericales; family Theaceae; genus Camellia; species Camellia sinensis. The sequence continues at coordinate 186,361,066 of NC_138963.1, read as the reverse complement.
TACAATATACTGAAAATGTTTACTGTTGAAAAGTATTTAGATTGAAAAGTGAGCTGATGCAAGTTTGCAACATAGCCAGAAAAAAAAAGATTGAAAAGTGAATTGGAATCCAACTTTATTTTGGATTATTGACGTCTTGAATTCCCCTCGAGTAGTAATGTAATACTATATTCTAAGGTATAGAACAACAAGCAAACTTAAGTAAAAAAGAATTTTTAGAATCTTATAAAACATGATTTAATAGCGGTGCGGGTTGGTGCGGTTTGGAAGAAAAATAGAAACCGGCGGATTGATAAAAGTGTCACTAGAATTTGCCATTTTTCTTATAAAAAACTGGCGGTTCGAATGGCAAATAATAACGAATTTGCCTTGGCGGTGCGGCTCGGTGCGATTTTGGCGGTTTCGGCGGTGTCGGCGATATTATGCACACCCCTAGTGAGAGTTATATATCACATTCTGTATTTGATGGTTGTGTCCTTATCATTACTCTATTTTATTCTTAATTTTATTAAACCTTTAAAATTTTAAATTTTTTTGGCATCAACTCATAAATTCCAAAATCAGAACTTATAGGTCAACTAGTACCACAATTATTTTAATGAACATACAAGTTCTTATTTATATAAATTGACATATTTATTACTATTTTTATGATATGATCAATTTGAAAACTTCCACCTTAATTTTAATTGTTTGTCACATTTCAAAAAAATAAACTAGAAGATTTTGTAGTTATATTGATGATTTGGACAAGCCATATTTCACATTTAATTCATCCAAAATGTAGCATGCCCATTTTGAAAATCAAACCACATTTCACATAACACATTTTAAAAACATACACTAAAAGATTTTTCTTATCACATTACTGGTTTGGACAAACCACACTCCTCCACATTCAATTCACCCAAAATGTAACATGTCCATTAACCCTTATGCCACATTTCATGTTCAATCCACTCAAAATGTAGCATGTTCATTATGGAAATCAACCTTTATGTTACATTTCAAAAATTACATTCTATAAAAAATTTAAAAAATGTGAAAAAATGAGCCCAACAATTAATAAGGGCAAAAATATTTTAACGTGACACAATAATATATTAAATAGGATTTTATAGAAAATGTTTTTAAATCAATAAGACTTACTGGTCTGTAAAAATAAAAAATAAAAAGAATTTCATAATATATAGATTTTTGAAATGAGATTTCAAGTATTTTTTTTTTTGATCAGTCTCAAATCTTTTATTAAATTCAAATTTGATGAAAATTTGATACATATGGTGTTCCAACCATTTCACCAAATTTGTATTAAATGAAGGAAGCCTACCTTTTTCATCAAATAAATGCAGCATTTATTCTTTCATCAAATTTTGTAAGTGATCGTTGGTGGACGACCGGATGAATGACTAGTCAGTCAACTGGATAAACGATCGGCCGCACAATCGGATTAGAAAAAATTTGAAGAAAATTTACATTAGGTCGATCAACTGTAAGAACATCCTCCCGATTAACTATTTGTTTGATGAAAATTAAAAATTTAACGTTAAAATATTTGGTGTGAAATGAAACTTTTAACTAAAATATTTACTCAAATTCGATAATAATAATAAAAAAAGAAATTAGTACGCGTTGATGATGCTCTTATGCCTGAGAGCATCTCCAATGGTTTGCCATTAGAGCTGCTAAAGCTATAATATAGCAGCTTTGAGGAGAAAGGGTTCTCCAATGGTGAGATATAGCAGCTGTTAAAAATGGCAAATCCCAAACCAGTTGCCAAGTTTGACAACAACTTTGGCAAATGGCAAATCTGCCAGTTCACCCAAAACCAACTGATATTCTTCCTTCCCTCCCTCATTTTCTCATCCGTTTGTAGAAAAACTCAAACAAAAACAGAACAATTTTTCATTTGCGAAATTCATAATTTTTTTTTACAACAATTTTTTTTAAAACAGAAATTCACTAAATCAATAACATTCAACTAAAAATTTGAGGAGATGGACAACAACATTCAAACAACAACAACATTTAAACAACATTCAACAAAATCAAAATTATTCTCAGAATAACATCTAAAAATCGATTCCCAGATATCTTCATTAGGATCTCAAAGATTTGATTTTTACTCTAATAGATTGATATTAAAAAAATAAAAAATAAATATATCATACCTTGAGGTATAGAGACCGAGAGGCTTCATCGATCAGTGACTGAGAGGCTTCATCGATCGGTGACTAAAACCAAGAGGCTTCATCGATGGAGACCGAAAGAGGTATAGAGACCGAGAGGCTTCATCGATCGGTGACTGAAACCAAGAGGCTTCATCGATGGAGATCGAGAGAGGTATAGACAGAGATAGAAAGATATATATATATATATAGAGAGAGAGAGAGAGAGACGGTTTAATTGATCAAGAGATATAGAGAGATCAGTGACTGAAACCAAACGGTGGAGAGAGATCGATGACTGAAACTAGATCAGTGGAGAGAGATCGGTGATTGAAACTAGACGGGGTAGAGAGATCGGTGAATGAAAACTAGATCAGTGAGAGAAAGAGGTGAGAGTGAGGGACACAGACTTTGCCATAGAGGTTTGATTTGGAAGATCTGAGGAGATAAGATGAGATGAGAAAAAAGGACAGAGAGATGAAGATCGGTAAGGGGAATGAAGAGAGAGCAGAGAGATAGAGAGAGATATTGGTGCCATAGAGAGGAAATGACTCAGTAGGAGGGGGTATATAGATAGATAGATATTGGAATCCACATGAATTGTTCTAGATAGATAGATAGATGAGCCGTTGGATTATATAATCCAACGGTGCTATTTTGTTATCGAAATGCACATGAGTTTGAGCAACGACTCTTTTTCTTCCTCTTTCAAACAATAGTTATAAATTAACGGTCATTTTTTATAAACGGTCATATTTTGTATTTCTATAAATAAAAACCCTTAATCTCAATTTCATTTCATACCAAACATTTCAAATTTCATTTTTCTTTTCTCTTCTCTTTATCTGAATTTTATTTCACACCAAACTTCACAAATTATTTTCTTCTTAGTTTTTTCACACAATCACTGTGGAAGGTTCATCAAAAATAAAGAGAGGAAAATCATTCACCCCTCAAGAAGATGTGGCAATTTGTAGAGCTTGGTGTCACATTACTGAAGACCCAATTGTTGGGAATTCATAATCTCATGCTCATTTTTGGGGAAGAATTTTTGAAAATTATTGTTTATTGCAGAATGATCACTCAAGAACATAAGTGTCTATCTCATCTCGATGGGGTATAATCATGAAATGTTGCAACAAATTTCGTGGGTGTCTAGCGCAAGTCGAAAATCTACATCCAAGTGGGGCGTCACAAGTTGATAAAGTAAGATTTCATTTCCATTTATTATGTTAGTTTTTTTATTTATTTATTTTGTCTTACATTAAAATTAACTAATTAATTAATTTAATATTTTATTGATATAGATACTTCAAGCAAAATTGTTATACCATCAAGATGAAAACAAACATTTTGTTTTTGAACATTGCTGGCCAATTTTGCAAAATAATATCAGGTAGCAAGATGTAACTCCTACGAACACGGTGAAGTCAAGAATACATATACCATTTCCCCCTAATTCAACCCCCGATTCCCCTATGGATAACTGCATTTCTCTTGAAGATGACACCAGTCCAAGTGTTGGTAACAATCCAACTGTTGGTGAGTGCAGTGTCTCTGCAAAAGGTAAAAGGCCGATGGGTAGGAAAACTGCAAAAGAATTATTTTGAAAAAATTAAGTCGTTCAAGCTGAAGTTCAAAAAATGAGCACACAATTGGACACATTTAACCAATACCTTGCTGAGAAGGAAAAGAAAAAAGATGAAAGAGAAGAAAAAAAGATTCAGGCACTGCAGGAGATAAAAGAACTTAAGATGAGAAAACATGACTTTGAGATCAGAAGACAAGAACATATGATAATGACTACGGACATTTCTCATTTGGATCTTCAAACGAAAGCGTATTACACAATGCAAAAAAATGAGATTTTCGTCAAGTGGTCCTCAAATGTTAGCAGCCCAAATTACTATTTCTTCTTGTCTCCTGATGAATAATTACGGGATAATGTAATGAAATTTTCGCCAAGTGATACGCATATTTTTATTTTGTAATGAAATTTCATATTTGTTTTTATTTTTGAGTATTTTCTACAAAAGAATGTAATATTATTTTTGTAATGTATAATGTAGCAAAATAGTTTAGTATAATTTAATTTTTTTCAAATGAAAGCAATAAAAAGATAAAATTTATTTATTTATTTATTTTTCCAATTTTTCAATTTTTTTTATTTTTCATATTTGTCTAGTCGGGAATAATATAAATATATAATTTTTTTTACAAACGGTTAAAAAAAAGTCACAAAAGATAAAAAAAAATAAAATAAAATTACAAAAAAATCTATATCCAAACAACACCTACAAATTTAGAGGCAAAATTGGTTAAAATTTGTCAAAATAATAAATGACCATTAAAATATTATTGTTATAATTCGACAAAATAATATTATTTATTATCAAATTAAAACAATAATAATAACAATATAACAATAATCATTGAAGAAGCTCGGTAGAGGAGGAATAATATGAACTAATGAGAAATTGTGAGGATCCGAATCGTACCTGACAAGGCACATCTCAGCCGTCAAAATGAAGAGAGAGAAAACACAACAGAAGCAACTATCTGCCGTACGATTAGTTGTTAAAAAATTCAATGTCGGCAGCCCAACCCGTAACTTGGACGCCATAAATAGGGTTTACAGGTGCTTGTTTACGTTTCGCAGAAGCATTCTTTGTTCTGTTCCATTCGATTCAAGAAAAGTAGAAGTAGTAGTAGTTTTCTCGTTCCTAAATTCTAATTCTCTCTCTCACGTTTCGGTACGCGCCTCCTCATTCTTTTCTTCTGCATATATTGATTGATATTGATTTTGATCTTTAATTTGTTCAACTGTTTCTGTTTCTGTTTCGGTTTAAGAAATTTGTACCGGTTCTGCCACTATTGGTAGCAATTGAGAGAGCATGTAGTTGTATATGCTGTCTGTTTGGTTGCTGGGAAAACCCCGTGGAAAAGGAAGGAAAATCATATATTGGGTCACCATGTTGGAAGCCCTAACATTCGAGATTTTTAAAACTATTTGTTTCGCATTCTGCTTATTTTTCTTGGCATGAATTAGGGGGAAAAGTAGTTGGAAAGGTTTAAATTGGGAAGAACTATGGTTTTTCCCCCAATTTGTGTTGCCCTTTGTTGTATGATTAGGGAGGGTTTTATAAACAATTCTGTATTTTTGTTCAAATCAGATGGCTCGTACAAAGCAAACTGCTCGTAAGTCTACCGGAGGCAAGGCGCCGAGGAAGCAGCTTGCTACCAAGGTTCTATTCTGTTCTTTATTTTTTTTTATTTTGATTCTATTGTGGGTATTGTAATGTTTGTGAATTAGGGAATTTGTACTGTCTACTTGTTTTTTTTGAAAACATAAAAAACAAACTTTGTTGTGATTGTTTCTTTTAGGCTGCTCGCAAGTCTGCCCCAACTACTGGAGGAGTGAAGAAGCCCCACAGATACAGACCCGGAACTGTTGCTCTTCGGTTAGTGGATGGTGCAAAACTGCTGCTTATACAATCAGAAAATCTATTTCGGTGTTAGTAAATGCTAATTTTGTATTATGTATTGTTTGATGCAGTGAAATTCGCAAGTATCAGAAGAGTACTGAGCTCCTGATCAGGAAATTGCCCTTCCAGAGGCTTGTTCGTGAGATTGCTCAGGACTTTAAGGTGATTGATCTGATCAATGTTGTTATTGTCCCCTTGGTTACTTGTTTTTCACATCTGGTGTATGATATATTGTGTAAAATTAAATTCGGCACGTGGGTGTGTGTCCTTGTTTTGTTACGAATACAGTATAATAGAACCTATATCTGGTTTTGCCATTTTAATTTGTAGCGAATAAAAACAGTTCGTATGGCCAGGGATTATAAAATAGCAGTTATTGATTATGAAACCATTGTCAAATCCTATTCAGCAGAATATTGAGGTAGTTATGGCAGAACGGAAGTTTTGCTTTGTCACCATTTTTTTCTCAGTAGAAACCCAAGAAAGACAATTGAGAACATAGTGTTTTAGTTGATTTGGGTGTTATGTGGTAACATTGCAAATATAGAATAGAATTTGCAATCCACTTTTTTAAAGTTATGGTGGCTGGAATTTTGTTTTTTTGTTTTTTGTTTTTTGTTTTTTGTTTTTTTAAAGTTAGTTATTGGATTTTCTTTTGGTGCAGACTGACTTGAGGTTCCAGAGCCATGCAGTCTTGGCCCTGCAGGAAGCCGCAGAAGCATACCTTGTTGGGTTGTTTGAAGATACCAATCTCTGTGCAATTCATGCAAAGCGTGTCACAATTATGCCCAAGGACATTCAGCTCGCAAGGAGAATTAGGGGTGAGAGGGCTTAGTTTTTCAAAGTAAATGTTGGGGTTCCAACTGAAGCTGATTGTTGTTGATGATGGGTATTTTAGTAGAAGCTTTAGGATTTTGTCTTCTTCAATACCATATATTGTGTTCTGTCAGAGGATGATTGATAGATACTAATGGTTGTGGATTGATTTGCACGGTACTCTTTATCTTCTTTCATTTTGTTGGGCTTGTCTAATTTCTGACTTCTTTTAATCCCATTCTAATCAAATTTTTAGCTTGCTTTGTGTATTATGCACAATGAGCTTTAATTGGGTGATGGAGTGACATAGGTTCAGGATTTTTATTCATCAATGCCTTTCCTCTACATTTGTTTGCAATAGTTTAGAATCAGTAGTTGCAGCTTACCAAACTGATGGTAAATTAATTGTGTGCCAAGGATAAAGAAGAAAGTGAGTCACAAGAAGCAAATGATGTTCCAGTTGCAACTAATACCACCATTCAAATTGTTGAAGCTTAGAGAGAGTGAAAAGATGTAGAAAAACATGGGATTGAATGTGCTGTATGTCAAAGCACAATTGGAGGCCCATCAAATCCCAATGTATTCTGTGACGGGTGTGAGACCTTAAGGTCCACACCACTAGCTAACTAATTCTATTGCTACCTCTATCTGGTCACCGCACCTGTGGTTCCACGAAACCAGCCATCGACAGCCAGTGAGCCTATGTCCTTGTCCTTGAGGTCTTCTTCACCGACCCAGATAGAAGAGATGCATTGATTGTTCTATGGTTCTTCACTGACATCTCGACCGTCAATGAAGCTGTCGAAACTCGAGTGTTTACATATATATACAAGTTGAAGCTATACAAGTTGAAGCGACTCTGGAAAGTTGAAAAACAAGCATGTGAAAGATATTTCTGAGAATTATTTTCCTCTCCAATTTTCTTCCTAACTTCAACCTTCAACATCATCATCTAGATTTAAAGCCGTGGCAACCCATAACATAAATACGCTTCCAAAACAAAAAAGAAAGATATTTTTTACTATTTTTATTATGAAATTATGATGGAATTATGGTGTTAAGAGAAGTTAGAATTTAGAGACGAAGTAGGCAACCAAAGATGGAGAGAATTTTTATACTTTATTATGTTGGCCTGAAAGCTAATTTATAGATTATATCTTACATATACAAACGAAAAAGTTATCAAGTCTAACCGTAGGTTTTTTTGATTTTCCAAAGGCTAGAAAAAAAAAAGTTCTATTATAATAAATACATTGGATACAAAAAGTCTAAACAACAATAATTATAATGACTTTTTAGTTCATGTCTTTTGACAATCTTTTACAGTTTCTATAATTATATACACTTCTACAATTACTTCATCATTTTTCATAGTGACTAGTGATTCCTCTAGCTCTCTTTTTCTCTCTTTGTCGTGGTATGACCATGACTAGCTTGTAAAAAAAATTATAAAAAAAGAAAAAAAAAAGAAAAGTCGAAACGGCGCCGTTTTAAAGCGCAACAGGAAACAAGAAGAAACGTGTACAACAGTGACCCCGCTTCCATTTACATAATGCGTTGCACAATATTTCTATTTTGGTTGTGCTTCAATTTCTGAATTTTGAGACAGATTTTCACGGAGCATGAATAATGAGAACATAACATTGGTTTTGTTTGTAAAATTAAACACCCCCAATTTTTATTTATTTTTTTTATACGTAGAAATTTATGTTTGAAGCCTTTACAAAGGTCAGTAAAGACGCTTTGTTTTCAGAGAACAAACTGAAATGCTATCTCTTCCATTATGGTACCTGCCTTTGCATCTCAGGTATAATTTTCTTGACCTTGTTTTCTTAGTTCATGGCAGAAATTCAAACACTTATTGTGTTAACACGAGATCACGGGTAATGGATTCTTACTTGATTCTCATTGATTCTTGCGTTTTACAATTGTTTATGCATTATTTATACATGCTTTTAGGTTACTGTCATGAAAGTGACTTGGTACAAAGAAGATGGATAGTGTTATAAATGTTCCATGGGGCACTGTCAAAAGTGTAGTCATCCAACACACATTAGAACATGAATTGAGTGCTTCATTTAATGTGTATGCAATTCCCATTCTTGTGCTTGGTATGACAAAGGTAAGAGAGAATTTATCATTCTATTGGAATGTGCCTAATCCAGCTTCACTCCAGCAACAAGGGTCACAATGGCAACTATAATCCCTTCGCCCTTCTAGCTCATCATCTTCCTCTGGTTCTTCTCTCATCTAACATGCCCCATCTTGATTTCTGTTGTCGCTCTGTCAATCCAACATCTTCCTATACTTACTTCTACCTCAGATCAACAACAATTGACCATCATGACCATTTGCCACACATCTATCTTCCTCCTTTCCTATGCCCTAGATCAGCACTTACCTCATCATCAACAATAGCCAACCATATTAAGACCCATTTTATGGTTGACCACTGCCTGCCAACCATATTAAGACCCATTTTCTGGTTGACCACTGCCCACAACCATCATCTTCTTCATTTTGGTACCCTTGTTGCCATCATCATTTTTGGTGGCTTGAAGCCCCGTCAACCTCCAATCACCATGCACTGGCTTGAAATTGCCTTCCTCTCTTCAGTCTTACCTTTACCCATTCTGGTGACTCGAAACCATTGACCTCCAACAAGCATGCACTCAACTTGACATCATATTACTCTTCTTCAATCTTACTTGTACCCATTTCACAATCATCACTTCCAGCAACCTAGAGAATTCCATGTCTGCAAGTATGCAAGAATCGCAATCATCTTTTGATCCCTAATCACTCTATATCTGCAAGCAAACAGGGAAAGAGAGAGGTTCTTCCATTGTTCCCTCATTCCCATTCTGGTCATGGTTGTCGATAGCATTCTACATTAGTCCCACGACTAGATTGCTTCAATAAGAGGAAAAAAGAGTTATCAAGGTACAAACAAGCTAACCACGTCTATAAAGAACATAGGTGGCTTTTCTTAGATTGTAACCATTTTTTTTGGGGAATTTGTTTTTGTTGTTTGGTCCTTTAGGGTCTTCTTGTTTTTATTTTACTCTATATGTTGTTTGTTTTATCTTAATATAACTAGTTTTCATCTTTCTCCCAAAAAAAAAAAAAAAAAAAAAGAAGAAGGTACAAACAAGCTCTCTTTGAAGGTTACACAATTAGACAAATCAGACGAGGAGAAAACAAGGAACATGCTCATCATGGGGATGACCCATGCCATGAGTCAAAAACGATAAATAACTAGGAAAGCATTTATTATCCAAATCAAGCATATTGTATCAACTCAGCTACAGTAACAAAATTGTCATGTAACTGGCTATAGGTAGCTAAATTTGTAGGGTAAAGATGATCCACAAAAAGAAAACTCGGCAAAATTTGGATCAGTAAAGAATTAGAAAGTGCAAAACAACAACAGGAGATGGGGCATTCAATTCCATTCAACACCAATATTAGCTCTTACAAGCATCCAGACAATCACCTTGCCACCAGGTAACTCATGAGTTTGGTTGCATACTCATCCTCAGATCTTCAAACAAACATTCGTTCACTAACATATTCACTTTCTCAAGCTAATTAATTTCAGAGTTTGATAATCCATCAACCAATAGTCTTTTATTATGTGCATAGAAAACCAAGGTCACTGCTTAAGTTTATGGTAGTGACTTGTTACTGTTACAACACAGTCGGAGCATTAAAAAATGGTGGAAAGAAAATCCATCAAAATGATGATTGTCAATAGGTTTGTTGTAGGAACACAAATATGTGTTTGGACTTAAACTAGTTCCAACAGCCGAGCTAAAATATTTTTATTAACTACTGTTTGATCCTCATTTCAAGAAATTCAACTGGCAGTCCAAGCAACCTGGATGAAATAGCTGGAACCAAATTATATTTAGTTCTTCAGCGTATGCCACCTACAATGGACCAGGAAAGGTACCATTCTCCCTTTGCTCATTCCATCTGTCTACCTGCATCCATACAACAAGTAGTCAACTTTTAACTTTAGCACCATTACAAGATTGAAGTCCAAAACACATCATAATGTTTTTCTTGAATCCTGCAATTTGATCAGTTTTAAAAGAAGACAATAATTTTGTTATAGTCATATGACTCATATCAACATGGTTGAAATAAATTCCAAGAATGATAAGGTTGTGACAGTGTGCAAAAGCAAAAAAAGGTGCATACCCATTCTCCGGGGCAAAGAGCCCTGTAGTATTTTGCAAACTTGTCACACTCAGGAGCACCTTCTCCTTTTGCAGCTACACACCTGAAAAGACCCCAAAAAATCAAGATGCTTATTGGGAAATAAAAAGGTAGTGGGCCCAAGATGGTCAACGAATCTGTAGGGTTTAATAAAAACTCTAGGACTAGATTGACTCACCGATGATACTCAATGTATCGGGTAAAGCAATGTCTAGTTTGATTTGTAGTTGGGAAACGGAAATCTGCTGGTGCTGTTTCAATCTGGCACACAATGTAATAATAAGATAAACGTAGCATATCCCTAATGCAAAAAAGGAAAAAACCAAAGATGGGTTGATGATTAATGGTCCAGTCAATACCTTAATCTCTGGTGTCTCTTCAACTTCTTTATCTCCCGAGTCATCCTGTTCAGCTGTTTCACAGTTTTCCTCAGCAGCCGCTTGGGTGGATTCAGCGACACTTTCCCCTGCATTAGAAGTGGCCTCAGCGCTAGGATCTCCACTACTTTCATCAGCAACAACAGGGTTTTCCTCGGTTGCAACTTCCTCAGAGGTGGCATTTGCAGGGTCCTTCACCTCAAGTTCTTCAGCAGGTTTCGTACCCATATCCAACTTCTCTTGTTTCTCCTTCAATAAATATTGCTGCATTTCAAAGCATCAGATAACTAGGTTTTACTATGAGCAACTGACAGAAGATGTAAGAGAGCATGTTGAAAGGCAGTGTCCTTGCATGTTCTTGTCCTCCATATAATTGGTTATGTGATGACTACAAAAATTTACATATGATTGAACTTAGTCCACGGCTAAAACAAACTCAATTTTCACCCTACACATCTTATTGTAGTCACCTAACAATCACTGCCAGCTTATGACAAAACTATCGTGAACTAAGCATTTTTACGAAGGATTATTTATATCAGAAATACAAAATTAAGATAATATATATGAGAAGCAAGTGGCTTTTTATAAACACTCAAAATTTTTGTATCTTCTAATATATGCAAGAACTAAGCAAATGTGTACACATATAACGTAATAAGCATACTCAGAGATGGACACTATTTGCAATACAAACTAAGGGTCTGACAAAATTGATGGAAAACACAGATGAAAAGGTCTAGCAGCATTCAAAATCTTAAGATAAATAAGAGTTGATCAAAAATGGGAGAAAAATGAAGACAAAAAGGTGAATGTATGCCATAGTTCATTATAGGAACATTGCCTATAAATATATGAATAGCTAGCAGCATCATTTTATATAGATATATGATGTCCAGCATTATTCGTAAGACTAAAAGATATAAAGCTAAGGAAAGATAGGGAGCAAATGAACACTAAAAATGATTATACATCATAACTTATTATAAAAAATTGTTCAATAAATACATAAGCTGGACTTGAAGACTAAAATCCCTCTCAGGTGCTATACGTTAATATTTAAGGCACCAAGCATTTCAACACAAGATGAGGCTGAAGGCATATAAGCTCACAAGCCTCCAAAGGATCTTCTTTTATTTAGTAAAGGAGAAGGTGGTGATTTGGTAAAATCTCTAATAAACTTTATTTCTAGAAGTGCCACCACGAAGTCGGGCCCCAACCTGTCAATGAGTTGGGTATGGGTATGTAATGAATCTTTAAAGCCCATAAGAAATACTTGGTTGTATAATTTACACTCGGACTATGCTGTAATAATGTGACCATCTTTGTGGTGAATAAACCAACATTATCAGGGAGAAAATTGTTAAAGTGCTTGTATAAATCTAACCTTATAACCTTAAAAATCAAATGAACAAATTCCCCATCAAAAAAGAAACCACAAGTAAACAAAAACTAGCAAATTACAGTTTGAGAGACACTAATAGCCAAAGAAAGATGATCCACCTCCAATAACCAGCTGAGTTATCCACAAAAGAACAACAATATGGCCAAGACAGTTTCAGGTTAACCATAGGAAGCCCAGCAAACTTTGAGTCTTGATTTCACTCATTCTAGATACCTTAATGCTGCATTTGGTTGGGGGATTTGGGAAGGGATTTGGAAAAGGAAAGGGAAAAGGTGTGTGAAACTAGGTGAAATGTAGGTATATTTTATTTACATTTCACCTAACTTTTCTCTTTTCCTTTCCAAATCTCTCCCCAAATCCTCCAACCAAAGCTTGCATTTTGGAGCGCCACTGCAAATTGCTTTTGAGTTCCTGATTTATTACTTGGAACTACACATGCTACAATCTAATTCAACTCAGATTACATCTAGAACTTACAACCTGTCCTTTCTGACAAATTTTAAAGCAAAGATCATGCAACACCAGCTTATAAATTTAGGGCTAGTTTGATTAGCGAGGATTAATAGCGAGGGGATTGACAATCCATGGGTTTAGTGTAGAATTGGTTATCCAGCTGGATTATTGAGATACATAATTTCCTCTTATCCAAGTTTATTTTGCAATAGATATAAAAATTTGTAATCCCAATTATATGTATGGTTTGTGTTATCAGTTGTAAGATTAAAAAATTCATCAATTTTATTGGATAGAATGACTATAGAAGTCTAATCCGAACAATAAAATTTGCAACCAAACAATGGAATGTGAGTCCTATGGAGTAATAATCCCAATTCTATGCTATAGTCCACCTAATCAAACAAGCCCTTATAGTAGATTCAAACTCCTATAATAACTACATGTCAGGTAAATAGATAATTTGCTTAATAAAATCTTACTTGTGGCCTTACCTATCAGAGAAGAATATCAAAACACCATGAATTTACTTAACTACACAAAAGATCAATTCAATCGAATTGAGTCAACATCCCGAAAATCTAAAAATCTTAAGCGATTGTATACGCACACATCAACATGTTAACGGCAACAGATCCATTCAAATCAAAGCCGTTCGGAGAAAAAAACAAAGATCGATGCTCAAAATTCGAACCAGATCTAGTCAAATGCCCTCGAATCATATAAACAAAGTCGCAAAGCGATGTAGATCGAACTCGTAGTACAATCCTAAGTGCCCAAAATCATTACACAATAGATGTGCATATACATATACATATATATATATATATATATATAATTACCTCAGATAGGGTTGGGGGGGGTTTTGAGCTATCGACTTCCGCCATTGATGGATTGGAAGAGGAAGCTTCAGCTGCGAGAGGCGGCCAGAGAGAGAAGAAGAAGAAAAGAGGAAGGAAATGTTGTTAGGTTTTTAGATACAGTACAGTTACTACTGGCACTGCAGAGGGCAGAATGGAGGGGCTAGGGTGCGGTGCGGTGATCTTCACGTTAAGGTTCTGGATTTTCCCAGGAGCTTTGTTGATCCAATCAAAATGTGGACTTGATGCAGCTGCTGCCCAAATCTATCAACTTGGGCCGTTTTGACCACTGTGGGTATTCTAGAGGCCCAGACAATCAAACCTATAAGAAATTTTCAGTTTTATTTTTCATTTATTTATTTATTTTTAAATTTGTAATCTTTACTGTTAAAATGATATACATTTTAGAAGGGCAATAATGTGTACTTTAAAAGGCATATGTTAATAAGTTTAAAATATTTATATAATTTTTATTATATATACTTGAAAATTTACATACATTTTAAATTTTTTTTTACATGCATTTTAAAGCCACAAGTTAGTAAAAATTCATTTTAGAATTTCCATTCTCCCTCTGATCTTTTGGTTGGGTCTATTTAGAGGGTTTTTGTGATCCATAAAATGCTATTATAGGTTTTGAGGTTGATTTGGCAATGTTTCTAAATTTTTTTTTTTAAAGCTAAAATTGTTGTTAAAAAAGCTAATGCGTTCCGTAAATAATAAGTTACTTTTTTTTGTTAGTGAAAAAGTTGAATAAATTTATTTATTTATTTTGCATTGTTAGTTTTTGTAGTAAAAAATAAACAAGTTTTATTTTTTACTTCAGTTAACCAATAAATGACTCTATTTTGAGAAGTAGGAAAAAAAATCAAATTTTAATTTTTTTTGACTTTTTTTTAAAAAAGTAGGTAAAAATAGAGATTTAATGTAACTCAAGTAAGTTAATAAATCAATAAACTAATCTTTTTTCCTAATTGCCCAAATAGGTCTTAAAAAACCAAAACCAAACAGAGTCTCGAGTCATAAGATTGATCAATGCCATATTCTAACAGGTTCCTTTTTCAAAACCAAGGATTTTCATCTTCGGTCATATCATATTGTTGCTGGAGTTTTTTAATATAATCCGAAATAGTTATTCAAACTTAAACTAGGCTCTGCGCTTGTAGATTTTAAATGACCTCCACTCAAATTAAAAGATCAGTTTCTTTCTTTCCTCCTTAAAAACTTAAAGAACTGTTAGGATTAAAGACACTTAGAAAATGATCAATAAGCAATCACTCACATAAATGAGACACAATTATTTACGTGGTTCAGCCCAATGCCTACATCCACGGGTGAAAGGGAGAAAGTTTCACTATAAACAAAACAAAAAACAAAAACAGAGGAGGAGGAGGAGGAATCTCAAGTGAGAATTAAAATTATTTTAATTCAGAAAGAAGAATACCTCCTGCCATGATATTCAAGTTTTTGAATCTTTATCTTTGAATGATCAAATCTTGAATGTATAACAAAACCCACTCATTGAACACTTTTACAGAATCATATGGGAAAAGTGGAAGGAATTCAAGCCTATTCTATTCACAAAACGTCGTCTGTGTTTGATGGCTATCACAGGCATATATATAGATAGGCTTGGACCCATATCCAAGTGTAACTCCTTATAACTTTCCAGGGAAGTTGTAAGGTCCCATGAAACCACCATATGAGATAATGAACAGACATTAGTTACCATTAACCATTAAACTAATTAAATATATATAATAAATATAAATAAAACAAACATGTGGCATATAGGCCATTTTATGAATATTCTTACATTCTCCCATTTGGCACATATAATACACGTTGTTGATTGTCAGGTAACTAACAAACTGATTATGACCATTAAATAAAAATACCCAAACTTTAGAGTTATAATATACGAATCATGGCGGTTATATTCTATCAATTAAGTATTTCCTTCCATGTATTACATTGTATCACACTGTCAACTTTATGTGGTGTCATTCTTTATGAATAACTTCTAATAAGTTATTATGGGTCCAATGATTCCTATGGATCAATGGTCCCAATGGACTGCATAGCATCACAAATACTTTAGGTGCACAAAATGATACTTTTCACTAATAATAATCAAAATGTCATGAGAAAACAAAATAAAACAACAACTAGAAAAATTATTGAGCTAAATAATCAGTCTCATGCCCTCAATGTGTTTTGAAAACACTTTTACAAAAAAGACCTTTGGTCATGGGATCTGCAACCATCATATCGGTACTAATATGCTCAATGCTGACTTCTTGCTTCTTAACACGGTGTCGAATGGCCTAGAAATTGAATCCACAGTTCGAAGTCCTGTGATAAAATTCCTTAACCAAATAGCCTGTGAGGTTGCTTCAAAGCATGCTATAAACTCTGCTTCCATTGTTGACGATGCAATTATCGTCTCTTTGGCGCTCTTCCATGAAACAGCACCACCTGCTAGCAGATAGACATATCCTAAAGTAGATTTTCTGGAATCTTGACAACCCGCAAAATCCGAGTCTGAATATCCAACCACCTCAAGACAGTCAACATGCTTGTAAGTAAGCATGTAGTCCTTGGTTCCCTTTAAGTACCTCATGATTTTCTTTGCAGCCTTCCAATGTTCCATTCCTAGATTACTTTGGTATCTTCTAAGCATCCCAACTGCAAATGCAATGTCAGGTCGTGTACAAACTAGAGCATGCATTAAACTGCCTACGGCAAACGCATAGGGAACGCTAACCATTTGTTCCTTTTCCAAATCATTTTTCGGACATTGATTTAAACTGAATTTGTTACCCTTTAAAATGGGCACTGCATTAGGAGTGCAATCACTCATCTTGAATTTCTCCAAAACTCTTTCAATGTAGCCTTTATGAGACAGTTCTAATGTCTTTTTGGACCTATCTCTATGAATCTCTTTGCCAATGACATAAGAAGCATCACCTACATCCTTCATTTCAAAATTTTGGGAAAGAAATTGTTTAGTATCATGCAACAATCCCAAATCATTATATGCAAGTAAAATGTCATCCACATATAGAACTAGAAAAATGTATTTGCTCCCATTAACCTTAAAGTATATACAGTTGTCCACAACATTCTCCATAAAACCATATAAAGTAACAACATTGGGGAACTTTAAATACCACTGTTGGGAAGCTTGTTTTAGTCCATATATGGATTTCTTGAGCTTGCAAACTAAGTGACTATCTTTATTAGAACAAAAACCTTTAGGTTGGTTCATGTATACTTCTTCCTCAAGATCCCCATTTAAAAATACCGTTTCACATCCATTTGATGTAGCTCTAAATCAAAATGAGCTACTAATGCCATGATAATTCGAAATGAATCCTTCTTAGAAACCGGAGAAAATGTATTATGATAATCGATGCCTTCTCTTTGAGTGAAACATTTAGCTATGAGTTTGGCTTTATATCGTTCGACATTGCCATTTGAGTCTTTCTTGGTTTTATAGACCCCTTTACAGCCAACCGTTTTAACTCCTTTAGACAACTCGACAATTTCCCAAACTTGATTCTTAGCCATAGATTTCAACTCTTCCTTCATGGCATCATTTAGAATCATCCCTATTCATGGCATTGGAAAATGAAATAGGATCATCTTCAGGTCCGATGTCAAAATCAGACTCCATTGAGTATACAAAATAATCACCGGAAATTGCTGACTTTCTAGCGCGTGGGGATCTCCTTAATTCTGTAGTCTCAATTGGGACTTGAGTTACAAGCTCTATGTTGACTTGTTCCTCTTGTAGTGAAAGTTCTTGAATTTGTTGATTTTCAAGAATATCGGGTTGATTATTTTGAAAGACAACCAATTCACTTATATTCATGAGTATTGTATCCGGATCCCGTGATTCCTTCTACTCTATCTTTCGAGGGTAACTCCCACTAGGGTCAACTTCCTCAATAAACTTAGCATTTTTGGCTTCAACAATTCTAAGTGAATTTGAAGAACAATAAAATCTTTAACCCTTGGAGTTTTCCACATAGCGTATGAAAAAACCACTAATTGTTCTGGGGTCCAATTTCTTTAAATGTGGGTTATACACCCTCACTTCAACTGGACAACCCCAAACATGTAAGTGTCTTAAACTTGGCTTCCATCCTTTCCATAACTCAAACGGTGTTTTGGGAACAACCTTGGATGGAACCCTGTTTAAGATATACACAACGGTTTTCAAAGCTTCACTCCATAAATTTATAGACACATTAGAATAACTAAGCATGATCCTTACCATGTCCATAAGTGTTCGGTTCCTTCTTTCAGCAACACCATTTTGTTGTGGTGTGCCAGGCATCGAATATTGTGCAATAATGCCTTCTTCCTTAAAGAACTTAGCAAATGGACCTGGTAATTGTCCCAATTCTGTGTACCTCCCATAATATTCTCCACTATTGTCTGACCTCATAATTTTAATTTTCTTTTCTGTTTGTTTCTTTACCTCTGCTTTATAAACTTTAAAGGCATTAAATGCCTCGGCCTTATCAAACAAGAGGTAGAGATACATATATCGTGTGAAGTCATCAATAAATGAGATAAAATATCTCTGACCATTCAGACAAGGTAGAGTAAATGGTCCACAAATATCAGTGCGTATGATTCCAAGAATTTCTTCACTCCTTTTGGCACCTTTACTGGTCTTGTTGGTCTGCTTTCCCTTTATGCAGTTCACACAAATACCAAATTTGGTAAAATCAAAAGTCGGAAGGACTTCATCATTAATCAACCTCTTTATTCTCTCAATGGAGATATGTCCCAATCTCCTATACCAAAGAATAGAGGAGGACTCATTAACAATATTACGCTTAATGCCAATATTACCATGCAAGGTTAAAAGATTTTGTTCAAAAACAGGATCCAGATTTAATTTGTACAAACCATTAATTAAAGTACCAAATCCTGCAGAAACAGAGTCTTTAAACAAACTAAAATTTGCACCAAAAAATTGAAATTCAAATCCAAATGGTACTAGTCTAGAAACAGAAATTAAGTTTTTTTTGAAAAAGATAGAATGTAAAATGCGTTTTTAAGATCCAAAACAAAGCCATTTTTTAAAACAAGTCTAAAAGTTCCAATAGCTTCGACGTGCGAATGCATCCCATTGTCCAAATAGATGCCTTGTTCACTTCCCATCGGTTTCCTTAGGCTGAAGAAGCCCTGCATGGTATTAGCAATGTGAATTATAGAACCCGAATCAATCCACCAATCATATTGATGAGTATTAACAAAATTAGATTCATAACACATAAGAGATATGAGATTACTTTTCTTCTCAAGCCATTTCTTATACTTGGGGCAGTCTTTCTTCATGTGACCCTTTTTTTTTGCAGAAGAAGCATGCATCCTCATTGCCATGATTTTTAAATGGCACTTTATCAAGCTTCTTCTATTTCTGATCACCTTTGCCCTTTTTCCATTGTCCTCCTTTATGTGTTACTAAATGAGCACTTTTCACTTTTTCATGCTTCAATCTCTCCTCCTTTTGACCACATATGGTCAAAAGTTCATTGATAGACCATTTTTCCTTCTGTGTGTTGTAAGAAATTTGGAATGCTCTATATTCCACAAGAAGAGAATTGAGTATGAAATTGACAAAGGAATGACTCAGAAATCTCAATCTCTAAGGACTTAAGACGAGTTGCAATGTCCCCCATTTCCATAATGTGCTCACGCGCACTCCTAGAATTGTTATGCTTCATTCTTGATAGTTTGTTCATTAGGGTGCTTGCCAATGTTTTGTCAGAACTAACAAATTGCTCTTCAATAACCCTCATGTAGTTCTTGACCTTATCAGATGGTGGGATTGAGCCTCTAATGCTCTGGCTGATATGTGACTTTATGAGCATTAGGCTTAAGCGATTGGATCGCTCCCACTTATCATAAGCACTCTTTTCTGCGGCGAAACTCTCGTCCGTGGGTTCAGGAGGTTCATCCACACGGAGTGCCAGATTGAGGTCCATGCACCCTAATGTTAGAAGGATTTGTTCCTTCCAGTCCGAAAAATTATCACCGTTCAAGAATGGAATACGAGAAGGCTCATTAGATAGTACAGAGGTAGAAATCATTGCAATTACCAAGAACATTATTAATGCTTTGAAACAATAGCTATAGTCTGAATTAACCAATGTCAAATTCAGTAACAAATCTAAACCTTCCTGTGGGTAGAGGTCACTAAACTGTATTAGATTTGCTATTACTTTATAATAAGACTAATGGGTTCTGAAATATTTAAGGAAAAGAAAACTCATAGTTGTGGGTTTAGAGTGTTCAATCTCTTTAATACTCAATCCATTATCTTATTTCAATTAAATTTCATAAATAATTACTTTCCTGTGGGACCAAGAAATTATTTATAAAATAAAATTGCAATGTAAAAATGCCAAATTAATTTTTAACTTTATGTGATTAAAATACTGAGGATCACATCCTTATGTCTTAAGATATTGTGGCTACTTTTAAAACAGAATAAATTTTTTAAATATGGCATAATTTATTAATGTGAGCAAATCCTTATAGTTACAACAAATACATAATCTTTTAATGCACATAATGTATAATACATACAATCAGAATAATATCACATGAAAAATCTCAAGACCAAACACATGTAATTCAACCTTATACTAGATTTTGCTTAAAAATTAGACCAAAATAAATTCCATAAGCCCAACACATAGTATATACATGCTCTTATTTCACATAAATTTTCATGGAATAAATAATCTTGATACATGTAGTATATACATGCAAATTTAGAATAGGAACACTTCTAAATTAATATAAACACTACTATTGTAGAACAAGATGAATTCTATTATTACCTCTAATTAATATACATCATGCAACAATTTATCTCTAATAACGAGAAAATTAACCAACATGATTCAGAATTTTATTTTATTTTTTATTTATTAAACAAGATAAACCAAACAATAAACATTTATATTCATTTCAAAGGGTAATCCTTAAATTAAACAAAATATACAAGTGAAACTACAAATTTTGTATGATCCACCATTAAGTAGTAGAATATCAAACATATATATATATATATATATATGACTTGTTATAATGGTCTATAGGTTATAGATTCTCTTCACAAGGAAAAAACAAAACAATGGTCTAAGAGTCATGATGGTATGACATACTGAATGTATATGCGGAAGCATTAAGAGGCATGGAAAACAATAATATATTAAAATCAACTGAACAAATGCATGAAATTGCAAATATCTATACCAAAACAGAATTGAGGTTCAGAAAAATAATATATATATATATATATATAACGTAATGGCCTCCATGCATACAGTAAGGCTAAATAACAAAAATAGGAGGAGGTTCTGATACCAATTGTGAGAATTAAAATTATTTTAATTCAAAAAGAAGAATACCTCTTGCCATGATGTTCAAGCTTTTGAATATTTATCCTTGAATGTATAAACAAAACCCACTCACTGAACACTTTTACTGAACCATATGGGAAGAGTGTAAGGAACAGAGTTTCAAGCTTATTCTATTCACAAAACAACGTCTGTGTTTGATGGCTATCACAGGCATATATATAGATAGGCTTGGACCCATATCCAAGTGTAACTCCTTATAACTTCCCACCATCAGGGAAGTTGTAAGGTCATATGAAACCACCATATGGGATAATGAACAGACGTTAGTTACCCATTAACCATTAAACTAATTAAATATGTATAATATAAATAAATAAAACAAACAGGTGACATATGAGCCACTTTATGGATATTCTTACATCTCACTCTCGCAACTCAACTTAACTCACAGATCATACATTTCTCACAACTTTCTCTTTTCTTCACTCTTGATCTCTATCTCAGCTCACAGCTCTTCCCATTTATACACAAATGAGAGAGCCAAAAAATCAACATCTCCTTACCAATAACCAACCACCAAATAAATGACAAGACATTAACACAGCCACCCTAGGTTGGAAAACCTTCAGAAAATCTGTAGCCCAAAATCTGCAACAGCTATATTTGACTTCCATGGCCAACTTCACATGGTGTCAATACTCAACAATTCTCCCCCTCCACACTTATAAGGAGTTAGATCCTTACTGGAAGTCCATCCCAGCAATGTCCCTGCATACTTTAAGTTTGTCTCTCGAGACTACCTTCGTAAGCATGTCGGCTAGATTCTTATCTGTGTGGATCTTGAGTTCCAATAACTACTTCTCCATTACTTCGCGTATCCAATGATACTGAACATCAATGTTCTTCGTGTGAGAATGGTACATAGAAGTCTTTCTCAGGTCTATGGCACTCTGGTTATCACAATGTACTGTGAACTTTTCTTACTTTAGTCCTAGTTCTTAGAGAAACTGCTTTAACCACAACATCTCTTTCCTAGCTTTTGTTGCGACAATATACTATGCCTCGGTTGAGGATAAAGCAACACACTTTTACAGCTCAGACTACCAGGACATAGCTCTCCCTACAAAAGTAAATAGAAATCCTGATGTAGATTTTCTACCATAAAGATCACCTGCCATTTTTGAATCTGTATAACCTTCCAAGATTGGACTAGCTCCTCAAAGCACACACAAATTTTAGATGTACCCTTAAGGTACCTCATATTCCACTTGACTGCTTCCTAATGCTCTTTCCCTTGATTGGAAAGAAATCTGCTCACTACTCCAACAGCGTGAGCAATATCTGGTCGGGTGGACGCCATTGCATACATCAAACTCCCTACTGTAGATAAGTAGGGAATTGCCTCCATCTCTTCTCTTTCATTTGTAGAGGAGGGACAAGATTTCTTGCTTAGCTTGAAATGATTAGCCAATGGAGTATTGACTAGCTTGGCATATTTCATGTTGAACTTCTCAATCACCCGTTCAATATACTTCTCTTGTGACAACCACAACTTCTTAGCTTTCCTGTCACGCATAATTTTCATGCCCAAAATTTGTTATGCAGAGCCTAGGTCCTTCATGTCAAAGGGTTGTGATAACCTTTTCTTTAGTGATCTGATTGCTGTGGCATCCTGTCCAACAATCAGCATGTCATCAACATAGAGCAGGAGTATGATGAAGTTTCCACCAGGAAATTTCCTGACATATACACACTAGTCTGCAGCAGTTCTCTTATACTCATGACCCACCATAAATGAGTCAAACTTCTTGTACCACTGTCTCGATGCTTGTTTGAGGCCATAGAGACTCTTTTTTAATCTGCAGACTCAGTTTTCTTTCCCTTTTACTTCAAAACCTTCTGATTACTCCATGTAAATTTCTTCCTCCAAATTACCATAGAGAAATACCTTCTTCACATCCATTTGTTCAAGTTCCAAATTCAAACTAGTCGCTAGTTCCAAAACTACTTAAATGGATGCCATTTTCATAATTTGTGAGAAGATTTCATCAAAATCAATACCTTTCTTCTGCCTAAAACATTTGAAAACCAATCGAGCCTTATACTTGCCTAACTTTCCGCTTCCATCTTTCTTCAACTTGAACACCTATTTGTTCTTCAGAGTTTTTCGACTCTGGGGAAGTTTTACTAAATCATCAGTTTGATTTTTCTGCAAGGACTACATCTCTTCTTGCATACCTTGCTGCCAGCTACTCTTCTCCTTATGATTCTAAGCTTCTTGAAAACTTTTTGGCTCCCCATCATCAGTAAGCAAAATATACTCAGAAGCAGGGTATTTTGACAATGGCTTAAGCTCTCTTGTTGATCTTCGTACTTGTGGACCAACAATCTTTGGTGGATAGGGTTATGGCTCTCCCTGCTCAACAACCTCTTTTTTTAGATTTTTTTCTTCTGGAAATCCATCTTGCAAATCTACATCATTGGTTGCATGCTGCGGGAGCTCTTCTTCATCAGTGGCATGTTGTGATGGTGTAGGATTCGGAACAATTTATGAACCATCATCAACTTTGGGTTTGGTTGGTTGCCCAAAGTCTTCTAAGGTCTGGCTTTCTTGAAACACCACATCTTGGCTTTGAATGACCTTCTTGTTTTTCGGGTTCCACAATCTGTATCCAAATTCTTCATCTCCATAGCTAATAACAATGCATAGAGTAGCTTTATCATCTAGCTTTTGTTTGTGCTCCTTGGATACATGTGCAAATTCTTTGCACTCGAACACTCTTAAGTGAGAGTAAGAAATCTCCCTTCCAGACCATACCTTTTCTGGAATCTCAAAATTCACTGAAACTGATGGCGATTTGTTGATCAAATAGCAAGCAACACGAACAACTTCTCCCCAAAATGACTTTGGCAGCTTTGCCATTTTGAGCATACATCTGACCTTCTCCACAATGGTTCAATTCATTCTCTCTGTTACAACATTGTGTTGTGGGGTTCAGTCTTCTCATACCAAATGTCGTGAGTAGCACAGTAGGCTTCAAACTCCTTTGACGTGTCCTGTGACAACCCCAAAATGTTAATCGTAATTATAAGTGATTAATTATGTATTAAATTTTAATTATGACATGTGCCAAGTGATTAATTGTGAATTATCTAATTTGATTCGTTGTAAATATCTGTTTAAATTGAGAAACTCTCTGTTGTGAGGTCGGCTTTGAAACTGAAATTGATGACATAAAAGGGTTCAAAAATCAAAATTGAGTATAAGGATATGTTAATTGGAATTTTTAGAGTTATCCTGGAAGTTTAATTAAAAAATTGATTCTGTCTGATTCACTAATTTTAATAGGTTCAAATTAAATAATTGAATAGGAATTAGAGCTTAATACACATTAGTATAATTTAATTTAGTGTCATTAAGATTATAAATGATGAAGATTAATTTAATTTAAGGGAATTTGATTTTTAAGTATGTGATTGGTATAATTTAATTCAATATGATAAATAATCCTAAATCTAATCTAAGTATACTAGTAGATTAGTAGCTAAATATAAACCTATTCATCAATATAGTCAAGAAAAGAGAAACCAAGAGAGAGAGAGTGAGTGCGTTATGCTGGAGATATACACTTGAGAGAGGAGATAAAGCTCTAGAGAGCTCAAGAAGATTAAAAAAATATAAAAAAAATAAAAAAAAGGGAAGAAGAAATCAAGGGAGATCAACTTAAACTTGCACCAATTCAACAATTAAAGGTAGGAATTCTCCTCTAATTTTATGAAATTGAAGTGTTATACTCATGAGATTGTAGAACCTAAGTTGAAAAAAGGAGAAATCATGTATAATTGGGAAGTTAATGATGTTAAGAATTCATATGAACATAAAAGAGAAGGAATTGCAAGAATTAGTGCAAGAACATGACATGCATGGTTAGATTTGAAGAATTTAGCTCAGTGTTTTGACATGCATGACTTGATTTCATGAAACTTTTGTTCATACATTTGATTCTTGCATAATTCTTCACATTGGAGGAGGAAACTCCATGATTTTTTAATTTAGAGCTCAAAATAGGCATGTTTTGTAATGTTCCAAATTAATTAAAATTTTGATATTTCAATTGAACACTTGAGCTTTGTTTTAAAGTTTTAATTGTGTTTCATGTTGGAAATTCATGTCCATGCTTTTATGTTTCCTTGCATGGCTTAAAGGAATTCAAAAGAATGTTCCATGGAAGATGAATTTGGAACTCAAACTTGCATGTTTTATGATTTTACACTTAAATTCTAGATTTTGATAGTTTAAGTGAAAATTGAGTTTACATTGAAGGTTTGATCTTTATTTCAAGTTAAATATTGAATTTCAACAAGGTCTTAATCAACATGTTTTTAAGAGTTTTGGGCTTTGATTTGGAGTTGAATTTTCAAAATGTACATATTTATGAGTTTCTGATTCAGTAATTTAAACATGACTGAATAATTGTAATTTAATGTGCATGAGCCTAATTTAAGTTTGATTGTGTTATTAGTGAACTTAATAAGGGTTGGCATATGATTAGATTATTCATATTTAATTAGTTTGGTTAATACATGGTTAAACATGTTTTAATTAGAGGTTAAAGGAAATTAATAATCTAATTAATTCTTAATTCTAGTCATTCATATTTAAAAGCTTAAGTAAACTAAATATGTTTAAGATGATTGTGTATCGTGTTATACATATTTGTGATTGTAGGTCACGAGTCAAGGACTGCTTGACTAATTGTTCTGGAAGCCCACTGTGAGCAACATTTTTGTAAAGATATGTTGCTATACTCATGTTTTAATTGTTATCGATAAATTATAATTTCTGAAATGCTATTTTGATCATGTGAACGAATGTCCTATTTATGAATTTATTACGGCATCCACAGATTGTCCTAAGTCATGGGGGACGACATGTAAATGCGGGTCCATGACATATATGTGATACAAGATCTCGTTAGCCACTTTATTGTGGTGATATGTGTTTAATTAGTATTTGGAACCGATTACTCTAGTCGGAAGATGATATGTGATATGTTCTGTGAGATGTACCATTATGTTATGTTATGATATGAGACTAATATGAATGATTGTGTCATGATTTGTTTTACGGATATGATGTATTTAGAATTCGTTCACTAACCTATTTACTTTAATGTTATTCATTAGGCTTTAGCTCACTGTTTATATATATATATATATATATATAGGTGAGCGTTCTGGAGGTCAAGTCTAGAAGAGGTCTTTAGCTGAGCTATCCTTTTGAAGCCTACCGAGTTGTTTTGAGCGCCTCCGAGTTGGGGCTAGGCCTGGAAGGTCGTTGTCAAGCTTTTGATCGTGAAGTAAACTTTTGTTATGTGCATATGTTATGTATAAGATGTTAAGTTACAAGTTATGTACTGAATGTGGGTAAATTAACGTTTTTGCATTTAAATATTTGTTCATATAGATGCACAGCTCATTGAACTATTGGTGTTTTTCTATATTGCTTCCGTTAGCCCCGATTATTTATGATTGTACAGGAAGGCCTTTGGTAATCTCAGATTACTGGCCGATTATGACGCTAAACTTATAGGGGTGGGTTTGGGTCGCGACATGTACTCACCTCCATTGTTTGTTCGGAGACACTTCAGCTTCTTTTCGGTTTTTCTTTCTACTATGTCATGGAATGTCTAAAAATGTTAGAACACCTCTGCTTTGGTTTTTAGGACATAAACCTATACCTTCCGTGATACATCATCAATAAACGTTAGGAAGTATTTTCTACCACCCAAAGATTCCACTTCTATGGGACCACATACATCAGAGTATACTCTACTCAACAAGTCTGATTGTCTTCTAGATGATGAGTGGTCAGCGACTCTATGATGTTTCTCAAATAAGCAGTTGTCACAAGGGTTCAATTTTGCATCTTTGGCAAAGGGAATAAGAGACTTCTTTGCCAGAATCTGTAACCCTTTCTCACTCATGTGACCCAACCTTTTGTGCCACAAATTTGGTGATGCCTTATTTTCTGCTATGTTAAGGCTATTTGAAATCATATTCACATGAGTCTTATACAACGTACTAGTTGGTTGTCCTCTGGCTACCACCAGAGATCCCTTCTTCAATTTCCACATGTCCTTGCCGAAGTAGTTCTCATAGTCTTGTCGATCTAAGGCTATCCCTGAAATAAGATTCAGGCATAAATCGGGAACACGCCTTACATTTTTTAACACCATCGTGCACTTAACTTTGGTTTGGATGCAAACATCACCGATTCCCACAATATTCGAAAAATTGGAGTTACCCATCTTCACTGTACTAAAATCTTTAGCTTGGTATATACCGAAAAAATTCTTTTGAGATGTGGTATGGTAGGAAGCTGCTGTATCTACCACCCACTCGGTGTCATTGTCTGACATATGAAGGTATTCTTTTTCTTCAACAAAGAATAATGCAATATCTTCTGAGACAGTAACTGCAGTGTTTTCATCTTCGGTCTTTGGCTGTTTATTACCTTGTTTTTGTTCTCCCTTCTAAGCATAACAATATTTCTTTATGTGACCCGCTTGGCCACAATGGTAACACTTGAACCTTGCCCGGTTTATATCTTCTCTAGACTTCTCTCTGTCTTGAGATCTCTCTCTGTTGCGTCCTCTACTTTTGCTTCTTCCTCTACCTCTACCTCTATCTTTATTTTCTGTGACGAAGGTATAAGACTGATCCCTACCCATGTCTTTTTTTCTTGCCTCTTCACTAAATAAAGCATCCGTGACCATGTTCATAGTTAGTCTTCCTTCAGGTGCAGAGTTGCTGAGGGACACCTCCAACGTCTTCCAACTATCTGGCAAGGAGTGAGTAGCAATAGGGTCTGTATCTCATCATCCAGCTCCATTTTGATAGTTGCTAGTTGGTTTACCACATTTTGGAACTCACTAGTGTGTTCTACAACAGAGATGTCGCTTTTCAGCTTCAAATTTACAAGCCTTCTCATTAGGAGGGTTTTTTTCTGAGTAGTCTTCGACTGGTACATGCATTCTAATTTTATCCAAAGAGCATAGGCATCAGTCTCTTGAACAACATGGTGGTAGACACTATGATTGATCCATTATCTAATCTGACTAATGGTCTTTCGGTTCTTCCGTTTCTAGTCTTCATCTTTCTTCGCAATTGGTTTAACTCCATTTAGCTCAATGGGGTCAAACGAATCTTGATAGTATAGGACATCCTCCATTTTGGGCTTCCAAATTACATAGCTGGAAGCATTCAGCTTGATCATGGATCCCAAAGTCGATGTAAATTTCTCCATCAATAATTTTCTCTACAGAAAATGATCTCTGTTTGAAAATCAGACTTCGCTGTTGAGTTCGGACTGGTCAAATTAGCCAGAAAAACACTTCAGATTGCCAAAATAAAAAATATAAATTTTTGAAATCTGATTTGCAAAATTTGACTATACGGATGTCTCCAGAATATTCCAAATAGTTGGAAACCACTATTGGATCGTCAAAAACGAATTTCAAAATGGCTCAAAACAAGTTAATGGTTTAGATCGGTGAAATTTGGTATGCCTAGGAAACATTGGATAATTCCTCCGATTTGGTTGGCATCAGGCTGACGTTAGCAATGGTGGTGTGGCTTGGCTGGCAACGCGGCTTAGTCAGTAGCTCGGTCAACGAGTCTCGGCTCTAGACAACGGCTCTGGTCAACGGCTTCAGTTAGCGGCTTGGTCAGTGGGTCGAAGTGGTAAGCCCGATGACGTCATCAAGATGACATCAACTAGCTGATGTCAAGTTGTATTCTTCTTTAGTTTCGCGTGTGAAGTGCGTGCAGCCAGTCTCTAGCGTGTGAGAAGGGTGTCAGTGGCGCGTGTGGTGCGTGCGGCCTCCTCCGTAGTCTGTTTTCAACGCGATTTTTTTCCTATGTGCTCATTTCATCAAGAGCTTCAACTTGGTGTGATCAAAAGTGGATTTCGATCAATTTGATTTTTAGGCAATTCTGAAAAACACACTCTGTTTTTTCAAAAAAGACACAACTAGGCTCTGATACCACTTTGTCAGGATTAAAGACACCCAAAAAATGATCAAAAAACAATCACATACACAAATAAGACACAAATATTTACGTGGTTCGGCCCAATGCCTACGTCTACGGGAGAAAAAGAGAAAGCTTCACTATGAACAAAACAAAATACAAAAACAGAAGATAAGGAGTCTTACTCTCTCAACTCAACTCACATATCATACACTTCTCACAACTTTCTTTTTTCTTCACTCTTGATCTCTATCTCACCTCACAGCTTTTTCTATTTATACACAAACAAGAGAACCAAAAAATCAACATCTGCTTGCCAACAACCAATTTCCAAATAAATGGAAAACCATTAACACAGCCACCCTAGGTTGGAAAATCTTCAGAAAATTTGTAGCCCAAAATCTGTAGCAACTGCATTTGATTTCCATGGCCAACTTCACATGGTGTGGATACACAACAAGAACCTCTTCGGTTTTTAAAAGGGAAAATTGTAAAGTGTATGTTTTCAACAATAATTTCAAATTAGATTAATTGAAGCTGTAAATTTTTTCATGAATTTGTAAATATTTTGTGAAATTACCATTGATTTGTAATCTTTCATTTTTAAAATCATTTATTATCTCCTATTCATTTTTTTTTTCAAGCCTATATATTAGCTTGTCTCAACATACAAAATTAATTTGTGTCTTTTCAATTATTCAATTTGCTTCAACATTTTTCTATAACTCTCGTAACTCACCCTTGATGAACCTAGAGCTACAACTTTTATTCAACTTCAACACCATCACATATACAAAATGGGTCTTTTCAAGCATTCAAATGTCACTTGTTTGGGATTTGAGACTTGGGAGTTAAAAAAATTTAAAAACCTTTGAGTGCAATCAACCATTAATTCAGAAGAAGAAAATAGTGAGATTATACTAGCATCAATATGGATGTGGAACACAACAAGTACACACTAAGAATGCATCAATGTGCTTGAGTTTAGTTGGTCAAAGTAACTGAATCATATGAGACTCATTGAATGATATTATTAACATAAGAACAAATGTAAAAAGGAAAATTACAACCCAAACTCGTCTATTTATCCATCCATATGATGCATCGAAGGCTTTTCCCTTGTAGGAGTAAGTCAAAAGCTTTGTTAATTTCCTGGAAGCTGACTTCATGTGTTATGAAGCCATCCAAATTAAGTTCCTATTAAAAAAAAAAAAAACCAAAGCATAAGTAATTGTTATAGAAAATGATATATATATATATATATATATATGCAACTAGGCTCATAACCTAATGAAATGGCATTGGAGGTCCCAAGGCTCGAGACTTAAACAACCCGGTAGGTTGGGCCCTATGATATAGGTCAGGCTAAATGGCCTATCTCAGGGGTTAGAAAGCTAACCTTACTAAGCTAGTCAGGAGAGCACCAAATTGGTTGGGAAGACCTATTCCCGACTTGACCTAGTCATTATGGTCAGTTGGTCGGGGGGATTCACGATCCTGACTTAGGAGAGAACACATAATTTGTGCTTACAACAGAAGAGACACATGGTGCAATAGAGGTGGTCTCCTCCACTTGTAACCGTCGTTAACTAGTAGAAGGACGTATCTTATATTCTTCTATATTTTTTGATCTTTTTCTTTTATCCTAGGGGCACTTATTAGTAAGACTAAAAAATATAAGAGAATTACTATTTCATTTTCTTGATATCATCCAATCGAACCCAATGCAATTGTTTGCTTGCATTTTAAAATTCAATGGAACCATTTTCATTACAATCTAAGTTGAATAGTTAAGGGTAAGAGGTAAGGATGATATCAATAATAAGAAAAACTTACTTTGTCTAGATATTTTTTGATAAGGAATGGAATGTCAGATTTGGCTTTGAGTCCTCCGAAAAGGGCCCCTTCGATGGTTCTCCCTCTTATGATCTCAGGATAGTTGATGCTGAATGGCGAGTGCAAATCCATCCCTAGTATCACTGTTCTCCCACATCCCTAACCTCACATATAAAACCAACTAAATTAACCTCATTATATAAATAAATTTAAAAAATGAGAAAATTGAATGGTCATCAAAATAACGTGTGTTTAATCACATTTTCCTTTAAATATATGTTGAAATAGATTAACTTTGCAATATCTTCGGAAGTAAATTGAAATCTACGTTATAAAGATGGAAAATATGCTACTATGTGCACCCTAAAAAAGATGCATACGGTATGTCTTTCATAAGTTTTTTACAAAATTTTTAAACATTAAATGTCGTATTTTTTTCACTACAAAAGTCATAACTTTTTTTCATTATAAAATGCCATAACAAAAATCGCAAAGTGTCATAACATAACTACAAAGTGTCATAACAAAAATCATAGTGTCATAACCCCTAACTTTAGGGTGCACACCATAAATTCACTATTTATAACTTTACCAGAAAATGTCACGACACACATCACAAAAAATCATAACTCTCATCACAAAAAATCTTAACTTTTTTATGATATGCACCTTTTAAAGGGTGCACGTTGTAAATTTCTCCTGTAAAGACACATTAAGAAATTTGTGAAGAAATTAAGTAGAAAAAAAAAAGACAGAGAAATAGTAGGAAAAAAAAATTCAACTTCTACTTCATTTATTTTTCTTCACAAATCTTTATTTAAATTTAAAATACAAAAACTATATTTATATTTAGACTAAAATAATTATGTATTCATGTTATAAGGCATTCAAGTTTCTATGTCATTATGAAAAGTATGTTTCATTAAATTATGTCTAGAACCTCTAAACCAAGATCACGACCTAATAATTAGGTCATACTTTTTTTATCAGCAAAAAAAACTTTATTGATGAAGAAAGCAAAAAAACTTACATCAACAAAGAGATAAGTGCAAAAAGAATCAATGCTAACCTTAACAATCCCAACTAGGTTGGCACCGCTAAGGAAGCACAATCATTTGTTAGCACAAACCCAAGATTGGTGATAAACCAATCAAGAAAGACCAAAGCACAGAGAAAAAAAGAAAAAAAAAAATAGAACAACACAAAAGAGATTCACCACTACAACATTGAACTTAGCAGCACCAAGGATCAACACAGAAGATTCACCACTAAGCACCACACAACAGTAATAGAGCAAGCCTCAGCTTCTAGGATCTACACAAGAGATTCACCACTACAGCATCCCAAAAACAACAACAGAATAGGCCTCAGCACTGAACTCAGCAGCTCCCAAGATCTACACAAGAGATTTACCATCACAGCAGTATATCAGACAACCATCACAGAACTCAGCAATTCCTAAGATGTACACAAGAGATTCACTACTACAATATCCCCAAAACCATACACCACACAGCAGTAATCAACAACATACAGCAGAATATCATACCACCATACACCTGGAATAATCAGCAGCATACAATAATCAACAAACATACCAGACAGCCTCTCACTTGGAACAAATTCCGACCTGATGTATATTAAAGATAATATCATTCACTGAGAATAACAATCCTGAGCATGATGTTTTGATCCATAGTGCAATTCTCACTTTAACCAAATCACAAAGCTCCTCTAAGCTAGGTTGGGCATTGTTAAAAATGCAATCATTCCTTAATTTCCATATCAACCAGAACACCGCAAACGGAATAATTCTCCAAATCTTCTTCTCTAATTTCTTCAACTTTGTTCTTGACCACCAATGTAGCAGCTCATCCACAGATTTTGATATCACCCATTGAATACCCCACCATTTCATAATTTTGGACCAAACTAACCAAACAAAATGGCAATGCAAGAGCACATGATTGTCTGTTTCCTCCTCCTCATTGCAGAACACACAATGAAAATTAGTATGATTATCCAAAATCCCCTTCCTTTGAAGATATTTAGATGTCTTAATCCTTTTCTTCCAAGCAAACCAGCCAAAAAATTGAACTTTTGGGGGTGCCACATTCTTCCAAATACACTTTGTCACCCTGTAAGTAGGACCAAAAGAGGATTCACACCAATGGTATGTTGATGAGACAGTGAACACTCCTGAGGAATCTACATTCCATTTCAATTTATCAGTTACATTAACCTTTAATTCCGGTACAGTACGCAACAATCTCTTCAATCTATCTAACTCCTCCATTTCCCACTCAAACAAACTCTTTCTAAACAGTGAGTTCCAATCATCTTGACCAACTCTATTTCTCTCCGAAAACACAGATTCAGTTTTGAACACCACCAATAAGAAAAGTCTAGGAAACACATCCTTCAAGCAACTAGATCCTGCCTAGCTATCAAGCCAAAACCTTGACCTCCGACCATCCCCAAGAACAATTGTAGAATTTGAATGAAAAAAACCCAGCACTTCAGGTTTAGATAACATAATTCCCACAATATCTTTCCATATTTTGGACATCTTACCACCTCTTACAAGTTCAGGTGACCACAAATCAATAGACCCATAGTACTTTTTACAAATCACATCCTTCCAAAGGGATTTCTCTTCTGTCCCAAACCTCCACCACCACTTTAAAAGTAAACATATATTCATCAAATCTATTCTTTTCACACCCAACCCTCCTTGGCTTTTTACTAAGAGTAATATCACCCCATTTAACCAAATAAATTTTTCTTTTAAGATCTGAACCTCCCTAAAGAAAAGCTACTTGAATTTTAGCAAACTACTTTGCTACTCCTGATGGCATCCTAAACAGAGAAAGATAATATATAGGCAAACTAGACAACACAACTTTTATTAGTGTTAGTCTACCTGCAAATAAGAGGAATCTTCTTTTCCATGAGGCAAGCTTTAATTTAAACTTTTCTATCACAGGCTGCTAGGTTTTCTTTCTACTAGGACAGGCCCCCAAAGGCAATCCCAAGTATTTTAGAGGTAGTGTTTGATAAAGGCAGTGTAATTTGGAAGCAAATTCTTGACAAGATCTAAATGAATACCCACCCCACACACCACACTCTTATGGTAATTGATTTGCAGGCCCGACATAATTTCAAAGCACCTTTTTTTTTTTTAATGTTTAAAACCTTCTCCCACTCAACTTCACAGAACAGTATAGTATCATCTGCAAATTGCAAATGCGTGATCCTCAGGTCAGAACCCACTAATGCACCCTTGATCAAACCTAGCTGTTTTGCCCTACTCAATAAAATGTTAAGACCTTTTGCCACTATATTAAAAAGCAAAGGTGATAACGGGTCTCCTTGCTTGAGCCCTCTTTTGTGGTTTAAACTCAGAAGTTGGAGAACCATTCACCAAAATAGAAATATTTGCTGAAGTTACACATTGTTTTATCCAGCTCACCCACTTAGCACCAAATCCAAAATTGGATAGCATTGAGAATAAAAAACTCCCAATTTACTGATTCGTATGCCTTTCAAAATCAAGTTTTAATATTATCCCATTTTTTCTGTCCTTCTTCCACCCATCAACAACCTCACTTGCAATCAATATCCCATCCAAAACATTTCGTGTATCATTGATTATTCTAGGCATGACTTTCTTCATTCTATTGGAAAGTACCTTAGCAAGGATCTTATACAAGGAACCAACAAGGCTGATGGGCCTATATTCTGCAAGGCTAGATGGATTTTCATTTTTTGGGATCAAAGCTATAAAAGAGCTGTTAATACCCCGAACCAACTTCCCATTCTGGTGAAATTCATTCATAAATTGAAGAACATCCCCCTTGATAATATTCCAGCATTTCTGAAACATGTTAAGATTAAACCCATCTGGGCCAGGAGCCTTATTACCTTCACAATTCCTAATTGCTGCCTTCACTTCAGATTCTGAAAAAGGTGATTCCAACAATTTACTTTGATCTTCTCCAATGGTTTTAAAAGGACCCAACAACCCTGGCCTGCTACACCAGAAGTCTGAAAAGAGAGTGAAGAAATGATTTTGTACAACAGCCTTAACATATTGAGGATCCTCTACAACATAGCCATTGATCAAAATAGAGCATAAGGCATTCATGGTCTTTCTACTACATGCCATAATGTGGAAAAGCTTCGTATTTTTATCACCTTTAACTGCCCAATTCAGCCTTGATTTCTAAAGCCATACCCACTCCACCATTTTGCTCAGTTTCTATGCTTCCCCTTTTGCCTCCCTTCTTTTAGCAGCCTGTGATGATGATAATGACCCTTCTTCAGCTAGTAAATCTAAAGCATGAACTTCCTCTTCAACTTGTTTTAGTTTGAATTCAACATTACCAAAGACTTCATTGTTCCACTGCTTTAATGTAGCTTTCAAAGCTTTCAATTTTTTCAAACACTTAAACCCAGCCCAACCATCTATCCTTGTTTCTGACTAGCATTATTGTACCACCTTCATGAAACTTGGATAAAGAAGCCAAGCATTAATAAATTTAAAGGGTCTAGGGCCCCAGTCCCTCTCATCTTCCATCAGTAGAATAGGACTATGATCTGAAAACCTTCTAGGAAGACCGCACAATTTGAAGTTAAAATTACACAACCAATCTGGGTTTAGGAAAAATCTATCTAATCCACTCCACATTTCCCCTTCTTGAGAATTACCCAAGTGAAATTGCTCCCAAACATTGGTAATTCAGTTAGCTCTAATTGGTCAATCATTTGATTGAAATCTCTCATCCCTCTATCTATTCTAGAGCACCCTTTTCTTTATGATATTCTCCTAATTTCGTTGAAATCTCCCCCCACACACCAAGGGTTATGATATAATACTTTAATATTTAACAAGATATCCCACACCTCCTTCCTTTTCCTTACATCATTAGGACCATAGACATTCACCACCACACACTCAAAACTATGATAAATAGTACCTGATAAGAGAATGAAATTTTTATTACATCAACAATCTTTGAGTTGAAACACTTCTGGATTCCAAACACAAAGTAAGCCCCTAATAGCTCCTTCTGAATCCACTGCCATAAAATCCATCATGTCTCCTGGCCAAATTGACCTAGCTAATTTTTCATTACTGACAACTTTCTTAGTCTCTTGCAGTAGCACCATATCAACTTTATTGTCAAAGAGCACCTTTTTGATCCTCCTCCTTTTAATTGACTTCCCCAAGCCCCTAACATTCCAAGATAATAGCTTCATTACAAACTTACCATAACTCCTTATACCTCCTAGGGATGCTATCCAGTTAGCATTACCCTCTCTCTCCTTAAGCTTTTCAATATCTCTCTCTTCTAACTCCATTAGTTTACTTATAATCTCCTCTTCCTTTCCATTACAGTCTAACCTGAGGACCCTACTGAGCTGCAGGGTTGTTTCAGCTTCATTAAGTTTGCTTATCATCTCCTCATCCTTTCCATTGACGTCCCTCCTTAGGACTCTACTGAGCTGCAAATTTGTTTCAGCTTCATTAAGAACCCTTCTTCTTGACTGACTTGACATGAAGAGTGAAATTGCTGCTACTGCTGCCCTGAAAACAACCCCTTTCTTCAAATTCATCGGCAATTCTTTCCTATTTTTCCCAATCTGGAGGTTGCCCTTTTGGTTAAAATAATGACCTGAAACCCCTTTTGCTTTTTCTTTTTTGCTAGCTCTTCTTACTTGATAAGATCTTAATGCATCTCCTTATGTTTCCTTTTTGTTTGACTGTTGCTTCTCTACAGTT
Organism: Camellia sinensis; assembly: GCF_055761805.1. Taxonomy (NCBI): domain Eukaryota; kingdom Viridiplantae; phylum Streptophyta; class Magnoliopsida; order Ericales; family Theaceae; genus Camellia; species Camellia sinensis. The sequence continues at coordinate 186,324,229 of NC_138963.1, read as the reverse complement.
TAGGCTTGGTTCAAAATGTTACTGATAACCTGATTTGAATCAGAACAGTTGGGCTGGGCAGCAACACCACTACCATGGCCCATATCACAGTTCTGTTCATGGGCCTTGTTTAGAACCACTTCAAGATTCAATCCGGGTATGGATTGAATAAAACCACTCAAACTTTTCATAAAACCTGATGTCATCACCTCTCTATCGACTATTCGATTATCCCCCTGCTCTACCTACTTCTCTTCATGCGCAGCCCTCATCATCACGCTTGCTCGTGCGCCCCCACTGTTTGATTTTCCCAAGTTGCTAACAGTCTTCTCTACCAGTGAAACATTTAATTCTTTGTCTTTGCCTTCCATGTCAGCTCTCTCTTCATGCTCTCTCCTCCTATCTCCGACTACCATGTCATTTATGTTATCCAACTTATCATCTTGCTAGATATCCACCTCATCATCTTCATCCTCACCCCAGTTGTTCCCCTATTCTAATTTCTGTTCATCTTCTAGCTCATATGAACTGTAGACATCTTCATCATCATGCTTCTTATGACATTTGCATACCTTCCTTATCAATACCTTGGTAATAATTTGTCCCTCACACACTTTCACTGGATATAGAGTTCCTTAGCAATCGAGACTCACTGTTATATTGATAGATTCCATATATGTGGTTGCAATTCTTATTCTTCCACATTGTAAACTATTCATACTAAGAGTTTCATTATCAACCTTAATAATTTCTCCCCATAATCTTCATATACTGCTGAAGGTTTTGTTGTTCCAAAGATTTAAAGGCACTCCATGATAACACAGCCAAACACATCTTTCTTGTTCAATGATCATTCCTTTTTTCCATTCCTTGATTGATTCATGCCACTCCTTAATCCAGCCACTCATCTTGCTGAGCTTTTCTTTCTTCTCTTAAACTGATTGAAAAGATACAACTATATCCCTTCCATCTGCTTTTGTGACTTTAACGGCTCCCACCTCCCTCTTAGTTAATTCCTTCCTGAAATCCTCCTCCAAGCATTTCGGTTTCAACCGAACAATTGCACTCTCATACAGCCAACCATTACCTTCTTCATAAGCTCTTATGGTTAAGCTTGTGTAATCTCTCCTCCTCCCTTCATCTACCACCTGAGCATATGATTTCTTTCTATTTTCTAGATTATCAGTCGCATAAGTTAACTTTTCATCCTTTCTCACCTCTTTGACATATGGTAATCTTGGTTTTGTCCCCTGCTCCTTCTCAAAGTCTACTTGTTTTACCTTCAATGCTCTATATTCACACCACAATCAGTTTGCTTTCTATACTGCCATTTGTGCCGCAAATGGACAATCGTATCGTACAAATCCAAATCTTGATCGTGATTGTTTCCTCCTCTTATACGCTATGTAAACATCATTCACCACCCCAAAGTTGTTGAATATTGAGTATAGCCCTTTTGGATCCATTGATTCAGGTATTTCATCCACAAAAAGTGTGTACATGCCTGTTTTGTGCTTTGAGAAACCTCTTCCTATTCTTCCATGTCTGCGTAGAACTGGTTTCCAACCCCCTTCCATGTTTTTCTTTGTAAAGAAAAGAAAGAAAGTGGAGATACACGCTACTTGCCTTCAACAATGCAATGGAGCTCAAGGTAGGTCTTCAATGAAGTTTGCTAGAAGATGGGTGTTTTGCTGGAAAATGGGTCTTCACCATGGGTCTTCAATGGAGTTGCTTAACATCTCATGGAATCACTTGAACCAGATCCTTCACACTGGATTGGCACCCAGTAGCTATCCTCATTAAAGTTGAACTTGTCAATTCTCAAACGTCATTATTAATAATTAGGTCATACTTGCAATTAACTAACCAAAAATTTTAAATTATGATAGTGTGATTTATATAGTTGGTTTAATAAGAGATAAAAGACACTACAACAAAAAACAGAAATGGCGACCAAAACATGAAATTTCGTCGCTGAAAGTGCATGAAATGGCGATTAAATTGGAATTTGTCGCCGAAAAGCAGGTTTTTAGCGACTAAAAGGGTTTAGTCGCCGAACAGCATGTTTTTAGCGACTAAAAGGAAGTTTTGCCGCCTAATATAGGGTTTTCAGCGACTAAAGTTTGTTTAGTAGCCAAAAGTCACGGTTTTTAGCGACTAAAATAATTTAGTAGCGAAAAGGTATGGTTTTGGCGACTAAAAACAGGTTTAGTCGCTGATTATAGCAGTTTTGCCGACTAAAAACAATTTAGTCGCTGAAAGTGGGGGTTTTGCCGACGAAAATCCATTTTAGTCGCCCAAAGTAGTGGTTTTGGCGACGAAATTTCTGTTTAGTCGCCAAAAGTGCTGATTTTTAATTGAGAACTTGTTTTTTTAGCGACAAATAAATAATTAGTAGCCCAAAATAATACAATTAGCGACTAAAAAATGGTTTTAGTCGCCAAAAGTCGCCTAATTTTTTTTTTAGTAAATAATTTATTTTTTGACAAAAATTATATTGAATTAAAAAAATTATATTTATAAATATTATTTTGTATTAATTGCGGTTAATATAGTATATAAATAATATATATTGCATATATGATCATGTGATGATGTACTGGCATAGTGGATGGAGTGTTGTGCAAAGGGACGTCGCAAGTTCGAAACCTGTTGGGAGTAGCGGAGGCAAAAAAAAAAAATTTCTGAAAATACTTTCAACGACTAAAGTGAATGGTCGCCAAAGGTATAAATAATAAAATAAAAATGAACTATTGGCGACTAACAGTTTAGTTGGCAAAGGTATAATTTCCAATAAAGAAATTGACCATTGGCGACAAAATCTTTAGTCGCTGAAGACATATATATTGGCGACTAACAGTGTTTTAGTCGCCGAAGGCATTCGCCACCGTTTATTGGCGACAACACGGGCGACTAAACTTTTTAGTCGGGAAAAGTGAAATTTTGGCATTTGGCGACTAAAATAGGACCTTTGGCGACTAAAAATTTAGTCGCCAAAGGTGTTTTTTCTTGTAGTGAGAGTGTCCATCTAATTCTATTTATAGTATTTTTTAATTATTTCACATAAAATAATATCATCCTTATACTTGATATTTATTACATGACCATGAGTAGGTATTGGTTGCTATTCCCTTTTTGGGTCGACACTCAGTTTTACACATTTTTATTTATTATTTAATGTGGCACATAAACAACTTATATATATTTTATTTCATTTAGGTGCAAAAAGAATAACATGCTTATCTGATTATATCATGGCGTTATGGTATGAAGAAAGGGGGGAGAGAGAGACCAATCGAGAGCTATTAATCGCATCTGGCATCAAGGAGGCCAATCCAATGCACTCAAAGCAATAATCAGCACCCCCATCTGTCATTTCTTTTATCACCTGAGTTCATCATTTAAAAATTAACAAATGAACATATAACATTTTTCACATAAAAACTTAATTTTCATGGATTTCTCTATATATATCATCACTTATAAAAAAAACATACCTGGGCAACCGATTTTTCTGAACAGTTTGTGGGATTAACAAAATCTGTAACTCCAAATTTTTTCCCTACATACATATAAGCATGCCACGAGAATGAAGAATTTTTATACTATGTTTCAATTTTAAGGTATTAAAAAAAAAAAAGAGACTCGTGTATAGGTCTTAATAGGTGAATTTATTATCCAATAGGTCGTATGAGAATTAATGACGTTTTTCATTAAACATTATTAAAAAACATCCTAATTATTATTTTTCAATGACAGTTTAAAAATTTTGTCACAAAAAATATCACTAATTACAAGTTTTAGCGGCGATTTAAAAAAACGTCATTAATTTTTAACTTTCAGCTACAGTTTGAAATATTTGTCAGAGAAAAATGTCATTAATTATAAGTTTTAGTGATAATTTATAAAAATCATAACCAAAAAAGTCACTAATTGTTAATTTTTAGCTACATATATAAAAAAATTATCACAAAAAATTATTTTTAGCGACGATTTTGCTAAAACTTATTTTCAATAAGACTTTATGGGAATTAAATCCAACAATTAAGACCTATTACTAGTTTATCATTTAAAAAAAATGTTTGAGATTGTCAAAAGGCTCTAACAATTTAACTTACAATGATGTATTATGATAAGTATTCAATTTTAATTTGTTACCTCTTCAATGATATAGGGCCCAACTCCCTAACTATATCATTGCGGGTGAATATATTTATCTAAATCTGTAGATCTCTAACTCTTTTCATAAAAAAATAGTTAAAAGTAAAGGCAATAGGGTAAGTTATACTTTGCCCCTTTATATTTGGCCAATTTCTCAATTTGGCCTCTAAAATTTATTTTTTCCTTACTTTGACCCTTTATATTTTAATTTTTTTTTTAGTTTACTCTTAAAGTTAATTTATATTCAAAATTTAGACAAAAAAATGTCATGAAAATTGTCACATAATATAAAAAATATATTATTATATTGAGATTTAAGGTTCAGTCAAAGATGTGAGCAATATATAATAAAATATTTTTATGCTACGTGACTGTTAATGTGTCATTTTCTGTGTAATTTTTAACAAAAATTAGCTTTAGGAGTAAACTAAGAAAAACTTAAAATATGAAAGGCCAAAGCGGGAAAAAATAAATTTTAGAGACTAAAATGAGAAAGTGGTTAAACATAAAAGAAGCAAAGTGTACTTTATCCAAGGAAACAATATATAAAAATTAATTTTGGGGCAAATTATAAATAAAAAAAATTCAGGATTTCAACCTTGTAACAAAATAAACCTTGACTTTTTAATTTTATCAATTTAAACTTCAATATTTTGATTTATTTTCAATCTAAACTATTTTTCTATTTCCTAATTGACAGAAATATTATATTTTAATAATTATACTTAATGTAAGTGTATGGAAAATGTCTGTAAAATATATTTTTTATTGAATTTAATGATTAAAATATCATGTTTCGTTAGTTTTATTTAATAAAAATAAAAAAATAGTTTATATTGAAAATAAATTAAAAGATTAGAGTTTAAAATGATAAAATTTAAAACTTAAGGTTTATTTTGTTACAAGACACGAATCCTATAATTTTTCCTTTTTTTTTTTTTTTCGTTTCTATTTTTTTCACAAATGCCTATATAAATTCGAAATTCAAAACAATAATATGTTCCAAAATTTATCACATGAATTACTTGTTTTTCTTCTATAAGTTTTGAGTCCAATTAATTAAGAGGTTTAGAAGATGGATGAGAGCTAGCAAATGATAATGAAATGTTGACGAAGGCCCACCAATTTCAAATTTCTCAGGATTCAAATCAACTCCGATGATTTTTGAAGCTCCAAGTAGCCTCGCTCCTTCTGCAACCTGTTACATTAACTTAGATCATACTTGGGAAAATTACAATGGTGGTTTGAGAAAAGAATTACTAATTCATGAAAAAATTTAAAATTTTAGTTTGCAATACTTATATGAAGTGATTTTAACCATTTCTTTAACACACTACTGAGGTAACAAAAAAAAAAAAAATGTTTTTGAAATTATGCACAACAAGAGTGTTTGGTTATAGAGAAATTTTTTAATTGTTTTAATAGTTTTGTTGCTATTGTGATATGCAGTTTCTCTTGTTACCAATCACTCTTGAAATTTAGAAAAATATAGTAATAAACTTCATAAAATTTGCATAATTATATTTTTTATATTGTTTGTCTATCATTTTTATTTTTTTATTTTAAATTTTGGAATGTCAATTGGCTACTTTGAAATGTCCAAGCATAAAATATGTAATTTTAAAAAATATCTCTTATAAATAGTTATATGCATATTTGAAAATGAAAAATAAATAGATAATTATATTTTTATTGTATGTTTTTTAAAAATTTAAAAATTTTTAAATGGACAAATAAAATAGAAGAGAGGAAATAATTAATTTCTAACAATTGAACTAATAATAAAATTACCGCAAGTCCCACAGTCCCAAGCCCAAATATTGCGACTGTGGAGCCTTCTTCCACTGCTGCAACCTTCAATGCTGCCCCAACTCCTGCACTTACACACTCACAAATCAATGCTCTAATTTATTCATCTTGTAGCATTTGTTGTGTTATTCTCTAAAAAATTAATATAAAGCAATTAGGCTAGTCTAGAAAATATACTTCTATATCATTTTTTTTTTTTTTTACTATTTAAATTAAGTTGAAACATGACATGTATATGTGTAAGTCTGACCCAAAATGAATTTCTAAATCCCAAACTCACTCACTTAACCTAATAGATTTGGACTATTAATTAATTAATTAATTTTTGTCTTGAATAATTATTAAACTGTTTATACCATTTTAATAATTGTTTAAATTTAAAACATTAATAAAAATTCAATTATAAAATAAATATATTTTTTTTATCCAAATCCAATCCAAACTTAATTTGAATTTCAGCCTAAATTTGCATCAAATTCAAAAATATATTGCCAATCTTTTGAGTAGGACTTGAATTGCCATGATTTTGTAGGACAGATTAATAAAGAACTTGTTGGACCATTTTAATATCTTATATTTATTTATTGGTTTATCTTTTTCATTAATGGGGTTTTATTTCTTTGGTAACCTCTTGGTCATAAATGGAGGTTAAATAGAATTCATGAACCTGGTTAATGGTCATTATTTTTGGTGTAACTGTAAGGTCCTTATAGCCTATATATATAGTCTACTCTTTTCTATCTATAGAGATAAGCTATTTTCTATACAAGAGAGATTACTAGCAAAGAAGGGTGTTTTATTGGTGGAGCTTTGGGTTCACCATCTTGTGCAGAGTTGGCATGAACCATACGACAAGTGGTCGGGCTGTTGTATCCTGGAGGGGACAAGTCATAATATTGTGACTGCTGCATCGGTATTTGGATTTTTCCTACCGCAGTGGGCTTGATCTCCTTAAAGAAAACGAGATATCCGTGCCTCAGCCTGATCTATTTGTATCTCATTTTCTTTGCATCATTTATCAATAATATTGTTTAGTTTCTGGTATTTTCTCCAACAATTTTAAGGAGATCAAACATGGAACAAGTACCAGAAAAAACCAATGATGGAATTGGAGATCTCAACAAACCTTTCAAGTTCAAAGGAGTTCATTTTAAGAGGTGGAAAGGAAAAGTTCTTTTTTACCTTAGCCTTTTGAAAGTTGCATATGTTCTTACAGAAAAGAATTCGAACAAAATCCCAACCGAGGAGATGAATGATGAAGACTATGAGGCACATGAAGCAAAAGTGGCTTCTTATAATACAGATGAGTATAAATGTCGCTTTTATCTCTTAAATTGCCTTGCTGATCAATTTTATGATTATTACTATGACACCACTTACACTTTGTCTTCTATTAATTTGTGGCATGCTCGCTTGTGTCATATAAATAGTAAATATGTGGGAATCATGAGTAGTTTAGAATTAATTCCTAAAGTGACAAAAAATTTTGAGAAATGTGAAGTTTGCAGTAAAGCAAAAATTACCAAGAGGCCTCATAAAAGTGTTGAAAAAAATACCGAATTGTTAGAATTATTTCATACTGATTTGTGTGAGTTTGAAGGAATTTTAACTCGGGGTGGTAACCGATATTTTATCACTTTTATTGATGATTTTTCAAAATATACAAACGTATATTTATTAAAAAATAAAAGTGATGCTTTTGAGAAATTTAAAGAATTCCTTCTTGAAGTGGAAAATCAATTCGGTAAAAAGATTAAAAGAATTAGAAGTGATAGAGGCCGGGAGTATGAATCTCTAAGATTCAACTCTTTTGTTCAGTCATTGGGAATTATTCATGAGACTACTCCACCATATTCACCTTCATCAAATGGCGTAGCTGAAAGAAAAAATAGAACGTTAATTGACTTGACGAATGCTATGCTTATTGATTCAGGTACTCCCTCAAATTTTTGGGGTGAGGCTATTTTGACAGCTTGCCATGTGATAAATAGAGTGCCACACAAAAAGACTAAAATTGTCCCTTATGAGTTGTGGCGAGGGCATAAACCAAATTTAGGTTATTTGAGAGTTTGGGGTTGTTTAGCTTTTGTGAGGCTTGCAGATCCTAAACGACCTAAATTGGGTGAACGAGCTACCACTTGTGCTTTTCTTGGATATGCGTTGCATAGTACAGCTTATAGATTTTTTGATATGGAAAATAATATTATTTTTGAATCAGGTGATGCTATTTTTCATGAAAATAAATTTCCTTTCAAATCTAGAAATAGTGGGGGTCAAATAATATCTGAAAATATTTTATCTATGCCTAACTCTTCTACTCCTTCTCAAGTTTTTCAAGAAAAAGAAAATTTTCAAATCCAACCAAGAAGAAGTAAACGAGCTAGAGTTGAAAAAGATTTTGGCCCTGACTATTATCTTTACAATGTGGAAGAAATTCCTCATACGATACAAGAAGCTTTATTATCACCTGATGCTATTTTCTGGAGAGAGGCTGTAAATGATGAGATAGACTCACTACTTTCAAATAAAACATGGAAGTTAGTGGATTTACCTCCAGGTTGTAAAACTATTGGGTGTAAATGGGTCCTTCGTAAAAAACTTAAACCGGATGGAACTATTGATAAATATAAAGCGAGGCTTGTCGCTAAAGGTTTTAAGCAACAAGTTGATCTTGATTTCTTTGATACTTTTTCTCCGGTTACTAGAGTAACATCCATTAGACTGTTGATTGCAGTGGCTGCAATTCATGATTTAAAAATTCATCAAATGGATGTAAAAACAGTATTTTTAAATGGAGATCTAGATGAGGAGATTTATATGGACCAACCTGAAGGCTTTGTGGAGCCTGGCCAAGAAAGCAAAGTGTGTAAGCTAACTAAATCCCTTTATGGTTTAAAACAAGCTCCTAAACAGTGGCATGAGAAATTTGATTCCTGCATGCTTGAGAATGGCTATAAGACTAATAAATGTGATAAGTGCATATATTATAAAACTTGTGAGAATGCACATGTGATTATTAGTCTATATGTGGATGATCTACTTATCTTTGGCTCTAATTTGCATATTATAAATGAGACTAAAAATATGCTTAATAGCCACTTTGATATGAAAGATCTTGGTGAAGCTAATTTTATTTTGGGAATTAAAGTTACCAAGACTGAGGATGGCATTTTTCTTGATCAGTCGCATTATGTTGAGAAAATGTTAAAGAAATATAATTTTCTAGACTGTAAACATGTTGCTACTCCTTTTGATGCAAGCATACACTTATCTGTTGTAACAAATGAAAAAGAAGTGATTAATCAAAAGGAATATGCTAGTATGATTGGTAGTTTGAGATATGCTACTGACTGTACTAGACCTGACATTGCATATGCTGTTGGAGTACTTAGCAGGTTTACTAGCAAACCCAGTCGAGATCATTGGCTAGCCATGGGAAGAATTATGAGATATTTATTTGGAACAAAAAATTATGGTTTGTTTTATAACAAGTATCCTGCGGTACTTGAGGGATATAGTGATGCCGATTGGAACACTTTGTCAGGTGATTCTCTCTCTACCTCGGGTTTTATTTTTACCTTGGGTGGTGGTGCTATATGTTGGAAGTCTAAAAAATAGACGATAATTGCTAATTCTACAATGGAAGCTGAGCTTATAGCGTTAGCTTCAGCATGTGAGGAAGCGAATTGGTTAAGAGATTTGTTACATGAAATTCCTTTTTGGGAAAAACCAATTCCTCCTGTGTTAATTCGTTGTGATAGCACTGCTGCTATTGGTAGAGTGAACAATAATTTTTATAATGGTAAATCCAGACCTATTAGAAGGAAACACAGTAATGTGAGATCCTATTTGAGTAATGGCATCATAACTGTGAATTATGTAAGATCTTGTGATAATATTGCGGATCCATTAACCAAGGCCTTGGCGAGAGATAGGGTCTGGAATACATCGAGGGGGATGGGTTTGAAGCCTATAAAATCAAAAACCATGTATGAGGATACCCAACCTAGGGACCAGAGATCCTGTAACTAGGTTCAATGGGAAGAACGAATCATATGGTGGTTGTAAAAATGCACTCTTTAATATTTTGTTATCCATCCCTATGATGTAAGTGCATTTGTCCTGTAATGTTGGAGGGTTGAGTTTTTATACTCTTAATGAAATTCTGTAGCTCTTGTTGAGTGGGGTGTGTAAATTACAGGAACATCCTTGACAGATTTCACCTATGTGAGCATGAAAGTGGGGCCGCTTTCTATGAGAACAAGGCTTATTCTCAAATATGCTCATGAAAACTGGGATTAGCACAAGGCCGTAATGTGCTGGCTATTAAAGCTCATGTCAACACCTGGACTATTATGTGTGAGCAGTAATACTTTATTTCCCCTAAGTAGTCATAGTTCAAGTCTGAGACCACTACTGACTCTGGAGTAGAGGTTGCTGTTTCACTAATGAAGGTTCAATGCAGAGCACACCTTCATGATGCATACTAATCTATCTTTGTTTGGTAATCTCTCTTATTTTTATTTTTATCCTTGTTGATATTAAAATGAGTGGGGGATTGTTGGACCATTTTAATATCTTATATTTATTTATTGGTTTATCTTTTTCATTAATGGGGTTTTATTTCTTTGGTAACCTCTTGGTCATAAATGGAGGTTAAATAGAATTCATGAACCTGGTTAATGGTCATTATTTTTGGTGTAACTGTAAGGTCCTTATAGCCTATATATATAGTCTACTCTTTTCTATCTATAGAGATAAGCTATTTTCTATACAAGAGAGATTACTAGCAAAGAAGGGTGTTTTATTGGTGGAGCTTTGGGTTCACCATCTTGTGCAGAGTTGGCCTGAACCATACGACAAGTGGTCGGGCTGTTGTATCCTGGAGGGGACAAGTCATAGTATTGTGACTGCTGCATCGGTATTTGGATTTTTCCTACCGCAGTGGGCTTGATCTCCTTAAAGAAAACGAGATATCCGTGCCTCAGCCTGATCTATTTGTATCTCATTTTCTTTGCATCATTTATCAATAATATTGTTTAGTTTCTGGTATTTTCTCCAACAGAACTTGTTGGAAAATAATAATTTTTTGACAACTTAAATTAAAGTAGAAATCAACTACCGGTTGAGATGGGTCCAAATAGTTTTCTATTATCTTAAATGAGAAGATTGCAACATAAAAAGAATGAGCCGAAACTATTGAATATTGAATGAGAAATTTACATCAATGAATGAGGTTTGGTGAAACAGGTTGTAACCCATATCCGTTAGTGGAATCCGGATCCTCGGTAGCATTTTCCAGTCGCCATTTCCTGTAGCCCCCCAAAACGACGTCGTTTTGGGGGGTTTTTTTATTTTTTTTTCTTTTATTTTTCTTCTTTCTCTTCCGTCAGCCATTCATGGCGTTTGGTAGAAACCAGAGGGGGAGGGGAGAGGAAGAAGAGAGAGAGAGAGGAAAGCTTCTCGGGGTCACAGCCGGTAAAAACCAGAAGGGAGTGGAGGGGAGGGGAGGGGAAGAAGAGAGAGAGAGAGGAAAGGAGCTTCTCGGGGTCACGGCCAGCGAGGAGCTTCTCGGCGATGAGGAGGGTCACGGCCGGCGAGAAGCTTCTCGGCGAAGAGGAGGGTCACGGCCGGCGAGGCCGGCGAGGAGCTTCTCGCCATTTCTGTCACTCTCTCTCTCTGCTTTCCGTCTCTCTCTCTTCTCCCTTCCTCTCTCTCTTCTTCCCCTCGAGCTTCCATTTCTGTCCCTCTCTCTGTCTGCTTTCACTCTCTCTCTCTTCTCCCTTCCTCTCTCTCTTCTCCCTTCCTCTCCCCTCCCCCTCTGGTTTGTACCCCCTCTTGGTTTCTACCAAACACAGATGGAAGAGAAAGAAGAAAAAGAAAAGAAAAAAAAATAAAAAAAACCCCCAAAACGACGTCGTTTTGGGGGGCTACAGGAAATGGCGACTGGAAAATGCTACCAAGGATCCGGATTCCCGTTAGTGCATACCCAACCTTTTTTTTAGAATCTTTAATTGATGTGTTATATATATCATGTTACTATTATCTTTTGATGATGGAGTTCATGGGCATAATAATGACCAACCTTGTAACTCCTACCATTGATGAGTGGAGATTATGACCATTTTGGTGGCCATTAATGCTAGAATTCATGGCTGAAGTTTCCCTACAAGTATAAAAGAGGTTTCCCTCCAGCTTTTAGATGATGGTTTTAGAGATAGTTTGGAGACAAATTTGAGAGAGAGATGAAAAAATGGAGAGGTTTTATAAACAAAAATTCTAGAATTTTTTTTATTTTCTTTTTGCTAGTCCTCTTCTGTGGTTCTGCTAAAGAGTGAGTACTTCAAATGTTCATTCGCCGGAGCTGTTCCAGTGAATGATAATGTACGTTCAACGACCATTATATCTTCGGAGATAGATGAGCCTCCAGTACTACCGGTGAGGTGACAAATCTATTTTAAATACGTCATGTGAAACACAGGTCTCAATTTATATCCTTTATCATTTGTTTTTTGATTTTTCAGATCCGATCTACTTGTTGCGATTAATTTTATGTGTCCATCTGTTCTAGTGATTTGTTTAATTCTGAATCCATCTTGTAATCTATTCAATTGTTGTATTTTATATTGTAGTCTATTATTTTTTTTAATAATTTAAATACAAGATTGTTTTATCTTAATTATTTTATTGATTATTATGGAAGATACCAACAGAACTCACCGGTGCTTACTCCACAACTGAGCAAACAAGCCTTGTCGATGGGAATGAGAGTGTTGATCTTGACGATGTCGGCGATATCCACAACAGTGTACTCAGCGAAGCTTGAAACATACAAGAAGTGATGCAAAACCTCGCCATTAGAGTCCCTGAATCTGCTGGTTCCATCTCTGGGCATCCCAATCCGATGACTCAGCGGAAATGCGGAACAACAGTTGCTCTTGGGAGACTTGCAATCCCTACATTCCCCACAATCAGGGTGAAACACTGGCAACACTCTGTCTCCTTTTTTCACTTCCTCAACATTCTCTCCCACACTCTCAACAACACTGCATAACACAAACACAAAAGAAAGGCAAAAAAAAAAAAAAATTGTATTTCATTTTGCCATCCTTTCCTCAAATTTGACTTTTGCAGGAATTTGGTGCATTGGGTTGAATGTTAAAAAATCATAGGAACACCTTTCAGAAGAGATTAAAGTAGACATGGGGTTACTGCTGTGACCCCTGCTGTGCCAAAAACGGCACAGATTCGCTATTTTTTTCCCCTTCAGTTTGATGTTAATAGTTGTATTGAAAATAAAGTGTAATGTTTTTGTTTATTATATTGGAGTTAAACTAATATAAAAAAAAAAAGTTAATATAATATAATTTTATGTTCACATATATATATATATATATATATGCATATATATAAATAAATGTGAAGTATCGATAAATTCTAAATGTGATCTTATAAACTATTTAATTTTTTTTTTTTTAAATATGAATTCAAGGATCCCATTAAAGTGGAGATTATATAAAAAGGTAGTTACTTACACGTTTGAATTTAATTTTTTAGGAATAAAAGTAAGTTTTTCAAAATGTAAAATTACACATTTAAGCAATCTGTACTATAGAGGTTTTGAATTTTCTTATTGTGAAACAAATTTTACATTACGAATAAGAACGTAATACTCTAATATAACACAATAAAAAACTACTTAATGTACTTTTTTTTTTAAACGTAACACTTCAATCAATGTAATTTCAAATGTAGCACTCTAATGTAACACACTCCAATGTAACACACAAAAATATTAAAAAATTCCTTAGTAACTTTTTCCAAAAATAACATTCATAATTTGAAATTATATATTTACTCAAAACTTACCAAGTAATTTTTATACTCCTTTTAGAATGGTTCGAACTATCCCACATCCTTTTGGAATAATTTGAAGAATTTCACATCCTTTTTTAATGTTGCGTTTGGAAAAAGTATATTAAAAAGTTTTTACTTATTGGAGTATTACATTGGAGTATTACACTAAGGAATTTGTTTATGTGTTACATTGGAATGTTACACTAATGAATTTTTATTTTTAGTGTTATATTGGAGTGTTACTTTTGGGAAAAGTACACTGAGGAATTTTTTTATGTGTTACATTAAAGTGTTACGTTTGAGGGTTACATTAGAGCGTTACAGTTTGAAATTATATATTTGTTCAAAACTTACTAAAGAGTTTTTATACTTTCTTTTAAAATGTTTGAAGAAGCTCACATTCTTTTGGAATGTTTGAAAATTCTTATATTTCAAGTCATTTTTGTATTCTTTTTGAAATGTTTGAAGAATTTCACATTTCAAAGTCATTTCAAATAAAAAAGATTCTCATATAAAAATTCATCCAAAAATTAATTTCCATAGATTGTGTATCTTACCTTTTTAGCACAAAAATAAATAAATAAATAATAGAAATATAGGTATAATTGTAAATCTAATTTTTAAATAATACATTAAATTTACTTTTTCAAAATCAGTGCAACTAATTGGTTTATAAAAAAATCATTGAAATTAAACGAATCACCATTATAATTTTCCTATAAATAAACTAAATTAAATCATCATTCATATTAATTTAAGGTTATTTTAATTTGCGGATGTTATGATAGGGTTAAAATATAATTTTATTTTATTTTATTTAACCTCATTTAACTGAATTAAAAAGTATGTAAATTTTTTTTTATGCCCAATATGATAGTTTTGATTTGTAATTTTTTTAGAAAAAATTATATATATAAAAACTCTTCAGGTTTGGCTCCTATATAATAAAATAAATCATTAATTTTATCAATTTAAACCCTAAGTATGGGTGTAATAAAATGTAAGGGGTGTTCGTCTATCCTTTTTATTTTGGTTTGGCAAATTGCCTCCGAAATAATAAATAAATAAATGGGACAATTATCCCAAAAAATAAAATAAAATAAAATAACTCAGGATTTGGACCTTTCAACAAAATAAATCATAAGTTTTCAATTTTTTCAATCTATTCCTTTGATTTATTTTCAATCTAAACTATTTACTTTTTCTGTTAAGTAAAACCGAAGAAAAAAAATATTTTAGTCATTAAACTCAATATAAGTATACATAAAATATCTAAAATATCATTTTTATTGAGTTTAATGATTTTTTTTTTTTTGTTGATTTTACTTAATGAAAATAGACAAATAACTTAAATTAAAGATAAAGATAAATACAAAATTTAAAGTTTAAATTGATAAAGACGAAAGGTCATTATTTATTTTGTTATTAGACTCAAACTTTGTATACTCTGGAAAGGGAAAGCTGTCTAATTACTTATAACCTTTTGAAAAGGAAAGTAAAGCTGTCTAATTACTTATAACCTTTATAATCCATCAAAAAATTGAACACGTGGTTGGTTCTTTTTTTTTTTTTTTTAATTACGTTTTGAAAAGTTTGAAAACACCTTATGGATTTCAATTATTTATTTTTTCAGAAAGACACAAATTCTATTATCAAACATTTTAAAAACATTTGAAATATCAAACATTTTAAAAACATTTGAAATATCATGAAAAAAGACACAAATTATTAAAAAATTATCAAACATTTGAAATCCATAATAATTTGTGTCTCATTAGATAACTCATAAAAGACACAAATCCATAATAATTTGTGTCTCATTAAACTCAATCCATAATAATTTTTTTATCAACCATGCTAAAGAAAAGAGAGGCGTGAATTTGCCACGAAAAGTTGTTGTTGTTGTTGTTTTTTTTTCTTTTTTTTTTTTGCTATGTTGGTTTGGTTTTGGCTCTTTTTTTTGGAAGGGTTTTTATGTGTATCCTAAAACTTAAACCCTAATAAAAAAAAAATCAAATCAACACAGCCCAACAAATAAAATAAAATAAAAAAAAAACCAACATAGCCCAACAAATAAAATAAAAAAAAAAAAAAAAAACAACAACAACAACAATTTAGCCTATGTGAATTGATAAGATGAGTGAGTTGGGTTAGACTGATTGGGTGATGAAATTGACTGATCAGTTAGACTGCTGGTTGAAATTTGTTAATTTTATAGTTTTGTACGAGTCTTTACTATATTTTTATTTCAAATCAGAAAGATTCGAAAGAAATAAAAACCTAAAATTTAAATCCTAAACTCTAAACCCACCCCTACACATAACCGTCCTTGAAAAAAAAAATAAAAATAAAAATTACAACAGCCCAGCAAATAAATAAATAAATAAATAAAAACAACCAAACTAACACAACCTAACAAATAAATAAAAAATAATAATAAAAATAACCAAACCAACACAGTTTCAAAGAAGAAGAAAAAAAAAAAAAAACCAATTCGAGCCACATTCGAGGCCTCAAACTTTTTCCTTTTTTTATATCAAACATTTAAAAACATTTGAAATATCAATGTCTCATTAGATTGATTTTGGGTTATTTTCAGAAATTCTTCTTGAAAACAGTTTCCCAAATAATTTGTGTCTTTTCAGAATATGAAAATGAAAATAAAAAGTTTATATATCATGAAAAAATGTGAAGAAAATTGTCATGAAATGTGATTGAGATTTAATTGGTGTATCATGACACAATCAATCTAATGAGACATTGATATTTCAAGTAAAATTCTAGTTATGTAATGTTACTGAAACAGAAAATAGAAACAGATTTATTTTGATATTCAATTACCCAACTGCTTCATGACCAAAAATCCTTGGAAAAACTGCAACTGTCCCCTGAATAATAATGACATGAAAGTAACAATTAGAACAAAATCATGAAAAATTGCTTTTCTATATGTATGTATTTGGGGAAGAAGAAGAAGAAGAAGAAGAGAACTTACAACATTTAATTTCCAGAAGGTAACATCAGTGTGACAAAGGGAAGTGCAGAGTATTTTAATCCGAACCTCGAAAGCTTTAGGAGGATCTACTTCTATCTCTTCTATTACTAGTGCCTCTCCTGGATTTCTACATACTGCAGCTGTTGTGTCGTGTCGTGTTGTGTTGAATCGATCGCACATGGAAAGTCAACAAATCATCAAAATTGTAATCAAACAATTTCCAAGACCAAAGTAACTGTTAAAACAAAGGAAGAAAAATATTTAACAAAAACAACTTTTCAGTTAGAAAATCAGACCTTTGCATCTTATGGGCTTTCTTGCTGTCTCTACTTGCTGTTTGCTCTCCATAACTGAGTTCTCTCTCTCTCTCTCTCTCTCTCTCTCTCTCTCTCTACATGTTTAGTATAAAAGTTCAAAAAATATATATGAACAATACTACAGACCCCCGTGACGTGACGTGCCGCGGTCTCATTGGCTGAAAACAAAACAAACAAACAAAAAAAATTTTACCCAATCAGGCTCCTACACGCACGACCCCAGCACTCCCCCTGGGGTCGGAGGCATTTTCCTACATGTATAAAAAGTTGGCCTTTACGTAATTAAGTTCATCACAAATCACTCAAGTTGTTTGTTTGGCAGTAAAAATGCTAACTTAATGTATTCACATATTAAAATTTTAAATTTTTTTAATTAATTAAAAGATCTTATTAAATACGTTAAATTTGTGTAAAAAAATTGAAAAATGAAAGTAAATATATATTATTATTTTAAGTTTCTGATTTTTCATACTAGACAAACAATTTAAAAAGAAAATAATATAGCATACCATGTCATTGTAAACATAATTGTAAAACTCAAATTATGAATTCTTTTCAATCTGCCATGTAAAAAATAGTAAAACTATGGTGTAGTTTAAAAGTAGCATGTGGTATAATTTTTCTTTCAAAAAAAAAAAAGTAAAATAGTCTATTTAAATATAATTATTCTTTTTAGGGTAAATTACTGACACCCTTGAGATTTAATCCAATTACATCTTACTCCCTGATATTCTAGAAATTATATTCTCACTCCTGTGGTTAATAGTTTTGTGTGAGCGATTTTCTGATCACACTGCCCGCTTAGTAATCAGCTAGAGAGCACTGGCAGAATAGATGGCTTTCGTTATCTTGCAACAGAAAGAAAAGGCTCAGGCAGTGGCTCTTCTACCCAGGGGCACTCCGACGATCAAGTCAGTATATCTCTCAAAGATAATCAAGTGCTAAACTCACTGCTTAAAGCATAAAATTGCATACCTTAGACCCACGGGGGTGCCTCTCTTTTATAGTTTATTTAATCCTAGTCCCACTAGAAGCCTGACTTCTATGGACTCCAATTCAGTACTTACTTTAGATTCTTCAAGAGATAAAGATAAACTCTCTAAGAGCTTTATTCTTATCTTGGCTAAATCTCTTCTTTATTCTAGGACTCTTGTCTCTTATCTCTTATCCTCTTATCTCGGATTCCGATATCTTCGGAAATAACCTCGGCGTCACGACCAGGACACGTGGCACCTCGGCTGACACGTCGGCGTCACCTTGCCACGTATTGGTACTCAGAAAATATATCCCCACAACTGTCCCCTAGGTTCTATTACCTCGGCATTTTGAGGTGATAGAACCTATATCATTCCGTTCTTCCAGTACGTCGGTTTTCAGTATCTCAGCCGAGATCATTATTTTGGCCGATATCCTTTTGTTGAAGAACAAGAACTTCAAGAACCCTTCCACGCGTATGAGCTGTTATACACCATAATTCAACTGTTTTTTACCATTCGTTTCTTTCTCACTGGTTCGTACCTGTGATGCGCCCGTAAGCCGTCTATTTCTCACGTGCGCCGTCTGACGTATGCGTTCTTCTAGGCGTATTGATTATTTTTTGTCACCGTTTTCATTTTTGACAAAACCTTTCCCCCTTTCTTCATTTTTCCACTTTTGCATCTGATTTCTCTTACTTTTTCTCTCTCTAAACTCTTCCTTTCGAATCCGCCATTGCTCAAGCTCCAAGCTCTACAGTTGTCTTTATTCGTCTTTCTGGTGAAGCTTTCGCTACACTGTTACTCCTGCAACCATCGTCTAACTTCGGCGAACCTTATTTCGGCTTTACTTCTTCTGGTAAGCTACTGTTCCTTTCGTTTTCAATTCTGTTGATATTCTTCATTACTTGTTGCCTTTACTGCATCTGTTGAAACTTTTAATTTGCAATTCATACACCTGAATGTGTCCTTTCATGATTTTGCCCTTGCCCATATCTTGAACATACGCATTGTTTCACTACTTCCCTGTATTTTTGTCACTAATCTTGGCCCTATATTTCTTGTATTCTTTATGCTCTTGATAAACCATCTCTGTTCTTGATTCTGAAATTCCATTCTTGCTTTCTGTTTTTTGTGTCTTTTCCAGATCTGTGCCATTGATCTTCATCTTCATAGTTTTAGGTTTGGGATTTGTTTGTAGGACCCACGATTTAGGGCAAAACTGAAACATTCCTTACAAATTTCTGTACCAGCCCAAACCTAGGTTTTTGCTGAGGTCCCATCAATAAGAAACATCTTCTTTCTGAATTTCAACCCTTCTAATTCAGGCCGATATCATGGGTATGTGGAGACATAGAGCAGATACCCCAACCAAACTTGAGTACTTTAGGCAAGAGTTCTCCATCCCTGCTGATGTCCATCTGAGGCTGGCTGGGGATGATGACTCCATCATGCCTACAGCAAACTCCATGCCCTTTCCCATTGTAGCTTTTACTGAGTGCGGACTCCGACTCCCACTCAACATCCTTCTTCACTGTTATAAGTTGAACCCCATGCAACTGGCAATCAATTCCTATCGAGTGATCTTTGGTATTATTGCCTTAGCTAAACAGGAAAACGTTAGGATCACCCTAGTAGATATCTAGTACTGTTATACCATGTGTGCCCTTAATTTGAAAGAAAAAGGCTACATTTATTACTTTAAGCCGAGGTCTACAGAATTCAAAATCGTAGCCGACCTCCCAGACTCCAACAATGGGACTGGAGATGACTATCTCATTACCTCGAGAAATTGGGAGTTTGCTCCAGACGAGGACATCCATCTCTACCCTCTTCCCCGATCAGTTTTAGAGGGCAAGGGTAAGAGCCCAATATTCAGCTTTGCCTGTTTCCTTTCGAAGTCTTAAATACTTTGTCTGTTTCTGACGTCTATTCTTCTTGCAGTTGTTCGTCAGCCACCGAAAAAATTTCACCAATCCTTTGTTCCCAGCAAGGATTTGAAGAAACTTCTGGACTTGCCAATCCACAAAAGGAAAGCGCCTATGCTTCTCAATTTTGTTCCATCATACAAGTCAACTTTGCCCGAAGTTCCCAAAAGGAAGAAGAAAAGCCTTTCTCCACCCTCTGCAACAACTCCGTTGACTGCATCCACATCACAAACAGATCAAGGATCAACATCTGATCCAGCTGATCAGCCATCAACTTCGGCTCCATACCTAGTCCCAATATCAGAACGAAAATGTCAGCGACGACTTGTCCTTACTACCGAGATGGGTCGCCCTAAGCCTGTTGCAAAAGATCTTCTGGCCAGTATTCCATCATCGGTTGATGAGCAGCCAGCACAAACCCTTCCTCCACCTAAGCCAAAAAGAATTAAGAAGGCCCAACCAAAGGCTAAAGTTACTCAGACTGAATCTGAGGATGCTTTGTCTATATCAAGGTTGGCTGAGAGTGATAAACCTCAACCCTCTGCTGGGAAGAGGGGCTCGGAAACCCAGCCATCAGAGTCCCCAAAATCTAAAAAGTCGAGGTCTTCTTCCACTACGACTTCGGGATCGAAGAAGAGCGATGCCCCCTGGTCCCCAAAAATTACTCTGAAGGATAAGCCAGTCTTGGCTACTGACAGTGCCGACGACATTAATATCAGCGTAGCCCTCAGCACAGCTCTGCTCCTTCCCGGCGATCTTGATCGCAACACCGAGTTAAGCGAGTACGAGAATTATGCGTTGATGCTTCAACGTTCCGTTCAAGTAAGTGTTTTCTTCTTGGTAATTTTCTTCGTTCTGTTTTGTATTTAGAAAATTTTGTACTAATTTTTGCCTTGTGTTTTTTCAGGCAATCCAACATGCCTACTCCTTTTCTGTTCAGTCCTTTGAAAATCGGCAAAAGCTGGCTGACATGAAGAAGGAGTTCTCCTCTCTCCAAAAGATCAATAAGGGCCTTCAATCAAAAATGAAGAAGCTGGAGGATCAAGCCGAGGCTGCAATTAAAGCTCAGAATAATGCCGAAGAGAAGGCTGAGGCTGCTGAGGCTATCAGGAAAGTGGCTGAGTCCCAAAGAAAGGAGGCCGAGGAGAAGATGGCCCAAGCCGAGAAAGAGCTTCAAGAAGCCTTGGCCACCAAAGAGGCTGAAATAAAAGATACTGATGAAAAGGCATATGCCTAAGGCATGGCTGACGTCACTGATGCTTACGAATAACAAGTGAAGGAGGCATGCAACAAGGGTTTTACCCTTGGTTGGATGTCCCTTCTGAAGAAACTTAACGTCCTAGAGGACTCGCCATTAAGAAAACCTGATGCCATTCGTCTGCCATTTCCTCCAATTCAACCTCCAAATCAAGACGTCGGCGAATCTGAATCCGAGGAAAATGATGAGGATGAGGATGAGGATCAGGCCTTGGTGAGAAAATCCAAGGATGCCGATGGGGCCAAGTCCCCTCCTTTAAATGAGCAAGTCCTAGACTTGACTCAGGATGAGGAAGGTGATGAGGTTCCCATAGAAGCTGTTCCCAAGAATGCTCTAGCTGACATCTCCTCTGCGGACAAGAGTGTTGAAGAAACTCTGCATATAGCGACCCCGGTCTTTTCCCATTTGATTTTTGTATCCGGACTTAGGTTCCGTAGATTCCGTCATTGTATAATTGTTGTTGTCATTCATTATTTTCTTATTTTGAGTCTTGGGTTGTGTTGGGAAGATTTGGAGCAGGTTGGTTGAGCTTAGGAACCAAGTCTAGTTGCCTAGATTTTGGCTTGTCCGCTCGAGCGGGGGTTTGGACGCTCAAGCGGGGAATACACCCATCCAGTATGTCCTGTGTAGTGTTGGCCGCTCGAGCGGGGGATTGGACGCTCGAGCGGGAAGTCGTGAGTGACGCTCGAGCGAGGAGTTGGGCGCTCGAGAGGGGACCTGTCTGCAAAAACTTCTGGGAGAGTGCATTCGCCGCTCGAGCGGGAGTTTGGCTGCTCGAGCGGGAGTCTGTGAGTGGCGCTCGAGCGGGGGTTTCCACGCTCGAGCGGGGCGACTGGTATAAAAATCCGAGATCCGACTTTCAGGATCATTTTTCATCTCCTTTTTTATTTTAAAACCCTAGAATCGTCTTCTCCCTCTCCCTACACACCTTCTCTCTTAGGTTTGATCTACTTAGAGTGTATTTCTACCCTAAGCCCTTTGTTAAAAAGATAGAGTGGGTCGAGGGCTTCCGTTTAATCTGAACAATCTTGGGTTTGGAGCACTTTGGTTTTCGTCATCTTCTCTATTCGAGTTCTTCGCTTCAAGGTAGGGATTTCCTACTCCATCCTATAAGTTTTGTCCTAAGTTTTGGCATTTTGATATGTTGGGAGTACTTTGGTAATTTTGGGAAAAACCCTAGTTGTATTAATAAATTAATTTGTATAATTAATTTAAGGAAATTGGGAAAATTGGTTAAATGCATGAAATTGAGGAATTCATTGATTAAATGGTGTAGTTGGATAATTAAAATCACTCGCCTATTGAATTGTTGAAATATTTATTTCCAGTCTAGAAATAACTGTTTTGGGCTATCGGTGGAGGATAGTAGTGTTTGTTGTAGACATTGCATGTGGATTAGGAATAACTGAAACTAATCACATTGGTTAAGTCATTAATTTTGACTATTGCATTAATACAGAAAATACGTGTATTGATTGAGCATTGCATTTGCATATATATTGTTTTGTGTGGGAGGAGATAGGGGATGTACTCCACGGTTTAGGGGAAGATAGGGGATGGACCTCTAAACCGGATTTTGTTTGGGAGGAGATAGGGGATGGACTCCATTAGCACCATTTTTATGTGTGCTTATTAAATTGAAGTGTTTTTACATGATTATTGATACAGCACTAAAATGTGTATCAAATGGGAAGTATGAAGTGTTTTGATATGAGCATGAGTCTCATTTGTTTTGTTGATATTGGAAGTAATGTGAATATGGTATATAATTCACTGTTGTAAGTTTGGCCAGGTTCTGAGCCATGTTGATAATAATGGAAAGTGAAATGTGTCTTAGACATTAGTGTCATGAGACTGTTTAATGATAAAATTGATTATCTTGGTTAACCATCTATTGAATGCTATAGCTTTATTCAATGCTTATATTTGGTTTAGTATTTTTCTACTGGGCTGTGGCTCACCCTTTATGGGAACATCATTTTCAGGTTCAGGTGATAAGCTACCTCCACGGACTTAGCCTGGAAGGATTTGATGTTTGGGATTTTGAAGACTTGTCTTTAGTTATATGTTTTATTTTGTTATTTTTGAGATTTCATGTAAACATTCAAGCCTAGGGCTTAACTTGTAAATGAGTTAGTACTCATCCTTTTTGTGTCCAAGTGTTAGCTTGGAAAGATGTAAGCCCTTAGGGCATTTATTTTGATGTTGCAGGATGTTACATGTGATGTCTTTCAATAAGAATACTCTGATGAATAACTCAAATGATTCGTTTTCTTTTATAAATGCATGTTAATGTTATGGTTATTATGGGTTTATTTTGAGGGCGTGACACTGCAAGAAATATATGCCGAGATAGCGGTGGATAAGGCTGCTGGGATGTCTTCTTAACAAGCATCTGATCTTCAAATTCAACCAACTGATGGAGAGGAGTCTTAGCTTCATGTTTTTCTTTTGCTTACTTGTATTTTGTTGCTTCTTTATCTTTTGGAACAACGTGTGCTTTTCATATGGCCGATGTGCCCTTTTCTTGGTGAATAAATATAATTTTTCTTTTCTTGTCTTCTCTTTATTGCTTTGTGCATCATTCTATACTTAGAACATTTTGCATGTCTTATGTACTTTTCCTTCTTTGTGTAATCTTCTTAGGGTGACACACCTCGGTTATGTCACCTGACGATTTAATCTCGACTTTATAAACTTTTCTCAAGTTATAACAAGTGCTAAACAATGATCTATTTGTAAATTGCTACAAATTTCCATAAGCGTTAAACAATATATATTGGCTTAACTTCGACTTGTAAATTGCTACAAATTTCAACAAGTGTTAAGCATTACTTCGGTTTAACTTCAACTTGTAAATTGCTACAAATTTCAACAAGTGAAGATAAACAATTATCTCGGCTTAATTTCAACTTGTAAATTGCTACAAATTTCAACAAGCGTTAAGCATTACTTCGGTTTAACTTCAACTTGTAAATTGCTACAAATTTCAACAAGTGAAGGTAAACAATTATCTCGGCTTAACTTCAACTTGTAAATTGCTACAAATTTCAACAAGCGTTAAGCATTATCTCGGCTTAATTTCAACTTGTAAATTGCTACAAATTTCAACAAGCGTTAAGCATTACTTCGGTTTAACTTCAACTTGTAAATTGCTATAAATTTCAACAAGTGAAGATAAACAATTATCTCGGCTTAACTTCAACTTGTAAATTGTTACAAATTTCAACAAGCGTTAAGCATTTGTGTCTTCTCTCTGCCCCCAATGTGAAGCTAAGTTCTACTTGGGTTCTCATTATTAGAAATAACATGATGCATCTTTTATCAATTCACAAGTCTTGGAAAATTCTGCTAAGATTTCATTGATGATGTCGGCAAAAAATAACAAGGATCATCTAATGATAGAAAAATTTCAAATTACAAGTGTTTCAAGGTCTTGGCAATGCTTTGCCCTCATTATCTTCAAGCCGGTATGCTCCATTGCCCAATACCGAAGTAATTCTGTAGGGCCCTTCCCAGTTTGGGCCAAGTTTACCCTCTCTGGGATCCTTCTTGTTGCCAACAACTTTTCTTAGGACTAGGTCGCCGACCTGAACATCCCTTAGATTGACCTTCTTGTTGTAAGCTCTAGCAAGCTGCTGCTGGTACGCTGCGAGCTAAATTGTAGCTTTCTTCCTTCTTTCTTCTAAGAGATCCAGATCTCGGGCTAGAAGTATGTCATTGGTCCCATTCTCTACTCCCTGGGTTCTGATCCCTGGGATGCTGATCTCCAGTGGGATGATTGCTTCTGTGCCGTAAGCCATGGCAAAGGGGGTTTCCCTTGTTGATCTTCTTGGCGTAGTCCGATATGCCCAAAGTACATTGGGCAACTTGTCCACCCACTTTCCTTTTGCTACCTGCAGCCTCTTCTTTATTTCATCCAAAATTACTTTGTTGGATGCTTCTGCTTGCCCATTGCTTTGGGGAAAACTTGGTATTGAAAAGTAATTCTTTATCTTGAATTTTGCACAGAAGTTCTTGATGAGTTTGCTGTCAAACTGTGTTCCGTTGTCGGCAACTATTGCTCTTGGAATGCCAAATCTGGTGATGATGTTTCTCCATATGAAGTTCTTGACATCCACATCTCGAATTTTGGCAAGAGGTTCTGCTTCTATCCACTTCGTGAAGTAATCTGTTGCTACCAGCAAGTACTTCCTTTGCCTAGTTGCTTAGGGCAACTACCTAACGAGATCCGTGACCCATTGGGCAAATGGCCATAGACTAGATACAGGGTTCAAGTCAGCAGCTGGCTGGTGTATCAAAGGTGCGAACCTTTGTCATTGTTCACACTTCTTTACGTAGGCTTCTGCATCTTTCTGCATGTATAGCCACCAATACCCCTGGGTAATGGCCCTGTGAGCTAGTGATCTACCCCTAGCGTGGCTTCCACAAATCCCTTCGTGAATTTCATATAGAAAATCTTCAACCTGCAAAGGGTGTACGCACCTTAAAAAGAGTCCAGTGAAGGACCTTCTGTAGAGATGTCCGTCCGCTGTCAGATTGAATCTTGTCGACTTCAATCTGACCTTATGTGCTTCCTTATGGTCTTCTGGTAGCTTTCCCTCTCTTAGGAATGCAACAATTGCATCCATCCAGCTTGGTCCCAAGTCCACACACATTGCTACTTGTTTTGTGATCGGTGGTTCTATGCTTGGGCCTGATAAGTAGTCAATCATTATTGTCCTTGTTTTTCTAGTTTGTATTGAACTTGCCAAGTTGGCCAATGCGTCGGCATGGCTATTATCATCTCGGCTAACTTGAAGAAATCGGCAGTTTCGAAACAAGGCTGCCAGCCTGATGACTTCCTTTGCGAATGCCGACATTCTTTCATCTCGGGCTGCAAACTCTCCTGTTGTCTGATTTACTATAAGTTGAGAATCACAAAAAATTATTACCTTATCTGCTTCTGCTGCCACGGCCAGCTTTAGTCCTGCAATTAATGCTTCATATTCTACCTTATTGTTCGAGGCCTTAAACCCTAATCGAATGGACTGTTCCAATATCTCCCCATATGGAGAAATTAACACTACTCCTGCCCCTGCTCCTTGCCGGTTTGAGCTCCCATCGACAAACAAGCGAAAGGAGTCTCCGATGTAAATGTTGCAGGGTCTAAGTTTTTCATTTCCTTGTTCTTTTGTCTTTGGCTGGGCTTCTCCTTGTTTGCTTGGACATCGTTCATCTTGGCTCAACGGAGCCCGATGTTCGATGGACTCCGGTGTGAATTCAGCCACGAAGTCGGCCAAAATTTGGCCCTTAATTGCTGTTCTCGGCCTGAACTCCAGGTCGTACTGTCCCAAGGCCACTGCCCATCTTGCTATTCTTCTAGTTAAGTCTCCTTGTTGTAACAAGGACTTCAGTGGGTGCTCTGTTAGTACTATAATCTTGTGTGCTTGAAAATAATGGTTCAGCTTCTTGGAAGCCGTTACTAAGGCCAGCATTAATTTCTCTAATGGTAGGTACCTTGTTTCTGCATCGGCCAAGGTTTTGCTTACATAATAAACAGCCTTTTGCTCCCCCTTTTCCTCTCGGATTAGCACTGCACTTACTGCGTGTTCTGAAACTGCCAAATACAAAAACAGTTTTTCTCCAGGTTCAGGTGTTGAGAGGACGGGAGCCGTGGTCAGATATTTCTTTAGGTCGGCCAAAGTGGCCTCACATTCCTCAGTCCATAAGAAGTCCGTGGCCTTCTTGACCAGGTTGAAGAAAGGTTTACATTTGTCTGAGCTTCTGCTGATGAATCTGTTTAAGGTTGCGACCCTTCCAGTTAGCATCTGCACCTATTTTGCCGATGTCGGGCTCTTCAACTATAGGATGGCCTTGATTTGATCTGGGCTGGCCTCAATGCCCTTTCTTGTTACTAGGTACCCCAGAAACTTACCTGATCCAACTCCAAATGCGCACTTCGATGCGTTAAGTCGGAGCCGGTATGTTTTGAGTATGTCAAAGACTTCTTTTAGGTCGGCAAGATGACCCTTAGGTTCCTTGGTCTTCACGACCATGTCATCGATGTAGACCTCTACTGTTCGGCCAATCAGGTGTTTGAATATTTTGGTTACCAGCCTTTGGTAAGTTGCTCCTACGTTTTTCAACCCGAAAGGCATTACTCTGTAACAGTACAGGCCTTTTGGGGTGATGAACGCTGTCTTCTCCTCATCTGGGGGGTACATGGCTATCTGGTGGTACCCCCTGTAGGCGTCTAGAAAACTCATTCTTCCATGCCCTGAAGTGGCATTTACTAACTGGTCAATTTTGGGCAAGGGAAAGTTGTCTTTGGGACAGGCTTTATTCAGGCTTGTAAAATCTACGCAGACCCTCCATTTACCATTCTTCTTCTTTACCACCACTGTATTGGATAGCCATATTGGGTAATTGACTTCTCTGATGGCCCTGGCCTCCAGAAGTCTATCTACTTCCTCCTTCACTGCTTCGACGTGCATCAACGTCGGTCTTCTAGCTCGTTGTATTACGGGTTTGGCTGTCCTATCAACGTTCAATTTGTGGCATGTGACCTCGGGGTCAATGCCAGGCATTTCATAAGGTGTCCAAGCGAACACCTCTATGTTTGCCCGCAGAAAAGTTTCCAATTCTCTTTCTTCTTCTTCGGCTATTCCCGAGCCGACAAGAAAGAATCATTCTTCATCATCCTCCTAGACGAGGATTTTCTTCAGTGCTTCTTCACTTTTCTCGGCTGGCTCTTTGCCGACATCATCTAGGACCTTCATGTCCTCGTCTTCAATCTCTGCCTTTTCTGGCTCTCGAATGTTGCAGGTGGATTTCATTGCTGCCATGGAGCAATTCTTTGCCTGCAGTTGATCTCCTCTGACTTCTTCAATCCCATGCTCTGTTGGGAACCGTAGTAGTTGATGCAACGTTGAGGGAACTGCCCCCATTGCACGCAACCATGGCCTTCCCAAGATGATGTTGTATGGCGAAGGCGTGTCAATCACCATGAATTCTGTCATGATCTTCTTAGTGTCGGCTTGTACTTCCAAGTTTGCTGCGCCCAGTGGCCACGTCGGCGTTCTGTTGAAGCCGATCATCGGGCCATTGGATTGCTCCAAGTCATCAGGATGAAGGCCCAGCTCTTTGTAACATCTAACATACATGATGTCGCAAGAGCTGCCTTGATCAATCAGGATGCGTTTCACTTGGCACTCCCCAACTTGGAGGGATACTACCAAGGCATCATTATGTGGATGCTGGACCATCTCTAGGTCAGCATCAGTAAATGCTATCGTCGGTCTCTGGCATTCTTCAGGCCGAGGTCTTTTATGTCCAACCTGGTTTACGTGCTGTAGGTGTTTTACCGTCTAGGTTTTCCCTCGTATGTCGTTTTCGTTCACCTTTGAGTGGATTACATTAACCACCCGTGGTCCTCCTGCCTGCGGTTGCTGTGCTGGAGGAGGCGGAGCTGCTGGTGCTTGAGGCAATCTTGCCTATTCTTCTCTTGTTCTGGCCTCATCGACAAGGTCCCTCAGATGGCCTTGCCTCACCAAGTCTTTTAAGTGCGCTTTTAGGGCTCTGCAACCCTGAGTTATGTGCCCTTCTTCATTGTGGTAAGCACAACGCCTACCGACGTTTCTTCCCATAAATTTCCCTGGTGTTTTTACCGGTGCTCTGAAATAAGGTTGGTTTCGTATTTGATCTAGGACTTTGTGGACCGGGATTCGGAACACAGTCGTTACTATCCGTTTAGCCCTCAATTCCGTTTCTTGTTTGGTTGATCCATTGTTACCTCGGCCTCGCTTCGGCGAGCCGTTTCCTTTCGCCTACTTTGTCTCTTTGTTTCCCGACGTATCCTCTTCGGCTCTGGCGTACTTTTCGATTCTCGCCATGAGTTCTTCCATGCTTTTTGGCAATGTCTTTGCCAAAGACTTCCGTAGTGGGCAGTCATCTTTCAGGCCGTTCTTGAAAGACACGACCGCCACCTCTTGGTTGCATTCGGGTATTCGATTGAACACCTCGTATTACCTTTTTGCGTAGGCCCTAAGGCCTTCATCCTTGGTGATTCTTAAAGCCATCAGAGCGTCGACCCTCAAGGGCTGTAGTTTGTTCGTCACAAACCTGGCCACAAACTTCTCGGCCAGGCCTTCCCAAGTCTTTACGCTTTCCTTCGGCAGTTTATGGAACCAATCTGATGCAATCTCCCCAAAGGATGAGGGGAATACTTTGCAGAGCAACGGCTCGTTCCCATTATATAATGCCATTGAATTCAGGTATAGCCTAACGTGAAAGTTGGGATCTGACTTACCGTCATATATTTGGAACCTCGGTATACTGAATCTCTTTGGTGCTTCAAATTTGTCCAGTTCCAACGAGAATGATGTCCTCGGCTTAACTGGGGAAGTTACCTCGGCTTCAGCATTCTGTTGCTTCCTTTTGAGATAATCTCTCAAGTCTTCTTTACTCCTCCCTGGAGCTCGGCTATCTTTGGACTTCAATCTTTTCGGCACACTACTTTCGGCCTCGTGGTGGGCCCGTTTTGATCTTTCTCCATGGGTTGTGTCAAAGCAGAGCGCCTGCCCTTGAACATGCCGATGTTCTTTGGGCTCTAGGTCCTTCGTGTGATACGTCCTTCGGGACTCCTCTCGTCTCGGCTCCTCTCGTCCGACTTCCCTAGAAGGTCGGTGAGAGTGCCTTCCGCTCCTGGTGTGCTGAAGAGCTTCGAGGATTGTTTTCCTTCCTCCCTTCTGGGTGTTAGATGCAGGAATCGGTGTGTCGTGCAGCGGGTACGATGGCTGCATGACATTGTTTTGCATTATGAAGTTGACGACCGACTGCAGGTCTGCCAACTTGTTTGCCAATTCTTTTACTTCTTCATCCCTCCGTAGGCACCTATCCCTCCATACCTGGAGGTTATCTTCATTATAGTACCTGCTTTGGTCTGTCTTCTTCGAAGTGTCGCCCTCTTGGCCGACGTCTTTCTCTCCGTGGTCTATAGGTCTGCCACTCCCAACAGGAGTGTCATCCCCTATCTTTTCCTTCTGTGCGTTACTGGCCATCTATTCTTCCTTCTTCCCACAAACGGCGCCAAATTGTGTGAGTGATTTTTTGATCACACTGCCCGCTTAGTAATCAGCTAAAGAGCACTGGCAGAATAGATGGCTTCCGTTATCCTGCAACAGAAAGAAAAGGCTCCGGCGGTGGCTCTTCCACCCGAGGGCACTCCGACGATCAAGTCAGTATATCTCTCAAAGATAATCAAGTGCTAAACTCACTACTTAAAGCATAAAATTGCACACCTTAGACCCACGGGGGTGCCTCTCTTTTATAGTTTACTTAATCCTAGTCCCACTAGAAGCCTGACTTCTATGGACTCCAATTCAGTACTTACTTTGAACTCTTCAGGAGATAAAGATAAACTCTCTAAGAGTTTTATCCTTATCTTGGCTAAATCTCCTATTTATTCTAGGACTCTTGTCTCTTATCTCTTATCCTCTTATCTCGGATTCCGATATCTTCGGAAATAACTTCGGCCTTGCCGAGATAATCTCGGCGTCACGACCAGGACACGTGGCACCTCGGCTGACACGTCGGCGTCACCTCGCCACATGTTGGCACTCAGAAAATATATCCTCACATGTTTCATTTCACAACCCCCTACGTATATAAAAGGCAACGACTCCTAATAGAAAAATAAAAAAAAATTACATTGAAAAAAAAAATAAAGCAAAAGAAATAGAAAAATAAAAAATAAAAATAGAGAAAGTAAAACAAAACATGAAAAGAGAGAGTACATGAGTTTAATGCGATTTGGAGATGTTGCTGCACGGACTGCGCAACAACATCTGTTGTGTAGCAAAATCAGTCCATTTCGAGGCCCATTTTGATAATTCAAACCATTCATATTTTAGAATACATCAAGTAGAATATGCCTGTAAAAAATCAAATTAATCAGATATCGTTTGCCCATTCATCCACTCACATTTGTATCTACAAAAATAAATAATAATTGTGATTTAGGCATTGTTTGGGAAGGTTGGTGGAGGCTAAATTAGCCACTAAATGACAAAAGAGGCGTATTTAGCCACTAAAGGACAAAAAAGCCACAGCTGCTTGGCAAGAAGAAACGCTAAGGAAAATTTACGAAACTACCCCTCATGAAAGAGGGGCATGCGGCAGCACAAAAAAAAAAAAAAAAAAAATCCCAAAAAACACATTTTCCCAGAAAAAATAAAAATTAAAAACATTTTTTTTTTGTTAAAATATTTTATAAAAATAAATTCAAACTCTATTTCATAAAAATAGTTTTAAATATTTGAATTTTTTTGTTATGTATTTGGTTATGATTTGAGTGTAGAGTTGTGAAAGTAGTATGGAGTTTCAAGTTATGTGTTTGTTTATGAGTTTTAAAAATAATTTATTACTTGAGTTTTACTTTATATGTTTGGTTACGATTTAAGTATAGAGTTGTTTTTAAATTTAAAATATTAACATTTTAAATTATTTAAATTTTTGGAATATTTAAATTATTTAAATTTTTTTGTTAAAATAATTTTTTGAATATTTAAATTATTTAAATTTTTACAAATAAATTTTTACCATTTGCTACGTAATTTAAAAATAAATAAAAAAAATTAATGTGTACAAATAAAAAAATGAAAAAAAGTAAATTAAAAAAAATAAGGACAAAAATACGCCTCATTCAAAAATATTTATAAAAAAAAACATAAAAACTTAAATTTACCATTCGCCACGTAATTTACAAATAAATATAACACATGAAAACTCATTTTTGAAAATAAAATGAAAAAAATTAAAATACACAGGACAATAAAATAAAACTAAAAATTAAAATTATTAGCAGTATTATTATTTTAAAATTCAAATTTAAAATTAAAATTAAAATTATTATTATTTTAAAATTATAATTTAAAATTAAAATTAGTATTATTATTATTATTTTTAAAAAAAATTTAAAATTAAAATACAAAACACATGAAAAAACCATTTGCAAAAAAAAAAAAATAAATTAAAATATGTAGGATAATAAAATAAAACCTCACTTTTTATCATTTTATAGAAAATGAAAAAAAAAATTAAAATTAAAATGAAAATCAAAATAAAAAACCCCTTGAAAAAACCATTTACAAAAAAAAAATCGGTCCATTCATGGCTAATCTGACGTGGAGGACAAAAGAGGCATTGAGGTCCATTCCACAAAAAATAGCAGAAGGGCAGTTTTGTAATTTAACATGAAGCCACCTCACCAAAAAGTGAAAAAGTCCTTCTCAAACCAGACTTTTTAGCCCCAAGCTAAAATAGCCAAAAAAGTCAAAAAGCCAAAAAGCCAACCCACTTTCCAAACGGAAGCTTAAAATATTAAAATAAATACAAATGTGAGTGGATGAATAGGCAAACGATATCCGATTAACTTGATTTTTGCAAGCATATTCTACTTTATGTATTTTAAAATGTGGACGGTTTGGATTATCAAAATGAGCTCCGAAATGAGTCCATTTTGCCGCACAACAGATGCTGCTGCGCGAGCTGCGCAGCAGCATCCTCAAATCTAAGTTTAATGTTTTCATTTCTTCTAAATAATTACAATGACAGGAGAATTAGTGTAATTTTTCAAACGTCAAAAAGTGATATGTATTAAATCCAAACTTCAAAGAGTGTAACGTAATTTACCCTTCTTGTTAAAAAAATTTACATAATCACCCTATATACGTCATTGATCATGTTTACGTGATAATGCACTGGTGGGGTGACTTGGGTTAAAATAGTTATAAAAAGACCTTATTTGGGAAGTTGGCTATTTTAATAAATTATTTTAGTTTTTGACTATTTTAATAGGTTAAAAATTTTGTATTTAAGATTATGGTTGAATTTTTTTATAGTTTGATTTGAAATTTGTGAGAAAAAAAGTAAAATGATTAAGAATTTGCCGTGACATATTGTCTTAATGACTATTTTAACATATTTTGTCTTTTTGTATATTTTAGCCTAAAACGTCCAATTTTAGCCTTTGCTAAACAAGGCCAAAGATAAAATAGGTTTTTTAGCCCAAGTAAATAAAATATTACATCTAAACTATAATTATTTTATTTTTTCTCTTACAAAAGTCAAAAAAGTGAAAAAAAAAACTCATCCAAAACTAGATTTTTTACTCTTAGACTAAAATAATAAAAAAGCCAAAATGTAACCTCGCATTCCAAACGAAGCCAATGTTTTCATTTGGCATGTGGGTTTGAGAGGCTTTTTTTTTTTTTTTTTTTTTTACTATTTTAGTTACAAAAGGATAAAATATGTTAAAAAAATCAATAAGAAAAAATGTTATATTCAAATTATAATTATTTTATTTTTTTATTACAAAAATAAAAAACAGTCAAAAAAACTCATCCTAGTTAAGACTTTAATCCCAAATTAAAATAGTCAAAAACTAAAAAAAAAGTAAAAAAATCAACTTCCATCCCAACCGAAGCCAATGTATCATTGAGGCTTCGTTTGGCATAAAAAGCCTGGATCAAAATAGTCACAAAAAGATAAAATAGGCTAAAAAGCTAATAAGATAAAATATCACATTCAAATCATAATTATTTTATTTTTTCTCTCACAAAAGTCAAAAAAGTCAAAAGCCTATTCCAAATGAAACTTTTTAGCTCCAGACTAAGTAGGTGTTTGGGTAAATCTAAAAATGATAAAAAAATTAAAAAGTTATCACTATTCACCAAAAAAAAAGAGAGTACACAAGCCAAGTACAATAATGAACTTGTACTATACACAAGCCAAGTACTCTCACTGTGTAGTGCACTATGGATTAGGGGTGAGCATGGTCCGGATTGGTCTGGATTTGGAGAAAATTAGGACCAATCCGTTATCTACGGTTCCTGAAAAATTAAAATCAATCCAATCCGTTTAAATTGTGGAACCAATCCGTTAAAATACGAATTGGATCGGTTTAGGACCACAGATTTAAATAATTAAATAACAAAAAAAAATATACAAGACAATATAGTTGGACAGCCTCTTATACCTAGACAGATTGCATTGTTTGAATTGATAACACTAACAAAAGGGCTCTTCATTGGACATTCTGGACTAGCTAACACTAACAAAATAGGGCATTGCAATTCAAACAAATTCAAACAAAATAGGTCATTGACATTCTGGACATTGGACATTCTTGTTAATGGTTCTGAATTGATAACCTAGACAGATTGCATTGTTTGCATTGCAATTCAAACAAAATAGGGCTCTTCATTCACAATCTTACAACATAAAATATCACTTTAAAGCTTACTGCACTTAGCAAATAAAAATACAAAATTCAAGTACTCTCAAATTAAATACTGTCTAGTTCAAGAATGAAATCAGAAAAAATAAATAAAAACAAAAAACATAAAATAGAACACAGAAATAAAAATGATAAAAATAAAATGAAAACAGAAAACAGAATAAAAATAAAAATAAAAACAGAAAAAATAAAAATAATATCTCTTACTTACATTTACCGAATCCATTGTAGATGACATGAACAATCGATTTGAAATTAAATCCATCGATCTGAGATGAAATCACAACAGTGTATTATGTGTGTTTTTTCTTTGAGATTAAACCCATTTCAGAGTGTTAGAGAAAGAGAGAGACAGAGAAAGAGAGAGAAGAGCTCACCGAGAGAGAGAGACAACAACTATAGCTACCGATCTGATCTGAGATGGATGATCTGGAAACAAAGGAACAAAAATAGTGTCACCGAAAGAGAGAGAGAGAGAGATGAGAGATGAGAACACCGAGAGAGAGAGAGAGAACTCACCGAGAGAGAGAGACGAGCAGCACACCGTCGCCGATCTGATCTGAGATGGTTGAGAGTGTGAGAGAGAACTCAGTCTGAGATGAGAAAGAGAAGAGAGAGAGACACCATCGACAAAGAGATAAGATGAAGCGTGAATGAGAGAGGCGTTAATTAGGTCACATTTTAGTTCTTACATGAGACAAGAAATTATATTGTGTGGCAAGGTATACAGTATAAATATAGATTATTTTTAGATGGTCCGGATCGGTTCCAATCTGGAACCGTGGGGTTCAATCCGGAACCGATCCGTGGCCTACGGATTTTGAAATTTTCAATCCGGAACCGAACAACGGATTCAAAAAATCAATCCAAACCTATCGGATTTGACTGGACTGGATCGGATTATGGATTTTACGAATTCCTTGCTCAGCCCTACTATGGATGAGGCTTCCCTCTAGTTCGACTAAAGGGTATTGTTGGGCCTGTGGGGGCCCACATAGGTCTCGTTTAGATAATTCAAACCGTTCAATATGTAGAACTCGTTGAGTACTATATGTCTGTGAAAAATCACATTGATCAAATATCGATAACTATGTGATCAAATCAGATTTTTTTCAACCGTATATTTTTTACCGTCCATTTTTTTTTATACAAAACTGATTTGATCACATAGCTATTGATATTCGATCAACGTGATTTTTTACAGACATATAGTACTTGATGAGTTCTACACATTGTTCGGTTTAAATTATCGAAACGGGACCCGTGGTAGGCCCCTTCAATCTAATGAAGACTAGAGAAAAGCCTCATCATATATATATATATATATATAATATGAAACATGTTTGCTCCCACCACACAATTCAAAGCCATCTGTACTGTTCCTTCAATAGTCACTGCCACTACATCTAGGGCATAGGGATAATATGATAATTTACTATTTTATACAATATTTTAATACATATTTTTTTTTATAAAAAGTCAAAAAGTTATCTCAAACAATCATTTTTTTTTTCTTGACTTTTTTATTCAAAAATTTAAAAAATATACTTATATAATTCATTCCAAACAACCCTTAAAATAATTAAAAAATCAACTCACATCTCAAACAAAAACTAAGTGGATATATTAAAAGTTATTGATCACATGAAATATCATTGTTATATTAAATAATAATAGTTTTTTGTTTTTAGATATAATTCTCAAATGAAATACAAACAAGCCACTATTTTAAAAATATTTTCTTATAGGAAAAAGATTTGGCCCCTTTTAGGGTCACCTTACGACCCCTTTTACTTTTCATTAGTCAATTTTTTATTTTTTATTTCTTTTTCTTTTTCTTCTCTCTCAATCACCAACCTCACATGTTTGGATGGGGGAGAGGGGTGAAAGTTTTGAAAGGGTCTTCTCGTGGCCCCCAGTTCAAAAACTGATATGGATGGTGATGGTGGACCTACTAACAGTGACAACCTTGTTGGTTAATCCATCATTTTTTTTTTCATCCATTATTGTTTTGTCTTCTTAAAATACAATAATGCTAGATGGTCACAATGGCTTAAAATTGTCAAAATGACGTTTTGGCATGTTCTGCACCCAAAACGACGTCGTTTTGACAGTTTTGAGCCATTGTAACTACAAAAATTGTGACCTTCAAACATTTTCCCTTAAAATATATATAGGGTTGGTTTGGAAAGTACCAGACTTCTTTTTCAGTCTATGATTAATTTGGAGTGTATTATTGGATTCGTGGGGATCATTATGAATTTTATTTCAACAATTTAAATTATTTAATATGTAGAATTTGTTAAATATTTTATCTTTATAAAAAATTATGTTAATCGAATATCGACAATTACTTAATCGGATTAGATTTTTATCAACGATAGATATAATTTTTAAAATAAATTATTGATAAAACTATATTCTGATCAAATAGCTATCAATATTTGATCAATTTGATTTTTTACAAGAATAAAATACTCAGCAAGCTTTACATGTTCAACGGTTTGTATTATTGAAACAAGACCTGTGGTGGGCTCCATAAGTCCAATAGCACTATCCGGTCCACAAAATAGACTAGAAATGTGATGCGACTTAAATAAATTAGGATAAATTACACTGACACCCCTTGAGGTTTATGTTTATTACAATTCTCCCCTCACCTTTTGGAAATTACATCTCTCCCCTGAGGTTCAAGTTTTTTTAAAATACCAATTTTACCCTCACTAGGTAAATTACATTGACACTTCTCACATTTTAGAAATTACAATCCCCTCCCTAAAATTTAAAGTAGCATTATCAATTGTCTCATCGGTTAGTATTAGTTAGAAAAAAAATTAATTGGGAAAAAATTTATTTGAAAAAAAAATAAATTGAAAAAAAATTTTGTTAGTAAAATTTTAAATTTCTGTTTAAAAACCAACATAAACTTATTTTTTGAATTTACGTTTTTTCCTCAAATTTAAAAACTGAAACAACCATTTATAAACAAAAAAAAATGATCAAACAAGTTTTATGAAAGTTTTTAAAATTTTTGTAAATATTAATTGAAAACTGAAAACAAACTGGTTACCAAACAGGTTTCAGATGGTAAAAATATCATAAAATTAACAAATAATTAAATAAGTTATCAATATAAGAAATGACTTATCAAAAGATTTTAGGGTATGCATGGTTTGATTTTTAGATTTTTTTTTTAAAAAAAATTGAAAATTAATCTGGTTAAGAAATAAAAAATAAAAAATAATTATCATTTTTATATAATTTTTATCTTTCGAGTGGTTAGAAATAATTTTTTACAAATTAAATTGAAACAGCCATACGCATGTATATAATTTGCCCAAAAGTTAAAATGATAATTATTTTTTACCCTTAAATGATAATTATTTTTTATTTTTTATTTCTTAACCAAATTAATTTTTAATTTTTTTAAAAAAATTTCTAAAAACCAAACCATACATAGCCTAAGAATCTTTTGATAAGTCATTTCTTACGTTAGTAACTTATTTAATTATTTGTTAATTTTACGACATTTTTACCATCTGAGGCCTATTTGATAACTATTTCGTTTTCAGTTTTCAATTTATAT
This sequence comes from Camellia sinensis, assembly GCF_055761805.1. NCBI lineage: Eukaryota > Viridiplantae > Streptophyta > Magnoliopsida > Ericales > Theaceae > Camellia > Camellia sinensis. The sequence goes on along the minus strand of NC_138963.1, from coordinate 186,286,086 downwards.
TTACAAAATTTTTAAAAACTGTCATAAAAACTTATTTGATAATTTTTTTAGTTTATAAATAATTGTCTCAATTTATAAATTTGAGGAAAAAACGTAAATTCAAAAAATGAGTTTACATTGATTTTTAAACAAAAATTTAAAAATTTTACTAACAAAATTTTTTTTCAAATAATTTTTTTTCCAATTAATTTTTTTTTCAATGAATTTTTTTTCAACTAATACTAACCGAGGGGCAATTAGTAATGCTACTTTAAACCTTAGGGAGGGGATTGTAATTTTTAAAATGTGAGGGGTGTCAATGTAATATATCCAATGAGGGCAAAATTGATATTTAAAAAAATTAAATTACTGAGGAGAGAATATGTAATGAAACTTTAAATCTCAAGGGGGAGATGTAATTTTCAAAAGGTGATGGGAGAAACTGTAATAAATATAACACTCAAAGGGTGTCAGTGTAATTTATCCAAAAAATTAATTATTGAAAAGTAGGTTAAAAATTAATTTTTTGATTTTTAAAAAATATATATATATAAAAAATAATGATGTGATGTGACAAAAAAAAAAATTAAAAAAATCAAAACCACCAAAGTTACCAAAATGCGTCATACATAAGGAATCGATGTAACTGTCCAGCAGCAAATTATAATATTTTATTTTTTATAACTCAATGATTGGATTAGTTTGGAAAACAACTTAACATTGCCTGCCAGGTGATAATAATCATCTTATTCAACTTATCTCACTAATTAACACATATATATCTAATAAAATAGAATACACTTATATAATAAATTATGATTAATTAATTCAGTCCCGAATCAGACCTCTAATTTAGAGGCTCTAAAAGCAACTCTAAACATGTGGCACCCAACCAGGGACGATGAAGGATAGATATACATACAGTGCGTGTGCATCACGTATTACGTTAAAATATATATATATATATATATATTGAAATCCCGCGCGAAGCAAATGTAAAACAGTGGTAAAACAGAGGTATTGCAACTCTATTCCAGATCTATCTCTCATTTGCCGTCCCTCACCTCCACCGTAAAGCGTCTTGTCCTTCATCCACCGTCTGGCGTTCACTCTCTCCCTCTCTATCTCTGTCTTCTTCTCCCTCTGAGGCTTTCCTCTCTTGCTCTGAAAGCATTTGCAGATCTGTTCGCTACCTCTCCATCACCGTCCGGCATCTTCTCTGTCTCCAATCTTCGTCCCTCTGTCGCTTTGAAAGCATTACCAGGTCAGTGATACTGTATATACATTTATATATGTTCTTTTTTTAATCAGTGATGTTGGATTGATATGTATATATATATATATATATATAAACTGGAATTGGAGCATAAACTGGAAATTTGAGCATCAATGGAATTTGGCTCTCACAATATATATATATACACATAAATTGGAATGATGAATTGATAAATTTATAGTTAATCATTTTTAATCGATGATGAATTGATTTTGATGAATTAATAAATTGATAGTTAAAATTTGAATGAGCAGAAATGTTTGAATAAGCAGAAACATTTTTATATATATTTTTATAGTTAAAATTTGATAGTTAAAGTGATGAATATTTTGATGTGTTTGACTGTAATTGAATTTAAGTCTTTTGATTTCAATTTAAAATTTGAATGAGCAGAAATGGAGATTGAATCAAATAGTGGTAAGAATCATTTATTAAATGATAGTGAAGAAATTGAGGAACCTAAGAGGAGTATGTATTTTAGCTCAAAGCAAGAAGTGTACACATTTTATGCCAAATATGCTAAACATGTTGGATTTTCTATAGCTTATAAAACACAAGTTTTTGGCGATGATAGGGAATTAAGATGCTCTGGGATTGAATGTTCTTAATCGAGGAAGAGAATCAAAAAATCAGAAGTAAACCTTCTAAAGCCATCTCTTTCCACAAAAATTGATTGTAAAACAAGGGTACGAGCGAGCCTACAAAAGGATGAGAGATTTATGTTAACCACAGTTAACCTTGACCATAATCATGACTTGATTCCCATCGACTCACGTCATTTTGTAATAAATAAGAAAATTCTTACTCCTGTGAAAAGAAGATTAGAAATTAATGATCAAGCAGGGATTGAGGTGTCTAGGAATTATCACTCAATGGTTGTTGAAGCTAGGGGTTATGAGTCATTAACATTTGATGAGTGAGATACACGAAATTACATTGACAGAGCTAGAAAATTGAGGCTTGGAGAAGGAGATTCCGATGCACTTCAAAAATATTTTTTGAGGATGCATGCACAAAATTTGAGTTTGTATTATATGATTGATGTTGATACTGACTTTCGCATAAGAAATTTGTTTTGGGCGAATGCAATGAGTCGGGGGGCTTATGAAGAATTTGGAGATGTTGTTTCATTTGACACAACTTACCTCACTAACAAATATGATATGCCATTTGCTCCGTTTGTAGGAGTTAACCACCATGGACAGTCGATTTTGCTTGGTTGTGGGTTGTTATCTAGTGAAGACACTGATACATTTGTTTGACTATTCAAATCATGGCTAAATTGCATATCAGATCATCTCCCAAAAGTTATAATAACTGATCAATTCAAAGTTATGCAAAATGCTATAGAAATTGTCTTCCCAAATACTCGACATCAATGGTGTTTATGGCATATAATGAAAAAAACTCCAGAGAAATTGAAAGGTTATTCCCAATATGAATCCATGAAGTTGGATTTGCAAAATGCAATGTATGACACTTTCACAAAATATGAATTTGAGATGAAATGGAAAGAGATGATTACTAAATTCAATCTTTATGAGAATCAGTGGTTGGGGGTGTGTTATATAATGAGCGACATTGATGGGTTCCTATCTATGTGAAAGATATTTTTTGGGTTAGCATGTCAACGACACAACGAAATGGGAGCATGAATGCCTTTTTTGATTGATATGTTAATCCAAAGACTGCATTAAAACAATTTGTTGAACAATATGACAATGCCTTGAGAAGTAAGGTAGAGAAAGAGAAGAAAGCTGACCTCAAGTCTCGACACAAAGTGTTTGATTGCCTAACTGTGCATGGTTTTAAGAAGTAATTTCAGGATGCCTACACACCAATGCAAAATTCAAAGAAGTTCAAGCAGAGATGAAGAGACTAGTTTATTGTCAGTTGTTTCTTGTGAAAGAAGAGGGTTCAATTTGTACATATTTTGTGAAGGAAGCCGTGGTAGTTTTGGGAAGATAAAGCATGTGGACTTTCTTGTCTATTATAATTCGACAGAATTTGATGTGCAATGTATGTATCGGTTGTTTGAATTTAGGGGCATCATGTGTGCTCACTCACTCGTTGTACTCATTGCAAGATGCATAAATGAGGTTCCAAATAAATACATTCTACCATGATGGAGAAAAGATTTGAATAGAGGGTACACATGCATAAAAATCACATACACTGGCTTTGGAGATGATTTCAATGCAAAGGTCTATGATAAGATGAACAGAAAATTGATTGGCATTGTACAATTTGCTGGGAAATCTGAAAGGAAAATAAAAATTATCGACCGTGGGTTGGATGAAATCAAGGCAAGAGTGATGAAAGATGATGAAGGTCATGGGAGTAATGTAGCACCACTAGTAATGTACCACCTATTACTAGTAATGTACCATCTTCCCTGATTGCCAATATTAATAGAAAGGTAATCGGTCATACCAAGTTGGTTAGTTCTTTGGTTGCTAGCCGAAAAGGTTATCCAGTTATGAAAAGAAAGGTCTCCAAAGTAGTTCAAATAGTCAATCGATTGAAGGCAAGCAAAAGAAAACAGAGCAAATCAAAGGTAAATTGATTGGTATTCATGCACATCTATTTTGTTTTGTATCATTACTCTCTATTCAACTCATATTTTATTGTAATCATGTCATACATTTGAGGCATTCATTAACCTTGATCAATATAGGGTACTAAGGTGCTTGGAGGTGAAGGTGAAGGTCAATCTCAACCTGGACGTAGTGCACATAGAGAGCTTTATCCTTATATGGTTGGCATGGAAAATAGTATGTGTATGCCGGTACGTGTACATCATAGGAATTTACATCGAGCAATTTATGTTATTTTTCAATAATGTTTAGTAAACTGTTTTTAAAATTTCATTTTAACTGAATAGGGACACATGGTCAATGCTATTGGAGGCACATCTCTTACCCCAGCAAGTGTAGACATTATGAGAAGACAAAGTTTCATGAATGCCCCGACTCAGATTTATGGAGTCGGCACATCTCTTACCCTGTCGGATTGTATTGAAGGTACACCGAAAATTATGAGAACTCAACAATCCATGAGTGCTACGCATCAAATTTATGGAGCCGTACTGTCTTCATTTGTTGAGTTGAATGTACAAATAGACCGCGATGACCGTGGTAGTTTTCGTTAGTTGGAAACTTGTAATTGTAATGCATTTTATGTGATTGAACTTGGAGTTTATTTTGTTTTGGATAATTTATTTTATGTTTTTTTGGATTGTTTACTTTTTGGTTGTTTTCATAATTTGGTTTATTTAAGTCAATGTACTATCTCTCTTAATGGTGTTTACGAGGATATGAAAACACATTATTTCAGAATTTTGTTCCTTGCATTGTTTAGTTTCTGTTCACTTACACTGAGCTCTAGCTTTATTTATGGTACCATGGCTGAGAACAAAAGGACATTGTTCCTTAATTTGAAGTTTTGGAAACTGTCTTGAAAATCTGTGTGTCCAAAAATCTGTCTTGAAAAACTGTGATGAAAAAATCTATGTCCAAAAATTTGTCTTCAAAAATTGTGTTGAAAAACCTGTGTAAAAAAATTTGTCTTCAAAAAGCTGTGTTGAAAAACCTGTGTCAAAAAATTTGTCTTCAAAAAGCTGTGTTCAAAATATCTGTTCACAAATTTATCTTTCAAAATCTGTACTGAAAATCTGTTTTCAGAAACTGCCTTCAAAAACCTGTGTCAAAAAATCTGTCTTCAATAAACTGTGTTCAAAATATCTGTTCACAAATCTGTCTTTCAAAATCTGTGTTAAAAAACTGTCATGAAAAAATCTCTGTCCGAAAACCTGTCTTAACAAGTTGTGCTGAAAATCTGTCCAAAAAATCTATGTTGAAAATTCTGTGTTCAAAATAAAGTGTTAACAAGCTGTGTTAACAACCTATGTTCAATCATTCTTCAAACAGACAAACAGATAACAACCTGTGTTCAATCATTCTTCAAACAGACAAACATACAAAGGGGGTGTTTGGGAAGAAAAAAAGTAGCCTAGTTTAGGCTATTATAACCCCTTTGTCTAAATAAGCCAAAAAGCCTCTTTGTCTTTAGTTTCAAAAAAAAAATATATATATATATATATAGAGGCCGACAGAGCTGTCACTGTGACAGAACCTACCACTGTCACAGTGATAGGTAGGAAAATTACATTTTTGCCCCTTTGTCTTTAGTTTGAAAAATGTGAGATTAGGGCTAAATTAGTCATTTTAACTTCAAACATCATTTCAACACATTTTTCAATACACCAACTCAAATAAAAATCTATCTCATGTTCCCAAACACAAAAACTAAAATAGCCTACTAAAATAGCCAAAAAGCCAAAAAGCCTCTAAAATAACCACTTTCCAAATGAGGCCAAACATATAACAACCTGTGTTTAATCATTTTTCAAACAAACAAACAGATAACAACCTGTGTTCAACCATTCTTCAAACAGACAAACAGATAACAGATTAAATCTTCATACTTTTCAAAAATAACTGTTATATAACATAAATCTTCTTACATATCAACATTTTCAACTTCAAACTGTCATATAAATTATTACATCTTCATAACTAATACAACACAAATTACAAGGAAGAAGAAGATCCCACAAATATAATACCAAATTCGATTTATGTCTGTCTGTAATTTTTGCATCTGTGCGCTCCGAAATTGAAGATGTTCAGTTTGAAATCAAAGGTGTTCGCCCATACTTCAAAGTTTTTCGGTGACAGTTGCTATATTCTCCATTTGCACTCGTCCTTCATGTTTACGTTGTGCATTTGCAGGCAAGCACCATCCAAGAAAAGCATCGCAATCATGACAACAATAAAATAACTTGTTTTTGTTTCGCTTCGTCTCAGAAATTTGAATAGTTGTTTTTTTTCCACATTTATGACAATTTTTGTTTAAATATGTCAAATGATCAGAGGTACTGCCGCTAACACTTAAAATTGACATCTACAAAAATATGAAGCCAAACCTCAATCAGTTAAAAATTGTCTCAACATTCAAAACAGAAAGAGGAACATCGAGTATAATGTGCTTATAAACATGGTATGAATAGGTAGACTTGTATCAAATACAATCCTGGAATGTATTAAAGCACTTACAATCACATAAATGGGCCTATCATATTTGTGTACGTGTACGACCTACCATATTTATATTTGTGTACATGTCATATGGAAAACAAGGTGAAAAGTGGTGAAATATTCCGGAGAATATACAATAGCCTTCAAAAAAAATAAAAAATAAAAAATAAATTCAATGCTCAATATTATGTATAATACTTGCATATTCAATAGTGTAAATACTAAATTTGAACTTTAAAAAAATGACTTGAACACATTTATTTGCATTATTATCAATTACGTAGGATCTGGACATATTGGACAGCAAAGTGCATTAATTGAGGTTGCATATTTCAGACCCTAATAATTGTCCATGATGTGTATGCTGCAGCACATCCAAGTGCCAGTCCATCAATTTATATGTTTGATTATCAAAGCCTCGTCTCATACTAATTTTTAGACTTTTCTTCTGATTGATATTCAAAGTTTGGTTTTTTAAATTAAAATATTAGCTGTTGTCATATAAAACACTAATAATTTCTCACTTGATTGCATAAAAAGACACATCCATGATGTTTTTCTTTGTAGCATTTTTGTTCATTTGTGTAGTTTTGTTAGTGTTTCTCTCAGTGGTTATTTAATTTCAAAGGGGTGTTAACCTTAATAATCAGCAGTTTAGTGGTGAGTGGAGGAGGAATAGCTAGGGTTAGACTCTTTATATTGATTCGAGGAAGAAGATGAAGACAAGGAAGATACCTTATGGAGGTGAAATGTTGGCATGTTATCAAAGCATAATTATACAAACAATAGCAATAGATATAATAACACAAACTAAACAAAACTAAACCTTTGTCCTAATCAAGTGGGCAACTACATGAATCATTTTTCATCATTTCGCTCCATCAAGGGCTCTATGCAAATAACAATAGATATCTAATTCAATATTTCTAGTTGCCTAGAGAGGTTATCAATTTTATGTACTTTTCAGTTTACAACACAGTATCTAGATGTCGAGATATTTACAGTTCTTGAAAAGGTAGCATATAGATTACATTCTCTGCCACTTGTTTATTTTTACTTTTATTCTTTTGGGACAATGCATTATCAAATAGGTATATTTTGGAAATCATTACATTTGCAGATGTAGTTCATTGCTTTAGAGCATATATAGAAATTACCTAACAATTCATAGGGCATTATCTATCACAGCCTAATAGTTAACATTAAAACAAATTTTTTAGCACAAATTTCAGCTAATACAACAGTTACAGAATTTTCAGCCAGAATTTCAACCCAAATTTCAGCTAATACAACAGCTACAGATTTTTCAGCACAGAATTTCAGCACCTTCATAAACCCTAGTAGCATCAGTCACAACGCCCATAACTACAGCTAATCTAATGTAAAATTCGGGCAAATGAAAATCAAATCAAAATCAAAATGATAAGCTAGTTCAAGATAGAGCAAATAGCAGATCATCAAAATGATTAGCTCAAATCATCAGTCTCAAATCATCAAAATGATAAGCTAGGAGTTTCTTGGCTGGTTCAAATCATCAGTCTCAAGACAGATCTATATATATATATATACATATATAAAGAGAGAGATAGAGAACTAACCGCCGATCGTCGTCGTGAGTGATTCAATGGTCGTCGTTAGTGACTTAGTTCGTCGATTGTCGTGACTGAAGGATCGTTAGGGAGCTCAGCGACGAGAGAGACAGAGAACTCGAATGAAGGAGCGAGAGAGAGAGATAGAGAGAGACTGAGGGAGGCTCCATCGGTGGCAGACTCGATCGTCGCCGGGGTTGGATAGCTGCGATCGTTAGGGAGCTTAGCGAAGAAAGAAACAGAGAACTCGAAAGAAGAAACGAGAGAGAGTATGAAAATAAATGTCTGAAATGAAAATTAATTTGAAATTTGAAATAAGTGAGAAAGAGAGAGAAAAGTGGGGCAAGTTAGCAACGTTTTTCCACGTGGGCGCCATGTCCCTAGTGATCTATTTAGTGGTCTACAATTAGTGGTATAAAGCATTTCTGTTAATTAATTATACCATATCACTTTTTACTCATTTTTTTTCCTACGATACCTCGTGTTTAAATCTACTAGAGTTGTTGGTTACAAGATTTATACAACCATTTGTCCCTTTGCAATTGTATTTTTTTTATGATATTCATGTGTCTATACACAATTTAAAATTAGGCTGGGTTTTTCTCCAGTTTTCTATCGGATTAGAGAGGTACTGTTGGGCCTTCTGGGTTTATTTTTGATTTTTATTTCGATAATTCGAACCGTTTACAATTTAAGGTGTGGTTTGGCATACTCCAAATAATCCAAAAAGTTGAAAAATTAAAAAGTTATCACTATTCACTACAAAAAAAAATTTAACTTTACACAAAAATTATTACAACTTCGCCTCACGTCCCACAGACTTTTGCTGATTTTTTTGGAAAAATTGCACAGGCAGGGTGCACAAACAACACGGTGCTGTTCGGCCCATGGAGGTCCATCACGAGTCCCGTTTTGATAATCTGAACCGTTTAATGTGTAGACCTTGTCGAGTACTATATGCCTATAAAAAATCACAGATTGAATATTGCTAACTACATAATCAAATTAGTTTTGTATAAAAAAATGGATTGTGTTATAGTTAACGGTTGAAAAAAAAAACTAATTCGATCAAATAGTTATCGATATCCGATTAACGTGATTTTTTACAAACACATAGTACTCGATGAGTTCTACACATTGACGGTTCTGATTAGCAAAACGGGACCCGCGGTGGGCCCTCATGAGCTGAACAACATCGTCCAATGCAATGCCCAAAAAAGAGGCAACCATTTCTTATATCAAATCACTCTACCTAGACGGTATGGGCCGTACTGCCTACTCTTCCTAACTTCTCCTACAAACTAATTTATACAATTTTTTAATATATATTTTTTCGTAAAAATTCAAAAAATTAACCCAAACAATCATTTTTTTTCTCTCAACTTTTTCGCTGTAGGGGACCTTGTCTTGAGAGAAGCAACCCTTGCCACCAAAAATCCGACCGAGGGCAAACTGGCACCCAAATGGGAGGGACCTTATGTTGTGAAGGCCCGACCACGTCCGGGTACTTACCGACTTCAGGACATGGAAGGTCGAGATCTCCCCCACCCCTGGAACGCTGAACACCTAAAGTGCTACTTTCAATAAGTCCCTACTGTTGTATTGCTCAGTTGTTGTATTTTCTTTTTGTTTTGTTACATAATGTAAACTTGTATCGACTGAATTACACTGATCATGACAACAAATCTATACCTTGGCTATCTATGTGTTGTCTCAAATAACATTCTCATTTGCAGCACTTATTATAAGTCTCAGCCAGACTGAGCACTAAAAGCCTCAGCCAGACTGAGCACGAAAAAGCCTCGGCCAGACCGAGCACTAACAGCCTCTGCCAGACCGAACATGAAGTACTCGGCCTGCCTAAAAAGCCTCAACCAGACTGAGCACCAAAAACCTCAGCCAGACTGAGCACTAAAAGCCTCAGCCAGACTGAGCATGAAAAAGCCTCGGCCAGACCGAGCACTAACAGCATCTGCCAGACCGACCATGAAGTACTCGACCTGCCTAAAAAGCCTCAGCCAGACTGAGCACCAAAGACCTAAGCCAAACTGAGCACTAAAAGCCTCAGCCAGACTGAGCACTAAAAGCCTCAGCCAGACAGAGCACGAAAAAGCCTCGGCCAGACCGAGCACTAACAGCCTCTGCCAGACCGAACATGAAGTACTCGGCCTGCCTAAAAAGCCTCAGCCAGAATGAGCACTAAAAGCCTCAGCCAGACTGAGCACGAAACAACCTCGGCCAGACCGACCACTAACATCCTCTGCCAGACCGAACGCCACAGTCTCAGAGTCAGACTCAGTTACCTACTATGTCTTGTCCCAAATGAGCACGCATGCAGGACTCGGTCAAGACCACCCATGCAAATCCCATGCTCGTGGAATTAGTAGACACACTTAGTCACAATTCCAGCTCCAAATCTCTAGACCACTCTTTGCTCAATCGAATTCCAAAACCGTTCTTACACAAGTCAGGTTATGCTTTTCTCAATCACACTCACAAACCAAGCCTCACTCCGTAAACCACTAACCTACTTGAGCAGTGTGGCAAACGCAAACTTGTAATTTTACTACATTTTAAATTTCACTCTGCATTGACGAGCTACTAAATTTACTCTACATTGAGTTTTTATTACAAGTTCACATTCACTCTGCATTGAGTTTTTATTACACGTTTACTCTGCATTGAGTTTTTATTACAAGTTCACCTTCACTCTGCATTGAGTTTTTATTACACGTTTACTCTGCATTGAGTTTTTATTACAAGCTCACCTTCACCCTGCGTTGAGTTTTTATTACACGTTTACTCTGCATTGAGTTTTTATTACAAGATCAACTTTAGACGCACAAGCAAAAACAGTGAAATGCACAACACAACTGAAATTTTATTTATCCACAACTTTATACAAAAGTTCATTACAGCAATTCAAAAAAAAAAAAAAAAAAAAACAACAACAACAACAGCAAAAACAATGTCGGTGCACAGTCTCTTTCTCCTTCCTCCCCAGTTACTCCTCCTCACTGGAGAGGAGGTCTTATTCTTCAATGCCCTCATCCAGGGGGGTTTGGGCCACATCGTCTTCGCCAATTGTTACACTACTATGGTCTAAGTCTGGAAGCAGCTCTTCAGCTCTACGTTTGAACGTCTTCCAGCCACTGTCCCAGTACTCAGCCATTTCGTGCTTATAAAAGTCTGACTGCTGGAAGCTCTCAATAACTTTTGCTTCAGTTCTGCTTCCAGCAGTCGTCCTCGATGGGCCCGCCCCCCCAGATTCTTGCCTAGTCACTGTCACGACCCAAACCCACCCCTATGGGTTTAGCACCGTAACCGGCCAGTAATCCAAAATTACCGAAGGCCTGCTTAACAGTAACACAGTAATCCAGAGTACAGGGGCATGGCGGAAGCCAAAATAGTAAATAAACAATGTCTAATGAGCTGTGACAGTCTGTATGCCAAAAAGACTTTTTCATACATATATGCAGTCAGTGACAAAACAGTATATACATATATACAATCGTTCAGTTCAGGGACCTAATCCCTATTCAACAGTACGGTAACAGTCTATACAGTTATACAAAACAGATACAGAGACAGACGGGGAAATTAAAACACCCCTAAGCCATAACTTGACAAGCTCGGAACCTCGCAGTGAGGCACAGTGGTTGGCTTGACAAATCTAGAGCTTAACCCCGACGCTTCTAGCCGCGGTCTGGTGCCTGTACACCTACATATATATATGAGCAGTGAGCTAAAGCCCAATGAATAATATAATACGTAAAGGGGTTAAGAATGAATGTCCTTACAGTAATGAAAATAGTTCGTTAATTCAGTATATCAGTCATTCAGTCATATGTGGTACATCCATTAGCATAACAGTACAGTGAACAGTAGGTCTTAAAAGGCCGAACAGTAAATGGTGGCCATCAATCAGTAAACAGTAGTGGTTCCAACAAGGGAACCGACAGAGATCTCTATAACAATAACAGTAAACAGTAGTTGCTAAGGATGCCACAATACAGTTCAGAATATAGGACATACATTCATTCAATTAACAGTATCAGTTCAGAAAGCAGTACAGTTCGATTGTTCAGAAGATAATCATTTTGAACATATCTTTACACAGTTGTTACTCACAGAATTCTGGACTACAGTAAAGCTAGAGCGCGTCCCCAGTTGCCAACCCTACACAGTTCACAGATTGAACACACACTAAGCTACACAGTTGGGAAAATAATAACTTAATCCCTAATTTGCCTCGGTGTGTTCTACATCTATATCCTCATTAAGATGCCTTAAACTAGGCCTAACAATGCCTAGGATGAGATAAGGATGCAAAGATGCACTTTAAAAGCATTTTCAGAATTTTCAGAAAATAGGGGTCATGCTCGAGCGTAGGTTACTCCACTCGAGCGGACATGCAGACAAACATTTTCGTTCGAGCATAGACTTACCCGCTCGAGCGTTCTGCAAAACAGTCAAAAGTGCTGGATAGGTGAAAATCACGCTCGATTGGGCGCTCGACACCCGCTCGAGCGTCAATTATTCTGCTCGAACGGACATCAAAACAGTGCAAAGTATTGGGAGCACGAATTTCACGCACGAGCGCCAATCACCCCGCTCGAGCATGAGTTCAAAATCTGGAATTTTCAGATTTGAACCTCAAGCTCAAATTCAACTTTTAAAACATAAGTTTCGATCCTCTTGGGTTGGTTTGCTGGAAAACACATCAAAACTCAAAGTTTAACATGATTCAAAGCTCAATTGTGAAATCAAAGGCCCAAAGGAAAATTAATTCAACTCAATTTGAAACCAATTTTCATGAACATAAATCAAACATAACATGTATGAATTTAAACCATTTCAAAGCTTCAATTTCATGCTCTAATGAGCCAATTCTTTCAAAGACAAGGTGAAAACATAGTTTATGATCAAAACATGGACATGCATGTGGCAAATTCATGAAGAACAAGCTCTAAAATGCAAGAGTATGCCATGCATGCAATAATTAAGCTTCAATTCAACACTATTGAGCCAATTCTTGACTTAACTCTTTAAACTACCATGATCCATGCTAGAAGGAACTTAAATACACAACAATGAGAGGTTGAATTTCCTTACCTAAGTCTTCAATCACAAGACTAGAAGCTTAATTAGACAATTATCCTTCAATTCTTCAAGTTCTCTAAGCCAACTCTCAACAACACTCACTTCTCTCCCTCTCTCCCTCTTGGTCGGCAATAATAAGGGAAATGGCTGATGAAATGTTTTGATTACATGTATAACAAGGCTCAAGTATGTTGGCTAAGTGGCCCACTCAATGGTGGCAAAATGGTGATTAAGTCAACTCATGTAATTTGGCTTAACTTAACCTAATTTAATCGTATCAAATCACATTTTAACTGAATATGCCATAAAATCACGTTAATTCTAAGGATCACAAATCATCAATCAATTTCAGATTCGGCCGCCGATAAGGCCTTCAATTCGTAATTTAAACACAAAGGCATGAACAGATAATCAAATAGTTAACAGATAGATATACAATTAAACAGATATACTTAATCAATTCAGTTCCAAATTTCAGTCAATCAGTTCAGTACTTCAATCAATTTAGTAACCAATCATAATCAGTCTTAGTTTAGCAGTAATCAGTGGTTAATTGGTAAACAGTGGCGAGGGTTATTACAGCCAGGCTGCTCACGACCGCGGCATCAACCGCCATCTGAAATTCGGCAAACCCTTTGAATTGCTCCACTGCTGTGACGCACAAATCGGGATAAGCCACCCTTTCAGAGGCTGCCTTCGCCCTCTCTTCGTCCAGCTCTTTCTGCAAGGTCGCCCTTTCCGACGCAGCCTTTGCCTTTTCCGCCTCTAATTCCTTCTTCAGGCTTTCCTTCTCCGCCGTCGCCTGCGCTCTCTCTGTTTCCAACTCCTTCGGAAGCCTCCCCTTCTCCTCTACTGCCTTAGCGCGCTCGCCCTCCAGTTCCTTCTAGAGATCGCCCACTTTGCCATCGGCCTCATCTTTTTGCCTGACCAGCTCTTCATTACTGCTCATGGCCTCTTCATGTCGCTCGACCGCGACGGCGCAGGCTCTTTGGGCCTCCTCCAACTTCTTCTGCTCGCCAGCAAGTTGGAACTCGAGCGACACAACCTGGCGGCGTGTGCTCTCCAGTTACACCTCAACTGCTTGCAGATCAACATGGGCAGCTTTCCAACTCGCCCTCTCCCTCTCCAACTTCGCAAGCTAGGCCTCGACCTCATCTGCCTTGAGTTTGGCAGCCCTCGCTTTCCTCAACAAAGCCCCTGCTAAGGTGGTTACCTCCATTTGGGTGGAGCATGACCCCCTCAGCAGTTCAGCCTCGTTGAATCTGGATGCCGAGCGCAGGGCTGCCTCTTCTACGATCCCCACCAGGCGGTCTGCTCCTACCCTAGCTGGGCCTTCTTCTCCCTCCAACCGCCCAGCCACCGCGCGAGCGTGGTAGCTCATTGTGGTCAGAATAACTCCCCCTCCTTGGGGTGTAGGGCCCCCATGGGGCTGCTCTTCTCTTCTTGAGCCAGGGCCGCTTGCCCCATCTTCTCCTTGCCCTTCAGGGGCGGCCTTCGCGACCCCTGCGGCGATCGCCGCCACCACTGGCACCACCTACATGCCCTCTGAAGCAACATCCACCGCTTCTGGGCCACCTACCCTTCCTGGGGTCCCCTCCACTTCTCCCCCCTCAACCCCCTTGGCAGCACTGGTTTCCTTCACACTTGTCTCCCTCCTCCTCTTCTGGGCAGGCACTCCCTCACTTTGCCTCACCCTTTTCTTCTTCTTCCCCACGCCCAATGCCCCCATCTCCTTCAAAGACCTCTCCTTCAAAGGGTCTGTTGAGGGCAGCTGTGGTACAAAATCGCCTAAGTTTTTCTCTCTCAAGGGTTTGGGGCGAGGTCGAATCCTCTCCCTCGCAACCTGTTTTGGTGGTCGGTCGACCTAGGACTCTTTGAATTTTTGGGCTTTAGCAAGGATGGCCTAATCCTCCGCCTCTTGAGCCCTCCTCTTCGCCTCCAACTCCACTCAGTCGAGGTCTCCACTACTTGGCTTTGGACCCAATGCTGCCATAAACAATGCAAACGGCTGAACGAGCTCGTCCCATTTGGCCCCTTCTTTCTCCCTCCACTCCTTCACCTTCTTCACCCTCACATCCGCGGCTGCTCCCAGTTTCGGCTCCACAGACCTGATGGGTACTTTCCAAATGGTGCGCACTCCAAGCCCCCCATTGGCAGACACGTAGAACCATCGTGGTCACCACCTCTTGATCGACGACGGCAGCCCCCGCCGCCAACCCTTTCCCCACTGCTGCCTGCAGAGTGACCCACGTCTCCTGCTGCCCCGAGGCCTTATAACATGCAGAGAATTCGTCTATTGTCATGGCCTCCCCTCCATTCGCCTTCGGCCACGCACTTGCACAGGCCAGCAGGATCTTCCATGCATTGGGCATTAGTTGCCCCGGTGCTACCTCTAGACGGTTGAGCACATCCACTACCACTTGCGGCAGTGGCAACCTCAGTCTACCCTTCAGAGCTTCCTCATAAAGGGAAAACTCTCCTGGCTTGGCGTCAGACGGCCTTTCTGTTGATGTCGGCAGCAATAACTCCACTTCCCCAGGGATCTGGTATTTTTTGCGGATAGCCTCCAACTCCGCCGCAGTAATTGTGGATTTGTCAGCCTTCGTGTGCCAATGATCTGGCTCTGCCTGGCAGATTGGCTTTGGAGCTGCTATCATGGTGAAACCATGGGATCGTACCACCGACTCCCCTACCCTCTCTGTCCTATACTGCGCCGCTAGCTCCACTGCATGATCATCTCCAAGTGGGTCCACCCTGACAATCGCATTTCCTTCTTGGGCCATTTCTGTGGTATGTTTGCAAATCGCTTCGGCGGCAGGTACAAGGAAATTGCAAAAGTGTTGTAGAGGTGTATTGTGAGCAACAAAGGAATTCACACTTGGAATATTTGATTTTTCGTAAACAAGTAGGTGAATCGAATAATGCCAAAAGCCTACGGTTTGCCCGTATTCCAAGGATCCCAATTAATTTTTGCCAGTTTGAAAACTTTTCAAAATTATCCACCAAAATTGTCTCTTCAACACCCATAATGACTTACCGTTTCATTTCTGATCCAACGCCTAATCTTCCCCCCTACGGGATGTTGCCACATGTACGACCACGATCCACTGTCTCCTCCCCTTACCCTGTCTTTTCCACTTCAACTCACCACGTGACACGCCGCGTCTCGAGCCCTACGCCCCTCCACCCCACCCTTCACGGTCGGTCCTTCTTGCTGTCGACCATATCACTCGGCCAACACCACGGTCGGCCCTCCTCGCGGTCAGCCCTCCCGCTCGGCCAAACGTCGCGGTCGGCCCTCCTCAAGGTCAGCCTTCCCGCTCGACCAACCACCGCAGTCGGCCCTCCTTGCTGTCGACCATCCCACTCGGTCAACACCGCGGTCGGCCCTCCTCGCGGTCAGCCCTCCCGCTCGGCCAAACGGCACTGTCGGCCCTCCTCACGGTCAGCCCTCCCGCTCGGCCAACCACCGCAGTCGGCCCTCCTTGCTGTCGACCATCCCACTCGGCCAACACCGTGGTCGGCCCTCCTCGCGGTCGGTCCTCCCCCTCGACCAACCACCGCGGTCGGCCCTCCCTTCCTGGTCGGCCCTCCTTGGTGTCGACCATCCCACTCGGCCAACCTTGCGGTCGGTCCTCTCCGTGATCGGCCCTTCCACTCGGTCGCCCTGCGCAGTCCGACCACCTCCCGGTCGGTTCACCCCCCTCGATCACCCCTTCCAGTCGACCTCCATCCTGCCAATCCCTAACACACTCATCTACGTCATTAATATTCCCTTCGTTAGACTAAAGCTGCACTCAGGAATGGGGGACTACTGACATGTATAAGCCCATAAAGGCCACGAATCACCTATGGACAATCCAAGCCCATCACTTGGAGCCCAGTGCATAACCCAGCTGGTGAGGTCCAGGACAACTGGAGTCCAACATGGCATAAAGAGCCAATGACATTCAGACACATGGCAAGAGAAGGACGAGCCACATCAGCAGATAAAGATCTGCAAAGTTATTGCCACTGCACATCACCATTAATGCAGCCCATCACAGCATTTATTACGACAACGCCTCTCGGCCGGAATAGGACCCCCTTACTCTGGGCAAGGTAAGCTACAGCATAGGCTTTCGGCGAGGAGAGCAGGTCGGAAGGGACAGCGAAATGATTGCCAAAGGATATAAGCGAACGTTGAAGACAAGAAAAAGATTAAGCTTTTTATCTCTAATCTCTCCCCATATACTCTACTTCTCTTCCTAACTTGCTCGTCGGAGGGTTCACTGGGGGACTACCCCATTCCCCGTTGAACTTTTTTGCAGGTTATCCGGTGGGCTCGATCATTTGGGCTTGGGCTTGAAGAGCTTGGACCAGTTCGCTCCATTCACTAGGATAAACTGTATCAACAAAACTCTTTGTGAAATAATTTAGTGAGAAATCCTTTTATTTATTTTGAATGATATTTTATTTCTAATTTTACCCCTTGATTTATCTATTGATTTTTTTTATCAGTTGACTCTATGTTGACTATCTATTCAAATTTATATCTATTTATTCAATTTTTTCCCTTATCTATTCAGATTTTTCCCTATTTGTTCATTTTTTTTGATATTTTCAATTCAAATTTCCTTTATTTATTCAAATACCTATCCAAATAAAATCTACCTATTGAAATTTATCTGTTGAAAATTTTTTATTTTTTGAAACTATCTGTTATTTTTTTATCTGTTCAAATTATTTTCTATCTATTCATTTAGGTTACCATTAAGAGTCCATACACACATAAAAATAATGTGTTCATTTCTATCTATTGAAATTTGTTTCATTATCAACAACAACCACCACCACCACTACCACCACCAACAACAATAAAAAACAAAACCACAACCAAACTGTCACGACCCAAACCTGCCCCTATAGGTTTAGCGTCGTAACTGGCCAGTAATCCTAGGATTACCATGGCCTCTGAATGAATTAAACAAAATACAAGGGCCATCAAAAGTAAATACAAACAAATAACGTCCATAGAACTGTGTAGACATACATGAGACATAAAATTTAAAATTTTATATACATAAACGTGACGTTATATAAGCAACAGTCTTATGTCACTTCACTTACAGATAACCAAAATAGGACCTAGCCCAACATACAAATTAAACAAAAAAAACTTAACGGAATTTTGGATTACAAAACATTGACCACAAGCTGGTTTCGCAACCTGCATGGGAGGCACTGTGGTTGGCTGGACAAAACTAGCCTTCAAGCAACAGCTTAAGCTTGGTTACGCGCTTGATCACTTACATACATAAATAATACGATGAGATAGAGCCTAGTGAATAATAATAGAGTAAAGGTTTTAATAAATCCTAAACCCTCCCCTATAGGTTAAGCGCCGTAATCAGCCATCAATCCTGAGATTACCAAAGGTTTCTGAACGAATTAAACAATATACAGGGGCCAACGGAAGCAAATACAAACAAATATGTCCATAGAGCTGTATAGACATACATGAGATAGAAAATTTAAAATTTTATATACATAAACATGACGTTATATAAGCAATGACCCATAAAGGAACGACTATAAAGGCATTCCGATGACCCATAGAGGAATGGCCATAAAGGCATTCCGATGGCCCATAAAAGGACACATATAATATGATGCTAAAGATACGAGAAATACATTTCAGAAACTTAGACAATCATTCATTCATATAAAACATAGCATTTCAGAAAACGAATCATTTCATATCATCAGAAAATAATTAAAGTTAAACATAACTTTACAGAGTTATTACTCACAGATGACTTCAATAGCAGATCAGACGAATCAAACAAACCAAGTAGCTAAGGCACGTGACCTATACGAACACATAGCGGATACACATTGAAACACACGTTCTGCAATCACTTAACTTGTTTCTTTTCTATCTTAGTGTGTTTTTAACTCTTATCCTCATTATTATGTCTTAATTAAGGCTTAGGAATGCTTAAGATGCAATGAGGATGCCAAAATATGTGTTGCAACATTTAGTCAAATTTCTAAAAATAGGGTCTTCGCTCGAGCGCAACTTTAGTTGCTCAAGCGGACTGCAAAATTTTGAAAAAACTTCTGGAAGCTCTCATTTTACGCTCAAGCACAACTTTTGGTTGCTCGAGCCAAGGTTCAAAAATAGGCACGGTCGCTCGAGCTTAGTTTTCCTCACTCGAGCGGAGGCTCATGCCTGCAAAAATACTGAGAGCATGAATTTTACGCTCGAGCCAACTTTTGGTTGTTCGAGTGAAGTGCAAAACAAAGAGTGGCCACTCGAGTGCAAGTTTTGTCGCTCGAGCAATAATGTAGAATTCTGGAATTTCCAGATTGATGTTCAAGATGCAAAACTCAATTTCAAAGCTTTAAAACACATTATTTGGGCTCAAAACTTGAGAGAAAACATGCCTAAACTTGTAAAACATCAAGAATTAAGGATCATTTCGCAAAATCAAGGCCCAAAAGTAAATCAATTGTCCAAAATTCAACTTGAAACTTTGAAAGCATAACATGCATGTAATGAATTGAATTCAAAGCCTCTAAATCATGATCAAATAAGGTAAAATGATGGAAAACATGATGAATTCACAAAATTAAGGTACAATTGCTATATGCATGTGAGAATTATTGAAAATTTAGCTCAAAATGTAAGAAAATATGCATGCATGCATGGTATGACTTAAATTCTTTCATTCTAGCTCAATTCTCATGTTTAAACACTTTAATCTCTAGAATTCTTACGCTAATGTCTTGAATACAAACTTTGGCAATACAATTCTTACCTAGAATTCCCAATTCTTTGAATTCTAGGAATTTCTTGCACAACTCTTCCAATTTCTTTCAATTGACTAGCAATTCCTCTCTTTTTTTCTTCCTAAAGCTTCAATTTCTTCCTCTCCCTCTCTTCTCACGTTTTGATGACAAAAAGATGATAAAGTGTGTGTATAATGGTGGTATGAGACAACATTGAGATTATATAGGTACCATAAGTGGAATTAATTAATTCTTATTTAGATTAAATACTTATATTTATTTTATTCTAATTATTTGGTTCCGAATCAAATTTCAATTGAACCTACTATAATATTCTAAAAATTCCAAATAATACATAAACCAATTCAATTTCGTGATCAGATGCAGATAAGGCATTCAATTCGCATAATGAAATAGAACCACAAACAAATCTTTTTACAATAGACAGGTATAAATGTAAATAACATGTAGCACATGCAATTAACGTAGAATTTTATCTTAATTACTTATTAGGTATTCTTAATCAAAGATTATACGCTAAACACAAGTCGGAGTTGTTACACAAACAAATCAAACAAATCAAAGCTTTCTTATCTCCTCAGGTCTTCAATCGGATCCGTCATCATTTCCACAGCCTCCACTGAGATCTGCGAGTAGTCAATCAGCGAAGTTTTAGTCAAATGCCATATGAGAGAGAGAGAGAGAGAGAGAGAGGCCAATAATGTCGTCAAGTCAAGGGTTTTTCAAGGGTTGTAGGGCTCTAATGGCGACATCAAAGGCTAACACTCACAAATCTCTCTATCTATTGATTTCAAAGAACACACCTCTGTGTTTAACAACACCACCACTACCACCACCACCACCAACAACACACACACACACACACACACACACACACACACAAGAATCAAAACTCATATTTGTGTTCTATCAATCAAATAAAATACCTATATGCAAGTATACGAGCAAGTAAAGAAAGAAATGCAAATAAAATAACTAAAATCATCGAAGAATTATATGAATTCAACAAATCAAATACAAAAAGCTCAACAGTGATCTTAGAAACCTAATCCACAAAAAAAGAGCACAAATTTTAGGAGATTAAAGAACTATAAATCAATTAAAGACCTCGATAATAGACTAGGCAGCAGTTGTGCGATTGTTAAGATCCATCCACTGCAAGGCGTAGTAGCGGATCCAATCGGGCTTCAATAATAAGGCCTCATTTGTTAACTATATATTTTAGGCAAAAATTCAAAAAGTTACTATAAGTTGTTGCATCACTCTTTCTACTTTTCTGCACATCTTTTCGTAAAAAGCTAAAAAAATACTAAAATAGCATGTTCCCAAATGAGACCTAAGCAACCCTCACTCTCCACTAATCTTTGAAGCTTCTCTAAATCCCCATATGCCGCCACCGTTGTATACTCGTCGTTCCTTAGACTCTCGTCTTCTCTGATTTTCGTCTCTCCACCGCTGGAAATCGTCGCCAATTCCTAATCAATTTTTAACCCCTTTCATTTTTTCTTTTCACTCTAAGATCTCTCTGTCTCTCACTCTTCTCTCCTCAGATCGGTCCAAATTGAAGCACTTATCGGGCTCTCACAATTGCCAATCGAAGGATCTTTTAGGAAGGATGGCTTTGAAGTGGAGACAAAGGTTTTTAAGCTAATGAACTTAGTCGGTGAGGGCGGTGTCGCAGCGACTAACTCTAATCTGGAGATACTGACAAGGAGGAAGCATTGGGGAGTAGTGCCGAGGCAAAGACCGACGAGATATTAACTGGAGCTGAAGGAGGCGCCATAGATGATAGAAAGTGAGGGATTTGGCGACAGTAGAGGGTAGAGAAGAAGAAGAAGAGGCGATGAGAGTCGAAGGATTAGTGAGGAGAAAAGAAGAGAGAGGCATAGGGCGGCAATGGTGGCGGTGGCGGCGATGGCAGTAGTAGTCGTAGTAGTCACTGAGGTGACGGCGTTGGCATCAGCATGTGAAACAGAGGAGCAAGAGAGAGAGAGAAGTAAGTGAGTGTGAGTGTGAGTGTGTGTTGTTTGGGGTTTGGACCGTATATATGGTATATATGAGGAAGGATATTTTGGTCATTTTACCTAAACTTGTCCTTATATAGACAAAGAAAATCAACGAGATTGGCTATAGGGGCATCGATCGCATGTGTAGGGGGTGAGATTGCATAGATGAGAGCTTGGACTTCTAGACAGAGAATTTAATTTTGAACTTTTGGCATGGACACCTTAAAAAAAACTGAAAAAAGAGTTGACACTTATTTGAACTACAAATAATTTAGGATTAGTTTGGCCAATATTTTTTTCATGCTTTTTTTATTGATTATTTTTGTATTGGGAATAGGCTAATTTAGTAATTTTTTTGTTATTTGGCTAAAATATGAGCTAAAAAAAATTAGTATGCTTGGAATGACTTTTTAACTTTTTACGAAAAGATGTGCAAAAAGTAGAGAGAAAAGAAAATCTTTGACTTTTTGGTATGGATTGTTAGTTTTTTAGTTTTTTTGTGACTTTTTGACTTTTTGGCTAAAAAAACCACTTGCCAAACGAGTTCTAAATTTTTTTGGGGAAAAAAAATTTCACTTTTATGTTTGGTTAGACTATAAAATCCTAACAATTTTGAAATAAAATCCAAAAAAAAATCACTAAAGATAAAAAAATAAAAATAAAAAGTCAGCTTTTTTCCCACCTTTTTTTTTTTTGTTTTTCTGAAACTTTTTTTGTGAATTTTTTTTTAAAAAAATTATTTTTAGAAAAAAAAATTTACACAATTTATTTTTATTTTTTTAAATTCACTAAAGACAAAAAAAAGTTTGCGTTTACCAAACAAAGCTTTTTTTTTTTTTTTTTTTGTTCCTTTACAAATTTAAAAGGGTTTATTAGGTTAGAGGCAAAATTTTGGATCATATTTACAAGAAAAGCAGTAAAGGTTTTATAATTGTTTGGAAATGCAATTTGTTGGCTTTATTTATTTAAAACAAAAATTTAGGAATGTCAAAAGTCAATTTTGCCCCTCTTTTTCTCCATACATTCTCTCTCTTTGTGAAATTCATAGCATTAGTTTTTCTATTTTCCTTCTTTTGTGTAAATTAGAAATGTGCTTGTTGTTAGGAGTTAATAATTCAGTTGAGAAGTAGAGAAAATCATTAAAACCCAAATGTGTTTTCATGAACTTTAGGAGACAATTTGGTGATACAGGGATCCTGTTGTGCTCTCTTGTGGAGTGTCGTCCCGAGCTTCTTTTGATAATTTGAATCGATCATATTGTAGAGTTCGTTGAGTAGATTATCCATGCAAAAAATCAAGTTAATTGGATATCTGCAGCCTTATAACCAAAGCACATTTGTTTTTATAAAAATCAACGGTTAACATAACTTTCATAAATTTTTAATAACAATTAAGACCTAATCATGGAGTTATATATATCCGATTAACTTGATTTTTTACATGAATAATATTCTTGATGAACCCTACAATATGACAGTTCAAATTATCAAAAAACTATTTTGGATGAACTCCCACAAAGAAGCACAGCAGGCTGTCGTACCTTGAAAGCACAGTAACACCCCAAGTCCACAATTTTGGTTTTCTTGATATAATACTTACCATTAAAATTTCATTGAAACTTTTGTGCAGTAAGTGTTTGTTTATTGTGTTCATCGATGACCAATCAACAATAATGACGTAGCTAAAATTCGAAAATTATACAGAAATTGCATTATTAATATAACAACAAATGTAAAAATGAAAATTAAAAGCAACACCCATCTATTTATCCATCCATATGATGCATCGGACGCTCTTCCCTTGTAGAAGTAAGTCAAAAGCTTTGTTGATATCCTGAAAGTTGACTTCATGTGATATGAAGCCATCCAAATTAAGCTCCTATAAAAATAACACAAAGCAACAAGCAATTGTTATTGAAAATATTACATGATCGATCACAAAATAATTGCTTTTTAGTGGGACTAACACAAAATAATTGTAAAATTATCGAGGTGCATATAGTTTTCACTTGCACCAAAATCACATACTTACTTGCAAAGTTCTTGTAATTATTTTGAATTCTCCCCCACTAAAATACTAAACTCCCAAATTTTTATTGATCAACTACAAATGAACCAAATTGATCATGAACAACATAAATTCCATTCTTTACAGCTTATTTAGTTGCGTATTCAATCTGAACTCGTTCAATTGTGTATTCAAACCGAACTTGAGATTGAATAGTAAGTTAAAATCCAATTTATTTCTTTTTGCCCATTGGCCCACTAGATTCCGCTTTAGACGGAGGTTGGTAAGCTGAGGTTTTTTTATTTTTTATTTTTGGTGTGTTAATTGATGACTTTTGATTCTCATAATGATAAATAAAAAGTAACATATCACAAAAAAAAATATCCGATAGCAAGTTCATCACTTAATTCAATAAAAAAAGGGAGATACTACTTCAATTCCTTGGTGCCATCCAACCAAATCCAATGCGATTTTTTACTTAATTTGCATTTTCAAAATTCATCCAACTCATTTTTGGACGAATCGTAATTGGACAGTCAAAGGTAAAAAATAATGATCATAATCATGATAATAAAAAATAAAAAAAACTTACTTGGTCTAAATATTTTTTGACAAGGAAAGGAATGTCAGATTTAGCTTTCATTCCTCCAAAAACGGACCCTCCAACAGTTCTCCCTCTCATAATCTCCAAAGTGCTAATGCTTAACGGTGTGCCGTGCATCTCCACCCCCAGTATCACTGTTCTTCCCCATCCCTAATCTCATATAATAAAACCAACTTAATGAATCTCATTAAATAAATAAATGAGAACAATTAATGGAGTTTAAAATGAATCATCATCATGATTAACGAGTGTTTAATCAAATTTTCATTTCAATATGGTCAAATAGATTAACTTTGCAGTATATTCGAAAGTATCTACATCAATCTATATCACTATCATCTCCAAATATCATGTTAGTAAAATCATCTTTTTATAAATGTAAATGTTCTTATCTGAACCATATGACGGATGCATAGATTTTGTTTTTATTTTTTTTCGTCATTTTCTATATTTTCCAGTTGATTATACCTTGTCAAAAGGTTATAAAATGACCATATTTAATTATTTATTTTCTATCTATAAATCTCTGCACAAATTTAATATTTATTCATCATGTTATATTTTATTTGTCATGTGATATATCCACAACTACATTATATATTTATGGCCACTTATGTTTTCAAGGAACTCTATATATATGTATTGATGCTTTGGCCACCCTAAACTCTGATAAATTTTTTTAATCAATTGATAAAGTTGTATGACCCACCAAAAAGTGAAAAAGAATGAAGTGGTATAACCACAAAAAAGAAAAAAAAAATATATATATATATATATATATATATTACAATGTTTTAATTATATATAATGTTTTGAAGATTTCTAATTAACTCGATTGTAAACAACGATTTCTTGGTTTTTTAAGTGTTATGCGTTTCATTGGTCCAAATGTGGTAGAATACGATGGTTTCTGTGAAATTGAAGACCTCTAAGTCATTGGTTATATTTGAAAGTTAGGGAGAAATTATTTAGCTAATTGATGAAATGAAGCATGGATTACTCGATAAATTTGGGTTGAAAATCAAGGTCAAATTGAATTGAAATTATTTGTCTTGTTTGGTCCTCTCATGATAAAAGATTTTGTCATTGTTGGCAAGTATTCTCTATACCAAAGATTCATGTCCCTCTTTACTAATTGGCATCTCAAAATACAAAAAATCACAAAACATATTTGTTCGAATTAGAGATCCTTGGGTACAAAAGAATCATAAATTTGAAGTACATAAGATCTTTATCACCAAGGATCCTCTAGAGTTTTTTTTTCCTAAAGTTTCCTAAAGTGGTGTGTTGTATGGATGAGATTTAATGCTAAAAAATTGATGTGACTTGTCATTAAATCTCAACCATACAACACACCACTCTAGAAAACTTTAGAAAAAAAAAAACTCTAGAAGATCTTTGCTCGATCTTTATATCTATGACATGTTGTCAAGCTATGAAGGAAAGAGAGAAATACCGGTCGAGAGCTAAATATAGCCTCTTGCATCAAGGATACCAATCCAATGCACTCGAAGCAATAGTCAGCTCCCCCATCTGTCATTTCTTTTATCACCTGAGTTCATAATTTTAAAGTTTACAAAAAAATTTAACATTTTCTATAAGATTGATTAAGATCCTCTCCATTAGAAAGAATAGTAATAGACTAACCTCGCTAACCGATTTTTCTGAGCAATTTGTAGGATTAATAAAGTTTGTAATCCCAAATTTTTTTCCTGCACATATATAATTATGCCATGAGTAGGACAATCTTTAGACTGCCTCTGAATTTTGAATTTGTAATGAAAAAAAAAAAAAAACTTTTATTTATTTATTTATAAATTTCTCCATAAATTTAAATATTCCAAAATTTACCACATGAATGACTTGTTTCCTTCAATAGTTTTGAGTCCAATTACTTAAGAAATCAAGAAGATGCAGAGATAGCAAATGATATTGAAATATTGATGAAGACTCACCAACTTCAAATTTTTCAGGATTCAAATCGACTCCTATGATTTTTGAAGCTCCACGTAGCCTGGCTCCTTCCGCAACCTATATTATATTAAAATTCAAATTTCCAATTAATACCTTCGGTCTTTTCTTTTTTTTTTCTTAGGTACACTCTCATAAACTTTTCTACAGCACAAGTTATAGGTAATTGCATTATTGATCCTTTAAAGAGAGAAAAAAAAATCTATATATATATATATAAAATAATATATTAATGATAAACTTTATTGCATTAAAAGTCAAATTCATAAAATTTTCTATGAAATTGATATTTTATTTTTAACTTACTCTATTTTATTATTTACCTGATAAAAAATGTGCCCTACTTTTATTTTCTTGTTTAGTTTGTACAAAAATACCTTTCTGAGTTTTTTTTTTTTTTTTTTGGTGTTATTTTTTTTTAAATATTTTAATTAATTTTTTTTATTTTTTAATTACACCTATATACAATTAAAAAATAAAATTATATTAATTAAAATTTTAAAAAAAACTCAAAATAATTTTAAAAATATTAAACCAAACAAATAAACTAGTGATGGCGGAGAGGAATCAGGATCCCCTCCTTGAGTTTTCTACATGACTTTTTACTTGTTAGGTTATTGGGTCCACTTTTAGCCTCAATTTCAATAATTTGAACCGTTTACATTTTAAGATTTATTGAGTATATCATACTTATAAAAAATTAAATTGATCGGATATCAGAAAACATTTGTTCGGAAAAATATTTATTAAATTTAAAAAAAAAATGATTTTTAGTTTGATGATCTGAACACATATTTTCTGATATCCGATCAACTTAATTTTTCACAAGTATGATATACTCAACAAATCTTAAAATGTGAACGGTTCGGATCATTGAAATTAAACCTAAAAATGGGACCAATAACTTAACAAATAAGAAGTCAAGTAAAAAACTCAAATAGGGAATCCAGACTCGAGGGGAGACCGACACCAAAGTCCAAAAGAAACAAAAGGGAGGTGGACACAAATTCCGTCAAACTGTAACCATCATCTCTGGAAAAATTACCTTGTGGTGGGCAAAATTCAGTTGGTTTTTCTAACTTCATATTTATTAATTAAAAATAATGCGACTTCATATTTTTTTATTAACTTTTTAAGTGATTACTCAAATAATAAATAATATAAAACAATATTCTAAGAACACAAACCACTCACTTACGATGAGGCACATGCGGTGTGGGACTTACCTAATATGAGGAGTAATAATCTTTGGGTTGACTTTTCTTTTTAAGTTGTGATTTAATTGGAAAAGTATTCGGGGGGCTCGTCGGATTGATTAAGCTTCTGGTGATTAGTCAAACAGATTCTTATATATAAAAAAAAATTCAATTCACAAACCGATAATTATATGATTAGATTATATTTATTATTTTAAAAATAAATTATTTATTTTTAAAATCATAAATTTAGTCTATTTTTTTATATGAATGATCGGCACAACGAGTCTTGCAAGATTTGAGTCACTGCGACTATATTTGGTGGTTGAAAATTTTAATAAGGAAAAAAAAATAAAAAGAAAATA
Source organism: Camellia sinensis (assembly GCF_055761805.1). Taxonomy (NCBI): domain Eukaryota; kingdom Viridiplantae; phylum Streptophyta; class Magnoliopsida; order Ericales; family Theaceae; genus Camellia; species Camellia sinensis. The sequence goes on along the minus strand of NC_138963.1, from coordinate 186,258,096 downwards.
AAAAAGAATTGATAAAATTTGAATTTTAAGATCTGTTTGGTTGTGTTGAAAAATGAAGAAATAAATGTAAACTTAAAAGACAAAAAGTGAAATTGAATGTTCTTCTCACTTTTTTTTCTCTATATTTTCTATTATAATCAAACAAAAAATAAAATTATATTTTCTTTTTCTTTTTCTTTTCCATTTTGTTCATCAAATTTTGGAACTAAACATAGCTTCAAGTGAACGCACTCAATTCTAGTGGAGATGAGGGATTTTGTCTGGTTATGAAGGGCACATTGATTCAAATTAAAATGGTTTTAAGTTTAAAATTAAATGTAATGAAAAATGACATTTGCTCTAATTACCGCAAGTCCAACAGCTCCAAGCCCAAAGATTGCTACCGTGGACCCTTCTTCTACAGCTGCAACCTTGAATGTTGCACCAACTCCTGATACAGTCAACAATCAATCATTTTTCTCAATAAGCCTTTCTTATATTTTTTATTTATAATTTGTTAGGAGTAAGAAAGAATATTCGAAGCAAAACAGATACTTAAAAATAGTGATAGGATAGGGACTACGACTACGATGGCAACAGACAAAGTTGCTTTAATTGTGTTATTGTTTTCAGAAGTGACTTGTCTTTTTGTTTTTCCACTACTTTGATAGGATGATTCATTTGTGTTGTGTTTCATGGTTTACGTACAAGAATAAATCATGATTTACTTGGAAGATGAAAGATTGACAACTTTAATTTTAAAGATTTAAAAAAAATTTAGTAATGTGATAATGATTGAAATTTATATGTGATATGATGTGATATATATATATATATATATATATTTTTATTTTTATTTTTATTTTTTTTCTTACCACATCATTAAAATTCTTTTTAAAATTTTAAAATTGAAGTTCCCTATCATTTTAATGTTACTTGAGTTGAAGGTCATGATGTCTTTCTCTTGTGAGGTGTCTGATAATCCCTTTGAACTCCAAACCGCAACCACCAAGTTGACTTACATAATTTTATTTTATTTTTATTTTTTTTTATTTTTAAGTAATGATACCTAAATTCTTATACAATTTTTTTATGATTCCTTCATTTTAAATCAAAACATCCACGATGTAATTGTAATTTCACAAATGTAATCACTACATCATTCTTGTAAGATTAATTAAGGTATTGTTGATAACATTGTCAGTTTTAATTTTCTATTTACTGAAACAAGAAACAAAATTATTATTATTATTTTTTTGAGTAAAAAACAAAAATAAAAAACTTTTTGTATGAACAAAAATTTTTAAAAATAAAAAAATATGTTTGGTAAGTTGAGCTAGTAGATGGTGGACAAATGTGGTGGTCGACGGTAGGCGTGTCAGATATGACCAGCAAAGTTGCTGGTCGACGCTGACCATCCAATCAGAGGAGAGTCGCAAGAAGGTGATCAAAGCTCTTCGGAACTTGCCGGAGGGCCATTGGTGGGCGAGCAGAGACCGGTAGTAGACCACGGTGGGTGGTACTGGCAAGTGGCTAGTGGCAGCCAGATGTTGTGAGGGAAGATGGAAAAAGTAAAAACTTGTTTCGAAAACACTTTTTCTTTTTCTTTTTTAATTTCTAAAAATTTTGAAATCAATTTCACTTTTTAAAAAAAAAAAAACATTCCGAAAACAAAACACAGAAACGTTACCGAAACAAACGATGCGCAACCAACTCACCAGTGCTTACGCCGCAACTAAGCAAACAGGCCTTGTCGACAGGAATGAGACTATTGATCTTGACGATGTTGGCGATATCAACAACAGTGTACTCAGTGAAGCTCGAAACAAACAAGAAGTGATGCAAAACATCGCCATTCGAGTCCCTGAATCTGCTGGTTCCATCTCTGGGCACCCCATTCAAATGAGTGATGGGAAAAGAGGAACAAGAATTGCTCTTGGAAGACTTGCAATCCCTACATTCTCCACAATCAGCGTTAAACACTGGCAACACTCTGTCTCCTTCTTGCACTTCCTCCACATTCTCTCCCACACTCTCAACAACACTGCATAACAACAACAACAACAAAAGTGAATATTTTAGTTTAAATAACCAAAAATCAAAAAATGACTGAGTGGCCTGTAATTGAGTGATAGATAGATCAATGCCCGAAGAATTCTCGACTGAAGAAATGAGTCACAAAGTCTACGACAAAATTAGGAGAGATCTTTGATTTACAGAAGCAAAAATAAAATTATACCACTTGAAGGCAATGAACCAATTGCAAACGATTTCTTGCTTCCATCCAAAAAAGAAAATTGAGAATAGTAAAGTGAATATTTAGCGAGTATTTAGTGATCATTGAAGGGTGTCTGTGAAATTAACTCTTTTATAAGCAATCAAAATTACCACAAAAAAAAAAAAAAAAAAAAAAAAAACTTGCTTGGTTTTGTTTTCATTTTTGTTTTCTTGCTTTCAAAAACAAAATAATAAAAAGTTCAAAACACCGATCTTTCTCATATGGTTTTCAGTTTTGCAAATTCAAAAATAATTTTTTAGTACTTTCTAGAAGTGGGTTGAAATTTACAAGTCAATATATACTTTTCAGAATGAAAATAGAAAACAGAACAAAAAACAAAAACAACAAATTAGTCAAATATTACCCAACTGCTTCATGCCCAAAAATCCTCGGAAAAACTGCAACTGGCCCCTGAATAATAATGACATGAAAGCAACAATTAGAACAAAATCATGAAAAATTGCTTTTCTATATGTATGTATTTGGGGGAAGAAGAGGAAGAAGAGAACTTACAACATTTAATTTCCAGAAGGTAACATCAGTGTGACAAAGGGAAGTGCAGAGTATTTTAATCCGAACCTCGAAAGCTTTAGGAGGATCTACTTCTATCTCTTCTATTACTAGTGCCTCTCCTGCCTTTCTACATACTGCAGCTGTCGTGTCGTGTTATGTTGTGTTGATTTGGATCACAGACAGAAAGTGATTAAATGATCAAAATTGTAATAATCAAATGATTTACAAGACCAAAGTAACTGTTAAAAACAAGAAGCCACTTTTCAGTAAGAGATTGAGACCTTTGCATCTTATGGGCTTTCCTGCTGTTTCTGATTGTTGTTTGCTCTCCATAATTGAGTTCTCTCTCTCTCACTCTATCTGTCTTCTTCTCTCTAATCTCTACAGGTTGAATGTAAAGTTCCTCGTGTATATATATAAAGAATGATCTAAAAAGTCAAAAACATGTTACCCACGGGATGTAGTTCAAAAGCAGCATCCAGTTTAAAAGTTACAAGGATAATTACATCATCATTCTGAATGGTACTCCTTTCGTCCCTAAATAATGATTCCTTTTAAGGAATGTAATTTTTTTTTAATAATACAATTATTATATTTTAAAAAATTAATTTTTTAAAATTATCCTTTGATAGTATATTTTTTAGAAAATATCAATGTCATAATTGTACTTTTTATGTTGTTAATGAATTTAAAAGAAGAAAAAAATATGAAATTTATATTATTTTTATATTTGATTTTTAAAAAGGGACTAAATTTTGAGACAATGACAAATAGAATAAGGGACTAATATTTTGAGACAGAATGAGTACTTTATTTCTCATCCATAAATCCGTATATATAGACTTTTTAATTTTAAAAATCTTAGAAATACACTCTTTGGGAGGTGATTTAGAAGGGATGAAAATGATACATTTTCATATAAGAAAAAGTCAAAATATATGAATTTATTAATAAATAAAATAAAATGATATTCGCTAATAACGACAAAGGTGTTGGTGTAATTAAGCCAAATAATTTTTTGTATGTAACATCATCATTAATTATTAAAAGAGTACATCATAAATTCACTATTCAAATGTAATTAGGGATGGCAATTTAAACCCGACCCGATGGGGAACTGACCCCTCAATCCCGATTAGAATGATTTTTTCTCAAAAAATATCCCTAACGGGTCAGGAATGGTATTCGAAAATGAGTCCCCGATATTTTTCGAGCCTGTCACGGTGATAGGTTGCCCCGCTCCAGCCCCGTCCTCGTTTCCGCTCCGAATTGAAATTACTATTATACTCCTTTATATATATATGTGTGTGTGTTTCTCTAGGGAGTTTTTGACTATTGTTTGGATGTTTTTTTTTTTTTTTTTTTAATTTGTTGTGGTGTGGGTGTTGTTTTGTATCTTGTTTATCATGTTGTTGTTGTTGTTTGAATGTTTATGTCTGGACATTGTTGGATTATGTTTTTATTTATATTATTTTTATTTGCCTAAGAAAAATAAAAAATTAAATAGGATATGCAAAATTCAAAACAAAAAAAAAAGGTCGAGGATTTTTCAGGGTCGAGGAAACCCGATCCCCGTTAGGGGTAGGAACGGGTGGCTAATGGGTTCCCTGCAGAGAATCGGGGGCAGAACGGAGAATTTTATCCCTTCGGGGACGGAGACGGGGAGTGTAATCCCCGGTCCCGCGCCGGCTCGTTGCCATTTGTAAATGTAATTATCCAATCTCTAATATAATTTGTAACAGCCGCACACACACATATACTAAAATTAATCATACTCAGGAGTCGTTTGACAACCCATAAAAAAAGTTAAAAAATCAAAAAGTTAATAGATACCAAAAGTCAAAGTTTTCTTCATCTCATATTTTTGTCAAAAAAAAAAAAAAAAACCTCACTAAAAACCTATTCCCAAACCATCCCTTATGTGGTATCAAATCCTTATACTTTGTATCAAATTCCATTTTAATATCACTAAAAAAGTCACTAAATTACCCTTCACACCCTTGTACTTTGTATCAAATCCCACTTTGATATCTATGCATAAAATTGTGACATCCAACACCCTGTAATTCTAGTCAAATATCAATGACCATCTTTTGTTACTCCATTGTTTAAGTCTTTAAGGAAATCCAGTCATGTGACAAGCATGTGATTATGAAATAAGAGTAAGAGAGGAAAATTATTATTTTTCATCAATACACATTTTGTGTCACATAATAAGCATGTGAGAATTATATAATACAATATATATATATATATGTTCATATGATGAAAATAAAGACGAAGAAGTAACAAAATAAAGTTTTTAAAATAAAATTAAAAAAGAAAAGAAAAAAGCAGTAGAGAATCTGAAGAGAAAGAAAGAGAAATAGATGAAATATTGTGTTACTGTAGAAAACAAAGCTTTGTGATTTCAATTTCTGTAAAATCATAATTCATCTTCTTAATTATTCATAATCTACGTTTTGTTTTAGTCGAAAATAGTCATAACTTAATGTGAATATCAGGACAAAATGTGTGTAGGCAATAAACGAGGGTAATGTTTTCCCTTTCGCCTCATTTTGTAATCAAATGGTTGTTATATTACTGATTTTTGTTAGAAACTTATACAATGGAGTAACAAAATGGGAATATTGAAACTTGACTAAAAGTGTAGGGATTGATTGTTACAATTTTATATATAAGGATCAAAGTGAAATTTGATGTAAAGTACATGAATGCAAAATGCAATTTACCAGAAAGGGTGTTTATTTGGAGAGATTGAAATGGGGGATTAAACTCCATGTCCACCATATTGAGTAGTGCGTTGTTTAGTTAAAAAAATTGTAAATTGAACTAATAGTCCGAACGGACTATTAGTCTCCCATATAGGGACTATCCTATCCTGAGCGGAAGAGGTGCGATGCATAGTCTCTAGACAAGCCTTTCTCTAGATTAATTAGTAAAAAGATAATTTTGCTCTCCAAATATTTACAACATATTTGATTTAATTTTCATAAACTAATTTTCAATTTTTTTTAAAAAATAATAAAATATTAGTTTTGTGAAAAAATTAATTTTAAAAATAATCATTTCCCAAATTCTAGTCATATGAACTAGGTCTCGTTTGGAAATATCACTTTTTAGTTTAAACATCAAAAAGTCATTAAAAAAGCCAAAAAATTAACAAATTATACAAAAAAAGAAAAAGATTTCATTTTCTCTTTATTTTTTACACATTTTTGATAAAAAATTAAAAAATCATCTCAAACATACTATTTTTTTACCTCATATTTTAACTAAAAAATCAAAAAATTATTAAAATAACATGTTCTCAAACGAGCCCTTAACAAACATGGAATAACACATAATTTCCAACCAAATAATTCAAAAATTATATATCTTAAAATTAACAATCTAATAGACTATAATCGTCTCTTATTCACGTCTAAACAAATATATTCCAAGTAAAGAGACCATGTGTTGGTGATGTAATCTTGTCATTATATTAACTTTTTTTATATCCCAAGTAAAGAGACCATGTGTTGGTGATGTAATCTTGTCATTATATTAACTTTTTTTATAGTGTAAATTCATTTTTAATATAGTTTCATGAGATAAATTTTTTTTTATTTTTTTAATAAAGAACCCTATAATAGTTAATTGTAACCTCGCACGCCATTAGTATGAAATATTTTGTGGTGTCTGACTTTTTGGTATGACGTATTTTGTGGTATCTGACTTTTGGTATGACGTATCATTCATCAATGAATTGAGCAACAAATAATTATGGGTAAATTGCACTGACATTCCTTGAACTTTGATTCAATTATATGTTATATTTTGATATTTTGAAAATTATATTTTCATCTTATGATTAATAGTCTCATTTTACAAACCTCCTTCTTATATAAAAGGTAATAATTTTTAGTAGAAAAACAAAAAAAAATTACATTAAAAAAAAAATAAAGCAATGAAAAAAGAAAAAAAAAAGAAAGGAAGTAAAACAAAGTAAGAAAAGAGAGAGTGCATGTGACGCCCCAAATTTTTTTTTTGAAACGTCATAAGATTTAAATAACGATAACTTGCTAGATAAAGTTTTAACTACTAATTAGGAACTTTTAAGTTCTTACATAATCAAAGTCCAACAACAAAATAAAACTACAAGTTCACACACAACGTCACAATATAGTTAAATCCTAATACAAGGGATAACAGGATTTTATTTTGATAAAATCTTGACTCTAAGTTAGCCAAGGTTCGATATTGGCAGCAGTTCCAATTTCAGCCTCAGTCCCTTCTTCGACATAATCTGGCATGAAATGCCAGGGCAACAAAATATATGCCATGAGTTTTGCAACACAGTAAGAAAACGTAACTAACCTACCATTCTTTTTAAGAGAAAAATAATAATATTCTAAACATGGGATAACAATATAATTATACACAGAAATTACAACCATTAGAATAATTTCAGTAATTTTAATAAATTTGGTGACACTCGAAATCTCACCAAAGAGATTTAACTTACCAACCACTAAGCATGGCAACGGTTAATTTGAAACCCTCCATTGGTCAAATATTTAAGTGTTACCAACCGTAACTACTAGGGATGCCCACGTCTGGAGTTATATACCCAAGTAGTGGCATTCGTGGTCTACCCCAAGGAAACGGTCTGCCAGGGGTAAGTAACCTCCCTGTGTGCCACCTGCACATCCACCCTTATTCCAAAACCGAATACCGAAAATGGGTCAAATAAGTCTCATGTCATCTTAGAGTTTCGTAACACAATTTACGTGAGAATTCTCAAAACCAGGACTCACCCTGAACAACCGGTGTTAACCGTCAATCCCTTGATTTCATACACTCTTTAAAACCAAGACTCACTCTGAAAACTGGTATTAACCGTCAATTGTTAACTTTGTATGTGCCTTTAATCCTTTCAGTTAATTTTGATATTAATCACAAATAATTCCAATTTTTAATCACAAATGATGTTATACCAACGCATTAAAAATCTCAACATAAAATATTACACATGTCACACAATAATAAATAAATGTACAGCATTTAAATAAACAATTTATTTAAATCATGGTATGAAATAATAATTTGGATGCAAAGAAAATAAACCAAAGTCACACACGTGCATGGATTTTTAATTTACAAGATTAGACTACCACAATATTAAATAAACCACAATGCACCCATACATGGATTACTAATTTACTATATTTGATGGATTGGACCAACACAATAACTGGTTTTTATCCAAATAAATAATTGAAGTGATGATCTTAAACCTGTCTAGAAATTTTCAGGTTATACCTTAGGTAATAAAAATTATAAATAAATTATTTATACAGTTCTAATATTCAATAAATATGTTTGGGTCATTTTTCAGAAATAAATTCCCAAAAATAAGTTATAAATAATTCTGTAAAATTCCCAGAAATTTTATGACACAGATTTATCACATTTCCTTATTTTAATTCCATGCTTAAATTTATAGATCAAACCCATAATATAAAAATTTATCATGAAACTAGACTTCTCAAATTTCATCTTTTAGTTAGAAATTACCAGATTTGGCTTAGTATAAAATTTTAAATAAATTTTCAAATACATGGTAAAATCTGTCTCACAGTTTCAGATTTAGTTAAAAATTTGTATAAATTCATAGAAAGCTAAAAAAATTGTTACCAAAATTTTTGGATGAACTAGACATCATTATCAATAACTTTGTAGAATAAATCATCTCGAAATTTTGAGTATAAAATTGTCTAAAAATTCGAGCAATATTCTGACAGATTCAAAATAGACTACTTTCATCACAGTTTCAAATTTAGTTAAAAATTTGTATAAATTCGTTGAAAGCTCAAAAATTGTTACCAAAATTCCTGGATGAACTAGACATCATTATCAACAACTTTGTAGAATAAATCATCTCGAAATTTTGAGTATAAAATTGTCTAAATATTCGAGCAACATTCTGGCAGATTCAAAACAGACTATTTTCATCACAGTTTCAGATTTAGTTAAAATTTTGTATAAATTCGTAGAAAGCTCAAAAATTGTTACCAAAATTTTCTGCAAGAACTAGACCTCATTATCAACAACTTTGTAGAATAAATCATCTCGAAATTTGAGTAGAAAATTGTCTAAAAATTCGGGCAACATTCTGACAGATTCAAAACAGACTATTTTCATCACAGTTTTAGATTTAGTTAAAAATTTGTATAAAATCGTAGAAAGCTCAAAAATTGTTACCAAAATTTCTGGATGAACTAGACATCATTATCAACAACTTTGTAGAAAGAAATCATCTTGAAATTTTGAGTATAAAATTGTCTAAAAATTCGGGTAACATTCTGACAGATTCAAAACAGACTATTTTCATCACAAAATTCCTACACATATATATAAAATTTCTATTTATGAGTAGTCATTTTAATCACAAGGAAGTAATCTGAAAGTTTCACTAATAAAAAGAAATGAGAGGGTTGAGAGGGTTTTCTTACTAAAATCTTCAATTAATGAATCATTGACCAAATCTTTAACTCCTCTTCAATTCTTCACTTTCCCAAGCTATTTCCTTAGCCTTTCTTTACCATTTCCAGCACATGAATTCTAAGCTTTGAAATCTCTCTTTCTACAATGTCTCAACTCTTAAACCTCTTTTTTTTTCTTTTTTTTTTCTTTTTTTTTTGGGGGGAAATGCTCTCAGCACAATGCACAATACATACACCTCATTCTTCCATTACACACCACGTGTGCACATGAACACTAACACATTTCATTGAGGCTCCAGCACATCACTCACATGCACACACACCCACAGCAGATTTCTCAATACACCCACACCCATAAACACTCTCACTTCTAGACTCTTACATAATTCAATTTATATTTTTGCTTAATTTAATTGAGCAACACTTAATTCTAATAAATCTTGATTAACACATAATTAAATTAATCAAAAATAATCACAAATCCCACATAATTTAATTGGTCTAATTTGACTTCCCAATTAATTTTGTTTAATTTTATCATTCTGAATCAGATTTCAAATCAAACTCCTAAAAGGCTCCAAATATCAAATTAAACTTATTGAGCTCATCAATTTTGGTTTCTCAAACCTTTAAGGCCTTCAATTTCAGATCAAACTCAAAATCTTCATCTATAAATTACATATTCAATTGAGCACCTCATAAATAAATTTAGTTCATAATAATCTAAATTATCAAACCTCACAACTCAATTAACTCCAATTCGGACCCAATTGATCAAACCTTAGTTTTATTAAACTGAATTGAATATTTAATTACACTTTCATAGGGTCCAATACTTGAAATTAAACTGATTTAACTTATCAATTTCACCTCCTTAGGCTATTTGGACGTTCAATTTCTAATTCTAAAATAAATCCTTAATAAAATAATTTATAAATAACAAATATTAAACACCCACAAAATTATTATTTATTTATTTTATTTTTTTATTTTTTTTCTTGTTAGTGATTGAATTGGATTAATTTAAAACTAATTTTTACACTAATACATATTTCAGATAGACTCTGGATAAAACTAATTAATTTATTTATTTATCTTCTTTTAAAAATAATAAAATGTGGGTTTTCACAGTGCATGAGTTCAATGTTTTCATTTCGTCTAAATAATTATAATGATAGAGGATTAGTGTAATTTTTCAAACGTCAAGAAATAATATATATTGAATCCAAACCTTAGGGGTATAAGTGTAATTTATCCAATAATTATTGTAACCAACCAAATAAATTTTTTTTTTTAAGGGTCCAGATCATCTCCAATCTAAATCTAGAATAGTCCGGTCCAGTTCAACCCATTGGACCCACTTTTGGGTCCCTTTTCGATAATTATAACCGTTTACATTTTAAGATTTGTTGACTACATTATTCCTGTAAAAAATTACGTCGATCGAATAACGGATACTATGTATTTTGATTAATTTTGTATGGAAAAAAATTAACGATCAGAAAATTAACGGTTTATATAAAAGTGATCCGAATACAAAGTATTCGTTATTCGATCAATGTAATTTTTTACAGAGATAATATATTTAACAAATTTTAAAATATGAACAATTTAAATTATAAAAAAAAAAACTCAAAAATAAGCCCAATAGATAAAATTAGATCCTCTACTTCAAATGGTGAATTGGAGACAAACCCCACCTTTTTTTTAATGAGACCAACCAACCAAACAATTGACATGGACAATTATTGCACCAACCAAACCACTGACTCGAACGGGTGGATGGTGGTGCTATCTGCGGATACAGCTGTGGCTCAAGGTACAACGGGCTCTTGTGGGCAACAAGAAAAATCATGTGTATTTTGATAATTTAGCTGTTTATATTATAAAATTTGTTGAATAAATTAATTATGAAAAAATATAAATATCAAATTAATTAAATATTTATAATCACATAAAATATTATATTTATTTTGAAAAAATAAATTGTAAACATAATTTTGATAATAGACTAATTATTATTTACGCTATGATCATATGGTTATAAATATCTGATTAATTTGATTTTTTATATAAATATTGTTGGAAATTGTTGGAAAATTTTAGGTAAAATTAGAATTTTTTCCTAAGTTTGGTCTATTTTTTAGGTGGGCTCCGTGCGTCGATTTTCGCGGGTCAAAGTGGTAACGCGTTCTATGCCGCGTTGTGATTCACGTGGTATATTTGGTTACTCAAAACCATTACCGAGTGAATGGGAAATTGAAGCCAAAGTATGCTCCATGGAAATGGAGTTTTGGTGAAAAATCCTTGAAGGTTTGAATAAGGCTTGTCCCACATTGATTTGGTGGGAAGTTTTGAATGGGTTTATAAGGCATGGAATTGGATCTTGAGGTGTGCCCCAAGGGATACCCAAGTGTTTTAGAGAGGAAGGTTATGGGCAAAATGGGCTAGACCCATTGGACCCAAAAATCACCCCGCGCGCCGTCCGTCGAGTGGGCTTGGGCGCGAGTGTATCTTTTTGGATCAAAAACATTTGAATTTAATTTTATTTTTGGAAAATGAAATCTAGAATTCAAATTAATTTCGGAAATAAACTGGTCCGATTTTTCTGTACACCTAAACAGGTCCCTTCCTGTTTTTATCTGTTTGAATTTTGAACCCAACAAATTTAAATCTGTTTAATTCAAAACCAAACAGGTTTCATACATGTTCAAACAGGTTTCCACCTGTTTAATTTAAAACCTGCAGCCACCAATCCATCTATAAATAGAACAGCCCTCATTTGATGTTTATATTCAGAAATTTCGTATTTCACCTCTGCAAATTTATTCTTCATTTTGCTGCATTTAATTTTTGTGAGAAAGAGTATAAACACTTACTGTGTTCGTTAGACAAACAATTTGTAGTGCTGCTATTGTTTGTAGTTGATCATTTCATCTTAGGAGATAGACGTTCACATTCTGAAAGTACCGTGGAAAGGACGAATCTGTCTTAAGGACACAATGTCAAACACTGAACTTGATCTGAATAATATTCAAGATATTAATCAAGTAAGTTATTTATTTATTTTCTGTTTTTTTATTATTTATTTAAATCAGATTTTAATTTTATTTTTGTAACAAAATAAAATCTGTTTTTATTTATTTAATTCTTTTTCTAGTTTGATTTTTGTAATCAAATATCCATTCTCCTTTCCTATATTTATTTTATATTCTGTTTGTCGTTTAGTACCCAAACAGAATTAATTAATTTAAATACAATGAAGATTGTCCAACAATCTTAAGACATTTTTTTTTTTTTTTTGGTATCTTCATTGTATTTAATTTTCTGTGATTTCATAAAGACATATTCTGGTTGGAAAAATAAATAGTGATTTATGCTATTTGACAGATAGTAGTAATATACTATCTCTTCTCTTTCACAACTAGCAGTAATATACTGGTGTCATTAACAATTACAGAATATTAATTTATGTTACAGAAAATTATTGTGGTATTTTATTTTTCTAGTTTTAGTAACAAGGAAAATAAATTAATATTCTGTGTAATAATTTATTTTCTGGTTTTAGTAACTAGAAAATTAATTTGTGTTTTAATTTTTTGTGATTTTTGGAATCAGAAATTATGGCTACGGCAACTGGAAGTGGTACTCCGATTGTTACACCAACACCGGTCCCTATCCAGAACCATGTTCAAGTACCAATCAATCATGGAGAAAAACCAGAAAAATTTAACGGTACTGAGTTTAAGAGATGGCAGTAGCAGATGCTGTTCTATCTTACAACTCTTAATTTGGCCCAGTTTCTCCATGAAGAGGCTCCAGCACTTAAAGAGGGTGAAAGTGATCGGCAAGTTATTACCGCTGTAAATGCTTGGAAACATTCAGATTTCCTGCGCAGAAATTACATCCTCAATGGCCTTGACAACATGCTGTATAATGTTTACAATCCTTTGAAGTTAGCAAAAGAATTATGGAATTCTTTGGAGAAGAAATATAAGATAGAGGATGCCGGTATGAAGAAATTTGTTGTCGGTAAATTTCTGGACTTTGTTATGGTAGACTCCCAAACGGTAATTTCTCAAGTTCAAAGTTTTCAATTAATTTTACATGATATTCATTCTGAGGGTATGTCTCTGAGCGAGTCTTTCCAAGTTGCTGTTTTAGTGGAAAAGTTACCACCGGCTTGGAAAGATTTTAAAAATTATTTAAAACATAAACGCAAAGAGATGACCATGGATGAACTTATTGTAAGACTAAGAATTAAGGAAGATAATCGAAAGGCTGAAAAGAGGAATGGGAAAAATTCCATTGAGTCTAAGGCTAATGTGATTGAATAAGTTCATAAACCACATAACAAAAAGAGGAAATTTACTGGAGATGGTCCTAAACAAGGCGATAGCAACAAGAAGTTCAAAGAAAAATGCTGTAACTGTGGCAAGTCTGGACATCGAGCTTCTGACTGCCGCCGCCCTAAGAAGGATCATGGAAGTACAAGCAAGAAGACTACCAATCAAGCCAATGTAACTGAAATTTTGAGTATAAAATTGTCTAAATATTCGAGCAACATTCTGGCAGATTCAAAACAGACTATTTTCATCACAGTTTCAGATTTAGTTAAAATTTTGTATAAATTCGTAGAAAGCTCAAAAATTGTTACCAAAATTTTCTGCAAGAACTAGACCTCATTATCAACAACTTTGTAGAATAAATCATCTCGAAATTTGAGTAGAAAATTGTCTAAAAATTCGGGCAACATTCTGACAGATTCAAAACAGACTATTTTCATCACAGTTTTAGATTTAGTTAAAAATTTGTATAAAATCGTAGAAAGCTCAAAAATTGTTACCAAAATTTCTGGATGAACTAGACATCATTATCAACAACTTTGTAGAAAGAAATCATCTTGAAATTTTGAGTATAAAATTGTCTAAAAATTCGGGTAACATTCTGACAGATTCAAAACAGACTATTTTCATCACAAAATTCCTACACATATATATAAAATTTCTATTTATGAGTAGTCATTTTAATCACAAGGAAGTAATCTGAAAGTTTCACTAATAAAAAGAAATGAGAGGGTTGAGAGGGTTTTCTTACTAAAATCTTCAATTAATGAATCATTGACCAAATCTTTAACTCCTCTTCAATTCTTCACTTTCCCAAGCTATTTCCTTAGCCTTTCTTTACCATTTCCAGCACATGAATTCTAAGCTTTGAAATCTCTCTTTCTACAATGTCTCAACTCTTAAACCTCTTTTTTTTTCTTTTTTTTTTCTTTTTTTTTTGGGGGGGAAATGCTCTCAGCACAATGCACAATACATACACCTCATTCTTCCATTACACACCACGTGTGCACATGAACACTAACACATTTCATTGAGGCTCCAGCACATCACTCACATGCACACACACCCACAGCAGATTTCTCAATACACCCACACCCATAAACACTCTCACTTCTAGACTCTTACATAATTCAATTTATATTTTTGCTTAATTTAATTGAGCAACACTTAATTCTAATAAATCTTGATTAACACATAATTAAATTAATCAAAAATAATCACAAATCCCACATAATTTAATTGGTCTAATTTGACTTCCCAATTAATTTTGTTTAATTTTATCATTCTGAATCAGATTTCAAATCAAACTCCTAAAAGGCTCCAAATATCAAATTAAACTTATTGAGCTCATCAATTTTGGTTTCTCAAACCTTTAAGGCCTTCAATTTCAGATCAAACTCAAAATCTTCATCTATAAATTACATATTCAATTGAGCACCTCATAAATAAATTTAGTTCATAATAATCTAAATTATCAAACCTCACAACTCAATTAACTCCAATTCGGACCCAATTGATCAAACCTTAGTTTTATTAAACTGAATTGAATATTTAATTACACTTTCATAGGGTCCAATACTTGAAATTAAACTGATTTAACTTATCAATTTCACCTCCTTAGGCTATTTGGACGTTCAATTTCTAATTCTAAAATAAATCCTTAATAAAATAATTTATAAATAACAAATATTAAACACCCACAAAATTATTATTTATTTATTTTATTTTTTTATTTTTTTTCTTGTTAGTGATTGAATTGGATTAATTTAAAACTAATTTTTACACTAATACATATTTCAGATAGACTCTGGATAAAACTAATTAATTTATTTATTTATCTTCTTTTAAAAATAATAAAATGTGGGTTTTCACAGTGCATGAGTTCAATGTTTTCATTTCGTCTAAATAATTATAATGATAGAGGATTAGTGTAATTTTTCAAACGTCAAGAAATAATATATATTGAATCCAAACCTTAGGGGTATAAGTGTAATTTATCCAATAATTATTGTAACCAACCAAATAAATTTTTTTTTTTAAGGGTCCAGATCATCTCCAATCTAAATCTAGAATAGTCCGGTCCAGTTCAACCCATTGGACCCACTTTTGGGTCCCTTTTCGATAATTATAACCGTTTACATTTTAAGATTTGTTGACTACATTATTCCTGTAAAAAATTACGTCGATCGAATAACGGATACTATGTATTTTGATTAATTTTGTATGGAAAAAAATTAACGATCAGAAAATTAACGGTTTATATAAAAGTGATCCGAATACAAAGTATTCGTTATTCGATCAATGTAATTTTTTACAGAGATAATATATTTAACAAATTTTAAAATATGAACAATTTAAATTATAAAAAAAAAAACTCAAAAATAAGCCCAATAGATAAAATTAGATCCTCTACTTCAAATGGTGAATTGGAGACAAACCCCACCTTTTTTTTAATGAGACCAACCAACCAAACAATTGACATGGACAATTATTGCACCAACCAAACCACTGACTCGAACGGGTGGATGGTGGTGCTATCTGCGGATACAGCTGTGGCTCAAGGTACAACGGGCTCTTGTGGGCAACAAGAAAAATCATGTGTATTTTGATAATTTAGCTGTTTATATTATAAAATTTGTTGAATAAATTAATTATGAAAAAATATAAATATCAAATTAATTAAATATTTATAATCACATAAAATATTATATTTATTTTGAAAAAATAAATTGTAAACATAATTTTGATAATAGACTAATTATTATTTACGCTATGATCATATGGTTATAAATATCTGATTAATTTGATTTTTTATATAAATATTGTTGGAAATTGTTGGAAAATTTTAGGTAAAATTAGAATTTTTTCCTAAGTTTGGTCTATTTTTTAGGTGGGCTCCGTGCGTCGATTTTCGCGGGTCAAAGTGGTAACGCGTTCTATGCCGCGTTGTGATTCACGTGGTATATTTGGTTACTCAAAACCATTACCGAGTGAATGGGAAATTGAAGCCAAAGTATGCTCCATGGAAATGGAGTTTTGGTGAAAAATCCTTGAAGGTTTGAATAAGGCTTGTCCCACATTGATTTGGTGGGAAGTTTTGAATGGGTTTATAAGGCATGGAATTGGATCTTGAGGTGTGCCCCAAGGGATACCCAAGTGTTTTAGAGAGGAAGGTTATGGGCAAAATGGGCTAGACCCATTGGACCCAAAAATCACCCCGCGCGCCGTCCGTCGAGTGGGCTTGGGCGCGAGTGTATCTTTTTGGATCAAAAACATTTGAATTTAATTTTATTTTTGGAAAATGAAATCTAGAATTCAAATTAATTTCGGAAATAAACTGGTCCGATTTTTCTGTACACCTAAACAAGTCCCTTCCTGTTTTTATCTGTTTGAATTTTGAACCCAACAAATTTAAATCTGTTTAATTCAAAACCAAACAGGTTTCATACATGTTCAAACAGGTTTCCACCTGTTTAATTTAAAACCTGCAGCCACCAATCCATCTATAAATAGAACAGCCCTCATTTGATGTTTATATTCAGAAATTTCGTATTTCACCTCTGCAAATTTATTCTTCATTTTGCTGCATTTAATTTTTGTGAGAAAGAGTATAAACACTTACTGTGTTCGTTAGACAAACAATTTGTAGTGCTGCTATTGTTTGTAGTTGATCATTTCATCTTAGGAGATAGACGTTCACATTCTGAAAGTACCGTGGAAATGACGAATCTGTCTTAAGGACACAATGTCAAACACTGAACTTGATCTGAATAATATTCAAGATATTAATCAAGTAAGTTATTTATTTATTTTCTGTTTTTTTATTATTTATTTAAATCAGATTTTAATTTTATTTTTGTAACAAAATAAAATCTGTTTTTATTTATTTAATTCTTTTTCTAGTTTGATTTTTGTAATCAAATATCCATTCTCCTTTCCTATATTTATTTTATATTCTGTTTGTCGTTTAGTACCCAAACAGAATTAATTAATTTAAATACAATGAAGATTGTCCAACAATCTTAAGACATTTTTTTTTTTTTTTGGTATCTTCATTGTATTTAATTTTCTGTGATTTCATAAAGACATATTCTGGTTGGAAAAATAAATAGTGATTTATGCTATTTGACAGATAGTAGTAATATACTATCTCTTCTCTTTCACAACTAGCAGTAATATACTGGTGTCATTAACAATTACAGAATATTAATTTATGTTACAGAAAATTATTGTGGTATTTTATTTTTCTAGTTTTAGTAACAAGGAAAATAAATTAATATTCTGTGTAATAATTTATTTTCTGGTTTTAGTAACTAGAAAATTAATTTGTGTTTTAATTTTTTGTGATTTTTGGAATCAGAAATTATGGCTACGGCAACTGGAAGTGGTACTCCGATTGTTACACCAACACCGGTCCCTATCCAGAACCATGTTCAAGTACCAATCAATCATGGAGAAAAACCAGAAAAATTTAACGGTACTGAGTTTAAGAGATGGCAGTAGCAGATGCTGTTCTATCTTACAACTCTTAATTTGGCCCAGTTTCTCCATGAAGAGGCTCCAGCACTTAAAGAGGGTGAAAGTGATCGGCAAGTTATTACCGCTGTAAATGCTTGGAAACATTCAGATTTCCTGCGCAGAAATTACATCCTCAATGGCCTTGACAACATGCTGTATAATGTTTACAATCCTTTGAAGTTAGCAAAAGAATTATGGAATTCTTTGGAGAAGAAATATAAGATAGAGGATGCCGGTATGAAGAAATTTGTTGTCGGTAAATTTCTGGACTTTGTTATGGTAGACTCCCAAACGGTAATTTCTCAAGTTCAAAGTTTTCAATTAATTTTACATGATATTCATTCTGAGGGTATGTCTCTGAGCGAGTCTTTCCAAGTTGCTGTTTTAGTGGAAAAGTTACCACCGGCTTGGAAAGATTTTAAAAATTATTTAAAACATAAACGCAAAGAGATGACCATGGATGAACTTATTGTAAGACTAAGAATTAAGGAAGATAATCGAAAGGCTGAAAAGAGGAATGGGAAAAATTCCATTGAGTCTAAGGCTAATGTGATTGAATAAGTTCATAAACCACATAACAAAAAGAGGAAATTTACTGGAGATGGTCCTAAACAAGGCGATAGCAACAAGAAGTTCAAAGAAAAATGCTGTAACTGTGGCAAGTCTGGACATCGAGCTTCTGACTGCCGCCGCCCTAAGAAGGATCATGGAAGTACAAGCAAGAAGACTACCAATCAAGCCAATGTAACTGAATTAGATTACATCTCTGACGGAGTGAATGACATCAACCTCTCTGCTGTGGTGTCTGAGACTAATCTGGTTGGAAATCCCAAGGAATGGTGGGTTGACACTGGGGCAACTCGTCATATTTGTACGGACAAGAAGATGTTCACTACCTACAATGAGGCTGCAAATGATGAACAACTTTTCATGGGAAATTCTTCTACTTCTACTGTGGCTGGACAAGGGAAAGTGATCTTGAAGATGACATCAAGGAAAGAACTAACCCTCAACAACGTACTGCATGTACCTGACATTCGGAAGAATTTAGTTTATGGTTCTTTGTTAAGTAAAAATGGTTTTAGGCTTGTTTTTGAGTCTGATAAATTTGTATTAACAAAGAGTGATACGTATGTTGATAAGGGATACATGAGTGATGGTCTCTTTAAGTTGAATGTAATGACAGTTATACCGAAAGTTGCTATGAATAAGAATAACACATCTTTTGCTTATATTCTTGAGTCGAATTTATGGCATGGTAGATTAGGACATGTAAATTATGATGCTTTGTGTAGATTAATTGGTTTGGATTATATACCAAAGTTTGAAATTAATCCTAATCATAAATGTGAAATTTGTGTAGAAGCAAAACTAACTAAGGCTCCATTTAAATCGGTTGCAAGGAAAACAAAACGTCTAGAATTAATTCATACTGATGTATGTGGTTTAAAATTTGTTCAAACTAGAGGAAGCAAAAAGTATTTCATAACATTTATCGATGATTGCACAAGATATTGTTATGTTTATTTACTTAGAAGTAAAGATGAAGCCTTAGAAATGTTTAAACTCTACAAAACAAAAGTTGAAAATCAACTTGGTAAAACCATTAAAATGGTTAGAAGTGATAGGGGTGGTGAATATGATGCACCATTAAATGAATTTTGTGCACAACATGACATTATTTACCTAACTACATCACCTTATTCTCCACAGCAAAATGGAATTGCTGAAAAGAAGAATAAAACCCTAAAAGAAATGATGAATGCCATGTTACTAAGTTCAGGCTTACTATAGAACTTGTGGGAGGAAGCAATATTGTCTGCTAATTATGTTCTTAACAGAATACCCCACAAGAAAACCAACAGCACTCCTTATGAATTGTGGAAAGGTCGACCGCCTTCCTACAAATACTTAAAAGTGTGGGGGTGTTTGGCAAAAGTTGAAGTTCCTGTTCCTAAAACGACTAAGATTGGATCAAAAACAGTAGATTATGTGTTTATTGGTTATGCTCATTGTTAAATTTTGAAATACATCAAATGGATGTTAAGACAGTTTTATTAAACGGTGATCTAAATTAAGAGATCTATATGGAGCAACCTGAAGGGTTTGTAGTGTCGGGGCAAGAAAAGAAAGTTTGTCGGCTTGTAAAGTCTCTTTATGGATTAAAATAAGCACCTAAGCAATGGTATGAAAAATTTGATCATGCAATGCTTACTAATGGGTTTAAGATAAACGAATGTGACAAATGCGTCTATGTTAAAAACACTGACCAATGATATGTCATAGTTTGTCTTTATGTGGATGACATGCTTATCATTGGAAGCAGTCAAAACATGATCAAATCAACTAAAACAAATGCTTAACAAAAGATTTGATATAAAAAATATGAGGGTCACAGATGTTATATTAAGAATAAAAATTACTAAAACATCTGACGGATATGTATTGTCTCAATCTCATTATATTGAGAAAATTCTTGGTAAATTTATCAAGGATGATATGAATTTAGCTAGAACACCTGTAGACATCAATCTTTGTTTATCAAAAAATAAAGGTGATGAGGTGTCTCAGTTAAAATACTCCAAAATCATTGGAAGGCTAATGTACCTAATGAATTGTACTCGTCCTGATATAGCTTATGCTATCAGTAAATTGAGTAGGTACACTAGTAACCCCGGAGAAGACCATTGGAAGGCGATCATTCGGGTTCTCAGATATCTAAGATTCACCCGTGATCATAGATTGAACTTTACTCGATATCCAGCAATACTCGAAGGTTATTGTGATGCAAATTGGATTTCGGATACTAAAGATTCAAAATCTACTAGTGGATATGTCTTTACTCTGGAAGGCGCTGCTGTTTCTTGGAAGTCCACTAAACAAACTTGCATCGCACGATCCACAATGGAATCCGAGTTCATTGCTTTAGACAAAGCAGGAGAAGAAGCAAAATGGCTTCGTCACTTCTTAGAAGACATTCCAATGTGGCCAAAACCTGTGCCAGCTATTTGCATACATTATGATAGTCAATCTGCAATAGGTAGGGCACAAAATCATATGTATAATGGTAAGTCACGACATATTCGTCGTCGACATAATACCGCAAGGCAATTGTTGTCAAATAGAATAATCTCAATAGATTATATAAAATCTAAAGAGAATATTGCGGACCCGTTAACAAAAGGTTTGACAAAAGAGCTAGTGTATAGTTCATCGAAGGAGATGTGATTAAAGCCTATTACATAAGAGTCATCAAAATGGTAACCCTACTTATATGGCTGGAGATCCCAAGAACTAAGTTCAAAGGGACAACTAAGTTATGTGTGGCTCGCCAGAAATCACCAATGGATTAAAATTCCCTACCCATTCCTATGGTGAGAGTGATATCTGCAACATATGTTGTATGTAGGGGTATAAGGATAAGCTTTGCTTCTAATGATTACTTATATCTTGATTGAGGCATAAAATCAAGACGAGTATAAGGAGATACTCACAATAAGAATCACCTATATGAGTGTCGAACTGGGCCGGTTCTATGAGAATAAAAGAGGCTAAATTCTCTAAAAACACTCATGAAAATCAGGAGTGTTCAAGGACAAAATGAACACAACAGTGAGAACCACGATGTGTTAGAAGATATTTTGTGTGAAATCTATTGTCTTGGCTTACACAAACAGTTGAATAATTCAAAGCATCGCGTCCATTGGTTAGCTAGTAAGTCTGATAGGTTATCACTAGGGAAGGTTCAAGGCCGAAAGCTACCTATCCTGATGTAAGATATTTTCGACTTATATTCTTTCGATAAAGTCTGCATATTGTTGCATTTCCGTTGTCATCAAATTCCATTCATGTGGGGGATTGTTGGAAATGGTTGGAAAATTCTGGGTAAAACTAGAATTTTTTCCTAAGTTTGGTCTATTTTTTAGGTGGGCCCCGTGCGTCGATTTTCGCGGGTCAAAGTGGTAACGTATTCTATGCCGCGTTGTGATTCACGTGGTATATTTGGTTGCTCAAAACCATTACCGAGTGAATGGAAAATTGAAGCCAAAGTATGCTCCATGGAAATGGAGTTTTTGTGGAAAATCCTTAAAGGTTTCAATAAGACTTGTCCCACATTGATTTGGTGGGAAGTTTTGAATGGGTTTATAAGGCATGTAATTGGAACTTGAGGTGTGGCCCAAGGGGTACCCAAGTATTTTAGAGAGGAAGGTTATGGGCAAAATGGGCTAGACCCATTGGACCCAAAAATCACCACGCATGCGCACGCGCGCCACCGTTCGGTCGGTCGGGCGGGCTGGACTGGGCTGGGCTTGGGCGCGGGTGCGTGGTGTGAGATTGGGTTGGGCTTGTCCAGCCCAATACCTATCTTTTTAGGTCAAAAACATTTGAATTTAATTTTATTTTTGGAAAATAAAATCCAAAATTTAAATTAATTCTAGAAATAAACTGGTCCAGTTTTTCTATACACCCAAACAGGTCCCTTCTCGTTTTTATCTGTTTGAATTTTGAACCCAACAGATTTAAATCTGTTTAATTCAAAACTAAACAGGTTTCATACATGTTCAAACAGGTTTGCACCTGTTTAATTCAAAACCTGCAGCCACCAATCCATCTATAAATAGGACAGCCCTCATTTGATGTTTACATTCAGAAATTTCGTAATTCATCTCTGCAAATTTATTCTTCATTTTGCTGCATTTAATTTTTGTGAGAAAGAGTATAAACACTTAGTGTGTTCGTTAGACAAACAATTTGTAGTGCTGCTATTGTTTGTAGTTGACCATTTCATCCTGGGAGATAGACGTCCACATTCTGAAAGCACCGTGGAGAGGACGAATCTGTCTTAAGGACACAGTGTCAAACACTGGACTTGATCAGAATAATATTCAAGATATCAATCAAGTAAGTTATTTATTTATTTTCTGTTTTTTATTATTTATTTAAATCAGATTTTAATTTTGTTTTTGTAACAAAATAAAATCTGTTTTTATGTATTTAATTCTTTTTCTAGTTTGATTTTTGTAATCAAACATTCATTCTCCTTTCTTATATTTCTTTTATATTCCGTTTATCGTTTAGTACCCAAACAGAATTAATTAATTTAAATACAGAATTAATTAATTTAAATACAATGAAAATTGTCCAACAAATACTCTATTCGACGAACTCTATAATATAAACGATTTTGATTATCAAAATTAATCCGATATCAACCCCCATAAAAGGTTGCAACAGCATCCAGCATCCCCAATTTCGTATTTATTGGCAGGCTTCTTGGAACACCCATCATCGTCCTTATTTTGAAGAAAATTTCACGAGAAGAGTCAGCTAGTAGTACCTTAAGTATTTTTATGGTGTAAGTTATGCCTTTAATGGTAAATATTTTTTGATAAAATTATAATAATTTATGATTCAAAAATAAGACTACATACACACACACACACACATATATATATATATATATATATTTATAATGGTACACTTTATTTGTTTCGAAAATATTTTGATAAAAAAATATATAGTATTACTACAAAAATATGTAACTTCATTTATGAATTACAAATTATCTTAATTATACTAAAAGATCATGCAATATTTATCATAAAAATACGTAATGTATATCAAAAAATAAATAACAAAATGCACACGATGCACACCTACCAAAGAAATTTCCTAATAGTAATAATAACAGAGCTGCTAGGGACCCCCAGCTGGGGGCACCCCCAGCACCCCCAGCTCATTTTCATTGGCCAGTTTCCTTTTTTTTTTTTTTCTTTCCTTCCAATCACCTAGTGCCACGTGGCACTGGGGGTCACTGGGGGTGGGTTTTGTTGGGGGTCTGCCGCATTTTTCTAATAATAATATGAGAAAAAGAAGAAAATTTATTAATCTATTTCATTTCAATGAACCAAATATTTAGTTCATTAAAATAATTTTAAACAAAAATTATACAATTACTTTTTGGCCTCCCAGTAAAATAATCATCTTTTAAATTAGTGAATACATTCCATCCCATTTGCAATGTAAAAATCTTTTTCGTATTAGCGTGACTGGCTTTGAGTAAATGACTAATGTGCCATCTACTAATGTGTGCCATTGATTTTTGAAAGCAATGGGGGGTGTTTAGTGCCGATTAAATAAGTTGTTTATAATTTTTCTTAATTTCGGTTTAATACAATTTTTGCTTACACCTTATTATATAAAATAGTGTAAATAAGTTAAAAATTTTAATTACCTAAAAGTTGAGAGAATTGTGTTTCTGACTTTTATTTTTTTGGATTATCAATCTTTAACACACAACACCTTACTCTAAACATGCCCTGTGTATGATGTCACGAGGGAAAAATTCGCTGGTGGTCTTGGAATATTGCTACACGATGCTCTAACTTAATATTTTTAGTTAAAGAGCCTTAATATTCAAGACAAAAAATTATATTGAATTTTTAAGTCTAATGATGTGACAATTAATTATGATAACACTTTCTCATATTTTCTTTAAATATCAACTAATTATATTACTAATCATATTACTTATACATCATTGAGTCTATAAAATATGTGAGACACAGTATTTTTTGTTAGGATGTTGGGAGACAACTTGACAAGTGTAAAGTGTTGAGTGGTTTGGAGCATTGTCTTCACAACACGAACAAGTTATTTGAGAAGTGTTAAATAAGGGGTTGTTTGTGATGAATTATATAAGTGTATTTTTTAATTTTTTGGATAAAAAAGTAAAGAAAAAAAATATTATTGTTTGAGATAACATTTTAACTTTATACAAAAAATATGTATTAAAATAATAAAATTACAATATTATCCCTATACACTTATGCGTACTAACAATAACGATTGAAGGAAGGCAATACGAATTGCTATGAAGTTATGTGGTGGCCAGCATACTCCAAAAGATATGAGTCTGGCTTTGGTCTAGTCTATCATTAGATTGGATTGTACTGTTGGGTTCGTGAGGGTCTACCACGAGTTCCGTTTTGAAAATCTGAACCGTTCAATGTGTAGAACTCTTCGAGTACTATATATTGGTAAAAAATCATGTTGATCGGATATCGATAGCTACGTGATCAAATCAGCTTTGTACAAAAAAAAAATGGACGGTGAATAAATTAATGATTAACAAAATACTGATTTGATCACATAGCCATCGATATCCGATTAACGTGATTTTTTACAAGCATATAGTAATCGAAAAGTTTTATACATTGAACGGTTCAGATTTTCAAAACGAGACCCGTGATGGGCCCCCACGGACCCAACAGTACGGTCCAATCCGATAGTGGACTGGACCAAAGCCAAACCCAAAAGATATACATATATATATCTTATTTATTTTTATTTTTTTAACATGTTTCCTATTTTCAGCTTGTACCATCACTTGATGTACAAGCACTAGACTAGGGTGCTGTTTGGTGTAACTGTTAAAACAGATTATAGATTATACTTTAACAGATTATAGATTATGACTTTAATCAGAAGCTGTTAATCTATTTGGTATAGCTGTTGGATTATAGATTTAAGTTGCTGAGTAGTGTTTGTTAAATAAGCTGTGAAGTAGCTTTTTCAATTAATTTTTATTTTTTATTATTCACTATTTGTCTACATTTTTCATAAAAAATAATAATAATATTTAATAGTCCATTTGGGTCTTTTTCTATTTTTAAAAAAATAAAAAATAAAAAAATCTAAGAGTATAACCATGAATTAAAATGTCTACAGCAGAAGCTGATAATCAGAAGCAAGGAGTGAGCAGCTTCTTAGAATCAGTTTTTTTTATTTAAAATAAGTTGTTAGAATCGGAAGCTGTTTGAAATAAGTTTAACCAAACAGTCCAAAATAACTTTTTAAAAGCCAAAAGCCATAAGTTGGCTTAAAAAAGCTCCACCAAACACCCCCTAGGTTGTGCATGCTCCAGCCCTTGATTTTTGTGAATAGTGATAATTTTTTTGATTTTTTTTAATAATTTTTTGATTTTTTATCTTTTATAAAATATTCCAAATAAATACTAAGTATAATTTTTGACATTTTATAAAAATATATATAGAAAAACAAAAAAATAATATGATTCAAAAAATAAATAAATAAAAAAGTGTACCGTTTTAGTAGGCCCCAAACAACCCTCAAATAATTTCTCCATAAGAAGAGTCTTCCCTTCGAATAAAAATTTAATATAACGGTGATATCATATCACCACATCAGTGACATATGATAGCATCAATTAATAAATACATAAATGAAAGAAAACCATACCACATATAGATAAGAAAAAAAATAACAAACTCTTATCAGATGATAATACCATATCATTGATATTGGTGTGATATTAAAATTTGTTTTCCTTTCTTTGGTGTTGATAATGACTGGGGATGTTTGTTTGAAATTTTTTGAGTCAATTTATAACTTTTAACTTTTGAAAAGTTATTTTAGATAGTTTGGTTAAATTTATTTTAAACAGTTTCTAACTCTAGCAACTTATTTTAACTCAAAAAAATTGATTCTGAGAAGCTGCTCGCCCATTGCTTCTGATTATCAGATTCTGCTGTGGATATGTTAATTTACGGTTATACTCTTAAATTTTTTTATTTTGTATTTTTTTTAAAAATAGAAAAAGACTCAAAAGGACCATAGAATACTATTATTATTATTATTTATGACAAATGTAGACAAATAGTAAATAACAAAAAATAAAAATTAATTAAAAAAAGTTATTTCACAACTTATTTAACAAATACTATTCAACAACTTAAATTTATAAACTAATAACTACATCAAACAAATTAACAATTTCTAATTAATATCAATTTATAATCTATTAATTATAATCTATAATTTATTTTAACATTTACACCAAATATGCCACTGTCATTGACCTCCTTTACCGACTCCTGCTCCACAAAAAAAACCTCCATTTGTCTGCCACTGCTAGCTAGCTTCACATAAACCCCCCCGTCAGTTCTCATTTAAAATTTTGCATTAGGTTCTTAAGTGCAATATTTTTATTGAAGATACTTCCTATGATTTTAGAAATTATATTTTATTTTTTAAAATTTATAAGTTTATAATAAATGATTTATTTTATTAATAAATCATTAAATTTATTAATAATTTTTATTTATGTTAGAAATTTTTTTTAATTTATAATTCAGTATAGGTGAACAATTACAAATTTTATTTTTTCAGTTAATTCTGTTAAATATAAAATTATAATAAGGGAGTATTTGTAATATTTCAAATCATAAGAAATAATCCGTATTTAAAAATAAATAAATTCAAGGAGTGTATTTTTATTAACAAACGTGACAATTATGATAATAATTGTAGTGGGTTCAATTTTAAATTTTATTGTTGCATTACTGTTAGTGAGTAAAAATTTTGTTAATTGGTATAACATTTTCCTTTATTGATAAGTCATAATTTTAGTTTTAAAAAGAAGTTTTCTTACAATTTGTGGTTTTCATTGAGATGGTGAGATCTGATTGTGCATAAGTTTAAAATGAAAACAATTTTATATACGCCCCATTAAAAAATAAAAAAAATATATGTAAAAGTAAATTATGTTAATCTTGCTGCTTAGAAAAAAAGATGGTGTGCAACAATAACAACAATCACTATCTTTATTACTCTAGTTATAGTTGTGGTTGTTTTTACTGTGCTCTTTGGGTTATAATTGTTGGAAATTTGGTTTTTATAGGTTTATTTTGAATCAATTTTGAGTCCAAAATTAAGTGGATCCCACACGTCATTTGAGGTGGGTCTAAAGAAGTGACGTGTTCCTTGCTACATGGCAAGTCACACGGTGAAGACGATTCGTCACAACCATTTATGAGTGAATGAGAACTTGACGTCGTTTTCTGATTTGTGGAATAGACTATTAAAGAAGTAAAATATGTGTTTCCTTGAAATGGTTATCCCACATTGGAAACTTAAGAGGACTTATGTGTGTATATAAGTTCTAGGTAGCAATATTTGAGTTGGGCCCCAAGGGGAACTTAGGGCCGGCTTTGAGGAAAGGCAAGAGAGGCCTACGCCTTGGGCCCCCAAATTTGGGCTGAAAATAGGGGCCCCCAAATATAATTTGGTATTGTAGATTAAAAAAAAAGACCAAATACTATAAGCCCAATTGAACATGGGGCTCAAAAAAAAGTAACAAGACTAGATTTTTATTTTTTTTAAGTATTTGTAATGATTGCTTCCAATCTTAATATATGAAAGTAAATTTTTATTTATAATTTTAATGATTATATGTGCAAGTAAATTTTTTTTGTGGTTACAAACAAATAAAAAGTTGTAACTTATCATTTTATCTATGAATTTTTATTTTTTTTCAATATAAGAGAGTCTCATTTTTGAAATTTGCCTTAGGCCCCCTAAATCTCAGGGTCAGCCCTGGGGGCACTCTAAGTTTGTAGGAAGGAAGAGTTATGGACAAATTGAACCTTGGCTCAAACTACCACACACGTGCAAACGCCCCCGCCGCCGTCGCCGTCGCCGTCGCCGTCGCCGTCGCCGTCGCCGTCGCCTTCCAGCCGAACCGAGCCCTGCCGAGCGCGAGTGTAGGTTGTGGGTCAGCTCGGTTCGATTCTAATATTAATTTTTTTGAGAAAATTTATTTGAATTTTTTCCAAAAATTCTTAACGAAATTAATTTAAACTTGAATTTAATTTCTTGTCCAACGTTACCTTCTCCAATCCAATTTTTCCAAACAAATTAAACTGTCCAAACAGTTTTTCAAATCTGTTGCACCCAGACAGATACAGTTTCTGCACATAACAGATTTAAACGGCCTAGACAGATTCAAATCTGCCAGCAATTTCAAACAGATAGAAACTGCCCAACAGTTACTACACCTGTTGAATTCAAAACCTACCTATTCGGTTTGAAATTTAGACCGATTCGAGTCTGGAAATTCCAGGCCTGTTCCAACATATTTTTATGATAAAAAACATCCAGAAAAATGTCCCCTTCCCGGTTTTTCTCTTTCACTGCATTGTTCTTCATTCTAGTTTTAGAGAAAAATTCAGAGAGAATAAAACACAGGTTTTTGTTCGCCGTACAAATTGTTTGGAATGCTACTACAATTTGTGAAGATCATTGTATCCTGGGAGATAGACGCCTTTTATCTGTAAGTACCGTAGCGGGGCAAATCTGTCTTAAGAACAGAGTGTCACACACTCGACTTGATCTTTTAAAGTTTTATTCGGTTCGGTAAAATAAAATTTGTAAGTGATTTATTTTTATTTATTTGATTTGGTTTCAAATTATTTATTTTACACAGAAGATTGTTCCAACAATCTTAAGGCAGATTCGAATTATTCTGTTTATACAGAATTTTTCGTTTGTTTCCTATTTTCTTTCTTCTTCTTACAGAAATTATTTTCTGTGGTTTTACAAAGAAATATTCTGATTGGAAAAATAAATAGTAGTAATATACTATTTAACAAATAGTAGTAATATACTGTTTATATTCTTTAACAATGTAGTAGTAATATACTGGTATCATTAACAATTCAGAATATTTATTTGCGAAATTTGTCAGAAATTAATTTTGGTTTTCAAAAATAATTTATGAGTGTTCATTAATTAAAATTCTGTTTCTGTATTTTAATTATTGAAGTGTTATAGACATTTAATTTTCTGTGTGGAATTAATTTGGTTAAATAAAATTTTATTTTATTTTCAAATTAATTGAAAATAAAAGTTACAATTCTTTTTTCTTTTATTTTACAAAATTTAATTCTGTAGCTTTGGTTTAAATTTTATGTGTAGTATAAAATTCTAATTCTAATTTTATTTTATAATTAGAATTTATAGCTACTGAAACTAGTCAAACTAATGCTCAAACAAGTACTAGTATGGTGGCTACAATTACACCTACCCCTTCTCTTATTGTGACTGTGCCAATCAATCACGGTGAGAAGCCAGAGAAGTTTTCAGGAACTGATTTTAAAAGATGGTAGCAGAAAATATTATTTTATCTTACTACTCTCAACCTGACTCATTTTCTCCGTGAGGATGCTCCTACTGTGAAAGAGGATGAAACTGACCGACAAGTGGTTGCTGCGGTCGATGCCTAGAAACATGTTGATTTTCTTTACCGGAACTACATCTTGAACGGACTTGACAACAAATTATACAATGTCTACAGTCCTATCAAGATAGCAAAAGAACTTTGGGAGTCTTTGGAGAAAAAGTACAAAACAGAAAACGTTGGCTCGAAGAAATTTGTGGTTAGCAAATTCCTAGACTTTGTGATGGTTGATTCTAAGACTGTGATAAGCCAAGTTCAAGATCTCCAACTCATTCTACATGACATTCATGCAGAAGGCATGTCTCAGTGAATACTTCCAAGTTGCTGCCTTAATTGAGAAATTACCACAAAGCTAGAAGAATTCAAGAACTATCTTAAATGACTTTAGAAGAATTAATTGTGCGTTTGAAAATTGAGGAGGACAACCGCAATTCTGAAAAGCGAGTTGGTAAGCATCCAATGGAGTCTAAGGCAAATATGGTGGAACATGCTCCAAAAGAAAAGAAACGAAAGTTTTCTAGAGAAATTTCCGCACAAGGCTCTAAAGGAGGGGAAAATAAAAAGTACAAGTTTAATGGCAAATGTTACATCTGTAACAAAGAGGGATATCGGGCCAAAGATTATCGTAGCAAACACAAAGGTAACGGAAGATCAAGCAAAAAAGTCTGCTCAGGCCAATATGACCGAAGTGGACAAAATTTTCAATGGTGTAGATAACATAAATTTTTTTGCAGTTGTTTCCGAGGCAAACCTTGTCTGAAATCCTAAGGAATGGTGGGTGGACTCTGGTGCTACTCGTCACATCTGTGCCGACAAAAAGATGTTTGCATCCTATTCTATAGTGGATAACAGTGAACAACTTTTAATGGTCAACTCCTCAACTTCCAAAGTTCAAGGACAAGGAAAGATTATTCTAAAGATGACATCTAAAAAGGAACTCACTCTCAACAATGTACTACATGTACCGAACATTCGCAAGAACCTTGTTTCTATATCTTTGTTGAGAAAAAATGGGTTTAGACTAGTTTTTGAAAGTGACAAGTTTGTACTTACCAAAAACGGAATGTATGTAGGAAAAGGTTACATATCTGATGGCCTTTTCAAAATGAATATAATGACTATTGTTTCCTCTGTTATTAATAAAAATATATCTTCTTCTTACTTGCTTGAGTCTTCAAATTTATGGTATGGTAGACTAAGACATGCTAATTACAGATCTTTGCGTAGATTAATTAATATGGAATGTTTACCTAAATTTGACATTGATTTAAATCATAAATATGAAATTTGCGTTGAGGCTAAATTAACTAAAACTCCATTCCTTTCAATTAAAAGAAGTATGGAACCACTTGAATTAATTCATAGTGACATTTGTGATTTTAAATCAATTCAAACTAGAGGTGAAAAAAATATTTTATCACTTTTATAGATGACTATACTAGATATAGTTATGTTTATTTAATTCGAACCAATGATGAAGCTTTGAAACTTTCATTCAATATAAGAATGAAGTTGAGAATCAACTTGGTAAGAAAATTAAGAAACTTAGAAGTGATAGAGGTGGCGAATATGAATCATCTTTTGGTGAATTTTGTAAAGAACATGGAATAATTTATCAAACCACTGCTCCTTACTCATCTTAGCAAAATGGAATTGCTGAAAGGAAAAATAGGACTTTAAAAGAAATGATGAATGCCATGTTAATAAATTCTAGATTACCTCAGAACTTGTAGGGGGAAACAATACTTTATGTTAATTATATACTTAATAAAGAACCCTGAAAGAAAGCGAATCAAACACCTTATGAAATTTGGCACGAAAAAAAACCATCCTACAAATACTTAAAAGTGTGGAGGTGTTTGGCTAAAGTGGCTATTCTTAGCCCTAAAAAGACTAAAATAGGTCCTAAAATAGTTGATTGTATTTTTATTGGTTATGCCAAGAATAGTATAACATAACGGTTTTTGATTCATAAATCAAAACATTCCAAAATGCATGTAATACTATTATTGAATCTCGGAATGCGTCTTTCTTTGAACATGTGTTTCCAAATAAAATTGGACAAGAGACTAGTGCTAATAAAAGATCTCATGATGCTATTACTAGTCAAGATCAAAAATATGATCAAGAACAAGAGATAGATTAACATGAGGAAGATGAACCTAGGTGTAGTAAACGTGCTAAAACCTCAAAATCTTTTGGTCCAGATTTTCTAACATTTTTGTTAGAAAATGAGCCTTTAACTTTTAAAGAAGTTGTGTCCAGTCCTGAGGCTCATTTTTAAAAAGAAGCTGTAAACAGCGAAGTTGAATCCATCCTGCAAAATCACACTTGAAAATTGGTTGATTTGCTACTAGGTTATAAACCTCTTGGGTACAAGTGGATTTTCAAAAGAAAAATGAAAACGAATGGATCAATTGACAAATACAAGGCAAGACTTGTGGTCAAAGGTTTTAGACAAAAAGAAGATCTTGATTACTTTGACACATACTAACCGGTTACTAGAATAACGTCCATTAGAATGCTAATTGCTATTGCATCATTGTACAATCTAGAAGTTCATCAAATGGATGTAAAAACCGTTTTCTTAAATGGTGAGTTAGATGAAGAAATTTACATAGAACAACCAGAAGGATTTTCTGTTCCAGGAAAAGTAAAGAAAGTGTGAATTAGTTAAATCATTATATGGTTTAAAACAAGCACCAAAGCAATGACATGCAAATTTTGACAAGGCAATGATGTCAAATGGATTTAAAATTAATGAATATGACAAATGTGTTTATATTAAAAACACAGACAAAGGTTATGTAATAATATATCTTTATGTAGATGGTATGCTCAACATAGGTAGTAATAATGATATGATTAAAACTACCAAGAAAATGTTGAATAAACATTTTGACATGAAAAACATGGGAATTGCTGATGCAAATCTTGGTATGAAATTAACAAAACATCATAAGGTTATACTTTGTCACAATCTCATTACATTGAGACAATACTTGACAAATTCAGCAAAGATAATGATCATCTTGCTAGAACACCTGTGGATGTTAATTTGTTTCTTTCTAAGAATATACAGGAAAGTATTTATTAATTAGAGTATGCCCAAATTATTGGAAGCTTAATGTACTTGATGAACTGCACTCACACAGATATAGCCTATACAGCAAGTAAATTAAATAGATATATGAGTAATCCAGGCGTAAAACACTAGAAAGCAATTATAAGGGTTCTAAGATATCTCTGATTTACTCGTAACATTGAGCTTAATTATACTAGATATCCAGCAGTACTTAAATGATACTGTGATGCAAACTGGATATCGGATACAAGAAACTCAAAATCCACCAGTGGGTATGTCTTTACTCTTGGTGGTGTGGCTGTATCTTGGAAATCTTCCAAACAGACTTGCATTGCTAGGTCTACTATGGAATCAGAATTCATAACTTTAGATAAAATTGGGTAAGAAGCAGAATAGCTTCGCCACTTCATTGAAGATATTCCAATGTAGCCAAAACCAGTGCCTACTATATGCATACATTGTGATAGTTAATCAGCAATAGGTAAAGCACAGAATCATATGTATAACGGTAAGTCGCGACACATTTGTCGTCGACATAACACTGTAAGACAACTACTCTCTAATGGAATTATTTCCATTGAATATGTGAAGTCTAAAGACAACATAGCGAATCCACTAACCAAAAGGTTAGTAAGAGAGTTAGTTGATAATTCATCTAGAGGAATAGGACTTAAGCCTATTAAATAAGAGTTACCAAAACGACATCCCAACCTAATTGACTAGAGATCCCAAGATCTAGGTTCAAAGGAACAATCGAGTTGTATATGACTCAGAAGGATCACTAGGGAGTTAAAATCCTACCCATTTCTATGATGAAATAGTGATGTCTGCAGTGTTTTAAGTTAAGTAAAAGTTTAATGATTCTTATATCTAGGTAAACCTAGTGGAGTATGGCAGGATAATCTTCATAAGAATCACCTATGTAAGTGTGAACTGGGCCGGTTCTATGAGATTTGTAAAGGGCTACAATTCTCTAGAGTACTCATGAAAGACCAGGTTGTTCAGGGCCAAAATGAACATAATAATGAGAACTAAATTGTGTCTTGTGATATACTGTGTGAATTATATTGTCTTAGTTTACACAAATGACTGAACAGTTCAAGACATCATGTTCACTGCTTAGCTAGTAAATCCGATAGTGTCTCACGAGGGAAGGCTCAATGCCAAAAGCTACCTGTCCTTTGCAGAATATTCTCAATTTCTGTACTCTCTGTAATTAGATCATGTTGTTGCATTTTCTCTCCGTCAAATTCCATTCATGTGGGGGATTATTGGAAATTTGGTTTTTATAAGCTTATTTTGGGCCAACTTTGAGCCCAAATTGAGTACGTCCCACACGTTTTGGAGGTGGATCCAAAGAGATGACGTGTTCCTTGCCGCATGGTTACGCGGTGAAGACGGTTCGTCAAAACCATTTATGAGTGAATGGGAACTTGACATCGTTTTCGGGTTCATGGAATGGGCTATTAAAGAAGTAAAATGTGGGTTTTCTTGAAATAGTTATCCCATATTGGAAACTTAAAAGGACTTATGTGTGTATATAAGTTCTAGGTGGCAACACTTGGGTTAGGCCCCAAGGGACACCCCAAGTTTGTAGAAGAAAGAAGTTATGGACAAATTGAACCTTGGCTCAAACCACTACGCACGCACGCGCGAGCCGCTGCCTTCTGGCAAAACCGAGTATTACCAAGCGCAAGTGTGAGTTGTAGGTTATGGGTCGGATCGGTTCTAATATTAATTTTTTGGATAAAATTTATTTGAATTTTTTCCAAAAATTCTTAACAAAATTAATTCAAACTTGAATTTAATTTCCTATCGATTATTACCTCCTCTAGTCCAATTTTTCCAAACAGATTAAACTGTCCAAACAGTTTTTCAAATCTGTTGTTCCTGGACAGATACAGTTTCTACACAGAACAAATTTAAACTGCCCAGACAGATTCAACCCTGCCAGCAGTTTCAAACAGATAGAAATTGCCCAGCAGTTATCTGTTCCAACAGCTACTGCACTTGTTGAATTCAAAACCTACCTGTTCGGTTTGAAATTCAGACTTGTTCCAGGAGTGTTCCAACAGATTTTTATGATAAAAAACATCCAGAAAAATTTGTCCCCTTCTCGATTTTGCTTTTTCACTGCATTGTTCTTCATTATAGTTTTAGAGAAAAATTCAGAGAGAATAAAATACAAGTTTTTGTTTGCCGTACAAATTGTTTGGAGTGTTACTATAATTTGTGAAGATCATTGTATACTGGGAGATAGACATCTTTTATCCGTAAGCACCGTAACGGAGTGAATTTGTCTTCAGGACAGAGTGTCACACACTCGAATTGATCTTTTAAAGTTTTAATCGGTTCGATAAAATAAATTCTGTAAGTAATTTATTTTTGTTTATTTGATTTAGTTTCAAATTATTTATTTTACACAAAAGATTGTTCTAACAATAATTATGCTGAAAAGGGGTTTCTTCTTAACTCTAAATCGGCTAGAAGGCCTTTATCTTAAGGATGACTCTTCAATTGGGCAAAATAAGGCAAAGCATATAATGTTGATCTTGGTATGGAATATATGTTGTTGTTGATGGTGTTCCAACATTTCTAAAACCTTCCTCAGAGAAATTTGGAATAAGAACTGATTTTGGAATGGAGGTTCCTTCACAAGGTAAGGATCCATCTGCAACTTGTAATGATGGGATTAATAAGGATTCAAAATTGGGTGATACTCTTAATAAGATTCAAAGGAAAAATGTGATTATAGACAGAAACTGTTAGGAAGTTATTTCAAATAATATAATTAATTCACTTGCAAAGTGGGCACAAAGATGATTGTGGATTTAATTTGTAATCAAAGCATAGTAGAAAGGAAAAAACAAAATTATTTACGAGATAAATAAAGCAATCCATACATCAAACATAAAATATGCAATAAGAATTTACTGAAAATTAAACTAGAAATTGTAACATAAAACAATACAATACCAAAATTCATCGAGACTTGTGTTGGACATAATTTCCTTAAGGTCTAATTTGCCTCCACCAAGCTGCTCAGGTTATTGGCGTCAACCTCCCAAGATACAATGATTAGAATCCAAGACAGCAGCACATTGATCCCGGATATAGCGAACCAAACTTGTGTTGTACTCTCCCAAGACTCAAATATACTCTAATGCTGAATGCTAAGTGAGGATGAAAAAAAAAAAATAGCAAAATAATTCCGGAAAAATCGACACAACTATAGCTCTAATTTAGATTGTAATTCTATACGAATTTCTATATTCAACAACTTAGGAAGAGTGGGGTATTTATAGACTTGAGATGGTGGTGTGAACAACCTCAGATTTGTTCGTATAAGATACAAATAACGTAGCAGATAAAAGGATTCAAACCATACCATGTTTGATAAAATCCGAAACGAAGAACCTTGTGGGTAAATCACGTGCTTCACAAACCACGAACTACAAACACTCAGCAATTGAGTGATACCACAGTATGAGTATCACCCACACTAGTCACAGTGTAAAGGCTTGATCGTTATTCTAATGGGAGAGAGTAAGAGAGAGAGTATGGGAAAAATCATTCGTTATTGGATTCGTCCCATGTACCATATCAAATATATAGGCTGACTATCTAACCGTCTATCTATATCTCTTGGTAAGATATGATAGATATAGATATTGATAGTGGGTTATCCCAATAGGATAGTCATTAAATTCAAATTCAAATTAATATGGGTAATCTGAATGGAACATAGGTCATGCCACATGGGCGCCCAAATTCGAATCCAATACTCAGCCCAATTTCTAACAGTTCGAATTTCAGCGATTCATCTTCGAAAATACGCCTGGAACATGGTGAACACATTATTCCAAATTCGGCTGTAAAACCGACCTTCACTATATGAACCTCCATTAAGAATTTGATAGATGCTCTTAAAAGGAGAATAAACCAAATCACAATTCAAATTGAATTTCCATTAGGACACTCCGGAGTTTCTGGACAAAACCAGAGACGAATTCAAATTTGAATTCATTCAATTACCGTGTTGCCGAAGTCTTCTTCGGAGTCAATTTCGTATTCACTCAAAAAATGGTTTGAACAATCAAATATACGAAGTGAATCACGACCCGGAAAAAAATACGTTCCCACCTGGGCACACCTCAATTAGTGTTCGGAGGCCATCTCAAATTAGGCTCAAAGTTAGCCCAAAATCATGATTTCACAAACCATTTTTCCAATAGAAACTTTCTCCTTATTGATCATAACCTATGCCAAACCTTGCAAGCTGAAGGTAAGTTTAGATTCCTACATAAGTTGAGCTTGTCGGTTGTTGAGATCAAGAAAAATAGAGCTATCATAGTCAGATATGCAAGTTGATCAGTCACATATCCAAGAAGTTGATTAATCGGATATGCAAGTTGATCAATGGGGATGACCATAAACTAGCAGTTGAGGAACATGTCACCCAAACAACCATCATTGACCCAACACCTTAACAATTAGATGGGTTCTCATTGTTGCAACAACATTCCCAAGTTTCGATGGATTGTGAAGAACAGAAGCAAATTCTAGATTTAGAGTCAAAAGGTAAAGGTGCCGTTTGGTAACACTTACGTTTTCAGTTTTCTGTTTATATTTACAAAAATTTTAAAAACTCAAATAAAAACTTGTTTGGTAAAATTTTTTATTTATAAATCAGTGGTCTCAGTTTATAAATTTAGTCAAAAAATGAAAACACAAAAAATGTGTTTCCGTTTTGACTTTTCTGTTTTTTTTTTTTTACCACCCAACACTAGCCACCACCGGTCACCATTTTCCATTACCGTCTTCCTCCACCACCACCCACCACCCACCTGCCACCACCACCCACTACTACCACCCACCTGCTATCCACCCGCCACCATCCACCACCCGCCACCTACTTGCCACCACCACTTACCACCCACCTGCCACCACCATTCATCACCTGCCACCCACCACTACCACCCACCCGCCACCACCACCCACCTGTCACCACCACCCACTACCACCACCACCACCCACTAGCTACCACCGACCACCAACCATCGTCACCCACCCACCCACCACCACCACCACCTGCCACGCCACCACCCGCCACCCACCTGCAACCACCACCCACTACCCACCACCACCACTACTACCCACTAGCTACCACCGACCACCAGCCATCGTCACCCACCCACCCACCACCACCACCACCACCACCACCACCTGCCACCCACCTGCCGCCACCACCACCCACTCGTTACCACCCACCACCCGCCACCGTCACCCACTCACCCACCACCCACCCACCACCACCCGCCATCCGCCACCCACTTGCCACCACTACCCACTCGCTACCACCCGCCACCGTCACCCATCACCACCACCCGCCACTTACCCACCACCACCACCCGCCATCCGCCATCCGCCACCCACCAGCCACCACCACCCACCACCCACCACCACCACCCACTCGCTACTAGCTGCCACCTGCCACCGTCACCCACCCACCCACCCACCACCACTACCACC
Organism: Camellia sinensis; assembly: GCF_055761805.1. Classification (NCBI taxonomy): domain Eukaryota; kingdom Viridiplantae; phylum Streptophyta; class Magnoliopsida; order Ericales; family Theaceae; genus Camellia; species Camellia sinensis. The sequence goes on along the minus strand of NC_138963.1, from coordinate 186,219,317 downwards.
ACCACCACCACCACCCACCTACCACCACCAGCTACCCACCACCCACCGTCACCACTTTCCACCACCGTCTTCCGCCGCCGTTTGCTATTTCTTACTCTTTTTTATATTTTTAAATTTTTTTAAATATTTTGTCAATTACCAAACACGTTTGTAGTTTATGTTTTTCTAAAAATAAACAAAAAATAATCAAAAACCAATTTATAAAATTTTTATAAATATAAACGGAAAACGTAAATGTTACCAAACACATATTTTGTGGAGGAGGCTCAAAACGCATCCTAGTTCCCAGACACCACAATAAGGGTCTTCAAGGTAAGATTGGCACTGAAACCAATCATTCCCATGTCCACGGTCTTGACAAGAGAAAGAGGGAGCCATGTATTCAAGACAGCTTTAATGACTCAAGCCTTTTTAGATCTCTTCAATATCGAATTCTTTCACTCCATTAACCAATTTTATGTTATGTTATTTTTTATGATTATGTGATTTCTGGTTTCTTGGCAGGAGTTCGATGTTTTGCAAGTTACAGTCATGAAGTTTCTTTGCTTGGGTTAGGACTATGGCTGATTTAGGTTCTTTTGTTAGTGTCGTCTTTGCATGTCTATCTTAACCATAGTTTCTTCGATTTTCTTTCTTTCGAGTTTGGGATCTTGTTGTATTCAATTATTAATGCAGTTTACCCTTTTCTCAAAAAAAAAAAAGGGGGGGATGGTGTGTCCAAAAAATTAATTAACTTGTCCTTTTCAAAATGCAAATATAAAATGAGAAAATTGTCAAAAAGTCCAATTTAAGGAGGGTAGAAAGCATTAGATCCAATAGATATTTTTTTTTTGAAAGAGGTCCACCATTTATAAAATAGTTGGGTGATAAGTCCTTTTGTTGTTTTAAATGACATTTTATTTCTAATTTTACTCCTTTTTTAACTATCTATTTAATTTGTTTGATTATCTGTTCAAATGTTTTTTTATTTGTTTAAATTTTTGACTATTGGTTCAATTTTTTCTTCTTATCTGTGTAAATTTTATTATCTGTTGAAATTTGATCTGTGAGAAATTCTATCTGTTGAAATTCTTGTTTTAATTTTTATCTATCTAAATTTTTTCTCCAAATTAAATATATCTTGTTCAAATGTTTCCACTTTTTTTTTTTCTATATGTTTTAATTTTTTATCTATGCAAATTGGAGAGAAGAGAGAGTGGGGATTATCTGTTCAACCAAACACACAAATCAAATCAGATAATAAAGCGTGATCTATTAAAATACAAAGCTATATGTTCAAATCTTGTGATCTGTTGAATTCGGTAAAAAAAAAACATTTTCAAACAACAGATGATCCACAGATGATCATCAAAAACCAAAGAAGCAAAAATCAAAGGTATTTTCTAACCTACCAGAAATCAAAGAAGCAAATGGCATTTTCTAAGCAAAAGAAATATTCATTCTCAAACACACAGATGTTTTCACATTTTCCAAGGCATTTTGTCCGACAACACCACCGCTGCCGCTGCCTCCTGACGATTGTGGGAGAAATGAAGGTGGAGGTTTGGAGGAGGATGAAGAGTCAATGGATCTAGATCTCACGCCAGTGATGGTGCGTCCGAAGAAGCACCCGAACACCACTTCAGCGACGGCGGAAAAGAAGCTAGAGCGACGGCGGCCAAGCACTGCCAAACGGTTGGCGAAATTTTCCCGGAGAAAGGCGGCGAAAGTTCTGTAGATCGTTCTACATGGAGATTCCAATCACAGAGTCGTTGGTTCAATTAAATCACTTGTTTATAGCCCTTCAATCAGGAACAAGACACTTTCGCTCTAGTTTGTCAAACCGTAAAGCTTAATTTCGAAGGTGATCGATTTCGTGAGGTTGTTGGAGGACAGGATCGACAAGTTCGAAGGCATTGAACATGGCATCTGATGATGAAGAGAGAGAGAGGGGGGGGGGGGGTTTTGGGGAAATGGTTTTTAGGAGTTTTGGTATGTCGTATATGTACAGAGAGTGGAGGATAAGCAAGGAGAATGTGTATTTTGATCATATTGTAAAAACTTGTCATGATGTACATAATGTTTTGGGGATTATTCAATCCTCACGGAGTATGGACATGTGATACTCCATAAGATTTTGATTAGTAGAGTCAGGAGTTACAATTTATGTTGGAAATAAGGGCACAACATGGAGCTAAGTAATTGATGATTGACTTGAAGCATAGTCACGTGAAGTTCTAGGAGTATTGTATAATTTCCCTAATGTTTTACCCGTACGCATTTACACAAAAAATTTTGAATTTGAATTTATCACTTGAGGGCCTATATAAAAACAAAAATATGTAAATGGAAAATTTTATTATGCACACCCCAATTGTATGCATCCTAAAATTATGTTATTTTTTCTTTTGTTATGATCAATTTCTTTTTTAGTTATAGTTATGATTCATGAGATTTTTAATTATGCCTCATGAATTGTATGGTTATGATTATTATTATTATTATTTTTTTATAATTTAACTCAAAAAGTATAAAATTATATATATATATATATATATTTTTTTTTTTAATTATAAGATGCATGTAAAATTTATACCATAGTTTTTCCCCCCACATAAATAATTAATAAATAATAGCGACAACCACATGGTCTTGAAGTATTCCTTCAATAAAAAATTTGCAAATGAAGATAAACCGAAATGATATTTTTAAACTCTATTTTGTAATTATTTGGGTTAAAATAAAAGATGCTTTTCAATTCTGCGGGCTAAGAATATTAGATAAACTTGGTAAACGACCGAAATATTAAAATCTATTACTATTACTATTACTATTCAAAAGTGTGAAAGGTATGTCATATTTTTATTTTTTAAAATCTTAATTTTATTCTCTCAAATCTATTGTTTTTTTTAAAAATCATGAAAAGTATTATATAAATTAACTATCTCTTTATTTTTAAGGTTGAACACTCAAAAATAATATATTTGTTTTCAAGAGTCCTATATAAATATAAATAAACTGTCCCCCTTCTTATAAAAAATAAAAAATAAATAAAAAATAAAAAATAAAAAAAACCGTCCTATTTTTTACATTGATGATGAGTGAAGAACAAAAAATAATTACTCTTTTTTATTTTCTGTGTCTGATTCTATACTGATATACATAATATTTATAATTGTCCATCATTGATCAAATCATTATGAATAATTTTGGTTGAATATTAAAGTTGTATGCATTCATTTGAATCTAGATAGTGGAAAACACCTGCGTTTTTAAAATAAAAATTTATTGCATCTCAAAAATTCGCAAGTTATCTACATATACTTTTTTTATGTTTGAATTATATATTTTGAACTGTAATATTTTACATGGTACTTTAATAATCAATGTATGATGTCACAATTCTAAACAATAATCACTTTCGTTAGTTTTATTTTTTAAATCTGTTTTTCAGTTTTTTATTTTTCATATTTTCTCAATTTTGATGATTAAAGATACTGAAATTTCTTCATATTGTATATTTAAATTATATTTTTACATGAAAATCTAATATCTAATAATATAAATAGAATTAAAAATTAAAATGTTTGTAAAAAAATTATAAATTCAAACATATACTGACTTTTTATTATTATATTTTTTTTGTTATTACTATTATTATTATTATTGTTATTATTATTAATTTTTTCCAAAAAGAATACACAACAAATTATTGAGTGTATTTAGATTAAGTGAATCTAATCTAAAAATAAAAAAGTATTAAATTAAGTGAATCTAAAAAACAATAAATGGGTATTAAAAAAAACAGTGTGAAAGACAAAAAATATGAAAAATCAAAAAATTCAAAATAAAAGTTTGAAAAAACAAAACAAACCAAACCAAACCCTATAAAATTCTATTTTTAAATAAATTTCTTCACTAATCTCTTACATGGTGTTTAATTAAATATTTGAGGTGTCACGCATTAATATCAATATGTAATATATTCTTATACATCAAAAGTTGTTAAGTCTCATTTCTTGTGCCACGAATATTTTGCATAGTAAAAAATATAACATTAGTCATTAATATATAATTGTTATATAATTGTCTTGAAAAAAATTAATATAAAAAGTACGATTATTGTCGTGATATAGGTGTTTTGCAAAATCTTGATTTGTTATTAAAAGTGTTTGTTGTGGACACTTAGACTTCGTTTAGGAACAAGCTATTTTAGTAACTTTTTAACTTTTTAGCTAAAATATAAGCTAAAAAAAAATAGTATATTTGGAATGAGGGTTCGTTTGGCATTGGCTAATATAGCCAATTTTTTTGTGTTGGGATTTTTTTAGCTTGGCTTTTTCAGCCTCATTTGGTTTTTGTTTTGGGGTTTTTTTTTTTACTTTTATGAGAGAAAAAATGTATTGATTATGGGTAAAAAGTAGTATTTTGTCTTATGCCTACAGTCTATTTTGTTTTTTGTTTTTTTTTTTTTTTTGCTTTTTTAGCCCCACTGAGAAAACCAAACGAGGACTTTGACTTTTTACGAAAAGATGTGCAAAAAGTAGAGAGAAAATGAAATTTTTGACTTTTGGGTATAACTTATAGACTTTTTGATTTTTTTTAGTAATTTTTTAACTTTTAGACTAAAACATGCACATGTCAAACGATGCCTTATTTGTATGACATGTATGTATATATGTGTAACAACCCTCATACTGTTTACCGATTAATGACTGATAATTGAACTGACTAAAAGTACTGAACTGATTGACCGAAATTGAAACTGAATGGATTGAATACATCTGTTTGAATTGCATTCTATCTGTTGACTGTTTGTTTGATCTGTTCATGTTTTATGTTTAAACTGCTGATTGAAAGCCTTATCGGCGGCCGAACCGGGAATTGGTTAGTGTTTTATGATCCTCATAATTAATGTGATTTTATGGTATATTTACCTGAAAACTGATTAGGTATGCGTAAATTAGATTTAATAAGCTAATTAAAGAGTTGGACTTAATTACCGTTTTGCCCTTGAGTGGGCCACTACCTCATCACCTTGAGCTCATTATACTTGAGCCAAAAACATTTTCCTCAGCCTTCTTCTTGTTCTTGCCGACCTTGAGGGAGAGAGGGAGAGAATAGAATCGTTCTTGGGGGTTTGGCTTAGTCAACGTGAAGAATTGCTTGAAATTGAAGTGTATCTGCCTATTTGAGCTCCTTCACTTCTACTTCGACTTCTACACCTAAGGTAGATCATTCATCATCTTAATGGTGTCTTTGAGTTGTTCTTGCATGATTCATACTTTATTGTAGAACTAAGTCATGAATTGGTTCATTGCTGTTGAATTGAAGCTCTATCCTTGCATGCATGTTTGTAATGTAGAAGTTTGAGTTGTTTTCATGGAAAATGTTACATGCATGTTCATAATTATGTTAAGTCCGTGGTTTCACCATGTTTTGAAAAGAATTGGTTCCTTAGAGCATCAAATTGGAGCTTCAAAATGATTTGAATCCATGCATGTTTGCATGTTCTTCTTGTTCATGAAAATGGTTTGAAATTGAGTTTGAATTAAACACCCTTGGGCTTTGATTTCTCAAATTGAGCTTTGAACCATGTTATTCTATGTGTTTATAAATGTTTTCCAGAAAATGGGCCCAAGAGGATCGGTTTTGATGCATTTGAACTTGAGTCTGAGCTTGGAGGTGCAATCTGGGTTTTCCAGATTTTGCACTTCCGCTCGAGCGTGGAAATTGGCGCTCGAGCGTGGAATCCGAGCATCCAGTATCTCTGCACTGTTTTACAATCCGCTCGAGCGGAGCATTGGGCGCTCGAGCGGAGTCATGTCTCAAGCTCGAGCGGGCATCGAGCGGAGATTTCACCCATCCAGTACTTTTACAGTACGCTCGAGCGGGAAAGTTTACGCTCGAGCGTGTACCTTTGTTGCATTACCGCTCGAGCGGGGAAACCTGCGCTCGAGCGGGACTCTGTTCTTCTGAAATTGCTTTTTGAGTACATCTTTGCATCCTCATCTCATCCTAGGCATTCTTAGGCCTAGTTTAAGACACCTTGTTGAGGATATAGATGTAGAACACACCGAGGCAAATTAGGGATTAAGTTATTATCTTTCCCAGCTGTGTAGCTTAGTGTGTGTTCAATCTGTTAACTGTGTAGGGTTGGCGACTGGGGAGACGCGCTCTAGCCTACTGTAGCCCAAACTCTGTGAGTAACAATTGTGTAAAGATATGTTCAAATGATTATCTTCTGAATACTGAACTGAACTGTTTACTGAACTAATATTGTTTACTGAATGAATGTATGTCCTATCTTCTGAACTGTATTGTGGCATCCTTAGCACCTACTGTTTACTGTTACTGTTACTGTTACAGAGATCTCTGTCGGTTCCCTCGTGGAACCACTACTGTTTACTGACTGATGGCCATCATTACTGTTCGGTCTTTAAGACCTACTGTTTACTGCTATGCTAATGGATTGTAACAACCCTCATACTGTTTACTGATTAAGGACTGATTGATTACCGATAATCACCGATTACTGTTAAACGAAACGGATAATGACTGATAACTGACTGATAATTGAACTGATTAAAAGTACTGAACTGACTGACTGAAACTGGAAACCGAATTGATTGGGTATATGTTAGTTAAATTGCATTATATCTGTTTGACTGTATGATTATCTGTTCATGTTTATATGTTTAAACTGCTAATTGAAGGCCTTATCGGCGGCCGAATTAGAAACCGATTGATGTTCCGTGACCCTCATAATTAATGTGATTTTATGGTATATTTATATGAAAACTGATTAAGTATGATTAAATTAGATTAAAATAAGCCAATTATAGAGTTTGCCATATTTACCATTTTGCCACTATCTCATATACACACACTTGAGCCTTATACTTGAATCAAAACACATTTTGATCAGCCATTTTCCTTGCTTTAGCCGACCTTGAGAGGGAGAGAGTGAGTTTCATCTTGCATTGCTTGGAACTTGGTAGAATTGCTTGGTAATTGAAGTGTATTTGCATATTTGAGCTCCCTCACTCCTAATTCTACAAGACTAAGGTAGGACATCCATCTTCTTGTTGCTGTTCTTGAGTTCATTCTTGCATAATTCATGTTAATTTGTAGAGCTAAGTCATGATTTGGTTCATTAATGATGGATTGAAGATCATTTCTTGCATGCATGTTGGTATTGTTGCATTTTGAGGTTGATTACATGGACATTAGTGCATGCATGCTCATATTGTTGTTATAGACCATGTTTCCATCTGATTTGAAAAGAAATGAGCTCATTTGATCAAGCTTTGGAGCTTTAATTTGGTTTAAAACTCATGCATGACATGTTTGAATGTTGTTCTTGAAAATGGGTTTGAATGTGGTTTTAATTGACTCACCTTTGGGGCTTGAATTCATAAATTGAGCTTTGAAACTTGTTATATATTGAATTTAATGATGTTTTCCAGAATTTGGGCCCAAGAGGTCGAGTTTGGAGTGGTAGAATGCTTGGTTTGAGCTTGGGAGGCAGATCTGGAAATTCCAGATTTGGCTTCCTCGCTCGAGCGAAGGATTCCCCGCTCGAGCGAGCACCTTTGTCCAGGGCTCCGCTCGAGCGACCATCGAGCGACGATCGCGCGTAAAATTTCAACATCCAGTACTTTTACTGTTTTGCAGACCGCTCGAGCGAAGGATTCCTCGCTCGAGCGAAGCCTTTGATTTTGGACTTACGCTCGAGCGTAGAAAGTCTCGCTCGAGCGAGGCTCCTATTTTCAGCAAACTTTGTGAAATATTTTCTAAGTGTATTTTTGCATCCTCATCCCATCCTAGGCATTCTTAGGCCTAGTTTAAGGCATCTTGATGAGGATATCATTGTAGAACACACCAAGGCAAATTAGGGATTAAGTTATGAGATTTCCCAACTGTGTAGCTTAGTGTGTTCAACCTGTGAACTGTGTAGGGTTGGCAACTGGGGAGACACGCTCTAGCATACTGTAGCCCAGAACTCTGTGAGTAACAATTGTGTAAAGATATGTTCAACTGATTATCTTTTGAATACTGAACTGAACTGTTTACTGAACTGGTATTACTGAATGAATGTATGTCCTTTATTTTTGAACTGTACTGTGGCATCCTTAGTACCCACTGTTTACTGTTACTGTTACTGTTACAGAGATCTCTGTTGGTTCCCTCGTGGAGCCACTACTGTTTACTGACTGATGGCCATCATTACTGTTCGGTCTTTTAAGACCTACTGTTACTGTTATGCTAATGGATGTACCACATATGACTGTTTACTGTACTGAACGACCGAAATACTGATTGAATTGAACTGTTTTCATTACTGTAAGGACATTCGTTCTAAACCCCTTTACGCTTTATGTTATTCACTGGGCTTTAGCTCACTGCTCATATATATATGTAGGTGTACAGGCACCAGATCGGAGCTAGGAGCGTCAGGGTTACTCCAGTTTTGTCAAGCCAGCCCTTGCGCCTCACTGCGAGGTTCCGAGTTGCCATGCTATGGCTTGGGGGTGTTTTGGTTGTTTCCCCCGCCTGTCTTCTGTACTGTCTAACTGTTCTGTATAGACTGACTGTTTACTGTACTGTTATACAGGGATTAGGTCCCTGTACGGTGTGACTGTAAATTTTGTATAGACCGTACTGTTTTGTACAGACGGAATGTTTTCTGTACTGTTATGTAGGGTTGAGTCCCTAGTTTGAATGGATGTGAATACTGTTCATACTGTTCTGTACCGTTTATGTATGAATGCATGGAAAAATCTTTTGCATACAGACTGTCACAGCTCATTGGACATTGTTTATTTACTGTATTGGCTTCCGCCAGGCCCTGTACTCTATTTTACTGTATTTCTGTTAAGCAGGCCTTCGGTAATCTCGGATTACTGGCCGGTTACGGTGCTAAACCCATAGGGCCGGGTTTGGGTCGTGACATGGATGTACCACATACGACTGAATAACTGTTCTGACTGAAAGACTGAAGTATTGTTTAATGAACTGATTTCATTACTGTAAGGACATTTCATTCATAACCTCTTTACGCACTATGTTATTCACTGGGCTTTAGCTCACTGTTTATATATATATGTAGGTGCTCAGCCACCAGATCGGAGCTAGGAGCGTCAGAGTAACTCCAGTTTTGTCAAGCCAGCCTATGTGCCTCACTGCGAGGTTCCGAGCCTATCGTGTTAAGGCTTAGGGGTGTTTTACAATTCCCCCTTCTGCACCGTCTCACTGTTTTGTATAGACTGAATGTTTACCGTACTGTTTAATAGGGTTGAGTCCCTGGTCGGAATGATTGTAACTATTGTGCATACTGTTCTGTACTGGTTACGTATGATGTATGAAAAGTCTTTTTGCATACAGACTGTCACAGCTCATCGGGCATTGTTTATTTACTGTATTGGCTTCCACCAGGCCCTGTACTCTGTTTTACTGTGTTACTGTTCTGCAGGCCTTTGGTAATCTCGGATTACTGGCCGGTTACGGTGCTAAACCCATAGGGCCGGGTTTGGGTTGTGACAATATGTATTGAACATAAGTTGATATGAGAACAATACACAATTTCATAAATTTTTTTTTAGTAAATATAACTATATTATTAAAGTGATATATGTTAGAAAATTAACGTATCCGATGGTAATTAAGCATTACAAATTGACAATGTATGAATACAGAAATATATATAAATTTACATTTATATTTTTTTAATATATTTATATATGTAGACATTAATATATATAAGATATCACAAAATAATATGTAAAATCTTTTTCAACAATATAATACAGGTAACAATGAAAAGTCGATTATTCATAATTAAATAGTTAGTCATAATATAGATGTTTAGTGTTATATTTTTGTGTATGCTCCATTTTTCAATTAGATTATTAAATTCACATAAAAATTGAAAGGAAATTGTGAATAATTTGTGTATATATATATATATATTGTAAAATTAGAATTAATTAGCAAGTTACGATCCCAACTCTAAGCAACCAGGGTTGGGTCGCGATGTAATGCATTTTTACACTAATAGTATGTAAATAATATGCAATAGTGGGTTCAATGAATTTGTATTGTGATATGAACTATTAAACAAAATTGTGTAATTATGTAGTTAATTTCATACATTCAATTGTATTATAGGTACAGATTATGAAAAATTAAAGTAGAAAGTTGATAGAAAAATATTTGTGTAATACTATATATTTAAAGAACCTGTTTATTGTTTATTATTTCAGATGAGATTGTGATCTCGACAATCTAACTATAAATTAATATTTATATTTATAAAATTTCTCATTTATCATTTAACAAAAATTGGGGAGATTGGAACAGATGTAGTCTATAGAATTAAAGGGGAGTGGTTTAAGTGGATGAGTGCGACTAAAGTACTGTGCGATAAACAAGTACTCATTAGACTAAAAGAAAAGTTCTATAAAACGGCTATTAGACCAGCGATATTGTATAGGACGAAAATATTGGACAATTAAGAAACAACATGTAGATAAGATGAGTATTGCTGAAATAAGGATTGCTAAGGTGAATATGTGGCAAGACTAGAAAAGACAGTTATGAATAAGTATATTCGAGAATGGGTAGAGTAGTACCAATAGACGATAAGTTGAGAAAGAATAGATTGATATGTTTTGATCATATTCAACAGAAACAATAGTAAAGAGATGCGATACAGTGACAGTAGATGGTAGTGTTAGGGGAAGGTGTAAACCTAGATTGACGTGAACTAGTGTAATAAATAGAGATAAGAACCTCCTTAATTTGACTAACAAAATGACTTTGGATAGAGCCTAGTAGAGAAGAATGATTCATGCAGGCCGACCCCATTTGATAGGACTTAAGACTTGGTTTGACTTAGTTTGGTTATATTTCAACCAAGTTTGTAATTATTTATTACTTAGTTATATTTTGAATACAAATCAATTTATCTATATAAATTTTCATAATTTGTATACATATTACATACTAATTTAAGAAACATTCTTAATTACAATACTAATAATTGATAATAAAAAAATCATATATCACTTGCCGAACCAGTAATATATAAAAATTTGTAAAAGTTTTGGAAAAAAAGAGCTGACCTTCAGTCATACGTGCAAGTTGCAACCTGGTGCTGAGCTCACTGTCTTTCTTTATTACACTCATAAATTTGGAACAACAATATTTAGAGTAAAATTATACAAAATTTCTAGGAAATTTTTTTTTTTTAAAAAAAAAAAAAAAAAACTAGAGGTTAAACCTTTCAACAAAATAAATCCTAAATTTTTTACTTTATCAATTTAAATAATTTGCATTAGATATTAAACTTATGTAGGTCTATGTCAAATGTCTAAAATATTGTTTTTCATTAAGTTTAATAATTATAATACTTTATTTTTCATCGATTTTACTTCAGAGAAATAAACAAATGATATAGAGTGAAAACAAATCAAAAAATTAGAATTTAAATTGACAAAATTAAAAATTTGTTTTGTTACAAAGATCAAACACTAATATTTTTTTAAAAATAATTTTCCTAATTTTCTATGGCTGAATTAAGACATTTTATTTTAATATAATAATATTTTTAAAATATGTGAAAACCGAAGCTATACAAATATTATTTTAAAATGTCAAATAGAAAAAATGTTGTGGGTGTGGAATAAAAAATATGTTGAATAGAAAATAGTACCTTAATTTTTAACTTAACAATTCAAATGTTATTACTTCCTCAAAAAAAAAATTCAAATGTAAATATTTTAAAAGAAAAAGAAATAATTTTTTTTTTTAAATTTGATATGTTGTTTGGTAAACAAGGAAAAAGCTAGATTAATTGATGAATTCTTTTTTATGAGATATATTATATTACAATTTATTTTTTTATTTTTTAAGAACATTGTATTACAATTTTATGTGAATAAGAAACTTATTTGATAATAAATAAATGAAAATAATGGGCCAATTTTGATACTCTCATGATATCATATTTTAAAATATAAAACTATAAAATTTCAATATAACACTACATAGAATGGAAAAAATTAGTGATAAATCCAATCTAAGAAAAATATAAGACATTAAGTTTAGTAAATATTTTTTAGTAGTGAAAGGTTCACCCTTTTTGAAGTTGTTCGGTGATAAGTCCTTTCGTTGGTTTTAGAAGACATTTTATTTCTAATTTTACCGCTTAGTTTATGAAAAATCTAGAAAACCCCTAGATGTTGATTTGTGATTATTTATCAATTTTTAAGCAGAATATAACAATCCCAATCAAACAATCAAACAATCAAGACAAAGAGACACAGCGATTTAACGTGGAAAAAACCACAATTGGACACCTCCAACTGTGATCAAAAAACCACGGGCAACAGCCACAAGAACAATCCACTAAGAAGAATTAAAGGAATTACACAGGTATACTCTCAATTACCTAGCGAATCCACAACGCCTAATTGAACCAACCTCTATGTGCCTCTTCCAACCCCATCTTCACCACGGAATTGTCTTTCTGATGAGCCACTCTGGATTCCACCACAGCTTCAGGCTCGAATTCTTCAGAATACACAACTGAAGAACAACACTCTCTTTTGTATATAACAAACAAACCTTTGATGTACTCTCTTTAGATCATGAGTTGAATACTCAATAAAAACATCAAAGAAAACTCCCAAAGTATCCCCAGATATAAACCCTAGAAACCAAAAAGAAGATCTGGAGAAGTTATCCTTCAAAATCTGACCCAATACGCGAATTTATAGAATCTGTCCCGCGATCTCCGCTCGAGCTCAACACAGCCCGCTCGAGCGGACTGACCAAAAACTGCGTGCGAACAAACTGAGATGCGCTCGAGCGTAGGAGAATCCGCTCGAGCGTACAATCACACCTTCCAGTATTTTTACAGGCGACTGCAGAGATGCTGAGAACTTCCAATTCACGCTCGAGCGCCCGATGTCCCGCTCGAGCGGACAGGCCAAAACTGGAAAATCTGGAAAAATAAAACATGATCGAACAGGCAACTTTGAATGCATTTTTGCATTTTGCTTCGGGGGCGCTGCCCCTCGACCCCGCCGTGGCGCTGCCCCGGACCCGCCAAGGGGCGCTGCCCCCTGGACCCCCGCGAGCTGACCGGGCAGCTCGATCCCCGTCATAATCAGCGAAGTGGCAATCTTGAACGCTTTATCATCACAAACTTCTCTGAAATGGCACAATTCGGGTTGGATTCGCATCTAAACACTCATAGCCTCACTGACATAAAAGTGCGAAAATAAATACAACTGAAAGGAGTTTTGTCAAACGGGATTGCCAAGAAATAAAACCTAACAATCTCCCCCTTTGGCAATGCCGTGACAAAACACACCTAACAAATAAAATCCTAAACACCCCAACCCATTACAGCCAACAAAAGCCAACTTCTTTCTCAAGGTCATGATCTGCAAAACAGTTATTAGTGCCACAATCTCCAAAACAAACTATTAGTCCCACAAGAGTATATGAAAAAGCAATAGACTTATGACACGATTAACTTGTAACATGAGATGGAAAACATGAATAGATGAAAACTAAGACTCATGAAAAACAACTCTCAAACAACACAAGCAAGATCATAAACCACACAAGCAATGATATGACAATGTAAATATCAGGAGCAGACAAGAAGGGCAAATAGTGTAAAGCAACATGCAAAACATATAGCCAATCTCAGAAGCCAACATATCAAAGTGTTCATGCTAAACAACTCTTGCAAAGAAAAACCAAACTCCCTTACCAACCCAAATCAAGATGAACCAAACTCCCCCTCACTAAAATCAACCACAAACACTGAAAACAGTGAACAAGAAGAAAACGATAAAAAAAATATGGAGGAGCAAGCAAGGAATTTCAGATTTGTACCTTAAAACACACAAGATTATCCAAGAAGCACAATTACTAGTAAACACAATGTGCACAGTCTGTAGAAAATTCCTCATGAAAGAAAGTGATGCATAAACTGAAAAGCATAGATCCCATGATAAAAAGTGTGTGTGTGACTCTTGGAGTTCGACAAACACTAGATTCAATCCTGGTAGTGATATGAAAGCCGGACCTCCGACAAGAGAATCTTAAGCACGACAAAGGAAAGTCAAACCACTAGGAATCAAGGGGTATTTGGTGAGTAAAGGCGGAGGCTCCCCCTCAATCAATGAATCTTTTTTTTTTTCTTTCTTTCTTTTGCACATTTTTTTTCTTTCTTTTACATATTTTTTTTTTTCTTTTTCTTTTTCTTTTTCTTTTCCTTTTGCACAATCATTGGTGGCTGACACGCTCAAGAGTATGGAAACCGAACCAGAGAAGCATGGATATAATAAGGATGGCCTGGTTGGTGGCTCTGAGGTAGCCTTTTCCTCATGGCTAGACTGCAAAGAATAGAGGGGAAAGCCATGGAGGTGCAAAAAGATGGTAGGTGGTTAAGAGACTCAACATCACCCAAGATATGCTAGTATAGGTCAATTCCTCTAGAAAAGCAAAAGATACAATGACAGAAGTCCATAGAGAAAAAATAATCACTAAGGCGGAAGACTCCAAAATTTGCTAATCCAAGAGTGTGTACAGAATGAGACATACTAATCAAAGAACACACACTCCAAAATGAGTAATGACCACAGAAAGCACACACATATTAACATGTAATAGGTTTTCTCATCAATTCCAATATGTACCAAGGACCACTCAAAAATTTCAAGCTTGTAAAACCATACTAAGAAAATCTTTTTGGAATTTTTTTTTTTTTTTCTTAACCAAAGCAAGACAAAAAACAAACAAGCACACATTAAAAGACCCGAAAAAAACACACAAAAACCTATAAACTAAAACGACCAAACAAATTAACACAAGTCAACTTTTCTCACCCAAATCTTTTTGGTCTTAACAAAATCAGGTCTAGCGGTCTTGGTAAGTGTCGTGGTGTAGTGAACACCCGCATGAATCTTGGTATTCCGCCTAGACATGTAAGTCGAATTTCTACCCTTCTGAGGCACTCTCCCATGCAACTTATAACAATAAGGGCGAATATGACCATGCATACCACAATGATGACAAATAAAAACAGGGTGTACCTTCTTTTCTTTTACCTTACCAACTCTAGGGAGTTTGAGAAGTCTTTTCTCTTGTTGAATCTTTTGTCCCCCCTTTCCTTGAGTTCTTGTATCATGAGAAGTTGAAGCACTCTGTTTTTGCTCTTTCTTACCACCAAAGCCAATGCCACTCTTGTCACAACTTGTTTGTTGAGACCCAATGATATCCTCCAATGTCTTTGATCCTTTGTTCCAAAGACCAATTGTAGCCATAGCACACTTGAGCTCTTCCTCTTTCTTGATCATTAGTTCTTCCAAAGCAACTTGTGACATCTC
The DNA here is from genome assembly GCF_055761805.1 of Camellia sinensis. Taxonomy (NCBI): domain Eukaryota; kingdom Viridiplantae; phylum Streptophyta; class Magnoliopsida; order Ericales; family Theaceae; genus Camellia; species Camellia sinensis. Next base: position 186,203,928 of record NC_138963.1, on the reverse strand, counting down.
GAGAGATTCAATCTTTTCTTCATACATGGCATGGGTTTGCAGTAGCTCATTCCTCTCTGTCTCACAAGTCAACAATTTTGCACAAAGAACTTGTCGATCATCAGCTACCTTGATGGCATTAATCCTGGCCTCGGAAATCTCCTCCTTAAGTTTGACATTCTCACATTCACATGCTTTGAGTTTCTTTGTGAGTTTGTCATTCAATTTGAATAACTTAAGAGACTCCTTATACAACTTTTCATAGGCTTGCTCAAGCTCTTCATGATCGCTCTCCGAGGATTCATCATCAGTGATATTCTCAACTGACCTCTTTGGAGAATCTGTTTGTCCTTCAGCTTCAGAAGCCGCCATGAAAGCAAGAAATTGTTTATGACCCTCTTCGCCTTGACCTTCATTGTCACTTTCATCTTCATCAGATTCAGATTCATCATCCCAAGTGATGGCAAGGGCTTTCTTCTTCTTCAAACGAGTGGGGCATTCTTGAGCAAAATGGCCAAATCCTTGGCATTCATAGCATTGGAGTCTTTCAGAGTTCCCTTGTATCTTTCCTTTCTCCTTCTTGGCTATAGAATTAATTTTGAGTTTATCTTTGCCTTTAGATTTATGAGAATGAGTAGATTCCAAAAGATTAGGATTCTTTTTCAAAAAAGATTTTTTAAATTGTTTAACAAAAGCAGCCATAATCTTGGAATCAATATCACAATCCTCATCAGAATCCTCTCTAACTTTATGAGCACTACTAAAAGCAATATCTTTTTGTTTCTTTTTGAAATTCCTATGTGCTTCATAAGTTTGAAGGTTTCCAACCAACTGATCCAGCTTGAGGTTGTCATCATCTTGAGCCTCCTCAATAGCCGTAACTTTTGGTTGGAACCGATCGGGCAAGGATCTCAAAATTTTTCCCACAACTTTGGATTCTGGAATTTTTTCACCTAAATTGAAGCTGGAATTTACAATGTCACTCAACTTCGCATAAAATTCATCAAAGGTCTCACTATCTTTCATTGAAAGGTTTTCGAAACTAGATGTGAGCCTTTGAAGTTTTGAGCGTTTAACAGAAGGAGTGCCCTCATGAATAGTTTGTAAGATATCCCAAGCCTCTTTTGCGACTTCACAATTACAAATACGACTAAATTCTTCAGGTGTGACAGCGCAAAAGAGAGAATTGATAGCTTTACTATTCCAGCTACTATTTTGGTAATCAGTTGTGTCCCACTGATCAATTGGTTTGGGAATTGTAACTCCATCAACAGTAATTGTTGGTTCAGTCCACCCATTCATGACGGATTGCCAAACTTTTTCATCAATAGATTTTAAAAAAGATCTCATCCGAGCTTTCCAAAAAGGATAATTGGATCCGTCAAGTAGGGGTGGTCGAACCATAGAATTTCCTTCACGAATTGTATCCATTATCACAAATCAAACAAGATCTCGTTCTAAAAGAAAATATTTTTTTTTTAAAAAAAAAAATAGAACGACCTGCTCTGATACCAATTGAAAAATCTAGAAAACCCCTAGATGTTGATTTGTGATTATTTATCAATTTTTAAGCAGAATATAACAATCCCAATCAAACAATCAAACAATCAAGACAAAGAGACACAGCGATTTAACGTGGAAAAAACCACAATTGAACACCTCCAACTGTGATCAAAAAACCACGGGCAACAGCCACAAGAACAATCCACTAAGAAGAATTAAAGGAATTACACAGGTATACTCTCAATTACCTAGCGAATCCACAACGCCTAATTGAACCAACCTCTATGTGCCTCTTCCAACCCCATCTTCACCACGGAATTGTCTTTCTGATGAGCCACTCTGGATTCCACCACAGCTTCAGGCTCGAATTCTTCAGAATACACAACTGAAGAACAACACTCTCTTTTGTATATAACAAACAAACCTTTGATGTACTCTCTTTAGATCATGAGTTGAATACTCAATAAAAACATCAAAGAAAACTCCCAAAGTATCCCCAGATATAAACCCTAGAAACCAAAAAGAAGATCTGGAGAAGTTATCCTTCAAAATCTGACCCAATACGCGAATTTATAGAATCTGTCCCGCGATCTCCGCTCGAGCTCAACACAGCCCGCTCGAGCGGACTGACCAAAAACTGCGTGCGAACAAACTGAGATGCGCTCGAGCGTAGGAGAATCCGCTCGAGCGTACAATCACACCTTCCAGTATTTTTACAGGCGACTGCAGAGATGCTGAGAACTTCCAATTCACGCTCGAGCGCCCGATGTCCCGCTCGAGCGGACAGGCCAAAACTGGAAAATCTGGAAAAATAAAACATGATCGAACAGGCAACTTTGAATGCATTTTTGCATTTTGCTTCGGGGGCGCTGCCCCTCGACCCCGCCGTGGCGCTGCCCCGGACCCGCCAAGGGGCGCTGCCCCCTGGACCCCCGCGAGCTGACCGGGCAGCTCGATCCCCGTCATAATCAGCGAAGTGGCAATCTTGAACGCTTTATCATCACAAACTTCTCTGAAATGGCACAATTCGGGTTGGATTCGCATCTAAACACTCATAGCCTCACTGACATAAAAGTGCGAAAATAAATACAACTGAAAGGAGTTTTGTCAAACGGGATTGCCAAGAAATAAAACCTAACAGTTTATCTGTTGATTTTTTGTTAACTATTTATTCAAATTATATCTATTTGTTCAAAAAAAAAAAATCTATCTCTTTAAATTCTTGTCTTATTTTTTCCTATCTGTTGAAATTCTTATCCTATCATAAAATTTTTGTTCTAATTTTTTTATCTGTTGAAATTCAAACTTATTTTTCCCTATCTGTTGAATTTCGCAAGCCTATTTTTTCTTATTTGTTTACTTTTTTATTTGTGAATAGTCATTTTATATATTTTTTTATCTATTAAAATTTAAATCTTTGTGATTGAAATACACTAAACCTCTATCTGTTAAAATTTTGAACACATATGTCCTATCTGCAATCTGTTTCTTCTTCATCATCATCATCGCCATCAACAACAACAACAACCAGCACAATGAAAGAAATTCAAGAACAGGAAAAATATTTCTCTTAGCTAGACATTCTGTCAGTCACCTTAACTACAAAACCAAAAAATACTCCTTCAAGCTTGAGAATTGGACATGTACCACATACAATCACAGAGACAATAATAACAAAGCAAAGCACCATATTCCTCTTAACTAGCATTCTATCATACATCAAAACTACTAATCTGTTGAAATTCACCCTTTAAGATAAGCACCATATTACTCTCAAGTAAGTTGTTTGGTGAATTCGACCATCCAGACTCAGAGCAAGAGAATGCGAGCGTCATTGGATCTGACAACACTACATATCGCATCGACGGTGGAGAACCCACTAGGACTTACAGAGGCAATAAGGAAATCAAAGGAAGAGATCGGAGGAGTGGTCACATCGAAGAGAGAGAGAGAGACCTAGATTTGGAAGGACGTGATTGAAGCTTTGCAAAGTTGGGGAGGCCAAAACGTGATAAACCAAAGCAAAGAGATCAAAGCTTTCAGATCGATCTCTCTCCCTCTCTCTCCGCGAGGCATTTCTTGAGTTCGACGAACTCGCTTGGCCGAGATGAATACGACAACCAGATCTGGGCCGAGACGAAGATGATGATGCAGCAACATCCAGGTGAGGAGGTATACACGTCTCTAAGCTGAGAAATGACCAGATCTGGAACTCTGCATCGCTCGAAGGTAACTAGCCTTAGAGACATGACCAGATCTGGAGAGGACAACAAACAGCAACGACAACAATGAAGACATTGTGATTGCCCCTCTCTCTCTCTCTCTCTTAAGTTGTTGTAAAAAGTTATAACCCTAAGGCCTTATAATTAGAGATACCATGATGATCATGGTAGAAAGGAGCTCCGACGACAACTAATTGGCAGAGAAGATTAGTGATTCAGTGGAGAAAGATGAATTAAGGCTGGGTCATATGGCAAGATCGGCAACAGTGCAATGGCTCAACTACGAAGATGAAGACGCAAAAAGTGGGGGAGGGGGGGAGAGAGAGGGGTCTAAGAAGAAAAGAGAGACTGATGTGAGAGACAGATAATATCAACGTGTAGGATGGATAGAAGATATGGAGGGATAGTTTAGTCATTTTATAAGAGCATGTCCTTTTAGACATTATTATTTAGCGCATGAATTTTTGGACAAAAGAAATCCAATTTTAGACTTTTGGTTCGAGTGCCCTATAGAATGCCACATAAGAGAAGAAAAAAATTTAGAATAAACTCTACTTTTAATACTATATATATATATATATGATTATGCAAACAGTATGTTCATATTATCCAACATTCATGTTCAGACAGCAGTAAAATCATAAACAAATAGGAAAATGTCCAACAAGCCATCATATCTTATGAACAAAAATCCATCACATCCCAACATCAGCTCAACTTTCTGCAGCACCTGAACAAAAAGAGGAGAGTTTGAGATATGATAATTATATGACACATATAATATAAAAAGTGAAAAAAGCCGACAATAAATAAATATACATCAAATGTCCGCCAAACAAAATGGATGGAGAAAGTCTAGAGATATATTAAAAACCACAGAAATTAACAACTAATAAGAATTCAAATTTTATGACAAGAATGAAACAAAAATTTGATTAACTTTCAGTTACATCAATTATATTTACAATCTTCCCCCCACCCTGGATGAGGATATAGTCCAAAGCACCACCATATAAGGCAAGCATTGATCTTCGAACAATTAAACAAACCAAGATATAATTGTGTCAACAAATCATAGCTATCATCTGATTACCAATCTAAAGTGATTTTATTCATCGAAGTTTTTTTCTTTAAAAAAAATGATATGAAAATTAAGCATATCTGCTTAAAAAAACAAAAAACAAAAAGAAGAAGAGGAGCATAAAAACATTACAGGTGGTCAAATTTTAGAGCCGCAGTGCACTTTTCCTGGAACAAAAAGAAAGACACCAAGCTTAGAAGAGGAGCCGAAAGCCCAGACATTTAAAGCAAAGAAATTATAGGGTGTGGGAAGTGATAATTTACTGACTACATGTACCTCAAAAAAAAGCTAATCTACCTACTACTAATCCTATTATGATATCTACATTGTCCTACGTGACTAGAATCCAAATTTTTCATAATCAAGTCATGAACCAAATTCTGGTTTTTAGTCTTAAATCAACATATCTCACGCAATAAAAGTTGGGGACAAATGGGTTACTATTGGCACATATACTCTAATTTCTGATATCAGCCATGGAAAAACATAAAAGAGTCTCTTTGTAAATGTTTCATTGGGACAACAATGAAGACATTACCATGAAAACAAATCTCGATACAAATTTGAATGTGCTCAGGAGGATTATGCACGAGATTAAAACAGTGAAGTGTGGCAAGCGTCATGAATCAACCAAGGAAAAATAGGTAGAAACACTCCTCGGAAAGGCATATGAACTTAATTTAGCTCCAGATGATCCTCATGGGCAGCACTTTGGCAGAACATGTTGGTGGTTGCTTGCTTCTCTTTGTGCCTAATTACACTGATCTCCAACTAACAAGCTACTTTTCCATTATCAAAGTCATGGAATCATGTAAATAACATGTTAGTGGATGGATATGTTAAAAAGTGTAGTTTAGGCGCAAGTGAAATAGCTGGCTGAATCATCATTGATCATGACCAGAAAAACAGATTAGAGCAATAATCAATTACTATGCCACAAATAAAAACAATGGAAGATCTACTAGCCCATAATTTCATTTGGTCCTCCGTCATGAATGGTGGATTTTTTATTTTTGGTATTACTTTTAGATGATATAAATGGAATTTCATATAAGAAAATCTGTAACAATTTTCAACAAATACAACTTTATATATACATATACAACAAAAAATACAAATTTGCAATGGCCATAATATGTTGTCTCAAAAAACTTTACTATTTGCAACAGTCTATGTAGCACGGACACGGACACGCGACACGCGACACGATACGGACACGATACGGACATGCAAAAATGCAAATTTTTAAAAAATAGGGGACACGACACGCTGGGGACACGTTTAATATATATATATATATATATTTTTTATATATTATATGTAAAATTAAAAAATATATACTATTTTTATTTATTTATTTTATTTATTATACGTAAAATTAAAAAAAATATACTAATTTTATTTATTTATTTTATTTATTATATGTAAAATTAAAAAATAAATATATTATTTGTATTTATTTATATTATTTATTTACAAAAGAAAGACGTAAAAAAGAAAAAAAGAATAAAAAGAATAAGTGGGGAGAGACAGACATGGTAATAAGAGGGAAGAGAAAATAGAAAAAAAAAAAAAAAAAGGACAGAGAGAGAGGGATCAGCAAAGACCAGAGCGAGAGAGAGAGTCAGAAAAGCAGAGACGAAAGGGAGGAGAAGAAAAGCAAAGACGAAAGGGAGGAAGACGAATAGAAGAAGAAGGAGAATATCACCTCAGCTTCTTCGATTGACAGGTTAGGCTTCTTTCTCCCTCAATCTCTTTCTCTCTTTCCCTCTTTCTCTGTCTCATCTCCTCCCTCGATCTCTCTCTCTCTCTCTCTCTGTCTCCTTCGATCTCTTTCTCTCTTTCTCTGTCTCCTCTGCAACAATTAGGGTTTCTCTCTTCCTTTGTCTCCATCGATCTCCTTCTCTCTTCCTCTGTCTCCTCTGCAACAGTTAGGGCTTCTTCAATCCACTCACGCGTGTCTAGAGAGTGTCCCGGCGCGTCCATGGCGTGTCCGACTGGAAAATTTCAAAAAAAAAGGGGGGATACATTAGAGAGAGTGTCGGACACGTGTCTACTGCGTGTCCGACGCGTATCCGTGTCCGACACTCGTACGTGAGGCCTAGGGACGTGTCGGTGCTTCATAGGCAACAGTAGAGCTACCATCGTAAATAATTCCTCTTTAAAGATGATTTGTGTCTGTGTTTTGTCATCAAGTCAACACAAATAGCCTCTTTTCTAGTAGTGATAGTGTTGCTGCTAGTACTGCTGTAGCTGCAAATTATTGAGGGTTCCATATTGTAGTATGGTGAGAAACCCTTCTTTATTAGACGGATCCATTTGAGAAGTTGATGCAATAAATGAGTTCTTTGAGCAGCTTTATGGGGTTACAATACCAAGGAACGGGGGTGGACTGGTTGAGGTGGAATCATGGCAACGGGATTTTCACAATGAGATCCTTCCATTATCTTATTATTGGAGAGGTAAGGAGGAGTTCATTTTCTTCAATGATTGTTTAAGATTTGGGAGTGTGCCAACTAAGGCGGTATTTTTTGATCGGATAAAATTTTTAGATTCCATTCTTACCAGTGATAATTTGAACAAGAGATAGGCTTTAGACTCTAATTGGTGTTGCGTATTCCGCAAAGCAAAAGAAATTATAGATCATTTGTTGATTCATAGCAGGGTGGCAATGGAGTTATTGAGCTTGTTTTTGAGCATTTTTAGGTCCAAAAGGTAATGTCAGCCTGAAGAGTGTTTTCTTTTTGGGTCCAACGGGGGGGAAGGGGAAGAGCAATAAGAAATCATATATGTCTTGAGTATCACGGGGTGTTCAAGAAGAGAAAAGACCAAATGCACGTGGGTGTTTGGGAAGTGACTATTTTTTAGGCTTCTTCTATAAAGCACAGGCACGGACACGCGACACGACACGAACATGACACCGACACGCAAATTTTCAAAAAATGGAGGACACGACACGCTAGGACACGTTCAATATATATATAATTAATTTTATTTATTATATGTCATAAAATTATAAAAAAATCATTAAAATGTAATAAAATATACAAAATAACACTATTAAAATTGGTTCCTATAATAAAATTAATAAGCATACATTATTAAAATTAATAAAACTAATCCAAAAAAAAATATTATATACTCAAATAATAGAGGCACAATTGAGAGAAAAAAGAAAATAGAAAAAAAAAAAAAAAAAGATAGAGAGAGGGATCAGTATACATAAAAGAAAAAATAACTCATTAACTCATTATATAAAATAAAAAAATAAAAGAAAAGAAATCAAACAGAGAGAGTGAGAAAAGGGTGCGAGAGAGAGAGAGAGAGAGAGAGACAGCAACTGAGAAGATCGAAGAACAGGAAGAACGAAGAAGAAGATCGACGAAGAAGAATGAAGAAGAGCAGTGTGCACATTAACGACGAGCGACGACAAGACACGAGTGACGACCGACGAGGAGCGACGATCAACGAGGAGCAGAGACAACCGACGAGCAACCAGGTCCTCCCTGTCTCTTCCTTTCTCTTATGTTCTCCCTTAGATTCTGTGCTAATCGAATTAGGGCAGATATTTCTGTTTTACTTATTTACAAATTGCCCCAAAAAAGTTTTGTAAATTGTGAAATTACCCTCCGAACGTGTCTTGAAAGTGTCTATAACGTGTCCGGAACGTGTCCGGATGTAAAAAAATTAAAAAAAAAAGGGGACACTCTCTGCTACGTGTCGGACACGCGGTCGGACACGTGTCCACCGCGTGTCCGACGCGTGTCCGACATTGGTACGAAGCCCTCGGAGAAGTGTCCGTGCTTCATAGGGCTTTTTGGCTATTTGACTATTTTAGTAGGCTATTTTAGTTTTTGTGTTTGGGAAGATGGGATGAATTTTTATTTGAGTTGTTGTATTGAAAAATGTGTTTGAAATGACTATGTAATGTAAAATGACCAAACTGCCATACAAAAAACAATAAAATACAAAAGGCAGTAATGCCACTGCCACCATCCAACCTTTGTTGACTTAGGTTCACAAATTTGTTTGTAATAAATGAATTCAGTTGGTGACATCACGCTGGACAGCAGCTTGGATATGAGCTACACAAAGGGAAAAATGTCTTTCTAGTTTCTACCAACATAGTGACATCCAGCTGGATAGAAGCTTGGTACCTCAGCTACAGTCAGGCTACATGGCTTTTTTCGTAAAAGAGGCTAAAATAGCCTGACCAACAGGTTGCCAAACACTGCCTTTTAAGGAAACTGAGTTGGGGTTGCAAAAGTTCCAAGACATGTCTGGCATAGCTTTCATTTTTGGTGTAAAGGGTCTTTGTGTGAATCACCTTTGAGCTCTTGCTGATTTTAGAGGAGAAAACATTCGTGTTGAGCTTTTTTATAAATTTTGATCATTGTAGAGTATTGCTTGAGCTTTATGTAATTACATACCTATTGTACAAAGGCTTAGAATCTTTATATATATATATAAGGAAATAAATAAAATGAAAGTAGTATAATGATGGTGGTGTTTGAGGTGGTAATTGTGATGATTGTGATGATGCAAAACTGCAGCAGCCAATTACAACTAGAAAATAAATATTTTCCCCAGGACTGCTCACCAATATACATAAGCAAGAATGGGAAAAAGAAGAGCAAACTCCTCCACGAAAAAAGATGAGACAGAAAAACACAACAATGTGAGGTATCAAAACAATATGACATCCAGAATACCAGATATCTACCACATGTATTTGCTGAAAAAGAAAAGTATACTTCAGTTCATGTTAGCACGAAAACAAATAAATCTTTCATGCTATTACCTGTATGTGGAGGCTTTGTGATATTACTGGCAGCATTCAACGGTGGAGAGCTGGCAACAAAATTCTGATGTTTGTTCTCCATCGTCAGCATCTTCAGAGATATTTTCCGCAGATAATCAGACTGCAGTTAGAAATCAAGAAAATAAAGCCAAAAAACCAACTGACCATTTCTATACAAATATAGAAGGTAAAATGCAGATCTTTCTTTTTCTTCTTCTTCTTCTTCTTCTTCTTCTTCATTTCTATACAAAACCAACAGACCATTTCTTCTTCATACAAATATAGAAGGCGAAGTCTAAATTTTACAAATTTACAAAGAAACAAATGAACAAATGCTACATATCATATACATAAAAAGAATCAAAAGATGCCCAAAATGATGGATATACCTGGCTTGTGGCAGCAGTGTAGATCTTCTCCTCAAACCTTACAGCAATCTTCCTGAGTTCAAGCAGTCCCTCTTCTCCAGTAAAGGGAAGATGCCTCTTCAAAGTGTCCATTCTGCCCACATGAAATGGTTCACATGCCCACATGAAATGGTTAACCGACCATGCAGTTATCGAATAAAAAAAATGAAGTAGCTTGATCCAATACATAGAATAAAAAGCATACATAGAATACAACAATTTAAAGTGTGGACAACATTCTCAAATTTAAAATACATAGAATAAATAATAAGAAATTAAAAGCTTGATCCAAGAAAAACATGTTATTATTTAGACCCTAATAATGCCTTCAAGCCTCAAACAAGAGACTTCATTCAATATTCCTCGAGCTCAGAAAAATTTAACAGTGTCTCAGGAATTGAACATTAATCTCTTTTAGACCATAATATATAGATAATATAATTCCATTAATTCACCAATGTAGGGCCATCAGTCATACTCTCCATTTACAAATTTTAGAATTATGAGTGAATCCACAGCCAATCTTTTAGTGGATCTCCGATTATCACAGGGCAGATCATAAAATGATATGAGAGTGATTATAGCAGCACCATACATTGTAGCCAGTTTCCACTCAAGTTCTGCATAGAGCAATATTCAAATTCAATAAAATCTAGAATTTGAAAGCAAGAAATTTGAACAACCCAACCATACAGAAGTTGGAGATGAGCAGACCAGGGCATTTGGGATCTGTTATTAATGTACATGTCCTTTCTTTTTTCAAACGGCAACAGCATATAATTCAAACAAATTAACAAATACACCAACATATATGTCCATATCCATATATAGGCATGAATTTGTTCACATATTTAAGAGTCATATAGTTTTTATTCACTAGAAAAGTGGAAAGACTAATATACAAAGATTACAAAGTGATTCTACGAGAAGGGTTCAGGGGGGATAAAGCAAGAAAGACAAAAGAGATTAGAGCCCTACAAACCAAGTGGCAGCAGGACAAAAAATATGAGCCTTGTTTGGTTTGTCTCTTGAGAGACAATTTTTGAGAAAAAATTTCAAAATTTTGTTGTTTGAAAATTTTTAAAAAAAAAAATTCCAAAATCACTTTTATTTCTACTACACATCAATCAATCATTTTTTCTCTCACACACATCTATTCAACTACAAAAACATAAATAAATCATCCCAAACTCCAAAACTATTTTCAAAACATACAACCAAAGAAATTTTCAAATTTTGTAAACTCTTTCTAGAAAATTATTTTTCAAAATTGTTTCACAAATACAAACCAAACATGGCCATAGTTGTTTAAAGATAAAATGTCAAAATAAGTGCAGCGGGATTACGATTCTAGGAATATAATGCTAGGATGGTTGCATGTGTTACAAGAATGGGAAATGAATTTCTTGGTAATTTAACAGGGAAGGAGTAATGTTCTCAATGGAAATCAGGTAGTGAAGTGGAAGTCAAAGCCGAAGTCGAAGTCGTAGTGAAAACACAAGGTTATATATATATATATATTCCCCCACTTTTTTGACAAGTAAAAAGGACCTGTTTACTGTTATGAAAGCTTCAAGAAAGTACAAATAAGGAGAATTTTAGAAGCCACAAATGTGTATTAAAAAAAAAAACAGAAAGATAGTAAGAGTCATTAATTTTAAAGCATATGAGATATGAAAATTCATATACCAAGCTAGATAAAAAGGATGGAGAAAAGAATGTGTAGACTTGCTAAGCCAAAGGAGAAGTGTATAAAAACAATGATATGTAGGTAAGGAAATGAAAGAGAGTTGGAGAAGCTGCTTGTTGGAGGAAAATCATTTGGAAACCTTAAGTTTATAACGACCATATAGAGACTGGAGATAACAAATTCCTTCATGAAATTAGGGTATGCAAAATAAGAATTGTATTGAGTAAGAAGCACATAGAAGCTTTTATGATCTGAAAATAATCTTATTGAGGCTAGGAAGTGTTTAGGGGATGAAAATTGTTGATCACAACAACTACAATAATGCACTAAGAAACACAGACACACTAACATAACCATTTTTTTAAAATGTAGAACACAATATATTTACATACCATATATATGAATATTTCATCCAAAGCTAAAATACTCTTGCATAGTTTTTAAATTGACTAAAGCTAGAAATACAAGTAGATAAAGTTTTAAGAATAACAAAAACCAAAGAGTGAACAATTTTCATACTAAACTCAATTATTCAGGGAGGAAAAAAATTGGAGATATCATTCATTGTTTTGAAAAAAAGGATGGTTAAGTAGAGTGTTATGCCTCAATAGTATTTAGTGAAGAATGTAAACCAACAAAGTAGAAAGAAAAATTTTATGATATAAGCTTTACAACATACCATATGGGACACAATGTCAAACAAGTAAGAAACATGTTAATAAAACTAGCTTGGGTGAAATGGGAATGTTGAGATGGATATATGATCAAACAAAGTGAAGGACGCACAATTCAGTCCTCATTGGATAGGGTTCGGGTTCGGAGGATTGATTGAGTACTTAACTAACCCTTTTGACATTATTTGCACAAATAGCAACCACTATTAGCCACAAAATGAAAGAAAAATGAATAAGATAGTTTGACCATAAGCAACAAAGACTAACTGTATTACAAAATGGTAACATTGTCAACATAAAAACTTGAAAGTAGTAATAAGGGGGAAAGACCAAAATTGGCAACAAAAATAGTAAAGAAGACTCAATGCAATGCTTCAACTCAGTATCCAAAAAAAAATCCCAGCATAAACACACTCACATCTCAATTATGAATTCCTTTATGTTGTGCTTGGATCTTGAGTTTGTGGAATAAAAAAAAAAAGGAAACTCGGAATATATATATATATATATATAAATGGTGAGTACAATATGCAACACATTATGTATTTTTGTAGTAAATGTTATGTAATTTTTTGATAGAGTTACGGCAATTTGTGATTCAAAAATAAAGTTACACATTTTGTGGCAACTTGATGTGTCATTGCCCAGAAATTGATGGAACTCTACCAGAAAAATACGTAACATTGACATAACTCTGCCACAAATTGATGTAACTCTACCAGAAAAAATACTTGACATTTATTACAAAAATACGTAACATATACCACAAAAATGCATGCATATGGTACACACCTTTTGAGGGATGTGTACCATAACATTACCATATACTTCATCCACTTTTTTCTTCCTTCATTTTTTGGGTTAATTACAAAAAAAAAAAAAAACAAAAACAAAAATAAAAACTACGGTTTCACCTTTGTAATAAAATAAACTCGGAATTTTTATTTTTTTAATTTATTTTTAATTTAAATCATTTGTCTATTTTTGTTAAGTAAACTCGCACAAAAATAGTATTTTAATTATTAAACACAATTTAGTTTACATAAAATGTTTTAAATAACATTTTCCGCTGAGTTTAATCACTAAAATATCACTTTTTTCCGTGAATTTTACTTAATAAAAATAGACAAATAATTTCAATTAAAAACAAATCAAAAAATTAGGATTTAAATTGACAAAAACTAAAAATTTAGAGTAACACTATTATTTGTAATTTCCCCCCTTTTTTTTCTTACAATTCCCAACACAAAATCACAATCCAACACAATCTTAAACTGTTATTTACAAAATTAAAAGTAGAAAAGGGGAAGAAAAGCTCACATCTTATTGACAATCCTTTGTCGAGAATCGGGTCGCAATTGGGTCCTCCAATCACCCGCGTCCATGGTGGGTTGAGAGCAGCCTTGAGCAGTCCTCCTCCTGCTGATGGTATCCATCACAATTACAAAACCAATTAATCAAACACACCCAGACCACACTCCTTAATTAAACACAATAACAAAAAGTAATTTCCAAAAAACCCTAGAAACTCGATAATCAAATTCGGATACCGAAACTCAGAACTACGGGCTGATCGGAAGCTGAAGACCATGTATATAGAGGTCGATCAACAAATTTTTGCTACATGAAAAGGACGAAGAGCTGTTAGATTGAATCGATTTTGCCGAGAGAGAGAGAGAGAGAGAGAGGGGGGGGCGAAGGAAGAAGAATTACCTTGACAGAGAAACCTAGAGAGGGAGAGAGACAGAGAAAGAGAGAGAGGGGTTTTGCTTGATATCGACGCAATTGGTAATTTTCACTTGTTTGGAATTTTATAGGGTGGCTGTGTGTGAAAAATTATGTGCTGCCCATTGCCCAACAAGTGTCACACACAGGAGTTTTTAGTTTTTATTTGGTGATCTTAGCATATTAGAGCACAGTAATGGAGTAGCTAAATGTTGTATGGAGTAGCTAAATATTGTGTTAGCGTCAGTTGCTAATTTTTAATTAGTTCAAAATACTATTTTGTGTTGTAATGGACTAGCTAAATGGTCTGTTAGTGTCAATTATTAGTTTTGTGTATTAACTGTGGTTAGCATTTTAGCCAGCGAATGAGAAAGAGAGGGGACGTAGGAAGTACCATGGGGTCATCCGGCCGGTCATCCCTCCGAATGTCTGGACGCCCGAACCAAATAAAAAAAAAAAATTGGAGGGAAGAAGAAGACCGGTAGGAAGTTATTTATATATACATATATATATAATATATTCGATCTATCAAAAGAGCTCTAAAGAAGAAGACATGTATGGAGTTATTTATATATATATAATATTCGATCCATCGTCATGGTTATATATATATATATTTATTTACTATTTATATGTATATACAGTTAATATATATCTTAACACACACCTTAGCACATCGATTTTACCACCACTCACTCTCTAAAATTAACAAACTCTTAACACACCTTAACATATTTTTGGGCTCCACTTTTATCACTTTTTGTCATATAACACACTTTAACAAACAATTTAGCTATCCCATTGTGAATGTTCTTATGGATTCGTTTGGCAAGTAAATTTGGACTAACATAATTATGAATAAAGCTTGGTAGTTTGAAAAAAATTAGTTTGAATGGTGCGATTATCCAAAACAATGTCATTTTGGATTTTTTTTTTTTTTTCCCTTCCTCTTTCCCTTTGTTTTCTCTATAGAACAGACAGAAGAATAAGAATAAAAGAAGGAGAAGAAGAAGAGAAGATAGAGAAGAGAAGAGAAGAAGGAGAAAATGAGAGAAAGATGAGGAAGAGAAAAAGAGAAAAGAACAAATATGTGTGTATACACAGAGGAGACAGTGATCGGCGCCAGTAGAGGAACAGAGGACAGAGATTGCCATAGACAAAAAGGCTGAAAGAGAGGCCGAAGCTAGATCTTGATTTTTGGGTTTGGTGTTTTTGATTCTGTAGATTGATTTTGATTTTGATTCTGTGGATTTGGATAGTGATTTTGGGATTATTTTGTTCAAAACTCAAACCCATTTTGTTCCCTCATTTTGTATCTACTTTATCGAAGCACAAAACAAAAAAATCAAGGCAAGGAAAGGAAACTATGTGGAATTCTGTTTGAGAGAGAGGGGGGGAAACTGTGTAGAAGGCAAGAAAGGAAAAGGAAAAAGGAAAAAAAATCGGGTCATTCGAGACTTGATTTTTCGAGCTACGTAACACGATTGAATAATTATGCCTCCGTTTGGGAAGTGGGTTGGCTTTTTGACTTTTTGGCTTTTTTGGCTATTTTAGCCTGGGCTAAAAAGCTTGGTTTGGGAAGGGCTTTTTGGCTTTTTGACTTTTTTTGTGAGAGAAGAGTGTAATGATTATGGGTTGGATGTGATTTTTGTTTGTTATGGCTAAAATAGCCTATTTTGTCTTTTGTGGCTAAAATAGCCAAAAAAACCCATAAACTTACTTCCCAAGGACAAAATAGATCATTTTAGCTAAATATGATAAAATGTCACATCTAACCTATAATTATTTTATTTTTTCTCTCACAAAAGTCAAAAAAATCAATCCCAAACGAAATTTTTTAACCCAAAACTAAAATAATTAAAAAACTAAAAAATAAAAAAGTTAACTCACATCCCAAACAAATTCTATGTGGTGCCCAACAAGTGTGTTACACAATTTGAGTTGTACCTAACAAGTGTATCACATACGTAGTGGCCAACAAGTGTGTCATGCAATTTGAGTTCTGCCCAACAAATGTGTCATGTATTGCTGGGGTGGTGGTGGAGTCGAAATGTGTCACCTTTCTACATAATTAAGTAGGGCTTAATTTTTGGGTGTGACTAACCGTTCGTTTTTTAAACGATAAAGTTGATTATGAGTTCGTTTAAGATGTGGGTTGACTTTTAGCTTTTTATTTTTTTTGATTATTTTAGTTTGTGGCTAAAAAGTCTCGTTTGTGATAGTTTTTTGACTTTTGTGAGAGAAAAAATGAAATAATTATGGGTTGAATGTAACATTTTAGCCCTGTTTGGTAGAGCTGTGGGAAAGTGCTTATAGCTTATGCCTAAACAGCTTATAGGTTATAATTATGAACATAAGCTGATTTCTGACTTATAAATTAAGCATCTTCTGCCCCACTCAAAGAATAAGCTGATTTCTGACTTCCAAAAACCTATAAGCTATAAGCTATAAGCTAAACCAAACACATCAAAATAGCTTAAATTAAGCTGAAAGCTGAAATAAGCTGCTTTTAAGTTCTGCCAAACAGGCACTTTGTCCTATTTAGCTAAAATAATCTATTTTGTTTTATATGGCTATTTTAGCCCCAAGGAGCATGCCAAACGAGCCCTATGTTGCATTTCTATTGTGACTTTACCTCTTGTGTTAGGTTGATACATTCATCTTTTACCTTAGTGTTAGCCCCTTCCTTTGAATTGGTGTAAGTCTGGTAAGGGTTACAATGATATCACCAATAAGTATCCTTTCTTACAAATTAAAAAAAGAAAAGAAAAAAAAGGAAGTGTGTCATACACTTTGATTTTTTTATTTTTTGGTATTTTATCAAAAATGAAAATATTTTTAAATGATACACTTAAAAATACAAATATTTGTGAAAAAAAAAATTTAAAAAATCATCAAATATAAAAATTCAGTATATTTTTCTATTATTGTATATTTATTGAATTTTTAAAATATTTTTCACAAATATTTTAGTTTTTAGGTGTATCTAAATTATGTGGCATTTAGAAAATAAAAAATTCGCTTAAAATATTTGAAAAAATACGTTAAAAAAATAAAGAATAAACTCAAATTTCAAAACATTAATTAAAACCAAACACAATAAAAAAATTAAAAAAACCCTAGAAACTCAATAATCAAATTCGGATGTTGAAACTCAGAATTGCTAGCTGATCGGAAGCTGAAGACCATGTATATAGAGGTCGATCAACAAATTTTTGCTACATGAAAAGGAAGAAGAGCTGTTAGATCGATTCCATTTTGCCACTGAGAGAGAGAGAGAGGGGGGGCAAAGAAAGACGAATTACCTTGATAGAGAAACCTAGAGAGAGAGAGAGAGAGGGGTTTTGCTGATATCGACGCAATTGGTAATTTTCACCACTAGTTTGAAATTTTATAGGGTGTGTGTGTTTGAAAAACAATCCCGCTATGTAGTTCGAATAACTTGTGGCTCGAATGGCTCGAGGTGCTAAAACAACGTCATTTTGGTACTTTTTTTTTTTTTCATTTTCTTTTCTTTTTCCCTCCTAACTTTTCTATATGTTTTCTCTCTGAAACAGAAAGAAAAATGAAAAGAGGAAAAAGAGAGAATGAGAGAATATGAAGGAAGAGAGAATAAATAGAGAAGATGGAGGGGGAACAGAAAAAGAGAGAAGAGAAATGAACAGGGAGAGAGAGAAAAAGAGAGAGACAGCCAGAACTCCTACCTACAGGCGTCGCCATCACTGTCGCAAACCCTTCCCCCACCAGCGCTGCCATCAACGTCGCCCATCGCAACCCTCCTTTGTGTGTATACACACATAGATCTTTGTATATATCTCTCTCTCTCTGTTTCCCCTTTCTTCTTTTCTTCTTCTCTCTTCTTTCATTTTCTCTCTGTTCCCTCTCTCTTTCTTATCTCGCCTCTCTATTTCAAAGAGAAAAGAGAAGGAAAAAAAGAGCATTCAGGCCACTTGAGCCTCCAAATTTTCAAGCTATAAAGCAATTTTCGTTTGAAAAATTATGTGTTGCTCATTGCCCAACAAGTGTCATACACTTTGAGTTTCTTATGTGGGATCTTGGCATATTATGGGTCCGTTTGAGAAGTAAATTTGGGCTAAAATAACTATATATAAAATGTCATATTCAATTCATAATCATTTCATTTTTTCTCTCACAAAAGTAAAAAAAAAAAAAAACCAAAAAAACCTATTCTAAACGAGATTTTTTAACCCCAAACTAAAATAGTTAAAAAATTAAAAAGTTCAAAAGTTAACCTATATCCCAAACCAACTCTATGTGGTGCCCAACAAGTGTGTCACACAATTTGAGTTTGTGCCTAACAAGTGTGTCACATATGTGGTGCCCAACAAGTGTGTCGCGCAATTTGACTTCTGCCCAACAAGTGTGTTATGTACCACAGGGGTGGCGGTGAAGTCGAAATGTGTCACCATTCTACATGATTGAATAGGGCTTATTGGGTGCGACTAACAGTTCGTTTTTTAAACGATAAAATTGATTATGTTGTATGTCAATTGTGACATTACTACTTGTGCTAGGTTGGTGCATTCCTCTTTTATCTGGTCCCTTTCTTTGGATTGGCATAAGTCTGGTAAGGGTTACAATGATATCACTAACAAGTACCCCTTATTTACAGATAAAAAGAAAAAAAATTGTGTCACACACTTCGAGTTTTTTATTTTTTTTGTTGTTTATCAAAAATGTTAATATTTTTAAATGATACACTTAAAATATAAATATTTATTATTGAAATTTAAAAATTTATCAAATATAAAAATTCAGTATTTTTCTATTCTTACATATTTATTGAAATTTTTAATATTTTTCATAAATATTTTAGTTTTTAGGTGTATCTAAATTATGTGGCATTTAGAAAATAAAGAATTTACTCAAAATATTTTAAAAAATTCACTAAAAAAAAAAAAAAAACTCAAATTTCAAAACATTAATTAAAACCAAACAAGGTAAATATATATATATTTTTTGGGGATTTTGAGAGGCAATATAACTTATTTAAGTGCATTTATTTGAGTTATATCATTTTTTTACATATTTTTTTGTAAAAATTTTAAAAAATATACTTATTTATAGATTATTTCATATATTATTAACTTATTAGCTTATTCCTACTGAAAAACTATTCAATACTCTTAGAATATCATGTGTTCATGCTCTAGGACTAATCATCATATGCCTCTTTATGTTTCTCAATTACTCAATACAAAATTATGAGTTCTACATTTTTCACCAATTATAACAACTTTAAGTATAACGTAATCGTGTTGCAAGAGCACTTAATAACTACTCATTTCTATCATATTACTTCATTACTTATTTACATGTCTTTTCGTTAAAACCTAACAAATAAGTTATACATATTGAGGTCTTGTTTAAGAATTGAATTTTTTAATGATTTTTTAAAACTTTTTGACTTTTTATGAGGTGACAAAAATGTTAATATTTTTTAAAATAACTTTATTTAACTGTATTAAAAAAAATAATGTATTACTGTGACGTTTAATTTTTTAAAATAATTTTAAATTTTTTTAATAACCTATTTAAAATTTTAATTTTTTAACTAAAATAACACTAAAATCAAACTGAACAACGAGACTTGAGTGATGAAAGAGTAAACAGTATCACTTTTTGTCTCACCTATGTTTTATTTTATAAACATTTCATACGTTGATAACACAATTATTTTTAAATTTATCCATATTATATGGAAAATAGTTAAAATGTAATTAGTTAATTTTTTTAATAAATCAATAATATGCAACAGTCCACATTACCAAGGATCAACTTAAAAGTGGTTAGTTTTTGCATAAAGTACATCGCTATATGTTGAGATTTAGGGTTGGTTTGGAATGTTCTAAAAAAGTGTACTTTTTTACTTATTGACTTATATGGGTTGGATTTGGGTTGGATTTGATGTGATGTACTAGAGAGGTGATGTGATTTAAATAAGATGGTGTGACTTAAATAGGATAGTGACTTTATTATTTAGTAGATGCCAAACTTGGCCTTAGTTTCTTATGTTTGGCATAAGTTTTTTTTTTTTTTTAGTCCAAAAAAAAAATTAATAAATTAATAAAACAAAATGTCACATTTAAATTATAATCATTTTATTTTTTCTCTTACAAAAATTAAAAAAGTTAAAAAGTCCATCCCAAACGAAACTTTTTAACCCTAAACAAAAATAGTCTAAAAACTAAAAAGTCAATTCACATCCTAAACAAAGATAGATTATGTTAATAAAATTACACTACATATTGAGGTTTGGTTTACTATAGATTATGTTAATAAAATTACACTACACCCCTTAAATTTATAATCACATTGCAAAATGTTCCATTTGTTAATCAATTAAGGTCAAACTCATAAAAAATTGTTGATGTAAGCAATTACTTATTGAAATACCAAATTTACTAATTATTGCATATGTTTTCCTCTCTCTTATAATTTTATTCTATCTCAATCAAAATTAGACAGATGAATATCTCAAAGATTATAAACCCTACAAGTGAAGAACATAAAGGCACCACCGGCCACTAGTCTCTTCCATCATTTCTTACTACGCCACCATGGTCATGGACCACTGCTCTCTTTCATCCACCGTGGCACATTTTGGCGGTGTTTGGAAAGGAGGTTTATTTGTTTTTTTGTTACTGTTTTTTTTCATTAAAAGACAAATTGATTACAGAATAATTAAAAAAACAAATCTAAACAAAATATCATATCAAACTCTATAATCAGTTTACTTTTTCTCTCACAAACATTACATCTAATTACAAAAAAACCTAACTATCTTTCCAAACACAAAATTTTTTTCTCCAATAATATCCTACAACTAAAAAAACCCACTTTCCAAACACTCACTTTGAAAAATAAGCTACAAGTAATTTTTTTTTTAATTTTTTTTATTCTTTTTTTAAAAAAAATATATAAAAAAAAACATAAAGAAATGATGTGACTTAAAAAAAAAAAAAATCAGAAATTAACTTTTAACCTAATTATCAAAATAAACCTATATTTTCTACTACGCAGCTGATCAATCATTGTTGCTAATTGGAGGACAATCAAAAATTGGTGCTTAATCATTTTCGTCACTTCGGGTTGTTAGTAGGTGATGCAAACAGGACTAGGGTTTGTCAGTGAGTTAATGGAGTCAACCGAAAGTGTTTAAAGCTTATTTTGGGAGGTTGGCTTTTAGTCATTTTTTTTGGTTTGTAATAAAAGTTAAAAGTTAATTTTTTTGAATTTTTTTTCATTTGGAAAGTTGGTTTTTAGTCAATAATGAAATTATAATTCTATTATATGGGTGAAGTTGTAATTATTTTAAACTAAATAGGGGTAGTTTGGTCATTTTATTATGATTTGACATTATAAACAAATATTAATAAAAAAAGTCAAAAGTCACTTTTTACCAACTTTTCAAATCATTTGCCTAAAAAAGTCAAAAACTTGATTAAAAACTAAAAAATTACTTTTTACTATCTTCTCAAAATAGGCCTAAATTAAAACAAACGTAAAATGTAATGATTTTTAGTTAATGGTGTAAAGTGAGAATTGATCCATAATTAAGGAGGCACAAAGTGTAATTTGTCCATAATTTTAAAAATAATGCAACGTTTTGTTTCATTTTATGACATCTTAGTGTGAAAGTGACAACTAAAGTCATAAGACATTTTTTATGAGTCTCTTCCAATCTTGGCTTTGTGAACAACAACATAAACTTTGTTGACGCAATCCCTTATCAGTGGGATTGGAAATCAATCGAATTGTTTGCAAGCTATTAACTCCGCTCTTTTGTTTTTTATTTTTGTTTTGTTTTATTTACTTATTTATTTATTATGTGTTTGAACTGAGTTTAATTCGTTAAATAAATAAATAAATGAATTTGGGCTTAAATTTTTGATTCGTTTAGTAAACGAACTAAGTTCAAATTTGATTAAACTCGATTAGTTCATTTTTATTTAAATTATAGAATAAATATAAATATTATGAATAATAGTATACATATATGATATATATTAAATATTATTTTTATTTAAATAATGTAAATAAAAAAATACTATCAAGCTTATAGCGGAATTCGAATTTGATTAATATTAACGAGTCGAATCAAACTCAAAAAAGGGCGCTGCTTGAGGGCCCGAATTTCGGGGCTCGAATGCCCCGAAAATTCCACTTTAGGTAAAAAAAAAAAAAAAAAAAGGAAAAAAGAAAGAAAAAAGAAAACAGTTTCTAAAAATGGAAATTAGGGGCATTAGGGGCAAATTTTTTAGGGCCACCAATCATTTTCCCTCAAAAAATATCAAACCGAACTCAAATTAAATAATGGAAAATGTCTCGTAGCTCAAATTTTGTGGCTCAAAAGTGGCTCAAATGGTCAAAACGACGTCATTTTGGCCATTTTTATGTTGTTCTGTACTCAAAACGACGTCGTTTTGGCCATTTGAACCACTTTTGAACCACAAAATTTGAGCTACGTAGCATTGTCGTTAAATAATTTAGCTCAATAAACAAACCAACAATCCTACAAACCCGGCTTGACTCAATTTATTTGTTTGTAACAAACATACTAATCAGACGAATGGGCTAATAATAGTCAGTGATTTTCATGAACCCAACCATCCCTTGGGGGCATGAGAGCTTTGATTGTCTATCTTTTTTTAAGAATTTGTACACCTTTTTATTATTATTTAGAATTGTTTTTTTGGCAAATTACGCTCATAATTTTTACACTTTATTTTTTGCATTAATTTTTTCTATATTATTTTAGTTTATATAATTTTAATGGTCATGTGACTGTATTTTAAGAGTACCCAATAGCTTCCCAAGTTTAATTACTTTAATTTAAATTTTTGTATCAATTTGATATTGCTAAGTTAAATAGAATAAAAGTAAATTTATCATTTTATCACTAAAAAGAACAACAAATGTATTGTGTGCGTCTTTCTTTTTATATTATTTTTATAAAAAAATAATTAAAAACTCTAATAGAAGTTATCAATTAGACCAAAATAATGGTTATGTTTGGTTTAATTATCATTATATATTTTCACAAATCTTTTTAAAAAATTAAAATTTAATTTGATGAAAAAAATTAAAAATGCTCATCATTTTCATATAATTTTATATTTTAGGAGGATAGAAATAATTTCTTAAAATACAAAAAAACAAAAACTTTTTGGTGTATATTGTTATTAAACTATTTTCTATTTTTTCAAAAAAAATTAGAAAACAATTTATGAAAAAAAAAAACAGTGCCAATATAAAGGAACAAAATATAGGACTACTAACGTAATTCATCTAAAAAAATTATTATTAATTATACATATATAGACAGTAAAATCTTGACAATTAAAGTTATTGAAGTAAGTTTTAAATATATTTTTAACAGCAATATTAATTTATAAAAATCACTTTAATTCAAAAAATAAAATTGTGTAGTTTTTAAAATTATTTAATAAAATTCACTTTTTGATGATTTAATTTTTTATTTTTTATAATGGTAAAATCATTAATGTCTATTATTTAAAATAAGTAATTTGTGTAACGACAATGCTACGTAACTCAAATTTTGTGGCTCAAAAGTGGCTCAAATGGCCAAAACGACGTCGTTTTGAGTACAGAACAACATAAATATTTGAGTCACAAAATTTGAGTTACGAGACATTTTTCTTTGTGTAATTATTACGAGAGACTGTTAAAATAAAAAATTATCAGTTGATTTTAAAGAATTACATTTCAGACCAATTATAAATTATCATATTTTTTTTATACTTTTCAATTACTTAACTTAAAAATAATAAATTTTTCCCTTCTGCCAAAATATCACGTAACGTAACGTTCTCTTTTAATCAACCAATAATTTGTCGCTAAAATAGTATATAAGCAGTGAAGACATTTTGACCGGTCGTTTGTCCGTACTCACCCCCCGACCCTTCAAGTCTGCAAAATAACAAGGAAGAAGAAAAGGACTTGGACTTCCGACTTCCTCACTTTACACACCACAAAAATATCCACAAACAGAGAGAGAAGTGATAAGATCTGGGGGAGTGAGAGAAGCTGAGAGATGATGGATAAAAGCTGTCATTCCTCTGGTGACTCTACTAGTAGCAGTAACACCACCACCACCAACTCCAACAACAACAATAACAGAGATCAATACATCAGACATCTCAACAAAATCTCTCACAGGATCTCTAAACCCACCAGGAGACCCACTTTTGATCACCAGCAGCAGCAGCAGCAGCAGCAGCAGGATGATGTTATTCAACAACCACCGCCACCGCCACCGCCGCAGCAGCAGACGCAGAATCTACCGCAGCAGCCGCCGGTGTACAACATCAAGAAGAGCGATTTCAGAGATGTGGTTCAGAAGCTCACTGGGTCTCCGTCTCACGAGCGTTTCTCTACTCCTCCCCCTATTCACCCACCCAAGCCTCCTAGCTCTCGTCTCCAGCGAATCCGCCCTCCCCCTCTCGCCCCAATTACCAATCGCCCCCCTCCCTTGCTAAACAACGCCGTCCCCCCACAACCACCACCACCAACTCAGAGCCAGCTGGCGCCTCTCTCGCCTCTTCCGCCGTTCCCGGCTGTGCACGCGGCGGCTGAATCGCCGATCTCCGCCTACATGCGCTTCCTTCAGAGCTCATTCGATTCCGATCCGAAGAGATTCCCTGGACTCTCGCCTCTAGCCCCCCTGGTTTCTCCCCGATGGAACAATCTCCCTCAGCCGCCGCCACAGCAGGAGCACGTTCTTCCGCCACCGACATCAGGTTCCATGGCTCAATCACCCTTTCCGATGCCCTTTTCGCCCCTGCCTTTCGGTTGCTTTCCTTCGCCGCGGTCTCCATATCATCTGATTTCGCCTTCGACGACCGGTCAATTAGGGTTTCAACCGTTTCCTCTGTCGCCAACTCTACCAGTTCCGAGCCCTAGGTGGAAAGATCTTTGAAATGGTGTAGAACTCCACACTCCAAGAGTTGGAAAGGAAAGTCTTTTTAGGGTTTGTAAGGGTTATACATATGTGTGTATATATATATATATACATGGTGGGGGTTTAAATTCAATGGCCAGTTGTTGGAGAAATTGATAGCTGACACCTGACCTGGTTAATTAGAGTGTTTGTACTGTAAATGGTTGTTGGTTGTTTTTACATTACAGCTAGAAATGTTTAGAAAAGGATCCTGGGTTTGTTCTTTCTTTTTTGTTTCTTGATTCAAATTTGGAGTAGACAGTAATTGGAATTCTTCTGTTTTGTTGGGATGCGGTAGTGAAATAGATATATAAACTTGTAGTAGTTCTCTTTATATATTTGCCTATTAATATAGACATACATGCCTAAAAGCTATTTGATAAATTAGCTACATTGCATTTTTGATTTCTTTGTACAAGTTTTGGATTTGTCTTGTCTTTATTAGCTTGTAAAACTTGGGGGTTTTGGATTTGGGTTCTTGAAGCATGTAGAAGAACCACTACAGACTGGTCGCTCATTACATTACAAGATAGATGTGCATCTCCGTGAAGCAAGTGGATGTGCTGCTCACATGTATTAGTGATTGTAGTTCTTGATGTGTGTATTACTATGTTAAATTACACATTGCAGGTGGATGCTATGAGAGAACAATGTGTTATATAGTTCGTGGAAACTTTTTGTTTTTAGTTATTCTTATCCAGTGCCTGTAGAAGACTTACGTGTGTAGTTGGGGTCGAGATGAAACTTGTTAAATTGGTTAAGCCTTTCATGAAAATGTGAAGATTTTAGTTCACAAAATTTGTCGGGGATCCAGTTTAGCCATTGATTATTTGTAAATTGTCGTTGTAGGTGGGACTGTTGTAATTTTGAAACGTTGAAAATGTGCCTTAGTTAGGTTTTGATGAAGTCAGAGTGCTCTAGCTGCAAGAAACTTGTATACTATGTGATTGTTTTAATTTTGAAATATTGAAAACATGCCTTAGTTAGGTTTTGATGAAGTCACAGAGTGCTTTAGCTGCAAGAAACTTGTATACTATATGATACTTTTTTCTGAAATTGCAATTCTAGTCTCCTGATATGGGAGCTTATGGACCTCACCATTCTGCAGCAAGGATTTATTATTGTCGATATCTTTGGCTATGTTATATTACTGGTATTACTTGAATCGGAGGAAAAAAAACCTTTCTTTTATTTTGAGATAGCTTTGTTGAGTATGAAATGTGTGCTATAGCTTTTTCTAAGGTGTGCATATGAATACTTGACTCTGTTTTATAGGTTGTTAGAGACTTTCCCTTCTTGCACTCCTATATGACATGCTTGCGCATAATTGGATCTAAACTGTGTGCAAGTGATAATAGGATTGTATATTACTTAACTAGGAGTCGAGTCTGATCTTTTCTTATTGAAGTTCTTGATTGATGGAAGTGTTCATTTACAAAGATTATCCAGCTTTTATTAACTCACGAATGCCATTTTTAAAACAATCAATTAGAAAGAAAAGCATTTTTGTCCTCTATGTTGTTTGTTAATGGAAAACTATATTTCTAGGAGAAATGGATGAGAAGTGTATGATTCAAGCCACTTCATGCATTTATCTATCATGTCTTTTTTATTTTTATTTTTATTTTTATGGTGGTGGGGGCAGATTGATTTTCGTATGTAACCAAACCCTCTAGTTTCTTTGAGGGCTTTTTACATGATATGGTGCATCATTCCTCCAGTGGGGTTAAAAGGTTGATGCTGTTGGCCTTGGCACTTTTTTTTGGGTTGGAGATAACTTTGCACGTATGCATCTACATCATCAAGCAGTTGGAATGGTCTAAATCCCTGGTGACTTCTCAATCTGAATCATAATCTTTAGTTTTTCGTTTAGTTTCTGGTCCAACTTGGAATCTATTGGATGACTTTGCCAAAGTTTCTTCCAGACAAACTGAGAGGTTTGATTTTAAACGCCAGTTGGCGTAGAGAATCTTTTTAAAGTATTTTATATGGATTCTGGTATTCTTTTTCTTTTTTCTTTTTTCTTTATTTTTTTATTTTCAGCTTTTTATATAAAAAAAAAATTACTAATCATTTTAAACATTGTTAACTAATATCCTTGGTTCATTTGTTTATAAGAAACTTGCATTAGATATATTATGTGTAAAAAAAAATAAATGTTGTGGTTGGTTGTGTTTGGGTTATTTTGGGAAGTAAGTTAAAAATTAATTTTTTGATATTTTTTTTTGGACAAAATATGTAAAAAAATAGAGTTAATGTGATTTAAAAGAGTATAAAAGTCAAAAAGTGATTTTTAATCAACTTCTCAAGCCTTAGTGTCAGTATTTTCTTTCTGAGTAATACTACAAATCTACCCTTATCAATCCAAAATCTTCATCTTATAATTCAGATTTATTTTACACATAGACCTAACATTATATAAATTTAATTTTCATCATACAATTCCCTACTATTCAGAAAATTCCAGATGATAAGTCCGCCCTGAGTTTTCCTTTGTTTCTTACACGTGGTTTATAGACAATCCATTGGCCACCGTGACTTTTTTTTCTCAG
Organism: Camellia sinensis; assembly: GCF_055761805.1. Lineage (NCBI taxonomy): Eukaryota > Viridiplantae > Streptophyta > Magnoliopsida > Ericales > Theaceae > Camellia > Camellia sinensis. The sequence continues at coordinate 186,176,310 of NC_138963.1, read as the reverse complement.
AGGTCACGCGTAGGAGTGGAATGTGTTGGAAATTCTTATTACTACCTCCCATGGGTGGTCCAGTTGTCAAGGCCTCCATAGCGACTTTGGGCAATCTTTTTTGATGATGTGCTCGGCCTTGATAGATGTGGTTCGCGATTGTTTGTGTCCAAGATTTACTCTAGTGCTGTGTTTAGTTGGGAGATTTGGGGAGGGATTTAGAAAGGAAAAAAGAAAATATGTGTGAAATTAGGTGAAATGTAGATATATTTTATTCACATTTCACCTAACTTTTCTCTTTCCCTTTCCAATTCCCTCCTCAAATCCCCCTACCAAACACAGCGTAGAGGGTTGGGTTCAAAGTATCCTGGTTTCTGGAAATGGAAAGCATGAAACTAATTCAAAAATGTCTAATGCTGTGTTTGGTTAGAGGATTTGGAGAGAGATTTGGAAAGGAAAAGGGAAAAGGTGTGTGAAATTATGTGAAATATAGGCATGATTTATTCACATTTCACCTACTTTTTCCATTTCCCTTTCCAAATCCCTCCTTAAATCCCTCAACCAAACACAGCATAAAAGCCTCTCAAATGCAGTAACTATACTAGGAATTTAAATTTGTCCACACATTTTGGGAGTATGTGAACATAGCATAAAATCTATTTAGTCTAAAATTGTAAACCCTATATTCAAGAAAATGTATTAACTTTACTTTTTGAATCAAACTTGTGTTTCATTCAAAATCAAACTCGGTATATTAGTTGTCATTGCTATAATATAATAACTTGGGCAAAAAGAAGAGTTCTAATGGCAGGTAAAGCAGTTAAATTTGGACATTGCTATGTCTTATATGACATAAGATTTGATTAATTGTTAAATGTTGATAAGAGCTTCCTTTTTCTTGATGGGTCCTTAAATCTTATTTATATTTAACTTTTTAACAAAATTATATTTTAATTATTGAGGTAAAGTTTCCAAATTTTAATATTTCGAGTACTTAATAGGTTAACATTTGGTTTTGAGTTTTGACATTTCATTTGACACATTCAATACCGTAAGCAGTTTATTAAAATGTTTTATGATTGATTTCCAGAGTCTGTAAAAATGCTAGAGGCCTTCTAATAGAAAAGGAGTTCGACTTGGGGGTCATAATTGGACTTTTCCAAATTTAATTTTTAGAATTTTTCAGAGGTCCCAATTTAGAAGTGTCTAAAAAGTGTCCCAATTTTTCAGTTTATTTTTCTGTTTTGTAACTCTCTCCAAACTCAAGTTGGTTTGTGTCTAACCTCCTTGAGTTTGAGGGGGGCTGTTAAACCCACTAAACCTAACCCACTCCACCAAACCTACCTCCACCACTCACTACTCACCTACTCCTCACCTACCACCACCTAACCTACATCTATATAATCAATCAATTGTAACAGAATCAAGAATCAATAAATCAATTCATCAATCAATAATACATCTATTTTAACATGGTATCAGAGCAAGGTTAAGAACTTAGTATTTTTTTTCGCTTCACCGGCGGGCGGCAACCTCGCCTTGGTCGCCCGCCGGACCTCAACCTAATCCGCTTATTGTTTTTACACATACCTTCACTTTCCTGCATCTTCCAGCTCATCAACAAAAATCACCACCGCCTACCACGGCTTCGCCGCCTCTCTCACTCCACACCACTCGAACCCCTGCGTTTCTCGGTCTCGACACCCAGATGGGTTTATGGGATGGTCCTCACACGGCGACCGAGGAGCCAATGTGGCTTTGGATGTACTTCAAATGCCTCAGGTCACATGTTCGAAGATTTAGGTCAACCTTCGTGGACCCCTAAGGAGTAGACACAGATGATCCCTTTGATTGTGATTCACAAGAGAGGGACCTGCTCGTAGTCTTGTGGGACGACCATGATAATTTATGCATGCGATGCCTTGATCTGTAGGACTTTTGAGTATCATCGGATGCTAACTCGCCCAAATCTGAGCCATTCCACTGCACATTCTCAAATTCAAGGTCATCATCATCCTCATTACCAGTAGGAGCTTCAATCACACTAAGGGCCTTCCTTTGTAGCTTTACCTCTATGCCATTTGTAAGAACCACGCCTCGGAGACCAACGAGCACCGACTTGGTCCGGTTGTTACCAGTCACAACGACCTTGGTGTGACGTGGTATGACGTGGCAGAACAGAGAGCTCTTCTTCGCTGCTATCTCCACAACTCTGCAACTGCGAAAATCCGCCATTGACGGAACTCTCCACAGCTCTCACTCTCTTTCCAGCAGGGTATCAGTTTTCATGAGCTTCCGCTGCGACCACGACTGTTTTTCTTCATCTTTCCCATCTCCATTTCTCGAGTGGTTTGTTCGATACTTGAGCCAGACGGATTCAAACGATATTCACTAGTTGATCCACTGTACTCTCCTTCGGGTTAGATCACACAGGGGGGGACATGGCACACACTGTCATTCTCTCTCTCTAATAATCAAACCCACACATTCTTTTTTTAATCAACCGACCAAACCCTCTTTACACTGTCACTCTCTCTCTCTCTCTAATAATCAAACCCACACATTCTTTTTTTAATCAACCGACCAAACCCTCTTTATCTTTTATCTATATATATCTATCTGTATAATTCTTTATGCATGTGCTCCTACCCCAGCTGGCAGACACCACTCAATACACTCCACTTTCTTTCTTTTATCTTATTTATTTATTTATTTTTTACATTAAAAAAAAATCAAAATCATTTTATTCATGTTGATGGCACAAAAACAAAACACCAAAATTCATGTTGATGGCACAAAAACAAAACACCAAAAAACAGCAGAAGAAGAAGAACTGCTACCACACTCATTTTATTCATGTTGGGGCTCACCCTGATCACCATTTTACAACCACACCAAAAAAAAAAAAAAAAACAAACACAACACCCACACCCACACCCACAGTGGGATTTTTCTTCTCTACTCTGCTGCAGGTCTCTTCTTCTTGCCTCCGTCCTGGACAGCCCTTGCCGGTGCTGCCTCCGTGTTTCCCACGCCGCCGAGCACGTTCACTCCCCCATACTCCTCCACTGCAGCATATGGCGGCCCTCCAAATCGGAACATCACGGTGGCCTTCCGCTTCAGCTCCTTGTTTTCTGCCCTTAGCACGCTTATCTCTGCTCGCGCATCCTTATACATGCGTTGGAGCAGAGCCAGCTGGGAGTTTAAATGCTGCACCTCATTTGTCCTACTCTGCAGCCGGTTCGACAAGTTTGTGACCGCCGTCATGCTTTCCACACATGCCTTCAGAGTATACTGATTGGCCTCCACATCCGACTGCACTGCCATTCTTTGCTCCACCGACCGCATCGGAAAGTTCAACGGAGCAAACTCCGGGGCGCTTGGTTGAGTTTCCAGTGCCACCGCACCAGTTCTCTCTCTCGTTGACTCGTTGAGGTCGGGAAAGAGGGTGAGCAGTCCACGGGAAGACGAGGACGAGGCCATTTTCTGGGCAACAGAGTGTTACAGAATATCTCTCGCAACAGAGTGTTACAGACTCTCTCTCTCAGCACAACGAAGAGTTTTTCAGACTCTCTCTCAGCACAACGAAGTTTTTTTTTTCAGAGGTTTTTCGCAGCTTTTCTCTGCCTCAGCCTCAGCATCAACCTTGGTTAAATAGCCAAGGCAGCCACGCGCATCGCGCGCCTCTTGCCACCAGCCGACAACCGGGCACGCAAGCCAAGGCGCCCACGTGCCTCGCCATCATATCCGGCACACCTTTTGATGAATTGGGCACGCCTTTTGATGGCACGCCTTTTGACAAAATTGGGCACACCTTTTGAGGGTGCAACTTTTTCAACGGTCCGACATGACCCTATAAACTGTCCCGACATTGATTCCGGTTAGCTCCTTTATGGGTCCGACAAGACTCTGTAAACTGTCCCGACATTGATTCCGGTTAGTTTCTACAAGGGTCCGACAAGACTCTATAAACTGTCCCGACATTGATTCCGGTTAGCTCCTTTATGGGTCCGACAAGACTCTGTAAACTGTCCCGACATTGATTCCGGTTAGTTTCTACAAGGGTCCAGCAAGACTCCGTAAACTGTCACAACAACTGTCACAGCATTGTCTGCTACAACGGTCCGACATGACCCCATAAACTGTCTTCTACAACGGTCCGACATGACCCCATAAACTGTCTTCTACATCGGTTTGACACCACCATACAGTGTCCTCTACAACGTTATGACACCACCATTCAGTGTCTTCACCAATGGTCTGACACGACCATACAGTGTCTCCTATCCTTTTTTATTTTTATGTATTTTCTTGTTTATTTTTATGTATTTTCTTGTTTTGTTCCTCTCTTCAAACTCAAGTTGGTTAGTTTCTATCCTCCTTGAGTTTGCGGGGGTTGTTAGAATTTACCATCACCTACCACACACTTACCATCACCTACCACACACTCACCTACTACACTCACCTACTCCTCACCTACCACCACCTAACCTACATCTATATAATCAATCAATTGTAACAGAATCAAGAATCAATAAATCAATCAATAATACATCTATTTTAACATATGTCTATGTTCTAAAAAAAATATATATGTAAAACATTTAAAAATTCATTGAAGACAGTTTTGAGTGATCTGTTTACCTGCAAGTGCATACTGTATTGTGCAGTTGTGAATGATCTGTTACCTGTAAGTGCACACCGCATAGAGCCCATTTGATCTTAATGCATTTTTTTAATTTTTTTTTGGCAAAAGGATGTTTTGAAGAAGGGTTTTAGTTAGATATTGTTTAATGCAATAGAAACATGACTTTCTATGTTACCAAATGATTTGTTTTATATATATAAGAAGAAAAAAAATCTTCTCGGCCAACTAAAAAGCCAACAGAACATTCCAGACTCGCATCCTGACAACACCAATTAAACTAAGGTCAAGTTTGACATAATTTAAATAATATAAAAAGTTAAAAATTCATTATCTTATTTAAGTCATATTATCTTATTTAAATCACATCACTTCTCTAATACATCACATCAAATCCAACCCAAATCCAACCCATATAAACTAATAAATCAAAAAGTATATTTTTTAAAACATCCCAAACCAACCCTAAATTTTGCCACATTTTTTTTTGTTGTTGCTTTTCCCCTCACAAATCCCTATCAAAATCCAAACACATCCTAAAGAAGCTGCCAACTTCACCTCGTCAATCCTATCCCAATTCTGTTCAAAAAAAAAACAAATAATAATAATAATAAATAATCCTATCCCAATTCAATGTACCATACAGACCTTCCTATTCAATCTTTAAGGAACCAATCACGTGTTGCCAACTGTTCGAAATAACTTTCTAATTATATTTAAGGATAAGTTACAAATGCACCCTGAGATTTGAAATTACATGCCACCTTTTGGGATTTTTAATTTTATAATAAATTGTTCATTTTATTAATAAATTATTAAGTCAATTAATAATTTTTAATGATATTAAAAATATGTTTCGATTAATAATTTATATAATTTTATTATTATATAAAAGAATAATTATGAATTTTATTTTTTTAGTTAGTTATATTAGATAAAAAAAATTTAACAAAAAGATATTTATAATTTTGCAAATTATAAGAGATAATTTGTACTTTAAACAAATTGTAAGGAATATAATTATAATTTACCTATATTTAAGTAGCAACTGCTCACAATAACTTAACAACAAATATAATAAGATTAAAATAAAAACTGTCTTTAACAAGAAGCAATATGTGATTTCTCTTGTGCATCTTGTTTTTATAGATAAGGTGACAGAGACAGGTTCCAAACACAGATGACAATAATGTCACACATTACACTAGGAATTCCTAGATAGATATGCCTGTCAAGCTCTCACCATAATGACAGAAACCAACTACAATAGGCTTTTTTTTTTAATTTTACTCGACCCCACGTAGCTCGAAATTTTTTTGGTACGAATTTAACTCGACACCAAAACAATGTCGTTTTGGTGTCTTTTTTTTTTTTTTTTTTTTTTCCTGTGTTGTTTGCAGAGAAGGAGAATGGAGAAGAAGAAGAAAAGGAAGAAGAAAAGGAAGGGAGAAGAAGAAGGGTGGAGAAGAAGATCGGGAGGAGGAGGAAGGAGGGAGGGGAGGGGGCCATAAAAATCGGGCTGGAGGAGGAGGCGGAGCTGCGCCGAGCTAGCTGCTGCGACGAACTGGACAGGAGGGGGTTGCGACTGCGACTGCGACGATCGGCGAGGCGGTGGTGCGACGATCGGCGAGGAGGTGAGGAGGTGGTGCTGCGACGACGGCGGCGAGGCGACTGCGACGGCGGTGGTGCTGCCTCCTCCTCTTTCTCTTTTCCTCTCTTCTTCCTCTCTTCTTCCTCTCTTCTCTCCCTTTTTCTCCTCTCCTCTTCCCTCTGTTTGTGTAGAGCTCCTTTGCTTGAAAAGGGAAACAAAATTTCGAGCCGTTTCGAGCCGTAGAGTTTCGAGCTCTGGATCATTTTCGAATTTTACTAGACACAGTTAATGGAAATAAGATAGCATGGCATGAGAATTTTGGAAAACTAGGGCCCATTTTCCTAATCAAAATTATCCCTTTTTCAAATCATAAATAGTAAGATTTGGTGAACTTAGTTTTGGCAAGTTAAAAGTCAATTTTTAATTTTTTTAACTAAAAATGTTAATTTTTTTACTCAAGTCATTATTTAAAAAGATAATTTTTTTCGCTCAAAAAATTAAAAATTAATTTTTTACCAACTTCTCAAAACATCATGTAGAAAAACATATGCAAACATGTAAAGATTAAAATGTAATGTAGATCCCTAGTCAGCCATTGCTCATATTAGGTTAATTATATTAACAGTTTTTATAATTTAGGACTCGTATTACTTTGGTATTTAATTTTTTAATTGTGACATATTTGATTTTGAATTTTAAATTTTATTTTAAATAAGGACAATTGAAAATACTATTGCTTAATTTCAAAGGTAAAATAATCAATTCAATAAAACATAAATTAATTCGAAAAAATAAATGTCAAAAAAATATTTTTAAAATTTTAAAAATATTTTCTACCCTCCAAAAATAAAATTATGTAAAAATGATAAATCTTTTAGTCATTTATTTATTTTTTTTACCAAATTAATTATGTGTTTGGATGATAATTATAGAATGGGTGGTTGTTAGGCTTTTAATATGTAATCGATATATTTAATATATGAAATATTTTTAGTTTTGAATTTTTTGATTTAATGGATTGGTTTAATAATGATATCAAAATTGTCGCAATATTTGACTTTTGGAAAAATAGAAACTAATTTAATGAAAATAAAACAACTACCCATTACATGATTATCATCCAAACACATAAAAAAAATTAATTTGATAAAATAAATAAATGTCTAAAAGATTTATTAATTTTACATAATTTTATCTTTAGTAGGTAGGAATAATTTTTAAAAATTTAAAAATATTTTTTTGACATTTATTTTTGTCAAAGTAGTTTATATTTTATCAAATTAACTACTTTACTCTTGAAATTTGAAATTGAGCAATGAAATCTTCAATCGTCTTATTTGGAACAAGATTCAAAATTCAAGGTCAAATGCGTCACAATTGAAAAGTTAGAGATCAAAGTGATACAAGATCCAACTATAAGGATCATTAGTGTAATTTGTCCAAAAAAAATGTATTGTCAATCTGAATTGTATCATCAGTTGGCGCTGTCTGTGGGAAAGACTTTGCTCCGCGCGCCAGTTATGCTCATTGTCTCCGGAGACCCTATCCCAACAAACTCTTCCTCCTACCCATCAAAGTGTATGGTCACGACTAGATCTATGGCTTCTCACAATAATGCTGCCAACCATCAGGCCAACCCCCCCAATCCAAACAACCCACCACAGTATTTTATCGAGCTTACCAACAGCATTAACCGCATGGTCGAGCAAAACCAAGCCCTGATAAATGCTTTACTCCAAAGAAACCTTCCGATGCCTCCTCCACCACCTCCAGATATTCCACCCAACCAAGAAAGAGCCCCGAGCCATACTGCTCTGTAACCCTATCCACCCAACTTGGAAGGTTTGCAACCTCCTCCCCCATATATAAATCTACCACCTCCACCCCCACACCCGTCGGTCGTGGCACCAACCCCTAAAGGGGAAGCCAGCAGCGTCCAGCCCCCATTGACTGACCGTGATGACAACATTCCCCTCTAGGACGCTGAATTCCGAGCAATGAAGCTCCAACTCTAAGGGGTCATGCAGAACATTCAGTATAAGCCCTCTACCACGGCAAACTCACCATTTGTTGCCTCTATCCGGGACAAACCTCTGCCCGCCAAGTTCAAGATGCCCACCATTGACTCTTTTGACGGTATGACGGACCCAGTCGACCATCTGGAGACCTACCGAACCCTCATGATCCTCCATGCCTTCCCTGACAAGATCGTGTGTCGGGCTTTCCCGTGACACTGAAGGGGTCAGCTCGACTATGGTTCAGCCAGTTACCAGCAGACTCTGTCTCCACTTTCCAACACCTCAGCGACTCATTCCTTAGCCATTTCATTGGAGCCTAGCGCCAACGCCGCTCGGCAACCCAACTCCTCAACATCCGTCAGACCGAGGGGGAGTTGCTGCGCAGTTTCGTTACTCGCTTCAACACCGAAGCCCTGCAAGTAGTGGAAAACGATGACAAGGTCATCCTCATGGCTTTCATGGCCGGGCTACGATCGTCCGATTTCCTCTTCTTCCTCTCCAAAAACCCCCCGACCTCTATGGCAGCCCTACTCTCCAAAACCCAGAAATATATGAATGCTGAAGATTCACTAGCTGTTCGGCAAGATCCAATAGCTAAAAACCCAACCCCCAGAGAAAAGAGAAAAGACTCAGAACCCAGAAACACCCAGTATAATAGCCAAACACCCCACTATACAGACCGATCTCCCCGCGCTGACTGGTCGGCACCAGCCCGACTGCCCGGTCGGTTCGAGCGATACACCCCCCTTAATTCTCCCATGGAACAAGTCCTCAACCAGATTCAACGGGACTACCCCCTCAAATGGCCCATACCTTCACGGACCCCTTCTAATCGGAAAGACCAGTCCAAATATTGTCGTTTCCACCAGGACCATGGCCATAACACTGATGACTGCATCAACCTCAAGGATCAGGTCGAGACCCAAATACGTCAAGGGCGTCTCAGCCGGTTCACGGACACCCGCCCTCAGCAGAGGCAAAGAACCGAGCCCCTCAGAAACAACCGCCGGTGTACCCCACCTCGGCAGCCAGCCCAACCTAACCAAGGCCATGATCACCCTCCACAACAGCCTCGGCCGCCAGGTAATCCCCCTCCGCCAGTTGGTGAAATCCGAGTCATTTTAGGTGGCCTTGCTTATGGGGGACCATCCCGCTCGGCTTAGAAGGCAGAACTCAGAAAGATAAAGCAAGGCTCAGACAAAGCAGTTGCCACGGTAGACCGACCCTTCAAACATCCCAAGCAGTGGACAGAGCCCATCAGCTTCACGAACGCCGACTGTACAGGCATCCGTTATCCTCATGATGACCCTCTCGTCATTTCTGCCCTCCTCTCCAACTATAAGGTCAGACGGGTTCTCATCGACAACGACAGTTCTTCAGACATCATATTCCTCAACTGCTTCCGCCAGCTCAAAATTGGGGAAGAAAGTCTGTCCCCCCTCTAAACCCCTTTGGTCGGTTTCACTGGCGACTGGGTGACCTCCATCGGCTCCATCGATCTCTCCATCACTATCGGCGAATACCCACGGCAGACTACCGGGTTGCTCACTTTCCTTGTAGTCGACTGTTCCTCTGTCTACAACATCATCCTTGGTCGCACTGCCCTCAACGCTTTCCAAGCTATCACTTCAACCTACCACCTCGCCATAAAGTTCCCTACCGACCTGGGCGTCGGGACAGTAAGGGGAGAGCAGATCGTAGCCAGGGAATGTTATGTCGCCTCACTCAAGGAAGTCAAGCTGAAGGAGGCCATGATCATTGAAGGACTTGACGTCCGAGATGAGGACGAGCTGGTCAGAGGAGAACCGGTGAAAGAGCTCGTTGAGATTCCCATCGATCCCACCAACCCAATGAAAACTGCCAAGATCGGCAGCTAACTATCCCCCTAAGCTAAGGCCGACCTCACTGCCCTTCTGACCGAGCACAATGATGTATTTGCCTGGACTCATTCAGACATGGCAGGCATCGACCCCTCTTTCATAACTCACCGCCTCAGTATTGAACCCCATTTCCGACCTTACCGCCAGAAGCAGTGCATCTTTCATCCAGAGCGCAATACTCTTATAGCCGCAGAGGTTGACAAGCTCCTTGAGGCCCAATTCATCAAAAACGTAGACTACCCTAAATGGTTGTCAAACGTGGTCCTAGTCCACAAGAACAATGGCAAATGGCGACTCTGTGTCGATTACTCTAACCTGAACCGAGCTTGCCCCAAAGACAGCTATCCTCTTCCCCGCATAGATCTGTTGGTCGACGCCACGGCCGGTCATCAAATGCTCAGCGTCATGGATGCTTTCTCTGGTTACAACCAAATCCTGATGCACCCGTCCGATCGAGAACATACATCCTTCATTACTGACCGAGGTATCTACCACTACCGTGTGATGCCATTCGGATTGAAGAACGCTAGGGCCACCTACCAACGATTGGTTAATGCTGTTTTTCATCACCAGATAGGTCAGAATATGGAAGTATATGTCGACGACATGCTAGTCAAGAGCAAACTCTCCACTGATCATCTGATCGACCTGCGAGAGACCTTCGCCACCCTACGCAAGTACCAAATGAAGCTCAACCCAGAGAAGTACGCCTTCAGCGTAGGATCTGGGAAGTTTTTGGGTTTTATGGTCAGTCAGCGGGCATTGAAGCTAACCCTGAAAAGATCAAGGCCTTGATCGAGATGCAGTCACCCAGAACAGTTAAGGAGGTTCAAAGACTCACTGGCCGAGTTGCAGCCCTCAATCGCTTCATTTCCCACGCAACGGATAAGTGCCTACCATTCTTCAAAGTTCTTCGGCAAACTTTTGAATAGACGGCTGAATCCAAAGAGGCTTTTCAACAGTTGAAGCAGTGCATGGCCAACCCCCCTCATTTCACAGGCAATTACGGGCGAGCCCCTCTTCCTCTATTTAGCCGTATCAAGCATCGCTGTCAGTGCAGCTCTTATTAGGAAAGACAGCTCTGTCCAACGACCGGTCTACTACATTAGTCGGGCGCTCAGGGAAGCGGAGCATAACTACCCACTGTTAGAAAAATTGTCTTTGGCCTTGGTCACCGCCTCCAGACGACTCCGTCCTTACTTCCAAGCCCACTCCATAGTGGTCCTCACTGACCACCCCTTGAAGAAGGTCATGCAGTAACCAAAACTTTCTGGCAGACTTATGTGGTCAGTGGAACTCAGCTAGTTTGACATCTTTTACCGGCCTCGAACAGCAATTAAGGGACAGGCTATCGCCGATTTTATCCTGGAATTCACTAATCCTACCCCAACCACTGCCTCTCCACCCCCACCAGCTCCCATCGAGCCAGAAGACCCTCATTCTTGGACTCTCAACGTCGACGGATCATCCCACAGGGAAAGTAGTGGGGCTGGCCTCATCCTCACCGCCCCTGAGGGTGGTTATTTCAAATGTGCTCTCCGTTTCTTGCTTGAGGCCAGTAACAATGAGACCGAATACGAGACATTGATAGCAGGTCTTTGCCTAGCTAGGGATATTGGTGTCAGCCACATCCGAGTGTTCAGCGACTCCCAGCTCATCGTCGGACAAATCATGAGAGAATTCGATGCCAAGGAGGACACAATGCGGGCTTACAAGGACATTGCACTTCCCCTTGTTCGCCTCTACAATACCTTCTACATCAAGCACATTCCTCGGGCGGAAAACTCTAAGGCAGATGAGATGGCTCAGTTGGCTTCCGCAGACTAGTCCGACCTCAGCCGTGGTGTCCGCCTCGAACACCTAACCCATCCCGCCATTTCCCCCGACCAGCACGAAATACAATTCCTCCAAAATGAACCCATCTCTTAGGCGTCGGACATCTTGCTATTTCTAATAACGGGAGAACTTCCAGACGACCAACAGCAAGCCGCCAAAGTCAGGGCCCGGTCGTCCAATTACATCCTCGTCAATGGCATTTTGTACAAATGTAGTTTCTCACGCCCCTATCTACGGTGCCTTAATCCGGCTTACGCAACCTATGTGATACAAGAAATTCATGAGGGTATCTGCGACAATCACTCAGGCGGCAGGTCCCTGGCCCACAAGATACTTCGCACTGGATATTTCTGGCCTACTCTCAACCAAGATGTGACTGACTTCGTGATCAAATGTGATAAGTGTTAGTGTTTTGCCAACATCCCCCATGCTCCTCCTACTGAATTGATCACACTTTGCAGCCCGTACCCGTTCGCCAAATGGGGGATCGACCTAGTTGGTCCTTTACCCACCGGCTGAGGCCAGACCAAATTTGCCATTGTTGCCATTGATTATTTCACTAAGTGGGTAGAGGCAAAACCCCTTGCCACCATTACCGAGCGGAAAACAACCAAGTTCATCTGACAGTCGATCGTTTGCAGGTTTGGCATCCCCCAAGCCATCGTCTCCGACAACGGCAAACAATTCGACAACGCCAAGTACAGGAAGTTCTGTGCAGACCTCCAGATTCAACCATGTTTCTCTTCCCCCGGTCATCCCCAAGCTAATGGCCAAGTTGAGGTCACTAACCGTTCTCTTCTGAAGATCGTCAAAACCAAGCTAGAAGCTACTAAGGGACTTTGGGCTGAAGAACTACCAAATGTACTCTGGGCTTACCGAACTACAGCTCGGACTCCCACTGGAGAAACCCATTTCCGCTTAACATACGGCGCTGAGGCGGTTATTCCGGTGGAAGTCAGTCTGCTTACTCCTAGGGTTTTACATCTGGATCTAGCACTAACGGAAGGGCTCCGTCGGGCAGACTTGGATCTAATTGAAGAACTCAGAGAGACCACTGCTGTCAGACTGGCCTCATACCAACAGAAGATGAGAACACACTACAACCGCAAAGTCCGACCAAGGGAGTTCGCTGTAGGGGACCTTGTCTTGAGAGAAGCAACTCTTGCCACCAAAAATCCGACTGAGGGTAAACTAGCAGCCAAATGGGAGGGACCTTATGTTGTGCAAGCCCGACCACGTCCGGGCATCTACCGACTTCAGGACATGGAAGGTCGAGACCTTCCCCACCCCTGGAACACTGAACACTTGAAGCGCTACTTTCAATAAATTCCTACTGTTGTATTGCTCAGTTGTTGTATTTTCTTTTTGATGTATAATGTAAACTTTGATCGACTGGACTACACTGTCCATGACAACAATTTTATATCTTAGCTATCTGTGTGTTGTCTCAATAACATTTTCATTGGCAGTATTTATTAACAGCCTCAGCCAGACTGAGCACCAGAAGCCTCAGCTAGACTGAGCACTAAAAGCCTCAGCCAGACTGAGCACAACAAGCCTCAGTCAGACTGAGCACAGCAAGCCTCAGCCAGACTGAACACCAGAAGCCTCAGCCAGACTCAGCACAACAAGCCTCAGCCAGACTCAGCACCAAAAAGCTTCAACCAGTCTGAGCACCACAAGCCTTAGCTAGATTGAGCACCAACAGCCTCGTCCAGAAGAGTGCCAAAAAGTCTCAGCCCGATTGAGCATGAAGCACTCGGCCAGACCAAACCTCAGCCAGCCTAAGCATAACAAGTCTCCGCCAAGACTGAACGCCACAATTTCAGGTTCAGACTGAGTTACTTACAACGTCAGTGAATCATAGCTTAGCCCCAACTGAGCACGCATGCAGGGCTCGGTCAAGGCCACCCATGCAAACTTCATGCTTGTGGAATTAGTAGACACACTTAGTCACAATTCCAGCTCCAAGTCTTTACACCACTCTTTGCTCAGTCAAATTCCAAAGACGTTCTTACACGTCTTCTTTACAAGTCAGGTTATTTTCTTCTCAATCAAACTCTTACAAGTCAGCCTCTTTCCTTACAAGCCAAGCCTCACTCCAAAAACCACTAACCTACTTGAGCAGCGTGGCAAACACCAACTTATAATTTTATTACATTTTAAATTTCACTCTGTATTGAGGAGTTCCTAACTTTACTCTGCATTGAGTTTTTATTACAACTTCAATTTCACTTTGCATTGAGGAGTTCCTAACTTTACTCTGCATTGAGTTTTTATTACAAGTTCAATTTCACTCTGCATTGAGGAGTTCCTAACTTTACTCTGCATTGAGTTTTTATTACAACTTCAATCCCACTCTGTCTTGAGGAATTCCTAAATTCAGTTTTTATTACAAGTCTAACTCTACTCTACACTTCACAATGATTCATACACAAGCTCCACACACAAGCCACCATTCTCATCCATTTCAGATGCACAAGCAAAAACAATCAAATGCAAAACACAACTGAAATTTTATTTATTAACAACTTTGTACATAAGTTCATTACAGCAATTCAAAAAAAAAAAAAAAACACAAACAAAACAAAACAAAACAAAAATAACCACACAATGTCTGTGCAAGGTCTTCTTCTTCTTCTTCAATTACTCATCTTCGCTGGACACAAGGTCTTCTTCTTCAATACCCTCATCCAGGGGGGTCTGGTCTGGGCCACATCGTCGTCATCAATTTTCACACTACTCAGGTCCAAGTCTGGGAACAGCTCCTCAGCTTTACTCTTGAACATCTTCCAACCACTGTCCCAGAACTCAGCCATTTCGTGTTTTTAAAAGTCTGACCTCCGAAAGCTCTCAATCACTTCCGACTCAGTCCTGCCCCCAGCGGTCGTCCTCGATGGGCTCGCCCCCCCAGACTCCTCCCTCGCCAAGCTGCTGGCGATGGCGGCATCAACTGCCATCTGAAATTCAGTAGACCCCTTGAACTGATCCACTGCTGCAATGCATAGATCGGGGTATGCCGCCCTTTCAGAGGCTGCTTTGGCCCTCTCTTTGTCCAGATCCTTTTGCAGGGTCGCCCTTTCAGAGGCCGCCTTAGCCCTCTCTTCCTCCAACTACTTCTGTAGGGTCGCCATTTCAGAGGCTGCCTTGGCCCTCTTTTCAGCCAACTCTCTCAGCACGCTCGCCCTCTCAGCAGATGCCTTGGTCCTCTCCTTCTCCAACTCCTTTTGTAGGTCGTCCCTCTCCTCCATTGCCTTCGTGTGCTCTCCCTCCAACTCCCTCTGCAGACCGTCAATCTTCACGTTTGCCGCATCCTTTTGTTTAACCAGCTCTTCATTACTGGTCATCGCCTCTTCATGCTGTTCGAGCGCGACCGCGCAGGCTTTTTGGGCCTTCTCCAGCTTCCTCTGCTTGCCAACCTGGTGGAACTCGAGCGACACAACCTGGCGGCGTTCGTTCTCCAGCTCCAACTTGACCGCTCGCAGCTCAGCATGGGCACTCTCCCAGTTTACACTCTCCTTCTTCAACCTTGCAAGTTGAGCCTTGGCCTCATCTGCCTTGAGTTTTGCAGCCCCCGCCTTTCTCAGCAGAGCCCCTACTAAGGTGGTTACCTCAATTTGAGCAGAGCATAACCCCCTCAGCAGCTCAGCCTCATTGAATTTGGCTGCTGAGCGCAAGGCTGCCTCTTCCACAATCCCCATAAGGCGGTCTGCCCCTGCCTTGGTTGGGCCTTCTTCTCCCTCTAGCTGCCCAGCCACTGCACGAGCGTGGTAGATCGCAGTAGTCAGACTGACTCCCCTTCTTTGGGGTGCAGGACCCCCCTGGGGCTGTTCTCTCATCCTTGGCTCAGGGCCAGTTGCCCCACCTTCTACTTGCACTTCGGAGGCGGCCCTCGTTTCCTCTATGGCGATCCCCACCACTGCTGGGACGACCTCCATCCCCTCCGACGCGATGTCCACCAATTCTGGGACGGCCACCCTTCCTAGGGTCTCCTCCACTCCCCCCCTCTCTGCCTCCTTGGCCACACTGGTCTCTTCTGCCCTTACTTCCCTCATTCTCTTCAAGGTAGGCTCTTCTTCACTTCTCCTCACTCTCCTCTTCTTCTTCATTACGCCCCCCACCTCCATCTCCTTCAAAGCTCTCTCCTTCAAGGGATCTGTTGGGGGCGGTCGTGGCACAAATTCACTTAATTCTTTTTTTCCCAAGGGTTTGAGGCGAGGTCGGATCCTCTCCCTCGCAACCGGCTTTGGCGGTCGATCTGCCTGCGACTCTTTGAATTTTTGGGCTTTGGCCAAGATGGTCTGGTCCTCCGCCTTTTGAGCCTTTCTTCTTGCTTCCAACTCCGTTCGGTCGAGGTCCCTACCACTCGGCTGTGTACCCAACCCTGCCTCAAACAAAGCCGACGGCTGAACGAGCTCGTCCCATCTGGCCCCTTCCTTTTCCCTCCATTCCTTTACCCTCTTCACCATCTTCTCTGCTGCTGCTACTCCCAGCTTTGGCTCCACAGACTTGGTGGACACTTTCCAAATGGTGCGCACTCCAACCCCTTCACTGGCAGACACATAGAACCACCGTGGTCTCCACTCCTTGATCGACGACGGCAGCCCCGCCACCAGCCCTTTCCCTGCTGCTGCCTGCAGAGTGACCCAAGTCTCTTACTGCCCTGAGGCCTTGTAACATGCGAAGAATTCGTCTGCTGTCATAGCCGCCCTTTCGTTCGCCTTCGGCCATGCACTTGCACAGGCCAGTAAGATCTTCCACGCATTGGGCATTAGTTGGCCCGGCGCTACCTCCAAACGGTTCAGGACATGTATCACCACTTGCGGTAGGGGTAGCCTCAGTCCTCCCTTCAATGCTTCCTCATAAAGGGCAAACTCTCCTGGCCTGGCGTCGAATGGCCTCTCCGTCGACATCGGCAACAATAACTCTATTTCAGCTAGCACCTAGTATTTTCGCGAATAGCCTCCAAATCCGCTGCAGTAACCGTTGATCTATCTGCTTTTGTATGCCAGTGATCTGGTTCTGCCTGGCTGATTGGCTTTGGAGCTGCTATCATGGTGGAACCATGGGATTGTACCATCGACTCCCCCACCCTCTCCATCCTATATTGCTGTGCTAACTCCACTG
This sequence comes from Camellia sinensis, assembly GCF_055761805.1. NCBI lineage: Eukaryota > Viridiplantae > Streptophyta > Magnoliopsida > Ericales > Theaceae > Camellia > Camellia sinensis. Next base: position 186,159,234 of record NC_138963.1, on the reverse strand, counting down.
CATCATCATCACCAAGTGGATCCACCCTAACATTCGCAGCTTCTTCTTAGGCTATTTCTATGGTATGTCTGCGAATCGCTTCGGATGCAGGTGCAAGGAAATTGAAAAAGTGTTGCAGAGGTGTATCGTGAGCAACAAAGGAATTCACACTTGGAATATTTTGATTTTTCGTAAACAAGTAGGTGAATCGAATAATGCCAAAAGTCCACAGTTTGCCCATATTCCAAGGATCCCAATTAATTTTCACCAGTTTGAAAACTTTTCAACACCCATAATAACCTATCGTTTCATTTCTGATCTAAAGCCTAATCTCTTTCCCCCCGTGTGATGTTGTCACGTGTACGACCACGATCCACTTGCTCCTCCCCTTACCCTGTTTTTTCCACTTCAAATCACCACGTGACACGCCGCCTCTCGAGCCCCACGCCCCTCCACTTCACCCTTCGCGGTCGACCCTCCTCGTGGTCGACCCTCCCACTTGGTCACCCTTTGAGGTCGGCCCTCATCGTGGTCGACCCTCCCACTCGGCCAACCTCCGCGGTCGGCCCTCCTCATGGTCGACCTTCCCACTCGGCCAACCTTTGCGGTCGACCCTCCTCATGGTCAGCCCTTCCACTCGGTCACCCTGCACGGTCGGATCACCTCCCGGTCGGTTCCCCCTCTCGGTCACCCCTGCCGGTCGACCTCCATCCTGCCAATCCCTAACACCCTCATCTTCTTCATTAGTATTCCCTTCGTTGGACTAAAGCTGCACTCGGGAATGGGGGACTACTGACGTGTATAAGCCCATGAAGGCCATGAATCACTATGAACAACCCAAGCCCATCACTTGGAGCCCAATACATAACCCAACTGGTGAGGTCCAGAAAAGATGGAATCCAACATGGCATAAAGAGCCAATGACATTCAGACACATGGCAGGTGAAGGGCGAGCCACATCAGCAGACAAAGATCTGCAAAGTTATTGCCACTGCACATCACCATTAATGCAGCCCATCACAACATTTATTACGACAACACCTCTCTGCCGGAACAGGAACCCCTTACCCTAAACAAGGTAAGTTACATCATAGACTTTCGGCGAGGAGGGCAGGTCGGAAGGGACAGCGAAATGATTACCAAAGGATATAAGCAAACGTTGAAGACAAGAAAAAAGGTTAAGCTTTTCTATCTCTAATTTCTCCCTTTGCACTCTACTTGTCTTCCTAACTTGCTCGTCGGAGGGTTCACTGGGGGACTACCCAGTTTCCTGTTGAATTTGTTTGCAGGTTATCCGGTGGGTTTGATCATTTGGACGTGGGCTTGAGGAGCTTGGATCAGTCTGATCCATTCACTCGAACAAACTATATCATCATAAATTATTAAACATATATTAACGCAAAACTTCTTGTGCATGGTGGTGAGTAAATGGTCAAGTTATGCAATTGCCTCAATATAAAGAGATCTGGGTATTTTTGTGTTGATTAGCTTTAAAGAATTTGAAAAACAAACAAACAAACAAATTACTGGAAACAAGCAATCAAGATCCATCACACAAGAAGAGGTGTTTATTAAAAGTGAGAGGTTGAAAACATAGAGGGTCTAAATTTATGTTACCTAGGACGGAATCGTTTTGGTATATAAAATGAAAGCGGAAATGAAAATGTGATACATTCTAGGTTTTAAAATGTGATACGATGGAAATAAATTTATATGTTACACTTATAGATTTAATATATTTGTAGAGTAATTTTTTTTTAACTATTAGGCATTTAATAATTTATTTTTTTGTTAATGTAGCAAATCATTTCTACAAAAATTATGACCCATTTTTTTTTAAGGTAAATTATAGAAATAGTCCCTATAGTTTATCCGTGTTTTCATTTTGGTCCTTGCATTTCTAATTTTTTTTAATTTTGTCCCTGCAGTTTGGTTTTTGACTTGAAATGGTCTAATAGTTAACGGCCATTAGCTTTTTGGACGGAAAGTCGACGCGTGCAAGGCACGCATGGGCCAATTTTGACTTTGTTAAATAATTTTGACTTTCTTGAGTGTTTTTGGGTCAATTTAATTTGTTTAATAGATGTTTTATTTAATTTAATTATTTAATTATTATTATTTTTTTAAATAAATTTATTTAAATACTTAATCAAAAAAATAACATATATTTTTATTGATATTTTATTTATTTAATTTTTAAAAATATATTTATTTAATTGTGCAAAAATAAAATAAAATAAAATTTTATTTAATCTAGCCATAATTTATAATTTATTATTTTTAATTAAATTAAATTTATAATTTATAATTTATATTTTTTTATTAATATCTAATTTTAAATTAACAACACTAAAAAAAATAATTTATAAATTATAAATTATAAATTTATTTGTCTTATTTATAAGGCCATAATTTATTATTCATTATTTTTAATTAAATTAAAATTAAAATTTATAATTTATATTTTTTATTATTAATATATATTTTTTATGAATCCCCGGACTATTTGGTTGAATTGGATGTGTATCCTGTATTTATTTTCTCATGAAATTTGATGTTTAGAAATGACTATTTTTAATGAATCTAATGTTTGGTTGACCGAACTGGATAAGGATGCATGTGCAAAAGACTATTTTATCATTTTTCAATTAATTACTAAGTAATAGCAATATTAAACATATCTTTAATATTTTAATTATTTTTAGCTAGATTAAATAAAAATTTATTTTATTTTATTTTTTACACAATTAAACAAATTTATTTTTAAAAATTAAATAAATAAAATATCAATAAAAATATATGTTATCTTTTTTAATTAAAATTTTAAATAAATTTATTTTAAAAAATAATAATAACTAAATAATGAAATTAAATAAAACAGAAAGTCAAAATTGTTCAAAGCAGTCAAAATTATTCAAGAAAGTCAAGAAAATCCCATGCGTGCGTTGCTTGCATGCGTAGGATTTCCCTACTTTGTTTCTATCCATCATTCTTATGAACTTTATTTTATTCATGGGAAAATTGGTAATTTTACATAAAAACATAAAAATTGAAAAAATTACCAAACATTGCACAAGTCTAAAAGTTAACAATGTATCAAATAAATTAGTTTTTTATAAGTTGATTTTGAGTCAATAAATTATGTTTAAGGTAAAATTCCAATAAAAACTACATTTTAACAAATAGACAGGTTACTTCATTACACCTCTATTTGGTTGAATTTTAAAAATTATATTTTGAAGAATATTAAAATTTTAAAAATTACTTTGGTAAAAAAATAAAAATATATATTATTTTCATCTGATTTTTTCAGGTGTTTGGTTTGTGTTTATAGAGTAGTTTTTGAGATAAAAAGGACGAAAATTTGTTTGGTTTATTTTTTTTCAGAAATGATTTTAGAAAATTGTTTTGGGGAGAGAGTTTAAAAAAAGTGATTGATTTGATGTGTATGAGAGAGAGTGATTTTGAAAAGTAGGTAACCAAACAAAATTTTGAGATTTTTTTTAGAAAAATTTGTTTGGTTTGATTACTCTTGAAAATTTGCTTGTAGAAAATTTTTCTCAAAATTTTTTCTGAAAAACAAACCAAGCAAGGCCTTTATTTTTAGGTAGGAAATAATTTTTAATATTTAAAAATAATAATTAAAAACTCAACCAAATTGTGCCATGTCAACGACATAATGCTTCAAACAGTGGGTTTAATTATTTTTAGCTAGATTAAATAAAAATTTATTTTATTTTATTTTTTACACAATTAAATAAATATATTTTTTTTTAAAATAAATAAAATATCAAAAAAAATATATGTTATTTTTTAATTAAATTTATTTTAAAAAATAATAATAATTAAATAATAAAATTAAATAAAACATCTATTAAACAAATTGAATTGATCAAAAAACACTCAAGAAAGTCAAAATTGCACAAGAAAGTCAAAATTGGCCCGGGCGTGCAAGGCACGCGTCGATTTTTCGTCCAAAAAGCTAACGGCCGTTAACTATTGGACTATTTAGAGCCAAAAACCAAACTGTAGGAGCAAAATTGAAACAATTAGAAATGTAGGGACCAAAATAAAAACATAGGTAAACTATAGGGACTATTTTTATAATTTACCCTTTATTTTTTGTCTTGTCAAAACTTAAACTCATCTTAGATTCTAATTCATATATTTAAATTTTTTTATTCTCTTAAAGTAACATTTAAGAAAATATATTGAGAAAAACTTTTAAAATCGTTTCAGATCACAAAATTTACTATTTTAAAATGAAAATATATCAGATTTCAGAACATACATATTAGTACGTAATTCAGTAAGGTATTAACGTTTCTGGTGACATAGGTCTAAAGACAATAAAAAGGAGATGAAAGAGATAGAAGAATCATATGGAAGAACCTTAAAAGCCTTCTTTCCAAACAAAAAAGGGGGCTAAAAACCAGAAGGAGATGTCTGATGCTAGTTAAATGGGCAATGAGGTCTGATGCATTGGTTTTTTTTCCCCAAGACATCATGGAAGGCAAAATAGTTGAACCATCTATTAAAAAAAAAGAATTTCATATTTACCCAATGCAAAGACAAAGCTTCAATCTCTTTAAGAGAATAAACCATTCCACATACAATTAAAACTAGAAGCACAAGAACATCAATATTCATCATTTTCAAGTTTTGGTATTGAAAGCAAGAACGCCTAAAAACTCAGAATGCCAGGAAATTAGAAACAAGCACCTTCTCCTAACAAAAACAACCAGGGAGAAGTGAGACCCTAATTCAAGGGTGCATGTCCCTCACTGCTTTTCATCATCGTGCTTGGGAGCTTCCTTAATCTCATCAGCCCCGTCATCCTGCATCAAAAACCAGAAATTGTTAAAAATAAAATTACATAAAACTGGAATATGCTTCATGAAAGATGTAACCGATTCTTTTTCACATCACCAGGGCAGCTGAGTAGCGAAACAAAGTATTCCACTTGCGAAAATAAGAGCTCATCATGCAAATGATGATTCAAAACATTATAAAAACAACCCCAACCAACAGGATGTTGCATGAAAGCAAAGAAATACCTGCATGTCTGAGGTCCATAGAGTGAGATTGTCCCGAAGAAGTTGCATAATCAATGTGCTATCCTTGTAAGATTCCTCTCCCAATGTATCCAACTCAGCAATTGCTTCATCAAAAGCCTGGTCAAGGCAGGAAAAAAAGAAACAAATCTGAGCCAAATAGTAAAATGAAATAACAAATAAGGATACTTGTCTTTTTGTGATAGGCGAGTAGATTTATGCAATGTCCAGATCAAACAGGTGTGCATCAATTTGGGAGATCGTTTTATGTTTGATATACAGTAGAACAATAATTAAAACTTAAAAAAATTCTCCTCAAAGTTCAACATCATCTTCCATCAATATGCCACCTCTCTCAGAAATCAGAGAAAAACAAGAGTGTCAAATTCAGAAAAGCTCACCTGTTTGGCAAGATTGCAAGCACGGTCAGGAGAGTTCAAAATCTCATAGTAAAATACAGAAAAGTTGAGAGCAAGTCCAAGCCGGATTGGGTGTGTTGGAGCAAGTTCTGAATTGGCAATATCCTGGAAACAAAATGACACAATAAAACGTTAAGAGAGCGAGAGAGAGAGAGAGAACCATGAATCAAAGTAGCAACCAACAAACCACTTACCACAAAAAGAAAAGACCAACATGATCCCATACTCTATTATTGTGGGTCAAAGCAAATTTCCCTACTAATGCTAGATGACTCCAGATTCTTTATTTTAATCTTTGCCATTTTTCCAATTCGACACAAAAGTCAATTCACAAATGATTATGACTACTCATTTTGAACCAAAACTTAATAAAAGATGCTGGAAAAATGAAAAATAATGCTAAAAATGATAAAAACAGAAAGTAATCACTCATGAAATTTGGACAGGAACGTTGAATTTCTATTGCTTCACTTGTTTCAACAAGAAATACACTTCCTGGAAGGACTTTGAGAATAAGCCCTGACGCTCAATGTAAAATACTAATTGCATAAAGTTCCCCTTTTTATTATTTCATCAGGCTTCTCATCTTGATCAATATTAGCTTTAAGCTGAGAAAAGTAACAAATTCTCTCTAAAGTGAGAGGCACAATTGAACAATGTATTCCCCGACAATACTTTGCCCCCAGTAAAAAGTAATTGAAGGGAGTTTTCCAAAAAAGAGAGTGCTGAACCAAATCATTGATGAAAACCACAAATAATCTATGAAACCTTTACAATCTTCTCCTACGAAATTCAACAAAGATCTTCAATTTGTCCTAAATGTTGCCTCAGGAACATGTACAACTCTTCCAAAGCCTGGGCCTCAACTTACATCAATGGTTAATCAATCAGATAATTAGGAGAACTATCACGTATGCTCATGATTTGCGGAAAAATATTTCCTTTTTAACTTAAGCATTTTTCTCAGCAAATTAAAAAAGCAAATTGCCTGGATACACTTTCAGTTCAATGTGGATATAACATTATTTTCTTTGGGAAACATCAATGGGCGCAAAGATACAAGTCATTGTAAGGGATCAATCGAAACCCTAACCCTGACTAATTTGCATTCCAATTATAGCTTACAAAAAAAATAAAAAAACAACAACAACAACCAAAATAGACAAATCTACTACGACATTTAAAAGTGAACACCAAATTTAGACCAAAAATTTCCCAAAATGTCTTGCAATTTTGCATAATATGAAATACTTAAAGACATAAACACATGTAGATAGATAAAGATAGAGAGTGAGAAAGAAACCTGAGCCGCTTTGTAGGCAGTGAGGGTGCTTTCGGCGGCTTCCTTGCGCTCGGCACCGGTCTTGAACTCAGCGAGGTAGCGGTGGTAATCGCCCTTCATTTTCAGGTAAAACACTTTGGAGTCTCCAGAGGAAGCCGCAGGGATGAGCCTGGAGTCGAGGAGCTTGAGAATGCCGTCGCAGATCGACGAGAGCTCCGACTCGATCTTAGATCTGTAATCCCTGATAGTGGAGACGTGGTCCTCGTTGCCGCGGCTCTCCTCTTTCTGCTCGATCGAGGAGATGATTCGCCAGGAAGCCCTACGAGCGCCGATGACGTTCTTGTAGGCAACGGAGAGGAGGTTGCGCTCCTCCACGGTGAGCTCCTCCGACTCCGCCGCCGCCGAGACCTTCTCCATGAACTCCACCATCTCTTCGTACCGCTCGGCCTGCTCGGCCAGCTTCGCCATGTACACGTTCTCCTCGCGTGCCGATGCTGCCACCGCCATGGTTGGATCGGATCTCTCTCTCTCTCTCCCTTCCTCTGTGAGATGTCTCGGAGATCTGCGGTTTTGAAATTTGAACAGGAAAATAGAGTTTAGAGAGAGAGACGCGGAGAGAGAGACGCGGACTTTGTTTTAGGCCTATTTCGAGTTTGCCTTTTTTGGGCAAGCTATGATATCGCTGGCGGTTGGCACTGGCAGTGATTGATTTGAAATAGGGATTAGATTGTTTCAGTCAGTCCCGTTGAAGAGGTTATGTTTACATCTTGTTTTAATAATTTAAATTATTTGTATTTTAAATTTTATTGAGTGTATTATTTTTATAAAAAATTAAATTGATTAGATACTAATAAAAATTGTATGTTTGAATTAATTTTGTATTTATTATTTATTTTTATGCTGTTTATTTTTTTATATAAAATTGATCCAAAAACATAATTATTATTATCCGATCGACTTAATTTTTTTATAAAAATAATATACTCGATGAATTCTAGAATGTAAATGGTTTAAATCATTAAAACGGCCCCAATACGATCTCTTTAGTTTGATGGAGGATTGAAAATAAGCCATATCCTTTGAAATAATGAGTTCGTTTGAAAAGTTGACTATTTTAATTAGCTTTTTAATTTTTTTTTTGACTATTTTAACTTTCTAAAACTAATTTCACTCTTATATTCTAATACTATGGGTTGTTTTGGGAAGTTGGTAAAAAGTTGACTTTTGACTTTTTACCAAGCTTTTTGGCTTTTTTGAAAGTGATTTAGGAAGTTGGTAAAAAGCTGACTTTTTGCTTTTTAGTTTAATATTTATTTATGGTGTCAAATCAAATTAAAATGACCAAAATACCCTTACCCAACATAAGAGAGTTATTTTTTTATTTATTTTTCATAGGCCCTAATTTGTAATTTTAGAGCTGCGTTTTTAGCACTTGCCAAATGGCTTTTTTGGCGTTTTTGGCAGCCACGTTTTTGGACATTTTGTCCAAAAACGTGGCTTTTTACCATGTTTCCAAAATGGCACTATGTTTGGTTTAAGTTTTTAAGTCATGATTTCAAGTCAATTTCAAAACATATCTTTAAAATATGTTTGATAAATCAGACAGTTTTTAAATTTTTGGTCTACCCAATCGTCACTTGTTATTTGGAAAAAAAAAAAATTGTATTTGTTTTTTATATTTTTTAAATATAGAAATTATTTTCTTAGACCAAAATGACAAATTATTTTTTTGAATTGAATTTTAAAAAAAGTTTAGTTATGAGTTTTGAATAGAATTTTCAATAAAGTTTTATGTTATGTATTTAGTTATGAGTTATAAGTTTTTCAATTAAATTTTGAAAACTCTTTTCAAAACTCATAACCAAGCCATTTTTCTCATTTTATACGTCACATCAAAAATTCAAAACTCATAACCAAATAAATTTTCTCTTTTCAAATCATAATTCCAAAATTCACAAACTCAAAATATAACTCTATTATCAAATTATAATTCTAAAACTCTACTAAATCCAACCTATGTTTGGAATATAGTTGACTTTTTTTTATAACTGATTTGATGGTTGTGAAAAAAAATAGTGAAATAATTATGATTTAAATATGATATTTTATATTATTGATTATTTTAATATTTTTGATCTTTATTAGTTATTTTAGTCCAAAACCTTCGGGACCACCTCTTCTCTAGCTATGTCTTGTTCGGTCATGTCTTGCACTTTCCAACAGATGAAGACACATGACAATTAGGGATCTAAAGGCGAAGGAGAGGTCACGTTTTGTACATGTCGGATGATCATTCAGACGATCGATGTAACACTTATTTACTGCAGTTGTTACCCTTATTAATCGTGACTATCACCTTATTTACCGCAATTGTCACTATTGTCAACTACGACTGCCCCTTTATTGTTGAATGACTGACCAAATGACGAATAAAAGAGTGCAGGACAATAGATAGAAATAGTACTGCAGATGAGGCGGATACAAAACTTACTTCCTAAATAGGGCCAATAAATTTGAGCCTTTGAGCCGTTGGATTTTAGTAGACAGATAGGAGGCTATAGGCCAAAAAATGAAATTTGGGTAATAGAATCAAATTAAGGTCGAAGACATTTGGGCTGAAGATTTTTAGCCCATTTTTAATATGCTTAACTATTTTGTGTAGAGAACAGCCCAAAGTTGATAAATTTATTTATTTTTTCAAGTCTTAGAAAGTAAACCTAAGTTCAATCTATAACTGACGTGATGATATCTTACGTGTCGTGCCTTTTTAATTGTATAAGAATATGTGATTAGTTTATAGATTAGTTTGGGAATCCAAAAAATAGAGACCAAAATTTATTCCAAATGTAAATGAATGTTAGAGACTGAATGAGTATATAATAAGGTTCATATATAAAATAAATCTTAATCACATGTTCAAAATTCTGGACATAAATTTCTGAATTTGTAACATGACTCTTAGATTATTTCATCTATGTACTAAACAAAATGATTATATCAAACTTTTTGAATTTACTCATGTTGAATAAATTTAGGTGAATCACTTTGCGAAAGGCATTACTTAACCGGTCACACTACAAGTGCACACTATGTTACAATCAAGGAACTTTCTACTATTTCTATTTTACTATTAAGCAACAAAAACAGAACAAGGAAATGACAAGTTTAGGCAACGAAAATAGAGAGAATTTACATTGTTGTATTATGTTAGCTTGAAAATCAATTTATAGAATACAACTCCATAAACAAACAAAACTAAAAAGTCTAGTCTAAATTTAATACATACCTAATTGGTTAGTCTATCAAATACATATGTCCAAATTTGCAAAGTTTTTTCAAAAGTCTATACTTAAAAAGTTTACTAGCCTAGACTTAGGCTTGACAATTATACATGACACCAAGGCATATATTTATGGAGGTTCTGACAAACTCCAATTATATACAAATATATATGACTGTCTACCCTTCTTGATTTTCTAAGGGATAGACTGAAACAGATAAGATTTGCTGATCTTTTTTGTTTTGTAGCGTTGGCTGAAAGGATTTGTCTGACCATTTTTCGCTTGATAATGCAAGTTGCTCAACCTGTCCTGGATAAGGTTGGAGTCGATCATGAGACAATTGCATATGACAGTGGGGTCTACTATGCTTCCATCATGTTGACGAGATTGCAATACTCTTCATCAGTCTCTGATGAAAGGGAATCAGGATCCTGGCTGTATCGCTCATTCTGAAATTGTTCTACATCATTTGCGGTCATTGCTAGTTCTAACGGAAAATCCAAATTATTTCTCTTTTTGAGATTTAATAACATGTCAAGAGTCTCATTAATTTGTATAGGAGACCTTTGATATGTTATGGGAAAATGAGTTACAAATAGTATTTTACCATTTGTGACGATGAATATTAGAAGCTCCCTGTGAAACAGTTATTAGACTGTCTATCCAATATTCTGTCAAATGAAGTTTTTGAATAGTTTCTAATTGCTCCCTCCTGCGATCTTCATCCAAATAATCATCTTTAAATTAAAAATCTTTAGTTTCTTTGAGATATTAAATTTGGTATGGTTGGAAAAAATGTTCTCGTTCTCGCCAACCAATTATGCTAGAGATCAAAAAAGTAAAATATTTACTCCATCGGAAGTCTTTTACTACCCATGAGAGCATTGCTTTTATGATCATCGGATATTCTATTCGTTGGATTGGATCTAAAATTTGGAAAATAACTTGATTAGTTATTCTCCAATTTATATCTTCAAAATATCACATGTCATGATTTGCTATGATGGTTATTTTGAGAATTCCATCTTTAAAATTTAGTTTATAATAGGATCGTTCTAAGATTTGTCTAATCTTATCACGATAATCCTCAACTCGATTTTTGATTAACAAGAAAATTTCTTTTGGAAGCAAAGTTCTTACTTTTTTAAAAAGACAAATTCTTTTTATTTGTTCAAAAACTGAATTAGAAAACTCATCTGATGTGAGGTTTGATAGTTGAAGAAAATTGTTTATTTTTTCGAAATTAAAATCTTCATTCCAATTCATTTGTTTAAGGATATTGAAACAAAGGTTTTGTAAATCTTTTAACTTAGCTGTTTGCTCAGCTAATTTGTTGGCCAGAACTCCCATGTGTTTTCGAAATCTCACTTTGTTATCTATAATGTGAGTTTTCCAAACTCCATTGAGTTTTGTATAAATTTCTATGGATATACCGGGGTTGAAAAAATCTTTTATTTCAGATTCATCTAGTTTAGATGTCTGAATATTAGGTGGAACTGGGTTAGTTCTCATTTGACAAAAATTATTTTGATAAACAGGTATAGTTGGTGCATTGTAAAAAACTTTTTTAGCTTTGGTTATGCTATTATAGGATTTAAAACTTGCTCCTGGAAATCCACAAGCTTGCTTATTGCACTCATTCCATTCTATGTAAATTCCAGGTTGTCTTCCTGCAAACACAACATAAACTTTTTCTTGTCTAGGGATTGCTTTTTTAGTAGTTGTCACCCAATCTCCTTGAGCGGGTTGTTTACCTTTGTCCATTTTTTCCTTTTGATCTAAAGGTCTTTTGCAAAAATTAAAATTACTTGTTTAGTAATTTAATTTTCTGAAACAATTCCTACTAAGAAAATCTGCAAGAAAATTGTTAATACCTTTAAGGTGTTCTACCTCAAAAGTATATTTAGAAATTTTATTATATCAGGCTAATCTTCTTCTTTGCTCAATAGGTTTTTTTATTGGTCAAGAAATCTCTTACTGTCTTATTATCAGTGCGTACGATAAAATTTTCTAAGACTAAATAAATGTGAAAACTTTTTATTGCCAATTTTATTGCAAGTAATTATTTTTCAAAAATAATATATTTATGTTCATTTGGCTTAAATATTCCAGGATTATATCTACAAATTAATTATTCTTTTTGTAATTTTATGAGTATTGATTTTTTTTTAGTCTAATCTCATTTTTTGATAAAGGTATCTCTTTATCATGCCATAATTTACTTGTTATTGCTATAAGAACACATCCCCAGCATGCTTTTGAGACATCTGTTTCTAAAATTAATTTATCACCTGTTTTAGGAAGATAAACATCTGGTAAAGTTTTAACATTTTCTTTAATTTGTTTAATTAAAGCAACATCTTCTGTTGTCCATTCAAAAATAATATTTTTTCTTCATTTGGTTAACCAAGGAATTTCTATTTTTGAAAGATTTTGATAAAATTTTGTCCATAATTTAGAATACCTAATAAACTCTGTAATTGTGTTATACTTTCAAGAGTATCAGGAAAATCTCGTACTTTGGACAAAACATGTTCTTATAATTTTAAACATTTCTAGTCTAAAATTATTCCCAAAAATTCAATCGATTCTTTTTCTAGTTCAATCTTTTTTGGAGATAACATAATTCTATGTTTTTGAAATTTTTCACAAAGTAATTTTGAGGGGTGTTTCGGGAACTTTTGAAAAAAGCTAGTTTTTTTGCTTTTTAGCTTTTTTACACACAAAAAAGCCAACTTTTTTAACACAAAAAGTCAAAAGTCACAAAAAAATCAAAAAAGTCAGCTTTTTACCAACTTACTAAAACACTACTAAATGTTTCTTATGTTCCTCCCGGGTTTTAGAGAAGATAAGTATATCATCAGTATAAATTACACAACAATCTTTAAGATCTTTAAAAATTGTATCCATCCAACGTTGAAATACCTGTGGTGCTATATTTAACCCAAAATGCATAACATTTCAGTGGTAATGTCCTCTAGATGTACTGAAAGCTGTCATTTTTTTTTATTCTTTAGTCAATTGAATTTTTCAAAATCCACTCTTACAATCGAATTTGCTAAAGATTTTTGATCCTTAGGTTAAGTTAATCAAAACATCTTTTCTTAGAATAAAATATCCATCAAATTCTAAATTTTCATTTAGCTGTTTATAGTTGACTACCATTCGGGCTTTTCCTGTTTTAATTTCAGCATGATTTCTTACCATAAAAGTTAGACTAGAGTGAGGGCTTCTAGTTTCTTTAATTAACTTTTTGTCTAAAAGGTCCTGAAGTTGAATATCACATTTATCTATATTTTGTCTAGTATAGATCATTGGTCTTACTCTAATGATAACATTATGGTCTTTCAATTTTAAATTACAATAATGCGGACTACGTTGCCATAGTTTTAATGGATTTTCAAAAAAAATTTCTTCAAGAATTTTAAAAATCTAATGTGATTCATCAATAGTTTTGATGATGGAGGTTAAATCACCACGCAAAATGGGCGCAAACTCTTTATCACAGATATATTTATGTTGTTCTAGCAATGAAATATGAATTAAGACATTATTGATACTTAATGAAACGGCTTTTTCCTGTATTTGCATTGGAAGGTATTTATACATAAAATTATTTCCAAGAAGGAAGTCTCCATGCATATAAGGAAAATATAGAATTTTTGGTATAACGAACTCGCTATCATTTAACCAAATAGCTATATTTTTAGCCTTAAATTGTATGGAAGTATGGTACCCATCAATTCCAGTAACAAAAATTGGATGTTTCATTAATGTCCAGTTTTCTTTTGATATGACATTTCATTTACATGAGCTGATTGTAGCTCTTGTGTCTATGAGAACATTGAGGCTATAGGGTTTATAACCTGCAAAATTAAATGTTCCCAATACATATGTGTATCTTCTTTTTCCTTGGTTAGAAGAAAAAATAATATCGTCATTTTTTGTTTAAAAATGATACATATATGCAGACTTAGTATGTTCAAATTGTCTTCTTGTTCTTGAAAAAATAGGAATCTGAACATTTGTTGAAGTAATAGATTCTTGATTAGAATTATTACTTGATTCACCAATGCTTAATTTTGAAAATACTTTGTTAGGAAAATCTTTTTCAAATACGGAAGTTTATCTTTTAATTTTTGAAACTGTATTTTGAATATATAAATTTTTTCTTGATGCTTGCATTTGTATTTGTACAGGATTTTTTTGTTTTAGAAGATTCTCCTTATTCCACTAGATCAAGGATTAACCATTGTCGAGGGATTTCTAAATCACTCCAATTCATTAGACGTGATTGGATTATCGTGTTAAATAGTCTTGGTTCAAAGATTTCAACGATTTTATTATCGTTTGATTTTGTTTTTGTTTCAGGAAATTTGGTCAATTCATGAATTGTTTTTCAACAAATAGCCAAATTATGGGAATTCGATTTCATTCCTAATTCTTGTATTTTAATTCTTATTTCAACTGTGTTCTCAAGATTAAGATCATTTATAGAAATAAAGAAATTTGGTCTAACATTAAACCAAACTACTCCCTTAGCCAAATTAGATTGAATTCCTCCAATGATTGTTTCATTGGGTCAGAAAATCTTTTATCAAAAATTACTGCCAAAATAAGAGTATCTATCCCTTGGCGGAATAAGGCTGTTATGGTTACTTGTATTAATTCAATATGAATATATTGAATCTTAGGATATTTCTTTTTCCATCTTGTAATCTTTTTCTTATATAATAAAAAAAGAATATCAATATTTCCTTATTTTGATCATTTTACTTGAGTGTTACCACTGTATTGTTCAAACACTCTTGCTGAAAAGAAGTTGAATTTTGAAAGTTTGTAAATTTTTGAAACAATAACTTCTTGCATTTTTTCAAATTTTGCTAATTCTTCTTCGGTAAAAGTTTTTTCCTTCTCCAATTACATTTCCAAGTCGAATTGCTTGTAATTCTTCTTGAGATATTTCTTAACTATTTATATTAGTCATCAAGAAGATTAGTTCTTCATCTGAACTTTCCTCATCACTAGAAATTTTGTACAAGATTTCTTCTTCATTAGAAATTTCTTCGCCATATATTATTTCAAAATCTTGCTCTTCAAGAACTTTGATCATTTTCTTTGCACTTTTTTCCCTTTTTGGGCATTCGGGTGCATAGTGACCCTCTTCGTTACAAATGTAACATTTACAAGTTTTATTTTTTAGAACACTTGTTAGTTTCTTTTTTCGAATATACTTTTTCTTTTTAAAATTTTTTTTGTTCTTTTTCCAAGGATTTTATTTATGTTTTCTGCGTTTTTTTGGAAAATCATTTTCGTTCTTTCAAAATTTTATCACAACATTTTTTACCATATTGTGAGTTAGAAATTTGATTTTTTATCTGTTTTTTTGCTTTTGCTTCTAAACCCCAATCTGCTATCAGTCTTAGAACATAATTAATGTGAAAACTAAGATTATCAAATTCTTTTTTCCCCATTTTTTTGAGAAAGTTAGGATATGTTTTAATACATAACTCATCCTATGGATTGGGGAGTTTATGGAAAAATTGATCTAACCAGGGTTGATTTGTTGGTGGATCAATAATATAATAATATTTTTTTAAAGTTTGAACATAGTCTTCAAAAAAATATTACATAATTCTAATTTAGTTAAAATATAATTTGCATCTGCTTGCAAAGTAGTATCTCCTGCAAAACCACATAAATTTTCTTTTATGATTTTTGCAAACTCAACTAATATTGTATCAAGAGTGAGAAAATTTGCCAACAAAACTGTTTTTTGACTTTTTCTGATTTCAGATTTTTCCCACTGTTTTAACCATTGCAACACATTTCCCTAAAGAGTTGCTGCAATATAATCAAGAAAATTTTCCTTTAACCAACTATTTTTATAATTGGTAAAAATGATGGACAGTGATTATGCCCAATCATCAATTGTTTGTGGCTGAGCCTTAAATGGAACATGAGACAAGTCTAAATAAGTATCATTTTGAGTTATTGGATACTTATGATTATTATCTTTTCTAGATATTATTGACTCAGGTGTAGGATTAGAGGTATTTTCAGTGATAGTATCATTTTTAATTTCATTTGTTTGAATAAAGTCAAAATTTTCTCCATCTCTTCATGTGCCAAAAAATTCGGGATCAATTAGCTCTTCTGCCTTTCTTTTTCTCTGATTTATTTCTGGTGAAACATCTTGATCTAATGTTTCATCAGATGAGGAGACATTTGCCCCAAGGAGTGTTGAGTTGAAATTATATTCTAACTAGGGATTCTTGTGCTTCGGGAGGACCCAATTATAAAAAAATTAGAAATTGAGAGTTTTCTTTTTTGGTCTTGAAAAGGAGTGATTGCTTTTCTTCAAATTGTATTTCCCAACTTGAGAGCGGATAACTAATGTGTTTCACTTGATCAATCTGTAACCTCTGAATGTTAAAATATATCCGATAAATTAACCACCTTACAAGATCGCCAATTATAAGAAAATTAGAAATTGAGAGTTTTTTTTTTTGGTCTTGAAAATGAGTGATTGCTTTTCTTCAAATTGTATTTCCCAACTTGAGAGCGGATAACTAATGTGTTTCACTTGATCAATCTGTAACCTCTGAATGTTAAAAGATATCCGATAAATTAACCACCTTACAAGATCGCAATCCATATTCTAAGAATGTTGCCCTAAGACTAAAATATATATATATATATATATATTTACACGTGTTGACTCACGTTCCATTACCAAGTTCATTTCAAGACGTTGATGGCTCTTTGGAATTTTTATTGTGATATTATAGGGATAATAATTTTTCAACAATCATAATTGAGGCCTTTTTCACCAAAATGAGTGGAAGCCATATTGGCCCTTTCTGTGAGATTCTCAGGTGGAACCTCCTGGTAAAGTTTGTTTTCCTTTTTTTCAAAAAAAATCACAGGCAACTTCCATATGCTTGTTTTGTACTGTCTCAACAATTGCAATCTATATAATAAAGTAATAAGATTTTTGAATATTTAACATATTTTTGTTTTATTAGGACATTTGAACAGTGCAGATCTATTCAAACTACGAAACAATAGCTGAGATATATTTTTCAAAATATGTCTTACGTCTATATATTTTACTTTCCCGTTTCTCTCTCTTACATTTTTCTTTTCTCATCCACCCTCCCATAATCCCATAAATAATCCCATGAATGATCCCATTATCCCACTTTCCTCCATCTTTTCTTTTATTTTTCTCCTTATTTATTTATTAATTTTTTTCTCCTTTTTATTCACTTATTTTTATTTATATCATGCATTCAGGCACGTGCATACACTAGTCTATATAATAAAGTAGCTTGGTTTTTGAAGATGTCTTAAAAATACATTTAGTTAGAATGATTGAGATCAACCCATCTATGTAGTTGATGGTTGGGTTTGTTTGGATTAAATAAATTTCTCGCCTAAAACAACTCCCTCCCATGATTCACGCCTGTACGGGGAGCAAATATTCCGGCAAGCCCGTACTCCTTTCTTCCGAGCTCCGTCGATGTCCGATCACCTGCGAGCAAGTAACGGTGAGCTACCCGGCGGTGTGTGGCCGGAAAAACCCTCCGACGATCAAGTTAGCACACACCTTAGGATGGATAGAGAGAAGGGAGAGAGTGTTTTAGTGTAAGAATTCCTTACAGGGATGTTCGTGTGTCGCGTATGGGGGCGCAGACATGCTTATATACCTTCTGAGCCCCTTACCCACTCCCAGTCATCTCCTGACACGTGGCTCGGCTATCCCATCTGTCAGCATAGACCTTGCTGAACATCACCTAATCTCAACTGCCTGACTTCACAGCTGGAGCTCGGCAGCCGAGCTACTCTACCACGGCCATGCCATGCTTCATACCCATGCGCCTAACCTGATAAACACATGGAGGACCGGGCTAGGCGGCATCCCGGCAAAGCCTAGCCCGGGTACCTCCTTTGGTCGGCCTTCCTGCCGGTCAAACAGTCTCCTCGGTTGACCACGCCTTACCGGGCGCCGGTCACTCAGCTTGTCTGGCTTCAGCCATCCCCTGATCAGGCAGCTCAGTCCAACCAAGCGCTATCTAGCCGAGCTCCTTTTTGGGCCGGGGCGGCTCACGCTTGGCCCAAGTTCTGCCCGACCCAGGTTCTGGCAGTCCATTTCTTGGTGGATGGTCAATCATCTCGGCCCCATGCACCGTTGGGCTCTCAATCTGCTCGGCCGTTACCTCAGCCCAACTCCTGATCATAAATCACCCTCTCAATTGCCCCTTAATTCCGTCCGCGAAAGCGTGACTGGGATTATTCTCTTCGACCGAGATAATACTTCCCCGTCCTCCAAAATTCCAAAGGGGAACCGAGCTAGTTAACATAACTGTCCACAAACCTGCCCGGTTATACTTCTCGGCTGACATCTGTTCCTTCGAAAGTACCTCGGTTGGCTCTTCGACTCTCCAACCCGTCGCTTCAAACCTGACATCGCCATAAATGGGGACACGTGGCGGGCTGCCATTGGTCATCGGGCAGCCAACCCGCCGTTTTTGCCAGATTTTTGAATTTGGGCGGCCTTTCGTAATAACATATACATCACCCCCCTCAAGCCGTTTCTTCCTACTGCTATTTCGTCTCTCAACTCCAGGGCTCTAGCATTCTTACCATTGACTCGTCTGCCATTCTTTGTGCTCGCGGGACTCGACCCTGCCCTTCACTGGTGAGTCCTCCTTCCTCCATTTGGTTGCTATTTTCTTTCATATTACACACATTAGGGCACAAAAACATAGCTATTAGGGCATAGGTCGTAGAATCCGTACTAAACCTCCCTCTGTTCTTGGTGTTCTTCTTCTTCCTGAAGAACACTGAAGAACTGGAGCGAACCGGGCTCCTGGTCTTCTTTTGATCCAAAAAACCAACCTGACCGAGCAAATAACATGTTTGTCTCAAACCTAGCAAAATCCGAGATAATCAAAAGGACTTGGTCGCTCAACCGGGCTAACATCTGGTCTGCTTGGGCGACCGGGCTCCTTAGATAGAATAAACAACCGAGGTGGTTTGGCACCCTTAATGACCGAGCTAAAATCCAGCTCCTTTTGCGCGACCGCGCTAACACTTAACACTTGCCATCCTTTTCCTGCAGAGTCCAAGGGGACCACTGTCATTCCTGAGGCTCTCAGGACCGAGCAGCATCCAATAACCAGTGCCAAACCCCTCAGCCGGGATACACTAAGCCGGCCACAAATGGGGAAATTCCGCTTCCTAGTGGATACTCCGGCCGCGCTAGCTGCTTTCAGAGAGGATTACGGCATCCCGCCCGATGTTCATCTCGAACTGGCTGAAGAGGAGACCACACCCTGGGGAAGAGTTGACCAATGCCCCTTCACCGTGCTCTCAATTGTTGAAGGGGGCCTCCGTTTCCTGCTCAACCCTCTTATAACCGAGTTCCTTCGCCGCACCGGGCTAGCACCCACCCAAGTGTCCACCAATACCTATAGAATAATCAACGGCGTTCACGAATTGAACAATCGGCTAGGCACCAACTTGGGTCTAGCCGAGATATTAAGGCAATACACAATGGGCCATACCGGGGATGGTTTGGCTTATTACTTGAAGATTAGACCGGGCAAGGAAAAAATTGTGACCGGCACCCCGGATAAAGATCTTCACGACGATGATTTTTTCTGGGTGTCGGGCAATTACGAAACAGCCGAGGTGCCGGGCTGGTTCATAAACAAGGACTTCGGTTCTTCATGTAAGCCACTCAAACTTGCTCGGTTAGCTTAATTCTTTACTTTGTAACTAACCGATTTTCCTGTTTCTTTTGCAGCAATCCAAGCCTTGCAAGCCAACTATCAATTCTCCAACGTCGAAGCTATTCGGACAGTGCTTAGGTACCGTCACCGAGATTGCAACGATTTACTTGGCTATACACCGACCTACAGGTATTCTGCTCCGCGCCGGAGTAGAGTAACTGACTTCCTTCGCGCTCCTTCGCCGCCTCCAGATCCTTCCCTTCCTGACGTTCCCCTCATTCGCCTGACCGAGGAACAAGAAATGGCCAAGCGCAGCAGAATCAAGAACCTGTTCACCGCCACATCCGTCGAGGTGCCGAGCGTAGTAACTCGGTCACCTGCCGCCGGTCAATCCAGTGGCGCTGTGGTCGCTCTTGCCACTCAATCCGCCGGGCAATCCAGCCGAGAACCCTCTGCACGACGTGCCGGAAAAAGAGCTCGGGCAGACCCGTCCGCCGAGCTAGTCACCGAGCTTACCACCAAGCACCCAACAGACGCCCCCGCCCCAATGCCGGCCTGGCGCCCGCATTTGAAGCACCGGGGTCAAGATATCCCGGCGACGGCTTCGATCAAGGCGGATAAAGAGCATCTGCTCGCCTTCGATCTGTCCAAAGCCCTGCTATTACCGAGCGACGTGGTCGGCAGAGACCACGTCCCCAACACTCGGTTGGTCAAATCGTCGGTGAAGTCTATGACCAGGGTAAGTTGATGTTCCTTTGAAAATTTCACAAGTGTTTGCTCGGTTCCTTTTTTGCTCGGTCTCCTATCTAATCAACGTTGCTTTTGTTTTTGCAGGCCATTCAAAAACAACACCTGGTCTTGGAGCGTATCCACAGACTTAGGCAGAAAGCCAACGACACAGCCAGCCAGGTTGAAAGCCTTCAAGCCGAGCTCGGCCGGGCTAAGTCTTCTCTTGAGATGGCCAACTCCGACAATAACAGACTGCTCGGCCAGCTGGATGCAGCCGAGAAAAAACAAAACGAGCTCCAGACCGAGGTGGATACCCTGAAGAAATCGAAGAAGAAAGCTTGCCGGGCTGCAAACACCGCCGGCTTTAACGAGGCCGAGGAGAGCTACAAGAAGCAAGTCTTTGCAACACAAGACATCTACTTCAAAGCAGGCTGGAAGTCTGCCTGCGAACACCTCGGCCAAGGCTCCGACACCGACGTATTTGCCAACCCTCCTCCAGCTTCGCTACCGGTCTACCTTGTGCCTTACGCAAACGACGTATTCAGCGCTCTGCAAGCGGAGGCCGAGGAAGGACTTGAAGATGGAGAGGATGACACAGATTCTGAGGCAGAGGAGGCCGAGGTGCAAGAGCAGCCCGGCAATGCTGAGCCCGGTGCCCAAGACGTCAGTCCAACCATCAACCTTGATGCTGGCGAGGACGAGTTCACCAATCTCTCCCCCCTAGTTTAGTTCTGTTCTCTTTGTTCTTTTTTGTAGTTTTGCTTCCAACTCTTTTGATGTAACCGGGCTCTGTCCCCACCTTTTGTAATGATTTTCTTTTCAATGAGAAACTCAAATTTTTCTAAGTGTTTGCACGGTAGTAATCAATTCCATCTTCAGCAAAATATCTCGGTATAACTCATCGTTTGAACAGCACTTTGTCGACCGGAATCCATAACACGGTCGAAGCACTTCAGCATAACAAAACAAATTCATGAACCGAAATACCCATCTCGGTTGTAACAAAGTTGGACAAGACACCAACTCTTCTAACCGGAGTACATCATCTCGGTTGGGAATCCTAAGTTGGACAAGACACCAACTCTTCCAACCGGAGTACATCATCTCGATTGGGAATACGGAGTTGGACAAGACACCAACTCTTCCAACCGGAGTACATCATCTCGGTTGGGAATGCGGAGTTGGACAAGACACCAACTCTTCCAACCGGAGTACATCATCTCGGTTGGGAATGCGAAGTTGGACAAGACACCAACTCTTCTAACCGGAGTACATCATCTCGGTTGGGAATACGAAGTTGGATAAGACACCAACTCTTCCAACCGGAGTGCATCATCTCGGTTGGAAATGCGAAGTTGGACAAGACACCAACTCTTCCAACCGGAGTACATCATCTCGGTTGGGAATGCGAAGTTGGACAAGACACCAACTGTTCCCACCGGAGTACATCATCACGGTCCGTAACATGAAAACAATAGTCCAAGTGCTAAAGCAAAATTACTTCTATAAATTGACAAAAAGAATTACATGCTGTGGTACAAGCCAAAAAATTTCTTTGCACAAGAAAAGAAAGCAGAAGCTTAAAAATAATACAGTTTCAAGTTGGCCGCATTCCATGGCTGAGGTATTGCTCTTCCTTCTAAATCCTCCAAGTGGTAAGCCCCCTTGCCCGCCAGACCAGTGATCTTGTAGGGTCCTTCCCAATTTGCCCCTAGTTTGCCTTCTCCTGGCACCAGGGTGTTGCCCATAATCTTCCTCAAAACCCAATCACCAACTTTGAACGGTCTGGGGTGCACCGTCTTGTTATACTTCTTTGAGAGCTCCTGTTGGTAGGCGGCCACATGGATGAGGGCCTTCTCCCGACGCTCGTCCACTAGGTCCAGCTCCAAGGCAATAGCCTCGGTGTTCAGCTCGGGCTCAAAACTCTCGCTTCTGAGGGTGGGCATTTCAACTTCCAAGGGTATGACCGCCTCCATGCCTTAAGCCAAAGCAAATGGAGTTTCCCCGGTGGAACGTCGCGGGGTTGTTCTGTATGCCCAAAGGACGCTAGGTAATTCCTCAGCCCATTTGCCCTTGGCCTTTTCCAGCCGTTTCTTCAACCCATCCAGTATAGTCTTGTTCGATGCTTCGGCTTGACCATTGGACTGCGGGTAAGCCGGGGTGGAGTTGTAGAATTCTATCTTCAAATCTTCACAAAATCCTTTGAATAGGCGACCGTCAAACTGGGTGCCATTGTCAGAGATCAAAATCTTGGGGACGCCAAACCGCGTGACCACGTTCTGCCAGACAAATCGCTTCACGTCTTTCTCTTTAATGGTTGCCAAGGGCTCAGCTTCAACCCACTTTGTGAAGTAATCTGTGGCCGCGATGAAGAATTTCTGGTTGCCCGGTGCTGTTGGCAGTGGTCCCACTATATATAGCCCCCACATGGCGAAGGGCCAAGGACTGGTGAGGGGAAGAAGTTCCCTGGCAGGCTGGTGGATCTGATGGGCGAATTTCTGGCATTTTTCGCACTTGCGGACATATTTTTGTGCGTCGGCCTGCATGCACGGCCACCAATAACCCTGCGAAATAGCACAGTAGGCCAAGGACCTGCCTCCTATGTGGCTGCCACAAATGCCCTCATGAATTTCGTACAAGAGGGCCTCCACACTATTCGGGTGCACGCACTTTAAATAAGGACCAGTGAAGGACTTCTTATATAACGCGCCGGATGAAGAGAGCCAAAACCGCTCTGACTTCACCCGGATTTTGTGTGCTTCTTTCTTGTCAGTTGGAAGAGTCCGGTCTCTGAGGAACAAGATCAAGGGGTCCATCCAAGAGGGACCGAGCGCGGCGCAGAGTACATCTGTCTGCCCGGCGTGTTCAATGCTTGGCCGCGGAAGAAAGTCAATCAAAAGAGGGTTTGGAAAAGTATTACCCACCATAGAAGCGAGACCGGCCAGTTCATCAGCTCGGTTGTTTTCTTCCCGGCCAATCTGTTGGACTCTAATTGCCTCAAACTGCTTGATATGTGCCTTGACCAGAGCCTGGTACTTCGCCATCCTTTCGTCCTTTGCTTCATAAATCCCAGAAACTTGGTTAACCACAAGCTGGGAATCACTGTACACCAGGAGCTCGGCAGCCTTCATTTGAATTGCGCTCTTGAGCCCAGCGAGAAGTGCCTCGTACTCAGCCTCGTTGTTAGATGCCGGGAAGCCAAGCGTGATAGAATGTTCAATGGTTAGGCCATCCGGGGAGATAAGAACGATACCTAGGCCGGCACCATCGCGGTTGGACGCTCCATCAACAAAAAGCTTCCACATGTCCCCCACAAAAAGCTTCCAGCAGTCGGATGGGTCCTGAGAGTTGCGAAGGGCAGTGGGATCACAATTGTTCGGCTGTGCGGTGTCAAGTTCGGTGTTGACCGGTGCAAATTCAGTGCCCCTTGGTGATTCGACACCGGACTCAGCAAGTTGTTCTGTAATGCTCAAGTCCGTGGGCGAATCATCAGGTTGCGGTGTGAAGCCGGCCGCAGGTTCTGAGCAATGTGGAACTATTCCTTCCCCCCTTGATGATTCGGCACCGGACTCAGCAAGTTGGTTCGGAATGCCCAAGTCCGTAGGCGAATCATCAGGTTCTGAGTGGTGCGGTTCAATTTCTTCCCCCCTTGGTGATGCGGGACCGGGCAGAGTGGATGGGCTGGTGATACACAACTCCGTCATCGCATCACCGGGTGGTATGATCATACAAACTGAGGGAACTTCGATGGTGCGTGCTAACTCCGCGGCGCTACCTCCTTCAACTGGTTGTACCTCGGTTGGCATTGCGTGCATCTCATCATCTGCCTTGGTAATGTCGACCGGGCATACCGGATGAATGCTAGGTGAGAACTCGGCGACAAAATCTGCCAAGGTCTGGGCTTTTATAGCAGTGCGTGGTTGGAACTTGACATCAAACTGTCCCAACTCGACCGCCCACTTAAGAATTCGGCCAGAAAAGTCCGCACGTTCAAACAAGGCCTTGAGGGGAAATTCAGTCAGTACGACAATGGTATGGGCGTGGAAATAGTGCGCCAATTTTCTTGAAGCCATCATCAAGGCTAAAGCAAGCTTCTCCAGTGGCAAGTATCTCGACTCTGCCGGTAACAAAGTTTTGCTGACATAAAAAATTGGGAGGTGCTTGATTCCTTCAGCCTGGACCAGCACCGCACTGACTGCGTGCTGGGAGATGGCAAGGTAAAGGTAGAGTTCCTCACCCGGTTCTGGTGTAACCAACAGTGGCGGAGAAGACAGATATTCCTTGAGCTCGGCCAAAGCTCGGTCACATTCGTCGTCCCATGAGAACTTTGACTTCAATGCTTGAAAGAAAGGGCGGTAGCGATCTGATGACCGGCTTATAAATCGATTAAGCGCGGCGGCCATACCGGCCAGATGCTGCACGTCCTTAGCCGAGCTGGGCTGCTTCAACGCTTGCACGGCTCTGATCTGAGTAGGGTTTGCTTCGATGCCTGGGTTCGTGACTAGGAATCCCAAAAATTTTCCGGATCCCACGCCAAAGGCACACTTTGAGGCGTTCAAGCGCAGCTTGTGCTTCTTTAGAATGGCAAACATCTCGGCTAAGTCGGACAAATGGTTTGCCTCATGTCGGCTTTTTACCACCATATCATCAATATAAGCTTCCATTGTCCGACCAAGCAAAGGAGCAAACATTTTGGTCACCATCCTCTGAAAGGTTGCCCCGGCGTTTTTCAAACCAAATGGCATGACTCGGTAGCAGAAGAGTCCCCTTGGAGTCGTGAAAGAGGTGATCTCTCGGTCAGGCCCATGCATGGCGATCTGGTGATAGCCGCGGTACGCATCCAAAAAACTGAGTCTATTGTGTCCAGCCGTCAAGTCCACTGGCTGGTCTATGCGCGGCAAAGGGAAGCTGTCTTTGGGACAAGCTCGGTTGACTGTCTTGTAGTCGACACAAACTCGCCACTTCCCATTCTTCTTAGGCACCACTACTGTGTTGGAAATCCACCGAGGATAGTGCACTTCCTGAATTGCTCGTGCCACCAGCAGGTTCTTTACCTCCTCAGCAACTACCTCGGCGTGATGCAACGCCGATCTCCTTGTTCGCTGGATGACTGGCTTTGCTCCAGGGAAAACATTGAGGTGATGGCAGATAAAACTTAGGTCGAGGCCAGGCATGTCGTAAGGCGACCATGCAAAGACTTCGATATTCGCCATCAAAAACTCAATCATCTTGGTCCTCTCTATGGCCGTGAGACTTGAACCGAGCAGGAAGAACTTGTCCGGCTGCTCGGTATCAATCCGCACTTCAACCAATTCTTCAACAGCCTTATCCTCGGCCTTGGTGCCCACATCATCCAAGACACCCTGGTCCTCCGGTCCCTCAATCATTTGAACGAATCCTTTGGCAGCCCGGCTTCCGTTGACCGCCACGAAGCACTGCTTGGACATGACTTGATCGCCCCAAATCTCCTCGATTGCCCCTATGACCGAGGGGAATCTCATCACCTGGTGATAAGTCGATGCTACCGCTTGCATGGCGTGTAACCATCCCCTTCCAAGGATAAGGTTGTACGTCGAAGGCACCTGTAGCACCCAAAACTCAACTTGTTTGACCACGGATCCCGCTTTGACCGGCAGGATAATCTTTCCCAAAGGCCACTCCGGTTGAGAGTTGAATCCAACCAGTGGCGAAGTTGCCGGAGCCAAGTCTGTCTCCCGGAGTTTAAGCTGCTTGAACGCATCGTAGTACATGATCTCGACCGAGCTTCCCTGATCGATCAAGATCCACTTAACATCAAAGTCCTTGACGCGTAATGTTACCACCAGGGCATCGTTGTGCGGCGTCTGGATGCGCTCAAGATCCCTTGAGGTGAAACTAATCACGTCTTTTTCTTCAGTCTTCCCCCTTTTGATGGCAGGCTGCACGGACAAAACTTCCCTCATATGCTCTGCCTTTTTTATCATGCCTCGAAGTTCGCAAACTCGCTTCGGTTCCACGATGCCGTGGATGACATTAACAACTCCTTGTGGTGGTGCGTCTCGGTCATCCTGTCCCCTGGGATCGACCGGAGCCTGATTCGGATTTACTTCGTCATCGATGTAAAGGTCTAGATGCCCGGCTGCAACCAGCTCTTCCAAGTGCTGGCGCAATGGAAAACAATCCTCTGTTCGGTGGCCCCTCTCCCGGTGGAATGTGCAGCGATACCGCGGATTATAGCCCTTCTGTCCATCGCCCAACTTAGCAGGAAACCGGACATACTCCTCGTCTCGGATTTCACTAAGTATGCGATAAATTGGAATCTTGAAGACTGTGGTGATGCCGGTCCTTGCCTTCATCCTTCTGTTTGCATCTGCTACGTCATCTCGGGGGTAGTCATCCTGGTCATTCTGACGTCCTCTGCCTCGGTTTTTTCGATTTGAACCACGGTCCGATTCCTCTGCTCGGTCACTTGAGCGGCTGGACTCTTGCCCAACTGCGTGCACTTTGCCTGCTGTCTTCTTGTCTGTTGCTGCCGGGGTGGCCTTCATGGTAGAAGCTGATGCGTCATCCTCTACTCGGATGTGCTCATTAATACGCTGCATGAGCTGGCCCATAGAGGTCGGCTGGTGCATGGTAAGCGAGTCCCGCAGTCTATGTCCGACCGGGAGACCACGCTTGTATTGCGTGATTACAAGGTTGACCGGGCAGTCCAAGATCTCATTGAAGGTTTCCCAGTACCTTGAGTTATATACCTTCAGTGTGTCGCTCGGTTCCATCTTGACACTTAGCAGATGATCAACTTCCTTTGGTGTTTTTGTGTTGGTTTTGAAGCGTGTAACAAACGCCTCGGCCAACTGATGCCACCTTTGTATGCTCCCTTCCGGCAACCGCTCGAACCACTTTAAGCCCAGCTCGCCCAAACTTGACGGGAAGATTAGGCACATAAGTCCGTCATTCCGCCTATGTCCGGCCATAACCTGTCGGAAGTGACTCACATGCATGTAAGGATCGGTTTTCCCATCGTAAAGTGTGAACTTAGGCTGGTGGAAGCCTGCCGGAAGCGGTGTTGTTTCTATATCCAGGGAAAATGGGGTGGCGCTCAGCCTGGCCAAGTCCGTATCTTCAAAGAGCGGCACTGCTTGGCGGGGTGGAGGCATTCCGACCTCCTCACTGGCGTGTACCCCATAAGATAACCGCTGGAGCGCCGGTATTCTCTGTGCTTCGCGCCGGCGGGCCCGCTCCTTTAAGACCGCCCGTAAATCCTCTAACTGAGCAGAGTAAGAGTACCTCGACGTTGTCTCCGGACGTGAAGGTTTGTAGGTGCTGTCTTGCGCGCTAGACTTCCCTGCACCCACGTCGGAATCACCAACCTGGTAACTTCTGGTAATGGATATTGACTGAGTACGTCGCTGACTCTGACCGCCTGAACGGCGGGATGGGGTGCGCTCACTGTGGTCTACCACTCCAACTACACCCTTCCCTTTGACATGCCGCTTGAGATCTTCCATCTCCGCCGCCATTCGCCGGATGACAGCATCTTGATCCCTCAACTTGCTTTCCAGTCGCCTGGCGTGCGAGTCTCTCCTCCGCCGGTGACCGTCTGGACTCCGTGAATGTCCATGACTTCGTCCGCGCTTGTCCCGCGCGTCTCCTGACTGTCCGCCAGTGGGCGTTCCCAAGTCAGCCATTGGATGGACAGCAGGAGGTCCTTCTCTCCTTCGGGTATACTCCGGGGTGGCTCCGTCGATGGCGGACAACGGAAACTCGTCGTTGTTCACCATGGACGGCGATCAGATGAACCTGGAAGACAAGGTTTTGTCTGTCAAGCTTTCCACAGACGGCGCCAATTGTACGGGGAGCAAATATTTTGGCAAGCCCGTACTTCTTTCTTCCGAGCTCCGTCGATGTCCGATCACCTGCGAGCAAGTAACGGTGAGCTACCCGGCGGTGTGTGGTCGGAAAAACCCTCCGACGATCAAGTTAGCACACACCTTAGGATGGATAGAGAGAAGGGAGAGAGTGTTTTAGTGTAAGAATTCCTTACAGGGATGTTCGTGTGTCGCGTATGGGGGCGCAGACATGCTTATATACCTTCTGAGCCCCTTACCCACTCCCAGTCATCTCCTGACACGTGGCTCGGCTATCCCATCTGTCAGCATAGACCTTGCTGAACATCACCTAATCTCAACTGCCTGACTTCACAGCTGGAGCTCAGCAGCCGAGCTGCTCTACCACGGCCATGCCATGCTTCATACCCATGCGCCTAACCGGATAAACACATGGAGGACCGGGCTAGGCGGCATCCCGGCAAAGCCTAGCCTGGGTACCTCCTTTGGTCGGCCTTCCTGCCGGTCAAACAGTCTCCTCGGTTGACCACGCCTTACCAGGCGCCGGTCACTCAGCTTGTCTGGCTTCAGCCATCCCCTGATCAGGCAGCTCGGTCCAACCAAGCGCTATCTAGCCGAGCTCCTTCTTGGGCCGGGGCAGCTCACGCTTGGCCCAAGTTCTGCCCGGCCCAGGTTCTGGCAGTCCATTTCTTGGCGGATGGTCAATCATCTCGGCCCCATGCACCGTTGGGCTCTCAATCTGCTCGGCCGTTACCTCGGCCCAACTCCTGATCATAAATCACCCTCTCAACGCCCTATATCTCTCCCTCTCAAATCATGACTTATTCGGCCCATTCTAGAGCCCATTTTAATAATCCAAACCGTTCAATTTTTAAAGTATATCGAGTATAATATATCAATATAAAATCAAGTTGATTAGATAGTGGTAACCCTTTCATCAAAACACATTTATATTTAGTTTTATATTTTAAATTATACTTATCATTCATTTTTTTAGATATAAATATGATTTGATGAAAGAGTTATCAATATTCGATCAAGGTATATTCTACTCAATATACTCTAAAAAGTTAAAGGTTTGGATCATTGGAATGGGCTTCAGAATGGGCCCCGAAATTTGTGAAATAGTGGTTGTTACGCACTATGCACTACAGCAATGCCAAATCTCTCTCTCTCTCTCTCTCTCTCTCTTATTGGATTCACTAATAAATTTTCATTACAAAATAAAATATATTAGTTTATTGAATTAATTAATTATTAAACAATTGAAATCGATCTGTATTTATTTTCTTAAAATGCTCAAATGTTAAAATAATTCTTTTGGTGCTTTAGTTACTAGCCAAGTGTGTGAGAGACATTTTAAAAAATCATTATTTTATTGTATAGATTAGAATAGTTTGAGGGTTGTTATTTTAAAAGCCTGTCAATGTGCTTTGGTATTGTGTAATGGCCTATAAATACAGTGAGCTTGGACGTACTACAAGTGGTAGGAGTATGAGATAAGTTAACAATTTGAATCTTTAACGTTCGCTTAGCTATTTTATTGTGTTCTCGACTTTGTTCTCATAACTTCATTGGAGAGCTTGAATGTGGTACATGTTATTGTAAAGACGTGCCACTAATCAAGTTGCCATAGCAATGTTTAATTTAAGATCATTTTCTGCTTGATTACAATTGTATAGTATCTTAAACTTTATATTCTAATCTTGCCATTTTCAATTTGTTAAATTGCTAAAAAGTTAAAAAGAGATTTATTTTTTACATTTCACTGTTGTTAAAAGATTAATATTGCTAATTTATAAAAGTTATAATTTTTATAGCTATAAATATTAGAGAGCTATTATATATCACCAATATTAGAACTATTTATTTCCTATGTGATTTTCTATTTAGGCTGGTTAATTCCATTATGTTATTCATGCTATGACTAACAATGATATATAAATCTCACTTTTGAGTTCAATGATGGTTTGAAATGAAGCATGCAGAACATGGATTAGCATAATTTGAATTCGTAAAAGTGATGATTAAATTCAACCTATTGTACATAAATCACACCTTAAAGAATATATAACTTTTAAGCTTAAAGGTGTGTTAGAGGTTTATACCTTCATTTATCTCTTTGGAATCTTCACCCATACATTACCTTTATTGTTCATCTTGGTGATTACATCATTTGTCTTCTTGTAGTAACTAATTTTGCTCTTAAGATTGAACATTGTTGTTGTGCATCTTCTCTCCAAGTCCTTGGTGTTCTTTGAGATATCTCCTACAAAACTAACTTGATTTCTTTCTTAGTACCCATACTTCCTTGGGTCTATGGGGATTAGTCTCAAGAACATTTAATCTCATAAAAGCCTTAGGAGGACCCCTATCAAAAATAGTTTTGATGTTCTTTTGTTTCTGGATAGGATTAAAATCAATGCCTACTTTATCATTGATAGGATTTAAGTCAATGCCTACTTTATCAAAAACATAATTTTGATTTCCAAGAAGTTTGTTGAGATTTTCTTTTCCTTTTACAAAATTTTCAAGAGTTTTGTTTAAATCCTCAACACTATTTTTCAAAAGATTTTTCTCATTAGCAATAGATGTAAAGTCATTGTTCAAAGAAGAATTTTCCATTTTCAATATATCTAAATCATTTGATAGAGAAGTAAATAATTTCTTTAACATAGAATTTTTAGTACAAACATTCTAAATTCATCAATTAATTCATTGAATGCATTTTCAAGTTCTTCATAGTTAAAGGTTACCTCATCATCTTCTTTTGTCATTAAGCATAGATGAAATGCTTCATTGTTGTTGCCTTCCTCATCAGAGTAACCTTCATCATTTTCTCCCCAAATAGCTATCTTTTTACTTCAATCCATCATTGTGAGTTCATGAGCCATGAGTGAGTCTAAGAGTTCTTCAATACTCAATCTTGTTAGGTCTTTAGCCTCTTGAATAGTAGTAACTTTAGCTTCCCAATTCTTTGGCAAGGACTTAAGATTTTTTCTCACCGCTCAACATTAGTAATGGATTTACCAAGAGATTTTAGAGCATTAATAATGTTGGTAAATTTAGAAAACATATTAGAAATATATTCAAAGGATTCCATCTTAAAAGCTCATAATCATGAACAAGCATATCAATACGCGATTCTTTTCCTTGACTAGTTTATATCTTGTCATCCATTGCTATGAAAAAGAGATAAGAAGTGACAAAATGATTTTTCACTTGTAAGCATATTTTTCACCTTACATATATGACTACATACTGATATGTCAATTCTTTTTGAGTCATATCTTTATGGAATTAATTTTGATGACATAACATGTTTTGAGATTGTATACTAACTAATTTGTGGAAAATTGTGTTTAACACATCCATGTACACTGGTGATCTCAAAAATATGCTCAAAATGAAAAATTAATGCTCATGTGCTTCATATTGGAATATTTGAATGAATTATGAAATTCTTTGATTAATGATACATTAACAATGTCTAAATAGAATGAAGAATCATATGTTTGTAGAGCCATTAGATCCATTCCATTGAATATCGTTTGGATAAGGACTATATTGGCATATATCTCATGAAATGCTGTTAAGTGATAATTGTGAACATTAACTTGTTTATAACATTCATGTTTTGTTACACATTGAGTAGAATGATTGTATTAAAGCTTGAACATGTGGATTGGATATAGTTGATAAAAATGCCTCTTGATGATGTTCCTGGTAGAACTAAAAGCATAAAACTATTTTCTCATATTATGCTATGTGCTACAATTTGAAAAATTCGAAAATAATATTCTAAACTCTTGATTGATCATGACACCTATTGAATTATTTCTCATGTTTTGAGTTTATGATAAAAGAGGAGAATGAAATAGAACATCATTTAGTACTTACATTGTATGCTTCATGAGTATAAAATTGATTGTTGTATGATTGATTATATCTGCACAAGATCACAATAGAAAAAGGAAGCACCAACTTAGGGGTAGAAATATTTTTGCTAACCATTTGTCAAAACCCCTTTGAGATGACCTCTTTATGAAACAAAATTAAAATCTGAAGAAGTTTCCAACTCATGAATCAAAGGTATGTTTCCTACTTCTCTCTCAAACTTTTGAGGTAAAAATCCTATGTTCTCTCATGAACTTTGAATTGATATTTTTTATTACAATGACATGAAAAGGATTGAGTATCTATGGTTTTAAATATACATCATATGATTTGTAATGAAAAGAATTTTGCTCTTGCCTAAAAAGGAAAAGGAAAATCATGCTTATGCTTAACATATGTGTTATATATGGATTTCATGATTTTCTAGGTATATGAACTGCTATATGTTGGACATGTCTCTTTAGTAGAATTACCTTAACTCCATGAGATTATGATGAGTGAGAGGATAATTTATATACAAATTGGGCCGAGCTAGGTGATGGGCCATTCATTGGGCCACGGTAAGAAGGGCTGGATAAAACGGAGCTTGGAGTTAGCTCGGTCCGGAGAACGCCTTATTATTATCCCGGTCCAAAAGAGTGTTGAAGTTATTCCGGTCTAAAGAAGCGTGGCGATTAGCCCAGTTGCCATACTCAGAGTTAGCCCGGTCATGGCATATTATGGATAGCCCGGTCAGAACCTAGCTATTTTGTTAGCTCGGTCAGGACCTTGATGTTTTGTTATCTCGGTCTAATCACGCCAGGGTTTGTGCAGGAGGAACCGGGGTAAGAGCAGTGAAAGGAAGAACCAAACTAGCTATAGTTCTGTCTACTCTGCGGCTCAGCATAGCCATGCTTACCTCAGTTATATTGGAGTCCGACCATGGTAAAACCATCTCACTTGGTTCAAGCAGTGAGAAGGGTGTTGAAGGATAAGCATTATCTTTCAGGAATGCGATTCCTAGGAGGACTCTACATGGAGGAGTAAAAGTCCTATTAGGATTGTGCCACACGGAACCTATAAAAACTCATAACATCACCAATGGAGAGGTAACACAACTTTGATTCCCAAACAGACAGAGCTTTTTGTCTATTTGTCTATTTTGCTTACTTAGGCATCGGAGAGGTATCCGGCACACATCTGCCGGCTAGCTCACGTTTGTGTTTTCAGGAAGTAAAGCGATGACATACGGAGGAGCGCAGACTTGATCAACAGGATTATACGAGAAGGTTTATTTCTTTTCCGTACAATTGGCACCGTCTGTGGAAACAAATAGAATGAACAAAACCTCTTGATCAAGTTTCTCTCGTTGAATGGTGCACAACGAAGATTTGCCACAATCCGCCATCGACGGAAAAACCCCAGAGGGGGGTGGGAGGCGCGAAGGATTGCCCTTTATCCCTCCTATGGCGGACTTAGAGCCCCAGCGACAGAATCCCCGGAGGGATACAAGGGGGAGGCGGAACAACAGCCCCCGTCACTCTCGCTCACAAAGTCCTGAAAGGCAAAGGCGAAGAATCGACCCTCAACCTTTGGAGGATCGCATAAAAGAGCAAGATGAACTGATAAGAAAGATAGCGGCGAACATGGAGACCATGAAGCGCCAGATCAAGGGAAAAGAAGTGGCGATGAGAGAGGGGCACAAAGGCAATACGCCTCCTCGCCACTCTGAAGATCGTGATAGGCATATCATGCTATCGCAAGCAGAGAGTAGAAGCCTCAGGACAGGCGACACTCAAACAAGGACTTCCAGAACTCGTTACTCCAGGTATGAGAGAACGAGATCATTGAGGTCTTACACTGAGGGAAGTACCTATCGGCCCTCACACATGCACCAAACATTATCCAGGCAAACGGAGTTGCCTAAATCGTCTGACTTACGGACTGTGCTTGAAGAAAGGGCGCGACAGAAGGAGGATGCCAGGGCATGTGACCCGCACAGAGTTTCAGCCCTTCGGCGGTTGGCTCCTTGGACGCATGGAAGCGTCGAGGTTGGAATGCCAGTACCACACCTTGCCTACAAACCAACAGATAAAGCGTTGGCAAGACTACATAGCTCGCTGTTCGTTCCGGCGATCGAGAACGCATCATTACCCTCAGGCTTCATCCAACCTAAATTTACCACATACGAAGGGAAGACAGACCCTTACATGCACCTAAGCCACTTCTGCCAGGTTATGGCGGTATATCGACGAAACGAGGCTTTGATGTGCATCCTCTTCCCATCAAGCCTTGGTGACCTAGGCTTGACTTGGTTCGAAAAACTTCCAGAAGGCAGCATAGCCTCTTGGGTGCAATTGGCGGAGGCGTTCGTAACAAGGTTCAGAACGAACACCAAAACCCCGGTGGAAATTGATCAACTGCTCTCCATTGACATGGGCGAAAAAGAGTCATTAAGATCCTACAATAGCCGCTACTAGGAGACCTTCAACCAGATTGGGGACTGCCCCACCAATCTCGCCATCGCACAGTACAAAAGAGGCCTTCTAGTCGGGAACAGACTAAGGGACTCAATCACTATGACACCGCCTCTCACGATGGAAGTCTTAATGGAGAGAGTGCACCAGCATATTCGGGTTGAAGAAGATGGCGCCCGTGCTAAAGCAAAGTCTAGCATGACCGCAGTACCAGATA
Organism: Camellia sinensis; assembly: GCF_055761805.1. Taxonomy (NCBI): domain Eukaryota; kingdom Viridiplantae; phylum Streptophyta; class Magnoliopsida; order Ericales; family Theaceae; genus Camellia; species Camellia sinensis. The sequence goes on along the minus strand of NC_138963.1, from coordinate 186,124,354 downwards.
AAAAGACCGCGGCAAACGTCAACGTGGTAGAACGTCCAAACAAAAACGGACGAGGTAGGTAGGACAACGGAGAAGACCAGGATAAAAGATGGTTGAGAGTCCGCACTGCCATTACCACGGTATTCAAAAAGCCAATCTACCAGATTCTAAGCAAGATACGCGATGAACCTTTCGTCAGATGTCTTGCCAAGCTAGGAGAGGCTCAGAAGGACTACGACGAAAGATCACGGTGCACCTTCCATAATGAAAAGGGGCACCGCATTGAAAATTGTACACCATTGAGACAACATTTAGAGGAGTTGGTGGCGGCCGGTCACCTGAACAAATACATTGAAGGAAGGGTGCAGCCAGCCCCCTAGAATGACAACCACCTGAACTGAATGCCAATCAATGCCCCACCTTAAGGCGTGATAAACGTAATACATGAGATATGCGAACCTGAGCGCGTATGTGAGCTTAGGGGCATGATCAAAAAGGCTGAGTAGTTGAGAGAGGTTCTAAGTGCACAACCCACAATCAAGAAAGGAAGAACGGAGGCCACCAATGTCATCTCTTTTTCAGATAGAGACTTGGCGATGATATACTGCCCTCACAACGACGCACTGGTCGTCACACTCCGCGTTATGAATGACGACATCAAGCGGATTTTAATAGACCAAGGTAGCTCGTGTGAGATAATGTACTACGACACTTTCAAACAACTGAAATTGGAGGACAAAAACTTGGTACCAGCTATATCCCTCTTGATCGGATTCAACTCAATGCCAGAGTGGCCAGTCAGCAAGATTATCCTTCTAGTCAGGGCAAGAAGCGTGACAAAACAAGTGAAATTTTGGGTGTTGAAGGTCCCTTCCACTTACAACATAATCTTGGGAAGAACATGGCTGCATGCCATGCGAGCGGTAGCTTCATCCTACCACCAAGTAATGCGATTCCCCAACGACGCCGGGGTAATTGAAGAGGTCTTTGGAGACCAAACTATGTCCAAGCAATGCTTTGTCACGGTTAATGGCAACCGCGCTGCCAAGGGATATGTTCATTCGGTGGAAGAACCTGAGAGCAATGAACTGTTCGCAGATGTCGACAAAGCAGCTGATCAAAAAGCGGTGGAAGACTTGGTAGATGTAAGAATAGATGAAAAGAACTCGGATAAGTTCTTTTTGCTCGGTTCGTCGTTGTCCAACACTGAGAGATTAGAGGTCTTGGAATTCTTGACCTTTAACATTGAAGTGTTCGCCTGGACACCCTACGACATGCCAGGCATTGATCCAAACTTCATCTGTCACCAACTCAATGTCCACCCATCCGCCAGACCAATCATTCAACGCACTCGCAGATCGGCACTCCACCACGCCGAGATAGTAGCAGAAGAAGTGGGAAATCTGCTAGAGGCAGGAGCTATCAGAGAGGTACACTACCCCAGATGGATTTCCAACACAGTCGTGGTGCCAAAGAAGAATGGAAAATGGCGGGTCTGCGTCGACTATAAGACAGTCAACAAAGCATGCCCAAAGGACAACTTCCCCCTACCACGGATAGATCAACTGGTAGACCTAACGGCGGGGGACAACTGACTTAGCTTTCTTGATGCATACAGAGGCTACCATCAGATCGCCATGTACGAACCAGACCAGGAGGTCACGTCCTTTACAACTCCAAGAGGACTGTATTGTTACAAAGTCATACCCTTTGGCCTAAAGAATGCAGGGGCAACATTCCAGAGAATGATCACCAAGATGTTTGAGCCATTGTTAGGCAGAACAATGGAGGCTTACATCGACGACATGGTGGTCAAGAGCAAGGATAAGAATGACCATCTAAGGGACCTAAGTGAGATGTTCCGGATTCTGAAGAGCCATAAGTTGCGCCTTAATGCATCTAAGTGCGCGTTCGGTGTAGGATCTGGCAAATTCCTGGGCTTCCTGGTGACCAACTGGGGTATAGAGGCAGACCCCTCCCAGATCAAAGCTATTCAGGATCTGGAGAGGCCTAACTCAGTAAAGGAAGTGCAGCATCTCACCGGCATGGCAACTGCACTCAACCGATTCATTAGCCGGTCGTCAGACAGACTACGACCATTTTTTCAAGCATTAAAAGCCAAGTTCGAGTGGGACGAAGAATGCGACCACGTTCTGGAAAACTTGAAAGAATACATGTCTTCTCCACTACTGCTTGTCACCCCAATACCTGGAGCAGAACTCTTCCTGTACCTGGCAGTCTCTCAAAACGCAATTAGCGTAGTGTTGGTCCGTGCGGAAGGAATCCAACATCTGCCCATCTATTATGTCAGCAAGACATTGCTGGGTGCCGAAACAAGGTACTTGCCATTGGAAAAACTGGCCTTGACCTTGATGATGGCCTCGAGAAAGTTATCGCACTACTTTCACGTCCACACCATAGTCGTCCTCACAGCTTTTCCATTAAAAGCTTTGTTTGAGAGGGCGAACTTTTCTGGGCGAATCTTGAAGTGGGCAGTAGAGTTGGGACAATTCGACATCAAGTTCGAACCCAGAACTGCGATAAAGGCCCAAGCTTTGGCAGACTTTGTTACAGAATTCACCCCAGGAAGTCATCATATCTGCCCAGTCGACCTGACTGACACAACCGAACCAGGGATAGAAGTTGACGCCGGAATAGCGTAACCCCTGGTGCAGGATACTCAGTCAGACCCCAAGGTAGACCAGAGTAAAGAAAGCAAGAAAGAAGTGAACCATGCTACACCAAGCCAAGCCTCACCATTAAATAAAGACTTGGTACAATCAGATAACGAGGGGCAGACAGCAAGCATGGACCTTGAAGAAAACGCCAGCAACATTCTTAACCCCACGGCATCATCTGATCCCTCCACTTGCTGGAAGTTGTTCGTTGGAGAGATGTGGAAGCTCTTCATGGACGGAGCATCCAACCGACATGGTGCAGGACTTGGCATAGTCCTCATCTCACCAGATGGCCTAGTTATGGAGCAAGCAGTCAACCTTGGCTTCCCAGCATCAAACAACGAAGCAGAGTATAAAGCACTTCTTGCAGGTCTCAAATCAGCATCTTACATGAAGGCCACCGAGCTAATGGTTTGCAGCGACTCCCAGCTGGTGGTAAACCAAATTTCAGGCGACTACGAGGCAAAGGATGACAGGATGGCTAAGTATCAAGACTTAGTCAGAAAAGAGATCAAGAAATTTGAAGTAGTGAGGATAGAACAGATTGGCAGGGAGAAAAACAGCAGAGTAGACGAACTAGCAGAATTTGTTTCAATGGCAGATACATCCATCCCTCACCCACTACTAATTGACTACCTACCAAGACCAAGCATTGAAGACCCCGAAGCAAAAGAGGTATGTTGCGCCGAACTAGGCCTGGATCCTATCATAGCATTCTTAAAAGACGGCATACTGCCGGGAGAGAAGAAAGAAGCCAACAAAATTAGAGCAAAGTCGCAGCGATTTTGGCTCTCCCCTTCTATGGCATTGTACAAAAAGTCATTCTCAGGACCTTATCTAAAGTGTGTTTATCCCAGCAAAGTTGAAGCATTCTTGTTCGAGATACATGAAGGTGTGTGCGGAAGCCACCAAGGAGGAAAATCATTAGCTTACAGAGCTATTTCGCAAGGATACTGGTGGCTATATATACAGGCAGACTCAGAGAAGTATGTGAAGAAGTGCGAGAAATGTCAGAAATTCGCACACCAAATACATCAGCCAACCAAAGAGCTCCTACCATTGACCAGCCCATGGCCCTTCGCAATGTGGGGCTTGGACATAGTAGGACCACTTCTAACAGCACCCGGTAACAGGAAGTTCTTTCTTGCAGTAACAGACTACTTCACAAAGTGGGTGGAAGCAGAAGCATTGGCATCAATCAAGGAAAAAGATGTGAAGAAGTTCGTCTGACAGAATATCATTACTCGATTAGGCATACCTAAAGCCCTAATATCAGACAACGGCACTTAGTTTGATGGCAAAATCTTTAGAGGCTTTTGTGAAGAATACAAGATAAAATTCTACAATTTTACACCGGCATATCCCCAAGCCAACGGCCAGGCAGAAACATCAAACAAGGTCATCTTGGATGGACTGAAGAAAAGGTTAGAAAGAGCAAAAGACAAATGGGCTGAGGAAGTTCCTCATGTTTTATGGGCTTACCGCACCACATCTCGACGATCAACAGGAGAAACACCATTCTCCTTAGCCTATGGCATGGAAGCAGTAATCCCACTGGAAGTTGGCCTCCCTACAATTACAAGCGAAAATTTTGATCCAGACTTGAATGGAGAAGCCATAGCATTGGAACTCGACCTCGCCGAAGAAAGAAGAGAAAAAGCACTGGTTCACATTGCCTCATACCAACAAGAGTTATCCAGGAAATACAACAAGACAGTACATCTAAGACAATTCAAAATCGGAGATTGGGTACTGCGCAAAGTAATGGGAAACACCTTGGTCCCAGGAGATGGCAAATTATGGCCTAATTGGGAAGGACCTTACAAAGTGGTCGGATTAGCAGGAAAAGGTGCTTACCACTTGGAAGACGAAGACAGCAAAGCAATTCCCAGACCACGGAACACTGCCAATCTCAAACTATTTTATTTTTAGCTTTACTTTAAAATACTTGTAATTTTTCTTTTCCCCAATAAAACAAGTAGTTTTCTTTTCAGCATCATTGTTTTTATTCTGTAAAAGTTGTTTTAGTAGGCTAGGGGCATTGAAAGCATAGTTGGCTGGAAAAACCAACTTAGAGGTTGGCTGGAAAAACCAACACTCTTCCTAAGCCCAGGATAAGGATCTAGGCTGCAGGACGTTTGGTCGAAATAACCAAACACTTTACTTTAGGTTGGCTGGAAAAACCAATCTAAAGGTTGGCTGGAAAAGCCAACACCCTCCTAAGCCCAAGATAAGGATCTAGGCTGCAGGACGTTTGGTCGGAATAAACCAAACACTTTACTCTGGGTTGGCTGGAAAAACCAATCTGGAGGTTGGCTGGATTAAACCAACTCTTAGTACTTTTTCGCCGAAGTAAGGATATCGGCTAAAGAATGGTTGGCTGGATTAAACCAACTCTTAGTACTCTTTAGCCGAAGTAAGGATATCGGCTAAAGAGTGGTTGGCTGGATTAAATCAACTCTTAGTACTCTTTCGCTGAAGTAAGGATATCGGCTAAAGAGTGGTTGACTGGATTAAACCAACTCTTAGTACTCTTTCACCAAAGTAAGGATCTCGGCTAAAGAGTGGTTGGCTGGATTAAACCAACTCTTAGTACTTTTTCGCCGAAGTAAGGATATCGGCTAAAGAGTGGTTGGCTGGATTAAACCAACTTTTAGTACTCTTTAGCCGAGGTAAGGATCTCGGCTAAAGAGTGGTTGGCTGGATTAAACTAACTCTTAGTACTCTTTAGCCAAAGTAAGGATATCGGCTAAAGAGTGGTTGGCTGGATTAAACCAACTCTTAGTACTCTTCAGCCGAGGTAAGGATCTCGGCTGAAGAGTGGTTGGCTGGATTAAACCAACTCTTATTACTCTTTCGCCGAAGTAAGGATATCGGCTAAAGAGTGGTTGGCTGGATTAAACCAACTCTTAGTACTCTTCAGCCGAGGCAAGGATCTCGGCTAAAGAGTGGTTGGCTGGACGAAACCAATTCTTGGTACTCTTTAGCCGAAGTAAGGACATCGGCTAAAAAGTGGTTGGCTGGATTAAACCAACTTTTAGTATTCTTCAGCCGATGTAGGGATCTCGGCTAAAGAGTGATTGACAGGTATACTTATAGTTGCAATGTTAAGACCGGGATAAAGTATCTCGGCAAGAGAATGCTGAACCTCATGCAAGACATCAGTTAGAAAGTAAGTAAAAGTACAAGCATAAAGATCAACCGAAATAAGAGTTTGAACAAAAAAGAAGTATTCATTCAAAGTTCACAAGTACAGAATGATGTTACTTCAGCCCGGTTACAATTATCCAAAGGTTAAAAAAAAAAAAAAAAGGGTACAGAATCAAGCAAAAAGGTCGTCTATTTCTGCGTCAAGTACAACTCGGAGTCCGATTTTATCTGGTAGCCCGGTCTCATCTGGTATCTCGGTTGTCAGATCTTCAACCGGTGGCTCCAACTCAGTTGACTGAACAACAGGTTCATTACCGACTGGGGCATTATTTAGAACGACCGGAGCATTGTCTGGCTCAGTTTCTTCTTTATCATCCTCAGACTGAAGAAACTGTTGTTGAACGGACGTAGCGTACTCCGTCATCGAAGCCGGGATAAAATACGGAGGAGGGTTGAAAACCTCGGTCTCTGGTCCATGACCAAGCTGGGCCACGGCCGCCCTCCATCTGCATTTAAACAATAAGTCTTTGGCTGCCTCACATTGCTTAATGTAAAGAGCCTCCCCCTCTTTGAAACCTTGAGCATCCGCGTCATCTGCTTTCTTTTGCAGCTCGGTGATCTCAGCGTTCTTCTTGCCCTCAAGCTTGGTCAGCTCACGCAGGTATTTATCTTTCATCAGTGTCAGGGACCTTTGTTTATCAGCGTTAGCCGAGGTAACTAGTCCGGTCAGACGGGTGACCTCGGCCTCTAGCTCGGTGGTCTTCTGTTGAGATGATTCTAGCTCGGCCGTTTTGGCTTTAGCTTCTGCCATGGCCTGCCTTGTTGCTTTCCTTAGTTCCAACACTCGCTTGTGAGCATTGTGGTTTTTCTGTATGGCTTGCAAAAGGATGGTAAGACACTTTTTCAGTGTAACCGAGCTGAAAGTTAGACAAATTTCTTTAGAAAAAATAAAGTAAATAGGCAACTTACCAGTACCATGGATTTTGTGGACGAGCGAAGGGCCTTCAGCTCGGTTAGGTGGTTGTGGTGCCTCATGTCGGCTGGAAGACAAACACCTTTAGCCAAGTTGAAGGCCATCAGGTGGTCTTTTTCTGCGACCACTGAGTTCGAATCCGTGATAGCACGGTTCTGAAAGGTGATTTTTGGAGCCCACTTGGAGGAGGTAGCTCAGTCAGAGCGCTCCGATTATGGGCTCAGTGGAGGGCTTGGCAGAGTGGTTTGAGGAACCACGGTTTCATCTTCATCAACAAGACGTTGCTCGGTTTGGGTAGTCCGGGCACGCTTCTTTGGGCGAGATGATGAAGATTGTTGAGAAGGCAGAGCTACTACGGTTTCTTGAGTTTGACTAGCTGGCGGTACCTCGGTCGGATTTGTTTCAGTCAGAAGGGCTCGTACGGCTCTCTTCTTGGCCATCTCTTGCTCAGCAGTTAAAGGGATTAATCTGATTTGGGGCAAGGTTGGGTCCGGTTCAGGCGAAGCCTCCAACAAGAAATTAGTTACCTTGGTCTTTCGCTTACCACTGTATCGATAGGTCGGTTGGAAATTCAGTAGCTCGGTCCAACTTCGGTTTGGATATCGCAGCGCGGCACAAAGTGTAACTAGGTTGGGGTAGTTGTACTGTGACTTGAGGAAGTTCGAGTCTGCATAAAAAGAAGACAACTGTTAGTCCGACTCAAATATTGAAAACCGAAGTAAAGAAAGATGTACAATGGAGCCGAGATAAACCTACCGACTACCCCCTTGTTCTAGTTTATTCTGTCACCAGGGATCTGGGCTTGTTGGTCCTCAAAATTCCTAGATACCCAGAAGAAATCGTCGTCGTTCACATCTTTGTCCGGAGTATCTTTTATTATCTTTTCATGCAGGCGTCTTATTCTTAAATAATAGACCCATCCATCTTCGGCGGATCCTATAGAATATTGGTGGAAGAGTTCTGCTAGCCCGACGTTAAGACCAGCCCGGTCGTTTAGCGTGGCAATGTCGTTTATTATACGGTAGGAATTGGTGAAAAGTTGGGTAGGGCAGAGTTTGGTTTGCCTAAGAAATTCACAGAGGAGGGGCTGTACATGGAAACGTAGACCGCACTCTACGATTGAAATAACATTAAAAGGGACAAAGCCTTGCTTTTCCCAAGGGATGGTGTCTAACTCGGCCAGTGAAAGGTGGACATTATTTGGGATTTGGTAGTCCTTGCGAAATTCAGCCATTGCACCAGGAGAGTCAACTAAAAACCTATACTTTCCCATTTGTGGTTTAAGTTATGAATAAATTGTATGTGGGTGTTAGCTCGGTGGAAAAATGATTCTGAGTAGCTCGGTTGAGCGCTCAAGGGAATTCCTGGGCAACCTAAGTCTGCAAAGTAAAAAAAGAAGTGTTAAGCACTGATCATTGGACCGTGCTACAAGAAACAAAGGCAAGATAAATAAAGCCCTAGTTTGGCTACGCAGTTTTAGCTCCGTTTGAGCGAAGGGATTTAGCTCGGTCGAGCCTTTGGGACAGCTTTCTTAGTCTGGTTTTAACAAAGAAAGTTGGTCCAGCCCCAACTTTTAGCTCGGTCAACGTTGAGGCTCTCTAGTGTGGCATTGCGCAGATCTAGCGAGCTTCGGTAGTTCGGCTAGTTGTAACAAACGGTGGTTTAACTTAAGGAAGCTACAAGTATGGCGCAAGTTTCAGTTTGGTTGCCAGGTATGGCTAGGCTTACGACCAAGGCAAACAACTTCCTAGTTCGGTTGCATAATTATTTGGGATCAAACCCAGTGTTTCTACAGATTGTTTCGTGAGTTCAAGTTGTTCTATTGCTAAGTTTTTTTCCAGAAAAACGCATGACCAAGCAAAAAATGTGTTTTGCAAAAACACAAGACAATATGCCATGGATTGTAAAAAAACAAAAACAAAACAGATTTGAGTAGCTTACCAGGTCAAGAGGAGGAAACTGAAGATGGAAGCAAAGACAGTGAAGAACACGAACTTAGCAAGCTCAGGGTCGAGGAATGTCAGAGACTCGCAACGGAGAGAAGTTGAATAATAAAGTGAATGATTCAAAGCATTAGGGCTTGTTTTGTGAAAAGAGAAGGGAAAAAGGCGGGAACTGTTCAAAAAACACGAGGTACGAAGATGGCGTGACAGCTGCCTTTAGCCAATAAGAACATGCCGCGTGTCCTTGGAATGAGAAATGATTCAGTCTCTGTGATTGAAGAGATGTTTTGACCAGACAGGTACAGCTCGGTGTAAATTTAGCTCAGCTGGAAAGGCTTAAGAATTTAGCTCGGCTGGAAAGGCTAAAGGGTTTTTTAAGCTCGGCTGGAAAGGCTAAAGAGTTTAGCCCGATCGTAAGGATAAAGTTTTTAGCTCGGCTGGTAACAGGTAATCCCTATCATGCTATACAGATGGAATTAAGGGGCAATTGAGAGGGTAATTTATATATAAATTGGGCCGAGCTAGGTGATGGGCCATTCATTGGGCCACGGTAAGAAGGGCTGGATAAAACGGAGCTTGGAGTTAGCCCGGTCCGGAGAACGCCTTATTATTATCCCGGTCCAAAAGAGCGCTGAAGTTATTCCGGTCTAAAGAAGCGTGGCGATTAGCTTGGTTGCCATACTCAGAGTTAGCCCGGTCATGGCATATTATGGATAGCCCAGTCAGAACCTAGTTATTTTGTTAGCTCGGTCAGGACCTTGATGTTTTGTTATCTCGGTCTAATCACACCAGGGTTTGTGCAGGAGGAACCGGGGTAAGAGCAGTGAAAGGAAGAACCAAACTAGCTATAGTTCGGTCTACTCTGCGGCTCAGCATAGCCATGCTTACCTCGGTTATATTGGAGTCCGACCATGGTAAAACCATCTCACTTGGTTCAAGTAGTGAGGAGGGTGTTGAAGGATAAGCATTATCTTTCAGGAATGCGATTCCTAGGAGGACTCTACATGAATGAGTAAAAGTCCTATTAGGATTGTGCTACACGGAACCTATAAAAGCTCATAATATCACCTATAGAGAGGTAACACAACTTTGATTCCCAAACACACAGAGCTTTTTGTCTATTTGTCTATTTTGCTTACTTAGGCATCGGAGAGGTATCCGGCACACACCCGTCGGCTAGCTCACGTTTGTGTTTTCAGGGAGTAAAGCGACAACGTACGGAGGAGCGCAGACTTGATCAACAGGATTATACGAGAAGGTTTATTTCTTTCCCGTACAATGAGTTTAAGCTGTTATGACCTATACTTGGTATTTTGCATAATGCTTGTGTTACAATTGTTAACTCTTCTAAACTGCTTGTTGGCATCCTATTGGCATCACTGGAGAAGAAACAATTTTGTTTTGAGCCTCATATATCATATCTTCTATTTCTTTTGTCAAATGAAACAGAGGAAGAATTTCACTAAGTTAAACTTGAATGTTTTTTCAAAAATCCCCTCAGATTGTATTTTGTTTTTGGTATCAAACATATGGGCTTGCACATTCATTCTATTATTATCTCTTTGCCCATTACAAATGGTATGAGCTTAAATTTCATGATCATTGTGTACTATTTGTTTCTTCTATACATTGGTAACTTACTTGATAAGGATGCTCATTTGTGCTATAAAGAGACTTGTCATTTTCTCATCATCCTATATTGTTGAGTAGTGCCAAACTCCCTCATTGTTCTTGATTATGTTGATCATGTCACAGGGGGAGTGAAAGAGTTGATTGTTTTGGTATCTTTATTTTTGATATATTAATTCTTACAAACATGATCTTTGAGCTTATTAGTTGTTAATAATGTAAGAGTAAGATGTTTTCCTCAAAGGGAGAGTGACTTGAACATTAGCTCTATATTTAGTTTTTGATACTGTCACAGGGGGAGAGAATGAATGTTTATGAATATAAATGTGACTTTGTCAAGAGAAGAAAATTAAAGAGAGCATGCCTTAAGGGGGAGTTGTTTTTCATTCCAAATAAATCAAAACATCATTGTATGCCATCATTAAAATGGGGGAGATTGTTAGTCATAGCATGACTAACATTGATTTTAATGATTTTGTTTTGATTTAATTGAAGATTAAATTGTTTAAAATCTTATAATTAATTTAACATCATAATTCATCCTCATTTTGTCTTATTTATATTTATTAGAGGCCAAAATTTCAGCTCAAACAAGCAAGAACCAAGTAGCAAACAGGAACAGCAAGCAGCAGCAACAGAAACATTAGCATTGTTTTTAAGCTTAAACAAGTGTTAAAGAGGTCCCATAACAGTAGCAAGCAGCAGTAGCAAGCAGCCAAAACAAAGGAGGCTAAATTTACACTGGGTGGACATTTGGGCGAACGTTTGGGGGGACCACCAGGTAGGCCAAAATCAGCCCAGTTCAGTCCCATTTTAGTTCTGTTCACAATGGCTGTCAGACCAGCAATATGCTTGTCAACTGCGGCAGTTATATTTGACGATCGGGACATGACCGGACATCCGGGTGGACATTTGGGAGGGCGTCCGGGCGGATGACCACCAAGAACAAAACTCCATCTAGGACATTCAGGCGGATGACCACTTGTTGAATCAGTTCTGCAACGACTATTTTTCAAAGTTCAATTTCGCAACGGCTAGCTGATTCACACCCATCTTCCAAAGGGCAAAGCTCACTTGGGCTAGAGACAAAGGCTGACATTTATGATATGTATATCATCATCCCATCTCCTCAACAGGAAGAAAAAGATAGGCTTGGCAAACAGAATAGAGCACTGAGCTTTGCTATATATAGAGAGCTCTGATGTAAAGAGCAAAAACAGAGAGGTGAACAGCAAACCAAAAATTTCTTATTCTTCATCAATCACATATTCCATTTTCTCTGATCATCTGAGGAGTTCTTCATCTGGTTTTCATTTTATTCTCAGAAATTATACACAGTGCCTTATAGCTTTAAGCAAATACACCTGTGAGAGGTTTTTACTGATATAACTCGGAGCTTCAATCTTTGTAATATTTCTTCAGAGAGTTTCATTTCAAGCTTTCTATCATTCAAACATTGTAAAAGTGTAGTACACTCAAGTTTCTTGATTCCTTAAGAGTAATTATGAATCATCTAAGATTTGCAAGGGTTTGAGGACTTGGTATAGTTTTTGTAAATTTTATGGAGGATTGCTCCATTTATGAAGAGGTTGCTAGTACCCCTATAAAGCTAGAAGTATAGTGGAAAATCTCAAGTAAAACTTGAGGAGTAGACGTAGGTTTGGTTGAAGTTGAACCATTATAAATCTTGTTTGCATTCTCTTCCCTTATCTCTTTAATTTGCTTGCACTGCTATGTTTATCTAATATTATTGTAATAATTATCTATTATACTTACTGTTCTAATTGTTGTATTAGTTGGTAATTTTTATTGGGTAGTTATTAGTTTTAATTTTATAGAAACCCAATTCATCCCTTCTTGGGTTGCCTTTTGAGTAACACATTATTTATTAAATAATATGAATCGTACATATACACATGACTTTGATTATATTAATACTTAAGAAATGAAATAAAATGGTAAAAAAAAATAGTTGTGAATAGCATTTCTCTAAACTTTATATTAAAATATTATCCTTAAATTAGATTATTTCATTTACATTACTAAAATATATAATTGTTAAATCATTAAAAATTTTATATATTTACTTTTTAATTTACATTACAGCTAGGGAGCACGTCATTTGTGTTAGGAGTATCTTTAGGTATAGGTCATTCACTAGTAGTTTAATATAAGAGAAAAAAAGTAAAAGTAATGAAACAAATTAAATCCTTTTATTTATTTATTTATTTTTGAGTTAAGAAAATGAGAAGAAAATAAAAATGTATTTGTCATTAAAAAAATTAAATTTGTGTGTGTGGGTTTGGGTGTGCGTAATATATAGTATTTTTTTAAGTGAATAAACAAGTAATTTAATTTCCCTTTCAATTTGATTAATCCTAGATCTAAACAGTGTCGATCTCTTTCAAAATGTAAAGATATCACAGGGATTTACAAGGAACAAACAGCCACTAGTACAAACAAATAGATCAAATTTTCAATTTACCAAAAAAAAAAGAAAAAGACAAAAAGAAGAGAGACCGTTGCAAAAAGAATACGAAGTTCAACCACGAGCCCAGCGGTTATCCCCTTCTTTCACATATGAGTTTTCACGTATGAGAAGTTAGGAGTTCAGCATGCAAGAGTCAAGTGGCATTTCTTAGCTTATAGTTGTACAACTTGCCATCTGTTGCAACGCCAAACAAGGAATAAGTTCAATTTCATATGAAAATATTCAGTATTATATGGAGAAATAACAAATCAGTGTTAATTTTGAAAAATAATTATAGATTTATGATAAACTTTATGCACTTTAATGATGAAAGTCGTAAACTTTTTCATGAATCTGTAATTATTTTGGGATAGTACCACTGATTTGTAAATTCCCCTTGCTACATTATATGATGATACAACATTCAAAGGAAATGCAGATCCATTTGCTTTTACACAGAAATAAACCTGACTACCATGAATATAAATCCAGCTTTTTTAGATCCACACAAAAATTACTAAAGTGATACACAACTACAATTGTGGTGATGAATGAGGGACAACCCAATAAACGCAACCATCAATATTATCCATAAATAATATGGAAGTACAATTTAACAGTTGTAAAACATCCCCAAAAAAAAAAAATTTAACAAAGAAAAATTGTATAACATATAGAAATGGCTTTTCAAAATTACTGTCAGAGTCTTGCTTTGTATCTGCCTGCTAAATTTTGGCAATAATATAACAAAATTTTCAGACTGCAAGAACAAAAATAAAATTAAGGGACCGACTAATCAACAGAAACCTGAGTAGTTATTCAAATCTCCCCATACTGTTTCCTCAACCTCTTCCCATGATTTTGCCGTCCTCAGTTCCTTGCATAAACTGAAAATAGCTCCCAATATATTATCCTCATGCAAAATACAATAGCACCTGCAAACACATTGAACCATTCCGTACAAGTCAGTTCCACAACTGCATCAATACTGACTGCAAAGCCGAAATAATTGATCATGACCTTATATAACATACATTGACAACATCATCACATTGCCGAAAAAACCTCACAAATGCAAGTTGTATGGTTAACTGCAAGAGGATTTTACTTTGAAAATAGAAAATAGCATTGAGGTTCTTGTCATAATCTTAACCAGGTTAGAACTATCAGATTGGGCTGAAATTAGAAAGCTTGTGGCCTAGTCAAGAACCTCTGGGCATGAGAGAGAGAGAGAGAGAGAGAGAGAGAGATGTTGAGCCTCTCTGTCCACAAAATAGGATCATGAAATCAACATAAGCAGATGAAAAAATAGAACTACGATATTTTCCCATCTGCTTATAAACCTTCCATATATCCATGTAGTAACCATCTGTGATACAATCAAACTAAAAGCTAAGCTCCATCAAAAGAATGAGTAGCAATAGTGACAAGGGATCCCTTGTCTCAGACCCTTTCTGAAGTAAAAAAGGAGTCAGGAGAACCATTTAGCAAGATGGACAATCTCACGGGCAAAATCCAAAATTATTTGAGGTCAACTCTCCCGAATGGTGTGCACCAGTAGACGAGCCACCGCAATTACATCCCTTCCAACCAAATATAATGTCGATATACCATTCAGTGGTAATTATCTAAATGCTTCCTCAAGGATATGTGAAGACTGATTATTTTTCAAGGAGTGAGGTATCGCCAATGACCTCAAAAGACACCAAAAAACCAATCCATGGTGCTTCCACATAATACTGATCAGATTTCCATTCTGTTCTCGCGAACCCAAATTAGAGAAGTCTTAATAGTTTCAATGAGGACATGCAGGAGATACGTAACTGGTTTTCCACTAAGATATATAAACATAATTATAGAATCTTATGGAGGATTGAATGAAACAAAGTAAAATAAAGTAAACTAATTTTCTGATGAATCATCATGAGTAACCCAACTGACAAACTAAAATTACAGTGCTAATTCTTAAATGATTCTTTCAAAGTCAACTAGAAATATCTTGAAGAACTAGACTAGAACAAGACATTGTGTTAGCAGAAGTCAAACTTTAACTCACATGACTATGAATGAGAGTCGTCCAAACTTACTGCCACCACCGTCAACAGATTCATGCTGTGATATTTTTCTTGCCAATGGAAGTCTATAACTTTCCAGAAACTGCTTCAAGAGATTGGGATCTCCTCTAAAGACATCCAAATGTATTGGAATCAAATCACAAATAGGGTCACCTGCAAAGAATTAGTGCCTTTAATATAAAAAAGATAGAGATTATCTATTTTTTGGTTCCGAATTGAGAAATCAAGATGAACTTAAAACAACAATTTTTATTCCAAAATGGAATTAATAAGCGTTCTCGTGTACTAAATCTTTATTCATTTGTGCTAGATGATTCTGATACATTTGAAGCCATACAGTTAAAAGAGGGCATTTGTTCTAGAAACAAATATACTCAACACTAAGTGCAAAACCTCCGAGATAATGCACAGCATCTCCAAAAGCAGCGAACATACAACATGAGAACATAAGAAAGAATATCTGAAGGACTAAGAAAGCCTTGGTGCACAAATAATTAATAGGCAAAATACATACTAGTCTCAAAGTATGTCCAATCCAAGACAAATAAAAGAACATAAATTGTGCTGGACATCAGAAACAGCAGAAAAAATATGCCTTACAAACTTGAAACATCCATACTCACAGGAAAATAAGCATATTGTCCCGTGACTATACAACTCTATAGTTCTTGGGATCAACGAAATAAATGTAAAGACCCCAAAGCAACCTGACCGTCAACCCCCGCTACTGAAGCCCAAGGTCATCCCAAGCTCAACTTTATGAGATAGAGATGCCCAGATTTAAAATGAGAGGAGAAAAGAGTAACTTAGGCAATCAAAGCCGTAATCTTTGAGAGTGATGACAATCAAAAACCAAAAAGTCAATGCCATAATCAGATGGAGGAATTCGAGGAGAGGAAAGAAAAAAATGAACAATCTAAGAATTAATAGTATGTGATCAGAAAAAAGCAACGGGAAATTTAGAGACAAAAGATGCTGAAGAACAAGGGATAGAGAAGAAACTTTGACTTGCCATGTTTGGATATGTCAACTATGAGAGATGCTTAGGGCTTTGGTTCCCCATCATGATGTAGAGAGCGATGTAGAAAACAAAGTGCAGAGAGGAGTATTGCTGCAAGGTTCTGGAAAGACAGGGAATGGTATGCTCCAAGGCTATTAGGGTTTAGAACTTGTTGAAGGTAAAAAAAAAAAAAAAGAGGAGAGGATTGAACGTTCCATGTAGTTTTTATCGTACAAGATTTCCTTAAAGAACCGATTAGACTAGTACAAAGTAAAATCTCGGAAAGGGCCAGCCAATTATAGGCTTGTAGCTTGTAAGTTTTGTGTGTGAGCTCATGCATGTGTGTGTGTCTTTATATATCTAGTATTTAGGTCAAGTTTGGGTTTCCTGAAGGTTGAAACCTAAGCCCAACTTGGGGTAAGTTTGGATTGTTGATTTTTAAGCCAAGCCAAACCAAGCGTTAAAAATGTTATCCAAACCCACCCAAAATTTGGTTGGGCCATAGTTTAGCACAAACAAGTAGCAGCCTTGATGTTATTGTAGTTTCATGATAACTAAATCCTTAAAAAACCATGCTATTAAACCCCTATCTACTTCAGTGAAGTTATGTTCATCACAAATGGAACTGGATAAATTCCAGTTCTGCTATAAACAAGGTTAGATATATAACATTAAATCAATTAAAAGCACTCACCTATAGATAGATCACTGAAATCAAGGATGTGACTAGGACGCCATGATGTCCACTCAGCACCGCCATGGTTGCCATTCACATAACCATTATGCATGAGGTCAGCAGCTGAGGTGTGCTCTGTTAAGCAAGAACTAACACAACATGGTTCCATGTGAATATTGTCATCCATTATATCAGAGTGTATCCAGGAGCAAGGTTTAGCAACTTTTCCATCCTGAAACAAAGTAAAGGGCTAAGTTATAATGAAATTCCAAATAAAAAAAAAGAAAAGTAGGTATAAGAATAATAGTAAAACTAATAATAAGAGATTAGGGGGCAACCTCAAATATATTCAGAAATTTTGGGAAATCATCTGGGATGTATTCGTCAACTTTATCTATCAGAAAGCTTGGAATTGGATCACCCCTACAAGTGGCAAGAGAAGAATTTTAGAGGTACCAGATTGAAAGTTTTGCTATATCATGCATAAATGGAGCTGAATGATCACATCACAGAATTGTGAGACCAACCCCCCCCCCCCAACACACACACAGACACACACAGAAACTTTCTACTATGCTAGACTGGAACACACAAGCCAAAAAAGAAAAAGTGCCAAGTAATGACTAACTATGAAGCACCGACATTCCAAAATAGGGGCCGTAGCAGTGTCAACACTGGGACATGTATGGCACATGCCATGTGGCATATCCCTTTATTTAATTAATTTGTTTTCCAGGGACATTTTGGGGATATGCCAATAACTTTTTTCCCCTCTTCTTTATAGATGTTGGATGTTGAATGTTGATTACCTCTTTGCTTAGAATCTTATATTTAAATAATTAATAGACCATCCATGAAGAAGACATAAATGATAAAAGTTAACTCGAGTGGGTTTTTTTATTTATTTATTTTTTTATTATTATTATATTGAATTAGTGTTAGTTTTTGCTAATTTTGATTGTTTGTGGATGTAATATTTAATCTACATAGAGACTAAAAATATATTATTATATTGCCGTATTCCCACCATGTCTGTATCCTCATTTTTCTGAAATCACCATGTCCCGTGTCTGTGTTTGTGTCCGCATCCGTGTCCATGCTTCTTAGATGACTGATGAATACCATTTAAGAAATAATTAATTCTGTGAGAAGTCAAAATCCTTCTAAGTCTTCTGATGATGAAATAAGAATGATGCACAATTCAGCAAGGCTGGCGTGTTGGTCTCCAAAAACTGAACACATACACCAAATGTTGGTAACCGACAAGGTAGGAAGTGTTTGACATTATGCCTAAGAGAATTGGTAAGAGTCCTTGTCACACATGGTGCATCTCTATGAGCCTCAAACTTAAGGATCAACAACTTCTTTAGTGATAAATGTGGACATACCATTTTGTCAAACGGCTACAGACATCCTTCTTCCTTCTTGTTAGAGTTCTGATGAAAAAATCCCATTCCGCAGGAATACTAAGTTTATTGGTGACAGCCTCCATTGAACCACTAACACAAGGGTACTCCATTTTCTCTTCAGCATCAGCAAGTGTTGAAGCATTTAAAGAAGGAAAAGGCAGGAGATGAAGATTGCGCAGTTGCTCGCCCAAAAAAGAAGCTAAATATAGAGTATCATCCCATGAGAGAGTTTCTCGTCTGCAAAGAGTACACAACGAAGTCAAGACCATTTGGACATACAACACTCCAAACATATTAGAAGGGCTGTTGTTCAAGCACCCAGTATCTAAATTGAAACAAGAAACTAGGCAACTTACAACTCAGCAAATGTTTTGCCTTTGCATCTTTTTGTTACAATATATGGCCATATCCTTGAGCCGTCGCCAGAACTGATTAATTCATTTATTGACATCCCTGCTTTTTTTATTTCAAAATTTTTTTTGCTCCATACACCAAATGGAAAATCAACTTCCAAACTATTTTCTGGGATCAAATTACAACTAGCAATAACATTAGGAACTCCTTTTCCATCCCAAGGTACAATCTTATATGACCCATTTTCAATAAACAGAATTCCACTTGCTAAAACACCAGGAATGTGATTTTTCAGAGGGGAGTCAACCTTGCACAGTAGACTGTAAAACTCCAGCTGTAAAGATGCAATCAAAGTTCATACAATGTAAGGATAAAAACGACTACTCTAAGGGACAAAAATCAAGAACAACAAGATGGTACCTCAGTGCCTAAAGCATTAAGGGAAAATTCCAGCCCGTCTTCGACATATAGTTTAATTACATGGTCAGCAATGAGATAAACCTGTTAACAAATAATACAGCAAGTGATCAGATAGCTAAAGATCATTTTTCCAGGAATGAAAACAGTTGTCAGTTTTAATGATAATGTTTTAATTTTGTATCAGGTTACTCAAGCAGTGGCTTCAATTTTTAATGGAGTACATGTAAACAACTCCTTTTATCCAAAAGAAAAAAATGTCCTTTTTT
Source organism: Camellia sinensis (assembly GCF_055761805.1). Lineage (NCBI taxonomy): Eukaryota > Viridiplantae > Streptophyta > Magnoliopsida > Ericales > Theaceae > Camellia > Camellia sinensis. Next base: position 186,105,332 of record NC_138963.1, on the reverse strand, counting down.
TATTTATTTATTGTGCTTGAAATAATATATGGAAGCATCAATCCCCCCCCCCCCCCCCCCCCCGGCCAATACTAACGTGTTAATCTTTCCTACAAGAAAACCAATTTTAAGTGTCTCGAGTTCTTTCCAAAATGCTAGCCAGCGAGAAGAAAAATGAAAGTTTAGAACACCAAAGTTTCAGATGCTTCTGGCTCAAATAGCTGAAGGACTCCAAAAATGCTTAGAATCTATGCATCCAATACAAAGAATGACAAAAAAAACTAGCACATTCAAAATAAAAACAGAAATGGCAGTAAATTTGAAAATCTGCAGAAGACCATGAGCCACTCACTTACAGGATTGCTACCCATGCCAACTGGAAATCTCTCATCATCTGTGGGGAAGGGCAACTCATGGAAGGTGCAAATTTCTCTGACGCATTCAGACCATTTCTCAGCATTCAGCGCAAGGCAGGCTCCCTACGCCATTTCAGAACATTAATGGTTAGATGTAAAAGAAATTTCATTAACCCTTCCCTAATCACAGTACAGCTCAAACCCCTTGGAGAGTCTCTGAGCAGATGCCTAGGCAAAGAACTACTAAGTTCTGATGATTGTCTAAAACAGTCTGCATCCAACTGTTCAATAGATGGTTAAATAAATAGATCATTAGCGCCACTCTTGCCCTGCTGTGCTCTGTGTGTGTGTGTGTGTGTGAGAGAGAGAGAGAGAGAGAGAGAGAGAGAGCACTATTGGCCAAAGAGACCCCGAGAAGTGGAGCCAACATGTAGTGCTGATACAAATCACTCATGGCCTAAAAGATGGGGCTCTTAGCCTTCATATTATCAATTCTTCTTTTTGGCTAAATTTAACAAACTCCTGACTACACGACTCACAAGAACAAAGAAGAAGCTAACAAGCAAAGAAATACCTTCCATATTAGGTTTCTCAATCCTGGTTTTGCAATCCAAAGCTTCCATAACCATTCTCTCATTTCTCGTTGTCCTATGCAGTTGCTTGAACTCCAAAGAGAATTGTAATGGTCCCTCCCTTTATCCAAAAACATCTCTAAGAAATTTATATCATAAGAAAATTCCTGATCATGCAGATTGTGATTTATGGAGGTTGAATTCACAGCATTTTCAGAATTTGGCTCCTCTACAGGTTCACAAAATTTGATCCTTTTCTCTTTTCTAGTCTGGTCTGAGTCACTCAAACTATCTTCAGTGGACAATGTTGTCTTTTTGGAATCCTCAAAACTGCCCTCATTGAGTGCAAGCAAGCCAGCACGACAAACTCCTTTGTGTTGATAACCAGGAGCCATATCCAGACAAACAAATTCAAAGTTTGCGGAGTTTACAAAATTCTGTGTGACAGCAACAGTGGTTTCCAGATTTAACACACAGTGCCACCATCCACTTGGAACAAATATTGTCTCACCCGGTAGTTGAGTACACTCTATTGGTTTGTCTTCATTAGCAAGAAGCGGATAAAAATCAAGCCACCACTGAAAACACAAAAAATGATCTGATACAAGATGGCCTGAACCAAGGCACCAAAAACAAAAAAACATATCATACAAAACTACAATCGTTAGATGCAGTTTTCCATGTCTACACTAGAATACCTGCAATGATGAAGGAGTCTCAACATTGACATCACCATCTTCTTCATTTACATGCACTGTCACACCTAAAGGTACTCTTCCTGGAGGATACAATGCCCACCTGTTCAAACAAGATTGACAGATTGCCTTCTAGACATCAGCTCCTTTCATTCTGGTCAAGCAATACCAAAAAGGGTAAAACTTCCCAGCATCCAATAATACCAAAAAGCACAACCTATTGCACAAGGCTCCCACTGAAGTGAGGTCTTGGGCAAGATATTCAAGAGGCACATATTTAAGATGATATTATAGCCGAGAACTGTATTGATCAAAACAGTATTTATAAATGATCTAGTTGTACGGTTTCAAGTTGAACTTTATAATCCATAACCTGCACATTAAGAGAAGTTGCTAGGTTGCATACCCTCAGGCCACATGAATGTGTGTGGTCCCCTCGAGGACATGCAATAAAATGGAGGTACATGTGAATGCTGGTGCATGACTCCATTATTTTCTTTCTTATTCTTAAATTTGTACCCTTTCTTTTACTGGAGGAGGAGGTGTGTTAAGTAGGAGATCTCACACTATATTCAGAAGTTGTTGACAACTATTATTCTAAGATTCAGATGAATACTTGTTGCCTACATATGGTATGCTGAAAAAGATAAGGCTAAAACACGGATACGTTGGGATTATTTGGAGGTCAATCAGAGCCCAAGGTTTGAAATTTAATGAATTGAAACCCGAAAGCAAAACCTGGTGCAGTCCACCAACAAGCATATGTGGTAATAGGTTATAGATATATTTAAAAACAGTGAATTCAGTAGGGTAAAACAAATGCATGGAAACAGATTAGTCTTCATGCAGGTTAGTAAAAGGTTTACCTTTTACGGCCACTCAAAAGAGTATTCCAGGCACTAGTCAGAGCTGGATCAACATGCCAAGAGGCACCAGATCTCTCGGGCCCAATAATGAGCCATCTAAAAGCAGGTCGCTTGTCTCTATCTAGTACATCAAAAAAGTCTTCTTGAAATAGATGAGGCACACTGTAATCCTTCAACAAGCCCGGAACAACTTCCCCAAACTGCATGAGTTCCAAGTTAGAGAAGTTCAAAGATTTTAAGAAAAAAATGGATGCAAGTATATATTTATATTGGAAAGGCACCTTGTCGTCAAAAATATAAAGGGGATCCTCATCATGCTGAATTTGCATGTATGAGACATAATCCTTAAATTTCACAGCGATTTTCCGAGAACTCCTCTGAGAGATCTTAAACTCTGTATCTCCATAGTTCAGCAATAGCTGATCAATTGTCCATGTACTCCTTGCTGGCCAAGTATCAGCCAAACCCGAAAGCAAAACCTGGTACAGTGCTCATCAATAATCTATAAACAATGTAGTGTTGTGAATAATTAAGGTAATTAAACAATATTTACTATGTATGTAAACCAGTCAATGAAAATGTCTTTTATGTCCCCTTTTTTGAGAAGAATGCTATCTACCTCCAAGAAATCGAATAAAAAACACATGGAGGAAATCGACACACATAAAAACAAGGAAGCTTCATAAATGACATTGCTGTTCCAAGGAAATATGGAAATATGTCTAAAGATTCAGAGATAAGGCCACATATATGGAAAGGAAAGAGAGCATAAAAGACCAAATGATACAGCTAAACAAAAAGAGGGTTGACCAATAGTCTAATTTACGGCAGTCATACTGTTCTTTCCACTATTTATTATTCCGTTTTAATTAATTAAATTTCAAAATCAGAAGCATTAACCCATACTGGTTTCTTCGCATCAAACTCTTGACGAAAGTCTTCTAATGAGATGTTATTCTTTCTTTCCACATTTCCGCTGTCAAAAGTGAATCCAGCCAATGTAGTATAACAACGATAATGTCTTCTAAGCAGAAATAAAGAGTTGAATCCTGTAGAGGGTATAACTGCCATCAGCTTTACCATATATAGGGATAATCATCAAATAACAGTCAAAAAATTGTCACAATGTCTCCTACCATCAAAGTGCATTGGATTTATGCAAGTTTCTTGATATTCACTTGGAAGATGCAGCCTGCAATCATTTGGTTGTTTGAAGGGGGGGTGAAGAGAAAAACTTGTTAGATTCCCACAACGAAGATGATGATGGTCATTGGACAAGAAAACACAAACACCAAATATAGTTCTTAGTCACAAAGGCGAAGTGAATGTATGAAAAATTAAAGCATGAATCCCACAACATACTGATCCAGTGCAGTTTTCTTCCAGGAGCCTTTGTACTGAAGTTGGCCATTTACATTGTCAAGGCATAAACTCATCCATAGTGGTTCTTCATTGCATAAGATGTACATCACACTGCATATTTAAGATAAACAAATTCAAATAAAAAAGGGAAACAAAAAGTAGTTTGGATTCACAGATCCTTCAAACTTCATTCAGAGAGTTGTCTATGCACTGCATGAATAAAAAGCTAGAGAAATTTCAAATTGGTTCGGAAGACACCTATAGCTAAATAAAGGCTTCGGACACAAACTTTAAGCTTTATGAAACTGCACCAAAATGATGTTAGGTGATATGCCATTCCATATGTATAAAGAATCTTCTAAAAGAAACCCCAAGGCAAGTGGCCGAATGGTAAAGCCTGGAGTATAAAATCCACAGGTCTCGAGTTCGAGTTACACCTTAGGGCCTTTGCCCGGTTGTTAACTTCAGGACCCCGAGATTAGTTGAGGTCCGCGAAAGCTGGCCCGGACACTCGGATATCAAAAAAAAAAAAAAAAATCTTCTAAAAGAAACCAACAAAATGTTTTCACAACAAAAAATGTAGCAGTTCTGAGGATAATGCACAGAACTTTAAAGCTGATTCTAAATTGGTATCCTAGTTTATTGTTGTGAACAAACTGTTGTGCTGAACCATTTTCCTTCTTATCCCATTCTTAAAGACAAAATTTCCATAATTGGATTGGAAAACTTGTTGCTTGTTTATAAATGTACAAACATTGTACAGGCAAAGGAAATTGTCAACAACTACAATTGATTCAGCATTACAACATTGACACGTACAAGAAAATCAGCCTCAAAAGGAACTAGAAATCAGTTCATTAGTTCAATTTGCTTTCTTTTTTTTCCACCTTATAGAAAATAGTGTTGCGATTTTCTCGTTAGTCTTTGCTTTCTTGATTATGCTTTTAAGAGACCAACTTCTAAGCCTAATCTTTGTCATTTTCCATTTTCTGAACATACTCCTTTGGACCATCTCAAACCTTTAAAGTGTGATAAGACCTTCCCAATTTTTATGGTGGACAAACACTGATGCACAACACAACAAGGATGAGTTGAAGCATTCATGGGGGATATATTATTAAAGAATTAGAGACAACAATGATACATGTATACATATTATATATAATATATCCACACTTTTGCATCTGTTTGCATATCTATGTGAATACATGCATGTACATAGGTGTATATTTGATGTACATGTAAAATCACAAATGATGATTTCTTTCCACCACCGTTACCTGCATCTACGTTACAGCCCTGACTAACTTACATTTGTTTCCAATATACTACACCAACTCTGCTTCCTTTCGACAGCAAATAAGATATAGGTAATTCAATGCCAACAAACCCAAGCTTTGCTTTCTACTACGGCTGGGCACATTCTCACATGATAGTCATAATACTACTTGTACCTACCATGGTGGCCAACCTGATCAATCAATCCAGGTTCAACGCAGATCAAATTTTCCTGTCACTTCTATAATCAACAGTTCAATTGGGTTCTGTCACTAGAGTTCTCATCCAGATATGGATGCTAGCTGTGTCACCAACATTAAGATACTGCAAAAGGGTGCCCTCAATTTGCAGCAATAAACATCTCAGTAACAATCACACAAGAGTTGAGACCACATATTGGGCATATAAATTATAGGGTAAATTACATTGACATACCCCAAGGTTTGAAGAAAATGCAACAAATCTCACAGTTTTGACATAATTACACCAAAGGCTAAAGAGACCATAACTAATGCAAATGTGAAAACACATACAGATAAACAAGAAAAAATATACATTTCAGTGTAAAAAGGATCCTAACATCACTTTTTCATCCATACGAGTAAGGAATTATTGACAAAAAGGGAGCTAATTGTTATGTGAATTGAGTAACTCAATGTAATTATGGCAAAACCGTGTAACTTAGCTGTATTTTCTCTAAACTCCAGGGAGGTCAGTGTAATTTACCCTAAATTATAATACGCGCAGAGTGTGCCCTATTCCCGAACCAACCTACTCAAGTTTCTACATCTTGAATTATCACTGTGGCATGAATTCCTCCAAATGTTTTCTGAAGTATCATGTAAAATTCATTAGCGTCAATTTGAAACTACAGATAACCCTGACTCCCCATTCCTTCAAAATCATAGATAATCTATTTTGAACTGTCAATCAATTACGAATTGAGACACTTACATGTAATCTATGTATAGAGAATAAATATAAGAATTGAAACCTGCTAACGCAAGAAAGGCGAGCGACATCGCGAGGAGTAAGATACACCAACATAGCACATAAGATTTCGTCAGGAAGAACACGAAGGTCACCGAGAGCGTCAGGTCTTCGGTCTTTGGGTACGCATTGGGTTTCAGAATACTCTACCTCCATTGATAGGCCTGTGTTACGCGAGATTGCTTTCACAATTTTCATTCAGTGTCCTTCGTCTATGCACTGTTATGTAGCGAGAGAGAGAGACAGAGAGAGAGATCGCACGCACGCACGCACCGAATTTGACACGAGCGCGCTATCTTCGTAGAACTTACGCCACCACCGCGAGCGCGCCTGAGCTGAACTTTCTTCGTTTCTTACGCGCGCCAATACCGTGTGCGCGAGGAGGATTCTGTGTATTTTTGGACGGTATATAAATTTTATTTATACTAGTTACGGAATGAAAATGATAGTTTGGCTCAGTATCTTTTTTTTTATTGAATTTTTTTAATATGTTAGGTAATTTTTTTAATTTTTAAATGCATTTTACATAAATATAGTATAATATTTCTGAAATTTTATTTTAATTTTTTTTACTAAATACTAAAAATATAAAAAAAAATGAAAATTTAGTATAATTTTCGTATTCTTGTATTAATTTTTAATTTTTTTTTTACAAATATTTCACTTTTTAGATATATTAAAGTAAGATGCATTTAAAAAATAAAAAAAGTTAATTAAAATTTTAAAAATATTTACTAAAAACAAAAAATAAAAAACTCAATTTTTAAAAAATTAAATTCAAAAAATTGAAACCAAACATAGTGAATATTATTCATAAAAGTTATTTATGGTTCATGTAGAAAATGTGTAAAATTTATTTTGTAAGAAAGTGAATTTTATCCTGATGTTTCGATCCATATAGAAATTGCATAAGTAATTTCTTAATATTTATAGATCCATTGTTATGAGTGTATTTAATTTCATTGTCCATGTAAAAAATATTGATAGAGATAAATTGTATGTATTATTGATTGATATGTATTGTTATGTTTACAATGATCATATATATAGAAGAAAATGTGGTAGTAGGTGTAGGTGGTAGGTGGAGTGAAGTGGAGGTGGTAGGTGGAGTGGGTGGTAGTGGAGGTGGTAGGTGGAGTGGTGATTTATTATTTACAATTTACATTAATAGCCCCCCTCAAACTCAAGGAGGATAGGTACTAGCCAATTTGAGTTTGGAGAGAGTAACAAAACAGAAAAATAAGCTGACAAATAAAATAAATGGGATAGGAGACACTGTATGGTCGTGTCGGATCGTTGTAGCAGACAGTTTACGGGGTCATGTCGGACCGTTGTAGCAGACACTGTGTGGTCGTGTCAGACCGATGTAGAAGACAGTTTACGGGGTCATGTCGGACCGTTGTAGCAGGACAATTTACGGGGTCATGTCGGACCGTTGTAGCAGACAGTTTACGGGGTCATGTCGGACCATTGTAGCAGACACTGTGTGGTCGTGTCAGACCGTTGTAGAAGACAGTTTATGGGGTCATGTCGGACCATTGTAGAAGACAGTTTATGGGGTCATGTCGGACCGTTGTAGAAGACAGTTTACGGGGTCATGTCGGACCGATGTAGCAGCTGACCGGAATCAATGTCGGGACAGTTTATGGGGTCATGTCGGACCGTTGTAGCAGACACTGTGTGGTCGTGTCAGACCGTTGTAGGAGCTAACCAGAATCAATGTCGGGACAGTTTACGGGGTCATGTCGGACCGGTGTAGAAGACACTGTATGAGTGTGTAGATAGGCTGCCCAAAAAAAAATATACATGTAGATATATATCGAGCCCTCAAAAGTCGTGCCCTCAAAAGGCGTGCCCACTTTATCAAAAGATGTGTCATGAAAAGGCGTGCCAGTTTGTCGGGCGTCAAGAGGCGCGCGATGCGCGTGGCTGCCTCGGCTATTTAACCAAGACGGAGCCCTAGGCCGAGGCAGAGGCAAAAAACCTGCGAAATCCGCTGAAAAACTCTTCGTTGTGCTGAGAGAGAGAGTCTGTAACACTCTGTTGCGAGAGATTGATAGTTTTACATATTTGTCCAAATAATTACAAATAAATATAACTGAAATATATGAGAAAATTAATTTTTACTTGAACAATTTTGACTTTAAAAATTACGTGCTACGCGACTTCAATTTATTATGTTCACACTAATTGAGTTGTTTACTTTATACTACATATATTAGTGGTGTAAACACGATGGGCTCGTTTGGTTTGATTTTCTGAAAAAAATTTAGGAAATTTTCTCTACAAATAAGTTTTCAAAAATAACCAAACCAAACAAATTTTCCCAAAAAAATTTCCCAAAACTTGTAAACCAAACAAGTTTTCCAAACAAATCTCTCTCTCACACACATCAAATCAATCACTTTTTCCAAAACTCTATCTCAAAATAATTTTCCAAAACATCTTTTAAAAAAAACCAAACCAAACATGTTTTCGTACTTTTTATCTCTAAAACACATCTCTCAAACACAAACCAAACATACCCGATATTTTGGCAATTATATGTTTAAATTTTTGGACAGTTTAATGAATAATAAAATTTTGTTTAGGGTGGCAGTTTTTGTATGTGGAGCCCGTGTTCGACTGCTCAAAATTTGTTTAAGATTGGTTCTGACGTTTGGTCAACATTTAATTTAGGATAAATTATACTCATCTCCCATGAGGTTTCTGATAAATATAAAAAATTTATCTGTGATTTGAATAATTACACAAATCTTTTTTACTTTAATTGACATTGTCCAAATTCCTTCATTCCGTTAGATTGGAACAAACGATATTACTTTCATATAATAAATAACCTTACTAGTCATTCTTTTGAGCACAAAAAGACGATAATACTTTTATCCCCTCTATTTACGTCATACAATAATTAAATTATGAATTATATTTTAGGCAGTGCTCAAGTATCCTCCATCTCTCATCCTCATTAAAGAGCCGTTTGGGATCTAGTTAAAAAAAAATTATTAAATTATTTGTTATCAACTAAAAAAAATCAAATGTAACATAAAATGTTTAAAAATTTATAAAAAAAAAATCAAGGATTTGAGTCTTATAGCCTAATAAACTATGAGTTTTTAATTTTATTAATTTTAATTTTAATATTTGATTTGTTTTCAATCTATATAGCCTAATAAACTATGAGTTTTTAATTTCATAAATTTAAATTTTAATATTTGATTTGTTTTCAATCTAAACCATTTGTCTTTTTTTTCTTTGGTAAAATTGTTAAAAAAATATATTTTAATTATTAAACTCAATAGAAATAAATATTTTAGACATTTTTTGTATATCTAAATTGTGTTTAATAATTAAAAAATATTTTTTTCGATAGTTAATGAAAATAGGTACATAGTTTAGATTGGAAAAAAAAAAGAGCAAAAGATTAAGATTTAAATTAACAAAATTTAAAACTCATAATTTATTTCAGTACAAGATTCAAACTCTGATCTTTTTTTATTTTTGTAATTTCTCTTAAATTTTTTCATTCACAAATAATTTTCTAAAAATATTAACTTTTTTAACTTTAAAAAATGCAAAAAATTGAAAAGTCACATTAAATAAATAAATAAATCCCAAACACACTATCAGCGTGATAATCAAACTTCTCCAAAAACCCGTGTATTACAGTGAGTTCAAATGTATTACCTTTAGTATTTTAAAATTCATGTTATTATGTGATTTGGTGGTAGGACAATCTATGTTTCTTTATTGTTGTTTGGCTAATTAATTGTTTATACTTCTAGTATTCACTTCATTGTAAACTGAAATTGTGATTGGAGTAATACCATAAAATAAATAAATAAATATAAATTTTAAGATAAATTACATTGACTACTTCTGAGAATTAGGGGGGAAAACATAAATTTTATAAATTTGACATAATTACATAAATCTCCTGTTTAGTAAGATTAAATTGATAAAAAGTAAAGTAATGCATATAGTGTGTCAACACTAAAATAAATGACAACATATATTTTTTTTCTCTATATATGACTAACAAATTATTGGGAAAAAAATTATGAGTTATTTGAATTAAAATATTATGCTAGTATAATGTAATTGTACCAAGTTTGTGAAGCTTATTGCATTCTCCAAATCTCAAGAGTAGTTAGTATAATTTATCCTAAAATTTATAAAATTTTCATATTTACTAATGTTACAATTATTATATCATTCTAAAATTTTATTATTGTATAGCATAAGTAAGAAAAAAAATATGTAATATTTATTAGTTTGTATAGCATTTTCTTCAAAAATATGTTAATAATTGTCCAACAGCCCCAAGGGTATTATTGTTATTTTTGGGTTTATTGGTGATGACATCAGCAGGTTTTGTTACCTGTGGTAACGGAGGTTCAAATATAGGAGAATCTTGACAATGTTGGTTAAAGTAGAGGAAGTTTGTGTAATTATTCAAACCACAAAGAAGTTCCTTGTATTTGTTAGAAACCTCAGGGGAAGTGAGTGAAATTTACCCTTTGATTTATAATTTTTATTATTGTGAGTAATATGTGTATCTGAATAGAAAATAAAAAAATAATAATTTTTTTTATGCAATTGTATCAAACCACTGAGAGAGAATGAAAATAATTTTTCTTAAAAGCAAAGTTTGTTATATAAAAAACCCTCATGCTTTTTTTTTTTTTTTTGGGATAAATAAAAGCATGCTGATTATAAGTTGTAACTGGTGCATTTATTGGAGTCTAAATTTAATCATTTATAGATTATATTGTTATATATATAGTGACAATCTTTTTTTTGGGTCAATTTGATAGGAGATATAAAGACCTATTCAATTGAAAATAATGAATTAACCAAACACTACTTAGTTTCAAACTCTAACAGTAAACTCATTTTTTTAAAAAATAAAATAGAAATTAAAATTATAATAAATATAATAAATAAATAAAAGAAAAAGAATCTTTCAATTATTTTGATAACTGCAAATAAATTCAAATTTTGAATTTCAATATGATTATAGAATAAATTATATATTTGTAAATGATTAAATTTGGGAGTCTAATTTCTTATTTACTTTTTGAATAAATGAATGTTTGTTGTTAATCTACATATAGAATAAATGAACATAGGTCCGTTTACAAAGACTTTAATTTCTTAATGTTAGCTAGAAATGATAAAAAACTATGCAATCAAAAACCCAATGTAATCACAATCACATTGTCACAATGAATACACAATTATGATGGAATGAAAAACAATATAATTGAATCAAACCATAAGTTTGGAAGATCTGGCAAACATAAGATTCAAAGAAGGCCATATGGGTACTGAGTGAGACATAAAATCAGATCACGTTGGTTGCTCCGGACGAATCTGAACAACATCAACTTCCCACAAAATCCAATTGGTGTGCCTCTTAGGAATATCATGCATGGTTGAATTTCTCCATGGCGGTAATCCCCCATTTCCACGAGGGAGTTACCGTACCATGGTTTCAAGTGAACTTGAAAACTATCTCAAATCTAAATTTTTGGGGAGCATTTGAGAAACTCTTCGACCAGTTACGCTGAGGAGTTATTGCTCATCAGTGGCGATGTGGTACTGGTCGTAATAGCTCTTGAATGATAAATCACCTTCATCTCTTGCGTAATTTCCTCTCCACTCACTCACAACCGTATCGTCTCCACTCGTTGCAACCCATCGAGACATCTCACCTTCATTTGAGATCTGAATTCCAACTATTGTCGGAGACAATCAGTTGATGCAATTTCCTTCAATACCTTTTGATGTATGTCATGACCACCATATTTTAGCTAATCTCATCAAGTATTAACCAAGCCCTCATTAATTAATTTGCAACCCATGCTCCGGTGCAACCATTCATACCTTCAATTATTTTCTCTCTTCATATTCAATAATTTTTTTTTTTTTAATTTTATATATGGTGTAATGGGTGAGGAATGGGTGTATGGAAAAGAACGATGCTACACTCGCAATGAATGAAGGAAAAAAGGGCAACGACGGGGAGGGGTGTCGCCGAACATGATTCTTACGAGAGACACAACCATTACCTAATTTCTTCAATGTAATCTGAACCGTTGAATAGACAAAATAATGAAGTGGCATCATCTTATTTACAAAATTGGACAATCTAATTTTTTTGGTAAATTGTAGATAAGTCACTCTCTTATTATAGTAGTAAGATGGAAGTAACAATTTGCTGATACCTTTTCATTCAAATAGATGTGGCAATGTTTCACGCTTGCCATTTTATTCAAATTCAATAATAAAGAGGATATTTTCGGAATAGAAGCAGAGTAAAAAAGTAGTAAAATTATTAAAAAAATAATTATATTATGATGTTTGAAAGTGTTTGAATTCTGGAAGGTGTTTGGTTGTTTGGTAAATGTAGATTGGTGTATGATGTTTAATAATTTTGGAAAAAGTAGGAAGCATATCCAATTATAAACAAGGTATTTTCGGAATAGAAGAAAAGTAATAAAATTATTAAAAAAATAATCATGTAATGATGTTTGAAGGCATTTGATGTTTGAAAGTGTTCGAATTCCGGAAGATGTTTGCTTGTTCGGTAGATGTAGATTGATGTGTGATGTTTAACAAGTTTGGAAGGGTATTTTCAAAATACGAAAAAAGTATAAAACATATGTACTCTTCAAAATGACCTTGATGTTTTTAGACAATGATATCGCTCTTTCTATACTCAACAGCTTCATCATTCTCATGTCATATTGCAGCAACTTGGGATGCAATAGGAGGATTAAAAGTTTGGAGATCTAAAGACGGACCAGCGCAGATAAGTATATGATGAGTGTCTAGGTCAGAAACATCTCTTAAACTTCTAAAGAATATAGAATATGGATTTGAAGCGACAAAATCAATTAAAAGAGCAATGATGTTTGGATCTAAATTGTCTGCAATCCTCATCCTATTCTGAACTTCATGTTTAGTGTCAAAGAAATAGAGCCGTAAGTAAGAAGGTTTATGATCTGAAAGGCAAAGCTGATTGATATAATGATAAACTTGTCCTTGCACACGAAAGGTATAGATTCCTCTATTTATACGCTCTAATTGTTTGTTAGTGGTAACCCCGAATGAAGTGAAAGCAAATGAATTATTATAGGCACGAATGTACTTCAAGAAATGAAGAGAATTTTTTAAATGACCTGTGAACAACTCATACAATTGAGATGGAACAACATTGGGACATAGTGCAATTTCCCTAGCAGAACAACAAAAACCATATGGCTCGAGATCTATTTTTTTTTTGCATTACAGAAAGAACAACATGATCCATTTGGTAAAACAAAGGCTTCAACTAGTGTATCTCTTTTTGTGATTCTCTTCTTCTTTCTATAGCATAGAACAAAGCCTACGGAGAGTATAAATAGAATTTAAGAATTATTTTCTATCTAGCTGGGTGTATAATAAAAAATAATAATAAGAGAAGTTGTTTAAGTACCATCTTCAGTGTCAGTTGTTGTGTTATTCTGGAAATCATTAATACCTATATAAGATACATGTATGAAGTCATAATGAGAAAGACTAATTATTATAGTTGAAGAACAAAATAAAAACTTTGATGATGTATACACTGTAGAACTGCTATTTCATCAAGTGTGCTGGATGTAGAACTTAAGGATTAGGAAAAAAAATGTGTAATTATACATAAGTAATTGAAAAAGAAAAAATGAAATTAGTTGTTATCTAATAAGGAGAAATGAATTTTTTCTCTAATAGAGACTCTAAAGAAATTATAAATATTTCAAAGGTGTTATGATTGATGGTTGCTCCTTCAAGACTAATTTGGGAAGGTTTGGAAAAAATTGATGTAAGAACAGGACGTTGAGATATTCCCAATGGTTCATATTCAAATAAACTGCTTGATTCATTGATGCGGCGTATTTTTGTTAGTCGATCTTTTTGTTTTTCTGCTCTTAATTCTCGCCTCCTTTGATTGATGCGATCTTTTCGTTCTTGTGAAAAATTTGCATATGACACTACTTTTTTTGGCTTTTCCGACATGATTGAAACACTATACTGTATTAAACAACAATATATACCGTAACAAATTAATAAATAAACATTAAAGCGCAATTGTCATTTTGATAATAATTTTATTAACATTGTAATTCTGATATAGCATGTACACAAAACAATAAAAGAAACCATACAAGGACATTTTACAATTACAACAAATTACAAAAATTAGACTCAGATCATAATTAAGATTAAAAATATATTTCCAGGGAATAATAAATTGTACAAATTAATACAATTAAAGATTATAAAAATTGAAAGTGTAATTAATAATAAATTTCCATGGAATTTATATTACATATTTGCGCAAATTGTAATTAATAATGTGGTTATGATTTTTAACAGAATTTTATTCATTATGTTGGTTGAAATTAATTAATTAAGTTAATCAATTTACATATTTACCTGTAAAAATACATTCTATGTTTCCATTATTAATAATAAAAAATAATGATAAAATTGTAATTAATCGAATCAAATTATAAGACCAAAATCACACAATGACTAAAATAGATAGACTGTTGGTATAATTTGCTCAACATATTCAAAGTTATCTAAATGCAATCATTATAGCTAAATGTAGATTTCCTAGGTATGATGAAGATGGATGATATCATCAAATTAGAATGGAACTAAACTTTTACTTTTTAACCAAATCAAATATATATGTAATAAGGCAACAAATCAAAGCGTCAAATGTGCAAAAAGGAAGCCATTTTACTGTAATAATACCAAAACTGGCTACAATCACAGTGCCAGTGGTGAATTTGGAGCTATAATAGGAACTATGCAACTTAATAGATGAGAAGATGAAAATATAATTAAAGTGAACTACTTTAAAATAAGATTAAGATTTAACAGCAGTTTTCAAAAGGCACAACACAAATAGATAAAATTTTATATTGAACCCATTTAAACCAAAAGGAGATGGATTCATGGAAGTGACATAACATTACAGGCATTCATCGTGTGCTTTTGTAGTAGTATATTTAAAAATAATTTTTATTATATTTATATTTTAAAAGTTGTAGAATAGCATACTAAAGGGGTTTTTGGGGACATTTAAATAAGCCAAGTATCTTTCTAGATTTATCTTTAAGCATTATTCTTTTTTCAAAATTATGTCATTTTTTTTTTTTACTTTCCTAATATGTATATATGAATAAAAAATAAAAAATAAATAAAATTAAACAAGCCAAAATAAGTAAAAAAATAAACTTTTTTTTTTGGAATATTTTTGTCTATTCTAGACTTACTTTTATTTTTTTAATAAATATTTTTCTGATTGCTCTAGTTGAGTAGAACCCTAAACTTTTTTGAAAAATCAATTCACCAAAGCAAAAATAAGTCCAAAAAATAAATAAATAAATAAATAAACCAATATATGAAAAATCATCCTTTTTCATGTAGATGAATAAAAAAAAGTTGAAAAATTACAATAAAATAAAATAAGCCAAAATAAGTCCAAAAAGTTAATTTTTTTTGAATTATTTGTCTTTTTTGGACTTGCTTGCTTGATTTAATTTTTTTTTTTAAAAAATTATTTTTCTAATTGGTCTAGTTGAGTAGAACCTAAATTTTAAAAGAAAAATAAACCAACAAAAAAAATCATCAAAAAACTAAATCCCAAACACCCTCTAAACATGGAAAATTTAGGATATACATATTTATTTATGGATCTATGCAAAGAATATTAAAATCTTTCAGTTTTCATTTTCCATCACTTTCTCAGCAACCAAACAACACAAGAATAACATAACTTATAAGAAAATTTCAGAAATTTAAGCCAAAGCAAAATTCAGAATTTAAATTCTAAATCCCAAACCCTAAACTCAACCCAGATTGCAACTGTTGGATTCAACCTCACCCTATAAAATTCACACTGAAAATCAAAATTTCATGCGAATACCTCTATCAAGAATAGATTCAAAGCATGAGAAGTATGAAAATTGAATTGAAAAATACTTGAAAATGCAAATTTACGATGGCATAGATTGAACTCTGATGAAAGTTTTTAAACTCCAAAGTTTTCCACTGCAACACCAAACTTCTTGAACTCCAAATGCAAATCTTCCCGGCAACACCACCATCTTCACACTACACGAGGGATTAAAGCACCACAATGACTTTTTGATTATACTATATACATTGAAATTATCCACATGTAATGATAATACCTAAATGTAGATTGATAGGAATGACACAAATTGAGGATGAAATCTAATTATAATGGAACTAATCAAATTAGAGTAGAATTAAATGGTGTGTTTGGTTTGTGTTTTAAGATAATTTTTTTTTTTGAAAAAAAATGGAGAGAAAGTTTAGAAATTTTTTGGTTTGTTTGATTGTATATTTTGAAAATAGTTTGGAAGTTTGGGATAATTTGATATTTTATTATACTTGAGTAAATAAAAAAAAAATTGAAGGAAAAGTTTAGGGATCTGTTTGTTTGAGTTTTGAAACTTTAGTTCCAGTCATTGGTTCTCACATGGTATTTGTTTGCAGCTTTTAAAAATTAATCCCTTGCTCATTTTGAAAACTCAGTCGAATGCGGAAAAATTTGGAATAACCAATAGACCCACCGGTCATCCGGTCAGATGATCGGAACAGTACAAATATTTTTTTTTTGTTTTTTTTTTTGCAATTGACAAATGTTAATTTTTATATATTCAACAAAAAAATATTTTTCAAATTTTTTAAAAACTTTTTATGAGCTTTAATAGAATTTTGAGTTATGTGTTTGGTTATGAGTTGTAAGTTTTTGTATCAAATATCATATGTCACATTAAAAATTTCCCACTCAATTCAAAATTCTTTTCAAAACTCATTTACCAAACAAATTTTCTACACTCAAATCGTAATTTCAAAACTCACAAACTCAAAATACAACTCCTATTCTCAAATCATATTTAGAAAGCTCTATCAAACGCTGCCTAGATTTTTTTTTGTTTGTTTGATTGTATATTTTGAAAATAGTTTTGGAATATGTGAGTTTGGAATGATTTGATATTTTGTTATAGTTGAGTAGATTTGTGTGAGAGAAAAAGTAATTGAAAAGGAAAAAGAAGAGGAAAAAAAAATGATTGATTGATGTGTAAGAGAAAGAAAGTAATTTTGGAAAAAACAAATTTCAAAAAATTTGAACTAAACAAAAAAAAAATTTCAAAAATTATCTTGAAATATAAACCAAACAAGCCCAATGCATTATTTGTTAACCAACCTACATATATATATATATATATATACTAGGGATAACACGGTCAATAATTTTTTTGGTACCACACGGGTTACGGAATTCAATTGTAATAAGTCAATTTAAAATGATATATCACTCCAGTTTAATACTTCACAAATAAGAAGTTGAAATTGTTTCTACATAGTAAACTGGCAAAAACATTCATAAATTTCAAATAACAAACTTCAAAATTACAGTCCAAATAATGAATTTTATATTACAGTGTAGCATAAGCAAATAATAGAATCTAAAAATATTTGCTAAAATTCAAGTCCAAACAACAAATTTTAGAATTCAATCCACGTCAAAAGGACACATGTATAGCAAACCTTCAATAAAAGGATGTTACTGAATTAGTATCATAACCGGTAACCTTTTCACTTTATCAAATTTCAATACCTTCAAGAAAGGTGAACGAATATTTTGGTACAAAAGAGTAATCATCCTATATAACTAAAAATAATAATAATTAACCATCCGGTTTAGAATGAGAGCCAACCAACTACACACATAAAGAGAAGCAACATAACCCAACGTTTCCAATACGGATCAGCCACCTATAACAAAATCACTCGCTTAAATTCACTTTAAAAAACCAATAGCTATGAGAAATCGCATCAAAATACATATGAGAAATCAACAAAATGATTCTTTAAAAGCAACTCTAATTTGACAACAAAATGAACTCATTGTAGTAATAAAAATAATAATAATTTGAAGAACAATAACAAATGCATGAATAACTTAATATAATATTATTGAATCAGATGATTTTACGGTTTCAATTTGAACAATACCAAAAAAACTCAACAAACCCATGTTTAAGAGTGATAATTGTATGTTTCACACTTTTTTGCAATGACATTGTCATAGCAATGGGACTAAAGGCTTGGTTTAATTTGGTTTGGTTTGGTTTGAACATTGTCATAGTAACAAATAATCTTCTTTCAATTTGTTTTGTAATTAATCCCCTTCTTTCAGCACAAAATTCATGTACTTCTCTAATAGCTCTGAATATATCAATGGTAAGCATACTTCTGACCCCATCATTGGCTGAAACACACATGAAAAATAGCATTGAGCGAAGATTCCAAACATGAATGTAAGAGATAAGTTTACTCAGGTTTTACATAGTGAAACCTATCAATAAAATGATAACTCTTGTATAGAAGTCTTCCTAGTAGAACCGGGGAGCAAATTTCAACAACAACAAAAATATGAATTAGGCAACCTCTCCAAACACTTTGATCTAGATAATGAATTACTACAGTGAAGCAAACATAGAACACGCATTGATGACCTCGCCATTTTTTCAATTATCTAAGCTCTGTAAATAGATCAAATAATAAAAATAAAATTAAAAAGCCCTAAAAAAACACAAACTATTCATCGCAAAATTACGAAAAAATAAAAAAATAGTGTCATCACTACTATAAAACACAATATTTGTAATCTCTGAAAAACATGATGAGGCCACAATTTTAAGTTCCCAACAATGCATGAAGCAACACATGACAAATTAATTGAGGAAAAAAAAAAACAGAGATGATATGAAATGCATAGCTTGCATTGGCCACAACAAATACTAAAACTAATTTGGAAGGAAAAAATGAATCTGAACAATAATCCCGCAAGCAAAATCAGTTTTTTCCTTTGATATAAAGGACCAATCATCACTTCACAAATAAAATCAAATGTTTTACATAGAAACAAAATGAAGATGCCATCTAAGTTTGAATGAGACATGAGAAATTGCCCTTTTACTCATAAAGACTTTAATACAATATTTAAGCTATTGCTATCATAAAAAAGAATCTCATGGATGACTAAATTAGTGCATCAAATCTTTAGTTAGTGTATGGATATTACTCAGTACAACTGTATCAAATCATTCTCCCATTTTCTAATTTCTTGTATTTTGTCTTCTACAAAACAAATTGCCTCCCTAAACATTTAGAGTTTTCAAGTGCTTTATATGGTTCAAGCCATCCCCAAACCCATCCAGAGAATAAAAAAAATTACCAAGATAAAATGTGGGAAAATGAATCACAACATAGCTAAAACCAAAGCAAGTAACCATACACCTAAACTGAGACTTGAAGCAGCAAAGGAGCTATACATAAACATAAAGAAAAGGAAAATCAAAATATAACTAAATTATGTACAAAGCACAATCCCAAAGACAAAAACGCTCAACGAAATTCACAAAAAATTGCCATTATCATCACTTGCAAAGAGCTTGTGTGTGTGTGTGTGTGTGTGTATGTGTGTGTGTGTGTGTGTGTGTGTGTGTGAGAGAGAGAGAGAGAGAGAGAGAGAGAGAGAGAGAGAGAGAGAGAAAACCTAAGTAGAGCTCTTTCCGGTCTTCAAATTATGTTGTAAAGAAACTAACTTTTAAGGTAATCCCATTTACATCAAAACCAATAGAGCTCTTCTCCTCATTCAAGTCTAGGAATTCAAACTAAGTAGAGCTCTTTCCGGTCTTCAAATTATGTTCTAAAGAAACTAACTTTTAAGGGGGAGAGAGACATTTGTGATAGACAAAGGTATTGGTAAGCGAGAACCAGAGGTCTAGCATCAACACACATGTTGTTCAACTTATACTTTTAACCGTCAGATGTTGATTAGGATTGATCTCAACCATTAAAAACAATTGTATCTCTAAGACAATTGTAGGACATTTCAAAAACCCTTTTAGTTTATTATATAGATAAGTGGATTTTCATTTTTGTTTTGTGGCCTGTTGAAATATATAACCCACTTTGAAATTAACCATCAAAAGTATTCTTACGCAATAACAACCTTTATTGCATCAACAAAGAAGCCATTTGTAGACACCCCATTTTTGACCGTCCTCAAGACTTAGACGTCACTGTTTGAACACTCGGTGATCATCCATGTTTGTGTTCGTCTTGAGTTCCCGGAGGTCTCGGCCACGCGCCTTGCCTCAAGATCTCTCGACTCGACTGTTTTGTGTTTGGTTTAGCACCAAAACTTGTGTTTTGCTTTTGAGGGGCAGAGAGTGGCTTGTGGCCACCCCCACACCTCACCGGCCATGGCTTGAGGCCACCGGCCATTGTTTTGTTGCCATCGGCCATATGTTTGGTCGGTCAGCACTCTTTGTGGTCGGTCGACCATGTATTTTTCCATTTTGTCATTTTTGGCTGGCCGACCACTGTGCATCTGTTTTTGCAGATATTTTTATACCAGCTGTGCTAGCTGGCATACACCTTGCCCCCCCTCCATACACGTGTATGGAGGGATTTCATTCTTGCTTAGCTTGTCTTGTAAGCTTTGCAAGAGTGATCCTCTATTAAAGGAGGGCTTCTCCTCCCTCCTCAAGGGTTAGAGGGTTGAGTTCCAGAGGTCTGGATTAGGGTTAGCCATAGTGTATCTATTCTATCTCTATATCTCCCTCTCTTTGTGTATAAATGTGTGTTTGTCCTTACTTTTGTGCACAAACACCTAGTTTTACACCTTACCTTGGTTGCTGAGGAGCCATTAGGTTGTTTTGAGCTGGTTTTGAGCTAAGGAAAGCAGCTGGAGTGCTGTTCTTAAAGGGGTCTACAAGGGTAAGAACTTTACCTTTAAATACCCCATTTTTGCATAGTCTTTTTGCCTACCTTGGATCTGTTTTTGAGCTTAGTGTATAACATATAAAAGTTTTGTTTTTACTTGCTTAAAATAGTTGTTTAAGGTTTCTTTGAGCTTTGGAGTTGTTTGACCCCTCTTAGGCCTTGTTTGGCCCCCATTTTGTGCTATTTTGGTGAGCTTCGGGACCACCTTGTTTGGGCCTTCTCACCACTGAAATCTTAAGGGATTTCAGTGGTGGGGATGGTGCTTTAAGGTACTAAGAAGGAGAGGGCCATCCCTTCTCCCTGTTGCCTTCAAAAAGTGTCATTTTAGCCTCATGTGTGAGCACCATTTTTAAGTTCATGTTGGCCATGTCTTAAATGTTATTTGTGCTTATTTTGTTATGATATAGCACTTTTTTTAGTTGGTTTAGACACACCATGCATGCTTAGCATACTTGTCTTGTAATGCCATGAATTTGCCTTAACATGTTTTGTGCTTTGAGCCTTGTTACGGCATGATTTTAGCCAAACTTTGTGAAGTTTTTATGCATGATTTAGTACGCTTTAGCTCTATTTTTAATTTCTTTGGCCATGCTTGACCTGCTTTGTATAGCCACCTTGCATTTTGGCTTGCTAGCCTCGGGTGTGTGAGTGTTTAGCATGCATTGCTTAGCTTGTTTTAGTGGTTTGGCACCACTTATAGCATCATTTCAGTCCCCATGGTATGCTTGTATGCTTGCATTTGATGCTCTCTTAATGCTTTAAAAGGTTGTAGTCTTGTCTTCCATGCGTAGGCCACTTAGATGCTATCTAGGCGTGTCCTTAGCTTTGTTCAGGTCTGCATTGGGACTACTTTAAGTCCTCTTAGCCTTGTGAGGCTTGGTTGGTATGGCCATGGTTTAAGCCCCTTGGCTCACCTTGAGTTTCGGACATCGTTGCATGCTTAGTTTGTCTTGTTTACTTGGTTTGGCACCTTTTATAACATGATTTCAGAGCTTAGTATGCATGCCATTAGTCCATGATGGTCCTCCCTTTTAGTGTGCTTAAAAGTTGCCTTTTGATACTTAGGAATTGGATCATGTATGCATACATGCTTGTATGTACATTTGGCCCCATTTCAATAGCCTTTGGACACTGTTTGGGCTTAGTAGAGAGCTGTCCACCTTGGTATGAGTCCATTGTTCGCATGTTGTTACATGCTCGCCTTGTACGTTGTTGAATACTTGGCCTACCGCATGTGTTGCATGCTTGAATCATAGTGCATTTGACATGCATTCTCATCTTTGTTTTGATTGCTTAACATGCCATATGTTTTGCATATTTGCATGTTGGCATTGCATCTTGCATGCTCAATTAGCTTGAATACTTGCTATATGCTTTCCATGCTTGCCACATGTTCATGTTGCCTACTTAGTTTCCACGCCTAGGGTACATTGTATTGAACATGCATGCCTTGCCTCTTGAAATCAAGTGATAGAGGTTGGGCCTTTATGTGCTTATTTGGTTTGTATTTCATTTGACATGAAAGTGCACAACTTGGTTTCTTGGGCCATCACGCATTGAAATGCGCGATTAGTGGTCCGAGAATCGAGTACTATCCCCCTTTGAGTCATAAACATGATAAGGGGTGTGTTAGTGCACACATTTGCTTGAAATGCATTGCCATGCCTTATTTTGCCCTCTGCTGTTGTCAAAACAGGTTCTGCAGGAAGCTTTGGCCGGTCGACTACATCAAGTGCCGATCGACCAATTATTGATGGCCGATAACTCCATAGATGGTCGATGACCACTTCTATTTGGCCAGTGACCATTCCTCATGGCTGGTGGCATTCCCCAGTGTTCATAAGGTATACCTTGGGAATTGTGCCATTTTCAGAGGAGCAGAGCAGGGAAAACAGAGGCAGTTTGTGCATGGCATTGGATTTCTGGGCGAAGCTAATCCGAGCACGCGTGCATCCCTCTTCCCGAGGCCTTTTAATGCTTTCCTTAGCTTAATTGATTTGTTAATTAATTAGGTGGTCTGTAAATTATTTAATTAGCTTGTAGGTTAATTAAAGTGTATTATTCTTTTGGTCCCTTCGAGCGAGGGCGAATTTGTAATAAGTGTGGGTGCGTGTGTGCATGTCTTCCAACCCCCACTTCTTTCTCCCTTTTACTTACATGCTTTGATGGTTAGTATTAGGGCATGTTTAATTTAGCATACCTTATGTTATGCATGCGTGCATCATTCATCAGTCTTGCATGCACCGGGCTCGGCGCATCATGCTAACCGCATAGTATTTCAATTCCAAACTTGAATACGTGCATCGAGTTGTCGCATTTCACATGTCATCCTTAGATTAGCCGAGCCTGTTATAATGACATTCAGTATGCGATGCATTAGCCATTTGTTAACTTGAACTAGGATCATGCATGGTTACTAACTAGTTCATTGCTTTGGCACGGAGTACGATGTAAGTATTTATGCTTTAGCATCTCGCATGAGTGTGAATGTTAACATGACAGCATGCTTACCATGTGGTTATGTGCTTATGTGATATTACTGCCTGAATGCCTGTGGGTGAAGGTTGGATTGTTTGAGTTGAAACAACTCATTGAAATCCGTGTTTTAGCCTACTCGTGAGTAGCAAATTTCAAATCATTTCCAAACAAACGGATATGCGATGCTTTGTTCCAAATTAGGCGATCTAGTCTATACTTTTGTGTTGTGCGCATCACATAGTAAATCTAGGCTAATAACCGGAATAAGAACCCATAATGTTTTCAAAACAAGATATCATGGTTAGTAGAGGCTGATCTTTGGATCGGGCGAGAGTGGGTACTCATAGCTGACCTTCCTCAATCGTACCCAAGTTCCTGAGCCGAGGCAACTTTGGTGATGGCAGACACATGGCCTTAGGCAAACGAGTCAGGGTTTCCTAAATTCCCCCAAAATAAAATATTTAGGTGGTGACTTTGTATCTGGCAAAGCAGTCCATGTTTGACACTTCTTTACAAAAATCTGTTTTTCAAAACGATTTGCCGGATTTGGACTCTTTGGTTCAGATTAAGAATCGTGACAATTTGAGTCTAAACTGTAGTAAGCCCAAATGAACGAATCGGGATTTCCCTCCCAGGACGTTCGCGGGGACGTCTACACCATTGTAAAGGGCTTTGGATCAAGAGCTGGTGGGGAGGGGAAGTGTATGCAGATGTGAGAGAGTGAAAGGGGTTTGTATATGTATGTATATACAACTATTTATAACAATTGCAAAAATTAAAGTCATCAAACACAAATAAAAAGTTCAATTTCAGGTTCAAACCACATTAAATCTTAACTCTTAAACATGATTTCAGAAGTTCAACTTTTAGCCTCTAAACACTTGATAGAACATTTAGAAAAATTGATCCAGCAAATATAATTAATTTCCAACCAATAAAAAAATTTCTGAACATAAAATTTAGCATGTAGCATAAATATTAACTATCCAGTTCATACTGATATTTTTGTCAACGTACATTTGTAATCATTTTAACTTATATCTCCTCTTTTAAACTAAATCAAATTCATTAATTTAATTGCAGACCATTTCGCGCTGTCGTATCCTCCATATCTTTCCCTCACTGTTCTATTCAATTGGTTGCACTTTTTTTCTCCTATACCTCCATTTCCCGACATCCCATAACCTCATTGCACAACCAAACCCTTTCTCCGCTTTTTGTTTAAGTTCTCTCTCACCCATGACATACCAATGCCATGAAAATGCATTTTCAAAAGTAGACCAACTAATATACTTCAAACAAAAGTAACTATTTGAATTGAAGCTTAAGGTGCTTAAATTTGGATTGAAGTTTTTTCATAGTTATGATCAATCTAATTTTAAGATGTTTACATTATCCAAAATAATGCGCGTAAGATAAAAACTTGATGCATTTTTCGTTATGATGAAAGAGTAAAATATGAACAATTTATCAAATAAAATAGTACTCAAGACCTAAAAAATGTATTTATGTCAGAAAAACATAATAATTGCTCCAATTATACACTGAGTATCAAACAGAGAAGCTACATTATAGCGATCGCGGTTCTTTCTTCTTTGGTTGTTGTATCCAGACTTGGTTCCGTGGATGTTAGTTGTGGTTTATATCTTGTTTCCGTCCTTCAATACTTTGTATTTGAGTTATAGGATGTTTTGGACAGGATTGTTACAGGTTAGGTGTGATTGGGAGCAAATGGCTGTTGCCCAGAATTTTGGTCCTTCGCTCGAGCGAGCCTTTTGTCGCTCGAGCTCGCTCTGTGTTATAGATCCTTCGCTCGAGCTAGGGTTCCTTCACTCGAGCGAGAGTTGAGTTTTGTATCTGGTGGCTCGAGCGAGAAGTCCTTCGCTCGAGCTTGCATCTGCGTCTAGTTCTGGACCTGAAGGTTGCAATTCTTCACTCGAGCGAGCTTTCTTTCGCTCGAGCGAGCGAGGTCAATGTTTTGGGTTTCTTCGCTCGAGCGAGCATTCTGTCGCTCGAGCATGCTTCTGGGTTGCAGACCTGAAGCTTTGAATTGTTGGCTCGAGCGAGACTTCCTTCGCTCGAGCGAGGGTTCTTTGTGTCTGGTCACTCAAGTGACCAATCCTTCGCTCGAACGAGCCTATGTTATATCAGTAGACAGCAGGGGGTAAACACTTTACTTTTTCATCTCTTTTGATTTCAAAACCCTAGATTCAGCTCTCTCTCTCTCTACACTTAACTTCTCTCTATGGTTTCATCTATTTTTAGTGTGTTTCTACCCTAAGTTCTTTGTAAGAAAGGTAGAGGGTCGCGAGGGCTTTGTTTTAATCTGAACAATAGTGGATTTGGAGCACTTTGGTTTTTCCTCATCTACTCCTTTGGGCTTCTAATTTCGAGGTAGGGATACCCTACTCCATCTTATGAGTTTTGTCTTTAATTTTGGTCATTTTGATTAGTTGGTGATGTTGGGTAATTTTGGGAAAAGTTAGGATTGTTGTGTAATTTATAAAAGAGGGGTTTTCAAATAATAAAACCCATATGTAGGTAAGACATTGAGAAATGGAATTACTGTTGTGTTATTGATGAAAATGAACCTTAGGATTGATATTGTGGATTAGGGAAAAATGCCCTAGTTATGTGATAAATTAATTGGTATAATTAATTTGGGGAAATATGAAATTGAATTGGAAATTGTGAAATTGGGAAGTTATGGGATTGGATGGTGTAGTTGGATTAATTTATCACTCACCTACGTAAATGCTGATATTATATTTGTTTAATGCATTTATTTCCTGTTTAGAAATAACTGCTTTGGACTATCGGTGGATGATAGTCTTGATTGTTGTAGACACTGTATGTTGATTAGGGAAAACTGAAACTAATCACATTGAATATCTCGTTGAATATGAGGGTTGAAATAATACATCAAATATGTGTATTGAATTATTCTTGTATATGACAATTGTTTATATACTTGGAATATGTGTATTGTGTGAGAGGAGATAGGAGATGTACTCTACGGTTTGGGAGGAGATAGGGGATGGACTCCTAAACCGGATATTATTTGGAAGGAGATAGGGGATGGACTCCATTGATACAGCAAATATGTGTATCTATTGTGAAGTATGAAAGTGTTTTAATATGTCATTGATACAGCAAATATGTGTATCTATTGTGAAATATGGAAGTGTTTTGATATGAGTTGTTATCTCATTTAAAAAGGAAGTGCTTTAAAATGAGTCGTAGTCTCATTAAATTGTTGGCCAGGTTCTGAGCCACGTTATGAATTGAAGACTTGATAAGTAAAGGAAAGGGAAATGTAACATGGACATAATTGTCATGGAACTGTATTGTGATGTAATTGGTTTATAAGTGTTAACCATCTATCAAATGCTATTATTTTAGTCATTGCTTATATTTGGTTTAGTATATCTCTACTGGGCTGTGGCTCACCCTATATGGGACATCATTTTCAAGTCTAGGTAATATGCCACCTCCAAGGACATAGCTTGGGAGGTTCTGGGAGTTGAAGACTCTTTTTGTTGTTTTGTT